>NC_136417.1:169952098-172352098 GCF_052625555.1 Lactuca saligna | reverse complement strand
GACATTTGACCTTGATGGAATTGCCCAAATGTATCAATCCTATGAAGAAACTAATCTATGGTAATTTT
The DNA here is from genome assembly GCF_052625555.1 of Lactuca saligna. Classification (NCBI taxonomy): domain Eukaryota; kingdom Viridiplantae; phylum Streptophyta; class Magnoliopsida; order Asterales; family Asteraceae; genus Lactuca; species Lactuca saligna. The sequence goes on along the minus strand of NC_136417.1, from coordinate 172,352,030 downwards.
GATGAATCTATTCATACGTTATGCAAGGTAAAGGCTATATAAGTTTTTCTATTTAATTTCATATGAGAATATGAAGATTTTTTTTTGATGAATGTGTCTATTATTTCAGGTGCTATAAGCATGAGTTCCTCAAGGATTTCTTTCTTTCTACTGGTCAACTTCATCTAATTAAGCACAATTAGATGCTTTTTTACACTAATCGGTCGTGTTCATTGGAGATTAATTTTGTTCCTCTTCTTTCCTTTTTGTGATTAGCCAGGATTATTATTTCAATACGAAGCAGAACTTGATGCTTTCCTTGAGTTTCTTATCTGGAGGTTCTCAATTTGGGTTCATAAACCTACTCCAGGATATGCTCTCATGAATCTACGATACAAAGATGAACGCACCATGGAAACAAGAGCAAAACGTAAGCTTTTTAAATCAATTACTCAACATGAAACATGAAATGAAGCTTTATCTTATGGTTTCCATCATCATTCTTCTAGTTAGAACAGGGTTAGAGGGACCTGGGCTCACAGTTTATCAGAAAATATGGTACTGTATTGCTACAGTTGGTGGCCAGTATATTTGAACTCGTTTGCAATCCTTTTCTGCTTTCCGCCAGTGGGGTGATTCTGAACAGGTATCTAATATTCAATATCAACATATTTTAATTAAACAAAATTAATTTTTTTTGATGATGAAATTAAAGAATTAACATCAAGTTTTTTCCTCTCTCTCTCTCTCTCTCTATCTATCTCCCTCTTAATATTGTTTTTTATGAGGGCAGAGGTCACTAGCTCGTAGATTATGGTTTATAGCACAACGCGTTGAAGGATTTTATAAAGCTGCATTTTTTGATAATCTGCTTGTATTTTTTTACACCGGAAGGTATATGAAAGATATAGCAAGATACTTTCGTTTATAGCACAACGCGTTGAAGGATAATTCTTAATTTGGATTTCTTAATATATTGTCTTATGATAAGTTTGATTTATGCAGCAATGGGTGGAAATTATAGGATATGCACACAGAAATATGGATTTACTAAAAGATCAAGATGTCATTAGGATTGTGCTTAACTTATTGAAGGTTCGTTCTTATACTATTGAATATAATATTTAATCTACTCTTTTTCATTTTTATTAATGCAATCTTTATTTTCTGCAGACAAATACAAGTGTTGCCACTGGACTTGGAACATATTGAATAGTAATTTGTGCCCCTAATGATGGATCATGTGCTTGGTGAGTGTGCAAGAAACTAACCTGATGCCAGAGAATCTAAAGGGTTGATTTTTGTATGCCCCACAACTTGTTTCAGGTAAGGAGGGAAGAATTACTTTAGTTTGCTCAAACTGCAATCATTAGGCTACTAAAATTACTTTAGTTTGCTTAAACTGCAATCATTTAAGGTGTAATGATTTATATATTAAATGCTTTATTTTCTACTAACAGTGCTCTTGTAATATACATATAGCCTGAAAATTACCTTCTTGATTCCAAAGAAAGGCTAAAAGTTTCAGATTTTGGACTCAATGTACTCCCACAAAAGTAAACATATAATTATTTTCCATTTGAGGAGTCGGATCTTCCAACTTTGTATAAAAAGGTTAAATATCAAAAACTTTTATTAACATAATTATTTTATGAAATGGTTTTATATTTAGTTTTTAAGATCTTCAACTACTCACACACATGCAGTGCTGCTGAATTTTCATACCCTTTCTTGTTTTTAAGATCTTCAACTACTCACACACATGTCTGTTCACATCGTTTTTATTATATCATGTGAGATTCAATAACATGTTTGTTAACATGAATTCAGGGGATATTTTGATGTATGTGAAGATGATGTGGCGACTGTTAGCCCAACTGGACAAGATGAGAATCTATTAAGCCCTATAATGGCTCCTTTTCACTCTTCACAGTTATCAGGTCTGTTCTTAGTTACATGATTCTTGAAATTAAATATGTTGTATGCCTTGACAATGTTATCTGGAAACTTCTATTTTTTTCAATTTTTCCAATAATACCAACTTGATGCTACTGTTATGGGAATGTGGTTGTGAGCTTACCATTTGCTGACGTAGCAGGGTTCACCGATGGGAATGAGGTCAAAAGAGATTTTTCGGATCTTTCTTGGGGTGGAAATGTTACAGGGCTTATAAATGGTGATATTGAAGTTACTTGGGCTGATAGAATGGTTTCAATGGTATGTTGAATCATATTTCTTGTAAAAAGACATGAATGTCCTTCTTGTTTGAAGTAGTTTGTTGTTTATTGATATGATGTTTGGTGATATCAGGTGGGCCCACAAGCAATATATGTAGTAGGGCGTGATGATGATGATGACTCAGCTGGTGGTGGAAGTGAAGTGAGTGATGATGCAGCAAGTTGGGAAATAATGGAGGGTGAAGATAATGAAATGGAAAATCTTCAAAAGGCACTACAGGTTCATTTCTATTTCTGTTTCTATTTATAAAAATTATAATAAACAAATAAACGGGTTTAAATTTTAAACTGTTTTTTTTATGTTAAGGATCTTCAGATGCAAAATGGACCAGAGATGAGTGTTGATACAGATAAGAAAACAGCTGAAAGCATTCAGACAAATGGTGCACTTTCTATACCCTTAGCTACCCTTGGATTCATGACAAGGTTAGCAAGTGGAATTTTTTCTAAGGGTCAAAGAAACATTACACGTAATTCAGGGGGTGATAATGTAACACTACTGAAATTTCTAACTTTTTGGCATGTTTTTAAATCTTAGAATGTCCTAACTGGTGAGCTACCAAGGAACATGCTTTTATATGTAGACAGAAAAATTGTACAAACAATTGTACCTGGTACAAGATTGACTATAATGGGATTTTACAACATATTTCAAGCTTCAAAGACATCCACATCGTAATACTTTCACTCTATTTATTCACCAATAACATTTAACTTTCATACATTTTGCATATAGCTAAATCTGCAATCTTTTTTTTGTTTTGAATACATTTTGAATACAAGATTGCCCCTTCCATATTTGTCCATGAGGATGTTAAAAAAGTTGTGGCTTGTCTCCTGTTTGGAGGATCAAGGAAGGTATAATTCCAACTTTGCCCTTGAATATTGTTGTCTTTACTTAATTATTTTGGAGCTCATTTCCTCTATTTCTATAGACTTTACCTGATGGTGTAAGATTGAAGGGTGATATTAGTGTTTTGCTCTTGGTAGACCCATCCACTGCAAAATCACAGGTATAATTCCAACTTTGCCCTTGAATATTGGGTGACTGAAGGTGATGGATGTAAACTTGATTCTGGAACTCTCAGTCTACCAACATTAGTGTTTAATTGGGTGATTGAAGGTGATGTTGGTTCTTGAAACGAGACTCAAGATATCATATTTTGGCATGGCTAAAAGCTTTGGAGGAAACGAGACTCAAACAAAAGTAAACATACAGAGAGTTGTTGGCACATTGTAAGCTAGATGATGCAATTGTATATAAATGAGTTCATTTTTTTATAACATTTACTTACTATTGGAATAATTATTTGTATTTGACATATTAGTGAAATGAATTATCTTTGTTATTTATGGTATTTTATTTTGTATTATGAGATTTTTATGTTTTATTTAATTTGAAAATTAGTAAATCTATAAATAATATTTTTTTTAACCATTTAAAATTATGATACGCAAAAAAGTGAGTCATCTTCATTTATGACATGATCTTTCTTGACAGGGGCTTTCTTGATACGCATTGCGTGTCATTAACACGCGCGTCGTAAGGGTACGACATGCGAATGCATGTCGTCTTCCTTTATGACAAGGCCTTCCTTGATACGCATTGCGTGTCGTAAACGCGCGTCATAATTGCACGTCGTAAATGCGCGTCGTCTATAGACAACGCGCAAAAGCGCGCCATCGATCTTTATGACAGGGACTTCCTTGACGCGCATTTGCGCGTCGTCTGAGCCTTTTACGACGCGCAATGAGCGTCATAAAAGGCTGTTTTTCTAGTAGTGATCCCACTAACATGATGATTATTAGCATAACACTTATGCTCCCACTAGCTTTCACATGTACTTAGAAATCAGCTGGACTTCTAGAAAAACAATACTTTATTGACTTTCTTACCAAAGTTCAAATTTCTGATACTAAATTGCTTTGATAAAACTTTATCAATATCATACACCTTATATTAGATAGCTCATAAGTGTGTCTAAAGAATTTAAGAACTATGAAAAGGGATTCCGTAATCATAGTCTCAATTGTTTAGACCTTTGTCACTTCTCACAAGTCCATGTTAGTGTGTCGGTTAACCACACAAGCTCCACTAACGACTTTGAGAATGCAAATATCACAATTGCTATCTAGTTAAAATCTACTTAGTGAAAGTGTTTCCTCACCATCATTTTCATGAATCGGAGAGAAACCTTATGACACTTAGATTTAATGGTGTATGTGTTCTTATCCATGTGAATTGTCAAAACCATAGTCACAAGACAAGGATAATGACAAATCCAAACTCATATGGACTGAACTCAATCTTAATTTCTTGCCATCTGGCAACTCAAGGGCCTGCCATTGCTTCCTAGTTGTTGTACAACCAATTGAGAACTCTAAGAACTCATATGCAAAGCCAAATTTAACTGGAATGAGCACATAATATGTCAACATAATAGTTTATAAACTACAAGTCGTGTGCTAGTGAAGAACTTCAGGTTTTTATTCCTGATTAGTTCTTGAGACTTTCAAGACCTTTAAAACTCCCACTGTCCTCTTGACATAAAAGACTCCCTTGTCAAGCATCCAAAAGATAGTCTGGATTCTAATCAAGACAAACACTTCACACAATTGGCCTTAGTTGGTCTTTGTTTTGTCCAAAACATCACAACTTACCAATTTCAAATGTACAAGAGTAGAAAACTTTTACTCTTACATTTGACTAGTGTTTTAAACCTTTCTTTAAGATATTTCACTCAACTTACAGTCTTTGAGTATGACTCTAAGACTTATTTTTGGAACGAAGTATGACTCATGTTCTTGATTTGATCACTTCAACAATTCATAGCTCCTCTTCTTAGCTATCAAAATGCACTTAGAGGATGAATTGCGATAAGGTCTCTTAATCATTAAGATGATCAAATGACATGATACTAAAGTTCTCTCCCATCTTTTCAGATTTGAGAAACTTTTATCCTTCTGCCTAATTTGATTTTTTTTATTCGCTCTGCCATACATTGGAACCTTTTCCAATGTATTAGAATTACACTTAAGATTGTAAGTATAACCATATTTACTGAGCTTTAGTAAATTATGACGAATAATCTTATCGACATTTTGTGGTGGACTTGACCAGTGCACAAGAATGTGTACTCGATCCCTTAGTCCTTCACTTGACTCACATATACATGTGAACAACGAACTAGTCTTAATTTTCCAAAGATGAAAAATTCTCATTCATCATGCTATACAACTTGCATGATTCCAAGTTTCGGTTCAATTGAAACTTGGGTGATGAGGATCTTTCTTTATTTGGTAAATTTAGACATTACCACAAATGAAAAAATCAATTTCATATTTCCACGCTTGCTATTAATGGAATCATATAAGCAACAATTTTTTCCCCTCAAATGCCATTGTAAGGATATTTTGAAATAAATAAAATCATCATTTTTCCTTTTATTTTAAAAAATTTGTGGAAAAACTATCCTTACAATGCAAAAGAGCATGAAAAACTTTGTACTTATCTATTCCTAAGCAATATATCGTAACTCCTAAGAAGTAGCTCAAGAATCCAATCTTCAAACTATGCGATAGAAATCCATCTACGCGATCAGATTCAACATATTCTTTCTTTATGTTTCTTCACTTTTCTTTGATTCTTACAGACATCAACATGTGACCCAGTCATATCATGTATCAAGAATCTAAGTATAGAAACTTAGCAGAGTTAGATAGTGGATTTTACCTGAAGTAGGGTCAAACTTATTGACTTTAACATCCTTAGGTAAAATTGGTAGCTTCGCAACTAATGCCCCTTCCTTTGGCAATATAAACATATGGACCCTTTGGTAATGGTACCAGTACTATCACAGACTTAGCTTTTCTCTTTACCATTTGGTCAACCAAGTTGACTATGGCCGATCCCTTTCCATTGGGAAGAGAATGCTTTTTCTGGATTTCCAGTGTCTTCATTGTCAATGTCCATAAAGGTTTAGGAAGTTGATTTTAGCAAATAGATAAGATCATTAAGGGTCTTGTCATAGTCAGTTTCATATGAGTCCCAAAGGAACTCACTATGTGACTTAGCAAGTGATTGAACCACCAACTTTCTCAAGACTTTGACACCCAACTGTCCCGACTTGTCAGTATGTGACTTCATCTCCAAGATGTGAGCGCACCTAGACCTTGCCTTGCCAATAGGGATTGAGTGATCTTGAACTTGTGGGATATGGAGAATAATTGGAGGAGGTGGAGGAAGTGAAGTTCCAAGAGATTTGGGAGGATCATAGATGTCTGAACTAGACATCTTTTGGGAGATATTCAAGATAGTTGATTAAAAGCCCTTAATATAACACCCAATATGAGATAATAAGGCTAGGACCCTACAAACTATTTTATAACTCGGAAGAGGGATGCCGTAATCCAAGTTATAAAATATATGAAGGTAGGTGAATGATGATTCATCAATTTCCACCAAGATAAACGAAATGTATTATTAGGTTTTAATTGGTTTTGAAACTCCTAGATTCTTTTGAGATTCATTGAACTGTTCAATGGCATGTTGCAATCTTGAGTGTCCCCTTCAGGTTTTATGACTGGGATGCTGAGGATCACAAAACAAGGTGTGAAGTAACCATGCAAATATACTTGGTACCCTTAATATTGACCCCTTAATCGATGTGTCGGTTAACCACACACACTCCATCGATACTATGATAAATATTAAGTTACCCTTTTCCTACGTTGTTAAGTCCAGGTTAGTGTGCCGGTTAACCACACATGATCCACTAACGACTTAAGCAAAGTGCAAAGTGTAATTTCATGGGTTAGCACCAAATTCACATTTTCCTAAGTAACTAAGATTGGGTATTAATAAGAGTTTAGTTACTTAGTATTTATCATTAATACTTTTAATGAAGGGAGAATTCTAGTCCTTGTCCTACCCGTTCGGCTAACGACCCTCCACCAATCAAGAAAGCAATGGGTGAGAGTGGACACCCATTAAACTGCCATTTTATAGGCAATAACCTTACACCCCCCTTGTAGACCGACTTCGTGAATGATGCCTACTAACGGTAAGACTGACTTTACTCTTATACATATACATATATATATATATATATATATATATTATTAACTTATAATATTATAAAGTATAAGGGTTGAATTTTAACTTTTAGAATTCTAAGGGCTAATTTGGTATTAAAGTATTCATAAGAAAACTTTACAAATTCCAAAACTTGACGGCAAGTTTTGAAACTATTCAAAACTAATTAATTCCATAACTTATGTGTTTCAAGTAGTTTTAATTAAAAACTCTTCAAGTTCTATAACTTGAGGACAAGTTATGGAAGACTTTAAACTAATAAAAGAATGTAACTTTTCTTTATTTTGTAACTTATGGAATTAATTAAGGTTACACATTTTATTACTTAATAAAGTAACTCTTGAACCTCCATAACTTGAGGACAAGACTCTTCATTTTTGTAAGCATTGCCAACTTTTATGAGTTTTATGAAACTTAAATGTGACTTTTCATATAACTTGAGGACAAGTTACACAAACACATTTTAGAATCATTTCTTAGATTAAAATGGATTGAAAACACATAAGCAATTAACTTATCTATTAATCTAAGAAACTCATATGAACAAAGATAATTCACATCTAACTTTTTCATGTAATTAGCATAACTTTTAAACTAATACAAAACATGAATCTATTGAAAATTATCTTCGAAATTGGATTAGCAGGAACATTACCACATAAAAACCAAGTTTATAAGTCCAAAAACATCTTAGGGTAATGTTCCTAGTCCAATTCCAGCCAAAAAAAACTCGAAAATATGCTGTCTGCGGCTCCTACTCGTCGAGTGTATGAACCTACTTGACAAGTAGGATGATTTTCTTCATGGAATCGGCGAGTTCATCAGTAGAATCGGCAAGTCCAGTGCCCAGAAAGCCTGAAAATCGATTTTTTCAACATTTTTCAGCAATTTGCATCAAGTATAATTGAAAACAAGCCTAGCCTCTGATACTACTGCAGGGTTTTGAGCATTCTAACACTCTTAAGTGTACATGCAACCCTAAATACCTTGGATCTACGTTTTCTCTATTATACATGCAAATATGAAATTTCCAAGGTATTCATCCTAACTAGCAAAATAACATTGATTCATATGGATATCTCAAGTTAGAGTTACATACCTCTTTGATGTAGAATGTCTTCATGAAGCTTGAGTGCCTAGTGCCCCAAGTGTGACACCTCAAATGGTTCACACAACACCAAATGCACATGGAATGACTTGAGAGAAATGGAACACTCCTTGAAATCGTCTAGCCCTCATATTACACACTAGTGCATGATTTCTTGAGCCATGAGATTCTTTTATATGGTGGCTATTAGGGTTACACCATGTAACTCACAACTTTACCCATTCCCTATGCTCCATGGATTTTAACCTCCATGGAGTATACATGGGTCACCCCATGGACTTAGTCCAACATAAGGAATCTTGGATCACAAGCCCACATTGAAACATCCCAAAATACAACTCAATTTTTTTCTAATAAAATCATATGCTGAACATCATATCATAAATCCATACGTCAAATATCTCAAACCATAATAAAATTATGTGACACAACTGTATCAAATCAAACTAAGTATCAAACAATCTCCCAAGACAAAAACTGAAGCTGTGGTGTGTGCGATGCCATCAACTCGAGCTCTTTCCTTTGCTTGCGGAAGTACCTAAAACCAAAACTGAAACTGTAAGCACGAAGCTTAGTGAGCTCCCCCAAATTACCACATACCATACAAACATAAAACAACTACAGGGCCTTGCCCACTGCATCAGACCGAAGTCCGGAAACTGCATCGGACCGAAGTCCGGAACTAACCAGGGCCTTGCCCTCTGCATCGGACCGAAGTCCGGAACTACTGAGGCCTTGCCTCTTGCATCGGACCGAAATCCGGAACTAACTGCATCGGACCGAAGTCCGGAACTACTGAACATAGCATATCATAAACATATCAACTAACACAACAACACATACTGCATACTGCTTCGGGCCATAACCCGGAACACATAACACGCAAACCTGTCTGAGCCACGTAGGCGTCAAACATACTAACTACTGCATCGGACCGAGGTCCGGAAACTTCTATTAGCTAAACGGGCCGGCATTGTGGCCTTATACCCGTTCCTACTGGAAGGAAACTCACCTCGTGAACTGGCTGCTGAGTGTATGGCTCTGGAAGCTATCTGCTGCTGCTCCGGTATCTCCCCGACTACAATTCCATAAACACACTCAATCAAATACTAATAACTGCATTGGGGTAAAATGACTCTTTCACCCCTGGCTAAAGTCAACTCTCCTGGTCAAAGTCAACTTACAGTTGACCTGACTCGCCGAGTTGGGCCGCCAACTCGCCGAGTCCCTACTCTCACTTCTCAACCCTGTTCGCTGCTACTCGTCGAGTATGGCATCAACTCGACGAGTTTCCTTTCGATTCTAGAACTCAGGCTATCTGCATCCGACTCGCCGAGTTGTACGAACAACTAGACGAGTTATTCTTGAATCTATGAAGATTGCCTTAGACTCGTCGAGTTGTATGAACAACTCGTCGATTCCCTCCATTACTGAGTCTGACCTCCGGCTCACTGAGTCCATTCTACTACTCACTGGTCCCCACTCGGAATCACTCAAAAGGGAAAAATCGGGGACTCGCGGCTCGACTCCCCGAGTCTGAAGAACGACTCGCTGAGTCGCATGCATGCAGTTACTAAAAACTCGATTATGCTTGAATCCAACGCATATAACTTGTAGATCTGGGCTTCTTATGCTCGATTAACACGTAAAGATTCTATCTTTACGTGCCCATAAGCATCCATGAAGATTGAAAGGCTCAAAAGACATAATAAAGGCTAGATCTAGGGTTCTCATGCAAGGCAACTTAAAAAAGGAAATAGATCAGGGCTCTAAAGCTCCTAAATGAACAGATCTAGGGATATCTCGATCCAACAAGGCATCCATACAACTATAAAGCTTGGAAAATACATTAAACTAGCCTTAGAGGTGTTCTAATGGAGGTTTTAAGCACAAAACAAAATAATTCCGAGATATACCTTAATGAACTCTGACTTTGGCCTTGGATCTTTGCTCTACACTTCCTCTTTTTGATCATTTCTTCTTCTTCTTCTTCAATCCTTCAAAAATCCACACAAAACACTTTAATCAAACAAGGAATGGTTTAAGGTTTCTCACAAGCTCTCTCTGAGGGTGAAGGAGGCGAGTTGGGGCACAAAACATTGCTTAAATAGTGAGCAAACCCGGGGATTTAGGGTTTCTTCCTGGTAGGCAGACTCGCCGAGTCCCGAATATGGACTCATCGAGTCGCCGACTTACACGTGCTCGAAATCCCCGTCTCTACTCGACGAGTCGGGATATAGACTCGCCGAGTCCCTCTTGAAAACTTCTAAATAAATAACATGGAAACGACATACCCGAGACGGGTCATTACAATTCTCCCCCAATTGACTCAGTCTTCGTCCTCGAAGTTTTGCTACGGCTGAATCTGCAAATAACTCCGGGTAGTGCTCTCTCATCTCATCCTCAGCCTCCCACGTCCACTCAGACCCCTTCCGGTGCTGCCACTGCACCTTCACTAGTTGAATTACCTTGTTCCTCAAGGTCTTTGTCTTCTGGTCCAGAATCGCGATCGGCCTCTCAATATAATTCAGGCTGCTATCAACCTGAATATCTTCTAAGGGAACAACTGCTGACTCATCCACCAAACACTTCCTCAACTGAGACACATGGAAAGTGTTGTGGATCTGGCTAAGCTCTGCCAAAAGATCCAACCGATAAGCAACCCGACCCACTCGGGCCAAAACCCTGAAAGGACCAATGAACCTGGGGCCCAACTTACCCCTCTTCCGAAACCTGATGACACCCTTCCAAGGTGAGACCTTCAGAAGGACCATATCGCCTACCCGGAACTCCAAGTCTAAACACCTCCTGTCGGCGTAGCTCTTCTGCCGACTCTGCGCAGTCCGCAATCTACTACGAACCTGCTGAATCAACTCGGTCGTCTTGAGCACCACCTCCGTGCTCCCAATGGCTCGCTGACCGACCTCGCCCCAACAGATCGGGGTCCTGCACTTCCTCCCATAAAACATCTCAAAGGGAGGTCGATCAATGCTCGCATGATAACTGTTGTTATACGAAAATTCCGCTAACAGAAGATACGTATCCCAACTGCCACCGAAGTCTAGGACACATGCCCGGAGCATGTCCTCGAGAGTCTGAATCGTCCTCTCGCTCTGCCCGTCCATCTGACGGTGGAAAGCGGTGCTGAAATGGAGACGAGTACCCATCTCGTCGTGAAACCGCTTCCAGAATCTAGATGTAAAACGGACGTCTCGGTCTGACACCACCGATACCGGCACTCCATGACGTGCCACTACCTCCCACACATAGATATCGGCTAACTTTTCTGCCTATATGCTCTCCTGGATCGGTATGAAATGAGCACTCTTTGTCAACCGATCCACTATTACCCAAATCAAATCCACCCCGCGTGTGGTCTTGGGAAGCTTGGTGATAAAATCCATGGTGATGTCCTCCCATTTCCACACGGGAATGTCTAACAGCTGCATCTTGCCGTGAGGCCTCTGGTGTTCTGCCTTGACCTTCCTGCAGGTCAGGCACCTCTCTACATACCAGGCAACATCCCGATTCATGCAGGGCCACCAATAATCGGGTCGAAGATCTCTATACATCTTCGTCGCCCCTGGGTGGATAGAAAATCGAGACTTATGAGCCTCGTCCATCAACACCTGCCATGAAGGGTCAACAACCCCCGACTATCATAATCAAACGAAGCTACTCGGCCCACTATCCTCTCACACTTCTACCTCTCCTCCTTGAGACCCTCAACCTGAGCCTCCCTGATCCATTCCAACAACGGAGTAATCACTGTCATCCTCAGATATAAGTCTCTGATAAGGGCTGCTGTCACCTTGCGGCTTAGGGCATCGGCCACTACGTTGGCCTTCCCTGGATGGTAAAGGATTTCACAATCATAATCCTTCAGCACATCCAACAACCTCCTCTGTCTCATGTTTAGACTCGGCTGATCCATAAGGTACCTCAAACTCTTGTGATCCATGTAGATGGTACAACGGACCCCATAGAGGTAATGTCTCCAAATCTTGAGGGCAAACACCACCGCCCCCAACTCTAAATCGTGGGTAGGATAGTTAGCCTCGTGAGGCTTCAACTGTCTCGAGGCGTAAGCTATCACATGCCCTCGCTGCATCAATACTGCTCCCATACCTGTGATTGAGGCATCACAGTAGACCACAAAATCCTCTATTCCCTTTGGCAGGGTAAGGATCGGAGCCTCGCACAATCTCTGCCTGAGGGTTTCAAACGCCGCCTGCTGCTCAGGCCCCCAACGAAACACCACCGACTTCTTGGTCAATCAGGTAAGCGATACTGCTATCTTGGAGAAATCCTGAATGAATCTTCTGTAATACCCTGCCAAACCTAGGATGCTCCGAATCTCGGATGGAGACTTCGGGACCTCCCACTGCATCACGACCTCTATCTTGGCCAGATCTACCAGAATACCCTTCTAGTTGATGAGGTGACCAAGGAACTGCACCTCACGCAACCAGAACTCGCACTTGGAGAACTTTGCGAAAAGTCTCTCCCTTCTCAAAACTTCTAGCACCTCCCTCAGGTGCTCCTCATGCTCCTCCTGAGTCTTGGAATATACCAAGATATCATCTATGAATACTATCACAGAATGATCCAGCATCGGTCTTCATACGCGATTCATGAGATCCATGAACGCGGATGGAGCATTAGTGAGCCTAAAAGGCATCACCACGAACTCGAATGACCATAGCGGGTCCTGAAAGCAGTCTTCTGCACATCTTCGTCTCTGACCCGCATCTGGTGATATATGGAGCGTAAATCGATCTTGGAGAACCAAGATGCTCTCTGAAACTGGTCAAATAAATCGTCTATCCTCGGGAGGGGGTAACGGTTCTTCACCGTTACCTTATTCAACTCCCAGTAGTCTATACACATACGGTGCGACCCATCCTCCTTCTTCACAAACAGAATCGGTGCTCCCCAAGGTGAACTACTCGGCCGAGTAAAACCCTTGTCTAGTAGCTCCTGCAGCTGCGTAGACAACTCCTGCATCTTAGGGGGAGCTAGCCGGTACGGTGCCTTAGCTATCGGAGCCGCACCAGGAATTAGGTCGATCCCAAACTCGACCTGCCTCTCAGGAGGTATTCCCGGTAAATCCTCTGGAAATACATCCGGGAAATCTCGCACCACCGGAACATCGTCAACTATCGTATTGCCCTTCTCTCGGGCATCCAAGACATAAGCTACATAACCGGCGCAACCCTGCTGAAAATAGCGCCTCGCTCTCGCTGCTAAACAAAAAGTTGGTCCGCGCTATGGCCTCTCGCCCTGAATCACTAACTCTCCCCCACTGGGAGTGCGAACCCTCACTAGCTACTACTCGCAATCAATCACCACCCCGTTGGGACTCAACCAATCCATGCCCAGTATAACCTTATTCCCTCGCAGAGGAATAGGGACCAAGTCCACCGGAAACTGATCATCGAACAACTGAAGAGAACATCCTCTATGGACCCTGGCAACCCTCACGGTCCTGTCATCTGCTATCTCGACCTCTAGTGGACAATCCAGCTCCCCTGGAGCTCTACTAAATCTCCTGCTAAGCGCTAGCGATACAAAGGATCGGGTAGCCCCCGAATCAAATAATACTGTAGCAGAAATGTCGTTCACAGAGAACGACCCTATACAAAACATATAACCATAAGCAATAATGAATAATAATATAGAGATGAAGGGAAGATACATACCCATCACCACATCAGGAGTCGCTCGTGCCTCCTCTGTTGTGATCTGAAAAGCTCTACTCTTTGCCACTGGCGCCTCGGCTCGGCCCTGCCGGCCATCTGTAATCCTCAAAGTAGCAGGGGCAGGTGCAACCACCTTCCCTGCTGCAACTAAACTCGGACACTGGGACTTTTTATGTCCCCTCTAATTGCACTGAAACAAATCAGATCTATTGCTGCAATGGCGGTAGCAGGGCCGTACAATCCCTGCTCAAATGCCCAGTCCGACCGCACTTGTAGCAACCGGAACTCCTTGCCTTGCACACCCCATCGTGCAATCTCCCACACTTGCCACATCGACTGTGGCTCTGCTGACTCCTGGATCTATGATCTGAAACCTTGGGCTTTTTGCCTGAACTACCTGTACTCGAAACCGCCTCCGGTTTCCCCTTCTTCTCCATCTCATGGTCAATCTCCCTCTCCCGAGCCCTAGCAATCATGTCATCCAGCGTTTTACAGTTGGACCGGCTCACAAACTAGCGGATATCGCTCCGCAACATCTCATGATAACGGGCCTTCTTCATTTCCTCATCGGCTGCATACTGAGGAACGAGAAGAGCCCTCTCCCTGAATTTGGCGGTGATCTCCGCCACGGTCTCTGTAGTCTGGGTGAGGTACTGAAACTCTCTGGCTAACTGCTGCACCTCAATAATCAGTGCAAACTTTGCCCTGAACCTGGTAGAGAAATCAGCCCAGGTCATGTCATCTAACGCTGCATCATCTCCAATGGTATGTCCGACCTCTTCCCATTAATCCTGTGCCCTGTCCTTCAGAAGACAGGATTCCAATCTAACCTTGTTCCCCTCGGGACACCTGCTCGTGCGGAAAGCGTTGGCCACATCCGCCAACCATCTAGTACTCGCTATGGGGTCCCGCGCCCCGTGGTAATCTGGAGCTTCACATTCCCTGAACTCCCTGAACGTAAGCATGCGCGACCCCATCATGGCCGCTACCTCAGCACGGAAAGTACTCAGCCTCTCCTCCATCATCTCTAAGATACCCTCCTTGATCGAACCGAAGATCACAGGAGTCTACTCAAGTATAGTGCGAGTAATCTCTGAAGAGAGAAACTCCCTGGTCTGCTCATCCAACTGCCCGGCCTCCGAGCCTGATCCTGATACCCCTCCGGCACCTGAACTGCCGACTACTGGTCTAGGGCGTAATTCCACCATTCTGAAACACAACATAATAAATGTCAGGAACACTTATATATCTCGAGGGATCATTGATACCAATACTAGCTTCCTGGTCTTGTCTCAGCCTTCCTTGATTTGAATATGGATCCTCTGCTTTCAGTAATACGGGCCCATACTACCTTCCACATCTATCTGTACTTTCCTCAAGAACTGCCTTGACTCCACCAAGTCATTTCTCCTACTACTGATCTCTGCTAGCCTTATCCTAGGCTTGCCCTAGGGAAATCTCTGACTCCACTCAAACCAGTCCTCAGCTGCTGAAGACCTCCTTGTAATGCTAATTAGCCATCACCTGAATACCATCGCATGTGATGAGGCTCAGATAATCCTTCGAGTAAAAGACTCATCCCTACAACGGTTACACTCAAACAAGAGCTTTGCAATAGGGCCAAATCCAACACTCTGAGATTATTCAACTCTGATCACATGTGACGTGACGTATTCACCTAACGGCTAACTCCCATCACCAAGAGTTCTACAAAACACAAAGTAAGCAGCATTCGGACACAGGAAACTACTCAAGCAAATCTATTCTCATAACGAGAAACTGTACTAGCATACAATGCTAAGCTCATACTATCAGGCATAACCTAAACAGGCTATCCTACTATTGTCTACTCAATACTAGCATGCAAATCTTGTAAAGCTGAAACACATATGGCAGGCACATAAGGCATCCTCCTAGATCCTTAGTCCTATTCTAGCATGCTGTTCTACTGAAACTAAAACTGTCAATCAGAACATAACTTGTATGGTTAATTTGGGAGTACTTACTTGAGCTCGGCTGATCGCATGCACCACACCCTTATCTTGTTTAAAAATTCTTTTCTTTTTAAGTGCTTTTCAAAATCTCTTCCGAAAAAAAAATATATATATTTTATATTTTAAAAATCTTTTTATCCTTCCCTTAGTTTGAGTTCAGATACACCCAGAAGTGTACCCGAATCCCTCAAACTAAGGTTCTGATACCAACTTGAAACATCCCAAAATACAACTCAATTTTTTTTTAATAAAATCATATGCTGAACGTCATATCATAAATCCATACGTCAAATATCTCAAACCATAATAAAATGTCGTGATACAACTATATCAAATCAAACTAAGTACCAAACAATCTCCCAGGACAAAAACTGAAGCTGTGGTCTGTGCGATGCCATCAACCCGAGCTCTTCCCTTTGCTTGCGGAAGTACCTGAAACCAAAACTGAAACTGTAAGCACGAAGCTTAGTGAGCTCCCCCAAATTACCACATACCATACAAACATAAAACAACTACTGGGCCTTGCCCACTACATCAGACCGAAGTCCGGAAACTGCATCGGACCGAAGTCCGGAACTAACCAGGGCCTTGCCGTCTACATTGGACCGAAGTCCGGAACTACTGAGGCCTTGCTTCCTGCATCGGACTGAAATCCGGAACTAACTGCATCGGACCGAAGTCCGGAACTGACTGCATCGGACCGAAGTCCGGAATTGACTACATCGGACTGAAGTCCGGAACTACTGAACATAGCATATCATAAACATATCAACTAACACAACAACACATACTGCATACTGCTTCGGCCCATAACCCGGAACACATAACACACAAACCTGTTTGAGCCACGAAGGCATCAAACATACTAACTACTGCGTCGGACCGAGGTCCGAAAACTACTACTAGCTAAACGGGCCGACATTGTGGCCTTAGACCCATTCCTACTGGAAGGAAACTCACGTCGTGAACTGGCTGCTGAATGTATGGCTCTGGAAGCTATCTGCTGCTACTCCGTTATCTCCCCGGCTACAATTCCATAAACACACTCAATCAAATACTAATAACTGCATTGGGGTAAAATGACTCTTTTACCCCTGGCTAAAGTCAACTCTCCCGGTCAAAGTCAACTTACAGTTGACCTGACTCGCCGAGTTGGGCCGCCAACTCGCCGAGTCCCTACTCTCACTTCTCAACCCTGTTCGCTGCTACTCGTCGAGTATGGCATCAACTCGACGAGTTCCCTTTCGATTCTAGAACTCAGGCTATCTGCATCCGACTCGCCGAGTTGTACGAACAACTCGACGAGTTGTTCTTGAATCTATGAAGATTGCCTTAGACTCGTCGAGTTGTATGAACAACTCGTCGAGTCCCTCCATTACTGAGTCTGACCTCCGACTCACTGAGTCCACTCTACTACTCACTGGTCCCCACTCGGAATCACTCAAAAGGGAAAAATCGGGGACTCGCGGCTCGAGTCGCCGAGTCCGAAGAACGACTTGCCGAGTGGCATGCATGCAGTTACTAAAAACTCGATTCTGCTTGAATCCAACGCATATAACTTGTAGATATGGGCTTCTTATGCTCGATTAACACGTAAAGATTCTATCTTTACGTGCCCATAAGCATCCATGAAGATTAAAAGGCTCAAAAGGCATAATAAAGGCTAGATCTAGGGTTCTCATGCAAGGCAACTCGAAAAAGGTAATAGATCAGGGCTCTAAAGCACCTAAATGAACAGATCTAGGGATATCTCGATCCAACAAGGCATCCATACAACTATAAAGCTTGGAAAATACACCAAACTAGCCTTAGAGGTGTTCTAATGGAGGTTTTAAGCACAAAACAGAATAATTCCGAGATATACCTCAATGAACTCTGACTTTGGCCTTGGATCTTTGCTCTACACTTCCTCTTTTTGATCCTTTCTTCTTCTTCTTCAATCCTTCAAAAATCCACACAAAACACTTTAATCAAACAAGGAATGGTTTAGGGTTTATCACAAGCTCTCTCTGAGGGTGAAGGAGGCGAGTTGGGGCACAAAACATTGCTTAAATAGTGAGCAAACCCGGGGATTTAGGGTTTCTTCCTGGCAGGCGGACTCGCCGAGTCCCGAATATGGACTCGTCGAGTCGTCGACTTACACGTGCTCGAAATCCCCATCTCTACTCGACGAGTCAGACTATAGACTCGCCGAGTCCCTCTTGAAAACTTCTAAATAAATAACATCGAAACCACATACTAGAGATAGGTCGTTACACACATATATAAGAATGAATGATTTACACAATCAACCCATATATTTAATTAGTCTCCTTTTGACCACTTAACTAATTCCAAATTAATTCTTGATCAATAATAATTAAATAACCTTATTAATATATTAGAACTTATAATATATTAACAAACCTTAAGTGTTATTTCTCTCATTATAGTCTATCCAAATACATGATGCCATGCAACCCAAATGGACCATGCCGGGTTGGGTCAAGTCTTACCAATTATAGTTGTGGACTTAGAAATTAATCCAACACCTGTACCATGTCATCCCCTCTTAATCTTCTATGAATCATGGTACTCGAACCATGACATCACCTCTTGACCTGCTACAACTCATGGTACTCGAACCATGACGTCACTTCTCAATCTGCTACTTATCATGGTACTCGAACCATGACATCACCTCTCAATCCGCTACTTATCATGGTTCTTGAACCAGGACGTCACTTCTCAATCCGCTACTTATCATGGTACTTGAACCATGACATCACTTGGCAATCCGCTACTTATCATGGTACTCGAACCATGACATCACTTCTCAATCCGCTACTTATCATGATACTCGAAACATGACATCACTTCACAATCAACGTGGTCTCGATAAACCCAAACATCTCGTGTATGACTTCACACACGGTCGCCGCCACCTCATCACGAATCATCTTGCGAATCTCGTCATCACTAACTCCGCTACTCTATGGGGTGTAACGTGTACCCACCATGATGTCTCTGAAACAAAACACAAAGATACTAGAGACTCAATCGAGTATGCTCACACTCGATCACCCATCCCTACTTGTTCCTTGGTACCCTAAGGATTCTTGCTAATCATAGGCTACCTTCCGGCAGATCACTCATAATCTCCTCACTAATACCTACTCACTCTCGAAGTATCTTATAGTAGCAGTAATCTCCTAGGCTAAGGCATCACAAATCAGGCCACTCTAGTCCTAATATGAATACCTAGCCTACTCTATCATGCATATCATATTATATCATATCTCATAATACATAATGTAAGGGTATTTTGGGAAATCAGCGTTCGGGTGCCGGCTGATCGTACACACTGCTTCTTTCCGTTTTCCTCAAATTCCTTTACTTTTCAGAAAAATTGTTTCGTTCATGAAAAACTTTCTCAAATCCTCAGTTTGAGCTCAAATACACCCGAAGGTGCATCCGAATCCCTCAAACCAAGGCTCTGAAACCAACTTGTAACAACATGAATTTCCAAAATGTTTTTTTTCATTTGTAAAACATAATTTCATTCATAAAAAAATCCATTGCATCACATATTATCTGAATAAACAACCCCAAAATCTCAAGTACATAAATCTTCATCAGCGTGTACAGATCATGTCGGCGCCTTCCCGCGATCTTTGCTGGTACCTGAAACACATATCACATACACAGTAAGAATAAATGCTTAGTGAGTTCCCCAAAATACCATATACAACACATACGCGACTCGAGGCTATAATACAACCCTCCGGTCGATGTGTCTCAGCAGGACCCTCCAGTACCGTGGGTCATTGGACCCTCTGGTCTGGTCATAGCTCGTTGGACCCTTCGGTCTGTTCTGTATCATTGGACCCTTTGGTCCGGTTTATATCGTTGGACCCTTCGGTCCGGTCTATACAACACATAACATACATATATCAAAATGCACATAATCTCATACATACACATAGCACACAAGACCCTCCGGTCTACACATAAATACCACTCTAGGTAATGTATAGTGAGAAGACTCACCTCGAATGATGTCTAATAAACTCTCGTACTCGATATCCCCAATCTAGCCTTCGCCTCTAATCACATAAATTAATTTATCTAATATTAACAACGATTCTCATAGGCTAGACTAGTCCCTTCCTATAATCTCGCAGAAGGGAAAAACACCATTTTACCCCTCCAATGGTCCAATTATCCAAATGCTGACCAACCCTAGAAGTCAACGGAAGTTAACTCCAGACAACGGTCCAACTCTGACCAGACTCACCGAGTGCACCCGTGTGACTCGTCGAGTCCCATCGATTCTCAGTGAACTCAGGAAGACCCAGCTCGTCGATTTAACCCCTAACTAGTCAAGCTATCGCATGATTCAACACATTGGGACAAACCCTAAGCTACTCGCCGAGTCGGCTCATAACTCGACGAGTATGTTAAGAATCTTCTTGCATTCAGACAATTTTAAGGTGGAATACTTCCTCAAACTCCAGATCCATACTCTAAGGGATCATTTTCCACATAAAGTCATAAACTTTACGCTCATGCATGGCATTTTGGGCATGAAATGCCAAGAACATGATCTAAATGGGGTTTTCACTCATAAATACCAACAAGGCTGAATAAAGCAGGAACCTTTGGGTGATAGAGACCTCCTAAGGTCTAGATCTGGAGTTCAAGCATCCTCATAAACCCCAAATCCTCAAAGTCCCAAAATGAAAGGAAAGGAAGCCCTAATTTCAAAATGATAGTCTACTCAAATAAAAGGGAAAGATTCGAACTTGATACTTCCAATAGAAGCTCTTGAACGAATAAGCAGAAGGTCTATCAGCCTCTTCTCAATCCTAACTTGGAATCTTCCTTTCCTTCACTAAAATGTACTCAAAATTCTCAAGTAAGGCTCAAGACTCTCTCACAAGCTCAAGGGGAAATTAGGGTTTCTTCTCTTGCAAGTGTGGTCGCAAATAAGGCTATAAGTGCCTTTAAATAGGTCCCAAGCCCGGGGATCTATGGTTTCCACTTACAGCGCCTACTTGGCGAGTCTACTCTTGGACTCGTCGAGTAATTCATTAAACTCACGTGGCCACCCGCCTCTACTCGACGAGTTATAGCACCAAATCATCGAGTAGATCAAAGATTCTCAAAAATAAATAATTAAATAACATACCCGGAAATCTGAATGTTACACAAGTGACTTGTTCAGGAATGTTGTTGTTCATATCTATGATATATGCATTGCAATCCCACTTCGATTTAACAAGGATCCACTCTTTCAGGATAAAAATGCCTAGCTTAAGGATCATACATTCTTTAGTAGTAAAATGCTTTGAGTATCCTTTGTCACAAATCTGAGAAACACTCAACAAGCTATGCTTTAACTCGGGAGCAAAGTTGACGTTCTCGAAACTCAACACTCAATTTGTAATGATTCCTCCACTACAAGAAAAATACCCTTTAATGACGCGCGAACAATGACACTCGCTGATTAACAATACACATTTTTGTGTGCCCCTAAAAATAATGTCAGCCTTCCAACATTTGAAGGATAGATGACGCGTATTTTTGCGTGCCTTAAAACTAATGTCCAATAAAAAAAATAGAAACACGGAGGGCACTTGTTTTAAATCGGTGTTCTCTAAAAATGTAGCTTTATATTTTTTTTTTTATCAAATGCGAGTTTTTAAAGGGCAAAAATTTTGAAGTGCCCGCTTCTTCGATCTCTCCTTTGTATCTCCTTTCATTCACACCTAGGGATTTTTCAAGAAAATTCAAAACGCTCTCCAATTCTCGATCGGTTCTCCCAGGCCTCTACAACACTCAAAACTAGTTTGATTTCTACCCTAAAACCTGGTATGACTTCTCCTAATCCTTTCTCCCAGGCCTCTTCATAAATGTTTTTAATTTTCTTCGAATTATTGACGTTATCGTTTATGTGTAATCTGAATGCTAAAGTTTCATGTTCGCGTGTTGAATTTCGTATTTTAGGTATACGATACTGACAATGCCAATCAAAAGGAGAAGTTTGAGGCTGATTTGAAGAAATAGATTAACAAACTTCACTATACAAAAAAACGCTTTCTCTCTACCCTTTCTCTCTCTATAATTCTCTCTCTACCCTAAAACCTGGTACAACTTCTCTCTACCCTTTTTCATCTCTTTGCTGAAGGATGTAAAGGTTAAGGCTCCTGATAAAGGAGCGGTGGGTCGATTTGTGCGGATTGAGGTCGATTTAAGCGGTGTTATTCCTCATGGGGTTGTCGATCAGTCTTCGTCTACTATCTACCGTGCCCGACGAAAGCCAAGTGCTACTGGAGCTGTTGTGTTGGGAATCGGGAAAGCGGAGTGGAAATTGGAGGGTTTGCATTAAGCTAGGAAACCTAATTGGGGCGATGCTCTTCTCAGAACTCCTATGGATGCTAAGGATTACCTTGTGATTGGTAGTTCCATAGTTGTATGTAGATAATTCTAAATCGAGTTCAAGTAGGCCATCTTGATCATGGAAACAAAGAAAAGCAATGTATTTCTCCATAACACGATAACACTCAGGGCACCGCATCCCATTAAGGACTCTACCTACTGCTACTGGAAACAAAGTTTGTTAACCATTAGAAACATTGCTTTTCTGAAAGGGAAAAAATATTAATTAACTTTTTCAGATAAATTAAATGGTTGAAAATGTATTGGTTTTCCTAAATATTTTGCTAGTGATAATAGATATAACTTACACTGAAAGGAATATAAATATTTCGACCATGCACAAGCCCATTAAGGAACCCTGTAAACCCCAAAAATTGGAAACTACTTGTTACTTGGTCTTTGTGAGTTTTCTTCCAACATATTACACATTCATTTTAGATGCATTTTTCTACCAAAAATGACACTGTGATAATATATGCAGGGAATTAGGGAACCATAAACAAGCTTGGTATTGTCTTCACCGAGCACTAAGGGTAGATACGAAAGATATGAGTCTTAGACATCCCCATGCCTCGATTTATGTTGAGCCTGGAAACTATCACAAGGTTGCTGAATCATATGAGCAAATCTGGCAACTTCGTCCTAAAAATCTTGAAGCATTGAGGACGGCAACAATGGTTTCGACTTTGTACATGTTTTGTGTTCTATAATAAATATTATGCAATATTAGCAATGTGTTACATTTACTTACTATTGGAATTAATGATTCTCTGTATTTGACATATTAATGCAATGAATTATCTTTATTGTTTATGTTATTTTATTTTGTATTATGAGACCTTTAATGTGTTATTTAATTTGAAAATTAGTAAATCTATCAAAAATATATAATTTTAAAAGCATTTAAAATTATGACACGCAAAAATGTGTGTCGTCTTCCTTTTATGGCAGTGGCTTCGTTGATACGCATTGCGTGTCATAAACACGCGCGTCGTAAGGTTACGACACACGAATGCATGTCGTCTTCCTTTATGACAGGGCCTTCCTTGATACGCATTGTGTGTCGTAAACGTGTGTCGTAATTGCGTGTCGTAAATGAGTGTCATCTCTCTTTATGACATGGCCTTCCTTGACACGCATTTGTGCGTCGTCTGAGCCTTTTACGACGCGCAATGAGCGTCGTAAAAGGCTGTTTTTCTAGTAGTGCTCTATGGGTGATCTTGCCACCTTCTCCACCGGCAAAGGAAACATACCCCCATTAAATGATTGAATGTTGCTCAGTTGGGAGATGTCACCTGTCATATGCCGGGAGCAGCCGCTGTCGACGTACCAAGGTATGACGACATTCCTCCGCAACTGTCCTTGCAAAATTAGCGGGATCATTTAGATTTGGGAACCCAGGTCATCACTGCCCTGGGTTGGCCCATTACTTTCTCTGATTGATCTTTCAAAATCTTCAAATCTGAATCATCATTTCTAGTCTTTTCAGAGGATTCTGATGATTGATTGGAAGTTAATTTTGGCATCCAATGATATTTGGGTCTCTTAACAGTCACAGGTAGTTTTGAAATATGCTTCTTATCAGTTTGCATTGAGCATCTGGATGTTCTACCAGAAGTGGTTGAAGATCCAGAACTGCTCTTTGACGAGACCGATCTTGGCGGACCCTTGTTCGGTTTTGGCCAATTATTTGTGACTTTGTTATTAAAAACCCTTTTATTATTTTGAAAAACTGCCCTTTTTCTACTTCAATCATCCTTCCAATCATCATCCCGAAAAGGATTTCTTGAGGACTTTCTAGTTATAGACCTTCCTCTAGATTTGTTCTCTCCTCTTGGTGACATATAATGTACAAAAATCCTATTTTGACAGTTCCTAGCTATATGACCACCAATACCACAATTATAACAAATCTGTTTGTTTTTATGAAAACTGGTACTGCCTTTCTCAGATTTATTTTCTTTACTAACACCCTTACATTTCCCACAACAACATAAGAAAGAAATAGGTTGTGAGATAAGAGATGGTGCATCAGATGGTGTGACTTGTGGAATTGGTGTGTTTTCATTAGAAGCATCACAAACATCAGGATTATCAAATAATTCATCAAACACTTCAAAAAAGTTTAATTCAACATGAGCAGATGCAGAAGTATCACAAAAAGTATTGTCCTTTTTAACATCAGAATTAATAAATTCTTTATTTGGAACAAAAACATCAGATTTAGACTCAATTTTTTTATCAGAAACATATCCTTCAACTTCGTGCTTTGACAGATCTAAGGATTGATCTGCATGGGAAGTAGAAATGTTAGTACTTTCAACATTAATAACTCCTCCTGAAACAAAACCGGTTGGCTTGCCATAAACCATGAAAGGTTCATTAGCAATCTCCTCATTAGTGACAGGGTGATACTGATAATTATTATTGAAAGGATCAGGCACTTTATCGTATCCTAGACCCTTTTTCTGGTTTTGTTTGAACTGTAGGCAATGGTCAATCATGTTGGCAACTACCTCGCTTGATACATCAATCTTTTTAAAATCAAGATTTGCAGTTTCAAATTTGCTTTTTAATGTATCAATCTCAGTAATTAACTCAACATTCTATCTCTTGATATAGTCATAGTTTTCACATTTGTTACAGTAGTCTTACTGAAGTCTCCTAAAGTCCTTTATTTTTGTTTCTAACTGGGCCGTTAGGGGTTTTTGTCCTTTTCTAAGTTGATAGCCCTCATATCTAAGGTCCTCTACTTCTCTATGTAATAATTCTATTTCATCACGAAGAACTTAACATAATCAATACATGCCTGAGAACAAGAAGGTAAGCTTACCTCAATTTTCTTGAGTTCAGAAGTAGAAGAAATCATCAGAGCAAACTACAGCTCCATCATCTTTTCTGTAGGATCGGCTGCAACATTCTTCACGGGAGCTTCATCATTGATTTGAGCTAGGTGAGCATTTTCAGGTCCTGAAATATTCAGGGCCTGAATCTGGTCCTCCCAGTCAAATGACTGAGCAACCATAGCAGTCTCACCGTTGACTGTAGCACCTCCATGATTGTTTCCCACTGCAACCATCGTCATGTCATTATACAACCTTCGATCTGGTTTCAGGCACTCAGGAGCAAAATGACCTGGCTCGTGATAGTTGAAACATCGCATCTTCCCCTTGTTGAACCCTACCTTTTTATTAGCATTCATCCCCCAGTTATTCTTCCCTGTCTTTTTAGCAAACTGCTTCGCCCTGAATACTGCCATAGCAATTTGCCATGTAATATCCATATCTTCCACATCTTCTAGATGAATCTGATCCAGATCAGCAAATAAGAACTGAGGTGGAAGCTCTCCAGCTACAAAAGCATTATAGCAGTTAACAAGTCCTGTGGCAAGAGTAAGATTGTCATCACTTTCCTTTGTGTTTGAGGAAGAGGCTACAACTGGCATATTAGAGGAGGGAACAACTTGTGGAGTAGCATACGACTGGCTTTGTGAGTGAGGCGTGGATGACGCAGCAGTAAAGGTTTGAATCTAAGGTTGTTGAACAGCAAATGCTTGACCTGAGGAAGAAATGATTGATGAAAGGGCGTTGTTAGAAGAAATTACGAGATTTGCAGTCGAATACGAATTCACATGGTTAATCTCTCACTGTTTATCATCAATATCACAAGCTTTGATGATCACCATTGTTTCAGCAAGAGTGATGCAATTCATACACCTCAATCAAGGCTTCCCACAAAGCTTTAGTTGAAGTATAATCTCTGAAACCTTGAGCTATATCAGGGGATAAAGCCATGGTCAGAGTGGCCAAAGCCCTTTCTTGTTCTTCAACTATATTAAAATCCTCATCTGTATAGTTCTCAACTGCTTTGTCAACTAGTTGTCCTGCAATAGTGGTGGTAATTCGAATAGGACCCTTAATGATGCTTCTCAAAACTTTGAAGTCTTTCATTTGAATATACTTCTCAATCTGGTATTTCCATTTAGGAAAACCATCTACAAACAGTAGTCTTGGAATACGTGTGGTTGTGCCCATGGTAGAGTCCAGTTCATGATGATGTGTTTGACTTTGAGAATCCATTGTCTTTATTATTTTTAACGTCAAAAATTAAAATAAGAAATCTGTCAAAAATGAGTTTCCGGTCAGATGGTTTACAGCCGTAAACCGAGTTTACGGTTGGGTGTTTACGATCAAAGTGTTTCGGTCAATGACGATGAGTTTACGGTCTATGAAGATGCTTTGTTTACGGTCCAAGAACACAGTTTACGGTAGTTGAAGTTTTTTGAGTTTACGGCTGTAAACTGAGTTTACGGCCGTAATCACTTGGCAGTAAACTCCCAAAAATTCACGAAAACACAAATTTAGAGCAGATTTTATCCCTTTTAGCAACAAAAATACCAAACCCAATTTCGAACAATGAAGAATAGGAGTTTAAACGGCCGAAAACTCGATTGAATGATGCTTTGACACCGGTTTTGCTCTGATACCAATTGTAAGGTCCTGTAAACAGATCTTACCAGTGATCAAACAATCAACACGAATAAGAATAGGAGCAGGGAAGAATAATATCAAAGCTTGCACACGTTAATAACTCGAAAAACGTCAGGTACAACTCGATGCTATCTAGTCGTGAACTCTTAACTATCAACAACTACAAATGACCAAGACCAACCCTTTATATTGAGGACACGAGTCACAAACAGGGTTTACGGCCGTAAACACACTTTCTAGCCGTAAACACCAAAACAACCTAGAAATATACCAAATGACTCAAAAGACCTTTATACAAAGTAAAGCCTAGACCAAACCACTAACTGGACCCTTCACAATTACCCATCCCCATTATCTTCTTACTCTTAAGGATCTACCCTAAGAATCAGCTATTTCTCATTCATTCATTCCTAAGGATTATCCTAAGGAATAGGTACGAAGTCCATCGTTGTCAATGACACAGCTATCAAGAACAGCTGCTAGTTCTATCACTTAGGCGTAGCTGCCAGAATTGTGAAATTCTCTATGAGGCGTAGCTGTCGGTATTGTCCTTTGGGCACAACTGCTAAGGTTATTTCATTTATTAACAGTATCGTTCTCAAGAGTCCACTCGCAATACATTTCAATGGGTTTTTAGAGTACACCGGTGAACACATCATTCACAACACCTACAGGTTGCGAGTCTGTTGGTGTTCCACTAGACCGTCTAAAATAGTCCAGGGTTGTCATCCATACTCTGCTAGATGAAGGGGCCAACATTTGGGAACAAGGCTTCTCACATCGTCCACCTTTCACCCTTACCTCATGGTCTATATTGCCTCTCAACTCATCATCCAACTCATATTTCATCTACCCTTGTTTTACCCAACATATTATGTGGATATAAATACATATACAGTTTAAATCATATAAAACTTGTATAAAATCGTTTATCCACCATAGATAGCAAGTATACAGATAATATGCACACATAGCACGTAGTTTATATAAAATACTTCATATCTATGTGTAAGATGAAAGGGACCATGCACTCACTTGAAAAGGTGGTGACGCGGTACTCAGACGACACTTCGTTTACTTTAAACAACTCCTTTGACAGAACCTAGTATCATTACCACTAGAATTTAGTCTAATGCTCGACGAGACTAATTAATAGTCTAACTATTATTACTAGTATAAAAGCGTTAACACAATACTTTTCACCCACTATGTACAGATAGGAGCCAGACATGGAACACCGGAGGGCGGGATCATTTTGGCATATAACACTTCTGAAATCTAGCAACCCAAGCGGGCCTCCAAACCAGATTCCCCGTACCACGAGTGGTTAAAAAGATATTATAACGACACTTATATAACTCATAATAATAGCCCAAATATTTAATATAAGGTCCTAATAACATTACTATATTTAAATAAAAACTATATTTAAAATAGTGTAGGCGTATCTTACCTACGAGGGGGTTTGGCTAGAAGCCGGGCTCTGCAGGGGAAGAACTTCCGAGCCGAAAGCTCTTCTTCTCGGAGCCGTCGAGCCCTCCGGGGCTTTCTTCTAGCGCTAGGGGACTTTTTGGAGGTTTAGAGAGAGTGTAGAGAGAAGAAAGAATGGGAAAGGTGTGAAGAAAATGAGGGTGGCAGAGGTTCTATTTATATGGTGAAATATGGCTGAACATGGTCCCACATGTCACCATCTGGTGGTAAAGTTGGGGAGAAAGCAATGACCAAGATTGTGCCACGTCACCCATTTTCGCACAGCACACTTCCGACTTCTAAAATCCGCAACTTTCGCATACAAGCTTTGTTTTTGACGTTCTTTATATCCATGCGTAGGTAAGAATAAGATCTACCACTTTCATTTTCACTCCGTCGGCTAATTCTCGACCAATCTTAAATTTAACAGTAGGAGGATATTATACTGTTAAATGTCTGCGTAAAATTCATAACTTCTAAATACGAACTCCGTTTTCGTCTGTCTTTTTTATCGTTGAGTTCCTATTAATGAGATCTTCAACTCTCATTTAGGTCACGTAGGCCAGAAATTTCTCGAATTAAAATTCGAGTTTCTGGTCGTGCACTGCTATGCCAAATCTTAGAAAATTTATAATTTCCTCATACGAAGTCAGATTTGGGCGTTCTTTTTTTGTATGTTCTTGGTTTAAATTATAATACAAGTTTTGTTTAGATAACTAAGGCTAAAAAGATCTCTATCGTAAATTCACCATTCACATCTCCCGGTGTCGTGTCGGTTTTGCCGTAAAACTTCAACGGACCATAACTTCTTCGTTATAACTCGGATTTCGGCGTTATTTATATGTACGGAACCCTTGTAACGTATACTACCACTTGGTTAAGATTAATTCTTCTAAATAATTTTCCATCAATAACTCTTTTTTATGCTTATTATCTCTAAATTGACTAGCCCAAATCTGCGGGCGTTACATAATTTAATCAGTATCTTTTGATCACTAAATTAATTCCAAATTAATTGTTGATCAATACCAGTTAAATAATATGATTTCTCAATTAATATATTATTCTTATAATATATCAATAAATCACAAATAACCTCATTCTCAAATTGCTTCGGTGAAGGCAACCCAAAAAGACCATGCTACTATCGGGTCAAGTACATAACAATTATAGTTATAGGCCTAGACACCTAATCCAATAGTTCCCTATTTGGAAAAGTCTAATAACTATAACTACCAATGTAGTTTCAAAATCCGATTAGCAATCAGCTCTCAAAAGCTGTTGTTGAACTCTGATCTTATCAGTAACACGTCCTTTAGATAAGGGATCAAATATTCCTCCATTCTGCAAGATATTGTATGGACATGAGATATGGATTTATAATCATTCTCTCTATCCAAGTGTTGTTTCTAGATTTCCGATTTATGACTACTGAGAACAAACTATAATTGAACACATCAACTTATTCCAGGCTGGGCCAAGCACTTAGAGTGTCCTCACTAAATCATCGAGGGGCCTACAGATATCGATTTTATCCCTATTAGGGTAAAAGGAACGGATAAACTTCGACTCATATGTTTGCTCAATGTTCTCATCAAATCATACACAACAACATGTTTTATAACACTAATTTACTGATGCATTTATGTAACACCGTAAATTTTTATATCAACTTTTCAATTTAAAAATCACATAATTCTCATAAACACATTTCACAAAACCCCAAAGTATAAAATTATCAAAAACACAAGTCAAAAATCTTTGATAAAAACTCAGAATCCTCGAAATCACAATCTCTAACTAGTGTTTACAATCAAGCCTTCACCCGAATGAAATCTACAGAAGTTATCACACGACACGGTACACACGAAGCTTAGTGAGTTGACCAAAATACCACAAACAAATAATAAGCCTCTCATGGCTATAGCTCGGCAAGGACCCTCCGATCATGCATCTCGGTGTGGACCCTCCAGTCACGTGTCTCAGTGAGGACCCTATGGTCTCAGAGCTCAGGTGGGACCCTCCAGTACCTGATCTCAGTGAGGATCCTCCAGTCTTACAGCTCGGGTTGGACCTCTGGTCCAATCTGAAAATGCACAGAATAACACAGCATATATCACAAAGATAAAATGCATAATATCACATAACCCAAATAAGACCCTCCGGTCAGTCAATAGTAACACTCAAGTATGTATAGTGAGACGACTCACCTTGTAGAGTAAGCAATGTATCCCACACTCAAGCTATTGGTCTAATCTTTGCCCCTCCATGGCCTCCAAAATCTACAGTTGACCAAAACCCTCAAGTCAACAGAGGTCAACAGTCAAGGCTGGCCCAAGTCTAAAAGTCAGCAGAGGTCAACACTCAAGTCAACAGTCCTTGTTGACTCAACATGTCGAGTACCGCTCAAGAACTCGTCGAATCCCACAGAACTCAGAAAATCGCAAAAACCGGAGTCTACTCGCCAAGTTGCTAGCCAACTCTTCGGGTGCATGCAACATCCAAAAGATCAGGAAAACCCAACCTACTCGTCGAGTTATCTCATCAACTTATTGAGTCCATTCTGAATCCAAAGACGGGTAAAACCCTCTCAAATCATCGAGTTGTCTCATCAACTCGCTGATTCTGTCACACGTCCAAACCATCGGGTAAACCCTAACCAACTCGTCGAGTCGGTTCACCAACTCGTCCAGTCTCTTCAGTCCATTTCCTCATTCAGATAATTTTTTACAGAAATAAGGACTCATACTCTGGATTTATCCTCCTAAGCCTTAATCATCACGTAAAGCTGCAAGCTTTACGTTCATGCATGCATATAGAGCTCAAAATGCCAAAACAAGCTCCATGAAGGTCTTATGCTTTAAGGGTTGCTCAAAGCTTGATAAAGCTCGAATATTTGGGCTCATAGGGACTCATATAGCTTAGATACATAGTCACAACTTCCACGACCAGTTCAGCAACTCCAAACCAAAAGTTGGAGGGGAATAAAGCCCTAAAACTCTCTAGAAAGAGATTTAAAAAAATGAATGATCAAGGAGATAGCTTTTTACCTCCAGTTGATAGTTAGCACCGAAGGAACACTGGATCCAAAGCTTCTTCAAATTCCAAACCTTCTTGCTCTTCAATCCTCTTCTAAAAATGCACTTGAACACAAGATCTTTAGCCTCTCTCTCTCTCTCTCTCTCTCTCTCTCTTTCTCTCTCTCTCTCTCTCTCTCTCACATAACAACTACAACTCGTGTAAATGGTCAGGGAGGCGGAAATAAGGGCTTAAGGGCCTTTAAACTGGGCATAAACCCTAAATTTAGGGTTTTCTCAATACAGACTCAACTCGTCGACTCCAGCCCTTCGACTTGACGAGTAGGCTTCATAACTCGCGTGGCCAGCTCAGCCGCTACACGACGAGTCAGGACCAACCAAATCATCGAGTAGTTCCTCTAAAGTGCATTAAAACTCTTAAATTTCTCATCCAGGATTTTGGGTGTTACAATTCTCCCCCGCTTGAATTAGATTTCACCCTCTAAATCTCTCATTTAGAACACATAGATCAAATCCAATACCCCGAGAAGCACCACCAAAAATCTCATATCATACAACAATCTCCCTCGCAAGACACCCAAACCTAATCAGGAACTCCCAATCGTGAAGCAGGATGGACCCCTCTGCCGCTGTGGTACCAGTCCTTACTCTCCAAAACCTAGAAACTTTAGTGGTCTGTCTCCATGCTAGACCACCCATGCAGGATATCATCATGTTACTCGGTCATCGACTAACAGACCCCGATAACACACTACCAACTCTGATTTTCTTGTTGTGACAGATGGAAACAAGTCGTTGACTAATAATTGGCCACTGATCACTCATGTCGAATATACCAATTGATCCAGATCATAGCTTAAAATGATTGGAAGGGTCACATCTCACCAGAGACCCACCACCAGTACTACTATTAGAACCCATCTGAAAAATGAACCTTAATACATTGTCCTCAGGCACAAGAAAATGATTATGCCTTCTTGGAATTATCCTCTAACATATATACTTAGAAGCCCCAGCATCCTCTCAAGTACCCCCTCCAACACTGAGCAGAAGGTCAGATCCCGACCCAACAGTGGAACCTCCAAAGTCTACCCATTGTACACCCAATAAATCGACTTTACAAACTTCCTTTTCACAATAGCTATCTCTGCCCATCATGTGACACACCAGTCACGAAGTTCGCTCTACCTCGAGCGAATACTACAACCCCATCTGAAGTCACATCACATCCGAACTCTATCGTCCACCACTCACTAGTTCCATGCGTCTTGTGGTCCTTCCCAAACCAACAAACTGACCCAATCATGTCTAGGGAATCAGATGGAAACCATTACCTTTCAAAATTAAACCCATCCGAAATCTAAAATCTCATTCCGCCTACTCATTTCACAAATAGAGCCAAGCTCAAGATCGGGAGTTTGATTCAACAGAAGAATTGGAACCACTCATTTCGAATAGGGTACTCAACTCATGCCCTGTGATCCACAAACCTACGCATGCGTTAGACCTCGATCCTTCTGATTTGCGACAACTCCTCCCTAACTCAAAACACAATGGTTTCCAACCCTTGTTGAGACCCCAGTCTCGCTCCTGGTTTTGCCACCAGGTTCCCACAGACTCATTTGGCAAAGCGACCCAGGCCTAAGAGCCCCTTTGTTTCACACACTAACTTGTAAAGGCTACAGCTCCCCGCAATTATACAACATTCTCTCACTGAATAACAAGTGCTACGGTTCCCCGCAATATTAGTATACTCTATTTCTCTCTCACTGACTCGCGAATGCTACGGCTCCTCATAGCCTTACAATACTTTCTCTCTGACTCATGTATGCTACGGCTCTCTACAGTCACATGATACCCTCCCTATGACTCATGTAGGCTAGGGCTCCCCAGAGTCACACGATACCCTATCTCTGATTCAAGTATGCTACAAATCCCCCTAGTCATACAATACTTTCTCTCTGACTCATGTATGCTATGGCTCCCTGTAGTCATATGATACTCTCTCTTTCTCTGTCTCATGAATGATCCGACTCCCCGTAGTATTACAATACACTCTCGTTGAGAATCGTGAATGCTACGGCTACCCATAGTATTAAGATACCATCTCTTACTCTCCATGATCACTCCATGGTCTCCCTTGGTAGTCTAAGTGATTACTCCCACCCGTATCCATTCACTCTCGTATCACCCCATAATCTCATCCACAAATTGTCACCACACCGAGTTCACTATCTATTACTCCACGATCCAACATAGTTAGGTGTACACACCTACCCAGCTTATGCATCACTACTCTTGACTTAAGTTCTTGTAGGCAGGACACTTTCCTCAGTGTAGCAACACTCTCGAGAAATTCCTGTCTGGTGATAATTGGGATGATGATCTCACATCTGGAAATATAGTCTCTTGATGTTCCACTTGTCGTCTGACGTACCCAAATCTCATAATAATCGATCAACCTAGGCCATCATATTGGGATACCTCGATACACCTTTAAGGAATCTTATAATGTGTTGCCATGACCACTGATCTTCCACTTACATAACTCGAAGCCTTGAAATACTCTAACTCACAATTGGAAGCACGGAGGAATCATCACGATTGAGAACACGTTGACAACAATCTAAAGCCCCATCTGCTACTGATCAAGATCATGCAAACTACTCATATCGATCCTATAGTTGATTGACAAATCAACTGTTGCCCTCTCGGAGTACATACAACAATTCATACGTTGAACTATTAGTTTCTCCGAAATCGAATCTTGACCTTGGCAACCCAAGCATCTCGAAACTCAAACAATGGCACACCCGAAGAAACACAAACCATAATCAGATTCCTATCTACCAGCCATCTGCCGTGAAGTTGCTCATTTCCTCCTGAGAATATACGAAATGCATTATCTCACGTTGTACATTGTCTCGAATACCACATGACCCCCATCCTATATACTTGTACCACATATCCTCATAACCTAGACTTCTCTTCCTTATCAGATTGAGGATCCCTCCCTACAAAATCCCCTGTTATCCCCCACATAGGGTTTGAATCATCTTTGATTGACATACCAAAAAGACCACACTACAAACTGGCTAGCCAGATGTACCATCTCCGACTACTGGAATGTACTATGCAAGATTTAATGATCTTCCAGATAATAACCAAATAACTCCGAATATCTCGTAACTTAGATGAAAACCTCGAAATCCTGCCATCGTGACTGCCTCTAGTCATCCTGAAATCCCATACCGACACACCGCCGGATATCCCAACTGTCCTGAATTAGTCATAATTCTGAATCTAGAAATAATGCACTATCACACACCAATTCTCCGATTCCTCAACCAATATTCCTTTGCGTAAATTATCTTAGAAGAAAGAGACCTCACTCTCACAGTCGATACATAATGTAAGCAACGAGCACCGCCACCCCGGTATATTCCTCTTGATCACCTGGAGATGTTGCTAAAAGTATACCTTGCTTAACTAAGGCATCTTCTTTTCCTCATACATCTTCGTCCCCCTGATGAATCTCTTACAGTATAAGAAATACCTCGCAACAAAATATTCTAGTGAAAGTATCGTAATTATGTGCTACCCTGTCACACCCCGAAAACTAAAGGCGGAAACGTTCCCGGGGTTGACTCCACGTTGAGTATCAAATCCAATGTACATAGTAATCATAGTAAACAACCATTACATTACATATATATGAAAGTTTACATTTGGTTCAAAAGTAAATTGTACAAAAGTTATACATATATCATATGAACAAAAGAGACGAGTCTTTAGAGCACTCCGTCTTCACCAAAAGATATCGCCGGGTACCTGTCTAACTTGGACCTGAGAATACAAGCAGTTTGAAAATCAGCATAAAGCTGGTGAGTTCATAAGCGGTTTTGTTTTGTGAAAATGTATCGGTTTCCTTTAGTTTTCTGAAAAGGTTTGATATCCAAGAAAATCCCATATTTTCTTATGTAAAGTAGTTAAGTTATCTTTCGTTACAGTTCTGTTATAGATATAAGTTAACCCCAGGAAAATCCCATATTTTCCTAATTGCAAGATTGATTGAATAACACATAGTATAGTTTAATATACAAAACTATAATTTAGACGAACTGTAGATAGAAATTATTTTGAAAACCTTGGGACTAACATCCCGAACCAGTTGTAAGATAATTCGATAAAGACCATGGGATCACTATCCCGAAAATAGACATAAGATAGCTTGATAAACCATGGGATCACTATCCCGAAACTAGATATGTGATAGATTGATAAAATCATGGGATTATCATCCCGTATAAGATTTAGCTTCAAAACCATGGGATTACCATCCCGAACGAGATATAGACACAAGATCATGGGATTATCATCCCGAATGAGATATAGACATAAAACCATGGGATTACCATCCCGAACGAGATATAGATACAAGACCATGGGATTATCATCCCGAACAAGATATAGATACAAGACCATGGGATTATCATCCCGAACAAGATATAGATACAAGATCATGGGATTATCATCCCGAGCAAGATATAGATTCTAAACAAAATCCTAGCTGTGAATAAGTTTATATTAATACGTATTGTGAGTCGGGTAACCATACTGATATGACAATGAGACCTCCTTGACGTTAGTCAGACGTCGAATTATATACAGAATTTGTCACCCCAGGCGTGGCCGGCTAACTGTAGCTAGCAGTTAAGGTGTGGGATTGTTAGTCCCGAATAGATCTATTCACAAATTAATCGCTCTCCCTCCAGGAGACTCTGGTTACACTTCCGGAGAGGATTTACTTGATCATCCATAAAGGGTAGTGACTATCTCACAAGCTACTATTAAACTATTCACAGGATTCTCATACGATACAAAACATACAAAGATTTTAAGACATGATATAAAGAGAAACATAGAACCCCAAATTATTCCCATAATAATTTGATTAGCTTGATTATTTTCTTAACTAAAATCCATTTAGTTGTAATCGATAAATCATTCCTTATGCTCAACATAATACATAAGGAGTAAAAGAGTTTATAAGTTTGCCAGATGTTATTTGAAACATATAAATGTTATGGTTTGAAAACAGTTATGGTTTGCTTGTATCCCCCCCCCTGAAAACAGTTAAAAACAGTGAAAAAGGCGTAGGGGTATGAACTCACCAGACGAGAAATGTGACGATTTGGATGCTAAGAGTTGATCCGGAACTTGTAAACACACGAGGTTCCTAATTATGATGTAAAGATACACATTTGTATCTAATTAGGATTTAGTTTATTCATATGATAGGGACACTTGCTTCAAGTCGCGAAAACACTCCGATACGAGTGTTTGGAGGGACCCGGGTGGCGTTTAAGGACGTGAATGCTGCAAGGGACTTAGGAAATGAGTTGGGACTTCAAAGGAACACCCCCGTTAGGGAGTTTACGGCCACAAGACCCATTCCCCATGAGTTTACGGCCGTAAACTCATGGTGGGGTCAAATATGGGCAAAAATGACTTCAAACACTTACGGGAATTTTTCTAGGTTTGGTTCAAAGTCTTGGAATGGATTTTTATCATAAAAATGACACATTTTAGGGAGTTTACGGCCTAGCATGGTCTCATGGCCATAAACTCCTATAAATCCATGAAAAATTGTGTTTTTGGATCCCAAACTAATCACATGTGATTGCTAAAATTGTACCAAAGCCTTATATGCATTTGTTTGAAATTTTGAAGGGATTTTTGGAGTTTACGGCCAATGATACCCTTCTCATGGCCGTAAACTCTCATAGAGAGTAAATCCTTGTGTTTTAATGCCAAAAACTTGTTTGTATGGACTTCTAAAATTCATTCCAAGGCTTTAGGGGTGGTTTAATGACATTTTGACATGGTTTTATGAGTTTACGGCCAATGGCTATGTGCTTAGGCCATAAACTCCTAAATGTGATGCATTTGATGTGTTTAAGGCCTCCAAACCATTTTTAGATGATTCTAGGATTTACCACAAGGTCATTGGTTGAGTTTCAGGGCATTTGGACATGTTTAAAGACACTTAATCCCCCATTTAGAGGAGTTTACGGCCCAAGCACATGTCTTGGCCGTAAACTCTTGTTTGTCCTCCAAAAATGATGTTTCAAGTGTCCAAATGCAAAGATCTATGTTCTATAATTCATGACTAAGGCATATGAGTGATTTGGAAGGGTTTAAGGGCATGAAAACCCTAGTTTAATGAGTTTACGGCCCAAGAATGATCCTTGGTTGTAAAGTCCTTCAAACTTCACAAAGTTCATGTTTTAATTGTTTAGAGTCCATAGCTTGAAGCCATTTAGCCATATCTAAGTCCCAAACTTGTCAAGGAGGGGTTTAAGGGCTTAAAAACCCACTTAATATGAGTTTACGGCCAATGATTGCTCCATGGCCATAAACTCATGAATATGGTCATAAATCATGTTTTGAACTTGAGTTTGAAGGCTAAGGAAGTTACAATACAAGCTAAGGAGTGTACCTTAGAGATTTA
Source organism: Lactuca saligna (assembly GCF_052625555.1). NCBI lineage: Eukaryota > Viridiplantae > Streptophyta > Magnoliopsida > Asterales > Asteraceae > Lactuca > Lactuca saligna. Next base: position 172,313,983 of record NC_136417.1, on the reverse strand, counting down.
AAGCCTTAAATTTGAGTTTTGGACCCTTAAACTTGGATTTAGGAGAGAGGTTAGAGAGAGAGTAGAGAGAAGGAAAAAGCTTCAAATGGATGCTAGAACATGTTTATATAGGTCTTAAAACTTGTACGCGGTGGAATTCTACCCGATACCGACGTTAAACGCAGCTTTTGGTCGCACCCGATTAAGTTACCGTCACCCGGCGGGGACATTTTTAAAACTTATGAAATAATTATATTCGGGCTAATTACGTGAGTTCCTGAGTGATTTAGACACTCATTAAATTAAAATCAACGTATAACTTTATATAATTAACCCAAAGAGAAAACGGAACGAATTTGATAACGGCGACCTTTCGGGTAGAACGGGTTTTGGCGACGAACAATTTCGAGTTGTTACATTATCCCCCCGTTAGAGGGAATTTCGTCCCGAAATTCAAAGAATAAGATACTGATCATGGATTGGAATGAGATACGAATGGATTTGTTGTTTCGAATCTTCACTTTCTCAAGCGAAATCTGGTCTCCGTTGGGCGTTCTAACGAATTCTCATTATCGGGACATGTCTTGGTTTCGTACCTTGACTCTCTCTCAATCTATGTTATCAATCGATTTTCTCATGGAAGTTCCAACCCTGAACGACTTCGATTTCCTCAAAGGAATCACTAGGGTTTCGTTGGGTAGAAGCTTCTAAGGATTCGAGACATGATGTACTGGATAGATGTTAACAAGCTCTAAGGGCATCCGAAATCTGAAGGTTGCAGAATCGATCTCTACGAAGATATCGAAAGGTCTGATGTGAGACTAAACTAGACACTCGAAAGAAACTCCTGGGAATCCTTCGGGGCTAACTTCCCGTCTCCCAATAATCACAGAAATAAGGGATGCGTGGTAATTCATATGGGGAAAACTTTTGATTTCTAAGACATGGAATGATACGAAAGTTTGATGCCGAAGATCACGAGAACATGGTCGAGGGAAGATCTAGACGGGCGACCCTTTTGAAAGTAAAGATAACAAAATGAATGAGACTCGGTCATTTCTTGTTAAACGTAGCACCAAAATATTTTCATGGAAAGTTTCCCCCTTTTTAAATCGAGTGGAACAGAACAGTCCTCCGGACTAAGGATTCAATCTATAGGTACGAAGTTAGTGTTTTCTATCTCACTAGTTAGTCGTCTCGACGGTACACGTTTCGATTACATGAGAAGGTTTGAGTTTAGAAATTATTCGAATAGATAGATAAATGGTTTCCCTTTTGTACCAAAATCGAAAAGAGTTGCAAGTATAAGAATTATCAAAGAGAGATATACCTGCGGCAGCAGAGGGATTTGTGGTTGTAGCTGTCTTGGGACAATTCCTTTTGAAGTGCCCAGCTTCCCCACAATTGTAGCAGGCTGGACTGATTCCCGCTCCAGATGATTGGTTTGTTGGCTTGGTTGGTTTTCTGCAGGTTCGCGCGAAATGGCCCTTATTGCCACAATTGTCTCAAATCCTTTCGCGACATGGACCAGGAATGCGGTGGTGGTAGTTACACTTACTACACCAAGGAAGGGTACCAGTGTATCCACTGGCGGGAGTTTGGGTTGTGGAACCTACAGCTGAAACAGCAACAGGGGCAGTAGCTGCATGGACTGCTACCGTTTGCTGTTTCTTAGAAGACCCTTGCGTACTCTGGGCCTTCCGTTTGTTCCAGGATTTCTTTTTACTTGCGCCTCCACAAGTGATTGGCTTGGGGGTAGTAGCTTCCTCATCAGAGTTGTCTTCATGATCTATCAGGATTTTCGCAAGACATTTGGCACTGTCATAAGTGTCTGGCTTCGCAGCCAAGACATTCCCTTTTGTTGGCTAGGTCAACCCCCAGATGAACCTCTCTATCTTTTTACTTTCCGGGGTAACCATTCTCGGATAAAGTAACACCAAATCATCGAATCTTGAGGTATAAGCAGCTATGTCGGAACCCTTCATCTTAAGGTTCCAAAGTTCATGTTCTAGTTTCTGAAGTTTGCCCCGAGGGCAATACTCTGCGAGAAGAAGCTCCTTCATAGCTTCCTAACCCATAGCATTAGCTACAGGTAAAGTTAAATATTTGACTCGGCCATTCCACCAAGTTAGGGCTTTGTCTAGGAAGGTACAGGCGGCAAACTTGACTCTACCAGACTCCGAACAGCCACATATTTCAAAGATTGATTCGACTCTCTCGAACCATCTGGTTAAGGCAATGACACCCCCTGTGCCATCGAAGAATGTCGGTTTTGCGTTCATGAAGTCTTTATAAGAACCCCCTTTTTGGTGTCCCTGGCTATCATCTGGGTTTTGGGTTTCACCTCCCGAACCCCTAGAGTTCAGTTGAGGTAAGAGAGCTGATATGGTAGCGGAAATGGTTGCCTGAAGTGTTTCCAAATCGATCTGAATAGGAGGTGGTGGCAGAGGAGGATTGCTGTTGTTCGTTGAGCTGGGTCTCTTTCTTGGAGGCATCTTGATCTAAAAAGATCAGGAAAGAGAGGATCATAAGTCCTCTGAATTAAATCAAGAGATATGGGACAGGAGATATCTCATCAAGGTAAATATAGCATCATCCTAAGCGATAAAGCAGAAAGGAGTTATCAAGATAGAACATTTTATCGCTAGAGGAATAACCAAGGAATAACGCGTATACAAGAATTTCTACAAAGGATCGGCTCGAGAAATACTCCCATAGTATTTCATGGTTCGCTGCAGCGACGATTTGTTGTTTGGGATATTGGGTAAGTTTTAGGTATGCCGCCTGCCACAGTCACTCCCAAGCACATGTTGGCCATGTCTCGAATAAATATAGTTGGCCAGGCTATATTGACCCTAGACACGACTACATAACTGCTCAGGTTTAACCGCAGCGTACAACACCCATTTACTTATGTTTTGTTCTACTTATAGTTACGGATTTCGACGGCTCAGCATACTTAAATACTTTTGAAAATACTTATATTTTGTAGGATACTTTTAGTTCAGAGCACTTAGGCCCCTTAATGTTTATAGTTTTATACCATGTAAGGTTTGGTATACTCTGTTCACTATAAACAAGGGCTCTGATACCAATCTGTCACACCCCGAAAACCAAAGGCGGAAACGTTCCCGGGGTTGCCTCCACGTTGAGTATCAAATCCAATGTACATAGTAATCACAGTAAACAACCATTACATTACATATATATGAAAGTTTACATTTGGTTCAAAAGTAAATTGTACAAAAGTTATACATATATCATATGAACAAAAGAGACGAGTCTTCAGAGCACTCCGTCTTCACCAAAAGATATCGCCGGGTACCTGTCTAACTTGGACCTGAGAATACAAGCAGTTTGAAAATCAGCATAAAGCTGGTGAGTTCATAAGCGGTTTTGTTTTGTGAAAATGTATCGGTTTCCTTTAGTTTTCTGAAAAGGTTTGATATCCAAGAAAATCCCATATTTTCTTATGTAAAGTAGTTAAGTTATCTTTCGTTACAGTTCTGTTACAGATATAAGTTAACCCCAGGAAAATCCCATATTTTCCTAATTGCAAGATTGATTGAATAACACATAGTATAGTTTAATATACAAAACTATAATTTAGACGAACTGTAGATAGAAAGTATTTTGAAAACCTTGGGACTAACATCCCGAACCAGTTGTAAGATAATTCGATAAAGACCATGGGATCACTATCCCGAAAATAGACATAAGATAGCTTGATAAACCATGGGATCACTATCCCGAAACTAGATATGTGATAGATTGATAAAATCATGGAATTATCATCCCGTATAAGATTTAGCTTCAAAACCATGGGATTACCATCCCGAACGAGATATAGACACAAGATCATGGGATTATCATCCCGAATGAGATATAGACATAAAACCATGGGATTACCATCCCGAACGAGATATAGATACAAGACCATGGGATTATCATCCCGAACAAGATATATATACAAGATCATGGGATTATCATCCCGAACAAGATATAGATACAAGATCATGGGATTATCATCCCGAGCAAGATATAGATTCTAAACAAAATCCTAGCTGTGAATAAGTTTATAGTAATACGTATTGTGAGTCGGGTAACCATACTGATATGACAACGAGAACTCCTTGACGTTAGTCAGACGTCGAATGATATACAGAATTTGTCACCCGAGGCGTGCCCGCCTAACTGTAGCTAGCAGTTAAGGTGTGGGATTGTTAGTCCCGAATAGATCTATTCACAAATTCCTCACTCTCCCTCCAGGAGACTCTAGTTACACTTCCGAAGAGGATTTACTTGATCATCCATAAAGGGTAGTGACTATCTCACAAGCTAGTATTAAACTATTCACAGGATTCTCATATGATACGAAACATACAAAGATTTTAAGACATGATACAGTGAAAATAGTTACGTACAGGAAACTATCTGGCAATACATTCAAATGATACGGAGATAAACTGAATCAGAAATAGTTTATCTAATAACTTAATACAGATATCGATACATGATATAAAGAGAAACATAGAACCCCAAATTATTCCCATAATAATTTGATTAGCTTGATTATTTTCTTAACTAAAATCCATTTAGTTGTAATCGATAAATCATTCCTTATGCTCAACATAATACATAAGGAGTAAAAGAGTTTATAAGTTTGCCAGATGTTATTTGAAACATATAAATGTTATGGTTTGAAAAAAGTTATGGTTTGCTTGTATTCCCCCCCTGAAAACAGTTAAAAACAGTGAAAAAGGCGTAGGGGTATGAACTCACCAGACGAGAAATGTGACGATTTGGATGCTAAGAGTTGATCCGGAACTTGTAAACACACGAGGTTCCTAATTATGATGTAAAGATACACATTTGTATCTAATTAGGATTTAGTTTATTCATATGATAGGGACACTTGCTTCAAGTCGCGAAAACACTCCGATATGAGTGTTTGGAGGGACCCGGGTGGCGTTTAAGGACGTGAATGATGCAAGGGACTTAGGAAATGAGTTGGGACTTCAAAGGAACACCCCCTTTAGGGAGTTTACGGCCACAAGACCCATTCCCCATGAGTTTACGGCCGTAAACTCATGGTGGGGTCAAATATGGGCAAAAATGACTTCAAACACTTAGGGGAATTTTTCTAGGTTTGGTTCAAAGTCTTGGAATGGATTTTTATCATCAAAATGACACATTTTAGGGAGTTTACAGCCTAGCATGGTCTCATGGCTGTAAACTCCTATAAATCCATGAAAAATTGTGTTTTTGGATCCCAAACTAATCACATGTGATTGCTAAAATTGTACCAAAGCCTTATATGCATTTGTTTGAAATTTTGAAGGGATTTTTGGAGTTTACGGCCAATGAGACCCTTCTCATGGCCGTAAACTCTCATAGAGAGTAAATCCTTGTGTTTTAATGCCAAAAACTTGTTTGTATGGACTTCTAAAATTCATTCCAAGGCTTTAGGGGTGGTTTAATGACATTTTGACATGGTTTTATGAGTTTACGGCCAATGGCTATGTGCTTAGGCCATAAACTCCTAAATGTGATGCATTTGATGTGTTTAAGGCCTCCAAACCATTTTTAGATGATTCTAGGATTTACCACAAGGTCATTGGTTGAGTTTCAGGGCATTTGGACATGTTTAAAGACACTTAATCCCCCATTTAGAGGAGTTTACGGCCCAAGCACATGTCTTGGCCGTAAACTCTTGTTTGTCCCCCAAAAATGATGTTTCAAGTGTCCAAATGCAAAGATCTATGTTCTATAATTCATGACTAAGGCATATGAGTGATTTGGAAGGGTTTAAGGGCATGAAAACCCTAGTTTAATGAGTTTACGGCCCAAGAATGATCCTTGGCCGTAAACTCCTTCAAACTTCACAAAGTTCATGTTTTAATTGTTTAGAGTCCATATCTTGAAGCCATTTAGCCATATCTAAGTCCCAAACTTGTCAAGGAGGGGTTTAAGGGCTTAAAAACCCACTTAATATGAGTTTACGGCCAATGAATGCTCCATGGCCGTAAACTCATGAATATGGTCATAAATCATGTTTTGAACTTGAATTTGAAGGCTAAGGAGGTTACAATACAAGCTAAGGAGTGTACCTTAGAGATTTGAAGCCTTAAATTTGAGTTTTGGACCCTTAAACTTGGATTTAGGAGAGAGGTTAGAGAGAGAGTAGAGAGAAGGAAAAAGCTTCAAATGGATGCTAGAACACGTTTATATAGGTCTTAAAACTTGTACGCGGTGGAATTCTACCCGATACCGACGTTAAACGCAGCTTTTGGTCGCACCCGATTAAGTTACCGTCACCCGACGGGGACATTTTTAAAACTTATGAAATAATTATATTCGGGCTAATTACGTGAGTTCCTGAGTGATTTAGACACTCATTAAATTAAAATCAACGTATAACTTTATATAATTAACCCAAAGAGAAAACGAAACGAATTTGATAACGGCGACCTTTCGGGTAGAACGGGTTTTGGCGACGAACAATTTCGAGTTGTTTCATACCCCCCGAGGTTACCTCCAAACTCTGGAACCAGAAGTTTTTCATCTCGTTCCCTCCACACAAGAAGTGGAAATAGTTTAATTCTTGTCACATGAAGTGACAACTCAACCATCGGCTGATCACTTAACCCAGACTGCAATCCTCCTCAGCATATCACCTACACTTTTTCCTCAAGTCCTATGACTCCAACTGGTAGCCCACCAGTCAACTCCTCGGGATCTAAACTCAATTTCCTCATAAGGTACACTATATCGAAGCTCAACCGACATGGCCCTCTGGCCCCACAGTTTACCATCTCCATTCTCAGTCTGAACACCCATCGTCGGATAACTGGTAAAGATGGATACACACTCTGCTACAAATCATGGTACCCGAACCATGTTATGTCCCCTCAACCTCCTATTTAGAACTTCTAGAATTCTCCATGTTTCAAGTATGCGTCCTTTGGTTTCAGTAGTACGGGCCCATACTACCTGACAGATCTACCCATACTTTCCACATGGATCGTCCCAGATTTCCTAAGTAGCTGCTCAACCTTCTCAATCACCAATCCCGTTACACATGTTTGCTCTCCGGCGAATACTCTCCTTTATCAGAGTACTCATCTTACTAAGGTCACTTCCTAGGCTCTTCCTACGTTCTTACATTTCTCTTCCATCAGCTGCTGAAAAACTCCTCATGATGGAAGGCATCTACCTCCTGAAAATCATCATATTCACTTAGTAGTTGCCTTCCATCATCAAGAGTTCCACAAAGCACAAAGCAAGAAGCATTCGGGCATCAAATCAACTTCACCAACATGTAAAACCACTCTAGCATACAACTCCACTCACTCTATCCGCAACTCTAAAAGGCATTACCGAACTCAGGCAACCCTACCTCTCATGGGTATCTTACTACTCTCTCAGTTGATTCCTCAAATGCACATCTAGGTATCTCTCATAGATTAATCCTCTACTCAAAGCTCTCTCTAAAAGATTCTTGCTAGGTATTCTTACTCAACACATACACATAGCAAATACTAGATAACATCAATCAATAGCATTCCCTTAGGCAAATGCATCATGAGTCAGGCAACTCTAGCCCTAATTTATGAATACCTAGCATATCCTCTAGCATGCAAATTTAATATCTCCAAAATATCTCATAATGTAAACAAATGATGGTGTTTTGGGAAATCACCGTTCGGGCTCTAGCTTATTGTACACACTGCTCCGTCTGGTTTCTCATTAAAATTCTTACTCGTTTTAGAAAATCATTTCGTTTTGAATTTTTTTCTCAAATCCTCAGTTTGAGTCAATACATACCCGAGACACATATGAATCACTCAAACCAAGGCTCTGATACCAACTTGTAACACCGTAAATCTTCAAATCAATTTTTCAATTTAAAAATCACATAATTCTCATAAACACATTTTGCAAAACCCCCATGTGTCAAATTATCAAAAATACAAGTCAACAATCTTTGATAAAATCCCAGAAACATGGAAATCATAATCTCTAATGAGTATGTACAATCGAGCCTTCACCTTCCCGAAATCTACAGAAGTACCTGGAACACATATCACAAAACATGGTAAGCACGGAGCTTTGTGAGTTCCCCAAAATACCACACATAAGTAATAAGCCTCTCATGGCTATAGCTCGGCAAAGACCCTATGGTCATGCGTCTCGGTATGGACCCTCCGGTCATGTGTCTCAATGAGGACCCTCAAGTCTCATAGCTCTGGTGGGACCCTTTAGTCCCGTATCTCAGTGAGGACGCTCCAGTCTCACAGCTCGGGATGGACCCTCTGGTCCGATCTTAAAATTCACAGAATAACACAACATATATCACAAAGACAAAATGCATAATACCACATAACTCAAATAAGACCCTCCAGTCAGTCAATAGTACGACTCAGGTATGTATAGTGAGAAGACTCACCTTGCAGAGTAACCAATGTATCCTACACTTGAGCTGCTGGTCTAATCTTCGCCCCTCCATGACCTACAAAATCTACAGTTCACCAAAACCCTAAAGTTAATGGAGGTCAATAGTCAAAATTGACCCAACTCTAAAAACCAACAAAGGTCAACACTCAAGTCAATAGTCCATGTTGACTCAACTTGCCGAGTACAACTCATGAAATCGTCGAGTCCTTCAGTACTTAGTAAATCGCAAAAAACCCGAGTGTACTCGCCAAGTTGCTAGCCAACTCGTCGGGTCTATGCAGCGTCCAAAACATCAGGAAAGCTCTGCCTACTCGTCGAATTGTCTCATTAACTTATTAATTCCACTCTGAATCAAAAGACAGGTAAAACCCTCTCAACTTGTCGAGTTGTCTCATCAACTCACCGAGTATGTCACGTGTCCAGACCATCGGTTAAACCCTAACCGACTCGTCGAGTCAACTCACCAAGTCGTCGAGCCTCTTTTTTCCATTTCCTCATTTAGACGATTTTGGACAGAAAGAAGGTCTCATACTCTGGATCTAGACTCCTAAGGCTGAATCCTCATGTAAAGCTGCAAGCTTTACGTTCATGCATGGCATAAAGGGATTAAAATGCGAAAAAAAGCTCCATGAAGGTATTATACTTGAAGGCTTGCTCAAAGAAGGATAAAGCTCGAATATATGGTTCATAGGGACTCATATAGCTCAGATCTATAGTCTTAACTTCAATGACCAGTTTAACAACTCCAATCCAAAAAATGGATGGGAATAAAGCCCTAAAACTATCTAGAAAGATATCTAACAAAAGGAATGGTCATAGATATAGCTTTTTATCTCCAATTAATAGTTAGCACCGAAAGAACACTGGATCCAAATCTTCTTCTCGTTCCAAACGTTCTTGCTCTTCAATCCTCTTCTAAAAATGCACGTGAACACAAGATCTTTAGCCTTTCTCTCTCTCTCTCTCTCACAATGACTACAACTCGTCTAGGGTTTCTCTCAGTGTGTCTCAATACAGACTCAACTCGCCGAGTCCAGCCCTTCTACTCAATGAGTAGATTTGATAACTCGCGTGGCCAGCTCAGCCCCTACACGATGAGTCGGGACCAATCAACTCGTCAAGTAGGTCCTCCAAAGTGCATTAAAACTCTTAAATTTCTCATCCAGGATTCAGGGTGCTACGGTTTACGTATCACCAATGCGCAACCAACTTGTAAACTATAACTCATATGTCTCCGTTTCAAGAATATAAGATATTATTGTCCCATAATCACTCGTGATAAAATCCATGAAGTGATTTAAATGAGAGTGGCTTTAATCTAATATTCAAGTTCTTATTTTAGAAGTACTCATGAAAACTACTGCAAACTTGTGCCATGTCTAAGCACTTAGACAATCTACAGTCGGATTCATTACATGCTTGCCTTATTACTTAGTTCCAAAGTATGATTGATTGTGGATATTTTAATAATCATATTATTCGGGAAGTAAAACATGCGAAGTGAAACATAAGAATAATCTAATCAATTATGGTCTCAAAACTTTTGAATATAAACAAAAACACTTATTATTTAATCACCATATTGATTACAAATTATTCATTGTTTAATGTTTTGACTAATCAACTTAATACATGAATCAAAACAAAAGTTATCCCACGCTCCAATCATGCACACTATGTTTGCCTATGGTCATTACCTTGTGAAATAGATCAATTGAGCACATTTCCAATAATGCTCATTTCACAATTCCATAATCCTTATTATAAATGTAAGAATGCAAAATTCTTGCCACTACTAGAATCTTGTTAGATCGAAACTCACATGCAATAATTCCTTTTGTAATGTCGAGACACCAAAGTCATAGAGACTTGGACAGCGATATTAGAAAGCGTTCCATTGGAGATTTTTACAAGACAATTACCTGAAATTGAAGTCTCATATTCAAAGAGCATTCCTTGAACATCCTTGTTGCATTAAAGTTTCTAACTCACACAAAGATTGTTAATATCCAACTCTCATTATGGAAACATTTCCATAATTACCATATGACTATCCATTCTAAATAGAATCATATCTATTCAGAATTATATCAATATGGTCCATCAATTACTATCGCTCCAACTGTTCACAAGCAACCAATCTTCGGTTAACCTTAGATTGTCCTTGACAGTTGCTTTACATCCTTAGTCATATCCGATTCTAGTCCTTTTCCCTCTTAATTCCCTAGGCATTTGGAAAATAAGAATGAGTGAATATTATAGCATATGCAATCAATCCTATATAAGAAGCATACGGGATACGATTCATAAAGTCTTACATAAAGACATGATACTTGACAAGTCTTTTGCTAAAATATTCCCATATATAGAATTTCCTATGTTGAAACATTTCAACATGACATTCATCTATGACCATGTCTAATTTTGATTAAAATTTCAATGTAAACTTTTAGATTCGATATGAAGTATAAACACCCTCTCCCATAAACTTTAGTATAGCGAAACAAATTTTCAAACTCTACAACTTTGCAAATTAAAACTTTGTTTCCTATATATATATATATATATATATATATATATATATATATATATATATATATATATATATATATATAGAATTGCTAACTTGCAATACTCAACGTTATAATCGTGCCCCCAATAGCATAATGATTACATACTTACAAACATAACACTTATGCTCCCACTAGCTTTGACATGTACCTAGATTTCTAACCAAAGTTTAGATTTCTGATACGAGATGCTTCGATAAGCCTTTATCTACGCTTCTCAAGTTCATACACCATTCATTAAACAGCTCACGTGTGTGTCTAAACCTTTTTAGAACTTATAGGGATAAGTCCCAAATGTTCAAAACTTTACCATTTCTCACAATTCAAACTATGAAAAGGGATGCAATAATCATAATCAAAATTGAGAATGCAATTTACACAACTGTTAACTCTTTATAATATACTTAGCGAAAGTGTTTCCTCACAATCATTTCCATGAAGTAGAGAAACCTCTTGCCACTTAGATTTTATGGTGTATGTGTTCCTAGCCATGCGAATTTGTCATTTCCAACTCCTATGATAAGACAAGGTTAAAGACAAATCCAAACTCATATGGAGTGAACTTTCTTTTTCTGAATTTCTTGCCATTGGGTAGCTCAATGGCCTACCGTTTCTTCCAAGTTATTGAGCAGCTCACCCACACTGACGAATGTACTTTCACTGATCAAGGTGCTTTACCTTATGCAATCAAATGATAACTCATAGAACTCACATGCATAGTTTTTTAGATAAGGTGTCTAAGTCTATAACTATATCTGGTATGTACTTGACCCGAAAGTAGTATGGGCCATTTGGGTTGCACTTCACCGAAACAATTCGTAAGGATGGTATTTTGAGAATAGATTATTTATGATTTTTTAATATACTGTGAGTTCTAATATATTAATATAACATCATATTATTTAATTATTATTGATCAAGAATTAATTCGGAATTAGTTTTATGATCAAAAGAGACAAATTAAATATATAGGTATTGATTGTGTAAATCATTCATTCTTGTAATGTGGGCTAATGATCCATGATTCCTTATGTTGGGCTAAACCCATGTGGTGACCCATAGATACTCCATGGTGGTTAAAATCCATGGAGCATGAGGAATGTGGAAATTCATGCACATTAGGGTTTTCATGGTGTAACCCTAACGTAGCCACACTATATAAGAAGCCCTTTGGTTCATGAAATCGGCACCTATTTTCCTTGTAATAGTGTTAGCCAATTTTGAGTGCACATTATCTGATCTCAAGTTCTTTAAATTGTTGGTGGTGATTTGTGGTTCCATTTGTGGCATTCACACTATTAGTGCTAGGCTCTTAAAGCTTCAAGGTTTCAACTACACCAAAAGATAAGTCATATAACTAGATTTTGTAGTATAGATACTCCATAGTATGCTAGTTAGGATGATGCTTTGGAAACTTTGAAAGCTTGCATGTATATTAGAGAAAACATAGATCCAAAGAATCTAGGATTTCATGTACACCATAGGAGCATTAGAATGCTCAAAACCCAACAGTGGTATCAAAGACTAGGATTGTTTTCCAATATACTTCATGCTACTTGCTTGGAAATGCTTTAAAAATCGATTTCCTGTTGTTTGGACAGTGGACTCACCGAGTCCACTCAGTAACTCGCCGATTCCCTCACAAATCAGGCCAACTCGCCGATTTTGCTCATACACTCGACGAGTTGGTGCTCCTGAGTGCAAATTTTCGAGTTTTAAGGCTAGAATTGGACTAGGATCATTACCCTAAGCTGTTTTTGAACTTGTAAACCTGTTTTTGATGTGGTAATGATCATGCTAATCCAATTTACAAGATAATTGTCAAAATTTCATGTTTTGTATTAGTTTATATGGTTAGGCTAGTTACATGAAATTTGTTTGATTTGAATTGTCTTGTTCGTATGAGTTTAAGTGTATCTTCTATGTATTATTTGATTATTTGTTAGTTAAATAATGTTTTAAATGTTTTTAATGGACTCCATAACTTGTCCTCAAGTTATGGATGTTATGGAACATGAAAGGTTTTTCTATTAAAGATTCCATGAAACTCATATGTTATGGACATGAAGAGTTTTTACAAGTTTCAGAGCTTGCCCTCAAGTTTTAAAATTTTTAAAGTCACTTTAGAATACTTTAAATTCCAAATGTTAGAATTTTAAAAGTTTAAAATTTAACCCTGATACTATTATAATATTATAGGTTTAATATTTATATATATGTATAAGACAAGTCAGTCTTACCGTTAGTAGGCCTCATTCATGAAGCCCGTTATAATGGGGTATAAGGTTATTGCCTATAAAATGGTGGGTTAATGGGTGTCCATTCTCACCCACCGCTTCTTTGACTGGTGGAGGGTCGTTAGCCGAACGGGTAGGATAAAAACTATAATTCACATTAAAAGTATAATGATAATTATAAAGTAACTAAACCTTTTATAAATTCCCAATCTTAGTTACTTTAGGAAAATGTGAAATTGATGCTAATCCATGAAATTACACTTTGCACCTTACCAAGTCGTTGATGGAGCGTGTGTGGTTAACTGGCACATTAACTTGGACTAGTAAAGGTGGAAAAGGGTATCTTAATGTTTATCATAAGGTCAATGGAGCGTGTGTGGTTAACCGGCACATTGATTAAGGTGATAATTTACATTGAGAGTACCAAGTACATTTGCATGGTTATTCACACCTTGATTGTGATCCTCGGCATCCCAGTCATAAAACTGAAGCGCATAATCAAGATTTAAACATGCCATTGAATTGTTCAATGGATCTCAAAGGATCTAGAAATTTTAATCCAATTAAAACTTAAGAACTATTTCGTTTTTCATGGTGGAAATTGGTAAATCTTTATTTAGCTAGCTTCAAATATTTTGCAACTTAGATTACGGCATCCCTCTTCCAAATTGTAAAATATTGTGTTGGGTCCTAGCCTTAATATTTTGTTTTAGGTATTATATTAAGGACTCTTTATCTAATATAAACTTTGTCTTTCTTTCTTTTTAGATGTCTTCTAGGACTACCTCTGGCTCAAACCCTACCGATTGGTTATCTCTTATGAACCTTTGTGGGAGAGTCATATTTGATGAGACTAATTTCAATGATTGGATTAGGAACATCTAGATGGTCACTCGCTACAAGGAAAAGGAATATGTCCTCGATAAGGAGCCTAAGGAAATCGTTGAGTCTGTTGCTACTCCTCAGGAGATTGCTGATTTTAGGGCACATGAGAAAGATGCCACCAAGGTAGCTTGTATCATGCTTGCCACCATGTCCCCGAAACTCTAAAAGTCCTATGAGGACTTCTACCCTTTTGAGATGCTCCAGGACCTAATGGAAAGATACCATCAGAGTACTCGTCAAAAGCAGTATGAAATCATCTTCTCCATGATTACAACTAAGACGAAGCATGGTGAACCCATTACATACCATTTGCAGAAAATAAAAAGGTTTGTGGACCGTTTGCACAAATTGAATGTAAACTTTGATGAGGAGCTGGATATAGATATTATTCTACACTCCTTACCTCCATGTTATGATTAGTTCTACATGACTTATCATATGAATAAGGAGGAGGTCACTTTGAGCACCTTCAAGGCCTTCTGAGGACCGCTGAAAGTGGTCTCAAAGGTAAATCTGTTGTAACCAATCCTTGATGGATCCTCTTCAAGTGGAACCAAACGAGGTTCTGCTACTCCCTCGACCATCCCAAAAGAAGAGAGTGTTTCAATTACTATGAAAAAGGGCACTGGAAGCGAAGCTGCCCTAAGTACCTGCAGGATGTTAAGGATGGGAAAGTTAAACCCACCCATGTAGGTATTTATACTATTCTATCTAAAAACTCATCACATACTAACTCTTGGGTGCATGACATAGGTTGTGGATTTCACATCTGTTATAATGTGTAGGGCCTAAAAAGAAGTAAGGATGTGGAGTACTAGAAGATAAACTTGATCATGGGCAGTAGGACGGTTTCACCTGTCACCAAGATTGGAGTTTACTCTTTATTGCTTAGTATAGGGTTAGAAATAGATTTGAATAATTATTTCTTCTCGTCTGATATGCCGAGAAATATTATTTCCTTTCATGGTTTGTACAAAGAAGGTTTCACATTTTCGCTTGATAATGAAATTGGTGCAATAAATGCTTATTATAATGGTGTTTTGTATTTTAGAGCATTACCTTGTTATGGTGTATATGAAACTGTGATGGTTGTAGACAACATAGGAAATAATTTGTTACATATCGATTCTTCTAATGATTTGGATAAGGCATCCTTGTGGCATTATTGTCTTGGGCATGTCAACAAGAAGCGTATAGGCCAACTCCAAAAGGTTGGAGTTTTGGAGTCATTCGAATTAAGTTCAGATGACACTTGCGAGTCTTGTTTTCTTGGAAAAATGACTAAGTCACCCTTCACTGGTTCTTGTGAAAAGGATGAGGGTTTGTTGGATCTCATATACACCGATGTGTGTTGGCCCTTTAGAACTGCCACAAGGGATGCTAACCGCTTCTATGTGACTTTTACTAATGATTATAGCAGATATGGCTATGTCTACTTAATCAAGCATAATTCAGAAACCTTTGAGTAATTCAAAGAGTTTAAGCAAGAAGTGGAGAATCAGATAGGCAGGAAGATAAAGACGCTCCGATCCAATCCAGGTGGTGAGTATCTCAGTATTGAGTTCCTAGACTATCTTAAGGAGTGTGGGATTTTTTCACAGTTTACGCCTCCTAAGACACCGCAGCTTGATGGTGTGGCTGAGAGGCGCAACCGAACCTTGTTGGACATTGTTCATTCCATGACCAGTCGAGCTTCGTTACCAATCGCATTCTGGGGGTATGCCTGGGGACTGCCACCCGTATCCTTAATTGAGTCCCAACTAAAAAGGTTGCCAAAACACCTCACGAGATGTGGACAGGGAAAGTGCCCTCATTAGCACACATCAAGGTTTCGGGTTGCAAGGCTTTCGTGAGGCGCGAGACTCACGACAAGCTCGAACCTCGGAGTGAGCATTGTATTTTCATCGGTTACCTGCAAAAGTTCTTTGGTTATCTCTTCTATAGACAGAGTGACAATGTTGTCATCTTACGAGGAGAAGGGTTTTCCGAGAGAGGGAACTCATATTCCAAGGCGACAGTGGGAGGAAAATTGACCTTGAAGAATTCAAGAGTTAACCAATGAATGAACCTCAAACACTAGCGATCAACCTGAGGTGGAAACTCCGGTTGAGCCGATTGTCGGGTCTTTACCTCTGAGGCGTTCTAGTAGAGTTAGTGTTCTACATGTGCTATATGGTTTCCATATAACATCTGAGGGGGATACATTTATCAGTGAAAGTATACACTTATAAGGCACGACTGGTTGCGAAGGGCTTTACTCAAACTCCGGGAGTTGACTACGATGAGACCTTCTCACCCGTAGTGAAGATTAAGTCTATTAGGGTTATGCTAGTCATTGCTACATTTCATGACTATGAAATATGGAAAATGGATGTCAAAACCGCCTTCCTTATTGGGAAGTTGGTTGAGGATGTTTACATGAATCAGCCAGAGGGTTTTGTCAACGCTAAGTACCCTAATAGAGTGTGTAAGCTTGAGAAATAGATTTATTGATTGAAACAAGCATCTCCCAGATGAAATCTTTGTTTTGATGAGAAAGTCAAAGAGTTTGGCTTTTCGAGAAGTGAGGATGAGTCCTTTGTATATCTCAAAGCTAGTGAGAGTATAGCTAGCTTTTTGGTACTGTATGTGGATAGCATACTACTCATAGCAAATGACATCCCAACCTTGCAGGAGGTAAAATCCTGGTTTGGGAAGTGTTTCACTAGGAAGGACCTTGGAGAAGCTGCCTATATACTAGGGATAAGGATATTGAGACAGAGAGGAATAAGAGACTAATTGGACTTAGTCTAAGTACCCACTTGGAACAAATTTTTAAGAGGTTCAACATGCATAATTCCAAGAAAGGTGACTTATCGATCTAGCACAATGCCAGACTGAGCAAGGCTCAGAGTCCGAGTACAGAGGCTGAGACAACTAAGATGAGTTGATTACCATATGCTTCCATTGTTGGCTCGATCATGTATGCTATGACTTATAATCGCCCTGATGTGGCCTTTGCTTTGAGTATGGTCAACAAGTATCAAGGGACTCTTGGCAATGCTTGATGGACTGTGGTGAAAAACATTCTCAAGTACTTACGGAGGACTAAGAATTGGGTCCTTACACTTGGTGGTAGTGATGACTTGAGAGTGGTGGGGTATAGTGACGCCAACTTTCAAACCGACAGAGATAACTTCAGCTCTCAGTAGGGCTAGGTGCTTACCCTGAATGGAGGAGCAATGACTAGGAAAAGTTCCAAGAAGGAGAATGTAGCTTACTCAACGTGCAAATCAGAGTACATAGCAGCAAGTGAAGCGACGAAGGAGGCGATATGGCTGAAGAGCTTCATCGGAGACCTTGGAGTTGTACCAGCTATAAAGGAGCCTGTGGAGATTTTCTGTGACAGTGATAGTGCGGTTGCCATAGCCAAGGAACCATCGGATCATGGTAGGTTCAGACACATTGACATGAAATATCACTTCAGAAGACACAAGATAATGAAGTACTCCTCGTGGCAAAGAGGGTATCATCATATGAGAACCCGACAGATCCCCTCACAAAGGGACTGAGTAGGGTTAAGCATTTACAACATGCGAGGCGCATTGTCCTGAGGGATTATATTAGTTTTAATGATTAGATAGCATTCAAAACTTGTAATAGTTGAAATGTAGTTGACATTTGACGCTTAAATAAAAGGTGTTTTTTATTTACGAGTATGGTACTGTCTTGTGTCAATCATTTACTATTGTTTCATTTTGCATGTTTTGACTTCCAGAATGGTTGGATTATTCAAACCATCCACATTCGATCATACTTTGGAAGTAGGTATTGAAGTAAGACAGTCATGAATTTGGCTTGTAGATTGTCAGAAACAGTTAGACATTGCTATAACATTCATGAGTGCTCATAAGGTATGAGTATTAGATTTGACCCACGCTCACTTGTATCACTTCATGGAATTTATCTCGAGTGATCATGAGATGATAATATCATATAATCTTCAAACCTAGATATATGAATTGTTGACTATGAGTTGCTCATACATTGATGGAACGAAAACGCATTGGTAACTTGATGTTATAAACCGTGCTGTTGTGTATGCTTCAACGACTATTTAGTACAAGCATTTACTGTCAAATTTATCTATTCCTTTTAGTCCTTGGAGGATTAAAAGTGATATCTTGGGCCCCTCGATGATTTTGTTTTTACTTATGTGTCGGGCCCGGTCAGAACTAAATTGATATGTTGGATTAAGTTCTATGTAAAATGAATCAGAAATCGGGAAACAAACTACTGGAAAATAAGATTGACTGTGTTCCATGTGTTTGTCCGACTGATATCTTGAGAACAGAGGATTCTATGATCACTTATCTAAAATGGTACATCTAAGTTCAACAAAGCCATTTAAGAGCCACGATTTCTAGTCGGATCCTGAAGTTATACTTACAACTATAGTTCTTAGACTTATCCAAGAGGGACTGTTGGATAATGTGTCTAAGTACATAACTATATTTGGTATGTACTTGACCCGAGAGTAGCATGGTCCATTTTCATTGCACTTCACCAGAATAATTTGTAAGGATGGTATTTTCAGAAAAAATTATTTATGATTTATTAATATATTATAAGTTCTAAAATATTAATATGAAATCATATTATTTAATTAGTATTGATCAAGAATTAATTTGGAATTAATTTTGTGATCAAAAGAGACTAAATAAATATATAGGGATTGATTGTGTAAATCATTCATTCTTGTAACATGGGCTAATGATCCATGATTCCTTATGTTATGCTAAACCCATGTGGTGACCCATGGATACTCCATGGAGCTTAAAACCCATGGAGCATGAGGAATGTGGAAAGTCATGCAGATTAGAGTTTTCATGGTGTAACCCTAATGTAACCACACTATATAAGTTATTATCTCCTATGAAGTTATTATCTCCTAACCGATTTTGAGTGCATATTATCTCCTATGAAGTTATTATAATTCTTGGTGGTGATTTGTGGTTCCATTTGAGGCATTCACATTATTGGTGCTAGGCTCTTAAAGCTGCAAGGTTTCAACTACACGAAAAGGTATGTCATCTAAATAGATTTTATAGTATAGATACTCCATAGTATGCTAGTTAGGATGATGCTTTGGACACTTTGAAAGTTTGCATGTATATTACAGAATACATAGATCCAAAGCATCTAGGGTTGCATGTACACAATAGGAGTGTTAGAATGCTCAAAACCCAACATAGTTAACTTAACTAGAATGGCACAGAAACAAGAATATGTCAACACGATAGGTTACCAACCTCACATCGCATGCTAGTGATAAACAATAGGTTTTATTCATGATTAGTTCTTGAAACTATTCAAGATCATTAAGACTCCCACTGACCTCTTGACATATAAGATTCGCTTGTCAACAAACATTCCTTGACAACCATATATTCAAGAGTTAGTGTGGATTCTTATCAAGAAAAATACTTCATACAATTGGTATTAGTTGGTCTTTGTTTTATCCAAAACATCACAACTACTAATCTCAAATGTGCATGAGAAAGAAAACATTTCTACTCCACATTTCATGATGTGTTCTAAACCTACTTATGATATGTCGCTAAAGACACAATCTTGGCTAATTCCTTTCATTTAGGAGAAGGAATCGTTTCTGGGATATCCATGTCATTGCCCATGTCAGCTTGAGAGGTAGATCTTCCAGTCAAATTTGCTTGACGATTGCTCCATATCATTGCTGAATCAACAGCAATCAACAAATAAGTAAGATCAATAAGAGTCATGTCGTGATCTGTCACATAGTAGTCTTAAAAAAACTCACTATATGACTCGGGAAGTGACTGAATAAGCCAGTCAATAGCCAACTTCATTGGGAACATGACACCCAACATTCTCAGCCTATCAATGTGTGACTTCATATCCACGACATGTGCACACACATACTTTCCTTCCTTGTGTTTGCTATCCAATAGGGCTTGAGTGATCTTGAACTTTTCAAGTCTTCAAACTTTATGGGTTAGATAGAACAATTAGAGGAGGTGGATGAAGTGAAGTATGATTTCCAGTTCCACGATCCAATCGTGGAACATCATCTTCAAGAGAAAAGTTTATTCCAAAAGATTTGGGAAGACCATAGTTGTCTGAACTAGACATCTACACGGGAGAAATTCAAGTTAGTTGATTTCAGTCCTTAATATAACACCCAAATGAAATACTAAGGCTAGGACCCAACACAATATTCTACAATTCGGAAGAGGGACGTCGTAATCCAATTGTAAAATATTTTAAGGTAGGTAAATGACGATTTACCAATTTCCACCATGAAAAACGAAATTGATTATTAAGTTTTAGTTGGTCTGAAATTCCTAGATCCTTTGATATTCATTGAACTTTTCAATCACATGTTTAAACCTCGATTGTACCCTTCAATTTGTAACTGGGATGCCGAGGATCACAAACAAAGTGTGAATAACCATGCAAATTAGTTTGGTACACCCAATGTTACAACCACCTAATCAATGTGCTGATTAACAACAGACACTCCATTGATCTATGATTAATGACAAGCTACCCTTTTCCATGCACTATCATTCCCAGATTAGCATGTTGGTTAACCACACATGCTCTACTAACGACTTAACAAGGTGCAAAGTGCAATTTCATGGCATAGCACCATATTCAGATTTTTCTTAAAGTAACTAAGATTGGGAATCTAATAAAAGTTTAGTTACTTTATAATTTTCATTATAATTTTAATGAGAATGAATATCATGTCAAACCCGTTTGGCTATTCACCCTCCACCAGTCAAGGAACGGGTGGGTGAGAGTGGACACCCATTAAACTGTTATTTTATCGGTAGTAACCTTATACACCCTTTATTGACCAACTTCGTGAATGAGGCCTACAAACGGTAAGACTGACTTTACTCTTAAACATATATATACAAATATTAAACTATAATATTATAATAGCATAAGGGTTGAATTTTAAAATTTTAAAATTCTAGGATTTGGAACTAAATGTTTCAAAGTGAGACTTTGCATTTACAAATTCCAAAACTTGAGGGCAATTTTTGAACTATTCAAATCTTTTTTGGTTCCATAACTTGTGAGTTTAATATAGTTTTTATGAAAACACTTTTGACATTCCATAACTTGAGGATAAGTTATGGAGTTAATAAAACATTTATGTAAAAGACTCTTCAAGTTCCATAAGTCGAGGAAATGTTATGGAAGACTTCAAATCTTTTAAGATGTCATTTAAAAATGAGACCTTTCATTTTCCATAACTTGAGGACAAGTTATGGATTTCACCAAAAACATTTAGATCAAAAAATTTCAGCTAACAAAATCAAACAATTTGCCTATGATCTAATTAATCTCATAAGTTAAGATAATTCATATCAAAAAAGTTTGAAGAAATTAGCCTAATCATATAAACAAATACAAATCATGAAACTTTGACAATTATCTTTTATTTGAATGAGAATCATCATTACCATATCAACAAAATCATATTTATGAACTAAAACATTTTGTGGTAATGTTTCTAATCTAAAACAGGCTAAAAAACTCGAAAAACTATAGTCTGGATAGGCAATGCGTCGATCCTCATATTGGACTCGACGAGTCTATGGACAAACTCATCCTACTCGTCGAGTCCAAGCATGGACTCATCGAGTAGGGCAATCAAACAACAACTTTCAGCTTTTAAAATTAACACATTACATAACATATAAAAGAAAACAACCCATGTCACTGATACCACTGATGGGTTTTAGTATACTACAACATCCTATGGTGCACATATAACCCTAAATGCTTTAGATCTATGTTTTCTCTAGATATACATGCAATATTGTTTCCAAAGCATTAAACCTACAACTAGCACGCAAATGACATAATCAACATAAAATTGAGTTATAGAGTTACGTCTTCGTTGTAGCTTGTACTACTTCTTGATTTTGGCCGTTAAGATCTTCGTTCCATAAGTGTTGCACCTCAAATGGAATCACAACACACCTTTAGAAAATGTATGACTTTTGAGAAATATTCTTGCAACCAAAATCGGCTCATGGAACTCCAAGGATCACTAGTGTGCCATTTTGGATGCTAAGGGGCTTTTTATATAGTGTGGCAAGATTAGGGTTACACAATGTAAACCCTAATTTGTATGACCTTTCATATTGCTTAGGCTCTATGGGTTTAAACCCTAATGGATCATCCATGGGTTATAACATTAGTTTAGCCCAACCTATAGAATCATTGATCATTAGTCCACACAATAAGAATGAATGATTTCCCAAATCAATCCCCATATATGTAATTAGTCTCTTTTGATCACAAAATTAATTCTTGATCAATACTAATTAAATTATATGATTTCATATTAATAGATTAGAACTTTATAATATATTAATAGGTCATAAATAACATCCTCTCGAATGTCCATCCTATCAAATTGTCCTGGTGGTATGCAATCCAAATGGACCATGCTACTCTCTGGTCAACTACATACCAATTATAATTATAGGCTTAGACACTTAATACAACAGTAACTAATGTAGTGGTTACAATCATCTTGTGAAAGACTACATGTTGAGGAAGAAGGAAGAAAAAAAAAAGAGAAAGTGAAGGATGAAGCCTATTATTCTAAGAGGCTTGAAGAAGTGTGTGCTCAATTAAATAATCTTACATTGATGGTGAAAGGTGATGATGATAGTGATGACACATATCAAATTTAGTTCTCATGCTCTGACGACAAGAAGATACGTCATCCAACCCATGGAGTTGTATTTTCAATATTTAAAGAATGTCAATTTGGAGGGAAAAGCTTGTTTGAGATTGATGAAAAAGATATTGATGGCGAAGTGATGGAAAATGATAAGGGAGAAGAGAGTTAAGAAGAGAGTGATAAGCTGACTGGTAGATGCTTCATTACCACTTCTCCAAAGTCACCAATGACTGTAAAGGTATGTGATCTTCTTGTTTCTTTTAATGTTTCTAAAAATTCTTATCATGCTATTTTATATGACATTGATAAAACTTGTTCTTATATGAATGATATATAAATTTCTATGAATAGTGAAGCAGAGAAATCTAAGACCTTACTTTACAAAGATCGTAATATGTTAGAGGAGAAGAATAGTAAGATAGAGGGCTTAGAGATAAAAATTACGAATATTTTGTGTGATAAGAACTCAATTTGTATGGACAACACTATGCTAGTAAAATAAAGAAACGTTTATTGAATTACAACCATTCATCTTTACGGAAAGTTTACAGACCTATATAATTCATCTGAAATATGTAAAGAAAAACATAAGAAGCTATTTACATTCATTACTTTCAAAACAGAATTAGTTAACGAAACGACCTTTCACTGCGAAAGTAAAGTAGCTACATATGACATGATTCCTAATGATTCGTATGTATAGGGTGTTTTAAATATTAACGAATGTTTGAATGCTGATGAAATTGTTGTTATTTTGAATGAGAAACTGACAAAAAACAAACAAATGAAAATACTCAAAAGGACTCTGAACTCAATACAAAATACTCATCAAAATTTTGCTGATATGGAAGATGATTTGGACAATATCAGTGAAATTGAGGAAGAGGAATCTGTTGACTGTTCAAAAATGTCTGTCAATAATTGCATTTCGTTAGCTAAAGGAAAAGAGAATATTAATTAAACAATAAAGCTAAACAATTATTCACCTTTGACAACCAAAATTTTTGATTCTCAAAATGAGTATGTTATCATCCAACCAAAGTGATAGTTACGAGGATTCTGATGAAAAGGAAATTACTAGAGTTGTTGAGGCTTAAGTATTTGAGGATACTAAAGAATTTGCAAAATTTTAAAAGAGAAGGGAAAACATTTTATTGAAACAAATTCAGTTATTTATCCAACTTTCATTAAAGGACTTGCAACCATGTTTTTGTTACAAAAGGAAATAAGACCAATATTGATCCAAAGATAAATGAGTTTGTAAGAGAAGATAACGCAAAACTAACTGATGAAGGTTTTTACACGAATCAAAATATGGAGGAAAATAATTTTAATGAAAGATCTAAAGTTTTTCAACGTCAAACGAGTCAAAACTATTATTCCAAAAAAACTGAAAAGAAAATAACCAATGTTTGGATTTTGAAAACAGCTAAGCCGAATGACGAAGGAAAAGCAGAGAAAAATAATGAGAAGTCTTTATCTAATGATTATAACAATCAAAAGGAGAAGGTTCAATCTTTCAAAAAGCTTGAAGAAAAGTCATTTTCCCAAGAAGCAATTTCCCAAATGAAACCTCAAAAGGATGCTTATTGGAAGAAAAGAAAATATTCTCAAAAGGCAAAGAAGTTGAGGCATAAGTTTTCACAAAAACATGAAAATAAATTTTTTCAAACATCAAAAACTCATACTTCAAAAGAGTCTTTGAAATATTTTCCTAAAGTTTTCAATAAAAATGTTTGGAACACATTTCAAAATGATTTTTCACGAAAGACGAATGGTTTTCAAAATACAAAAGTGAAACCACAAAATCGTTTTCAGAACAATGTGCAAAGAAGTTTTACACAACATAAAATGAAATTTCAGTAAGCATCTCATTTTGGATATCGAACACAATATCAAAATCATTTTCAACAACGACCACAAAAAACCATTTTCGCAAATGATTTTTTCAATCCAACAAATATTGTGAAGAAAAAAATGTATCATTTAAACCTAATGATCGACATTTTCCTAATCCTGAATCAAAGCACATGTCGATTGTATCTTTTATCAAAGGTAAAACTGATATAAAAAGCTTTAACCATTGGTTTCAAGGAAAGGGAAGATAATTTTAATCGAAAAATTACTCTCAAGAACAAGTCCAACAGGTTTATGAGATATACTTAAATGAATCCATGATTGCAAGCACAACTTCTCAAGAATCAATGTCGAAAGTGTCAAAATGGGGAGATGTTAATACCAAGAAAGTTGATGTTTCTCAAATAAAGGTTGAAAAAGAGAAAATCAAAGTTGAAACTTTGCCATTGAATGATTACATCTCAATGCCTAAAACTGCCGATATTGACTTAATCGAAACAATCAAAACCAAAGTTCGTAATTGGATCTTTAGTTCTGCATTATATACTAGTTTTCATGCTAATGTGTAAGGACCCAAAAACCCTTGGGGCCTAAATCTTTTTGAATGATTTCTGGTACTATGTGACGAGCAGTATGATGAAAATTGGTATATTGATAGTGGGTGCTCACATCACTTGACTGGTCGTAAGGAGAACTTAAGGGATTTTAGGAAACTCGAGAATGTAGTCGTGGTAAAATTTGGGAATAATCATAAATGCAAAGTCAAGGGATATGGAAAAATTACGAATGGAAAGTTTATTGTGAAAATAGTTTCTTATGTCAAAGGGTTAAAGGACAACTTAATAAATGTATCTCAACTCGTGATTGGAACTGGGAATCAAGGGATGTTTGATGAAGAAGGGAGTGTAATATTAAACAAATGAAATTTTGTTGAAGTCAAGGAGGAAGGAAGATATGTTCACTCTGCACATGAAACATAGAGTTCAGATTCATTCTATTTGTCTACTATCAAAAGCTACTTCTTAACTCAATTAGCTTTGGCATTGAAGACTGTCACAACTAGCACTTTAGGGCTAGAAATTTCTATCCATATACAGTTATCATCCTTGGTGTAACTGTGTAATGCTATGTGTAGTATAAGTTAATTTCAATATTATACAATTTTATACATCCATAATTTGTTTCAAGTCAAAACCTTCTTCATGTAAACAAAAAATATAACTCAATGAGCAATGACCACTCAACTTTGGGCCTTAACCCATGCCTTTCGGTCAAAATCTTTAAATGGACCAAAACTTTCTTAATGGGTTGATAACTTCTTAGCTTGGTTCTTTTGGGCCAAAAACCCACTATTGTGCCTTAATTGGGCAAAAAAATCTCTATTTAATAATGTGTTAGGCCTTAAGACCCTTATTGGGCCATGAAGAGTTATTTAAAGCTTCTTGGGCCGAAAAGCTTTGCTATTTAGCCTCATTGGGCCGTAAACCTGTATATGGGACTTCATGCGCCAAAAATGTTTCTCGGGCTTAGGATTCTCGGTTACACAAGGAAGACCAAACCCATTCTTTTCTTTTTCTTCCCCCCCCTCCATGACCGATCGGCCCTCTAATAAAAAAAAAGAGAAAAGATGGCTTTATTTGTAAGAGTGACACGTCATTTTTGCGTGGCATGTATCCATGCAATTATATCCCATACTTCCATGGAAAGAATTATTAACCTTCATGCAAAATCTTTTCTCCGCCCCCTCCCCTACCCTGCTCCTTATACTAGCCGAACCACCCTAATTACCACCATCTACTTTTCATTTCAAACATAAAATTCTCTTATCTCTCCCTCTCAAACTCAAAGAAATCCTCTCATTCTTCCCTTCCATCTTCGTGGGTTGTGCGTCTGCATCAAAGAGGTTCTTTCAAGTTTTCACAAAGTTGATAAGTTTTGAATAGATTAAATTGTTTCATTCCAAGTTAGTGTAATAATTCAACGTCATACAATTTCATTTGTGTTTATGCTACTTAGAACCCTCTCAACTTCTAAATTGTCCTTAAGGAAGCTATCTATGCCGAAAACTTACTCCTTCTCCCTCTTAAAACCCTAAGAGCTCCTAAGGTGAGCTTGATACACCTTTGTTTTCATGATTTTCTATCTTTAGGGTGGGAGTACAAGCTTTGTTTTTTGTAAAATTGTTGTATCTATGCTTGCATGTGTATGTTTTCATGTTATGGTGTGTGAAATGTTATAAAATCTTTGTAACTTCTTAAGATGTTGAATATGTTAATAATATTTGAAAATTTACCATGAAACTAAAGGAAATATAAAAAGGGACCATGTTTGTCAATAGATTGAAAAATAGACTAAAATGGTCATCTTCGATAAAAATGGGCCTTTTATGTCATTTTCGGTATTTATGGGCTAAAATAGTAATTTTTTTTAAACAAGGGTCTTTTATGTCATTTTTGGTATTTATTAGTTAAAATTGACATTTTTGTTAAAAATGGACCATTTATGAAACTTCTAATTAAAATGGGCCATAAATGGGCTTCTTAATAAACTTGGGTCATATTTGGGAAATTTATTTGAAAAGGGCAAAAATGTATTATTAGGAAACATGGGCCATTCTTGAACACTTTTGCAAAATTGGCCTCAAATGAGAATTTTAGTAACACTGGATCAATTTCGACAACTTTGGCATTATTGGGCCATTTTCGACATTCATGGTAATAATAGGAAATTATTGACTTTTTGGTTAATATTGGGCCATTTATGTACATTTTAGTAATAATGGGTAATAATTGACATTTTGGATTATATAGGGCCATTTAAGGTCATCCTTGTTAAAATGGGCCACTTATAACAATTTGGGTAAAATTTGGGGCTCATAAGACAAATCTATTTAATTTGGGCCTCATATGACAAACTTTATATTAATTGGGCCTCAATGTTAATTTTATGTAAATTGGGTCTCTCATGAAAATATCATTAACAATAGACTGTTTTGATAACAACGGTGAAATAACAAGCTATTCCGACACTCTCGATAAAAAATGATTATAATTTTGTTATCTATGAGTTATAGTAAAAAATATACACTGATAACGTTATTTTAACATTAAACAATGAACCACACTATTCGCGTAAATTTCATTAAGGCTCTTGTGAGACACTCCTTCACTTGTACCAACCTAGTGTACATAAAAAATCTTGTAGTTATAACCAGATTCTCCTGGAGGAAGAGCGGGAATTTGTATATAGATTTATACGGGGTTGACACCCCACACCTAAGCTGCTCGCTACAGCTAAATACGCTAGTCTAGGGTGACAAATGTCTTCTCAGAAACCGACACCTGAAGAACGTCAAGACAGGCACTCCGTAATATTAGTATGGTTATAACGACTCAGATATAGAATAAGAACACAATAAATTTACACAATACGCATACTCTACTCATGTCACAAAGTACGAACTATACATTCACTATTTTATGTTTAATTCCACCACTCGGGTCTCAGGGTTACGACCACACTTTTATTTTTTGTAAAACAGAAAAATACAGGACTTTATGGGAAACACCCTCTATGCTCTATCAACAATGATACACATGCTATAATACAAGATTTGAAACAAAAGTCACAAACTATTTATTTTCGAAAATATTGGATTTTCTGGAGTTTACAAACCAATGCAAAGTTTTCATATAGACATGCTTATGAACTCACCAACATTTTATATGTTGACGATTTTAAAAATAACTTGTATTCTCAGGAACTCATTAAGCAGGTTGGCAGCTTTGGACTTTTGGGAAATTGTTGTATTTTGTTTTCACCATACACTTGTTATTTTTGGGATGTAATTTATGAATAGATACAATGATGTAAACCATATATGTTGTTAACTTATGTATGGTAATGACGGTGTCTGTGTTTCATTTATACACACTTGTTATGATATTAAAAGATGAAGTCATTCACCCCCGGACGTTTCCACCGTTCTGTTTCGACAGTGCGGCAGATTGGTATCAGAGAAATGCTTATAGTGAACTAGCATATCTAATCATACAATGTCACACCCCAAAACCAAGAACGGCGGAAAACGTTCTGGGGCGGAGGACGTCATGTATAGTATCACAACACAGTATAACACTAAATAAGTAAACAACATCATCCATTGCATTAAATATACAATTTTAATACAAGTGTGTTCTGTACAGTTATAGACACCGAAAAGTAAATCAAAATAATAAGAGGAGTTTTGGATGTGCTCCATCTTCTCAAAAGCTGGCCTCGGTACCTGTCTACTGTCGACCTGAGAATACAAGTTATTTTGAAAGAGTTTATCAACATTAAGCTAGTGTGTTCCTAAGTATTTAGTGTCGGTGTTTGTTATCAAAACGTTTGAACATGTCTTAAGTGTAAGTTTGTAAAATGTATGTAAATGTTTGTAAGTGTTTGTAAAAGTTTGAATCTCTCAGAAAAACCTATATTTTCTATTAAGGTAGCCTTCTAGCAAAGCTTAACTATTTTGTATATTCATTTGTTGTAAAAGTGTGTAATTTACCAAGTGTAACTATCATTAACAAAATATAGTTTGTACATTTATGTTTAAGTGAAATAATCACTAAATATATGTAAGGGGTAAATTATTGTAGTACTGTAGTGTTGTATTATAGGAACTACTGTTGTACTAACTACCTTAAACCGGATTTATATTAAGGTATCATGTGATTAATTGTACCATACTATCGACTGGATAAACAACGACAAATGTAGGTCGTAAAAAGAAATGACGTTTGGCACCCGCAGACCTGCAGGTCCGGCTGCAGCTAGCAGCAAGGTGTAGGATAGTCAATCGAGTATAGATCTATACGCAAACTCACGCTCTCCCCTCAAGATACTCTAGCTACAACTTGGGCCATGACATTTAAGTCATCCTCCGATTCATATCACAATAATTAACGTATTCATGTATATGTAATGTAATGAACTGTTCTAGTATAGTTGTATATGTTCTTTCTCTAGTATGGTTGTATATGTTCTCCTTCTAGTATAGTTATATATGTTCTCTTCCTAGTATAGTTGTATATGTTCTCTTTCTATTATAGTTGTATATGTTCTCTTCCTAGTATAGTTGTATATGTTCCCTTCCTAGTATAGTTGTATATGTTCTCTTCCTAGTATAGTTGTATATGTTCTCATAGTAATAGGTATTGACTCATGAATGAACTGAATCATTGATCTAGCAATAGTAAAAGTATGATCCTGTGCTACCCCGATGGTAGCCTACTAATGATGTAACTAGTACGCATGAATATGGAAGTACTTTTATGTCTATATATGTACACATGATATATAATTAATATTTAAACGACCATCGGATGAGTACCCGATATCTTATCAGACCACATCCAAATCGAGGAAAAGGAAACAAGGTGGATAACCTTCCTAAATCTTTTAAAGATTACTTATATAACTATATATATACGGCATGCAATTTATAATAAGTGTAACAAAGTTTAAGTAAAAGTATTTGATAAATAAAAGAGTTTGTAAAACAGTTTAAAGTAAAACAGTTTGAACAGTAATAAAACCATTGGTTTTGTAGTTATTAATCATATGTGATTGATGTAATAACCATAATATTCAACTTCTATTCCCCCCCCCCCCCCATAAAAGCATTTAAAACATTTAGAAGTATTTCAAAGGTTAATTAAAGGGGTACGAACTCACTTGTGGTGAGTGGATTGGATTGAACTGTCGGATACTGGGCTAGGTGGCAAACGGAGACTTGTTCACACGCACGAGCCTAGTTATCATATAATGAGCATATATATAACTAATTAGCCAAATAATAACGAATAAATTAAGTTGGGACACTCTAGAACATGAAAACACTTTGTATAAGTGTTATAAGTCCTAAGGCTTGCCTCTAAGTTGTTGTGGGACAAGGCTAAAAGGGGTTTAGGGTTCCAAAGGGCCATATATATATATGTGTGTTTACTCTTCAATAAACTTCACAAAAGGAGTTTACGGTCGTAAACCCTTGAGTTTACGGCCGTAAGCTCTCAAACATGTTGACATTATTTGTTTTGAAGTGTTACTTGATTTCTAGAATAAGTTCTACTTGGTGGTTAAATCCTTTGGGTAGTTTAGGGCATTAATACACTCCTTTTAGGAGTTTTTGGCCCAAAGACCATTTCTTTTGGAGTTTACTGCCATAAACTCTCATGGGATGGGTGTTTTTATGCTTTCAAGTCCCAAGCACACGTAGGATAGTTTTTAGGCATTTGTTTTAAGGCTAATGAAGGCCCTAGGCACACTTTGGTGCCCTTGATTGATGTTCACGGACCAAGCACATTAATAGGGCCGTGAACTCACTTTGAGGGGTGTCTTTGATGTTTTAAAGTCCACAAATTAGCTAGGATTAAATAGAGGTTAAAGTCCAAGGCTTTAGGAGTGATTAAAACACTCTTTGGCCCTTGATTTTGGAGTTCACGATACAAGAACTTTTTGGGCCGTGAACACCCTAATCTTGGTGTTATTGATTGTTTTCTAGTCTTAAATACACTTATAAATAAGCCTAAGTTCGCTACCTAACATGGGGAAAAGACTAGGTAGCATTTAAGCCTCATATTGGAGTTTACTCTCCAAGAACGTTCTTGGGCGGTAAACTCCCGAATCTCACAGATTTTGTATGTAATCTAAGTTATTAAGCACATAATAAGCATTATAAGACACCTAGAGAAGTGTACTCACGATTTGGGAAGAAAACCCGAAGATCCGTGAGAGAGAAAATGGCTTTTCTCTTGATGGAAATGTGAATAATGAATGAATTTGGTTCAGAATTCTATTTATAGTCCTGAGATATTTTTGGCAGAAAATATTTTTATTCCAGAAATGAACTCTAATAGTATGAAGTTTTGAAATACTCGAGTTTCGCAAACCCATGTGCAACCACTCTCCTGATATCTCCTTAAATGAAAAACCCTGAAATACTCAAGCTTATTCGAAAAAGTCTGAAATTCACTATACTTGGTCTAGCTCCTATAGACTTGATAATGTTCGTACAAAATGGAAATTTCGGGTTGTCACATCATCCCCTCATTAGAAGGAATTTCGTCCCGAAATTAGAATTTAATCAAATAAGTAGTTACAAACAACTAATTAAAAAGACGAGGATATTTCAGTTTCATCTGATCCTCACGTTCCCAAGTGAATTCCGGCCCTCGCTTGGCGTTCCAACGAACCTTCACTATCGAGATACGGCTTTGTTTTGTCTGCTTGACCTCACGGTCCATGATCTCTACCGGTTCTTCCACGAAGTTGAGGCTCTCGTTGATCTCGATCTCGTCGAGTAGGATTACAAGAGTGTCTTCGGACAGACACTTTTTCAAGTTAGATACGTGGAATGTAGAATGTACGTTCCGAAGTGCGTCGGGTAGGTTGAGTTTGTAAGCTACCAGGCCGATTCTTGCGAGAATCTCGAAAGGCCCTATGTTCCTCGGATGAAGCTTCCCACGCTTACCGAAGCGTATCAAGCCTTTCTAGGGTGAGACTTTGAGAAGGACTTGGTCTCCCACCTGAAATTCCAAAGGTTTTCTCCGCTTATCGGCGTAGCTCTTCTGTCGGTCTCTAGAGGCCTTCAATCGTTCACGGATCTGAACGATCTTCTCTGTCATTTCCCGAATGATTTCCGGGCCTGTGAGAGTACTGTCAGAAGCTTTCCCCCTAGCTAGTTGGGTATCACCCACTTCAGCCCAGCACAGAGGGGATCTGCACTTTCAGCCGTAGAGGGCTTCAAATGGAGCAACCTTGATGCTCGTGTGATAACTGTTATTGTAGGAAAATTCGACAAGGGGTAAATGAGTATCCCATGCCTTTCCAAAGTCAATCACACAGGCTCTCAACATATCTTCCAGTGTTTGGATGGTCCTCTCACTTTGTCCGTCGGTCTGTGGATGGTAGGCTGTGCTCATGTCTAGCCTTCTTCCCAGGGAGTGCTGTAGCGATTGCCAGAATCTTGAGGTGAACTTACTATCTCTATCGGAGATAATGGATATAGGTACACCATGTAGCCGTACGATTTCCCTAATGTATGTTCTTGTAAGTTTCTCCATCTTGTCAGTTTCTTTGATAGGCAGGAAGTGTGCAGACTTGGTCAATCTATCGACGACAACCCATATGATATCAAGTCCACCCGTTGTCTTGGGCAACTTGGTTATGAAATCCATAGTGATCCGCTCCTACTTCCATTTTGGAATCTCTGGTTGTTGTAGTAAACTGAAGGGCTTCTGGTACTCAACCTTAACCTTTGCGTAAGTAAGGCATTTACTTATGAAGGTAGCAATCTCTGCTTTCATATTAGGCCACCAGTATAGCTTTTTAAGATCCAGATACATCTTATCTGAACCTGGGTGGACGGAATACCGAGTGTTGTGTGCTTCGGTCATGACCAAGTCTCGGAAACCACCGTGTTTTGGTGTCCAGATTCGGTTCATGAAATATAAGGCTCCGCCACCCTTGGCTTCTAGGTTTTTATCCATTCCTCTAAGAGATTCAATCGTCACGTTTTCAGGTTGCATAGCTTCAAGCTGGGCCGTCTGAATTTGCTTAGACAAGTGCGAATGGATAGTCATTGACAATGACTTGACTCTTCGACCAGAATATTCTTTCCGACTTAGGGCGCCTGCCACTACGTTGGCTTTACCCGGATGACAACGAATTTTGCATTCGTAGTCACTGAGTAGCTCGACCCACCGTCGTTGTCTCATGTTGAGATCTTTCTGATCGAATATGTGTTGTAAACTCTTGTGGTCGGTAATGATAGTGCTTTTTGTTCCGTACAAGTAATGTCTCCAGATCTTCAGAGCAAACACTACTGCTCCTAGTTCAACATCGTGGGTCGTGTAGTTAGCTTCGTGTGTCTTCAACTGTCTCGAGGCGTAGGCGATGACCCTTCCTCGCTGCATCAGAACACACCCGAGCCCTTGATTCGATGCATCTCAATAGACTACGAAGTCTTCTATTCCTTCGGGGAGGGATAGTATTGTTGCGGTGCATAAGGCTCGCTTGAGTGTTTGGAACACTCTTTCCTGTTTCTCTTCCCTGTCAAAGGCCACACCTTTCTGGGTCAGTGTTGTAAGAGGTTTCGCTATTCGGGAAAAGTTCTGTATGAACTTGCAGTAGTAGCCAGCAAGACCTAGAAATTGATGAATCTCAGTAGGCGTCTTCGGTGTTGACCAGTTCTCAATTGCCTTAATTTTGGATGGATCCACGTGGATTCCCTCTTCACTTACTATGTGTCCTAAGAATTCGACTCTTCGGATCCAAAATTCACATTTAGAGAATTTAACATAGAGCTTCTCTGCTCGTAAGGTTCCTAGAACTTGTCGTAGATGATCGCCATGCTCTTCCTTACTTCGGGAGTAGATCGGGATGTCATCAATGAATACAATGATGAATTGATCCAAGTAAGGTCGGCATACTCTATTCATCAAATCCATGAAAACTGCTGGCGCATTAGTCAATCCGAAAGGCATCACCATGAACTCGTAGTGTCCGTAACGAGTTCAGAAGGTTGTCTTTGGAACATCCTCCTCTAGCACTCGTAACTGGTGATATTCGGATCTTAGATCAATTTTGGAAAAGTAGTTCGCCCCTTGCAGTTGGTCAAATAGATCGTCTATGCGAGGCACAGGGTAACGATTCTTGATCGTTAGTTTGTTGAGTCCTCTATAGTCGATGCACATATGGAATGATCCGTCTTTCTTCTTAACGAATAAGACCGGTGCTCCCCAAGGCGAGAAACTTCGTCTTATAAAGTCCTTGCTGAGAAGTTCGTTAAGTTGACCGGATAGTTCCTGCATCTCTGCTGGAGCCAATCGGTATGGCGACTTGGCTACTAGGGTAGCCCCTGGGACTAAGTCGATTCTGAACTCGACTTGTCATTGCGGATGTAATCCTGGTAGCTCTTCTGGGAAGATGTCGGGGAAGTCGCTCACTACCGGAATGTTCTTTAGTTCTTTCGTTTCAAGGCTCGTATCGACGACGTGAGCGAGGAATGCATGGTATTCTTAACGTAGATACTTCTGTGCTTGAATACCTGATATAATACGAAGACTTGCACCGGGTTTGTCGCCGTAGACGATAAGAGTTTCGTTAGATGGAAGGTTTAGACGGACTGCTTTCTCGTAACACATGATGTCGGCACGATGAAGACTTAACCAATCCATGCCGATGATAACATCGAAGCTTTTTATTGAGACCGGCATAAAGTCGATTGGGAATGAATGGTTATCTAGAGTTAGGGTACAACCTAAGTATATGCTATTCGTGCTTTAAGTTTTCCCATTAGCCATTTCTACTGTGAATTGTTCTTTAAGTGTGTGTGGTTGTTGCTTAAGCATGCGACCAATTTTATGGTTCACGAAGCTTCGCTCCGCTATACTATCGAATAGAATGCATGCATAGGAGTTATCGAGGAGGAACGTACCAGTCACCACTGTCGGGTCAGCAACTGCTTCCCCGTGGCCTATAGCTAGTACCCTCCCTGCTCCACCAGCATTCTTCGCTTTGGGGCAGTCCCTCTTATAGTGGCTTGCTTTGCCACATCCATAGCAGGTCGGGCTCGCACCAGAGCCGGGGACTTGGGTGATCGGCCTAGCCAGAGATTTACAGAAACGGACGGTGTGTCCTTTCCTGTTGCAGTTAGAGCACTGCATTTCACGGCAGGGGCCGTTGTGGTGGAATTTTCATTTGTTGCACTTAGGCAAACTTCCGGCATACTGCCTCGCCGGACCAGTAGCAGCAGCAGGGGATATCGCGGCATGCACACCCACAACTTGCTGCTTTTTGGCAGCTCGCTGTTTCTTCTTGTCTTCCCAGAACTTCCGCTTAGTGTCAGCAGGTTTGGAGGGTTCCGGGATGGCTAGGGTAGTTGTTGTTGCAGGGGTTTTGACTCCATGGTCAATGAGTCACTGTGCCAGTCACTTGGCACTGTCAAAGGTAGCGGGGTTTGATGATAGGACATTCCCCTGATACGGAGGCACTAGCCCCCATACGTACCATTCGATCTTTTTCCCTTCAGTGGGAACCATATTGGGGCAGAGGGCCACCAGTCCACTGAATCTGGCGGTAAAAGTGACTACGTTGGTGCCCTTCATGGTCAGGCTCCAAAGCTCCTGCTCCAATTTCTGGATTTTGCCCCTTGGGCAGTATTCCTCAATCATGAGGTCCTTCATGGTTTCCTAGCCCATATCATTCGCCACTACGAGAGTCAGCGCTTTAACGTGGCCGTTCCACCACGTCAGGGCCTTTCCTTCAAAGGTGCATGCGGCATATTTGACTTTGCTCGGAGCAAGGCATGAACAGATTTCGAAGACTGATTCAGTCTTCTCGAACCATTGTGAGAGGGAAATGACTCCTCCGGTGCCATGGAAAGACATCGGCTTACAGTTGGTGAAATCCTTATAGGAGCACTCTCTCGAGCGCACAGGGGTTTCAACCGGAATGGAGTTAATAGGGTTTCCACCTCTGCTGGCATCAGTAGAGTGATATTGTGCCATGGCAGTTGCCACTGCTGCAGCCACGACAGCATTCAGGGCTGCAATATCGATGACTTGAGGCGGAGGAGTTGGTGGTGGTGGAGGTTCAGGGTTATTTCTAGGAGATTTGCAAGGAGGCATCTTTCAGCTATAAGTTTAGAAAGATAGACAAAATGGTAAGAATCAATCGTAAGAGAGATGAGAGTGACACATGGACTAACTACCCATAGCCCAACAGATGAATGAGAGTTTGAGATCACAACATAGAGGATTAGTAGAAAAACACAATGTACAGATTTTTCCCACAGATTAGATAACTGACTAAAATATTGGTATTATCGATGTAATAAGTTTCAGGGAAAATCGACCTAACAGTAGGTCTTACATCATACCATACGTAAAAGCTTGACAGTTTCTATGTTTCTAGTTACAGTGCTGAAAGTTAGGAATATTTTACAGACAAGTGCTACTTAGAGCACAGATACCATAGGCTAATCCTTAACCAAAAGATGAAGATGTACTAGACATCTTTTAACGGCGATGGGAATTCCTCGGGCGAACCCTGAGGTCTGACACTTGAGGAAACACCTCTTGAAGGTGTTGCTCCTGAGCCCTCTGACGAGCTCGAAGTTCCAAGACTTCAACTCGGGAGGCAGCCAGTTGTTGCTGCAGGGTTTTATTGGCTCTCCGGGTCCGTTCCATGTCTTCTTCAAGACGGCGGATGCGGACTGTGTTGACACCAGAGTTGGCATCAATCTCCATGACCCGGTCGATGGCTGCTCGACCCTGCTCAACATTACGAGCTATTCTGCGGATAATGACTAGCAGAGCTCGGTCAACAGAACCACGTTCGCTGACGTTGTAAAAGCTTCGGTCCCCAAAGTAAGGTAAGGGTTGATCCTGTTCATCACTCCAGGGATTCAAGTTGGTTGCCCACAAGGGTGTAGGACCTAGAAAAGCTGGTCGGGGGTTGTTGTTTGGGACATGACCTACTGGTGGTAGGTTGTTGACTTCAGGCTCAGAGTCGGATCCATCAGAAAAGCCTTCTGCGAGGTGATCATCCAAAGGGATTGGATGATCATCTTCGGGCTCTTCTTCGATCCACCCAACATTGCCTTCATTGGGAAAGTACGGGTCGCCGTGATGGAATCCATCCATTTAAATCTACGCGAGAAGCGAGGTATAAGAATATAGTATATATGTAGCTAGTAGTAGTACAAAATACACCTATAGTATTTTAAGTTTAGGTTCTACTGATCTCCTTGTGGTATTGTTGGTAAGTTTTTAGACTTGTTGACATATCACAACCATTCTAGGGCATATGCTAATCACTCCTCGGACCAGCATAGTTGATCAGGCTATGCCATTCCCAGGACTGACCATACATCCCCGAGCTCACTTGTGATATTTAACAATCGTAATACTTTTGTTCTTGTCATTGTGACACTGATTTTAGTATGAATGCAGACTAGTATACTTAATTAAATATTTTAATATTTAAAGTATAGACTCTTGGTCAGAGTGCTTTAATCCCAAATGGGTTTATAGTTAAGTATATCTTTTATGGGTTGATATACTCAATTCACTATAAACAATGCTCTGATACCAATATGTCACACCCCAAAACCAAGAACGGCAGAAAACGTTCTGGGGTGGAGGACGTCATGTACAGTATTTCAACATAGTGTAATAGTAAATAAGTAAACAACATCATCCATTGCATTAAATATATAATTTTAATACAAGTGTGTTTTGTACAGTTATAGACACCAAAAAGTAAATCAAAATAATAAGAGGAGTCTTGGATGTACTCCATCTTCTCAAAAGCTGGCCTCGGTACCTGTCTACTATCAGTGTTTGTTATCAAAACGTTTGAACATGTCTTAAGTGTAAGTTTGTAAAATGTATGTAAATTTTTGTAAGTGTTTGTAAAAGTTTGAATCTCTTAGAAAAACCTATATTTTCTATTAAGGTAGCCTTCTACCAAGGCTTAACTGTTTTGTATGTTCATTTGTTGTAAAAGTGTGTAATTTCACAAGTGTAACTATCATTAACAAAATATAGTTTGTACATTTACGTTTAAGTGAAATAATCACTAAATATATGTAAGGGGTAAATTATTGTAGTACTGTAGTGTTGTATTATAGGAACTACTGCTATACTAACTACCTTAAAACGAATTTATATTAAGGTATCATGTGATTAATTGTGCCATACTATCGACTGGATAAACAACGACAAATGTAGGTCGTAAAAAGAAATGACGTTTGGCACCCGCAGACCTGCAGGTCCGGCTGTAGCTAGCAGCAAGGTGTAGGATAGTCAATCCAGTATAGATCTATACGCAAACTCACGCTCTCCCTTCAAAAGACTCTGGCTACAACTCGGGACATGACATTTAATTCATGCTCCGATTCATATCACAATAATTAACGTATTCATGTATATGTAATGTAATGAACTGTTCTAGTATAATTGTATATGTTCTTTCTCTAGTATGGTTGTATATGTTCTCCTTCTAGTATAGTTGTATATGTTCTTTCTCTAGTATAGTTGTATATGTTCTCTTCCTAGTATAGTTGTATATGTTCTCTTTCTAGTATAGTTGTATATGTTCTCTTTCTAGTATAGTTGTATATGTTCTCTTCCTAGTATAGTTGTATATGTTCTCATAGTAATAGGTATTGACTGATGAATGAACTGACTCATTGATCTACCAATAGTAAAAGTATGATCCTGTGCTACCCCGATGGTAGCCTAGTAATGATGTAACTAGTACGCATGAATATGGAAGTACTTTTATGTCTATATATGTACACATGATATATAATTAATATTTAAACGACCTTCGGATGAGTACCCGATATCCTATCAGACCACATCCAAATCGAGGAAAAGGAAACAAGGTGGACAACTTTCCTAAGTCTTTTAAACATTACTTATATAACTATACATATACGGCATGCAATTTATAATAAGTGTAACAAAGTTTAAGTAAAAGTATTTGATAAATAAAAGAGTTTGTAAAATAGTTTAAAGTAAAACAGTTTGAATAGTAATAAAATCATTAGTTTTGTAGTTATTAATCATATGTGATTGATGTAATAACCATAATATTCAACTTGTATTCCCCCCCCCATAAAAGCATTTAAAACATTTAGAAGTATTTCAAAGGTTAATTAAAGGGGTACGAACTCACTTGTGGTGAGTGGATTGGATTGAACTGTCGGATACTGGGCTAGGTGGCAAACGGAGACTTGTTCACACGCACGAGCCTAGTTATCATATAATGAGCATATATATAACTAATTAGCCAAATAATAACTAATAAATTAAGTTGGGACACTCTAGAACATGAAAACACTTTGTATAAGTGTTATAAGTCCTAAGGGTTGCCTCTAAGTTGTTGTGGGACAAGGCTAAAAGGGGTTTAGGGTTCCAAAGGGCCTTATATATGTGTTTACTCTTCAATAAACTCCACACAAGGAGTTTACGGTCGTAAACCCTTGAGTTTATGGCCGTAAGCTCTCAAACATGTTGACATTATTTGTTTGGAAGTGTTACTTGATTTCTAGAATAAATTCTACTTGGTGGTTAAATCCTTTGGGTAGTTTAGGGCATTAATACACTCCTTTTAGGAGTTTTCGACCCAAAGACCATTTCCTTTGGAGTTTACTACCATAAACTCTCATGGGATGGGTGTTTTTATGCTTTCAAGTCTGAAGCACATGTAGGATAGTTTCTAGGCATTTGTTTTAAGGCTAATGAAGGCCCTAGGCACACTTTGGTGCCCTTGATTGATGTTCACGGACCAAGCACATTAATAGGGCCGTGAACTCACTTTGAGGGGTGTCTTTGATGTTTTAATGTCCACAAATTAGCTAGGATTAAATAGAGGTTAAAGTCCAAGGCTTTAGGAGTGATTAAAACACTCTTTGGCCCTTGATTTTGAAGTTCACGGTCCAAGAACTTCTTGGGCCGTGAACACCCTAATCTTGGTGTTCTTGATTGTATTCTAGTCTTAAATACACTTATAAATAAGCCTAAGTTCGCTACCTATCATGGGGAAAAGACTAGGTAGCATTTAAGCCTCATATTGGAGTTTACTCTCCAAGAACGTTCTTGGGCGGTAAACTCCCGAATCTCACAGATTTGCTATGTAATCTAAGTTATTAAGCACATAATAAGCATTATAAGACAACTAGAGAAGTGTACTCACGATTTGGGATGAAAACCCGAAGATCCGTGAGAGAGAAAATGGCTTTTCTCTAGTTGGAAATGTGAATAATGAATGAATTTGGTTTAGAATTCTATTTATAGTCCTGAGATATTTTTGGCAACAAATATTTTTATTCCTGAAATGAACTATAATATTATGAAGTTTTGAAATACCCGAGTGTCGCAAACCCATGTGCATCCACTCTCCTGATATCTCCTTAAATGAAAAACCCTGAAATACTCAAACTTATTCAGAAAAGTCTGAAATTCACTGTACTTGGTCTAGCTCCTATTGACTTGATAATGTTCATACAAAATGGAAATTTCGGGTTGTCACATACAAGATATGCAAATACAAATTGAATAGGACTAAAATACTTTGAACAAAATAACATAATAAAAAAAATCTATACATCTGTTCACTAGCAGTATTAGCATAACAAGAAGCTTTAGAGGAGTTGAACGTCACGGTTAAACTCAGGAAGTTATGTAATTGTATTGGGGGTAAATATAGCCTGATACACTATATTTATTCAAAATAAAACCAACATATGCTTGGGAGTGATCATGGTGGTCAATGAATCTAAAACCTTACCAACTCTAAATCCAAAAAATGTTAAGGAAATCAAACATGAACAATTAAAATACTATAGGAGTATTTGGTTATGCTATATATCTTCTTTTACTGATACATTCTCGTATAGACACCATACCCGGTTTTCATCCTGGTC
Source organism: Lactuca saligna (assembly GCF_052625555.1). Taxonomy (NCBI): domain Eukaryota; kingdom Viridiplantae; phylum Streptophyta; class Magnoliopsida; order Asterales; family Asteraceae; genus Lactuca; species Lactuca saligna. Next base: position 172,272,784 of record NC_136417.1, on the reverse strand, counting down.
CATACATCAGCAACCAGGGGAATGTTTGCTGGCCAGAGGAGGAACCAGATGAAGACCCGAAGGAGTTAGAAGTGGAGCTCAAAGCTCCCGAAGTGGAATTTGACGAGGAAGAGCTAGATGGTAGTAGCGGACACATCGAGGACGATGACTCGGACGTGGAGTCAAGAGTAAATAATACGCCTTACATGGCTCGCGTGCCGGCACATCGGATAGGCCCCAATGGTCGTTTGGCGATGGAGTAGACATTAGCGGATGCATCCCCCGTTCGGGATGGATCAAGGTTCTTCGATCATAGGCATGGAGGGCCAGTGGACTGCGCCCTCCTAGTGATGGTCAGGAGGACTCGAGATATCGGCAACCAGGACCAAGATACCGCTAATCAGGTGAACCAGATGAGAGCAGTCGTGGAAAGTGCTGAGAGGCAGACACATGAGGTAGTGAGAGACTACCAGGAGCGACAGGCGGCATTGGATGCCAGGCTACGTGCCACCGAGCGTCATTTGGCCAGACTTTAGGTTGCATCTACAACGTCATCAGCACCGCCAGAGACCTCCCATTGTGAGTAGGACCCGTCCTACCCACCATTTTCTCCTGATGTGATCTCTTTTTCCTGTTACTTGCATATGTAGGGTTATTCCCTCTAGTACGTGACTACACTACTCGATAGGGTTGTTGTGTTGTTTGATTACTATCCCATGTACTATAGGCCTTAAAGGCAAATTTTTCACATGATATGTACTAAAGTTTTATCAGTACTGGAACAAGTGTGTGCTTTTTTGTGATGTTGTTATCTGCTATGTTTTCCATTCTCATTATTCCTTGATATTTTATGATTTGACTTATAAGCACAAGTCGAATCACCACAACTGCTAGTGAATAATGGAATCCAAATTACAAAAAAAAACTATCATATACTCATCATCCTTCTGCCCCATGACAACAGATGCCTCGAAGGTACGTGCGCAAAAACAACAACACACAGCCACCACCGCCGCCTCCGTCGGAGGTTAATTTTATGGCATTCCAGACAACAGTATCAGTTGTAGTTACTGCATCTTTGGCTCACATCCATAAAGTTAACAACGGGGGTGGCAATGTTCAGGGAAAGGGAAGTTTCAATTATGTAGTCAATCAAGGACCAGTAAGAACATGCACCTATTAAGATTTTACCAATGCGAAACCCAGAAACTTTCAATGGAACCGGTGGGGTGATAACTTTAACGCACTTGTTTGAGAAAACTGAATCCATCGTTGAAATTTGTCATTGTCCATAAGAAAGCAAGGTGAGGTTTGTTGCTTGTACGTTTGCTGATCGGGCTTTTATCTTGGTGGAGTGGCCATGTCAAGGAATTAACACTTCCTGTTGTAAACACTATGACTTGGGAGGATCACAAGATGATGTTAGCTGAGTACTGCCCACGTGGGGAAGTAAAAAACTTGAATAAGAACTCTAGAACCTTACTGTACAAAACTTCGATGTTGAAGCCTATATTGCTATGTTCAGTGAACTGACACTCCTGTGCCCAGGGATGATAACCTCCGAAGGCAAGAAAATCGAACATTTTATTTGGGGGTTAACTCCTCCGCTTCAGGGAATGTCATAGTTGTCAACCCTGAAACATTTGATAGTGCAAAGCGCCTGGCACAAAAGTGGTATGATCATGGGTGTAAGAAAGGCACCAAAACTTCTGATGCAGAGACTAAGAAAGAAGACAACAACAAGAGGAATAAGGGAAGTAAAAGAAAAGGGGAGAAACTTTAGATTCTTTTGAGAAGCAGCAAACGGTGGTAGTTCATGCTGCTACCACTCAGGCCACACAAACTCCAAATGCAACTACTACAACCACCCCAACACCTCCGAGACCCTATGCAGGTTCCCACCCGAAGTGTGACAAGTGTAGTTTTCATTATGTCGGGGCATGTAAGGACTTTCAATGTATGAACTGCAATAGAAAAGGGCATACTGCCCGATATTGCAGAGCACTTCCTCAACAAAACAACCGCCAGCCCAACAATGTTGGGGGCAACCACACGTGTTATGGATATGGGGAGGATGGACATTTCACGCGAAATTGTCCAAAGGCTAACAACCAAGGTGTTAGGGGATCCGACAGGGTCCTGATAATGGGACAGGGCGAGGCGGTATAAGAACTGACAGTTTTCACTGGTATGTTTTCCCTCAACAACACTTACGCATGCATTTTATTCGATAGTGGGGTTGTGTGGAGTTTCGTAAGTCATAAATTCAAACACGTACTAAATCAAAACCCTAAAAATCTAAGCGAAGCCTTGACGGTGGAGATGACTAATGGGAAGACTGAAACAACCAAAGATTTTGACATAGGGTGCATACTAACACTAAATAACCCCTCATTTTCAATCGATTTGATGCCAGTTAATATTCGAAGTTTCAATGTGATTATCGGTATGGACTAGTTAAGCCCCTACCATGCCGATATTATGTTCCACGAGAAGGCCATTCGCCTTCACCTACTATAACATAACGAAAATACAGTCTAAAAATTTCGTTTTAATTTAATAATAAAACCATAGTCATCGAACATCATATAAAAATCATAAATAGTATACCTCAAAATATCATAACATAAACATCCCAGGCTGAACAGATGGTGTGTGTGTACTGCAATCTTCCCGAGCTCCTCTTTTGAAAACTGCGTACCTGAAACCAAATCTGAAAACTATAAGCACGGAGCTTAATGAGTCTCCCGAAACTACCACGTACCATACAGTAACACATATACACAAACTAGGCCTTGCACACTGCAACGGGCCCCACCCTGCATCGAACCGAAGTCCGACATAACTTGGGCCCCGCACATTGCATCGGGCCCCTCCTGGAATCTAACCGAAGTCCGGAATAACTTGGGCCCCGCCCAACATCGGACCAAAGTCCTGAATATACTTGGTCCCCGTCCACTGAATCGGGCCTCGCCCAGCATCGGACCAAATTCAGGAATATACTTGGGCCCCGCCCACTACATCGGGCCCTACCCAGCATCGGACCAAAGTCCAAAATATACTTGGACCCCGACCACTGCATCGGCCCCCGCTCGGCATCAGACCAAAGTTCGTAATATAATTGAGCCTCGCCAACTGCATTGGGCCCTGCCCGGTATCGGACCAAAGTCCGGAATATACTTGTGCCCCGCCCGGCATCGGACCAAAGTCCGAAATATACTTGGGCCCTGCCCACTACATCGGGCGTCGCCCGGCATCGGACCAAAGTCCAGATAACATTTGGGCCCCACACACTGTATCGGTCCCCTCCCGACATTGGACCGAAGCCCATAATATACTGAACATAACAAAATAAACGTATACCATAAACACATATACTGCATCGGGCTTTCCTGACATCGGACTGAAGCCCAGAACATATAACACATAACACAACACACACGTGAGTCACAAAGATATCAAGCATACATAACGACTTCTCGGTATTTCCCCGGCATCGAACCAAAGTCCGAAAAACATAACATATAACATGTAAGCCAAACCACTGCATCGGGCCCCACCCGGCATCGGACCGAAGTCGGATACTACTAACATCTAAACAGGCCGACATTGTGGCCTTAGACCCGTTCCTACTGGAAGAGGACTCACCTCGCATTGCTAAAGTCCCGCGAATAAATCCCGGTTTGCTGGCTGATAAATCATCAAGCTGTCAACATCCAAATAAACCCAATTAATAATTGGATCCCAAATACATATCCATAAGTCCTTGCTTGGGTAAAAGACTACTTTACCCCTAACTTAGCTTGATTCAAGCCCAAGGCCCAATCCAAAGGTCGAATAGTCTGATAATCAACTAAAGCCCAACTATGGCCCAATTTTCTAAATTAGGCCCATATCCTTCACACAGTCTTACTTAAAAGGCCCAGCCAATTATTCTTAGCCTAATCACTTGGCAATCACAAAGTCCAATACCTCATAATCCTCAAGGCTCAATTCTGGCCCATCTATGGCCTAATTTTCCAAATTGGGCCCAAGCTTGTCCAATGGGCATTATCCTGTAACCCAGTCCAATACTCTAGTCCTTATACTTGATCCTGAATGGTCCATCAAAAGTCCAAAATATCTAGGCCCAATAGGAGGCCCAACTCTAACAAATTCACAATTAGGGTTTTCTAAACCCTAATTAGGGTTTTTAGCCCAATAACGAACAAGTCCAGCCCAATATCAAATACTTTTGCTAGTTAGGGATCTACTCTAACAAGCAGCACCCACTGCCACCTTGGGAAACGGTGGTTGGTGGCGGCTCACAGTGGTGGTGTCGGGTTTCCTTCAATCTTTCCACCAAAATCTTAGACTAGTTCCATTTCCTACTAAAAACATCCCCACTCCACAACCTACTCGCATAACAACCACCAAGCGGCGGCTGGTGGTGGCGAAATGGTGGCAGCCACCACCTTGAGGTGGTGGCAGCGGCTTTCCCTTGGTTTCCAGCTAGATAATACCTAAACAGCCCCAAGAACACGATGGCAGCATGTAATTACTCGAACACATACATCCGGCCACTTCCTATACGGGTGGCGTCGCCGGAAGTGAAAAGCACATCAGCCAAACAGCCGCTAATGGCGGAAAATGTACTCCCAACATCATACCACGAGAGAGAAAGAGGAAAAGATAGGATGCGATGGACTCACCTTGCTGTTCCGATTACTCATGACCCTCCCACGAAGACGACACAGCTCCCTCCTCCGTCCTCAGCGACTTTCCGGTGGTCCTAGACGTCTCTAGCGGTTCTTCGGCTGCACAACGCAACCCCGATAGCAGCGTCGCAATGGTGGCGATCGACGACATTGCAGCTGTGGCGTCGTACCAGTGAAGCAAGCAATGGCTGAGGGCTCCAAGACCGATAGCGATGGCTGAATCTCATTAGGGTTGCTCGATGAAACAGTTACCATCGGGATTGGATGGCACGAGTTAAAGTCCTGTGACTTCATTCAAATTTATTAATAGTTTTGGCAACTCCAGTCCCTCCCTTTCCCAATCTTCTCTATTTAAAGCCGAATTTTACGTTTTGAACCCTGACTTCAAAAGTTCTTTCATATAAGGTCCTTAAATTTCCAAATCAGCCCCCAACGCCTTCCATCTTTTCAATTTAAACCCAATATTTATCCTTTTGCCCCTTATTCGAAAATTTCCCTTCATCAGAAGTCCTAATAATTATTGAACATAACCCCACTTCTAAAATTCTTCTCAAGTCAACTCCGTAATTTACTAAACAGCCCTCCACTATCAAAATTCTTCACAAACTAATCCGAGAATTACAATTATTAATTTATTTACATAAACGGGGAGTTACAACTCTCCCCCACTTAAATTAAATTTTGTCCTCGAAATCATTTCTTACCATTCCTTACTTGACCAACCACACTAGTAACATGGTCACCATCATGGGCACACTCTAACCTTTCCAGGGTAGTCGTGACCAATCTTTGCAAAGCCCTAAAACCCACGAGTGAACGAATTCCTCGCCATATGATCACATCTACTCCTTCTGAAATTTGTTGTCCCGAGATGGTCTGACTCCTTGATAGACTGCCCATACTGATTCTGTTGGATTAATGTCTAAGTCCATAACTATAATTGGTAAGACTTGACCCGACCCGACATGGTCCATTTGGGTTTTCATGGCATCATGCATTTGGATAGACTATAATGAGAGAAATAACACTTAAGGTTTGTTAATATATTATAAGTTCTAATATATTAATAAGATTATTTAATTAGTATTGATCAAGAATTAATCTAGGATTAATTAAGTGATCAAAAGAAGACTAATTAAATATATGAGTTGATTGTGTAAATCATCACTACTTGTATAGTGGGCTAATGCTTCATGGATTGTCAAGTAGGGCTAAAACCCATAAGATGCTCCATAGATTCTCCATGGTGTATTTGTACCCATCGATCATGGAAATGAAAGGCCATGACAATTAGGGTTTACATGGTGTAACCCTAACTATATAATGGTCTTATTCTTGGAGAAAATCGGGACTATGGATAATAGAAAGGGCTAGCCGATTTTATGAAGTGTTCCGTTTTGTTCTATCAAGTCATTCCATGTGCATTTGGTGTTGTTTGAACTATTTGAGGTGTCACACTTGGGGGCACTAGGCACTGAAGCTTCATGAAGAAAATCTACATCAAAAAGGTATGTAATTCTAGCTTGATATATTCATTTGAATCAATGTTATTATGCTAGTTAGGATGAATACCTTGGAAAGTTCATATTTGCATGTATAATAGAGAAAACATTGATCCAAGGTATTTAGGGTTGCATGTACACTTAGGAGTGTTAGAATTCTCAAAACCCAACAGTGGTATCAGAGCCTAGGCTTGCTTCTCTTATACTTGATGCAAATGTGTTTTTTTCAAAGTTGAATCTGTCCAGACCATAAAACTCGACGAGTTTATGCAAAAAACTCGATGAGTTCATCATTTTGGGCATGAAATCGACGAGTTTCTCAAGGAACTCGATCAGTTTTGGGTGCTGACAGCTTGCTGTTTGCTGTTTTGGCTGGAATTGGACTAGGAACATTACCCTAAGTTGTTTTTGACCTTATAAACTTGTTTTGATATGGTAATGTTCATGCTAATCCAATTTCAAAGATAATTTTCAATAGATTCATGTTTTGTATTAGTTTAAAAGTTATGCTAATTACATGAAAAAGTTTGATATGAATTATCTTTGTTCATATGAGTTGCTTAGATTAATAGATAAGATAAATGATTATGTGTTTTCAATCCATTTTAATCTAAGAGTTCATTCTAAAATGTGTTTTTGTAACTTGTCCTCAAGTAATATGAAAAGTCACATTTGAGTTTCATAAAACTCATAAAAGTTGGCAATGGTTACAAAAAGTGAAGACTCTTGTCCTCAAGTTATGGAGGTTCAAGAGTCACTTCATTAAGTAGCAAAATGTGTAACATTAATTAATTCCATAAGTTACAAAATAAAGAAAAAGTTACATTGTTTTATTAGTTTAAAGTCTTCCATAACTTGTCCTCAAGTTATGGAACTTGAAGAGTCTTTTAATTAAAACTTGTCACACCCCAAAACCAAGAATGGCGGAAACATTCTGGGGCGGAGGACGTCATGTGTAGTATCACAACACAGTAATTGTAAATAAGCAAACAACATCATCCATTGCATTAAATATAAACATTTTAATTACAAGTGTTTTCTTTCATTGTACAAGATATGATAATAACTTATCAAAATAAAACACGAGTCTTGAGTGCTCCATCTTCTCTAAACTTTGTATCAACACCTGTTTATTTGTAACCTGAGAATACAAGTTATTTTGAAAGAGTTTGATCAGCATTTAAGCTGGTGAGTTCATAAGTATTTAATGTCATTACTTTGATTAGTTGATATGAAAGACTGGTAAATGAATGATGAAACATTTAGTATAAGTATGAAAAGCTCTAGAAAATCCCATATTTCCTACTAGTATAAAAGTAGTCTTCTACCAAGACTCGAATGTTTTGAAAGTAGTCTTTTACCTAGACCTGACTGTTTTGACAGTACGTTTCTCTTGAAAATGTGATGGTACCGACTTAGAACATCCGTAGATTGTTCGTTTACCTCTGTTGCTAACAGCCGGGTGTAGGAATAGTTAGTCCCTTATGCATACCTACGATGGTATCAACCAAGAACATCCGTAGATTGTTCATTTACCTCTGTAGCTAGCAGTGGTGTTCGGAATGGTTAGTCCCTCCAGTTATGACGTGGTACTAGGAGATAAAGTCCCAGTCTATCTCGTCGATGATGTGATTGAATCACAAGGTAAAGATAGAAAGGCGAACAGTATATCCATATCTAGACATATAACATGTAATATTAAGTTGCCATATAATGTCTATGTAAAAGTATTCATGTATAAGTATTCAGGTAAGATTATTCATGTACAAGTATTCATGTATAAGTATTCAAGTAAGAGAATTCCTTCATATAACATGTAGTTTGGACTCATGAATGAACTGACTCTGGTGTAATTTCTTGTAGTAGTGAAAATGTTTTGTTTACTCTAAACTATTCCTATAATAGTTTACTAGAATGAAATTGATGAGTGACCAAGTAGGTTTATACACCATTGATATCTATTTGTATCGGAACTAAATTACTGATGGAACATTTATGACCATATATGTATAAATGATATATAACTAATATTTAAACGACTTTCGGACGAATACCCAATATCCCACCAGACCACATCTCAAGGCGCGAAAAGGAAATAGGGTGGATAGCCTTTCTAAGTCTTTTAAACATTTCTTATATAACTATACATATAGAGGCATGCAATTTATAATATAAAAGCATAAAGAAGTTTTGTAAAACCGTTGAAAAGTATAATAAAGATTTGTGACTTGATGTCAGTTTATAAAATGGTTGAAAGTATTTTGTTTGATAAAACAGTTTAAGTACACGTAAAACCATTGTTTGAAAACACCTTTGTAACCGATTTTGAAAGGAAGCTTACAGTATGTAAGACAGTTTGATAACGAGCTTTAATCATGTAAAAACGTTTAAGAAAGTCATTTGAAGTAATATGTTTAGTGAAACTGTTGAACTTGTAGTGAATCTATTTGTATACTAGTTATAAATCACATATGATTGATTTATTAACATGAAGTATCCCAAAATATTGATGTTTTTCGTGCCAAAATAATCGTATGTTTGTAGTACTAAAATAATCGTATGTTTGTAGTACCCAAGGTGGACACATACACATACAGTATAAGAGGAGTGTTTGATAACAACACTTTTCAGTTTCCGAAAGATATGATATTATCGTGATGCATTTTGCACACAAAAGTTTCTTTATAATGATTATAAATTTCATATGATTCCGTTGATAAAAAGCATAAAACGAAACTTTATATAACATACGATAATCATCGTGTGTTTTACTTGTATTCCCCCCCTTAAAAGCATATAAAAATATTCATAAAACATTTAAAAGTGTGGATTATAGGGGTATGAACTCACCTAGAAATTCGAAGATAGCGAGCTCGAAAATCGGGCAGAGTTTCGTCTCGCGAAACGGATTTTTCTCGGGATTCTCGGGAATCTCGGGGGTAAAATCGACCCTCGGGACTTGAGCAAAAAGACCAGAGCTTCGGGTTTGAACGGGCACGGAAATCGAGGCAAGATCGGGAGAGAAAGAGAGGAAATGAACAACATTTTCGGAAAGGCTCGCATGCTATTTATAGAGTTGCTGAACCGCCTCCGAACGCGGGGCGTACGGGCGTACGCAGCGCGTACCCGTACGTCATCGCTTACGCACTTCGGACGGGACGGGTTCCTGGGTTCGCGGGTCGGATGGGACGGGTCGGTAGCCTCGCATAGGGAGACGTGGTCGATCCGAGACCCTCCATTCGGGTACGCGGGGCGTTCGAGCATACGCGGCGCGTACCTCGGCCCTTGGCTGACTCCTCCTTCGGATAATACCGAAATTTATATAAAATTTATATTTAAATTATTTATCAAACTTCAAAAATTCATATCTCTTTCATACGAACTCCGTTTTTGACGTTCTTTATATCCCCGCGAAGGTGAGACTACGATCTACAACTTTCGTTTAGATTCCGTTGGCAAATTCCGAAATTATTTTTATTATTGTTTTTATTATTTAATATCAAACCATCGTGTTTAAGGAATTTCTTTGAAAATTCATAACTTCGCTATCTGAAGTCGGATTTGGGCGATCTTTTTACGTACGATCATGGTTCAAAGACATTAAATCCTAGAAAGAAATTAAGTAGAACTTATTTATACATTTTATTACTCATAAGTCGTTACAATACTTGACCTATTAGGTCATTACAAAGAGTTGAAATATCGGGTTGTCACAAAACTACTTTAAACTCATACGTTATGGAATTAATTAGTTTTGAATAGTTTCAAAACTTGCCCTCAAGTTTTGGAATTTGAAAAGTTTTCACTTATGATTAGTTTAATTCCAAGTTATCTCTTAGAATTTTAAAAGTTAAAATTCAACCCTTATACTTTATAATATTATAAGTTAATAATATTTATATTAATGTATAAGAGTAAAGTCGGTCTTACCGTTAGTAGGCCTCATTCACGAAGCCAGTCTATAAGGGGGTATAAGGTTACTACCTATAAAATGGAAGTTTAATGGTTGTCCACTCTCACCCACCACTTCCTTGATCTGTGGAGGGTCGTTAGCCGAACGAGTAGGACAAGGACTACAATTCTCCCTTCATTAAAAGTATTAATGATAAATACTAAGTAACTAAACCTTTTATAAATACCCAATCTTAGTTACTTAGGAAAAAGTGAATAAGGTGCTAATCCATGAAATTACACTTTGCACTTTGTTTAAGTCAGTTAGTGGAGCGTGTGTGGTTAACCGACACACTAACTCGTATTTAACAAGGTAGGCAAAGGGTAAATTAATGTTTGTCATAGTATCGATGGATTGTGTGTGGTTAACCGCCACATCGATTAAGTGGTAAACACTTAAGAGTACCAATTAATTTTCATGGTTACTTCACACCTTGTTTTGTGATCCTCAGCATCCCAGTCACAAAACCTGAAGGGCACACTCGAGATTGAAACATGCCATTTAACAATTCAATGAATCTCAAAAGAATATAGGAGTTTCAAAAACCAATTAAAACCTAATAATACATTACGTTTATCTTGGTGGAAATTGGTGAATCATCATTCACCTACCTTCAAATATTTTATAGCTTGGATTACGGCATCCCTCTTCCAAGTTATAAAAGTATTGTGTTGGGTCCTTGCCTTAATATTTCATATTTGGTGTTATATTAAGGACTTTAAATCAATTATCTTGAATATCTCCCAAAAAGATGTTTGGTTTAGACATTTATGATCTTCCCAAATCTCTTGAAACGAGCTATCCTAAATGAAGATGATGTCTCATGGAAATCCTACTTCTTTCACCTCCTCCAATTATTCTCCTTAACCCACAAGTTCTTGAAAAGTTTAAGGTCACTCAAGCCCTATTGGCAAGCAAAGGTCTATGTTTAGTCCCATCTTGGAGATGTAGTCACATATTGACAAGCCGGGAGAGTTAGGTGTCAAAGTCTTGAGAAAGTTAGTGACTCAACTACTTTCTAAGTCACATAGTGAGTTCCTTTGGGACTCCTATGAAACAGACTATGACAAGACCCTTAATGATCTTATCTATTTGCTAAGATCAACTTCCTAAAACTTGTGAATATTGACAGTGATGACATTGGATATCCAGTAAAGCTCTCTCTTCCCAATGGAAAGGGATCGTCCATAGTCAACTCGGTTAACGAAATGGTAAAGAGAAAGGCTAAGTCTGTGATAGTCCCATGTTCGATTACCAAAGCGTCCATATGTTAAATTGCCAAAGGAAGGGGCATTGTTTGCGAAGCGGCCAATTTACCTAAGGGCGTTAAAGTCAATAACTTTGACTCTACTTCAGGTAAAGTCCACTATAACTCTGCTAAGTTTCTATTCCAAGATTCTTGATACATGATGTGACTGGGTCACATTGTGATGTTTTTAGAATCAAAGAAAAGTGAAGGAACTTAAAGAAAGAATATGCTAAATCTGATCGCGTAGATGGATTTCTATCGCATAATTTGAAGATCAGATTCTTGAGCTACTTCTTAGGAGTTATGAGATATTGCTTAGGAATAGATAACAACAAGTTTTCATATGGATTGTAAGGATAAGTTTTTCCGTAAAGTTTTAAAATAAAAGGAAATTTTTTATTTTATTTATTTTATGTATCCTTACACTGGAGTTTGTGGAAAATTGTTGCTTATAAGATTCCACTGATAGCAATATTGGAATATGAAATTGTTTCTTTCATTTGTGGTAGTGTCTAAATTTACCAAATATGGAAAGATTCTCATCACCCAAGTTTCAGTTGGATAAAAACTTGGAATCATGCAAGTTGTATAGCATGATGGATGAGAACTTTCAAGCATTGGAAAATTTCAGACTAACTACTTGTTCACATGGATTTGTGAGTCAAGTAAAGGACTAAGGGATCCAGTATACATTCTTATGCACTAGTTAAGTCCACCACAAAAGATTGATAATACTATTCAACATAATTTACTATAGCTTAGTAAATATGGTTATACTTACAAGCTTAAGTGTAATTATGAGACATTGGAAAAGGTTCCAATGTATGACAGAGCGAATAAGAAGAATCAACTTAGGCAGAAAGATAAAAGTTTCTCAAATATGAAAAGATGGGAGAGTACTTTAGTATCGTGTTTTAAGACCATCTTAATGATTTTGAGACATTATCACATTTCATCCTCTAAGTGGATTCTGATAGTTAAAAAGAGGAGTTATGGATTGTTGAAGTGGTTAAATCAAGAAGATGATTCATACTTCGTTCCAAAAAAAAAAAACAATTCTTAGAGTTATACTTTAAATTGTAACTTGAGTGACATGTCTTAAAGAAGGTTTAAAACACTTGTCAAATGTAAGAGTAAAAGTTTTATACTCTTGTACATTTGAAATTGGTAAGTTGTGATGTTTTGGATAAAACAAAGACCATCTAAGGCCAATTCTGTGAAGTGTTTGTCTTGATTAGAATCCACACTATCTCTTGAATATCTGACAAGAAAGTCTTATATGCCAAGAGGATAGTGGGAGTCTTAAAGGTCTTGAAAGTCTCAAGAACTAATCAAGAATAAAACCTGAAGTTCTTCACTAGCACACGACTTAAGGTTTATAACCTATCTTGTTGACATATTCTGTGTCCATTCCAATTAAAGTTGGATTTACATATGAGTTCTTAGAGTTCTCAATTGATTGCATAACAACTTAGAAGCAATGGCAGACCCTTGAGCTTCCAGATGGCAAGAAATTAAGATTGAGTTCAGTCCATATGAGTTTGGATTTGTCATTATCCTTGTCTTGTGACTATGGTTTTGACAATTCACATGGATATAAACACATACACCATTAAATCGAAGTTTCATAAGGTTACTCTCCGATTCATGAAAATGATGGTGAGGAAACACTTTCACTAAGTAGATTTTAGCTAGATAGCAATTGTGATATTTGCATTCTCAAAGTCATTAGTGGAGCGTGTGTGGTTAACCGGCACACTAACATGGACTTGTGAGAAGTGGCAAAGGTGTATTATATTGATAAAGTTTTATCAAAGCAATCTAGTATCAGAAATCTGAACTTTGGTAAGAAAGTCAATAAAGTCTTGTTTTTCTAGAAGTTCAGCTGATTTCTGAATACATGTCAAAGCTAGTAGGAGCATAAGTGTTATGCTAATAATCATCATGTTAGTGGGATCATGATAATTATGATAAAGGTTGCAAGTTAGCAATGTTAATTATAGAAAATAAAAGGTTTCAATTGGGAAAGAGTTGTTTTGCTATAATTAAGGGAGAGGAAATTATAGTTCATCTCAAATCTAAAAGATTAGATTGAGGTTTTAATCTTATTTAGTCAAGTATATATATGACTGTTATGTTGGAATGGCTCAACATAAGAAAATTCTAATATATGGGTCCATTATTTGCATTCTAAAATTCGATTATGATTACGACATCCCTTTTCATAATCTGAAATTATGAGAACTTGGCAAATAGAAATGGAAATATTATAGCAAAAGCTTGGTTTAGTCTTTATGAGAGACATCATGAATCGTGCCCCATATGCTTCAGATATAGGATCAATTACTGTCACACCCCAAAACCATGAACGGCGGAAACGTTTGGGGGTGGAGGATGTCATGTATAGTATCACAACAATGCAAAGTAGCAAACAAGCAACAACATCATCCATTGCATTAATAATATAATTTCAAACGAGTGTGTTCTGTCAAGTTATATAGACACCAAAAATATACATCAAAATAAAAGATGAGTCTTGAACGCGATCCGTCTTCTCAAAAACCTGGCACCGGTACCTGTCTACTAGTGACCTGAGAATACAAGTTATTTTGAAAGAGTTTATCAGCTTTAAAGCTGGTGAGATCATAAGTATATTAGTGTCTGTGTTTGTATGAAAGCATTTGTAAGATGTTTGTAAGATGTAAAGTATAAGTCTTGTAAAGTTTGTATTTGTTTGAACACTCCTAGAACACCCTATGTTTCCTACTAAAAGTAGCCTTCTACCAAGGCATCTAGTATCTATATGTGTGCCTCTTGTAAGAGTGTGTATTTTCCCAAATCCGACTATCCTTAACCAAAAATATAGCTTTTACATTACTGTGCATCGTGTGAATGTTCACGAAGTGAATGTAATGGGAAAATATTATGGTACTATAGTGTTGTACTAAGTAACTACTGCTGTACTAATTACCTAAAACCAATTGTTATTTAAAGTACCATGTGATCGGCCTGTACCCTGCTACCGACTCAATAGTAAAACGACGATGTAAGACGCTGTAAGAAATGACATTTGGCACCCGTAGACTTGCAAGTCCCACTATAGCAAGAAAAAAGGTGTTGGATAGTCAATCCAGTATAGATCTATACGCAAACTCATACGATCCCCAATTAAGGAGATTTTGGATACAAAAACGGTCATGGCAGGTAGTGCCATGCCCCTTTTAATGGCTCACATAACTGTATTAATGTATCTGTAATGTATGTGCTAACTGTATTGTGTGTTCTTTCTCTGTCTAGCCTGTATGTTCTGTTTCTCATCATAGTATTTATTTTTAGTTTCTCGACATAGTATCTATTGTTAGCTCCTCATCATAGTATATATTATTTGTTTTTGACTCATGCATGAACTAACTTTTTGTATGTTTCATTGTTCTAGTAATAGTATTAGTATCTCCCTAAACTATACCTATTATAGTTTACTAGTAATGGTGTTTGTGTATATGAGCTTGTTTGTATACCCTTGCTACCCAAAGGTGTTGTACTGAATGAAGTAACCTTTTATATCTATATACATATAGATAATATATAACTAGGATTCAAACGACCCTCAGACAGATAACCCTGATACCCTAAGTCCACAACCAAACAAGGAACATGAACTAAAGTGAGCTATCAGTCCTAAGTCCTTTCAATCCTACTTATATAACTATATCTATATAGATATAGTTTTAACAGAATATAAGTTTAAAAGAGTTTAAGAAACAGTATTTGACATGTAAAAGAGTTTGTAGAATAGTTTGAAGTAAAATAGTTTGATAACATAGTTTGAAAAGTAAGAAAACCACTTGTTTGGTAGTTATTAATCACATGTGATTGATATAATAACTATAATTGTTCAACATGTATCCCCCCATAAAAGCATTTCAAAACATTTAAAAGGTTAATTAAAGGGGGTATGAACTCACCTGTAGTGAGTGGTTTGGATGAACGGATTGTATAGAATGCTAGGTTTCAAGTGAAGACTTGAGCACACACGCGGATCCTATTTAACATGTAATGATACATATATGAATATAATTAGCGTTCATAACATCTAATTATTGAATTGAAACCACCTTAGGGTCTAGGAAACACTTATTTTGAAGTGTTACAACCACATATGATTCTATATAAGCGGTATATGGCCATAGGACTCATCTAGGAAGGTTTCTTACTTCATGCTTTAGCCTTATACGAAGTTTATTACCATTTTTGGACCTAAAAAGGGTGTGTACGGCCAGCATGATGTGTGCAGCCGCACACCCTTTATGAACATGATAAAATCATGTTTTTCTAGCATACCAACAAGTGTTCTTAGCATATAACAAGTTATGATAAGCGAAAACACGTTATAGAGGCTTGAAAGGGTGATTAAGGTCCAAAACTAGTGTGTGTTCTTGGTGTTCTTCGTGTTCTTGACTAAAAAGGATGTTTTCATGGATCAAGACAAAGGGTTTTGCTAGTTAAGGTCATATATCAATAAATAAAAGGAAGGATTATTACCTTTTATGAAGATTGAGATGAAGATTTGGATGATACTTGAGAGGATTTTGAGTTCTAGCTTTGAATAAGTGGAAAAGTGTTCAAAAGTGACTAAGTGTTCTATATATAGGGGAGAGTGTGTAGTTCGGATGGGTGTGTGGCCGCACACTCTTGTGTGCGGCTGCACACACCTTGTGTTGGTGTGTTTAGCTCAAATTCAAGGCGATACACCCACAATACTCATCCCACGACTCATAACCTACTTATACTAGACTTTAAACACTCTATTTGACTCCAAACAGTGCTAGAAAATAGCAAAAACGAGTTTGACCTTCATTGATTTGAATAAGTATATAAGATAAAAATTTCTGATTGTCACAATTACATGTGTTATATTCATCCTTTCTAAAATTTTCCAAATGCCTAGGGCATTAAGAAGGGAAAAGGTATAGAATTGGATATGACTAAAAGGATTAAGCAATTGTTGAGAATAATGTAAGGTTTACCAAAGATTGGTTGCTCAAGGACAGTTGGAAGTATAATGCTAACTCTGGAAGGACCAGATTGACATAATTGTTGGAATAGTGTCTAAGGCTACAACTATATTAGGCAAGTATTTGACCCGGTTGTGCATGGTCCTTTTGGGTTGCCTTCACCATAGCAACTTGATGGGATGATTTATTAAGAGAGAGTAAATATTATAAAGAATAATATATATAGTTATTTGATTAATATAAGTCATAGAATTAATTGGAATTAATTTGGTGACTTAAAGAGATTAACTAAATAAAGGGGTATAAACTGTCAATTGTTTGAAATTTAAGCTTTAGACTATAAATCCTTATAGACATATAAGGGACGGATTCTAGAAGCTAGGATAGCTTCAAAATCGTCCAAGGGATTATCTAAGGAAAGGATTTGGATAGCCTTAAGAGAAGATTATCCAATTAGGGTTTAGACTGCAACCCTTAAGAAGTCTACAAGTATAAATAGACCCCATGGGTAAAGGAAATCGGCATCTCACCTAAAGTAAGAAGACTCTGGCCGATTTCCTCCCCTCTCATCTCTCCTAAATCATCTTCCTTGCTATTGGTGTTTGTAAGCCATTAGAGGAGTGACATTTGTGACTCTAGAAGCTCCAAAACTACAAGATCAACAAGGAATTCAAAGGTATGGTTCTAGATCTGTTTCAATGTTGTTATTTAACCTAATTAGCTATTAGAAGTCTTGGATTCAAAGCATGTTTAATTAGAAAGCCTAGATCCAAGCATTAGGGTTTTGCATGTACACATAGGAAAGTTCTTATGGCTAAAACCCATCAGTGGTATCAGAGCCTAGCTTGGTTTTCTTTAAATTGTTGCTTGATTAACTGAAACAAACTTGCAAAATTCGATTTTTTGGTTTCTGAGTTATGGACTCGGCGAGTTCCAAAGTGGACTCGGCGAGTAGGCCTGACTCGTCGAGTCCCTTTGTGCACTCGGTGAGTCCAGGCGTCAGGAATGGCCAGATTCGGGATTTTTTCATAATTATCTTATGGAAACTTTCCTTAAACTAATTAGATCAACCCTCATCCGTTTTTTTGATATATATGACTATAATCTTGATCTAATTAAAGATATTTATCATCTAATAAAATATTTAATTTCCTTATATGATAATTAAATAATTATTTTGATTATTTTGGTAATTATCTTAAAAGAAATCTTGAATAAATCAAATATAGATAATTAGGATATTAATTGTTAATTGGAATTATTTGTTATTTGATCCTCCATGTTTTAAATGTTTAAAACTTGTCCTCAAGTTTTGAAATTTATATTTGTGATTAAAAGTTTTAATTTAGACAACTTAAATTTCAAACCCTAGATTTTAAAAGTTTAAAATACAACCCTATACTAATATGATATTACTAGAATAATATATATATATATATATATATATATATATATATATATATATATATATATATATATATATATATATATATATATATATATATATATATATAACTAAATGCTAGTCTTACCGTTAGTAGGCCTCATTCACGAAGCCAATCTATAAGGTGGGTATAAGGTTGCGGCCTATAAAATGGCGCTTAATGGGTGTACACGCACACCCACCGTTTACTTGATTGGTGGAGGGTCGTTAGCCGAACGGGTAGGATAGGGCAACCTCATCCTCTCATTAAAAGTATAATAAGTAATACAAAGTAACTACACATTTTTAAAATTTCCCAATCGTAGTTACTTTAGGAAAAGTGAATTGATGCAATCCCATGAAATTACACTTTGCACCCTTACTAAGAAGTTAGTGGAGCGTGTGTGGTTTACCGGCACACTAATTGGTTCTAAGCATAAGTGGCAAAGGGTGATTCATTGTTTATCATAGTTCGATGGAGCGTGTGTGGGTTACTGGCACATCGAATAGGTGATCGTTACAATGAAGGCACCATGTGAATTTGCATGGTAATTCACACCCCCTTTGTGATCCTCGGTATCCCAGTCACAAACAAGAGGGGCATATCGAGATTTAAGCATGCCATTGAATAGTTTCAATGAATCTCATCCGAACCTAGGAATTCTCAATACACTTACGACTAATAGTTTAAGTTTTGTGATGGAGAATTAGTGAATCATCATTCACTTACCTTCAATTTATTTGCATGTTAGATTACGGCATCCCTTTTCTAGTATGTAAATGTTATTGTTGGATCCTAACCCTAATTTTTCTTATTGGGTGATAATTAGGGATTCTTATTCTAATCTATCTTTGTCCTTTCTATTTGTAGATGTCAAACGCTAACAATGCTGCTGCTAGTTCTTTCACGTTGATGAGCCTTTGCCAAAAGGTCACCTTCGATGGAACGAACTTTAGCGAATGGATAAGATACATTCGCACCATTGCTCGCTATGAGGATTAGGAGTATGTCCTCGATGAGAAGCTCGAGAAAATCAACCCCGAAATTGCTACTCCAGCCGAAATCACCGCTTTCGAAACTCACGAGCGTGATGCAACGAAAGTGCATTGCATCATGATTGCGACAATGAACTCTGAATTCCAAAAGTCCTACGAGGATATGTACCCGTACGAGATGCACCAAGACTTATTGGAGAGATACCACCAAAACGCGAGACAAGAGCGTTATGAGATTTTTACTAACATGATTTCCGCTAAGATGGGTCATGGAGAATCTCTTACCGTGCACCTGCAAAAGATGCAAAGGTATGTCGACCGCCTTCGCAAGTTAAATGTTGACTTCGGAGAAGACTTGGCGATCGACATGGTGCTTCACTCATTGCCTCCGATGTACAACCAATTTAGGATGACCTACCACATGAACAAAGAGGAGGTCACCCTAAGCAAACTCCAAGGCCTCTTGAGGGTCGCTGAGAGCAACTTCAAAGACAAGTCTGTTGCACCAACTCCCAATCCGCCTGCTGCTCCTGTCTTGGCTATTGGTCAAGGAAAGGGAAAGAAGAGGAAGGCCTCGTCCAAGAACCATCGCAAGGTTAAAGCCCGAGATGGTGCCTCTTCTAGTGGGACCAAAGTTGATCCTGCTAAGCCCTGCCCTAACCCGAAGGAGGCAGAGTGCCACCACTGCCACAAGATAGGACATTGGAAGAGAAGCTGCCCAGATTACCTGCAAGCAATCAAAGAAGGAAAGATCAAACCATATTTCGCAGGTATATACTATTGGATAAGGTGTCTAAGTCCATAACTATTTCTAGGTGTACTTGACCCGACCCGGCATGGTCCATTTGGGTTGCATGGCAACATGCAATTGGATAGACTAAATGAGAGAAATAATACTTGGAGATTATTAATATATTATAAGTTCTAATATATTAATAATATTATTTGATTAGGTTGATCAAAGAATTAATTTGGAATTAATTAAGTGATCAAAGGATAACTAATTAAATATATGGGTTGATTATGTAAATCATTCATATCTTGTATAGTGGGCTAAGAGGCTCCATGGATTATCAAGTTGGGTTCTACCCATAGGATGCTCCATGGATGCTCCATGGGAGTTACAAACCCATGGGTCATGGAAATGAAGAGTCATGACACATTAGGGTTTACATGGTGTAACCCTAGATGTGTCAACATTATATAAGAGTCCCATTCTCCATGAAATCGGCTACACATAAGAAACTAGAGGGCTTGGCCGATTTCAAGTAGTGTGTATTCTCTCAGAAGTCTTACCAAGAGCATTTGGTGTTGTGTGAAGCATTTGAGGCATCACACTTGGGGTGCTAGGCTCACAAGGTTTCAAGGAACATAAGCAAGTTCAAGGTAAGTTATTCTATCTTTCATTCAAGTTAAAATTGTTCCCCATGTATGCTAGATAGGAATATAACTTTGGAATTCAACTTTGCATGATAATTAGACAAACATAGATCCAAGGTTATTAGGGTTGCATGTACACTTAGGAAGTGTTAGAATGCTCAAAACCCATCATTGGTATCAGAGCCTAGGCTTGTTTGTTTGTTATTTGTGCTTAAAAGTTGAAGAAAGTCGAAAAACTTGTTGTCTGACTGCTGGACTCGCCGAGTCCATGGGGGTACTCGCCGAGTTCACTTGTATCTTCAACCTACTCGCCGAGTAGGTTCATGCACTCGGCGAGTAGGGTCGACAGAGTGCAGAATTTCGACTTTGGTTGCTGGAAATGGATTAAAAACATTACCCTAAACTGTTTTGGTACTTGAAAACTTGTTTTAGTTGGTGTAATGTCTTGCTAATTCATTTACAACAACTAGTTATCAAAATTACAAAGTTTTAAGTGTAGTTTTGATTCATGGAAGTGCTTATGTTCATGTTCTTGATCTTATGATGTTTAGATGATCATAGGAATTATTTGTAACCTATGTGGTAGTTTAATTCTTGATAATAATGTGTTTTAATGGAATCCATAACTTGTCCTCAAGTTATGGAAAACCAAAAGTCACTTGGAATAAAAACCATTAAAAGAACACAAGAGTTAGAAAAATGGAGGGTCTTCATTTTATTACTCTATTTAACTCATAAGTTACAAGAAATGAAAAGTTTTGAAAGTTTACAAAACTTGCCCTCAAGTATTGGAACAAGTAAAGTCAAGTTAAAACTTTAGTTCCAACCCTTAGAATTTTAAAAAGTTAAAATTCAACCCTTATACTTATATTATTATGATTTAATAATCATTCAAGAAGCCGGTCTATAAGGTGGGTATAAGGTTGTTGCCTATAAAATTGCAACTTAATGGGTGTCCAATCTCACCCACCGCTTGCTTGACCAGTGGAGGGTCGTTAGCTGAACGGGTAAGACAAGGACTTATAAATTCTCAATAAAAGTATGATGAATATTATAAAGTAACTAAATGTTTTATGAAATTCCCAATCTTATTTACTTTAGGAAAAATTTGAATAAGGTGCTAATCCATGAAATTACACTTTACACTATGTTTAAGTCGTTGGTGGAGCGTGTGTGGTTAACCGGCACACTAACTTGGACTTAACAAGGTAGGTAAAGGGTGACTTAAGGTCTATTATAGTATCGATGGAGCGTGTGTGGTTTACCGGCACATCGATTGAGTAATAAACTTTAAGGGTACCAAGTGATTTTGCATGGTTACTTCACACCTCGTTTTGTGATCCTCGGTATCCCAGTCACAAAACTTGGAGGGCACACTCGAGATTGAAACATGCCTTTGAAAAGTTCATTGAATCTCAAAGAATCTAGGAATTTCTAAGAACCAATCAAAAACCTAGTATCTAATATTTCGGTATTCGTGGTGGAAATTGGTGAATCGTCATTCACCTACCTTTCAAATATGGTATAGCTTAGATTATGGCATACCTCTTCTAAGTTATATTATATTGTGATTGGATCCTAGCCTTAATATTACATTTGGGTGTTTTATTAAGGACTCTCTTATATCTAAACTAATCTTGTCCTTTTCTTTCAGATGTCTTCAAACAATACTGTGACAATCGTCAATCTTGAGTCAAGTCAAGTCATCAAGTCAAGCCGGTCAACTCTATTAAACCTTGTGTATTAAGGTTAGTGTTATGTTCGTATTGTATAACTTGCTATGTTAATGGGAAAACATCACAGGAGAAAAGTTTGTGTTAAAAATTTCCTAAGCCTTCGTACTAATCAAGAACTAAACTGTGTTCGCATCTGGAATGAAAAATTTTGTGAATCGCATTTGATTAATTAGGTTAAAATGCGAAGGTGATTAATGCGAAGTTGGATTTAGCTTTGCTATAAGTTTCAATCGATTTTGAAATTGAGTATTGTTCGCATTTGTATGAGTGTAGTCGATGAATCGATAAAGCAAGAACATATGAGTTTTTGATTCGCAATTGGATTGATGATTGAGGGATGATTCGTGAAGAAAAACGCGAAGTCAAGGACTATGAAATTGTTGTTTGCAAGAATTTAAAAACTCGATTGTGGAGTTGTTGATGCTCATTTTGCGAAAGTAAAACAATCGAGTGTTCGCATCTATGAATCAATTTGAAGTCAATTGGGTTAATATTCGCATATGGGTTCAACATATGAATTTTTGATTTCGCAAGTTTAGAGTTCAAGAACTAAACTGTGTTCGCATCTGGAATGAAAAATTTTGTGAATCGCATTTGATTAATTAGGTTAAAATGCGAAGGTGATTAATGCGAAGTTGGATTTAGCTTTGCTATAAGTTTCAATCGATTTTGAAATTGAGTATTGTTCGCATTTGTATGAGTGTAGTCGATGAATCGATAAAGCAAGAACATATGAGTTTTTGATTCGCAATTGGATTGATGATTGAGGGATGATTCGTGAAGAAAAACGCGAAGTCAAGGACTATGAAATTGTTGTTTGCAAGAATTTAAAAACTCGATTGTGGAGTTGTTGATGCTCATTTTGCGAAAGTAAAACAATCGAGTGTTCGCATCTATGAATCAATTTGAAGTCAATTGGGTTAATATTCGCATATGGGTTCAACATATGAATTTTTGATTTCGCAAGTTTAGAGTTCAAGAACTAAACTGTGTTCGCATCTGGAATGAAAAATTTTGTGAATCGCATTTGATTAATTAGGTTAAAATGCGAAGGTGATTAATGCGAAGGGATGCGAAGGGTGTAAGAATGAAGATGCGAAGTATTTCACAGTAGAATGCGAATTGGGGAAGAAAACAGAAGATTTCAAATATTGTCCCTGGAGTTTCGCATTTTTGGAAATAAATACTCAACTTCGCAAATGGGGGTCATAAAATGATGAAATTGCAGAATTTTTAAAGAGATACACACACATAGACAACCACACATATATTTAGAAAATTAAACTAAAAGATGATAAATTACAGATTATAGCATTGTTCTTTGAGAATAAATTACTAAAAATGGGATATAGACAATTATAAGACATTGTTCTTGACTTTTGAGTCCAAAGACGTATGATCCGAACTTTAATTGTGAAATCGTCCTTGATTGAGTCAATTTCCTTTATAGGAGTAATATATTCCATTGTGCCTTGCAAGTTAAAAAAAAAAAAAAAAAAAAAAAAAAAAAAAAAAAATCAAAGTCACAAGCAACCACCCCACACCCACTCTATGACCAGCCATACCTCCCCACCTTACCTATGTCACTTCAATGTTCCCTTACACTCAAATTTCACTCACTCCCACGTTTTTGAGCTGGAACAATCAACCACACTCCTCATTTTCTCTCATTTCTCTCATTCCACTAAGTAACAAACATCACTTTTTCTCTCAAACTCTTCTACACAAATTTTCGAGATCCAAGGCTGGATTCAAGTGTTCTTCCACACTTAGTAAGTAAAAATTCATCCTCCCTATTATTATTTCACTTCATTCTACTCAAATCTTTGGTTGCTTACACAAACTCCCTAACTATGATGTTAGATTCTCGAAAACCTTCAAGGCATCTCCAAGTGTTCTTGAATTAAACACTTCCATTCTTCAACAATCATCTACTGAAATCACTCAAGGTGAGTTCATACCCCTACATTTTCATGATTTCTCAAGTTTTCAGGGGGTGAATACAAGTTAAAACACTAAGAACCTATCAAAAGTTTTCTAACAGCCTTCATCAGAAAAGTTCAACTCCATTCACGGACTGTTTTGGGCATCTTACACATTTTTGTTTTCAAAACTGTACAAGGTGCAAATAGTTCAAGTTTTTAGCTTTAAAATGGCTACTTGCACATCTCCATACGATTTTTCTACAATTTATGGCGATTTTTACAAAACTGCCTATCATTTCAAACAACAATCCGGACCAGTCTGTGATTTTGGACTTTTTCACCCAAGTTAGAGGTCATTATAAATTGAGATAAAATTTATGAGCAAACTAGACACATTTTGTGAACTCTAAGAATTTACGGATCTAGTTTTCGACTTCGTATGATTTTTCTATGATTTTTCCAAATACAGGGCAGAATGGCTAAAGTTAGCCAACAGCATGTAAATATCATAACACTTTGTATTATGTTGAGCAAAGTGTATAATCATAAGTTCTAATATTTGAATGTGTTTCCGTGTTAGTTTATCATTATGAACTGGAATTAAGACATTCATATTAAATATTAAATATTATTCATTCATTTTGGAACACGTATTATTAGACTATAAAATGTATAGTTTGATAAATTCACAATACTAATACATTTCCATAAAAGAATTCATACATATTACATACATTTTAGATAAACTATAATAGGTATAGTTTATGATACATCACTCAACGCACTCGTACAAAAAGGGTACATTCATACAAGAAAGATTTATATTCACACACATTTCAAGTAAACTTGTTAACCTATGTTGTGAGACTCTCTCTCTCTCTCCCCGTACGTCCGAGTGCGGGATATAATTCCTGGTAGTTATAATCAGAATCTCCTTGAGGGAGAACGTGATACTTGTATATAGATCTATATTGGGTTTGACACCCCACACCTTGCTGCTAGCTACAGTGGGACCTGCAGGTCTACGGGTGACAAATGTCATTTCATTTTCGCGACGCCTGAGAAACGTTGTGGCAGGTTCACATAGTCACAGTATGATTATAGCGACTCACTTAGGGAGACAACAATTCATAAAGTTTACGGGGTTGCATAAAAACCAAAGTAGGTTTTAGGTTGATAAAATAAATTTACTTTCCAATTCATTTTAAACTCACAACATTCCTACTAAGAAACGATGACTTTTCATACATTCTAGTCTTTGGTTGTAAGGCTACATTTTTCGGATTTCAAGGAAAATATCGGATTTTTCTGAAACAACGCGACATTTACATGTGAAAGACTTCTAATAAGATTATTAATAAAAGCTTATGAACTCACCAACCCTTGTGTTGACACTTTTCAAACAACTTGTATTCACAGGAAAGCATTAATCGTGTTACCAAGTGCTTTTGAGGATGGGACGTTGAGGCGTCAAACTTTTCATATTTTGACAACATATTGTAATTGATTTTGAAACATGTAATTCATGCAAGTGATGTAACTTTTCAATTATATATATGTTGGTTGTGTTTGCTTGAATTACTATTGAAATTGTGGTTATGATGCTATACATGAAGTCCTCCACCCCCGGACGTTTCCGCCATCCTTGGTATGGGGGTGTGACAGATTGGTATCAGAGCACGGTTTATAGTGAATTCAGTATATCAACCACATAAGATATACAAACTATAAACACATTTGGGACTAAAAGTCTCTGATTCTTAAAGTGATTTAAAGAGTTGTACTTTTAGAAAACAAATAATTTCTTGTTTTAAAGTATACTTGCATGCATTCTATACTAGCATGGTGTCATAACTTAGGAGAACGTAAATTGAAAGAGGAGGAGTCGAACATTATTAATACGCCTTAGCATGTGTAATCAGTTCTGGGAAGGATATAGCCTGATCAACTATATCCGTCCAAGAAGTAACTTACGCACACTAAGGAATAGTCGTAATGAGCGACAAATCTGAAAACCTAATAACACTCCATAAAGAACACGCTAAGAACCAAATATAAACATTTAAAAATACTATAGGAGTATTTGTACGTTTCTATAGCGCCAAATTATTATTTTCCGATACATACTTCTTAACCCCGTTTCTCGTGCAGACGACATGGCAGGATTTCACATACCCGGGGACCCCTACTTTCCCAATCAGGGAAACGCGGGATGGATTAAAGACGAGCCCGAGGAAGATCCCGAAGAGGATCCCGAGGAAGATCCCGAAGAGGATCCCGAGGAGGATCCCGAGGAGGAGCCCGAGGAGGAAGACGAACAAGAGGAAGAAGAGGAAGAAGAGGAAGACAACCAAGAAGAAGAGGAAGAAGAGGAAGAAGAGGAAGGTGATGAGGTAGTCATGGTTGGGAACGAAGCGGAGGAACCACCAGAAGTATTCAACCCTCCCTACATCGCGAGGGTACCCGCGCACCGTTTTGGTTACAATGGACCTGAACCCCCTTGGGTAACAACGATCGAAAGATGGAGCCGACAACAACGCCAACGGTCACCATATGGCTACCAACGAGGTTACTATGATCTCACTCATGGTGGACCGGCTGATAGGGCTCTCCCCGTCACGATACAACGAATGGCAAGAATGGATGATCGTGGTAGGACAACGACAGATCAGGTCCGGGAGTTAAGTGCCATTGTACAGTCTGCTACGGATCGCACCAGAAACCTGGAACGAGACTCCCACCACCGAGACCAACTCATTAGAGACCTTCTCGCGGCTCAAGCAGAAACAAGAGAGTATCGGGAAAGATACATGGCACTCGAAGAGAGAATGGTTGCAGCCGAACGCAAATTGGCGGAACTACAGGGCGCATCGACATCATCGCAGCCTCCGTCAAAGAAGGGTCGCAGTGATTAGAGCTCGTTGCTATTCTCCCGTCTAGGTAGTAGAATTTTATGAGTACGCGTTGGTGCTACTCCTCGTATGTAGGTCGACCCTGCGATTATGTGATTACACTATTCAAAGGGGTATTGTAATGCCAAAAAAAAAAAAAAAAAAAAAAAAAACTACCTTTTGTAACGATGTAATGTAGACCCCTATGAGGTCAAACTTTTCTCTCTAAGCGTTATGTACTAAAAGTTATCAATGAAATTTGGCATGTATTTTATTTATTGAATGTTGGACACTATACATCATAACCTGATCACACAAACAATTACGAATAATAAAGTTATGATAAAATACAAGAGGGATGAAACCAGTAACACTCGACTCGTTATCACTATTGAAGTCTTACCGACTAGTCATTTTTTTTTTATGACAGAACCATGCCACCAAGGAAAAGACCAAGGCCTTCCAACAACCCAGTGCCGCCTCCACCACCACCTCCGCAGTTTGATCCTGCAATGTTCCAGGCTGCAGTGACGGCAGCCGTGGCGGCAGCAATGTCGCAAATGGGAACCCATGGTTCCGGCGGTTCTGGATCCGGAGCTACCAATTCCATTCATGGGGACAGCACGGGGCGTACGAGGGAGTGCACTTACAAAGACTTCACGAATGGCAAACCCGATCCTTTCAATGGAAGCGGGGGCGTCATCACACTGGTGCAATGGTTCGAAAGGACCGAGGCAGTTTTTGAAATCTGCGCTTGTCCCGAAGCGAGCAAGGTCAAGTATGCGGCATTCACTTTCACTGGAAAAGCACTCACTTGGTGGAATGGCCGAGTTAAGTCACTTACTCCTGCAGTAGCTAACGCGATCAGCTGGGAGGATTTGAAAGCTCTAATGTTGAAGGAATACTGCCCGAGGGGCGAAATACAAAAACTTGAAGAAGAACTTTGGAACCTCAGGATGACAGGCACTGATCTTGAAACTTATACTGCCCGTTTCAACGACCTAGCACTCCTCTGTCCAACAATGGTCACTCCAGAAGAGAAAAAGGTGGAACGATATCTCTGGGGCCTATCATCCCAGATTCAAGATAGTGTCTTGGCCTCGAAACCCACTACCTTTGAGAGTGCCAAGGAATTGGCACAACAACTCATAGATCACAGGGCTAGCCGTGGTACCGTGATAACCACCACCGACCGAACAAAAGGAGGGAACAACAAGAGGAAGTTCTGGGGAAATAAAAGGAAACAACCAATTCAGGACCCCGCCAAAAAGCAACCGATTGTTGCTGTTCGCGCCGCCACTACTGCTGCCGCTCCAGCGCCACCGAAACAGTATACAGGAACTCTTCCCAAGTGCAACAAGTGTAACTACCACCATAACGGTGCTTGTCGTGAGTTACACTGCAATAACTGTAACAAAAAGGGGCACACTGCACGATTCTGTAGAACGACTACCCAACCCGCCACACAAGTCGCTACGACCGCCAACACTGGAGCAAGCCAAGCCTGCTATGGGTGTGGTGAAATGGGACACTTCAGGAGGAACTGCCCCAAGGCACGAGCCCCTAATGCTGGGGGTGTAGGGAGGGTCCTAACTTTAGGGCAGGGAGAAGCAGTCAAGGATCCCTCTGTGGTTACTGGTACGTTCCTCCTCAATAACTCTTATGCATGCGTACTTTTCGATAGTGGGGCAGAAAGAAGTTTCATAAGTCACCAATTCAAACATATACTTAAGCAAAATTCTCAACCACTAGAAGATTCTTACATCGTAGAAATGGCAAATGGAAAAGTTGAGCGCGCTAATGATATTTACATAGGGTGTACTCTCACTCTAGACAACCATTTGTTCAAAATCGACCTTATGCCGGTCACCATAAAAAGCTTCGATATAATCATTGGTATGGATTGGCTAAGCCTTCATCGTGCCGACATTCTATGTTACGAAAGGGCCGTCCGCCTCAATCTGCCGAATGGCAACGTTCTCACCGTTTATGGCAATAAACCTAGTGCGAACCTACAAATCATCTCTTGTGTTAAAACCCAAAAGTACCTCCGAAAGCAATACCATGTTTTCTTAGCCCACATCGTAGATAAGAAACAGGAGGTGAAGGACATCAAAGAAATTCCAGAAGTATGCAACTTCCCTGATGTTTTCCCAGACGATCTGCCTGGTGTACCACTCGCAAGACAAGTCGAATTTCGGATCGACTTAATCCCAGGAGCTACCCCCGTCGCCAGGGCTCCCTATCGCTTAGCACCGGCAGAAATGCAAGAACTATCCAGCCAATTGAATGAACTATTGAGCAAAGGGTTCATCAGGCCAAGCTTCTCACCTTGGGGAGCACCAGTCTTATTTGTAAAGAAGAAGGATGGTTCTTTTCGTATGTGCATAGACTATCGAGAACTAAACAAACTCACTATCAAGAACCGTTATCCCCTACCCCGAATCGATGACCTCTTCGACCAGCTCCAAGGAGCCAGCTACTTTTCAAAAATCGACCTGAGGTCGGGCTATCATCAACTGCGAGTTCAAGAAGAGGATATCCCCAAGACGGCATTCAGAACTCGCTATGGGCACTATGAGTTTGTAGTGATGCCATTCAGGTTAACTAACGCGCCCGCGGTGTTCATGGATTTGATGAATCGAGTGTGTCGACCCTTCTTGGATAAATTCGTCATCGTATTCATCGACGATATCCTGGTCTATTCGAGGAGCGAAGAAGAGCACAGACATCACCTACGACTAGTTCTGGAGGTTTTAAGGACCGAAAAGCTTTACGCTAAATTCTCAAAGTGTGAATTTTGGCTCCGAGAAGTAGGATTCCTTGGCCACGTAATAAGCAAAGAAGGAACACATGTGGACCCCTCGAAGATCAAAGCAATCGAAGATTGGTCAACACCTACAACGCCGACAGAAATCCGACAGTTTTTAGGACTCGCAGGCTACTATCGAAGATTCATACAAAACTTCTCCAAAATCGCTAAGCCTCTCACCACCTTGACTCAGAAAGGGGTGGTGTTCGAATGGGAAGATAAACAAGAAGCCGCCTTCCAGACACTAAAGCAAGCCCTATGCAGCGCACCAGTCTTGTCTCTTCCAGAAGGAACTGACGATTTTGTGGTGTATTGCGATGCTTCAAATCAAGGCCTCGGCTGTGTGCTCATGCAAAGGGGAAAAGTCATCGCTTATGCATCAAGACAACTGAAGACACATGAAGTTAATTACACAACCCACGACCTTGAATTGGGAGCTGTGGTGTTCGCCCTGAAGATTTGGAGGCACTACCTCTACGGCACCAAGTGCACCATCTTCACTGATCACAAAAGTCTTCAACACATTCTCAATCAGAAAGAACTAAACATGCGCCAAAGAAGATGGGTGGAATTACTGAATGACTACGAATGTGAAATTCGCTACCACCCAGGCAAGGCTAATGTAGTAGCCGATGCCTTAAGCAGGAAAGAATACTCGGGTCGCCGAGTATAATCCCTAGCCATGACCATCCACTCCCAACTGGCCACTCAGATCAAGGACGCCCAATTTGAAGCCCTGAAACCAGAAAACGTGGCAAGCGAAGCACTAAGGGGGATGGATAAGAACTTGGAAGTCAGAGGGGATGGAGCTCGTTATCTCATGAATCGAATCTGGACACCGAAGTTCGGTGGATACCGAGACGTTGTAATGGATGAGGCCCACAAGACTCGATACTCCATTCATCCGGGGTCAGATAAGATGTATCTAGACCTCAAAAGGTTATACTGGTGGCCAAACATGAAGGCTGAAGTTGCTACTTATGTGAGCAAGTGCCTCACTTGCGCCAAGGTCAAGGTGGAATATCAGAAGCCATCAGGACTACTTCAGCAACCAGATATACCCGAGTGGAAGTGGGAGCGAATAACCATGGACTTCGTAACCAAACTGCCTAAGACATCAGGTGGGATGGATACCATATGGGTGGTTGTGGACAGATTGACCAAGTCCGCGCACTTCCTGCCAATAAAGGAAACAGACAAGATGGAAAAGTTGACCAGGACGTACATTAAGGAGATCGTACGACTACATGGTGTACCAACATCCATTATCTCGGATCGAGATAGTAGATTCACCTCGCGTTTCTGGCAGTCCCTACAAAAGTCTCTGGGAACCAGGTTAGACATGAGTACGGCCTACCATCCACAAACGGACGGACAAAGCGAGAGAACCATCCAGACGTTGGAAGACATGCTGAGAGCCTGTGTGATAGATTTTGGTAAGGCATGGGATACCCATCTACCGCTTATCGAATTCTCTTATAATAACAGTTATCACACTAGCATTGGAGTCGCCCCATTCGAAGCTCTCTACGGCCGCAAGTGTAGGTCGCCACTGTGTTGGGCCGAAGTTGGAGATACTCAGCTAGCCAGAGGGCAAGTCCCTGATAGCACCCTTACGGGGCCGGAAATCATAAGGGAAACCACAGAAAAGATCATTCAAATTCGGGAAAGACTAAAAGCGTCTCGTGATCGACAAAAGAGTTACGCGGATAAGCGACGCAAACCTTTAGAATTCCAGGTCGGAGACCGGGTACTACTAAAAGTTTCCCCCTGGAAAGGGGTGATACGTTTCGGTAAACGGGGGAAACTAAACCCAAGGTACATCGGTCCGTTCGAGATCCTTGCTAGGATTGGTCCGGTGGCGTACAAACTCCGACTACCACAAGAACTTAGTAATGTGCACCCTATCTTCCACGTGTCCAACTTAAAGAAGTGTCTGTCTGACGAGACACTCGTAATACCACTCGAAGAAATTGAAGTTAATGAGAATCTCCACTTTGTGGAGGAACCCGTCGAGATCATGGATCGAGAGATCAAGAGAACAAAACAAAGTCGCATTCCCATAGTGAAGGTTCGTTGGAACGCGAAACGAGGGCCTGAATTTACCTGGGAACGTGAAGATCAAATGAAGCAAAAGTATCCACATCTTTTCCCAAACCCTTGAAGTCCCAGCCGAATTTAAATTTCGGGACGAAATTCCCTCTAACGGGGGGAAGATGTGACAATCGTCAATCTTGAGTCAAGTCAAGTCATCAAGTCAAGCCGGTCAACTCTATTAAACCTTGTGTATTAGGGTTAGTGTTATGTTCGAATTGTATAACTTGCTATGTTAATGGGAAAACATCACAGGAGAAAAGTTTGTGTTAAAAATTTCCTAAGCCTTCGTACTAATCA
Organism: Lactuca saligna; assembly: GCF_052625555.1. NCBI lineage: Eukaryota > Viridiplantae > Streptophyta > Magnoliopsida > Asterales > Asteraceae > Lactuca > Lactuca saligna. The sequence continues at coordinate 172,240,833 of NC_136417.1, read as the reverse complement.
AGAACTAAACTGTGTTCGCATCTGGAATGAAAAATTTTGTGAATCGCATTTGATTAATTAGGTTAAAATGCGAAGGTGATTAATGCGAAGTTGGATTTAGCTTTGCTATAAGTTTCAATCGATTTTGAAATTGAGTATTGTTCGCATTTGTATGAGTGTAGTCGATGAATCGATAAAGCAAGAACATATGAGTTTTTGATTCGCAATTGGATTGATGATTGAGGGATGATTCGTGAAGAAAAACGCGAAGTCAAGGACTATGAAATTGTTGTTTGCAAGAATTTAAAAACTCGATTGCGGAGTTGTTGATGCTCATTTTGCGAAAGTAAAACAATCGAGTGTTCGCATCTATGAATCAATTTGAAGTCAATTGGGTTAATATTCGCATATGGGTTCAACATATGAATTTTTGATTTCGCAAGTTTAGAGTTCAAGAACTAAACTGTGTTCGCATCTGGAATGAAAAATTTTGTGAATCGCATTTGATTAATTAGGTTAAAATGCGAAGGTGATTAATGCGAAGTTGGATTTAGCTTTGCTATAAGTTTCAATCGATTTTGAAATTGAGTATTGTTCGCATTTGTATGAGTGTAGTCGATGAATCGATAAAGCAAGAACATATGAGTTTTTGATTCGCAATTGGATTGATGATTGAGGGATGATTCGTGAAGAAAAACGCGAAGTCAAGGACTATGAAATTGTTGTTTGCAAGAATTTAAAAACTCGATTGTGGAGTTGTTGATGCTCATTTTGCGAAAGTAAAACAATCGAGTGTTCGCATCTATGAATCAATTTGAAGTCAATTGGGTTAATATTCGCATATGGGTTCAACATATGAATTTTTGATTTCGCAAGTTTAGAGTTCAAGAACTAAACTGTGTTCGCATCTGGAATGAAAAATTTTGTGAATCGCATTTGATTAATTAGGTTAAAATGCGAAGGTGATTAATGCGAAGGGATGCGAAGGGTGTAAGAATGAAGATGCGAAGTATTTCACAGTAGAATGCGAATTGGGGAAGAAAACAGAAGATTTCAAATATTGTCCCTGGAGTTTCGCATTTTTGGAAATAAATACTCAACTTCGCAAATGGGGGTCATAAAATGATGAAATTGCAGAATTTTTAAAGAGATACACACACATAGACAACCACACATATATTTAGAAAATTAAACTAAAAGATGATAAATTACAGATTATAGCATTGTTCTTTGAGAATAAATTACTAAAAATGGGATATAGACAATTATAAGACATTGTTCTTGACTTTTGAGTCCAAAGACGTATGATCCGAACTTTAATTGTGAAATCGTCCTTGATTGAGTCAATTTCCTTTATAGGAGTAATATATTCCATTGTGCCTTGCAAGTTAAAAAAAAAAAAAAAAAAAAAAAAAAAAATCAAAGTCACAAGCAACCACCCCACACCCACTCTATGACCAGCCATACCTCCCCACCTTACCTATGTCACTTCAATGTTCCCTTACACTCAAATTTCACTCACTCCCACGTTTTTGAGCTGGAACAATCAACCACACTCCTCATTTTCTCTCATTTCTCTCATTCCACTAAGTAACAAACATCACTTTTTCTCTCAAACTCTTCTACACAAATTTTCGAGATCCAAGGCTGGATTCAAGTGTTCTTCCACACTTAGTAAGTAAAAATTCATCCTCCCTATTATTATTTCACTTCATTCTACTCAAATCTTTGGTTGCTTACACAAACTCCCTAACTATGATGTTAGATTCTCGAAAACCTTCAAGGCATCTCCAAGTGTTCTTGAATTAAACACTTCCATTCTTCAACAATCATCTACTGAAATCACTCAAGGTGAGTTCATACCCCTACATTTTCATGATTTCTCAAGTTTTCAGGGGGTGAATACAAGTTAAAACACTAAGAACCTATCAAAAGTTTTCTAACAGCCTTCATCAGAAAAGTTCAACTCCATTCACGGACTGTTTTGGGCATCTTACACATTTTTGTTTTCAAAACTGTACAAGGTGCAAATAGTTCAAGTTTTTAGCTTTAAAATGGCTACTTGCACATCTCCATACGATTTTTCTACAATTTATGGCGATTTTTACAAAACTGCCTATCATTTCAAACAACAATCCGGACCAGTCTGTGATTTTGGACTTTTTCACCCAAGTTAGAGGTCATTAGAAATTGAGATAAAATTTATGAGCAAACTAGACACATTTTGTGAACTCTCAGAATTTACGGATCTAGTTTTCGACTTCGTATGATTTTTCTATGATTTTTCCAAATACAGGGCAGAATGGCTAAAGTTAGCCAACAGCATGTAAATATCATAACACTTTGTATTATGTTGAGCAAAGTGTATAATCATAAGTTCTAATATTTGAATGTGTTTCCGTGTTAGTTTATCATTATGAACTGGAATTAAGACATTCATATTAAATATTAAATATTATTCATTCATTTTGGAACACGTATTATTAGACTATAAAATGTATAGTTTGATAAATTCACAATACTAATACATTTCCATAAAAGAATTCATACATATTACATACATTTTAGATAAACTATAATAGGTATAGTTTATGATACATCACTCAACGCACTTGTACAAAAAGGGTACATTCATACAAGAAAGATTTATATTCACACACATTTCAAGTAAACTTGTTAACCTATGTTGTGAGACTCTCTCTCTCTCTCCCCGTACATCCGAGTGCGGGATATAATTCCTGGTAGTTATAATCAGAATCTCCTTGAGGGAGAACGTGATACTTGTATATAGATCTATATTGGGTTTGACACCCCACACCTTGCTGCTAGCTACAGTGGGACCTGCAGGTCTACGGGTGACAAATGTCATTTCATTTTCGCGACGCCTGAGAAACGTTGTGGCAGGTTCACATAGTCACAGTATGATTATAGCGACTCACTTAGGGAGACAACAATTCATAAAGTTTACGGGGTTGCATAAAAACCAAAGTAGGTTTTAGGTTGATAAAATAAATTTACTTTCCAATTCATTTTAAACTCACAACATTCCTACTAAGAAACGATGACTTTTCATACATTCTAGTCTTTGGTTGTAAGGCTACATTTTTCGGATTTCAAGGAAAATATCGGATTTTTCTGAAACAACGCGACATTTACATGTGAAAGACTTCTAATAAGATTATTAATAAAAGCTTATGAACTCACCAACCCTTGTGTTGACACTTTTCAAACAACTTGTATTCACAGGAAAGCATTAATCGTGTTACCAAGTGCTTTTGAGGATGGGACGTTGAGGCGTCAAACTTTTCATATTTTGACAACATATTGTAATTGATTTTGAAACATGTAATTCATGCAAGTGATGTAACTTTTCAATTATATATATGTTGGTTGTGTTTGCTTGAATTACTATTGAAATTGTGGTTATGATGCTATACATGAAGTCCTCCACCCCCGGACGTTTCCGCCATCCTTGGTTTGGGGGTGTGACAAATACTGCTTCTGGCTCTAACCCTAATAGCTCCTTTACCCTTATGAACTTGTGTGGGAAAGTTACCTTTGACGGATCCAACTTCAATGAGTGGATCAGAAACATCAGGAGGATTACCCGCTACGAGGACAAAGAATATGTCCTTGAGAAGGAGCTTAAGGAGATTGATGAGACCACTGCAACTCCCAGGAGATCGCTGACTTTCAGGCACATGAAAGGGATGCTACAAAAGTGGCTTGCATCATGATGGCCACAATGACAGTGGAACTCCAAAAGTCTTATGAGGATTTCTACCCTTATGAAATGCACCAAGATTTGATGGAAAGATACCATCAAAGTGCACGACAAGAGAGGTATGAGATCATCTGCTCCATGATAACAGCCATGATGAAGGATAGGGAATCCGTCACGAGCCACATGCAGAAAATGCAAAGGTATGTGGATCGATTGCTGAAGCTTAATGTGAACTTCCCAGAGGAGCTTACTATAGATATAATTTTGCACTCCTTACCATCGTGCTATGATCAATTCCGCATGACATATCACATGAATAAGGAAGAGGTCACACTCAGCAAACTTCAGGGACTTCTCAAGATCGCAGAAACATGTCTTAAGGGGAAGTCGGTTGTTAACACTCCTACTCCAAACTCTACTCCGGTTTTGGCAATCGGGAAAAGTCGAGGGAAGAAAAGAAAGAGCTCTTCGAAGGGTACCAAGGCTCGAACCCTTGATGGCTCTTCTTCAATTGGAACCAAGAAAGGTTCCATCACTCCTTCTGACCCAAAAGAGGTTGAATGCTTCTATTGCCATGAAAAATCACATTGGAAGCGGAACTGCCCAAAATACCAGCAAGATGTGAAGGATGGGAAAGTTAAACCCAACCATGCAGGTATTTACACTATCATTTCTAATAACTCACCCCATTCTAAATCTTGGGTCCTTGATACCGGTTGTGGTACTCATATTTGTTGTGACTTGCAGGGACTAAGAAGAAGTGAGAATGTGGAGCAAGGAAGAATAAACTTAATCATGGGGAATAGGAAAGCCTTACCTGTTACTAAGATTGGAGTCTATACTTTATCGCTAAGTAGTGGGTTTAATTTAGATTTGAATAAATGTTGTTATTCGCCAGGAATGGCAACAAATATTATTTCCTTTCATGCTTTGTACAAACAAGGGTTTACCTTTTCATTTCATAATGAAGTTGGTTCTATTGATGCTTTCTTTAATAATGTTCTTTATTTTAAAGCATTACCTTGTGATGGTGTGTATGAAGCTGTATCTGTTGTAGATAACTTAGGAGATAATGTTTTGTGTATTGATTCTATTAATAATAATAACTTAGATAAAGCATCATTATGGCATTGTCGTCTTGGACATATAAGCAAGAAACGCATAGGCCAACTCCAAAAGAATGGAGTCTTGGAGTCATTTGACCTAAATTCAGATGATAGTTGCGAATCATGCTTACTTGGAAAATGTCAAAGTCACCCTTCACAGGATCTTGTGAGAGAGGTGAAGGTTTGTTGGACCTTGTACACACGGATGTGTGTGGACCATTCAAACATGCCACAAGGGATGCTAATCGTTATTATTTGACTTTTACCGATGATTACAGCAGATATGGATATGTCTACTTAATTAAGCATAAGTCAGAGACTTTCGAGAAGTTTAAGGAATTTAAACAGGAAGTCGAGAATCAATTGGGCAGGAACATTAAGATGCTTCGATCCGATCGTGGTGGTGAGTATCTTAGTTCAGAGTTCCTTGACTATCTAAGGGAATGTAGGATAGTCTCACAATTGACACCTCCCAGGACACCACAGTTGAATGGTGTGGCTGAGAGGCGTAATCGAACCTTGTTAGATATGGTTCGTTCCATGATGAGTCGAGCTTCGCTACCAATCTCATTCTGGGGGTATGCCTTAGAGACTGCTGCCCATATCCTTAATCTAGTCCCTACAAAGAAAGTTGCCAAAACTCCTCACGAGATGTGCACTGGTAAAGTACCCAAACTAGACCACATCAAGATTTGGGGTTGCGAGGCTTTCGTGAGACGCGAGACTCATGATAAGCTCGAACCCCGAAGCGAGAGGTGTATTTTCATCGGCTACCCACATCAATCCTTTGGTTACCTCTTCTATAGACCTAGCGAAAATGTGGTCTTTGTAGCTAGGAGGGCTTTCTTTCGAGAGAGAGAGTTCATAAGCCAAGGAAACAGTGGGAGGCAAGTTGATCTAGAAGAAATTCAAGAGTCAACCGGTGAAGGAACTTCAAAGCCTAGCACTCAACTTGAGGAGGAAACTCCTGTTGAGCCAATTGACAAGTCTGTTCCTCTGAGGCATTCCATAAGGGTTAGGAATGCTCCTGAGCATTACTATGGATTCCATATTAATGCAGAAGGAGATACACTTATCAGTGATGAGACACTGATAGGTCTGGATGAACCTAACAGTTATGCAGAAGCCATGGCAGGCCCTGAGTCAGCCAAGTGGAAAGAGGCTATGGACAGCGAAGTACAATCCATGTATGACAATCAAGTTTGGAACTTGGTTGAGAATGTACCAGGTCGTAAGACAGTAGGGTGGAAATGGGTCTTCAAAAAGAAGACTGACATGGATGGTAAAGTACACACTTATAAGGCTAGACTGGTTGCAAAGGGCTTCTCTCAAATTCCTGGTGTGGACTATGATGAGACCTTTTCTCCGGTAGCCAAGATTAAGTCTATTCGGGTTCTCTTAGCCATAGCTGCATTTCATGACTATGAAATATGGCAAATGGATGTCAAAACCGCTTTCATTAATGGAAAGGTCAAGGAATTTGGCTTTGATGAAAAGGTCAAGGAATTTGGCTTTGAAGCAAGCACCTCGCAGATGGAATCTTTGCATTGATGAAAAGGTCAAGGAATTTGGCTTTTCTAGGAGTGAAGATGAGTCTTGCGTGTATGTCAAGGCTAGTGGGAGTATAGTTAGCTTTTTGGTGTTGTATGTGGATGACATACTACTCATAGGAAATGACATCCCAACTCTGCAGGAAGTTAAGTCCTGGCTTGGGAAGTGTTTTTCTATGAAGGACCTAAGAGAAGCTACCTATATTCTAGGGATAAGGATCTTGAGAGATCGGAGTAAAAGGCTAATTGGACTTAGTCAGAGTACCTATTTGGATAAGGTGCTGAAGAGATTCAGCATGCAGGACTCCAAGAAAGGAGAGTTACCCATCCAGAGTAACACCAGATTTAGTAAGACACAAAGCCCTAGTACTGAGGCTGAGATAGCAGAAATGAGTCGAATACCTTATGCTTCGGCTGTAGGATCGATCATGTATGCTATGACGTGTACTCGACCTGATGTAGCCTTTGCCCTGAGCATGGTTAGCAGGTATCAGGAAAACCCTGGCAAGGCACACTGGACTACGGTAAAGAATATTCTCAAGTACCTACGGAGGACTAAGGACTGGGTCCATACCCTCGGTGGGAGTGATGACTTGAGAGTTGTAGGGTACAGTGATGCTAGCTTCCAGATTGATAGGGATAATTTCCGCTCTCAGTCGGGCTGGGTCTTTACCCTAAACGAAGGAGCAATTTCTTGGAAGAGTTCCAAGCAAGAGACAGTGGCTGATTCAACTTGTGAGTCAGAGTATATTGCAGCTAGCGAGGCAGCAAAGGAGGCGATATGGCTGAAGAACTTCATTGGAGACCTTGGAGTTGTACCAACTGTTAAAGAGCCAATGGAAATTTTCTGTGATAGTGAAAGCGCTGTTGCCTTAGCCAAAGAACCAAGGGATCACGGAAGGTCCAGACACATCGACAGAAAATACCATTTCATCAGACATCGAATAGAAGAAGGACTCCTCGTGGCAAAGAGGGTATCATCGGATGAGAATCCGGCAGATCCCCTCACGAAGGGACTGACTCGGGTTAATCATCTCCAGCATGCTCGGAGCATAGGGCTGAAGGATGATATTAGATTTAGTAGTTATATAGCCTCGAAATTTGTAAAGTGTAATTGACACTAGATGATGAATAAAATGTGTTTTATTTATGAGTAAAGTGTTGCTATCTCTTGTCGATCTTTTACTATATTTCTTTTGCATGTTTTGACTTCCAGAATAATCTTGTTTGGTATAACATATTATTCAAACCTCCACAGTCAGTCATATGTCGGAAGTAGGTATGAATCAAGACTGTCATGATTGGTTGCAGAGGTCTAAGGTGTTGGACAAGGCTACAACAATCAGGAGTGCTCATAAGTTCTGAGCATTGGACTCAACCCACGCTCACTGGAATCACTTCATGGAATTCTATCTCGAGTGATCATGAGACGGTAATATCATATAAGTCTTCAAACCTAGAGATATGATTTGTTACTTACAAGTTGGTTATGCATTGATTGTACGAAAACGCATTGGTAACTCGATGTTATAAAACGCGCCTTTGTGTATAATTCAATGAGTGGTAGAACAAACATATGAGTCGAAGTTTATCTGTTCCTTCATGGATTAGAAGCTGATATCTGGGCCCCTCGATGATTTTCTTTTGACCTATGTACCGGGCCCGGTCAGAACTAAGTTGATGTGTTCAATTAAGTTCTCTGTCAAACAAATCGGAAATCGAGAAACAAACTGCTGGACAATAAGTAAGACATTGTTCCATGTATTTGTCCAGCTGATATCTAGAATGGAGGATTATATGATCCCTTATCTTAAATGGCGTACCATCATCTTCTCAGTTCCGAGAAACCTTGAAAGAGTTACGATTGTCGATCGGTTCCTGAAGTACTAGAGTTATAGTTATTAGACTTATCCAAGTGGGAGACCGTTGGATAAGGTGTCTAAGTCCATAACTATTTCTAGGTGTACTTGACCCGACCCGGCATGGTCCATTTGGGTTGCATGGCACCATGCAATTGGATAGACTAAATGAGAGAAATAATACTTGGAGATTATTAATATATTATAAGTTCTAATATATTAATAATATTATTTGATTAGGTTGATCAAAGAATTAATTTGGAATTAATTAAGTGATCAAATGATAACTAATTAAATATATGGGTTGATTATGTAAATCATTCATATCTTGTATAGTGGGCTAAGAGGCTCCATGGATTATCAAGTTGGGTTCTACCCATAGGATGCTCCATGGGAGTTACAAACCCATGGGTCATGGAAATGAAGAGTCATGACACATTAGGGTTTACATGGTGTAACCCTAGATGTGTCAACACTATATAAGAGTCCCATTCTCCATGAAATCGGCTACACATAAGAAACTAGAGGGCTTGGCCGATTTCAAGTAGTGTGTATTCTCTCAAAAGTCTTTCCAAGAGCATTTGGTGTTGTGTGAAGCATTTGAGGCATCACACTTGGGGTGCTAGGCTCACAAGGTTTCAAGGAACATAAGCAAGTTCAAGGTAAGTTATTCTATCTTTCATTCAAGTTAAAATTGTTCCCCATGTATGCTAGATAGGAATATAACCTTGGAATTCAACTTTGCATGATAATTAGACAAACATAGATCCAAGGTTATTAGGGTTGCATGTACACTTAGGAAGTGTTAGAATGCTTAAAACCCATCATATACACAATCAAATCTAACGATTCTAATCATGCTATTTCTTGGGTTCTTGATACCGGTTGTGGCTATCACATTTGTTCTAATGTGCAGGGACTAAGAAGAAGTAGGGATGTGGAGCAAGGAAGGATCAATCTAATCATGGGGAACAGAAGATCGTCGCCTGTGACCAAGATTGGAGTGTATTCTTTAGTGCTTAGGAATAATTTAGTTTTAGATTTGAACAATTGTTGCTATTCGCCAGAAATGGCTAGAAACATCATTTCATTTCATGGTTTATATAGACAAGGATTTTGATTTTCTTTTAATAATGAGAATGGTTCTATTTTGGCTTATCTAAATGGTGTCTTTTACTTTGAAACTATACCATGTAATGGAATATATGAAACTGTTATGATTGTTGATAACTTAGGAAATGATGTTTTGAATATTGATTCTTCCACTAGTATGGATAAAGCATCCTTGTGGCATTGTCGTCTTGGACATGTCAACAAGAAACGTATAGCCCAACTCCAAAAGGATGGAGTGTTGGAGTCATTCGACCTTAGGGAAGATGACACATGCGAGTCTTGTTTAGTTGGTAAGATGACTAAATCACCCTTCACGGGTACTTGTGAAAGGGGTGAGGGTCTATTGGACCTAATACATACCGATGTATGTGGACCATTTAGATCTACCACGAAGGATGGGAACCGCTTCTACGTGACTTTTACCGATGATTATAGTAGATATGGGTATATCTACTTAATCAAGCAAAAGTCAGAAACCTTTGAAAAGTTCAAAGAGTTCAAGAATGAAGTGGAGAATCAATTGGGCAGGAAAATCAAGATGCTTCGATCCGATCGAGGAGGAGAGTACCTAAGTCTTGAATTCCACGATTATCTCAAGGAGTGTGGAATAGTTTCGCAATTGACGCCTCCTAGGACACCGCAGTTGAATGGTGTGGCAGAAAGGCGTAATCGAACCTTATTGGATATGGTTCGCTCTATGATGAGTCGTGCTTCACTACCTATCTCTTTTTGGGGGTATGCCTTAGAGACTGCCGCCCATATCCTTAATCGAGTCCCTACTAAGAAGGTTGCCAAAACACCTCACGAGATGTGGACAGGGAAAGCTCCCTCGTTGGCACACATCAAGGTTTAGGGTTGCGAGGCTTTCGTAAGACGAGATACTCACAACAAGCTTGAACCTCGAAGTGAGCGATGTATTTTCGTAAGACGAGATACTCACAACAAGCTTGAACCCCGAAGGACAACGTTGTCTTCGTTGCGAGGAAAGGAGTTTTCCGAGAGCAAGAACTCATAGGCCAAGAGATAGTGGGAGGCAAATCGAACTTGAAGAGATTCAAGAGTCGATAGATGAAGGAACCTCTACCGCTGGCACTCAACCCGAGGAGGAAACTCCGGTTGAATCGATTGACGAGTCCTTACCTCTTAGACGTTCCGATAGAGTTAGAGTTCATCCCCAGTTTTATGGTTTTCATATTACTACCGAAGGGGACACGTACATTAGTGATGGTACACTAGTAAATCTTGATGAACCTAATAGCTATAAGGAAGCCATGGCAGGCCCTGCGAAATGGAAAGAGGCAATGGATAGCGAGATACAATCCATGTATGATAACCAAGTTTGGAATTTGGTTGATTATGTGCTCGGACGTCAGACCGTTGGGTGCAAATGGATCTTCAAGAAGACGACCGACGTGGATGGTAAAGTACACACATATAAAGCGCAATTGGTTGCAAAGGGCTTTACTCAAACTCCCGGAGTTGACTATGATGAGACCTTCTCACCAGTTGCGAAGATTAAATCTATTAGAGTGATGCTAGCTATTGCCGCATTTTATGATTATGAGATTTGGCAAATGGATGTCAAGACCGCTTTCCTTAACGGAAAGTTGGCTGAGGATGTTTACATGGCTCAGCCAGAGGGGTTTGTGGATCCGAAGAATCCAAATAGAGTGTGTAAGCTTGAGAAGTCCATTTATGGACTTAAACAAGCGTCTCACAGATGGAATCTTTGCTTCGATGAGAAAGTCAAAGAGTTTGGATTTGTACGAAGCGAAGACGAATCTTGTGTATATGTCAAAGCCAGTAGGAGTATAGTAAGCTTTCTCGTTCTATATGTCAATGACATATTACTCATAGGAAACAACATCCCGACTCTGCAGGAGGTTAAGTCCTGGCTCGGGAAGTGCTTCGCTATGAAGGACCTCGGAGAGGCTTCTTACATTTTGGGAATAAGGATAGTAAGAGAAAGAAGTATGAAACTAATTGGACTTAGTCAGAATACTTACTTAGAGAAGGTACTAAAACGTTTTAGTATGAAAAATTCAAAGAAGGGAGAACTACCGATACAAAGTAATGCCAAGTTGAGGAAGACTCAAAGTCCGAGTACCGAAGCTGAAATAGCATAAATGAGCCGAGTACCATACGCTTCCGCAGTTGGCTCAATCATGTACGCTATGACTTGTACTCGCCCTGATGTAGCCTTCGCTTTGAGCATGGTTAGCAGATATCAAGGGAACCCTGGCAAAGCACATTAGATTGTGGTGAAGAACATCCTTAAGTACCTTCGGAGGACGTGAATGGTTCTTAGTCATCGGAGGGAGTGATGACTTGAAGGTGCGAGGGTATAGTGACGCCAGTTTTCAGACCGACAGGGACAACTACCGTTCGCAGTCGGGCTAGGTCTTTACCCTAAATGGAGGAGCAGTCACATGGAAGAGTTCCAAGCAGGAGACTGTAGCTGATTCAACGTGCGAATCAGAGTACATTGCAGCGAGCGAAGCGTCGAAGGAGGCAATATGGCTGAAGAACTTCATCGGTGATCTTGGAGTTGTACCTACCATAAAGGAGTCCATGGAGATTTTATGTGATAACGAAGGTGCGGTTGCCTTCACCAAGGAACTGAGGGATCATGGTAGATCAAGACATATCGACAGAAAATATCATTTCATTAGACATCGTGTAGAAGAAGGACAACTCATAGTTAAGAGGATATCATCAGAAGATAACCCAGCAGATCCGCTTATGAAGGGACTGAGTAGGGTTAAGCACTTGCAGCATGCTAGGAGTATTGGGCTGAAGGATGATATTAGCATAGATTAGATAGTATTAGAAACGTGTAATAGATAAATGTAATTAACATTTGATGATTACATAAAAGAGTTTTATTTATGAGTAATGTTAGTATCTTATGTTAATCGTTTAACTATTGTTTCACTTTGCATGTTTTGACTTCCAGAATAATTGAGTTTCTTAGGAATAATTGAATTGTTCAAATTGTCCACAATCGTTCATATGTTGGAAGTAGATATGAATGAAGATTGTCATGAATTGGTGTGTAGATTGTCTAAATGGTGTTAGACATAGCAAAGGGTTGCTGCAACGTTCATGAGTGCTTATGAACTAGTTTTGAGCATTGGAACAAACCCGCGCTTGCTGGAATCACTTTATGGAATACGATATAAAAGGTGATCGCAAGACGATAATATCATATAGTCTTAAAACCTAGATATATGGTTTGTTATTTGTTAATTGATTGTACATTGATAATGCAAAAACGCATCAGTAACTCAGTGTTATAAAACGCATTGTTGTGTATAGTTGGTTAATGAATAAGTAAATGCATATAAGTCGAAGTTTATCTGTAACTTTTATCAAAGAAGGTAAAAGCGATATCCCGGCCGCTCGATGATTTGATTTGACTTATGTGTCGGGCCCGGTAAGAACTGAATTGATGTGTTCGATTAAGTTCTATGTCAAATAAATCAGAGATCGAGAAACCTAAATGTTTGACTAACCATTCCATAGGATTGTCAGCATGATATCTAACAGAGGACTATACGATCCCTTATCTAAAGGACAAGATTAATTAGATCAGAGTTTGACAGCGCCTTTGAGAGCTACGATTGCAAACCGAATTGTACTTGTATAGTTACTAGACTTATCCAAGTGGGAGACTCTTGGAATAGTGTCTAAGGCTGAAACTATATTAGGCAAGTATTTGACCCGGTTGTGCATGGTCCTTTTGGGTTGCCTTCACCATAGCAACTTGATGGGATGATTTATTAAGAGAGAGTAAATATTATAAAGAATAATATATAGTTATTTGATTAATATAAGTCATAGAATTAATTGGTATTAATTTGGTGACTTAAAGAGATTAATTAAATAAAGGGTTATAAACTGTCAATTGTTTGAAAGTTAAGCTTTAGACTATAAATCCTTATAGATATACAAGGGACGGATTCTAGAAGCTATGATAGCTTCAAAATCATCCAAGGGATTATCTAAGGAAAGGATTTGGATAGCCTTAAGAGAAGATTATCCAACTAGGGTTTAGACTGTACCCCTTAAGGAGTCTACAAGTATAAATAGACCTCATGGGTAAAGGAAATCGGCATCTCACCTAAAGTAAGAAGACTCTGGCCGATTTCCTCCCCTCTCCTCTCTCCTAAATCATCTTCCTTGCTATTGGTGTTTGTAAGCCATTAGAGGAGTCACATTGGTGACTCTAGAAGCTCCAAGACTACAAGATCAACAAGGAATTCAAAGGTATGGTTCTAAATCTGTTTCAATGTTGTTATTTAACCTAATTAGCTATTAGAAGTCTTGGATTCAAAGCATGTTTAATTAGAAAGCCTAAATCCAAGCATTAGGGTTTTGCATGCGCACATAGGAAAGTTCTTATGGCTAAAACCCATCAATAATCTATAAGGAGGCAACTCTTGTTCAGAAATGATAGTCAAAATGGAATATGGAAATGTTTCAAAGTTAGAAATTATTCAGTCTATGTAAGATTAGGAAATTTAATGCAAGAAGGATGTTTCCAAGGAGCTGATCTCCTTTGGAATGCTTTGTAATGGTTGTTGTCAAGTCTTTCTGACTTTGTGCATAATCATTACAAGAGGATCAATGCATATAAGTTTAGAATCTAACAAATTTCAGTAAATGGCATGAATTTGGAATTCTTGCATTTGCAGTACGGATTTAGGACTGTGAAATGAGAATCATTTGAGTTATGTTTAATTGATCTATTTCACAAAGTAAAGATCATAGACAAACATAGTATGCATACTTGGTGTATGGCATGATTAGTGTTTAGAAAACATAGTGTACATGCTTGGAGCATGGGACAACTATTGTTTTAAAATCAAGAATAAATTTGATAGCTGAAACAGTATATAATGAATAATGTGTAATCATATGGTGACAAATAAAAGGTGTTTTCTTTTCGTTAATAGGTTTTGATACCATATTAGATTCAATTATTCTTGTGTTTCATTTTGCATGTTTTGACTTCCAGAATAAACTAGGTTATTCTTCCGGAATGACTAAGTTATTCAAACCATCCACAGTCGGTCATATGTTGGAAGTAGATATGAATCAAGACTGTCATGGGTTGGCTTGTAGATGTCAAAGATTTGGAAAAAGCGCTACAACACTCATGAGTGCTCATAAGTTCTGAGTATTGGATTCAACCCGCGCTCATTGGAATCACTTCATGGATTTTATCACGAGTGATCATGAGATGATAATATCTTATATTCTTCAAACCTAGATATATGAGTTGTTACTATGAGTTGGTTATACATTGATTGCACGAAAACTCATTGGTAACAAGATGTTATAAAACGTGCCTTTGTGTATGATTCAACAAGTAGTAGAACAAGCCATATGAGTCGAAGTTTATCCATTACTTTTACCATCGGGATAAAAGCGATATCTGTGGGCCCCTCGATGATTTGGTGATGACAAATATAAGTGCTCGGCCAGGCCAAGACTGATTTGATTTGTTCAATTAGTCAGTCGTCATAAATCGGAAATCGGGAAACAACAAATGGACAGAGAGAATGATTATAATCCATGTCTCAGTCCATATGATATCTAGAATGGAGCAGTATAAGATCCCTTATCTAATGGACAAGTCATTGACAAAGGTTAGAGTTCATCTACAAGGTCAGAGTTCGACAGAAGCTTTTGAGAGCTACGATTGCCAGTCGATTCTTGAAGGCATACACAATAATAGTTTTAAACTTATCTAAGTGGGAGACTGTTGGATTAATGTCTATGTCCATAACCATAATTGGTAAGACTTGACCCAACCCGGCATGGTCCATTTGGGTTGCATGGAATCATGCATTTGTGTCACACCCCCGAACCAGACGGCGGAAACGTCCGGGGGCTGTCGTGACTCAATTGAATACCATAACATTGAATATATATGAAACATAACAACATTCGTCACCATTCATCAACATAGTACAACCAGTAGTGTTTACATAACATACATTGTTTAAACATTACATTCCCCAAAAATCAAGTTGTTTAATTCATACAAAAATAAACCGCAACCGTCACTGGATATGATTTCCCTTGATTCACTGGCTCCCTGAGAATACAAGTATTTTGAAAAACGTCAACATATGAAATGTTGGTGAGTTCATAAGTAGTGTTTGAAATCGAATGTTTGTATTGTTTGAAGAACCACCAGAAAATCCGATATTTTCTGAAAAGATAAGTTTCCGAAAACGTTTGTGAAGATCCATAGGTATGCTTGTTTGTTTCTATACTTGTAAAAAAAAATGTTCGTTTAGAATGTATGCATTTCAAATTTGTAAGTATTGAAAACCCTAGGAAAACCCGATGTTCTCCTAGTTCCTTGAATTACGTGATGTTACATTGAAACCATGGCATAGCGTATAGTGTCAGTCCCGGGCGACGTTGGAAGGTTTTCGAGCAGGATTATTTACTACAAACCCGCGTTACACAAACGCCCAGTTTATAGTTATACTAACAACTCCAAAGGCGTCGTCAATACTAATCGCGTTATCCAATCGCCCTGACTAGGTGAAGTCCCACATCCGAAGAGAAAGAGGTCACGAAGACCCCGGTAACTCCATTAGCCGGTTGGGGATAAAATGTACGAGGGGTCCCAGACCCGCCTCGCATGAAATGTAGACCTTACTAGCAAGACCAAAGGACCCTTGGGGACCGGTGGTATACAAGCCATTGAAAGTCCATTTACGTTGTGTCGGATCGGTAAAACCCAACACTCCGTAAAAAAATGTCTTCGGGCCTTAAGATCAGGTCATTGGGCTAGCTAGGCTCAACGAACAAGATTTTACACTTGTGGGGCCCAAAGATGGTGCATAGACGTCTGTGCACACTCGCATGTGTATGTATAACCAAACGTTACTTGTATGAATTGTAGTGTCGTAGTGTTAGTAGTTGTAGATTTCTATTGGCTCGAGACCGAGCCAATTCGTTTAACAACGACTTTTGGTATTGTAATGTATTGTATTCCGTTGATAGTCGTGGTGCCATCATTTGATCAAATTGGGTATATTGAACTAGCCTTGAAATATTCCTATTTTCAGCCCCTCATCATTTGTAAAATTTACATTTTCAACCCTTTATATTAAATACTTCCCGGTTTAGTCCTTACACTATTTTTCTTGACATTTTAACACCAAAAATTATTGAAATTAATATTTTTCAACATATTTTTCATAAAAACAGTTTAAGTCCTTGAAAATGCAGTTTTCACGGTTTTAACCCCTTCTTTTCGCAATTTTTACAATTTTGGCCCAATTTGGAAAATTTTTGCAACTTTGGTCCTTTTTAAATTTAAAAAGCATTTTAAACCTTTGAAAAGGAGTTGGAACACTTATAGTCCACTGTTTTACAGAAAGTTACAGTTTTGGCCCTCCAAAACAGAAAAATTCGCATAATGGGCCTTATTGGGCCGAAAGTTACATTTTTAACCCATTAAGCTTAAAATTTATGTTTTTAGTCCCCTAAATGAGTATATTTCCAGAAATTTATTTATGAAAACTGTTTTGGCACACTTCATCCATCAGAATCTGTGACATGTCGATTTGGGCCCTTATTTTTGCATTTTTCACATTTTAGGCCCAAAATTTGTGTTTTTAACCCAAAGAAATTATTGCTAAACTACTTAGCCAATTTTTCTTGAAGCACTTTGTGTTTAGAAATATATTTGAAGTTAAAATCATGTAGCACAAGTTATATCTCGGTTTTGATGAGTTTTGAGGCTAGATCCAACATAAAAACACATAAAAGCATACATATAAGCATGGAAATCATACAAGGCATACAAACACATATAGATCTACACTTTCACTTGTATTCCCCCCCCCCCCCACAAAACTCATAAAAACAGAAAATAGGGGGTATGAAGCTCACCTTGGGGTGTTGATTCGGTTTTGCAAGGAAAATGGAAGGAAAAAAATGAAGTGTTTTTGGCCTTGGCTCCCTTTGATGAAGATCTCGAGTTTTGAGATGGTTCTAGGGTGCAAGATCACGATTTTTGCATAGATTAGGAAAGGATTTTGATAACAAAAGAATTTAAACCATAGATCTATGCATAATCTTACCTTAGATGATGATTTACTTGCAAAATCCTCTTGGAAAGTCCCTAATTTTCGAGATTTTTGGAGAGGGGAGGAAGGAGAGTTCTTGAGTGTTCTAGAGAGAATTTGAGATATTTTTGGTGTGTGTGAGAGGGGATTCGGCCGAGAGTGGGAAGAGAGAAGAGAGGAAGTGATATTTGAAGTGATACATGCATGGAGGTATGTGATATGTGCCTAGAAATCCATTAGATAATAGTGAGGTGTCACTCACAAGTCAACATGCTTCCTTTCCTCTTGGGCTCATGCATTGGGCCGAGAATGGGGAGAGAAGAAGGAAAAATTGGGCTCTTTGCCCCTAAGCCCAACATTAGAGGTAGTTTAGGGTATTTATTGGCCTTATAAAATAAAATTGTGATTTTTATGCTTTATTAAGCTAGGTTAGGTTAAATTATGGATCAAAACTTGTGTTTTATTTCATTCTAGGTTCTACCTAGCCCAAAATATTGCAATAAACGAATGTGGGTCCAATTAGAACCCAATTAGGGTCCTAAACCCATGATAGTCCAATTTGGAAATTCATTGGTCCATTTGGATCCAATAAGGAAGTCCTAGTCCTAAATGGACTTAACAAGAACTTCTAGGGTCTCCAATTGTTTGATGACTACTTATAGTACTTGTATCTTGTATTTGATTGAAGTTTTTGATTCACATGTACTTGAATGCATAGATTACATGGCTCAAAATTTATAGTTGTGACATCATCCCCCCGTTAGAGGGAATTTCGTCCCGAAATTCTGTTTGAAAGCTAGATTTGAGAAAACTAGAATAGGTGAGGGTACTTTTGCTTCATTTGATCTTCGCGTTCCCACGTGAATTCTGGCCCACGCTTTGCGTTCCACCGTACCTTCACGATCGGGATGCGACTCTGCTTAGTACACTTCACCTCCCTGTCCATAATCTCGATTGGTTCTTCGACGAACAGGAGATTCTCATTGATTTCGATTTCGTCAAGATGAATGACAAGGGTTTCATCTGATAGGCACTTTTTCAGATTAGAAACATGAAACACGGGGTGTACACCGTTTAGCTCTGCGGGTAGTTGTAGTCTGTATGCTACTGGACCTATTCGGGCGACGATTTCGAAAGGTCCAACGTATCGCGGGTTCAGCTTTCCCCGTTTTCCGAAACGTATAACCCCTTTCCAGGGTGAGACCTTCAACATTACTCGATCACCGACCTGGAATTCTAAGGGCTTTCGCCGTTTATCAGCGTAGCTCTTTTGCCGGTCACGCGATGCCTGTAATCGAGCTTTGATCTGGACAATCTTTTCTGTGGTCTCGCGAATGATTTCCGGTCCCGTTAATGCCCTGTTTGACACATGTGTTCTTGCTAGCTGGGTGTCACCTACTTCAGCCCAACATAACGGTGATCTACATTTACGCCCGTACAGTGCTTCGAAAGGGGCCACCTTAATGCTCGAATGATAACTATTGTTATATGAAAACTCGATCAACGTTAGGTGGGTATCCCAAGACTTTCCGAAGTCTATCACACATGCACGAAGCATGTCTTCAAGCGTCTGAATGGTTCGTTCGCTTTGACCGTCCGTTTGTGGGTGATACGCTGTGCTCATATCAAGATGAGTTCCCATGGCCTTGTGGAGCGACTGCCAAAAGCGTGACGTGAACCTACTGTCCCTATCCGAGATGATAGATTTTGGTACTCCATGAAGTCTTACAATTTCTCGTAGGTACAAACGCGTCAGCCTCTCCATCTTGTAGGACTCTTTGATGGGCAGGAAATGGGCAGATTTCGTCAGTCGATCGATGATTACCCATATGGTGTCCAAACCGTCCGGCGTCTTGGGCAGCTTGGTCACGAAGTCCATAGAAATCCCCTCCCATTTCCACTCAGGGATTGCCGGTTGCTGTAACAATCCGGAAGGTTTCTGGTATTCCACTTTTACCTTGGCACACGTAAGGCACTTACTAACATAAGTTGCGATTTCCGCCTTCATGTTAGGCCACCAATAGTGCTGCTTAATGTCCAAATACATCTTGTCCGAACCAGGATGAATGGAGTATCGTGTCTTGTGGGCTTCCTTCATAACGATCTCCCTGAATCCTCCGATCTTTGGAACCCAAATACGGTTCATGAAGTAGTATACCCCATTCTCTTTGACTTCCAGGTTCTTCTCTATTCCGCGTAATGCCTCGCTAGTTCTATTTTCCGTTTTCATAGCCTCTGCCTGGACTGATGCAATTTGAGCGGTCAGATGAGACTGAATGGTTATCGAGTGCGTTTTCGCACGGTGATTTGTGTACTCCTTCCGACTTAATGCGTCAGCTACCACGTTGGCCTTGCCTGGATGGTACTTGATCTCGCATTCGTAGTCATTTAACAACTCCACCCATCTTCGTTGTCTCATGTTCAGCTCCTTCTGATTCAAGATGTGCTGGAGGCTCTTGTGGTCTGTGAAGATGGTGCACTTTGTACCGTACAGGTAGTGCCTCCAAATTTTTAGGGCGAAGACCACGGCTCCCAGTTCTAGGTCATGGGTTGTGTAATTTACTTCGTGCGTCTTTAGTTGACGGGACGCATATGCTATCACTCTTCCACGTTGCATGAGGACGCAACCTAAACCTTGATTTGACGCGTCACAGTAAACTACAAAATCTTCCGTCCCTTCGGGTAGAGATAGTACAGGAGCGCTACAAAGAGCTTGCTTCAAGGCTCGAAACGCAATCTCTTGTCGGTCTGTCCACTTGAATGGCACACTCTTTTGCGTAAGCAAGGTAAGTGGCTTGGCGATTTTAGAGAAGTTTTGGATGAATCTCCTATAGTAGCCTGCTAGGCCTAAGAACTGACGAATTTCTGTGGGCGTAGTCGGAGTTGCCCATCCTTCCACAGCTTTGACCTTAGAGGGATCCACATGAATTCCATCTTGGCTAACTACGTGACCGAGAAAATTCACGCTCCGTAGCCAAAACTCACACTTAGAGAGTTTGGCGTAAAGCCTTTCCGATCGCAGCGTCTCTAGGACTTGTCGGAGATGTTGGCCATGCTCCTCTTTGCTTCGAGAATAGACGAGGATGTCATCGATAAACACAATGACGAAGTTGTCCAAGAACGGTCGACAGATTCGGTTCATTAGGTCCATAAATGCGGCGGGTGCATTTGTTAGACCGAAGGGCATTACGACGAATTCATAATGTCCATAGCGGGTTCGGAAAGCGGTTTTAGGGATATCTTCTTCTCGGACCTTGAGTTGATGGTATCCGGATCGTAGATCAATTTTAGAAAAATAGCTAGCTCCTTGGAGCTGGTCGAATAGATCATCGATCCGAGGGAGTGGGTAGCGGTTTTTAACAGTGAGTTTATTCAACTCTCTGTAATCGATGCACATTCTGAAAGATCCGTCCTTCTTCTTGACAAAGAGCACCGGAGCTCCCCATGGCGAGTAGCTAGGTCGGATAAATCCCTTGTCCAGAAGCTCACTGAGTTGGCTGGACAATTCCTGCATTTCAGCAGGTGCCAATCGATATGGTGATTTAGCGAGGGGAGTTGCTCCTGGGACGAGGTCGATTCGGAACTCAACCTGTCTCTCTGGGGGTACTCCTGGAAGATCTTCAGGAAACACGTCCGGGAATTCACACGCTACCGGAATGTCTTGGATGTTAATTTCTTCCTTGGTCTTGTCCACTATGTGGGCCAAGAACGCTAAGTTGTTCTTTCGCAGATGTTTTTGTGCCTTGATGCACGAGATAAGACGAAGATTCGTGCTAGGCTTGTCTCCGTAAATTACTAGGGTTTCGTGATTCGGGAGACGAAGGCGAACGGCCTTCTCGTGGCACAAAACCTCAGCATGGTGGGGGCTTAACCAATCCATGCCGATAATCACATCGAAACTCCTAATTGACACTGGCATCAGATCTATTCGTAAGACGTGTTGGTTAAGGGTTAGGGTACATCCAGTGTAGATTTCTCTAGTGGATTCGGTCTTCCCATTGGCCATTTCCACCGTATAGGTTTCATTCAGCTTTTGGGGTTGTTGTTTTAATAAGTGTTTAAACTTCTCGCTTACGAAACTTCGCTCCGCTCCGGTATCAAATAAGATGCATGCATAAGTGTGGTTTAGGAGGAACGTACCGGTCACAACTGCGGGGTCCTGAACTGCATCACTCTGACCCATAGTCAGCATTCTTCCTGCTCCTCTGTTTCCTGAGTTGTTGTTGTTAGGGCAATCTCGACGGAAGTGTCCCGTCCTTCCACACCCGAAACAGGTGTGACTAAGCCCTGCATTGTTGCCACCGGCATTGGTGTTGTTGTTATTGCGAGGGTTGTTGTTGTTCTGGTTGTTTCCCTGATTCTGGTTCTGAGAAGGATAAGTCCTGCAGAACTTTGCAGTGTGTCCCCTTCGGTTGCAACTGGTGCAATGGAACTCCCTACATTCTCCTTGGTGATGGAAACCGCACTTGTTGCATTTGGGATGAGTACCGGAATAGGGTCTTGAAGTGTTTGAAGCAGCTGAGGCTGGAGCATGTGGTGTGGCTGGAACCGGTGCAGTGACAGCGTTAACTGCCACTGTTTGCTGCTTTTTAGAGGCCTCGGGGCCCTGACGCCCCTTTCTCTTGTTGTTCCATCCTTTCTTACCATCACCCTCCTTTTTCTTCTCAGCCTCTACCGGTTTCTCGCCCTTTTTGTGGTTATGATCATATAACCTCTTTGCCAATCTCTTCGCACTGTCAAAAGTTTCAGGGTTCGCAGCTATCACATTTCCTTGAATGGGGGATGCCAGTCCCCAAATGAATCGTTCAATCTTCTTCTCCTCTGAAGTGATCATACCCGGGCACAACAGAGATAGTTCGCTGAATCTCGATATGTAAGCATCGATGTTCCCATTCTGCACCGTGAGATTCCATAGTTCCTGCTCCATCTTCTGTATTTCGCCTCGGGGGCAGTACTCAGCCGTCAACATCTCTTTCATCTCTGCCCAGGGAATAGAGTTGGCGACCGGGAGTGTCATGGCTTCCACATGACCATTCCACCAAGTGAGTGCTTGGTCCACCAAAGTGCAGGCCGCGAACTTCACTTTCATCTGCTCGGGGCACTCGCATATCTCGAATACCGACTCTACCTTCTCGATCCATCGCTTTAGGGCGATCACTCCTCCGGTACCGTTGAAAGTTCGGGGTTTAGCGTTCGCAAAATCCTTGTAGGTGCACGTTTTAGTGAGTCCTTGGTTCGCCCCGTTGTTCGAACTTCCAGATCCTTGCCCGTTACCTCCTCCGTTGTTTCCTCGGTGAAGTTGTGCCATCGCTGCTGTGACTGCAGCAGACACGGCTGCCTGGAAAGCAGTGGAGTCAACTTCCGGCGGGGTTGGTTCGGGATTTCCGCGAGTAGCTGGGCGAGGCATCTTTCTGTCACGAAACGGAAAGATGTTGAGTGTACGTGGTTTCCGTGAGGTGGCGACTCTACTAACTAGGTGTATGGTACGAACCTAAACGTTACTATCATCAAGCATACAATCATAACGTCTCAACACATAACAACTGAGAATATCATAGCAAAACACACAAAAGTTTATCAATATTATCCGCATTTAGTACAAGAAAATTTGCTCGTAGGAGCATACATAAGTAATGCTAATCCGACAGCATAACGGCTCCATGAGTAGTGTAGTCACTTAAACATAGAGCCGGAGTACGTAACATAGTTCCTAATGATCTACTATGATAAGTCTACCCCTAACCGCGATGAGCTGTGTCCGGAGGTGGTGCCGAAGTCACATGCCGAAATGTTGCGCCAGTAACTGCGCCATCTCTGTCATGTCTCCAATAACCTCATCCCTCTCATGCTCTGTTTGCACCGCCCGAGCTTCCATAGCATACAGCTGTTGTCGCAGTGCGACGACCTCAGCTTCGAGGGAACGGTTCTCTCTTGGGGGGTTCACTGGTGGAGCGGGGTGATCGTGTTGTGCTACGTCCTCATATGGCGGGATGGGGTCCTGGTCCCCAGCCTGACCTTCCTCGTCGTCACTGTCGATTCCTCCAAACTCGTAGTCAGTGTCTACATATTCATCGGGTCCGACATCGTGTGCTTCACCTGGATTCTCTCCTGGCTCATCCACAAGCATCCCGTGAGCTACTAAGGCCTGATAATACTGGATACCCTGCTGTTCCCCCTCCTCCTCTAGCCACCCGTTGTTTCCCTGATTAGGGAAGTAGGGGTCTCCCGGGTGATGAAAGCCAGCCATGCTGTCTGCGCGAGTATGTACATATGCTAACATTATCCTAGGAGGCTATGACTATTGTACAGACTAAGCAAACATTCTCTTTTTGGGTGCTAAAGGGTATAGTTTTAGGTTCCCTGGCTATTCCGATCTCATCAAGACGTGTGTTAGTTTTACCTTGGAGAGAACGTAGTTGATCAGGCTACATTCACTCCTTGGTATCCCTAAGAACAGTCCCGAATTAACCAAGATACCAGTATTATTGTGTTTGATTCAGCGTTAGGTTCTTATCCCTAATGCAAGCAAGTGTGTTTTATTTACTCGTTCTGTTCAGAGTTATGTTAGTCCCTCTTTTTGGTTTATAGTTGCATATCAATGTATGGCTCGACATGCTAGTTCACTATAAACAAAGCTCTGATACCAACCTGTCACACCCCCGAACCAGACGGCGGAAACGTCCGGGGGCTGTCGTGACTCAATTGAATACCATAACATTGAATATATATGAAACATAACAACATTCGTCACCATTCATCAACATAGTACAACCAGTAGTGTTTACATAACATACATTGTTTAAACATTACATTCCCCAAAAATTAAGTTGTTTAATTCATACAAAAATAAACCGCAACCGTCACTGGATATGATTTCCCTTGATTCACTGGCTCCCTAAGAATACAAGTATTTTGAAAAACGTCAACATATGAAATGTTGGTGAGTTCATAAGTAGTGTTTGAAATCGAATGTTTGTATTGTTTGAAGAACCACCAGAAAATCCGATATTTTCTGAAAAGATAAGTTTCCGAAAACGTTTGTGAAGATCCATAGGTATGCTTGTTTGTTTCTATACTTGTAAAAAAAAATGTTCGTTTAGAATGTATGCATTTCAAATTTGTAAGTATTGAAAACCCTAGGAAAACCCGATGTTCTCCTAGTTCCTTGAATTACGTGATGTTACATTGAAACCATGGCATAGCGTATAGTGTCAGTCCCGGGCGACGTTGGAAGGTTTTCGAGCAGGATTATTTACTACAAACCCGCGTTACACAAACGCCCAGTTTATAGTTATACTAACGACTCCGAAGGCGTCGTCAATACTAATCGCGTTATCCAATCGCCCTGACTAGGTGAAGTCCCACATCCGAAGAGAAAGAGGTCACGAAGACCCCGGTAACTCCATTAGCCGGTTGGGGATAAAATGTACGAGGGGTCCCAGACCCGCCTCGCATGAAATGTAGACCTTACTAGCAAGACCAAAGGACCCTTGGGGACCGGTGGTATACAAGCCATTGAAAGTCCATTTACGTTGTGTCGGATCGGTAAAACCCAACACTCCGTAAAAAAATGTCTTCGGGCCTTAAGATCAGGTCATTGGGCTAGCTAGGCTCAACGAACAAGATTTTACACTTGTGGGGCCCAAAGATGGTGCATAGACGTCTGTGCACACTCGCATGTGTATGTATAACCAAACGTTACTTGTATGAATTGTAGTGTCGTAGTGTTAGTAGTTGTAGATTTCTATTGGCTCGAGACCGAGCCAATTCGTTTAACAACGACTTTTGGTATTGTAATGTATTGTATTCCGTTGATAGTCGTGGTGCCATCATTTGATCAAATTGGGTATATTGAACTAGCCTTGAAATATTCCTATTTTCAGCCCCTCATCATTTGTAAAATTTACATTTTCAACCCTTTATATTAAATACTTCCCGGTTTAGTCCTTACACTATTTTTCTTGACATTTTAACACCAAAAATTATTGAAATTAATATTTTTCAACATATTTTTCATAAAAACAGTTTAAGTCCTTGAAAATGCAGTTTTCACGGTTTTAACCCCTTCTTTTCGCAATTTTTACAATTTTGGCCCAATTTGGAAAATTTTTGCAACTTTGGTCCTTTTTAAATTTAAAAAGCATTTTAAACCTTTGAAAAGGAGTTGGAACACTTATAGTCCACTGTTTTACAGAAAGTTACAGTTTTGGCCCTCCAAAACAGAAAAATTCGCATAATGGGCCTTATTGGGCCGAAAGTTACATTTTTAACCCATTAAGCTTAAAATTTATGTTTTTAGTCCCCTAAATGAGTATATTTCCAGAAATTTATTTATGAAAACTGTTTTGGCACACTTCATCCATCAGAATCTGTGACATGTCGATTTGGGCCCTTATTTTTGCATTTTTCACATTTTAGGCCCAAAATTTGTGTTTTTAACCCAAAGAAATTATTGCTAAACTACTTAGCCAATTTTTCTTGAAGCACTTTGTGTTTAGAAATATATTTGAAGTTAAAATCATGTAGCACAAGTTATATCTCGGTTTTGATGAGTTTTGAGGCTAGATCCAACATAAAAACACATAAAAGCATACATATAAGCATGGAAATCATACAAGGCATACAAACACATATAGATCTACACTTTCACTTGTATTCCCCCCCCCCCCACAAAACTCATAAAAACAGAAAATAGGGGGTATGAAGCTCACCTTGGGGTGTTGATTCGGTTTTGCAAGGAAAATGGAAGGAAAAAAATGAAGTGTTTTTGGCCTTGGCTCCCTTTGATGAAGATCTCGAGTTTTGAGATGGTTCTAGGGTGCAAGATCACGATTTTTGCATAGATTAGGAAAGGATTTTGATAACAAAAGAATTTAAACCATAGATCTATGCATAATCTTACCTTAGATGATGATTTACTTGCAAAATCCTCTTGGAAAGTCCCTAATTTTCGAGATTTTTGGAGAGGGGAGGAAGGAGAGTTCTTGAGTGTTCTAGAGAGAATTTGAGATATTTTTGGTGTGTGTGAGAGGGGATTCGGCCGAGAGTGGGAAGAGAGAAGAGAGGAAGTGATATTTGAAGTGATACATGCATGGAGGTATGTGATATGTGCCTAGAAATCCATTAGATAATAGTGAGGTGTCACTCACAAGTCAACATGCTTCCTTTCCTCTTGGGCTCATGCATTGGGCCGAGAATGGGGAGAGAAGAAGGAAAAATTGGGCTCTTTGCCCCTAAGCCCAACATTAGAGGTAGTTTAGGGTATTTATTGGCCTTATAAAATAAAATTGTGATTTTTATGCTTTATTAAGCTAGGTTAGGTTAAATTATGGATCAAAACTTGTGTTTTATTTCATTCTAGGTTCTACCTAGCCCAAAATATTGCAATAAACGAATGTGGGTCCAATTAGAACCCAATTAGGGTCCTAAACCCATGATAGTCCAATTTGGAAATTCATTGGTCCATTTGGATCCAATAAGGAAGTCCTAGTCCTAAATGGACTTAACAAGAACTTCTAGGGTCTCCAATTGTTTGATGACTACTTATAGTACTTGTATCTTGTATTTGATTGAAGTTTTTGATTCACATGTACTTGAATGCATAGATTACATGGCTCAAAATTTATAGTTGTGACAATTTGGATAGAGTACAATGAGAGAAATAACACTTAAGGTTTGTTAATATATTATAAGTTCTAATATATTAATAAGATTATTTAATTAGTATTGATGAAGAATTAATCTAGGATTAATTAAGTGATCAAAAGAAGACTAATTAAATATATGGGTTGATTGTGTAAATCATCCATACTTGTATAGTGGGCTAATGCTTCATGGATTGTCAAGTTGGGCTAAAACCCATAATATGATCCATGGTGTATTTGTACCCATCGATCATGGAAATGAAAGGCCATGACAATTAGGGTTTACATGGTGTAACCCTAACTATATAATGATCTTATTCTTGGAGAAAATCGAGACTATGGATAATAGAAAGGGCTAGCCGATTTTATGAAGTGTTCCATTTTTTCTCTCAAGTCATTACATGTGCATTTGGTGTTGTGTGAACCATTTTAGGTGTCACACTTGGGGCACTAGGCACTCAAGCTTCATGAAGACAATCTACATCAAAGAGGTATGTAATTCTAGCTTGATATATTCATTTGAATCAATGTTATTATGCTAGTAAGGATGAATACCTTGGAAAGTTAATATTTACATGTATAATTGAGAAAACATAGATCCAAGGTATTTAGGGTTGCATGTACACTTAGGAGTGTTAGAATGCTCAAAACCCAACAGATTCATTATCGCCAAAACTAGTCCACTTGTCTCTCAGCTGCTTACTCAACTTTCAATAACTCGAGGCTCCCACTAGAGAACATACTCACAAATCCTAATTATCCTTGAAAATCCTTTATACTTGGCCAAGGCTCAGCTAATCCCGCTGTGAGTGACTTGTCAATTCCCAATCAACCAGCTATTACGTCCGTATTTGCAACCCAAAACCCAAATACTAAGATTGCCCAAACGCTGAAACTGCCCGAACACTGATCTGCCTAAAGTAGTATGTTACCACCTGGCTACTCTCAAAAATCTACTGAGACCTGTCTGGTCTTAATTTGCTCGCCAATCATCTAAAATACCGGGTTCCAGCCCAGCTGTGGAGCCTAAGGGCTCCTACTTAGTCACCTCACACGACTTCTCAATGAAATCCTTCTCTGGCCTAGTTGCCACTAGTTATCATTCCCCTATGGCTCTAACAACCTTCTGATCTAACCAATCGGGTCCATGCATCGAATCCTGACATTATCAAATCCAAGACTAAAAGTGATTGCTACCTTACCAATGGTAGCCTTAACTCACACGTCCTTAAGCAGTTTATTGCTTCCCTGATCTCATATATGTAGTGATGCTCCTATAGTCTTGTCACTGGACCAACCAGATCTAATCCATTTGGGTAAATCCGAAATCCAATCCGTGGATTTCCATATCCTCACTACTACACCCGAACTGGTGACTAATATTGTTCCTTCTGCGTCCTAACAACACACTCATGCTATCTACCAACCTAGCAAATTGCTACGGCTACACCCACAGACTTACAACACTCTAATACATCTGACTGCTAGTGAATGCTACGGCTACACCCGTAGACTTACAACACTCTCATTCCGGTCGAACCCACACTCGATCTAACACTCAACTGAACTTCAGTCCTAACTGGAGGTCTAACCTGGTTCCCAAACCCTGCTATCTGACGCCAAGAAAAGCATGAACCAAACGTTGGAACGTTTTCTAAACTTCCAACTCACCCAATCCTCCACCTAGACGGCCACTCGACCTCCTTTCCCCTCGATCGGGGATGCGAAACTCATCTTAGTTTCACACCTATTTTTGCTCCTAGACACCTGATCGATTCTTCCCCACTTAGCTTCAACTAACATCCCACAACACACTATTTTGGAAGGAATCTAAATCCTTTTAACCACCCATGACCAATCTACTAGAAACCATGCTTACCATTGCTAGTGTTTCAACACCAGCCAATCCAAAAGATCACACAACTTCTATGAATCCGTTGTATACTTCTCGAATCCATAATTAGGGAAATGATCCTTCGCTACCCGCTAATGATTCTCGGTATGCAATTGGCATATGAAAGCTCTTGAAAATATAATTTAAACACAACAGAGGGTAACCCGGAGTTACACTTACTTAATCCTTTGGAACGAAAGGCTCCTTTATGCAGTTTCCCACATGTGTTGCACCGAATCTGGTCCTGCTTGTCTCTCGAAAGCTAATCGTAAATCTAGGGTCTCTTCCCGAGACCCCTCAATATAAGCAACTGATCTGGTTCCCTCTTACCAATGTGCTCCAATTCCATATCCCGTTCTCAAGCTCTAGAAGCCATATCATTCAGGGTCTTGCACCCCAAGATACTCACGATCTCCCTGCTATGATTCTACAATATGTTTTGATAACTTACCTTCTTCATTTCCCCATCTGCTGCATACTGTGGCACCATATAAGCTCTTTCCCGAGACTTGGCAGTGAGCTCTGTCACAGTCTCAATCGTCTGGTGGAGATCTAACAACTCTTGCGCCTCAATCACCTGGGCACACTTTGCCCATAATCTAGTCTAAAATTCATCCAATGATATCACATTAACTGCTTCATCACTCGACTCACTACCAACCTCTTCCTATAAATCTCGTGCTCTATCCCTCAGGAGATAGGAAGTAGGTCAGATCTTGTCTCCTTTTGAGACAATGTCTGGTACAAAAAGTGTTGGCGACATCTGCCAACTATCTGCTGCTAACAATGGGGTCCCTTACCTCCATGACAATCTGAAGCTTCACAAGCTCTGACTTCCTGAAGCATCAACGTACGAGTCCCTATCATGACTGCAATCTCAACGTAGAATGCACTCAGCCTCTCATCACAAATCTCTATAATGCCATCCTTGATTATACTAAGGATCACAGGAGTCTAGTCAATGATATTGCACGTAGTCTCGGATGGAATAAGCTCCCTCATATGGCCATCATTCTGCCCGAATCTAGATTCCGAGCCTGATCCCTTGCCGACACAAGAACTGCCATCTGGTCTACCACGTAGCGTCACTACACTTGGTAATATACCATAACAGTCATCATAATACTCATCATAACTCGAGGGATCTCACACACTACAAGTTCCCTGGTCTTATCTCAGCCTTCCTTGATTCGAGCATGGATCCTCTGCTTTCAGTAGTACAGGCCCATACTACCTTCCACATCTATCCGTACTTTCCTCAATAATTGCCTTGATTCCACCAAGTCCCTTCTACTGCTACTGCTCTCTGTTACTCTCATACTAGGCTTGCCCTAGGGTAATCACCAACCCACTCTCCTCCATCAGCTGCATAAGAAGTCCATGCTTTCTTCCCCTAACTAGCTCGCGAATGCTATTACATATTACTCAGAGTAGATAATTTTTTGAATGAGAGATCCTACCCTATAACGGTTGGACTCAAACAAGAGCTGCATAATAGAGCTAGACCTAACCTTCTGAAATTATTTAATCCTTGCAATATGTAACGTAACATATTCATTTACTAGTTAGTAAAAGATAACAAAGACTCCTAAAAGTATAAAGCAAGCAACATTCGAGCATCGAGTACACATAATCAAGCCTCTACTACTCTGGCTATCATACTAACAATTATGTACTAGCATGCAGTTCTCATAAAGCTGAAACACATATAGCAGGAACATAAGGCATCCTTCCAAGATCCTTAGTCCCAATCTAGCATGCTGCTCTCATAAAGCTAATAATTATAACATAGCATAAACTTGTATGGGTAATTTGGGAGTACTTACTTGAGCTCGGCTGATTGCATGCACCACACCTCTTTCTCTTTTCAAAGTTATTTTCTTTCTAAAAATTGTTTTCGCTTTTTCTAAAACTCTTTTCTTTTGAAAAAATTGATTTTCCTTTTGAAAATTTCTATACCAATTCCTTAGTATGAGTTTAGACACACCTGAAAGCATGCCCGAATCCCTCAAACCAAGGCTTTGATACCAACTTGTAACGTAACAAAAATACAGTCTAAAAATTTCGTTTTAATTTAATAGTAAAACCATAGTCATCGAACATCATAAAAAAATCATAAATAGTATATCTCAAAATATCATAACATAACCATCCCAGGCTGAAGAGATGGTGTGTGAACTGCAATCTTCTCGAGCTCCTCTTTTGAAAATTGAGTACCTGAAACCAAAACTGAAAATTGTAAGCACGAAGCTTAGTGAGTCTCCCCAAACTACCACCTACCATACAATAACATATATACACAAACTAGGCCTTTCCCACTGCATCGGGCCCCACCCGACATCGGACTGAAGTCCGGCATAACTTGGGTCCCGCACACTACATCAGGCCCCGGCCAGCATCAAATCGGAGTCCAGAATAACTTGGGCCCCACCCACTGCATCGGGCCCCACCCGACATCGGACCAAAGTCCGGAATATACTTGGGCCCCGCCCGGCATCAGACCAAAGTCCGAAATATACTTGGGCCCCGCCCACTACATCGGGCCCCACTAGGCATCGGACCAAAGTCAAGAATATACTTGGGCCCCGCCCACTGCATCGGGCCCGGCCCGACATTGGACCAAAGTCCGTAATATACTAGGGCCCCGGCCACTGCATCGGGCCCCGTCCGGCATCGGACCAAAGTTCGGAATATACGTGGGCCTCGCCCACTACATCGGGCCTCGCCCGACATCGGACTGAAGTCCGGAAGATACTGAACATAACAAAACATAAACATATAACATAAACACATATAGTGCATCGGGCTTGCCCGACATCAGACCGAAGCCTGGAAAATATAACACATAACACAAACACACGTGAGTTACAAAGACATCAAGCATACATAACTACTTCTCGGGATTTCCCCGGCATCGGACTGAAATCCGAAAAACATTACATATAACATGTAAGCCAAACCACTGCATCGGGCCCCGCCCGACATCAGACCGAAGTCTGATACTACTAACATCTAAACGGGCCGACATTATGGCCTTAGACCCGTTCCTACTGGAAGAGGACTCACCTTGCATTGCTAAAGTCTTGCGAATGAATCCCGCGTTGCTGGCTGATAAATCATCAAGCTGTCAACATCCAAATAAACCCAATTAATAATTGGATCCCAAATACATATCCATAAGTCCTTGCTTGGGTAAAAGACTACTTTACCCCAAACATAGCTTTATTCAAGCCCAATGCCCAATAGTTTGATAATTAACTAAAGCCCAACTATGGCCCAATTTTCTGATTCGGCCCAAATCGTTCACATGGTCTTACATAAAAGTCCCAACCAATTATTCTTGGCCTAATCACTTGGCAATCCTATAGTTCAATACCTCATAATCCTCAAGGCTCAGTTATGGGCCATCTATGGCCCAATTTTCCAAATTGGGCCCAATCCTGTCCAATGGGCCTTATCCTGTAGCCCAGTCCAATACTCTAGTCCTTATACTTGATTCTGAATGGTCCGTCAAAACTCCAATATATCTAGGCCCAACAGGAGGCCCAACTCTAAAAAATTCACAATTAGGGTTTTCTAAACCCTAATTAGGGTTTTTAGCCTAATAACGAACCAATCCAGCCTAATATCAAATAATTTGGCTAGTTAGGGATCTACTCTGTCAAGCACTACCCACTACCACCTCAGGAAGCGGTGGTCCGTGGCGGCTCACAGCGATGGTGGCGGTTTTTGTTCAATCTTTCCTCCAAAATCATAGACTAGTTCCATTTCCTACTAAAAACATGCCCACCCCACATCCTACTCGCACAACCACCACCAAGCGGCAGCTGGTGGTAGCGAAATGGAGGCAAAAAACGGTGGCAACCACCAACTTGAGGTGGTGGCAGCGACTTTCCCTTGGTTTCTGGCTAGATAATACCCAAACAACCCCAAGAACACGATGGCAGCGTGTAATTACTCGAACACATACATACGGCCACTTCTTATATGGCTGGCATCACTGGAAGTGAAAACCACAGTAGCCAAATAGCCGCTGGCGGCGGCAAATGTGCTCACAACATCAAACCACGAGAGAGGAGGAAAAGATAGGTTGCGATGGACTCACCTTGTTGTTCCGGAGATTCATGACCCTCCCACAAAGACGACATAACTCCCTCCTCCGTCCTCAGCGACTTTCTAGCAGTCCTAGATGTCTCTAGCGGTTCTTCGGCTGCACAACGCAACCCCGACAGCGGCGTTGCAATGGTGGCGATCGGCGGCCTTGCAGCAGTGGCATTGTACCAGTGAAGCAAGCAGCGGCTGAGGGCTCCAAGTCTGATAGCGGCGACTGAATCTCATTAGGGTTGCTCGATGAAACAGTTACCATCAGGATTGGATGGCACGGGATAAAGTCCCGTGACTTCGTTCAAACTTATTAATAGTTTTGGCAACTCCAGTCCCTCCCTTTCTGTGACATCCCCTAATTTCTCGGCCATAAAAGACCGATTTAATTTATGAAAAAGACCGATTTAATTTATGAATTTTAAAATAAAATCAGAGAAATCTTTTTAAAAGTTGTTGCGGAATTTGTTCCCAAAACAAAAGATGATAAAAGTTTATCAAAACCTTCTTTAAGAAATGTATAGTTTCATTTCATATCAAAACCTCGGGATGTCATGTTCCGATACAGATCAAAAGCATAAACAAGACACTATAAGCCTTTCAACAGTTATTTACAACTACTGGCCTATAATCCAAGAATCCCTCATCGTCCTCCGACTATCGTCAGGGTCCACTACCTGTAACATAAAAACTGAGTGGGTCAGGCTTGGGAGCCTGGTGAGCATATAGGGTTTTCAACCCACAATAATAATAAACTTACTAAGTTCATCAATCTACAATAACCCTGATTACCCGTTCCCGTTATCCTCACTTTACGTCCCTAAACACTTATCACAAGGGACCTAGCCTAAAGAATATCATGGGGACGGACACTACTGCTAAAGGGTTTCCTTAGCCATACATGTCCTAAAGGCAACCATGAGGGGGATCGAGTACAACGAATGAACACTCTTAGTTCATTAACACCTACAGGTTGCGGACCTGCTAATGTTTCCCACTAGACTGTCTAAAAAGCCCGTGGTCGTCATCCAAACTCCACTAGATTATTGGATCTCAAAACACATCGAGGCCTCTCATCACTTTTATTTTATCACACATCACTATCTACCCATGTTTTACCCAACATATTTGTAGATAAAAATACATATATAATTTAAAACTTGTATAAAACATCAATTCAATAGTCACCTCAGTTAAACAATTAATATAATAACACATAGCACGTATTTCATATAAAATACTTCATATCTAGGTGTAAGATGAAGGTGACTATACACTCACATGATTTGATGATAATCGGGCAGCAATTCATTTCCTAAAACGATCGTTTCTAATAAAACCGGGAGTTTTATTGAGAAACCGGGCTCTGCAAAGGTCGGGCTTCGAAACCAAAAAGATAAATTTTTCGGGCTTCTCGGGCACTTCGTGGAGTATTCTGGGCTTTGGAATAACTATCGGGGCTTCGGGGGATGTGGAAATAGCCAAAATAATGAAAAAGGGGTTAAAAGTGGCAATTTCAAAATTCTAGCCGGGAGGGTTCGCACCCTTCTATTTATAGGGGGAAGCTTCTGATCGGACGGCTGAGAAGCCTCCAGGTGGCGAAGATCTGAAGGCTCGCAGGGGAGGGCTTGCACATGGTTGTGCATGCGAAGGAGCTGTTGGCTGTATGTGATTAGACCGTAGTCCGGATCCGATGAAGGAAGCTCGTGGCTTCTGCGAGGGTTCGGACACGAGCGAGAAGACACGCGTCGGATCTTCACTGGACCACTTCGGATAAGGCCACGTGCTCAGATGAATCAGCAGCTCAGATGACTCAACAACATTTTTGGAAACATGGCACATGCGAGGCGAGGGTGACGTGGCAACTCGTGACTATGCGAATTTTCTCGATTTTCGCGACAAAACTTCTAAAATCCATAACTTTCGCATACGAGCTCTATTTTTGACGTTCTTTATATGCACGCGTAGCTAAAATTACGCTCTACAACTTCCGTTTAGACTTTGTTGGCTAATTTTTAATTTAATGTTTATATTATTATTTTTAATAGACTGTGACAGGAAATCCGTTAAAAATTCATAACTTCTTCATCTGACGTCCGTTTTCGTCAGACTTTTTACCGTTGTGCTACTAATGACGAGACCTTCGATTCTCGTTTAGGTTGTGTCGGCGAAAAATAGCTCGATCTAAAATTCGTGTTTTTAGTTGTCTACTGCTAAGCTGAAACTTCGAAAAATCATAACTTCCTCATACGAAGTCAGATTTGGGCGTTCTTTTTATCAAACTTCTCGGTTTAACGAATACTACGACTTTCTTTTAGATTACTAAGGCTAAAAAGTAGTTTATCAAAAACTCTCTTTTTACGACATTCAGCGCCGTGCCAGTTTTGTCGCGAAACTTCGACATGTCATAACTTCATCGTTATAACTCGGATATTGGTATTCTTTATAACCCCGAAATCCTTGTTTTTACCACTACAACTTTATGTAAAGATATCGGGCTTATCTCACACATTAATTATGACGCTTAATTTTATTCTTAATTAATTAAGCCCTAATAATTTAGCATAAAACACGTAATTCACATAATATTCACATAATTCCTTTTCATTTCTTCAAAATGAGTTACAAAGGTAAACCTAGACTATCACCTCAATATAAATCCCTAGGCTAGAAACACGAGTGTTACACTTTCCCAATGTTCTCTATTTAAATCTAAATTTTACCTTTTGAACCCTGATTTCAAAAGTTCTTTCATATATGGTCCTTAAATTTCCAAATCAGCCCGCCACACCTTCCATCTTTTCAATTTAAACCCAATATTTATCCTTTTGCCCCTTATTCCATAATTTTCCTTCATCATAAGTCCTAATAATTACTGAACATAACCCCACTTCTAAAATTCTTCTCAAGTCAACTCCATAATTTACTAAACAGCCCTCCACTATCAAAATTCTTCACAAACTAATCCGAGAGTTACATTTATTAATTTATTTACATAAACGGGGCGTTACACCTACCCACCAACGAAACATTAATTATTTATGGCGATAAACCTGACGCAAACCTTTGTCTTATATCATGCATCAAGGCATAGAAGTGTCTGCACAAGAAGAATGATGCCTTTCTAGCCCATGTGGTCGACAAACAGAAAGGGGAAAACAACATCAATGATATTCCGGAGGTGTGCGACTTTCCAGACGTATTTCCGGAAGATCTCCCGGGGATACCTCCTAAGAGACAGGTCGAATTTCGGATTGACCTGATACATGGAGACTCATTAATTGCTAAGTCACCCGATAGGTTAGCCCTTACGAAAATGTAGGATCTATCAAGCCCAATTGAGCGAACTTCTAGACAAAGGGTTCATCAAGCTGAGCTTCTCACCCTAGGGAGCTCCAGTCTTGTTTGTCAAGAACAAGGATGGGTCTTTCAGAATGTGCATTGATTATCGGGATTTAAACAAGCTTACTATCAAGAGCCGATACCCCCTCCCTCGGATTGATGATCTATTCGACCAGCTCCAAGGAGCCAATTACTTTTCCAAAATAGATATATGGTCTGGATATCACCAACTACACGTCCGAGAAGAAGATATCCCCAAAACTGCCTTCCAAACCCGCTATGGACATTTCAAGTTCGTGGTATTGCCATTCGGTCTAAGAAATGCACTTGCAACATTTGTGGCCCTCATGAACCAAGTCTGCCGACCATTCCTCAACAACTTTGTGATCATCTCCATCGATGACATACTCGTTTGTTCATGAATTAAAGAAGAACACAGTCAAAATCTAAGGTAGGTCTTGGAAACTCTAAGGGTGGAGAATTTGTATGCAAAATTCTCCAAATGCGAATTCTGGATTCGTAGGGTGGACTTTATGGGACATGTAGTCAATGAAGAGGGGATACATGTAGACCTATCTATGTTTAAAGCTATTGAGGGTTGGGAAACCCCATAGACACCAACGGAGATCAGACAATTCTTTGGCCTTGTTGGTTATTACAAAAGCTATATTCAGAACTTCTCCAAGATCGCCAAGCCCCTCACTGCTCTTACTCAAAAAGGCGTACTGATATGTGCATAAATAGTTCATATTAAGTATAGATTTGTATTCGTTTATTAGCTAAATTATTGCATTTTATGGACAAAAGGTACTTAAAAGTGTTTGTATTATATTTTCAGTCCAAAAATGAAGCTCGGAAGCAGAAGGAAGCAGGAGAAGCGGTTGAGAGCTAGAGAATCGAACAAAGAAGAAAAACACTAAAAATAACACCTACTCGGCGAGTCCACATGAAGATTCGAGAAGATAACAACTCGGGTTCCTAGAGACTTATCACAATACGGGGACTGAGAGATGAACTCGACGAGTCGCCACTTGACTCGACGAGTCGGTTCACTTATATAAAGATAACTCCTCAGAACGATGGAAGGGAATTCTGGAACGATTCAGAAGAGTTTAGCTGCGATTAAGAAGGCAGAAAAACCCTAGAAGACGACGAGAGAGGCTAGAATTCAATCCGAAGGATAATTGAGGCAAATTTCATCATACCACTTAATCTTTTGTTTTATCATTATGGTTAAACAATTAGACTCTGTTTGTTTGCTGTTATTTACTTCAATCATGAGCAAAAACCTTTAGACTTTTTTTTGGGGATACAAAATTGATACTATGGTTTGATTAATTTGTAGGATTAACTCTAAGTGGGTGAATTTTTGTTATTTTAGCTTGCTAAAGAACCTTGTGTGTGAATAATAATTAATTTTCTGTTAATAGGAAGATAATTGATTAGCATGAACATCTATTGATTATTAACCTCATATGCTATGTGATCACTATGCCATATGTCTAGGATTAATGAATATGAAACTAGAGTTAATAAGAGAATTGAGTAAATTCATGTGCAAGCTTGTGTGATGACCATCAACAAGAAGTTAATTAAAAGATTAAATTAGTTAACTATTGCAAGTCTAAATTAACTCAAATAATTGATCTAGTAAATCTAATTAAATTAGACAACTGGCCACTGTTTAAGTTAGTTTATTTTCTAAGGATTAGTGTAATGAATGCGGATCTAATCACTTGAATCGGTAACCAACAAGAGAATTAATCCATTGCACCATTACCTTGAAATCAACTTTAGGATCAATTGAGTTGAACTAAACAGAAGTTCCTTCCCAATTATTGAATCTAGTTAATTCTTTGTTTTCTAGTTTTTAAATTACTAATGGTTAGAAGGTTTCTAGTCTTGTAAAACTAGAGAAACCCCCTTCTTAGTAAACAATTTAGATAGAATTAGTTTTTATTTTAATTTGCCGTTCCCTGTGTTCGATACCCTACTTATCCAACTATACCATAATTGATAGGTTCACTGCCTTTGTGTGTTATTTTACAACTGAAAGTAGGTTTAAAACTAAGTGAGTTTGCACACATCACGTACCTTTCAAATGGGATGCAAAACAAGAAGCTCCTTTTCAAACCTTGAAACAATCCCTCTGCAGTGCTCCAGCATTGTCTCTGCCAAAGGGAACAGAAGATTTTGTAGTGTATTGCGACACTTCCAATCAGGGGCTGGGCTATGTACTTATGCAATGCGGGAAAGTAATAGCCTATGCATCCAGGAAACTAAAGACCCATGACGCAAACGATACCATTCATGACCTAGAGTTGGGAGTTGTAGACTTTGCCCTAAAAATTTGGAGGCACTACCTTTATGGTACAAAGTGCACCATCTTTACAGATCACAAAAGCCTCCAACATATCTTGAATTAGAAAGAGCTAAACATGAGGCAATGACGATGGGTCGAGCTGCTAAACAACTATGAATGTGAGATCAAGTATCATCTCGGCAAGGCTAATGTGGTGGCCGATGCCTTAAGCAGAAAGGAACACTGACAATGACCGTCCATTCCCACTTGTTTTCAAAATTTAAATAGGCTCAACTGGAAGCCTTAAAGCCGGAGAACGCTGCTAACGAAGCCTTACATGGGATAGACAAGAATCTTGTAGTCACGGAGGATGGAGCACACCATCTCATGAACCGAATCTGGATCCCAAAATTTGCAGGGTTCAGAGACGTAGTCATCAATGAAGTACACAAGACATGATACTCCGTCTATACGGGTTTGGATAAGATGTATCTAGATATCAAACAACAATATTTGTGGCCAAACATGAAAGCGTAGATTACTACCTACGTGAGCAAGTGCCTAACTTGCGCAAAGGTTAAGGTAGAATATTAGAAGCCCTCAGGATTATTACAACAACCAGTGATACCCAAGTGGAAATAGGAATGAATAACGAAGGATTTTATAACCAAATTGCCTAAATCGCCTGCCGGACTGGATGCTATTTGGGTGATTGTTGATCGGTTGACTAAATCCACCCATTTCCTACTAATAAAAGAAACATACAAAATAGATAGATTAACACAGATCTACATAAAGGAGGTCATGAGAATTCATGGAGTGCTAATATCTATCATTTCTAACCGAGAAAGTGGATTCACCTCACGATTTTGGCAGTCACTCCAGAAAGCAATGGGGACCAAACTTAATATGAGTACTTCCTACCAACCCCATACGGATGGCCAAATCGAGCAAATCATTCAAACACTAGAAGATATGCTTCGAGCTTGTGTGATAGATTTTGGCAAGGAATGGGATACCCACTTGCCCCTAATTGAATTCTCCTACAACTATAGCTACCACACAAACATTAAAGTCGCTTCTTTTGAGGCCTTGTGTCACACCCTATTAAAGCGGAAACACTGGGCGTGGCATTACAAAGGGTCTCATAGCAAAAGTTTAAAGACAACACCAACCATAGTATTAAAAATCATTACAAATTTACAACGAGTTTGAACAACTTTTTAAAAGAAATTACAATGTATTCAAAAGTCAACACATGCAAATGCTCATACAAGTGTTGTGTCTCTACGTGTCTCTTACTAGATGATTCCTAAAAAAGCATGTAAAATGAGCCTCAACTATAAAAATAGTTGGTGAGTACTCACAGATTAAAACTAATATTGGGTTCAAGAATAGAAATAAAAGTTTTGATAAGAGTTTACATAAATAAAAGTATATTGCTAAAATGAGTTTTCAAGAATCGAAATGATACTCATTGTTACAAGGAGCAAACAATTTCATTGCTAAAACAAGTATATAAGTTTTCAGTAATAAAAGTCCATTGCTATAATGAGAAACAAAGTTCGTTGCTATAATAAGCATAAAAGCTTAGTTGCTAAAATAAGTATACAAGTTTCATTGCTAAAATAAGTATACAAGTGTCATTGCTAACATAAGAATACAAGTTTCGTATGAGCATAAAGATTCCATTCATGAGTTCGCAACCCAAACCTAATGACCGAATTGTGCCCTATTGACTACTATGTGTATCGCAAACATAAAGAATAAAATGGTAAAATGCACTCAAGAAAATCGTGCGAGTGAGGAGTTGTCTACCTCCTGATAACGCTATCCATAATAACAATAGGCTCAAAAGAGTTAATGAGTTGTGTCGAGAGATTCCAGGGACTTAACTGCGATACAGTCCTCATGAATTAAAGTAACATACACTTACATACGAAATATAGCAACCAGGTTTCATACGAGTCAAAATAAATACAACGAACATAAATAGTTTAGGACATGCTTTTCCACCCAAAAACATTTAAAAACCAAAAATAGGGGGAGTCGTGAATACTCACTATATGCAAAATATAGCAACCAAGTTTATACGAGTCAAATAAATACAACGAACATAAATAGTTTATTGACATGCTTTTCCACCCCAAAACATTTAAAACCCAAAAATAAGGGGAGTCATGAATACTCACAATGCATTGAGATGATGCAAATGGTGCCTTGAACTACATTCTACTTGTATCACTACTGATTCCTCCAATAATGGTACACACTAGTGAGTCTCTAATTGAAATCTAACACTAGTATACTTGCTACTATAATAGAATTATGTCAATATTGTGTCAAAATTAAATATCGATAAATTACAAACATTTTCTAAAATGGTGAATTTTATAACTCATGTGATTAAGATAATTTTGGATACTATTTTCCAGATTTTTGTAATATTAATTGAGGGTATTTCAATACATTTAAGGGTATTTTAAGTTCCTAAAAATCCAAAATATTATCAAATAGTTTCCAAAAATTCCCAAACTTTGCATTTTCATTCATAGTAGAGGTCTTCCAAAAGTTTTCCCTTGAGTTTTGATGTGCTTAACTATTTTTCCAAATTTTTATGCCTTCATAACAATATAAATTCGTGAAAAATAGAATATAGATGATAAAAATTCCCAAACTTTTTATAATACTGCCATTAGACATACTTAAGCTGGGGAAAATATAAAAATGGATTTCTAAAATGTTTAACCCAATTTTATGATTTTTGTGCATTTATTCTACTAAAAATTAAAATAAATAGAAAAATGTTTCCCAAAATTGCCCAAAATTTTCCTAATACTGTTATTATACATATATAAGCTGTGAAAAACATAAAAGATATTTTCAATTAGTCTTGCTATTTTTATTTATTTTGTCCTCTTAAATAATCAATAATTGGACATAATTATTAAAAAGTTAAAGTAAATTACCAAAATTATTTTGAAATTCATTTGCAGTGTAAATAATCTGGGAGAAATACCAAAGGTGGTTTTTATCTATTGGAATTCGATTTTGTGGATTTAAGTGTATTTAATTTTAGAAAGTAGAAGAAAAATAGCATACTGAATAGAAAAATCATTCAAATTTTTATTTAGAGTTCAAATATATTATAAGATCTTCTAATAAATTTTCATAAATTTTAGATGAGCAGAACTATTTTTCGTGTTTTTAGTCCATTATAAATACAAAAATCGAGGAAAAATAGGAATACATTATGAAAAATTCTGAAAATATTTTCTGAGTCGTACAAATAGGGTAGGAGCTGCAAAAATTATTATATACCGTTTTCACATTTTCTAAAGTGGCTTTATAATTTATTGGGGCAAAATAAAGAGAAAATTCAAAACCAAAATAAATAGTAAGAAAAATCGATGAAACTTAATGAGAGGTCATTATTTACCATAGGGGTCATCCATGAATTTATCTAGGATTTATAGATCTCAGAAAGTATTTTATATGATTTATTCCCATATTTTATTGCGATAATATTATCCGAGAAAAATGAATTATTTTCTGAAAATTTATAGATCATCTTATTTTAGTAGTGGGATTCTTGAAAAAATCGGATTTGATCAGAAAAGAGTTTTAGGTATTTATTTGAGAATAAATCCTTTATGAAGATCATCACATGCATGTTGGTTTGAAGACCATTCATGTGTTTGAAATCTTAACAATTCATTTTTTAAAGAAAACTTTGGATGCATGTGGTGTTTTTCCACCAAAACATGTAGAAAAGTGCATTTCCTTGATTTTGACTTAGGTTTAAGTCATGGGACTTCATCATCTACAACACGCATGTTGTTTTTAGATGAAATCCTACCACCATCATCATCAAAATGTGAGTAAGTGCAAGTTTTCATGATTTTACAATAGAATGGAGTATAAGATGGAGAAAATCCATGAAAACAAATACAACTTGAAGGAATGGTGAAGTAGAAATCGATTTTACCTTCTAGAACACCTCAAGATGATTATGTTTTAGAGTTCAAGGTGTGTTCTATGACCCATTTTCTGGAGAATTTCATGGTTGATGGAGAAAAGAAGAGAGAATAGAGAGAAAATGAAGTGAGGGAGTGTGAGAGAGAAAGTGAAGTATGGAGAAATGGAGTGTGGAGGGGAATTGATTGAGTGTGTTGGGAAGAGGAGAGAGAAAGAGGAATCTGATTTTGAATGGAGAGAGGGTCTTCGTCTTTTAAATTTTATAAAATATAACTTTATTTTATAAAAATATCAAGTTTTTATAAAATATGCACCTTATCCTAATTTTCATGCACAAAACCTTGATTTTTGGCTTAGAAAATAAGGTTAAATACTAATGTCTTAAATTTTATTTCTCCTTGGTTATATTTTGCTAATTTAAGTTATTTTTAATTGAGATAATAAAGTCCATACCAAATTTTATGGATTTTTAGGTGTTAAGTTTATAAATTTTAGTTTTTATGGTTTTTAGGGTCTTGAGATTTAATAAATATTTGGATATCAAAATAAATTGAATTATTTGAGATTTCAATTTATGTTAGAGTTTCATAACTCTTTTCTAGTTAAAAATAATGTTTGTAATTTATTTTTATCGATTTATTGGCATTCTATGTAGTGGTTTCGAGATTCAAGCGAAATTGAGGAATCGAGTATACTAGTCCTAATCTTCAACTTTGACATAAGTTTCTATGAGACTTTGACCAAATTTCTACTTTTAAGTCAAGTACATATGGGTGTATAAAATTCATGAAAAGGTGTTCGCGTCAAAGAGTTACCCGAATATGGATATTCACTATAGTTAAGTAGTTGTAGAATTCACATACCAATGTGAAATCCAAGTACATTATCCATTGTTTCTAATTGTTTCCAAGTTTCTATTAGGTTATAAATTTGCTTCTAGTTATGAAGTCTAGTATGTGTCGTGCCTACACGTGCAACTAAGTTTATCAAATCTAGAACTGACTCGAATTTTGATAGTTGTCACACCTTGTACGGCCAAAAATGTAGATCACCTCTCTGTTGGACTGAGGTGGGAGACACCCAGCTGACAAGAGGACAAATACCAAACACCACTCTTACAAGACCTAAAATTATTCAGGAAACAACTGAGAAAATAGTTTAGATCAGCACACGACTCCAAATATCACGAG
This sequence comes from Lactuca saligna, assembly GCF_052625555.1. Taxonomy (NCBI): domain Eukaryota; kingdom Viridiplantae; phylum Streptophyta; class Magnoliopsida; order Asterales; family Asteraceae; genus Lactuca; species Lactuca saligna. Next base: position 172,196,952 of record NC_136417.1, on the reverse strand, counting down.
ACCGACAAAAGAGTTATGCAGACAAAAGACGAAAGCCGCTGGAGTTCCAAGTAGGTGATTACGTGCTACTAAAAGTTTCTCCGTGGAAAGGGATGATCGGTCTGGTGACTTACAAGTTGCAGCTACCATCGGAGCTCAGCAACATACACCTTGTCTATCACATGTCAAACCTTAGGAAGTGCTTATCGGATGAAACCCTCAGTATTCCACTCGATGAGATTGAGGTGAACAAAAATCTCATGTTCGTTGAAGAACCAGTCGAAATCATGGATAAGGAAGTGAAGCGTAAGAAGCAAAGCCACATTCCTATTGTAAAGGTTCGATGGAGTGCAAAGCACCGACAAGATTTCACATGGGAACACGAGGATCAAATGATGCAAAACTACCCTCACCTCTTTTCTAGCTCTTAAGGATAACTCATGAAAGAATTTCGGGACAAAATTCCCTCTAACGGGGGGATGATGTCACAACTATCATTTTAGGGCTAGAAATTTCTATCCATATACAACTAGCATCCTTGGTGTAACTGTGTGACGCTATGTGTACTATAAGTGAATTTCAATATTATACAAGTTTATACATCTAGAATTTGTTTAAAGTCGAAACCCTATTCATATAAACCCAAAATATAACTCAATGAGCAATGATCACTCAACTCGGGGCGTTAACCCAAGCCTTTCAATCCAAACCTCTAAATTGACCAAAACTTTCTTATTGGGCCCTAATGGGCCGATAACTACTCAACTTGGTTCTTTTGGGCCAAAACCTATTGTTGGGCTTTAATTGGGCCAAAAATCCCTATTTAATACTTTGTTGGGCCATAGGACCCTTATTGGGCCTTATTTGGCCATGACGAGTTATTTCGAGCTTCTTAAGTCGAAAACCTTTGCCATTTAGCCTCATTGGGTCGTAAACCTGTATATGGGCCTTCATGGGCCAAAACCTTTATTGGGCTTATGATTCTAGGTTACACTTAGAAGCCTAAACCCATTCTTTTCTTTCCCCCCCCCCCTGCATGACTGATCGGTCCTCTAATAAGAAAAAAGAGAAAAGATGGCATTATTTATAAGAGTGACACCTCAAATTTTCATGGCATATATCTGTGCAATTACACCCCATACTTCCATGCAAAGAAGTATTAACCTTCATTCAAAATCTTTTCTCTTCCTTCCCCCTCATTGTATCTCAGCCGAACCATGCTCATTATCCCCAACCACTTTTCATTTCAATTAAAAAATTCTGTCATCTCTCCCTCTCAAACTCAAAGAAATTCTCTCATTATTCCCTTCAATCTTTGTGGGTTGTGTGTCCATCAAAGAGGTTATTTCAAGCTTTCATAAACTGGGTAACTTTTGAATAGATTAAATTGTTTTATTCCAAATTACACTAAGAATTCTTCGTCATATACTTCTATTTCGTGTTCATGCTTCTTAGAACCATCTCAACATTGAAACTCTCCTCAAGGAAGCTATCTGATGGGTTTTAGCCATAAGAACTTTCCTATGTGTGCATGCAAAACCCCAATGCTCGGATCTAGGCATTCTAATTAAACATGCTATTAATCCAAGACTTCTAATAACTATTTAGGCTAAATAACAACATTGAAATAGAGCTAGAACCATACCGTTGAGTTCCTTGTTGTCCTTGTTGTCTTGGATCTTCTAGAGTCACAAATGTCACTCCTCTAATGGCTTACAAACACCAAAACAAGGAGGATGATTTGGGAGAGAGGAGAGGGGATGGAATTCGATCAGAGGTTCTCTACTTTAGGTGAGATGTCGAATTCCCTCAGCCATGGGGTCTATTTATACTTGTAGACTCCTTAAGGGTTACAGCTTAAACCCTATTGGATAATCTTCTCTTAAGGCTATCCAAATCCATTCCTAGATAACTCATATGGACGATTTTAGCTATCCTATATCTCTTAGAATTCGTCCAAAGCATATCCCAATGGATTTACAGTCTAAAGTTTAACTATCAAACAATTGACAGTTTATACCCTCTTATTTAATTAATCTCTTTAAGTCTCCAAATTAATTCCAATTAATTCTATGACTTATATTAATCAAATAACCATATATTATTCCTTATAATATTTACTCTCTCTTAATAAGTCATCCTATCAAGTTGCTATGGTGAAGGCAACCCAAAAGGACCATGCACAACCGGGTCAAATACTTGCCTAATATAGTTACAGCCTTTGACACTATTCCAACAGTCTCCCACTTGGATAAGTCTAGTAACTATACAAGTACAATTCGGTTTGCAATCGTAGCTCTCAACTGTCAAACTCTGATCTAATCAATCTTGTCCTTTAGATAAGGGATCGTACAGTCCTTTGTTACATATCATGCTGACAATCCTATGGAATGGTTAGTCAAGCATTTAGGTTTCTCGATCTCTGATTTATTTGACATAGAACTTAATCGAACACATCAATTCAGTTGTGACCGGGCCCGACACATAAGTCAAATCAAATCATCGAGCGGCCGAGATATCGCTTTTACCTTCTTCGATAAAAGTTACAGAAAAACTTCGACTTATATGCATTTACTTATTCATTAACCAACTATACACAACAATGCGTTTTATAACACCGATTTACTGATGCGTTTTCGCATTATCAATGTACAATCAATTAATAAATAACAAACCATATATCTAGGTTTTAAGACTAAATGATATTATCATCTTGCTATCACCCTTTTATATCATATTCCATAAGGTGATTCCAGCAAGCGCGGGTTTGTTCCAATGCTCAAAACCAGTTCATAAGCACTCATGAACGTTGTAGCAACCCTTTGCTATGTCTAACACCAATTAGACATTCTACACACCAATTCATGACAATCTTCATTCATATCCACTTCCAACATATAAACGATTGTGGACAATTTGAACAATTCGATTATTCCTAATAAACTCAATTAATCTGGAAGTCAAAACATGTAAAGTGAATCAATAGTTAAACAATTAACATAAGATAGTAACATTACTCATAAATAAAACTCCTTTATTTAATCATCAAATGTTAATTACATTTATCTATTACGCGTTTCTAATATTATCTAATCTATGCTAATATCATCCTTCAGCCCAATACTCCTAGCATGTTGCAAGTGCTTAACCCTACTCAGTCCCTTCGTAAGCGGATCTGCTGGGTTATCTTCTGATGATATCCTCTTAACTATGAGTTGTCCTTCTTCTACACGATGTCTAATGAAATGATATTTTCTATCGATATGTCTTGATCTACCATGATCCCTCGGTTCCTTGGTCAAGGAAACCGCTCCTTCGTTATCACAGAAAATCTCCATGGGCTCCTTTATGGCAGGTACAACTCCAAGATCACCGATGAAGTTCTTTAGCCATATTGCCTCTTTCGACACTTCGCTCGCTGCAATGTACTCTGATTCGCACGTTGAATCAGCTACAGTCTCCTGCTTGGAACTCTTCCATGTCACTGCTCCTCCATTTAGGGTAAAGACCCAGCCCGACTGCGAATGGTAGTTGTCCCTGTCAGTCTGAAAACTGGCGTCACTATACCCTCGCACCTTCAAGTCATCACTCCCTCCGAGGACTAAGAACCATTCCTTCGTCCTCCGAAGGTACTTGAGGATGTTCTTCACCGCAATCCAATGTGCTCTGCCAGGATTCCCTTGATATCTACTAACCATGCTCAAAGTGAAGGCTACATCAGGGCGAGTACAAGTCATAGCGTACATGATTGAGCCAACTGTGGAAGCGTATGGTACTCAGCTCATTTCTGCTATTTCAGCTTCGGTACTCGGACTTTGAGTCTTACTCAACTTGGCATTACTTTGTATCGGTAATTCTCCCTTCTTCGAGTTTTCCATACTAAAACGTTTTAGTACCTTCTCTAAGTAAGTATTCTGACTAAATCCAATTAGTCTCTTACTTCTTTCTCTTACTATCCTTATTCCCAAAATGTAAGAAGCCTCTCCGAGGTCCTTCATAGCGAAGCACTTCCCGAGCCGGGGCTTAACCTCCTGCAGAGTCGGGATGTCGTTTCCTATGAGTAATATGTCACCGACATATAGAACGAGAAAGCTTACTATACTCCCACTAGCTTTGACATATATACAAGATTCATCTTCGCTTCGTACAAATCCAAACTCTTTGACTTTCTCATCGAAGCAAAGATTCCATCTGCGAGACGCTTGCTTAAGTCAATAAATGGACTTCTCAAGCTTACACACTCTATTCGAATGCTTTGGATCCACAAACCCTTCTGGCTGAGCCATCCTCAGCCAATTTTCCGTTAAGGAAAGCGGTCTTGACATCCATTTGCCAAATCTCATAATCATGAAATGCGGCAATTTCTAGCATCACTCTAATAGATTTAATCTTCGCAACTGGTGAGAAGGTCTCATCATAGTCAACTCCGGGAGTTTGAGTAAGCCCTTCGCAACCAATCGCGCTTTATATGTGTGTACGTTTCCACCCACGTTGGTCTTCTTCTTGAAGATCCATTTGCACCCAACGGTCTTACGTCCGGGCACATGATCAACCAAATTCCAAACTTGGTTATCATACATGGATTGTATCTCGCTATCCATTGCCTCTTTCCATTTTCCAAACTCCGGGCCTGCCATGGCTTCCTTATAGCTATTAGGTTCATCAAGATTTACTAGTGTACTATCACTAATATACGTGTCCCCTTCGGTAGTAAAATGAAAACCATAAAACTGGGGATGAACTCTAACTCTATCGGAACGTCTAAGAGGTAAGGACTCGTCAATCGGTTCAACCAGAGTTTCCTCCTCGGGTTGAGTGCCAGCGGTAGAGGTTCCTTCATCTATCGACTCTTGAATCTCTTCAAGTTCGATTTGCCTCCCAGTGTCTCCTTGGCTTATGAGTTCTCGCTCTTGGAAAACACCTCTCCTTGCAACGAAGACAATGTTGTCCTTCGGTCTATAGAAGAGATATCCAAAGGATGTCTGCGGGTAGCCGATGAAAATACATCGCTCACTTCGAGGTTCAAGCTTGTTGTGAGTATCTCGTCTTACGAAAGCCTCACAACCCCAAACCTTGATATGTGCTAATGAAGGAGCTTTACCTGTCCACATCTCGTGAGGTGTTTTGGCAACCTTCTTAGTAGGGACTCGGTTAAGGATATGGGTGGCAGTCTCTCAGGCATACCCCCAAAAAGAGATAGGTAGTGAAGCACGACTCATCATAGAGAGAACCATATCCAATAAGGTTCGATTACGCCTTTCTGCCACACCATTCAACTGCGGTGTCCTAGGAGGCGTCAATTGCGAAACCATTCCACACTCCTTGAGATAATCGTGGAATTCAAGACTTAGGTACTCTCCTCCTCGATCGGATCGAAGCATCTTGATTTTCCTGCCCAATTGATTCTCCACTTCATTCTTGAACTCTTTGAACCTTTCAAAGGTTTCTGACTTTTGCTTGATTAAGTAGATATACCCATATCTACTATAATCATCGGTAAAAGTCACGTAGAAGCGGTTCCCATCCTTCGTGGTTGATCTAAATGGTCCACATACATCGGTATGTATTAGGTCCAATAGACCCTCACCCCCTTCACAAGTACTCGTGAAGGGTGATTTAGTCATCTTTCCAAGTAAACAAGACTCGCATGTGTCATCTTCCCTATGGTCAAATGACTCCAACACTCCATCCTTTTGGAGTTGGGCTATGCGTTTCTTGTTGACATGTACAAGACGACAATGCCACAAGGATGCTTTATCCATACTAGTGGAAGAATCTATATTCAAAAACATAGTTATCAACAATCATAACAGTTTCATATATTCCATTACATGGTATAGCTTCAAAGTAAAAGACATCATATAGATAAGCCAAAATAGAACCATTATTATTAAAAGAAAATCTAAATCCTTGTCTATATAAACCATGAAATGAAATGATGTTTCTAGCCATTTCTGGCGAATAGCAACAATTGTTCAAATCTAAAACTAAATTATTCCTAAGCACTAAAGAATACACTCCAATCTTGGTCACAAGTGATGATCTTCTGTTCCCCATGATTAGATTGATCCTTCCTTGCTCCACATCCCTACTTCTTCTTAGTCCCTGCACATTAGAACAAATGTGATAACCACAACCGGTATCAAGAACCCAAGAAATAGCATGATTAGAATCGTTAGATTTGATTGTGTATATACCTGCGAAAGATGGCTTGATCTTTCCATCTTTGATTGCTTGCAGGTAATCTGGGCAGCTTCTCTTCCAATGTCCTATCTTGTGGCAGTGGTGGCACTCTGCCTCCTTCGGGTTAGGGCAGGGGTTAGCGGGATCAACTTTGGTCCCATTAGAAGAGGCACCATCTCGGGCTTTAACCTTGCGATGGTTATTGGACGAGGCCTTCCTCTTCTTTCCCTTTCCTTGACCAATAGACAAGACAGGAGCAGTAGTCGGATTGGGAGTTGGTGCAACAGACTTGTCTTTGAAGTTGCTCTCGGCGACCCTCAAAAGACCTTGGAGTTTGCTTAGGGTGACCTCCTCTTTGTTCATGTGGTAGGTCATCCTAAATTGGTTGTACATCGGAGGCAAAGAGTGAAGCACCATGTCGATCACCAAGTCTTCCCCAAAGTCAACATTTTACTTGCGAAGGCGGTCGACATACCTTTGCATCTTTTGCAGGTGCACGGTAAGAGATTCTCCATGACCCATCTTAGCGGAAATCATGTTAGTGAAAATCTCATAATGCTCTTGTCTCGCGTTTTGGTGGTATCTCTCCAATAAGTCTTGGTGCATCTCGTACGGGTACATGTCCTCATAGGACTTTTGGAATTCGGAGTTCATTGTCGCGATCATGATGCAATGCACTTTCGTTGCATCACGCTCGTGAGTTTCGAAAGCGGTGATTTCGGCGGGAGTAGCGATTTCGGGGTTGATTTTCTCGAGCTTCTCATCGAGGACATACTCTTTATCCTCATAGCGAGCAATGGTGCGAATGTATCTTATCCATTCGCTAAAGTTCGTTCCATCGAAGGTGACCTTTTGGCAAAGGCTCATCAACGTGAAAGAACTTGCAGCAGCGTTGTTTGTGTTCGACATCTACAATTAGAAAGGACAAAGATAGATTAGAATAAGAATCCCTAATTATCACCCAATAAGAAAAATTAGGGCTAGGATCCAAAAATAACATTTACATACTAGAAAAGGGATGCCGTAATCTAACATGTAAATAAATTGAAGGTAAGTGAATGACGATTCACTAATTCTCCATCACAAAACTTAAACTATTAGTCCTAAGTGTATTGAGAATTCCTAGGTTCGGATGAGATTCATTGAAACTATTCAATGGCATGTTTAAATCTTGAAATGCCCCTCTTGTTTGTGACTGGGATACCGAGGATCACAAAGCGGGTGTGAATTACCATGCAAATTCACATGGTGCCTTCATTGTAACGATCACCTATTCAATGTGCCGGTAAACCACACACGCTCCATCGAACTATGATAAACAATGAATCACCCTTTGCCACCTTCTCTTAGAACCAATTAGTGTGCCGGTAAACCACACACGCTCCAGTAACTTCTTAGCAAGGTGCAAAGTGTAATTTCATGGGATTGCATCAATTCACTTTTCCTAAAGTAACTAAGATTGGGAAATTTTAAAATATGTGTAGTTACTTTATATTTCTTCTTATACTTTTAATGAGAGGATGAGGTTGCCCTATCCTACCCGTTCGGCTAACGACCCTCCACCAATCAAGCAAGCGGTGGGTGTGAGTGTACACCCATTAAGCGCCATTTTATAGGCCGCAACCTTATACCAACCTTATAGATCGGCTTCGTGAATGAGGCCTACTAACGGTAAGACTAGCATTTAGTTATATATATATATATATATATATATATATATATATATATATATATATATATATATATATATATATTATTCTAGTAATATCATATTAGTATAGGGTAGTATTTTAAACTTTTAAAATCTAGGGTTTGAAATTTAAGTTGTCTAAATTAAAACTTTTAATCACAAATATAAATTTCAAAACTTGAGGGCAAGTTTTAAACATTTAAAACATGGAGGATGAAATAACAAATAATTCCAATTAACAATTAATATCCTAATTATCTATATTTGATTTATTCAATATTTCTTTTAAGATAATTACCAAAATAATCAAAATAAATAATTAATTATCATATAAGGAAATTAAATATTTTATTGGATGATAAATATCTTTAATTAGATTAAGATTATAGTCATATATATCAAAAAAAAAACGGATTAGGGTTGATCTAATTATTTTAAGGAAAGTTTCCATAAGATAATTATGAAAAAATCCCGAATTTGGCCATTCCTGACGCCTGGACTCGCCGAGTGCACAAAGGGACTCGCCGAGTCTGGCCTACTTGCCGAGTCCACTTTGGAACTCGCCGAGTCCATGACTCAGAAACCAAAAATCGAATTTTGCAGGTTTGTTTCAGTTAATCAAGCAACAATTTGAAGAAAACCAAGCTAGGCTCTGATACCACTGATGGGTTTTAGCCATAAGAACTTTCCTATGTGCGCATGCAAAAACCTAATGCTCGGATCTAGGCTTTCTAATTAAACATGCTATTAATCCAAGACTTCTAATAACTATTTAGGTTAAATAACAACATTGAAACAGATCTAGAACCATACCTTTGAGTTTCTTGTTGACCTTGTTGTCTTGGAGCTTCTAGAGTCACAAATGTCACTCCTCTAATGGATTACAAACACCAAAACAAGGAGGATGATTTGGGAGAGAGGAGAGGGGATGGAATTTGACCAGAGGTTCTCTACTTTAGGTGAGATATCGAATTCCCTCAGCCATAGGGTCTATTTATACTTGTAGACTCCTTAAGGGTTACAGTTTAAACCCTATTGGATAATCTTCTCTTAAGGCTATCCAAATCCATTCCTAGATAACTCATATGGACGATTTTAGCTATCCTATATCTCTTAGAATTCGTCCAAAGCATATCCCAATGGATTTACAGTCTAAAGTTTAACTATCAAACAATTGACAGTTTATACCCTCTTATTTATTTAATCTCTTTAAGTCTCCAAATTAATTCCAATTAATTCTATGACTTATATTAATCAAATAACCATATATTATTCCTTATAATATTTACTCTCTCTTAATAAATCATCCTATCAAGTTGCTATGGTGAAGGCAACCCAAAAGGACCATGCACAACCGGGTCAAATACTTGCCTAATATAGTTACAGCCTTAGACACTATTCCAACACTATCTAGGCTAAAAGTTTACTCCTTATCCCTCTTCAAACTGAAAGAGCCCCTAAGGTGAGCTTCATACCCCTTTTTTTCGTGATTTTCTATCTTTAAGTGTGTGTGGGGGGATACAAGCTTTGTTTTGTGTAAAATTTGTGTATCTATGGTTGCAAATGGCTTGACACGGGGAGGTCGGCACCCCAGAATGGTCGTACCGGGTAGGTCAGGCACCCCAGAATTGCCCGACAGTATGTACGCTTTGTGATTGTATGGTATGTGGTATGATGGGGGAACTCACTAAGCTTCGTGCTTACGGTTTTCACTTTTTGTTTCAGGTACTTCGTGTCTAAATTAAAGGAGTCGGCTTGATCGCAGCGCATCACAGTATGTTTTCCGCACATGAGATCTTTGGGATTACACTCTGATATGGTTCTATGATAATATGTTTTCATTACTAACACTTTTGTTTGACACGAGATATTATTATGAATGTTTTTACACTGATGGTTTTATGTAATAACTGATATAAAAATGAAATTTTTGGCCTTGAAAATTGGGATGTTACAACTCTTTATTGCTAAGTAGTGGGTTAACATTACATTTGAATAAATGTAGTTACTCGTATGAAATGGCGAGAAATATTATTTCTTTTCATGGCTTGTACAAACAAGGTTATAGTTTTTCATTTGATAATGAATGCGGTGCTATTAAATGTTTTTTATAATGATGTATTATATTTTAAAGCATTACCTTACAATAGTGTATATGAAGTTATGAATGTTGTAGATAACTTAGGAAATAATGTATTACATATTGATTTTTCCAATAGTTCGCATAAGGCATCCTTGTGGCATTGTTGCCTTGGACATGTCAAAAAAGAAGCGCATAGGCCAACTCCAAAAGTCTGGAGTTTGGAATCATTTGACTTAAATTTGGATGATAGTTGTGAGTCTTGTATTCTTGGAAAAATGACAAAGTCACCCATCACTAGTACTTGTTCAAGGGGTGAGGGTTTGTTGGATCTCATACACACAAATGTTTGTGGACCCTTCAAAACCGCCACTAGGGATGCTAACCGCTTCTATGTGCCTTTTACTGATGATTATAGTAGATATGGTTATATCTACCTAATCAAGCATAAATTGGAAACCTTTGAAAAGTTCAAAGAGTTTAAAAAAGAAGTGGAGAATCAGCTGGGCAAGAACATTAAGATGCTTCGATCCGATCGAGGTGGTGAGTAATATAGCATGGAGTTCCTTGACTATCTTAAGGAATGTGGAATTGTTTCACAATTGACACCTCCTAGGACACCACAACTTAATGGTGTGGCCGAGATGCACAATCAAACCTTCTTGGACATGGTTCCTTTCATGATAAGTCGAGCTTCATTATTAATCTCATTTTGGGGTTATGCCTTAGAGACTGTCGCCCATATCCTTAATCTAGTCCCAACTAAAAATGTAGCCAAAAAAGGTTACCAATCTCATTTTCGGTCTTTCGTAAGAAATTAGATCATACATTTATGGTAATAAGGAACAAAGTCCAATTCGTAGTAAAAGGTTATAGTCAACTGGAAGGAAATGACTATGACGAAACATATGCTCCAGTTGCAAGGCTAGAGGCCATACGAATTTTCCTAGAGAATGCAGCGCATAAAAATGTCAAAGTACATCAAATGGATGTAAAAAGTGCATTCCTCAATGGAGAACTGAAAGAAGAGGTACACTTAAATTAACCCCTAGGTTTTGAGAATCTTGATCTTCCTCATTACTATTATAAGTTGGAGAAAGCTATGTATATCTTGAAGAACGAACCCATTGCCTGGTATGAATCTCTTCCTACGTTTCTTATTGAATCTAGATACAATCTTGGGGTCATTAATCCTACCCTCTTTCAAAGTTCGAGTGAAAAGCATTTAATGCTTGTTTAAATCTATGTGGATGGCATCATCTTTGGCTCAACTAATCAAGTTATGGTAGATGATTTTCCTTTGCTCATGACAATCAAGTTTCAAATGAGCATAAATATAGAGATCAACTTCGTTCATAGTCTTCAAGTTAAGAAATTCCTACAAGGAATCTTCATTCATCAAGAGATGTATACCACTGAAATATTAAAGAAATATTCAATCGGTAACTGCTCTTCGGCAAAGGTCCTAATGGCCTTTAGTTACAAAATCACCACAAATCCCACTGAAGAGTCAATTAACCAAAAGGTATACCGAGGATGATTTCTCTAATGTACCAGATCACAAGTAGGCCTAAAGTTGTCTTAGCAACGAGTTTGTGTACCCGATACCAAGCTGATCCCAAGGTGTCTCATCTGGCAGTAGTCAAACAAATTTTTAGATAACTTAAAGGGAGCAAAGCTTTGAATCTTTGATACCCATCAGGGAATGACAATAATTTTCAAGCTTTTAAAGAATCAGATCATGTGGGATGCTAATTATAACATAAAATCATTTCTAGAGGATGTCGCTTCCTCGGTGGAAGACTGGTGAGCTGGTCAACTAGAAAACAAAAATGCATCTGACTATACACTACAGAGGCATAATACATTGTGGCAGCCAGCAGTTGCTCACAAGTCTTATGGATGAAAATGCAACTCATGGATTACGGCTATGGAATGCTTCACATCCCAATTTACTGTGATTCATGTAGTTTCATTGCTATTTCACAAAATCCTATTCAACAATCCAAGATGAAACACATTGAACTGCGGTATCACTTCATCATGGATCATATCCTTAAAGTGAAAAGGAATATCACAATCTTAGTCATCATTCATACCACAATTATTCATTCAAGAACACAAATTTTCTTTTCCTCTATTGGTAATGAATAAAGTTTCAAGGGTGTGCTATTTATGAAATCTATCAAATCAACTATTGTTTCAAGAGAATGTTTTTATTTTGATTCATTAAAAAGCATTATATCTCTGAGTTAATTTTCAAAAACTATACCTTTTAAATAAAAATAAGGAGGTTTTTGTATTTTCAATAAAATGTTTTTTCTTACCAACCCGGTTTGATATGACTTAGAATGTATCAAGGAACTGTCAGACGTTTTCCTCCCATTATCCCATTTTCTTGAACGATTAAACATAATTAACCCCATGTTTGACATCATCACCATCATGTTCATTTAATGCCCCCATTCCTGCATTTAATGAACGTCATTTCCCTCATATATTTTTAGTCAAATATATTCAAACGGTAAAAACGTTTGTCTTTTCACAGTTGTTCAAATAGTTTCCCAATTTTAATACCATTTTGAAATCCTAAGGTATAAAGACTCCCATTTCCTTCCAAGAAAGCGTTACACTTTTTGAACCTAAACGACGATCTTTATCGTCTCCCCCCTTGCCAAAAATCTTTCTGCAAGCTCGTCAAACACTTTTTGTGTAACAAATGACGAAATAGGGCATATCCGAGAAACAATCAAAACCCACTGGCTCAACATCGACCATCAGAAAAACTGGTCCGACCATAATATCGACCAATTATAGAGCAATCTTCCAAGATCATGACCATTACGATGATTCTATCAAGATGATGATTCATTATCTTCCAAAGCATCCACTGAATCGTCCATTCGATTTTGTATGTGATATGGCCCCTTAGTCTGTGCTCTTCAAGTGTGTGTTCTCAGCCTACAAACCTCAAGAAGAACTGGAGCAGATTCATTTCAAGTTAATGAATGATTCAACAGTTGTTCTTACAAAGGCAAAATTTATTGATGCAATCAATCTTAGGGTTATAGCTTCAACAAAATTCAAGAGCCCTAGAAATGATGAATTCTTAAAAGATTTGTACGAAATTGGCTACCAAGATAAATTCAAAGGGATTGCCGATTTTAAAAATGGGAAGTCATTGATATATGGCAATTTCTATTCTATTACCTCATCAGATGTATATCTGGATGAACTGGAGGAACTGGCGCTATGGGTAAACAAGTCTTGGACATATTGCGGAGCATCTTTACTTGATAAGAACTTGAATATGGCACCATCCTTTGTGATAATTTTCTCACTTACATTAGCAAGCATGCTCCAAAGGAAGGCCTGACTGGATTCACCTCAGTGAGGTTTCTGGTCACTTTGCATTAAATATATGTGTAAGGATGCCGAAGTGAGCATAGGAAACAACATCAATCTCTTCTCTTCAAAAGATTTTAAAAGGTATTCTCTTCTTAGTGAACAATATATTTTTAGTTCCATTATAGAACTGCGTATACACATTTTGGCAAAGGTAGGTCTATTCGACTGTGTCGTTGTTGACCACATTCATGCTACAGACGATATTCCACCATATCGCTCTACCCTGCCTAGCCCCCACCGTAGACCACTAAACCTACACCAAACCTTAAATCTCCTAGGACTAAATTCATTTCCAATAGAAAGTCTACCCAATCAAAAACCGGTGAGAAAGGTACCTGATCCATGAATAGTATTGTAGTGCCCATGAACACTGAAGACCCAAGGAACACCAGAGAGGAAACTCACACTATAGACCTCAAGTAAACTGCAAACCTCAATCAAGAACACGAGCCTATCCTTACTGAAGGGACAATTCCTGAAGATACCGAAGAGCCTGATCAGTCCAACTATGAAGATCGCTCACAAGAAAGTTGAAACTACTTACCCCAGTTACCCAAAATCGAGCCAAATACAATGGATTCTCTTAAAAGACTCCAAGTGCAGTTCGATTCAATATTGAATCACTTAAGAGACCCCATTCGTCCACTCTGATATTGAAAGTGTAACAGTTTCAGATCAAGCTCGTGGGAAAATAGCCCATTCAGGATTCCAAGAGAATCCTGAAGTCATAAAAATCCTTAGGTTCCCAGGATTAATCAACTGTATGTTTTCACTCGCAAGGAGCTACACTACATCTTTCTTTTAATCCCACATGCACTACAAAAAGTTAATGCAAAACATGCTCCTTTTTCAGAGACCCTATCTAGAATGGTACTAAGGGCAAACTTAGTTTAACAACAAGGAGACCAAGGATGTTTTAGAAATCCTATACCGCCAATATTACATACAACATATTTGGCGAAGGGTGCACCATTGTGCGAGGATCTATGAACCTGGGGGACACCTCGGTGGTTACTGGTTTTGATGGATACTTTTCAGATGATAGTTGGAAAAGAATCAACGAAGCACAAAATCAAATCAAAGGAATTTTGAAGCATTCCAAAGAGCTATGCGTACTAGAAAATCAGGACAGTCTCAACAATAATAGCGAAAAGAAGAAGAAAATTGTCAAGTTGTTGTTTGCTATGCTAACTTCATCAATAATGCAAACACTATGCATGACTAGGAAAACGAATGAAAGTGGGTGAAAATGATGGAAGAAATGATGCGAAGAGCTAGTGAAGGAATCGGAAACCAAGCCAAAGGAACAAAAGCTGCAAGCAAACCAATTGAGGATGGTGATTCAAATGATGATGATTGCACTAAAGTTTAACACAGTTATGAACCTATGTTGGTTATGATTTTAACACATAAGATGACAAAATCTAACAACAGGGCTTCAATGACGATTTCTAATTGTTCTTTGACTAAGACGAATCAAATAGATCTCAACACTCCACTTCAAAGCCTAAGCCAAAGAAGAAAAGGCAGCCAACTATGTCAAGGATGGTGTTCCTTGAATTAAAAGGGAATATAGATCAGATTTTTACCACTATAATGTCCTTGGAACAACAAGTTCCAAGGACCGCAGACCCTCGATACTCCCACTATAATGTCCTTGGAACAACAAGTTCATGAGATAGAAAGGAGAGAAAATTCAACTGTTGATCGTATCCTTATTTTCATAGAAATGAGCATTATAAATTTAGATGTCCAACGTCAACAAGATTATCAGTCGTTCATGAAGAAAGAAGATGAATTCTTAAAAGAGTTTGAAGAAAAAAAGTGTGAAGGTGACTAAAGAATAAGAACATAAGATAAGGTACTTGATCGATAAAACTCACAAGGCTTATGAAGTAGGGTTTGCTGAACTTCAAACAACCACTCGAGGCCTAATGAGACTTTTCATGACAAGGGAGAACATAGATGATATCCTTGTAGCCACTAAGGATATCTACAACTACATCAAAAACCCAAGCCTGATGACGATGAATGATGTCAATAGCCAAATCCTAATAAACTTCCCCAGGACCTTCATGAAACTTGAAGAGTTAAAAGCCATGTTTGAGGAGAAGTCTAAGCCTTCTTCCTCAAATGGGGGAAAGGCTCTATGAAATCTAACTCCTCCTCGCAAATCACTAACACCCCTTCCAAAAAAACTCTTAACCAACCACATTCACCCAAAAGAACCTCGCCTCATAAAGAAAATCAAGCCAAAGTCATGTTAAGTAAGAACTCTACTGACACTCCATTCACCAGACAAATAAAAGTTGACTGGAGACCAGCCAATATAGCCGAAGATATATGGAAAATTTAAGGGTTCGACACTACATTTAATGAATCTATGATTCAGTCTTCTGGAAGTTTATGAAAGAAGATTATGTCACATATTTAACCTATGTAGCACCTCCAACTGATGGGTTCTAGGATGTCCCCCAATGCTTGATTTTTTCAAGTCTTTGATGAATTCGACCAAAGAGTTCCAGTTGCCTAATGATTGCCCATGTAATTTGAAAGATTATGGCAATTACATAACAAAGATGGGAAGAAGATAGATGACATTTGGTCAAATGATGCTCTTGAAGCAGTCAAAACATACAAGCATTGGTCATTCAAAAACACAACTTTCTACCAGTACACCCTCTTATGTTTTGGAAAAGAGTATTACCGAACATAGGCATATTTATTTCAAAGAATTCATTAGAAATATTCTTAATCGATAGGGTTTTATCTTCAAATTTGAAAAGCACCACAAAATGAAGCTAGTATATGAGAGAGCATGCAATTTTCTTAAGTTTCTCTTATATGACTTTGCCATAATTAATGCCGATATTTATCCCATCAATGCAAATCAAGTTGATCTCCCACCAATTGAGTATCCTATGATGATCACTGAAGGCATCCAACAGATGAATTCTAGTGCGACCAACAACCCTGACTTTGGCATCATCTTCAGAATCCATAAGGACACCAAAAAGAACTTCCATCCCACAAAAGCATTCTACAAATGCATCAAGAAGCAGCTAGAAGACATCCTCAAAATCACTAAAAATTCAAAATTCACTACCGACAAATTGAAGTTTGAAAATTAGGAGAAGAATAAAATGGGTGTTTTATGTGTGGAAGCTCTGGTCGGTCTTGATTGATTTTTTCAAACTTGAAAAGTGATGAGGAATATATGCAAGGTCACTTAGGGAAAATTGTCGATACATGAAGTGAATCTCTGAGAAGATTTGATTGGATAAAGTAGCGAGAAGATGTTTTGGGAAGACCTTTAGAAGAGTTGTATGTTTTGATATGGCGAAGAGCTATGTAAATAACAGAGAAGAGAAAGGTGACTTTTCAATGTGTTTATATGAGTTTATCTTTTGTGATACGACAGTGTTAGAAGTAATGATCACCATTACTGACATTGTGTGTTAGGTTGGTTTAACTAGTTCCAAACGTGGGAAACATGGCCATCTAAGTCAGGATTACTTTATATTTTTTATTGTAAACTTGAACTATTTCCTTCTATAAATAGACAGTCCTTATAATTGATATAACATGTTCCTAACTCCATCTTCCTTGTAACCTTATCATATTGCAATACAAGTATCCTTATCATTCATACTTAGTTGTTTATCATTTAATAACCCGTTTTTGACTAAAGACCAAGTTATGATTCAATAAGTATGTCTTTAACTTGCTTATACTTACTGATGTATTTCCTAGATATGCTTCCTTTATAATTCTGCTAACTCATTATTGTTGAGTTTTATTAAGATCCATGATATTAACTTAAATTCTGCTCCACGATCTCTTTTTCATTAAGTTATTCTCTCTACAACTATCAAGTTACACTTGAGATTTACGATTACCACCTCATTTCTAAATATAATTCTAAATTGATGTGCCGACAAACCGCACATGCTCCATGAATATATTATAAAGAAAATGTGTGTTTTCATGTGCACTATATTGACCCGTGTTTTTAATCATATAAAATGAGATTTTGTTTTAGTACTTTAAGTTATATTTTTAAGTTGAACAACATCTTATCAAATCCTTTCCATAACTCCACTCCCAAAATGCAAAATGGTGCTGATGGTGTTAAGCAATGAGCTTTTAAGAATCGACATCATTAGGAATCATGGAAGCCCCGTTAAACCTCTCTAATATCATTAGAGTAGGTGAACCTACTCATGGTAAGACTCACAATGTTTTATTTAAACATGTGATGGCACAGGTTGTAAATGTCTTATATAATATCTATAAAGTTAAAGCTTTTAAATTTAGGTGTTCCTTATTAATTCAGATTAACATGCGAGAATGCAATGTTAATAATTAGTATAAATTAGTACTCAAATTTATATATCATTATTATAAACAATATTAAATTTTAATCAAATATTTAAATTTAAAATCACCGTTTAAATAATATCTAAATTTAATTCAAGTACTCAAATTTAAAATAACCATTTAAAGAATACATATCTTACAAAAGAGGTAATATTCCTGATAGAATCTATTTTTATACGAACAGTGGATGCGGAAGAGAAGATATCTCGAAATTTATCATGTATGAAAATATAACCATGAAGAACATATGATGAGAATTTTTTAAAGATAAGAAAGAAAAGAGAGATAAAAATTAAGAACATGGCAAGAACATGTGACAGAAGATTCTCCCTTGGTGGGGAAAGATCCCATTAATTCTCTCTCTAGGATTACATTTTAGAAAAAGGTGTATTCATGAAAAATGACAACCTATCCCTTTATATATGAGGGAGAGACACTACACTAACAATACAATAAAGGGAAAAATACAACATAACTATTACTCATTATTTGTTGAGCATTTCCATGCTCCAACATTCTCTCCCTAAATGCTTACAAATGATGAGAGATACAATAACTGATATAAGGCTATAATACATTAATCCAACTAGAAAGTGTGGTAATAAAATGAAACGTAATGAGAACCAAATGCTGAAATGTCTCTAAAACTCTGAAGTGTCTGTGACGTCTGAAACTGGCCATGAATCTCTAAACAATGAAGGTCTTCGGCTTCAAAGCACCACCAATGAAGCAAAAAAGTAAGATGCAAATCTTCAAACTAGTCATAAGCACCATGAGCAAGAAGAAGATCACCATGAGCAAGTAGAAGATCCAATAAAAGAAACACTTCGACTTCAAAAAGTCTGAAAAACATCTCAAGTTCTCGAATCATAATGCACCAAAATTCCTCAACGAATAACCTGCTAAAAATATGAAGCATCCAAAAAAAGAATTCCGGATAATAAATAATGTGAATCCAAAGACATGGTCTAGCAATGCCAAAAATTTGATCAAAAGATCAAAAATAAGTGTCACGTCACATCGCCAAAACAATCTTCGTCTTCAAAATATCACAAACCAAACGCGAAAAATCATAAGACGTGAACCAGATGCGAACACAAAAACATCCTGTGATAGAGTCTGAATAATAAATAATCTGGAATTGGGAAACATCTAGTAATGTCAAAAATTTGATCCATGAAGACCAAAAATAAGTGTCACATCACATCACTAAATAAATCATTGTCTTCAGAAGTCTTCAAAAATCCAAATACAAACAATCATAAGAACCAAATCCGGACGATATTCTCTTCCTATTTTTTATAACCAATGACCGGATATCAAAAATAAACAAATCAACGGATGGAGAGTGTCGGATACCAAGAGCTAAGAGAGCTCTCCCTAGATGTATAAAGGGTCTTGATAAGACACGACAAATAGAGTAAAATGAGAAGATGGGTGATTCAGTTGCTAAAGCTACACAAACAAATACCATAAAAAGAATAATCACTCTACATGAAAAAATAATCTGTTGTGCCGAAAGTATACCAAAATACCCAAACTGCGGTGTAGGAACTCTCATAGCCATCTTCAAAAGAACGTAAAGTCCACATGCTCAAGATACATGAGTCGTCAACCAAAGATCAAGAGTGTCAAGTCATAAAATCCCATAAAGTGAAGAATGCGAAACAACTTTGTTGATCAATCGCCGTTGCAGTGCAAACATCACAAAGAATAATGTAAAGTCCGACTGCGGTAAGGAGTAATCTTCAAAAATAATCGGCATGAAATGAACCAATGTGACAATCCAAGGTTCCGTTGTGGGAAAAATTGGTGTTAAAAATAATAATTTGTGTTAAAAAGAATTGGCTAAAAGAAAAAAAAAATTGATGTTAAAAAAAATAATTGGCTAAATAAAAATAATTGTTGTTAAAAAATAATTAAAAATAATAATGATAATAATAATAATAATAATAATAATAATAATAATAATAATAATAATAATAATAATAATAAGGTTGAACAGAAAAAGAAAAAATAATCGGGTTTATACAAAAAAAAAAGGAGGGGGGGGTGAGAAGAGAAGGAGGGAAGGAAAGGAGGGGGAAGGAGTAAGAAGGGGAGAATGAAGACAGGGGATGAGGGAGGGCTGGACTAGGGCAAGAAGAATGAGGAAGGAGATTATGGTTTGAAGGGAAGAGGGAGTTGCGGGTGGAGGAGAAGAGAGTGAGTAGAAGTTGTTGTGGGTGAAGGGTGTAGATAGGGGTTAGGTGTGGGTGGAAGCTAGGAGAGCTAGATGCGGTTCGAAGTGAAGTGGAGCACATTCGGTCTGAGGCGTAGGTGTGGTCTGAATCGGAGAAAGAAGCCTGTGGTCCGAACTGGAGAAGGAAGGTTGCGGTCCGAACCAAGGCAGTGATCCAAACCGAGGGCAGAAAAGGGTGGGTGCAGTCTGACATGGCTGGGTACGGTCCGACTTCAGTAGCTTAGCAAAAGGGAAGGATATTAACACAACAGAGGCTGTGGTCTGGTTAGCAGACCTCGACTCATTTTTTAATAATAATAAACATGAGGAAAAGGGGCTTTGGTGAATGGAAAAAGAGTGTGCAGGGGGTAGGGGTTTAAAGGACAAAATGTGATGGGAAGGTACAATGTCACATGGTTTTATCTTGGGAAGGAAAAAATGAGTGGTATAAATTTTACCCTAAAGAGCAAAAAGAACAAAGTGCTTTATGTAAACGCATATTACGTCCAAAATTCTTCAATTTAATGATCCAAAGCAAGAAAAGTGTGAAGAATAAGAACTTCATACCTTAGTGAAGAATAGTTACTAGGTAAAAATAAATACACCCCTTCAAAAAAAATAAGCCCATAATTGTGTCTTTTCTTCCAAGAATAAAAGAAACTTCTGGAGCACATCTTCATCATTTTAGGAGACCAGAAAATTAATTTTTTTCTCCCATTTTTTCTTCATTTCTTCAACAGAAAAATAAGAACTTCAAGAACATAAATTCCATCAGAAAATTCGAATTTAGCAACAACATAATTATTCTTCTAAGCTTGAATCAACCTGGAAAAATAGAAAACCTCATCAAAAAAATATCGGTTTGGACCCAAAAATTCTTGCAAAAACACGAAAAAATTCAAGATAGTCACCGAACGGGAGTCGTTCCCTTGAACTAGTCGATTAAACCTTCAAGGTACGACTCTGATACCAATTGATAGAACCCATTTTTATACGAATGGTGGATGCATAAGAGAAGATATCTCGAAATTTATCACGTATGAAAATATAACCATCAAGAACATATGATGAGAATTTTTGAAAGATAAGAAAGAAAAGAGAGATAAAAATTAAGAACATGGGAGAGAAGATTCTCCCTTGGTGGGGAGAGATCCGACCAATTCTCTCTCTAGGATTACATTTACAAAAATGTGCATTCATTAAAAATGACCACCTGTCCCTTTATATATGAGGGAGAGAAAATACGCCAACAATACAATTAATGGAAAAATACAACCTAACTATCACTCATTATTTGTAGAGCATTTCCACGCTCCAACAATTCCAAAATTCGAAATCTTCATATTTTTTTCTTCCAAGAAAAGTTACAAACTTATGGAGAAATTTAGGGTTTATGTAGCAAAATCCAGCAAGAGGGCCCTGCGCCCTGTCAAATCTCCAGTTTCTATTTCAATTTTTGGTACTAGTGTTATGGTTATAAAACCCTAGCTTACGGCAAAAGCAAAATGAAAATATAAACAACAACGGAAAGAAAAACTTTCGCACCCTAAAAACCCTAAATTCAAAAAACCCTAGCAGCAAAAAAGACCAATTAAAATAAATTTGGATTTTAGCAATTCAAGTAATCATGAAATAAATCTCTGATACCAGATTTTTTGCAGTTCAACTAATCATGAACTAAGTCTCTATAATATTGGATTTTAGGTGTTCAAGTAATCATGAACTATGTCTCTAATACCACCGATAGGTTTTCTTCATCTAAACACACAGTTATGCATAGTGGAAACATAACAGTAATTCCTATGTGTTCAAGTACCCTAGAGGATCTAAGTTTCATTCTATTACTTCAACTTCTATGAAAAATAAAGAAAGTACATACCTATTTTGGTGCAAATGATCTCCTTGATTGAGACCTTGTGCTTTCCATGTTGTATGGATAAAAGAACCTAAACATGAATCCCTCTTTTGGTTCACACCAAAGAACATCAAAGACAAGAGCAAAAGAAAACTATGAGAGAGGAGTAAGATAAAAAAATATATACAATCCCTAGAAGGCTTAATAATTTTGATCACCTTAAGGTAGGAAGGGAGAATGAAATTTCTCTATAACATAATAACCAAAATAGGGTTTGATCCCTAGCATCCTATTATAGGCTTCAGTTGCTTAGTCCTAAAATAACTCCAAAACCTTCTGGGATAATCCTAAATTTTGTCTACTCTTATCACTTTAGGGTTTCTAGAATATTTTTTTTAATTAAATGTAACATCCTGAAATTCAGGTTCAACCATTTAACCCTTCTTCTTTTCCAAGTTGTCATGTTAGGTCCCTTTGTGTAAATGCTAAGCTTGTGAGTACATTGGGCGTACTAAGGAGTACGATGTGCATACTCGTGCGCTTATTTTGTACGCGGATTCATCCGAGTACGCTGGGCGTACCTAAGGTTAAGCTGGGCGTAACCAGCCCAGATGCGAAACCCTAATATGTCTTAAGGGCTAAAAAAGGAATGAGATGGTCTTGTCTCTCAGCCACCATCTTACAGAAAGAAACCCTAAGAGAGTATTCCCTTCGTCCTTAGCTTGTGTGTGAGTGTTCTAAGCTTCAAAGTGCCATTTCAAGGTGGTGAAAGAGAAGAGGAGGCCATTGTAGAAGCTAGAAGTCGGGGGACAAGAGTAGATCTGAGGTCTACAAAGGTTGGAGCTTCTTCCTGAGGTATAAAGTTCAGAACTTGCCTTGTTATTTGTGTTGTGTGCTCCTTGGACCAAATTCTAGGGTTTTTGGTCCAAAGATGGAGACTTTATGAGCAAATAGTCTCCATTGGCCTAGAGCTATCATATTTCAGGACTATGTGAGTTGTATGTTCATAAAAATGCAATCTTGGACATGAATGTTGAGCCATGCATGAGATCTAGACTTTTGGAGGAGAAAGGAAAGGTGTTAGGAGGTGTGGGAACCTTTATAGCCATGCAAAGGCTTAAACGTTTCGACTTTATCGATTAAGAAGTATTAGAATGGCCAGATATGGAATGTAAGATTATGTCTGAACTGTTTAAGACACTAAAATGAGGAAAGTAAGAAACTGGGATTTACGTTGGGCGTAATCCCAATACACGCCGCGTAGGGGGTCGCATTCCCCGATTTTGGAGTGCAAGGGTACGCCCCGCGTACAGGAGTTGGTACGCCCCACATACTGCTTGCTGTTGACTTTTTTTGACTTTTAGGGTTTTGGTCAACATGTGGGCTTTTGAGTCAGGGAGGAGTAAAATGGTCTTTTACCCTTCTGTGGGATTGTAGAAAGGGGTGTAGTACAGCCTTGAGAGTCGTTAATGATTTGGAATGATTATTTGTTGTGATTAGGCGAGGCTAGGTCGTTGTTACGAGATTCAGAGATATCGAGCACGAGAGATACTACACATCATACGAGGTGAGTGTTCTCACTATACTGTACCTGGAAGGGTACCTATGTGTGACCGGAAGGTCTGGTATGCTATGAGATATATGCATTTTATGCTATGAGTTGCCTGTTTCGTATGTGCTATGTATGTGGTATGTATGCTATTCTTGATATGGGCCGGAAGGCATTATGATATGGGCCGGAAGGCATTATGATGTGGACCGGAAGGTCAGGGAGTTATGGATCGGAAGGTCGACACGGGTAAGACCGGAAGGTTTACCGGGTTGGGACGGAAGTCCCCTGAGACACATGGACTGGAAGGTCGTGTGGAGTATGGCCTGGAAAGGCATATGTGTGTAAGTGGTATATTGGGGAACTCACTAAGCTTCTTGCTTACAGTGTTTATGTGTAATGTGTTTCAGGTACTAGTGAAGACCGTGGGAAGGTGCCGGCATGACTCGTACACACACACACATGCGGATTTGGATATGTTTGACCTTGGGTGTGATATGTTTTGTATTATGATCATGTTACATTGGATTCTATGGTTTGTCTTGAACGAAATTATGTTTTTAAGAAATGAAAATTGTTTTGAAAATTTACGTTGTTATAAGTTGGTATCAGAGCCTTGGTTTGAGGGATTCGGATGCACCTTCGGGCGTAACTGAACTCAAACTGAGGATTTGAGAAAATTTTCAAACGATAAAAACTAATTTTTCTAAAAAGCAAGAGATTTTGAGACAACCAGAGCGGAGCAGTGTGTACGGTCAGCCAGCGCCGGAACGGTGAACCCCCGAAATGCCCTTACGTTATGTGTTATGAGATATGATATGTTATATTATGCATGCTATAGCTGGCTAGGTATTCATAGTAGGACTAGAGTGGCCTGATTTTGTGATGCCTTAGCCTAGGAAGGGTTGTTCTGCTATGTGATGCTTGAGAGCAAGTAGTTAGCAGTGAGGGGCTGATAAGAGGTCTACCGAAGGGTAGCCTATGCCAGTGTGATATAGAGTACTTGTGATCTGGGATCCAATGAGGAGGACTTAGGGTGAATATTGATGCGGTGTAGGAGGTAGTATAAGGGCCCGTACTACCGAAGATACCGGAGAAGTGCGCACTCTAAGTAAGAATCCTTTGGGTATTAGGGAAGAAGTAGGGTTGAGTTATCGAGTGTGAGCATGCTCGAATGAGTATTTGATATTATTATGTTATATTTGAGAGACATCATGATTGGGACACGCCAAAGACCTGAGGCGAGCGGTGTGAGTGATCAGGAGCTTCGTCAGATGATCCACGATGAGGTGGCTGCGGTGATCAGGGCCGAGATTCCGGAGATGTTTCGGTCTATCAAGACCACACTGATTGAGACTTTCGATGAGCGGACGCCGCGGTGACTAAGGCTGCAGCCGCTACAGCTACAGCAGCTGTAGCTGCTGCCAGGCCTCAGGGAGGTGACTCGTTATTGTTCCGGGAGGTCAGCAACACGAAGCCACCTGAGTTTGATGGGACGCAGGATCCGATCGCTGCGATGAGATGGATTGCTGATATTTAGGGATGCTTCTATATGTGTTCATGTCCGGAGCATCTGAGGGTACGGTTTTCTTTGAACCAGCTTCGCTTGGGAGCAAAGGATTGGTGGAAGTTCATGACGGCAAGCTTCACTCTTGCAGAGATTTCAGCGGTGACCAGGGAGAGGTTCACCACCATGTTCAGAGACGAGTATGTTCCCCCGGTGGAGAGGGAATGGTTGGTTCAAGAGTTCTTGACCTTCAAGCAGGGTAATGATTCTGTTACTATAGTCACCCGGAAGTTTCATGAGAGGGCGATGTTCTGCCCTGAGCAAGTGTCTACTGAGGAGGCACGGATGAGCCAGTATTTGGGCATTCTGAGGAGGGACATTCGGGAGTTCGTGTCAAACTCGACATACCGGACATTTGCTGAGCTCTAGGCAAATGCCCAGAAGAGGGAGATTGAGTTGGAGGCTCATTCCAGGAAGGAGGCCGAGTCTCAGAGGATGGATCGGCGGCCGGCTCAGTCTCAGTCGGCAGCCAAGCGGACCAAGTCCGCTGATTCGAGGACTGGAGGCCAGAAGGGCCGCACTTGCGGGAAGTGCGGCAAGGGTCATGAGGGGACCTGTCGATCGGGTGCTTGCTACAAATTTGGCAAGGAGGGGCATATCGCCAAGGATTGCCCCAAGGGATTTATGGTTTGCTTTCATTGCAACCAGACTGGCCATCGGAAGGCCGAGTGTCCACAGTTGCATCAGGGGTCGGCATAGGCATCTGCACCTGCTGCTAGGGTTACCGAGGTTCGACCAGTGAAGGTTGGGGCTCCGAAGGCTCGTGGGAGAGCTTTCCAGTTAACTGCGGAGGTGGTCCATGCAGTGCCCAATGTTATGGCTGGTATGTATTATGTATTTATCTTTTTTTTTTGTTGAGATATTGTGCATATATGATGATATGTGTGGGTACTTTTCTTGTGAGTTCTGTACCTGCTTTGGTGTTATTTGACTCGGGTGCAAGTCAGTCATTTGTTTCCTTGGCATTTAATCAGCATATTAGTATCCGTCGAGAGGCGTTGAGATGACCTCTGTGAGTTTCCATAGCTGACGAGCGAGCAGTGTATGCTACGGATGTGATTCGAGGATGTATCCTTGAGATCTTCGGTGTGGAGTTCCCGATAGATTTGGTCCCAATTGCAATGGGGGACGTGTGTGTTATAGTGGGCATGGATTGGTTGAGCCGATTTGGAGCAGTTATAGACTACGAGCGTCAGTTGGTGATGATGCGACACCCCAGTTGGGGAGTACTTACGGTGTATGGCGAGGGAACCCAATGTGGGTTAGCGTTTTGCTCAGCTTCCAGGGCGGGACAAAGTTTGCAGCAGGGATGCATTAGATTCGTAGCCTATGTGATGGACACACGAATGGCCACTGGGAGGCCAGGTTTGGTTGATGAGGTTCCAATAGTGTGCGACTTCCCGGATGTTTTTCCCGAGGATTTGTCGGGTGTGCCTCCCGAGACGCAAGTGGAGTTCTGTATCGATTTGGTTCCGGGAGTAGCACCTATTGCCAAGGCGCCTTATCTCCTCGTGTCGCCAGAGATGCAGGAGTTATCCTCGCAGCTTCAGGAGCTGCTGGGGAAGGGGTTTATTTGACCAAGTAGCTCACCTTGGGGAGCACCGATCCTTTTTGTCAAGAAAAAGGATGGTTCACACCGGATGTGCATTGATTACCGGGAGTTGAACAAGTTGACGGTCAGGAACCGTTATCTGTTGCCGAGGATCGATGATCTATTCGTTTAGTTGCAGGGGGCGTCTTGATTCTCCAAGATAGACTTGAGGTCGGGTTATCATCAGATGAGGGTTCAGGATGAAGATATCCAGAAGACAGCATTCAGAAATCGTTATGGGCATTATGAGTTCATGGTGATGCCTTTTAGGCTCACTAGTGCACCAGCTGTGTTCATGGATCTCTTGAACAGGGTGTGCAGACCGATGCTGGATCAGTCGGTGATCGTATTCATTGATGATGTTTTGGTGTATTCGAGGTCTAGAGAACAACATGAGCAGCATTTGAGGGAGATCCTTGGAGTTCTAGGATTAGAGAGGCTTTATGCCAAATTCTCCAAGTGTGAGTTCTGGTTACGAGAGGTCTAGTTCTTGGGACATCTCGTCAACCAGAATGGGATATTGGCCGACCCGGCCAAGATTGTGGTGGTCATGAGGTGGGAGGTGCCGAGATCGCCCACCGAGATCAAGAGTTTTCTAGGATTGGCCGGCTATTATCGGAGATTTATTAGGGATTTCTCCAAGATCGCCGTGCCACTCACCAAGTTGACCCAGAAGGGTGTCGCTTTTTCCTAGGTCCGAAGCCGCAAACCTCATTTGAGACACTTCGCCAGAAGTTGTGCGAGGCCCTGGTGCTCGCACTCCCAGAAGGGATGGAGGATTTTGTGGTGTACTGTGATGCATCGATATCCGGGTTGGGAGCAGTGCTTATGCAGAGGGTGCATGTGATAACATATGCATTGAGCCAGCTGAAGCCTCATGAGTCGAGGTATCCCACCCACGACCTGGAGCTAGGGGCTGTGGTGTTCGCCCTCAAGATCTAGCGTCACTATCTCTATGGGGTTCGGTGTACCATATACATGGACCACAAGAGTTTGAAGTACTTGATGGATCAGCCCAACCTGAATATGCGCCAGAGGAGATGGTTGGATGTGGTAAAGGATTATGATTGTGAGATCCTGTACCACCCGGGAAAGGCTAATGTTGTAGTCGATGCCTTGAGCCGTAGGGCGGAGAGCGTCCCGATACGAGACGTTTGTATGAGGTTGATAGTGATGACTCCGGTGTTGGACACCATTCGAGGGGCCCAGGCGGAGGCCGTGAGACCGGAGAACTGCAAAAGGGAGCGGGTGATCGGGCACGTATCAGAGTTCGTTACCGATAGTCGAGGACTTATGACTTTTCAGGGTCGGATTTGGGTACCATTTGTGGGCAGAACGCGTACCATCTTGATGGAGGAGGCCCATAGATCGAGGTTCTTGATCCGTCCCGGGGCCACTAAGATGTTTTTGGACCTGAAAAGGGAATATTGGTGGCCTGTATGAAGAGAGATGTCGCATGGTTCGTGGAGAGGTACTTGACGTATCACAAGGTTAAGGCCGAGCACCAGCGTCCACATGGTAAGTTGCAGCCATTGGAGATTCCCGAGTGGAAGTGGGAACAGGTTACCATGGATTTTATCACCAAATTGCCAAGGACTGCAAGAGGTGTCGACGCGATTTGGGTGACTGTGGACAGGTTGACGAAGAGCGCTCACTTTCTTGCTATCAGTGAGAGCTCTTCTGCTAAGAGTGTAGCAGATTTGTACGTGAGGGAGGTGGTATCGTGGCATAGGGTTCCGATCTCGATTGTTTCACACCGAGATGTGCGTTTCACTTCTAGATTTTGGAAGAAGTTTCACGAGGATTTGGGTACGAGGTTGCATTTCAGTACCGCATACCACCCACAAACGGACGGACAGAGTGAGCGGACGATTCAGACACTCGAGGACATGCTTCGGGCATGCGTATTGGATTTCGGAGGGAGTTGGGACATGTATTTTCCATTGGCCGAGTTTTCCTATAACAACAGCCATCACTCGAGCATTGGTATGCCACCCTTTGAGCTGTTGTATGGGAGGAAGTGTCTGTTGGGTTTTGAGCATTCTAACACTCCTATGGTGTACATGCAACCCTATAAACCTTGGATCTATGTTTTCTCTATTATACATGCAAATAAGAACTTTCCAAGGCTTTAATCCTAACTAGCATATTATGAAGCACTTATACTACAAAGTACTAGTTAGATGACATACCTTTTGATGTAGCTTGATGTCTTCAAGCTTTAAGAGCTTAGCCCCAATAGTGTGGAAGCCTCAAATGGAATCACAAATCACCAAAACACCTTGGAAGACTTTAGAGAATATAGATACTTGGTTCTCTCTAGTGAAATTTGCTAGCCCATCATAGTGTACCCACACTAGTGCCAATTTCACCAACCAAGGACATCTTTATATAGTATGGAAACTAGGGTTAAACCCATGACCTTTCATTTCATATGATCCATGGGTTAAACACTCCATTGACTATCCATGAAAGCTTAGCCCAACCTAAATGAACTTGGCCCATTCCATATATACAAGAGTCCATATTTAATTAGTTCATTTTGATCACTTAGTTAATTCTAAATTAATTCTTGATCAATACTAATTAAATAATATGATTCCATATTAATATATTAGAACTTATAATTTTTTTTAATATTAATCATAAACATACTATTCTCAAAAGATTATCCATATAAATTGTGTCGGTGAAGTGCAACCCAAATGGACCATGCCGGGTCGGGTCAAGTACATACCAAAGATAGTTATGGACTTAGACATTAATCCAACAGTCTCCCACCTGGATAAGTCTAAAACTATTATTGCGTATGACTTCAAACCTAACTGGCAATCATAGCTCTTAAAGCTGCTGTCGAACTCTGATCTTGTCAACGACTTGTCCATTAGATAAGGGATCATATATTCCTCCATTCTAGATTTCATATGGACTGAGACATGGATTATAATCATTCTCTCTGTCCATTTGTTGTTTCCTGATTTCCGATTTATGACGACTGACTAATTGAACAAATCAAATTAGTCCTGGCCCGGCCGAGCACTTCCATTTTTCATCATCAAATCATCGAGGGGCCCACATATATCGCTTTTTTCACGAAGGTAAAAGGAATGGATAAACTTCGACTCATATGGCTTTGTTCTACTACTTGTTGAATCATACACAAAGGCACGTTTTATAGCACCGAGTTACCAAATGCGTTTTCGCGCAATCATTGTACTATCAACTCATAGTAACAACTCATATCTCTAGGTTTGATGAATATAAGATATTATCGTCTCATGATCACTCGTGATAAAATCCATGAAGTGATTCCAATGAGCGCGGGTTGAATCCAATACTCAGAACTTATGAGCACTCATGAGTGTTGTAGCCCTTTGTCCAACACCTTAGACCTCTACAAGCCAACCCATGATAGTCTTAATTCATATCTACTTCCAACATATGACCGACTGTGGATGGTTTGAATAACTTAGACATTCCGGAAGAATAACCTAGTTTTTTCGGGAAGTCAAAACATGCAAAGTGAAACACAATAATAATTGAATCCAATATGGTCTCAGAACTTATGAATATAAATAAAACACCTTTTATTTATCACCATATGATTACACATTATTCATTGTATACTGTTTCAGCTATCAACCTTATTCTTGAATTTAAAACAATAGTTGTCCCATGCTCCAAGCATGTACACTATGTTTTCTAAACACTAGTCATACCACACACCAAGTATGCATACTATGTTTGTCTATGATCTTTACTTTGTGAACTAGATCAATTGAACATCACTTCAATGATTCTCTTTTCACACTCCTAAATCCTTACTGCAAATGCGAGAATTCCAAATTCATGCCATTTATTGAAATCTGTTAGATTCTAAACTTATATGCATTGATCCTCTTGTAATGATTATGCACAAAGTCATAAAGACTTGACAACAAACATTACAGAGCATTCCAAAGGAGATCAACTCCTTTTGAAACATCCTTCTTGCATTAAGTTTCCTTAATCTTACTCAGATTGAAAAATTTCTAACTTTGAAACATTTCCAGACTCCATTTTGACTATCACTTCTGAACAAGAGTTGCCTCCTTACAGATTATGTCAATATGGTCCTTCCAGAATTATCACTATACTTCCAACTGTCCTTGAGCAACCAATCTTTGGTAAACCTTAGATTGTCCTCGACAATTGTTTAATCCTTTTAGTCATATCCAGTTCTAAACCTTTTCCCTTCTTAATGCCCCAGGCATTTGGAAAATTTTAGAAAGGACGAATATAGCACATGTAATCGATCCTATATTCGAAGCATATGGGACACGATTCATGATGTCTCACATAAAGACTAAACCAGTCTTTTGCTATAATATTTCCACTTCTATTTGCCAAGTTCTCATAATTCAGATTATGAAAAGGGATGCCGTAATCATAATCAAATTTTAGAATGCAAATAATGGACCCATATACAGAATTTCCTTATGTTGAGCCATTCCAACATGAAATTCATATATATATATATATATATATATATATATATATATATATATATATATATATATATATATATCCTTGACTAAATGATTAAAGCCTCATGATCTAAGCTTATAGATTTGAGATGAAGTATAATTTCCTCTCCCTTAATTATAGCAAAACAACTCTTTCCCAATTGAAACTTTTGTTTTCTATAATTAACATTGCTAACTTGCAATACTTATGCTCCCACTAGCTTTGACATGTACTCAAAAATCAGCTAACTTTCTTACCAAAGTTCATATTTCTGATACTAGATTGTTTTGATAAAACTTTATCAAAAGCATACACCTTCCCTTAGATAGCACACTTGTGTGTCTAAACAATTATGAAGAGGGATGTTGTAATCATAATGGTTAGACCTTTTTGCTACTTCTCACAAGTCCAGGTTAGTGTGCCGGTAAACCACACACGCTCCACTAACAACTTTGAGAATGCAAATATCCCAATTGCTATCTAGCTAAAATCTTCTTAGTGAAAGAGTTTCCTCACCATCATTTTCATGAATCGGAGAGAAACCTTATTACACTTAGATTTAATGGTGTATGTGTTCTTATCCATATGAATTTGTCAAAACCATAGTCACAAGACAAGGATAATGACAAATCCAAACTCATATGGATTGAACTCAATCTTAATTTCTTGCCACCTGGCAGCTCAAGGGCCTGCTATTGCTTCCAAGTTGTAGTGCAACAAATTGAGAACTCTAAGAACTCATATGCAAAGCCAACTTTAACTGGAATGGGCACAGAATATGTCAACACAATAGGTTATAAACCTCAAGTCGTGTGCTAGTGAAGAACTTCAGGTTTTATTCTTGATTAGTTCTTGACACTTTCAAGAACTCTAAGACTCCCACTGTCCTCTTGACCTATGAGACTCCCTTGTCAAACATCCAAGAGATAGTATGGATTCTAATCAAGACAAACACTTCACACAATTGGCCTAAGTTGGTCTTTGTTAAATCCAAAACATCACAACTTACCAATTTCAAATGTACATAAGTAGAAAACTTTTACTCTTACATTTGATAAGTGTTTTAAACCTTCTTTAAGACATGTCACTCAAGTTACAATCTTGGAGTATGACTCTAAGACTTGTATTAGAACGAAGTATGACTCATCTTCTTGATTTAACCAATTCAACAATTCAAGTTTCTCTTCTTAGTCATAAGAATGCACTAAGATTTCCTTAGAGAACTAATTTTGATATGGTTTCTTAATCATTAAGATGATCACAAAACTGATACTAAAGTACTCTCCCATCTTTTCATATTTGAGAAACTTTTATCCTTCTGCCTAGATTGATTCTTCTTATTCGCTCTGCCTTACATTGGAACCTTTTTCAATGTCTCAGAGTTACACTTAAGCTTGTAAGTATAGCCATATTTACTAAGCTTTAGTAAACTATGACGAATAGTCTTATCGATCTTTTGTGGTGGACTTGAACAGTGCATAAGAATGTGTACTCAATCCCTTAGTCCTTCACATTACTCACACATACATGTGAACAAGTAATTGGTCTTAATTTTTCCAATACTTGAAAGTTCTCATTCATCATGCTATACAATTTGTATGATTTCAAGTTCCGATCAAATTGAAACTTGGGTGATGAGAATCTTTCCTTATTTGGTAAATCTAGACGTTGCCACAAATGAAAGAATCAATTTCATATTTCCACTCTTGCTCTTAATGGAATCATATAAGCAACAATTTTTTCCTCAAATGCCATTGTAAGGATATTTTAAAATAAAATCAAAAAATTTTCTTTTATTTTAAAACTTTGCAGAAAAACTTATCCTTACAATCCATATGAAAACTTGTTGTTATCTATTCCTAACCAATATCTCATAACTCCTAAGAAGTAGCTCAAGAATTTGATCTTCAAACTACGCGATAGAAATCCATCTATGTGATCAGATTCAGCATATTCTTTCTTTAAGTTTCTTCACTTTTCTTTGATTCTTAAAACATCACCATGTGACCCAGTCACATCATGTATCAACAATCTCAGAATAGAAACTTAACAGAGTTAGATAGTGGACTTTACCTGAAGTAGAGTCAAACTTATTGACTTTAACATCCTTAGGTAAATTTGGCAGCTTCGCAACCAATGCCCCTTCCTTTGGCAATATAAACACATGGACCCTTTGATAATGGTACACGAGACTATCACAGACTTAGCTTTTCTCTTTACCATTTGGTCAACCGAGTTGACTATGGCCGATCCCTTTCCACTGGGAAGAGAGAGCTTTACTAGATATCCAGTGTCATCATTGTCAATGTCCATAAATTTTTAGGAAGTTGATCTTAGCAAATAGATAAGATCATTAAGGGTCTTGTCATAGTCCGTTTCATAGGTGTTCTAAAAGAACTCACTATGTGACTTAGAAAGTAGTTGAACCACCAACTTTCTCAAGACTTTGACACCCAACTCTCCCGGCTTGTCAATATGTGACTACATCTCCAAGATGTGATCACACCTAGACCTTTCCTTGCCAATTGGGCTTGAGTGACCTTAAACTTTTCAAGAACTTGTGGGTTAGGGAGAATAATTGGAGGAGGTGAAAGAAGTATGATTTCCAAGGGACATCATCTTCATTAGGAAAGCTTGTTTCAAGAGATTTAGGAAGATCATAAATGTCTAAACCAGACATGTTTTGGGAGATATTCAAGATAGTTGATCTTAAGTCCTTAATATACACCCAATATGAAATATTAAGGCTAGGACCCAACAACCTATTTTATAACTTAGAAGAGGGATGCTGTAATCCAAGCTATAAAATATTTGAAGGTAGGTGAATGACGATTCACCAATATCCACCAAGATAAATGAAATGTTTTATTAGGTTTTAATTGGTTTGAAACTCCTAGATCTTTGAGATTCATTGAACTGTTCAATGGCATGTTTCAATCTCGAGTGTGCCCTTCAGGTTTTGTGACTGGGATGCCGAGGATCATAAAACAAGGTGTGAAGTAACCATGCAAATTACTTGGTACCCTTAAGTGTTTACCTCTCAATCGATGTGCCGGTTAACCACACATGCTCCATCGATACTATGATAAACATTAAGTTACCCTTTGCCTACCTTGTTAAATACGAGTTAATGTGTCGGTTAACCATACACGCTCCACTAACCGACTTAAACAAAGTGCAAAGTGATTAGCACATTATTCACATTTTCCTAAGTAACTAAGATTGGGAATTATTAAGAGTTTAGTTACTTAGTATTTATCATTAATACTTTTAATGAAGGGAGAATTATAGTCTAGTCAAACCCGTTCGGCTAACGACCCTCCACCGGTCAAGCAAGCGGTGGGTGAGAGTGGACACCCATTAAGTTGCCATTTTATAGGTAACAACCTTATACCCACCTTATAGACTGGCTTCGTGAATGAGGCGTACTAGCGGTAAGACAGACTTTACTCTTATACATATATATATATATATATATATATATATATATATATATATATATATATATATATATATAGATAGATATTATTAACTTATAATATTATAAAGTATAAGGGTTGAATTTTAACTTTTAAAATTCTAAGAGCTAACTTGGAATTAAAGTATTCATAAGTGAAAACTTTTCAAATTCCAAAACTTGAGGGCAAGTTTTGAAACTATTCAAAAACTAATTAATTCCATAACTTATGTGTTCAAAGTAGTTTTAATCCAAAAACTCTCCAAGTTCCATAACTTGAGGACAAGTTATGGAAGACTTTAAACTAATAAAAGAATTAACTTTTTCTTTATTTTATAACTTATGGAATTAATTAAGGTTACATATTTTATTACTTAATGAAGTGACTCTTGAACCTCCATAACTTAAGGACAAGACTCTTCATCTTTTGTAACCATTGCCAACTTTTATGAGTTTTATGAAGCTTAAATGTGACTTTTCATATAACTTGAGGACTGGTTACAAAAACACATTTTAGAATCAAATCTTAGATTAATTTGGATTGAAAACACATAATCAATTAACTTTTCTATTAATCTAAGCAACTCATAAGAACAAGATAATTCAAATCAAACTTTTTCATGTAATTAGCCTAATCGCTAAACTAATTCAAAACATGAATCTATTGACAATTATCTTTGAAATTGGGTTAGCATGAACATTACCACATCAAAAACAAGTTTATAAGTTCAAAAACAACTTAGGGCAATGTTCCTAGTCCATTTCTAGCCAAAAAAGTCGAATTTATGCTGTTTGGGGGTCCAACTCGTCGAGTGCATGAACCAACTCGGCGAGTTGGATCGATTTGATCACTTTTAGGCATGGACTCGCCGAGTCTCCTGATGGACTCGTTGAGTCTGATGATCAGACAGCAACAAATTCGTTTAAATTAAGCAGTTTTGCAAGTATAACAAGAAAACAAGTCTAGGCTCTGATACCACTATTGGGTTTTGAGCATTCTAACACTCCTATGGTGTACATGCAACCCTATAAACCTTGGATCTATGTTTTGTCTATTATACATGCAAATAAGAACTTTCCAAGGCTTTAATCCTGACTAGCATATTATGAAGCACTTATACTACAAAGTACTAGTTAGATGACATACCTTTTGATGTAGCTTGATGTCTTCAAGCTTTAAGAGCTTAGCCCCAATAGTGTGGAAGCCTCAAATGGAATCACAAATCACCAAAACACCTTGGAAGACTTTAGAGAATATAGATACTTGGTTCTCTCTAGTGAAATTTGCTAGCCCTTCATAGTGTACCCACACTAGTGCCAATTTCACCAACCAAGGACATCTTTATATAGTATGGAAACTAGGGTTAAACCCATGACCTTGCATTTCATATGATCCATGGGTTAAACACTCCATGGAGTAAAGCTTAGCCCAACCTAAATGAACTTGGCCCATTCCATATATACAAGAGTCCATATTTAATTAGTTCATTTTGATCACTTACTTAATTCTAAATTAAGTCTTGATCAATACTAATTAAATAATATGATTCCATATTAATATATTAGAACTTATAATATATTAATATTAATCATAAACATAATATTCTCAAAAGATTATCCATATAAATTGTGTCGGGGAAGTGCAACCCAAATGGACATAGACATTAATCCAACAGTGTCGGACCCCCATTTGCTGGGGTGAAGTAAGGCAACGTGTGATGGGTAGTATGGAGATAGTGCTTCGGACAACAGAGCATATACAATAGGTCAGACAGAGGTTGTTGACCGCTCAGAGTCACCAGAAAAATTATGCAGATTGGCGATGATCCGAGCTCGAGTTTCAGATTGGGGATTTTGTACTCCTGAAGGTGTCTCCTTGGAAAGGAGTGATTCGATTCAGGAGGAGGGGCAAGCTGGGGCCTCGGTATATTGTGCCGTTTAGAGTGATTGCAAGGGTAGGCAGAGTAGCATATCGATTGGAGCTACCTGCGGAGTTGAGCCAGATTCTTGATACCTTCCACGTGTCTCAGTTGAGGAAGTGTATAGCCGTCGAGTCGGAGGTAGTGCCACTGGAGGATATTCAGGTGGATGCGGGCCTGAATTATGCCGAGAGACCAATTGCGGTTTGGGATCGGAAGATCAAGGTTCTGAGGAACAAGGAAGTACCGTTGGTGCAGGTTCAGTGGCAGCATCGGAAGGGGTCCAAGCTGACGTGGGAGTCAGAGTCAGAGATGCAAGAGCAGCATTCGGAGTTGTTTTCAGTATAAGACTTCGAGGGAGAAGTCTGGTTCTAGTGGGGGAGAATTGTAACATCCCGAAATTCAGGTTCAACCATTTAACCCTTCTTCTTTTCCAAGTTGTCATGCTAGGTCCCTTTTGTGTAAATGCTAAGCTTGTGAGTACATTGGGCGTACTAAGGAGTACGATGTGCGTACTCGTGCGCTTATTTTGTACGCGGATTCATCCGGGTACGCTGGGCGTAACCAGCCCAGATGCGAAACCCTAATATGTCTTGAGGGCTAAAAAAGGAATGAGATGGTCTTGTCTCTCAGCCACCATCTTGCAGAAAGAAACCCTAAGAGGGTATTCCCTTCGACCTTAGCTTGTGTGTTAGTGTTCTAAGCTTCAAACTGCCATTTCAAGGT
Source organism: Lactuca saligna (assembly GCF_052625555.1). Taxonomy (NCBI): domain Eukaryota; kingdom Viridiplantae; phylum Streptophyta; class Magnoliopsida; order Asterales; family Asteraceae; genus Lactuca; species Lactuca saligna. The sequence goes on along the minus strand of NC_136417.1, from coordinate 172,159,841 downwards.
GGTGAAAGAGAAGAGGAGGCCATTGTAGAAGCTAAAAGTTGGGGGACAAGAGTAGGTCTGAGGTCTACAAAGGTTGGAGCTTCTTCCTGAGGTATAAAGTTCAGAACTTGCCTTGTTATTTGTGTTGTGTGCTCCTTGGACCAAATTCTAGGGTTTTTAGTCCCAAGATGGAGACTTTATGAGCAAATAGTCTCCATTGGCCTAGATCATTCATATTTTAGGACTATATGAGTTGTATGTTCATAAAAATGCAATCTTGGACGTGAATGTTGAGCCATGCATGAGATCTAGACTTTTGGAGGAGAAAGGAAAGGTGTTAGGAGGTGTGGGAACCTTTATAGCCATGCAAAGGCTTAAACGTTTTGACTTTATGGATTAAGAAGTATTAGAATGGCCAGATATGGAATGTGAGATTATGTCTTAACTGTTTAAGACACTAAAATGAGGAAAGTAAGAAACTAGGATTTACGTTGGGCGTAATCCCAATACGCACCGCGTAGGGGGTAGCATTCTCCGATTCTTGAGTGCAAGGGTACGCCCCGCATACAGGAGTTGGTACGCCCTGCGTACTGCTTGCTGTTGACTTGTGTTGACTCTTAGGGTTTTGGTCAACATGTGGACTTTTGAGTCAGGGAGGGGTAAAATGGTCTTTTACCCTTTTGTGGGATTGTAGAAAGGGGTGTAGTATAGCCTTGAGAGCCGTTAATGATTTGGAATGATTATTTGTTGTGATTAGGCGAGGCTAGGTCGTTGTTTCGAGATTCAGAGATATCGAGCACGTGAGATACTAGACATCATACGAGGTGAGTCTTCTCACTATCCTGTACCTGGAAGGGTACCTATGTGTGACCGGAAGGTCCGGTATGCTATGAGATATATGCATTGTATGCTATGAGTTGCCTGTTTCGTATGCGCTATGTATTTTGTATGTATGCGATGCTTGATATGGGCCGGAAGGCATCATGATGTGGATCGGAAGGTCAGGGAGTTATGGACCGGAAGGTCGACACGGGTAAGACTGGAAGGTTTACCGGGTTGGGACGGAAGTCCCCTGAGACACATGGACCGGAAGGTCGTGTGGAGTATGGCCTGGAAAGGCGTATGTGTGTAAGTGGTATATTGGGGAACTCACTAAGCTTCTTGCTTACAGTGATTATTTGTAATGTGTTTCAGGGACTAGTGAGGACCGTGGGAAGGTGCCGACATGACTCGTACACACACAGGCGGATTTGGATATGTTTGACCTTGGGTTTGATATGTTTTGTATTATGATCATGTTACATTGGATTCCATGGTTTGTCTTGAACGAAATTATGTTTTAAAGAAATGAAAAATTGTTTTGAAAATTTACGTTGTTACATTAAATTTTAATCAATTAACATTCATACCTTGAATTAATTAATTCCAAATTAGTTTTTAAATAATTTATCAAGCCATCTCAAATTAATAAATTAATTTCTACTATATTCTTGCTCAATTCGTTCTTAAGGGAAACCCAAAGGTCATGCTTTAACTAGAAATATTATCAGTAATGACCTTGGCCACTCTTTTCAAAATTATGATAGTGGGGCGTTATGGCTAGAATCAAGGATTTCTACAGAGTTATGGTTTGTTTTCCATTTTTCATCGTAGATATAAAAAGGAATAGAGAGAATAGAGGTGCTATAGAGATTGTAGGTACTAACAAGAGTACAGGGCAACTAAAATTACCTTAATACCCTTATGTGTAATCAATTTAATTAAATCAGATTCAAAATATATAATTATTTTCAAATATAACCCTTTAACTAATAGAGAAAAAAATGTTAACAATGGAGGATTCAATCCTAGACACTCATTTATACCTTGCTGCAATACCCTCGGTCATACAAGGGAGAGGTAATATTCATATGTGAATAAAAATTTATGTATATTCATATATGAATCCACCACTACCCCTTAAATTAGCCCCTCACCATTTCCACATCCCCCACCACCACTTCCGCTACCAGCATGCCAACGTCACCTCCGCCACCACTAGCCACAACCTCCGCACCACCACTTCCACTACTGCCACCACAACCGTCGTCACCATCACCACTACTCATTCCACCACCACCATTATTGGCATCAACTTTCCCACCCTTATCACCACCTTCATCACCACCTCTACCTCCATATGCTCCACCTCTTTCACCTTCATCCTGACCATCACAACTATCATCACTATTGCCACCATCCCCGATACCACTTCCATTGCCACCACCTCCACCACCAACAACCATATTCATATATTAATAAACTCTTGTGAATAGATACATACATATATATATATATATATATATATATATATATATATATATATATATATATATATTCATATATAAATATGTATATACTTATTCATATTTTAATACGTATTCATATATGAATAAAATCAGTTATATCCTCCCAGTACACTGGAGCGCTTAAGGGATAAATTTGAAATGTGCAGCCCACATTCATTCTGTCTTTCTCAACATTTTTTCCTCGATTGAACCTCCTTTATATATATATATATATATATATATATATATATATATATATATATATATATATATATATATATATATATATATATATATATATATATATATATATATATATATATATATATATATATGCTATTTAATTCAATTAGACATGCAAGTACGCAAGTCAAGAATTATTTTAAACGTGTATTCAATCTTTGATCTCTAATTAATTAATTAAGTGCTAATTAGATAGACACACACCAAAAACCGTTATGAGGCCTATGCGCCGTGTTGAACCCTTTACGCGCCGCATAGGAGGTTGAGCTTTTGTGTTTCCAGATTGAGTTGGGACTGCCGGATATTAGGGTTTCTCTAGAGAAAATTAATCCATCATATCTGGCGTACGATATAACAATTGCAACTTTTGGCACTGAACGTTATTTATGAAAAGTGATCAACGTCGAATATAATTGACTTAAAACGTAAAATATATCAATATATGATAAAAATTTAAGTTTCATATTAAGATACATAGGAAAAATCAAGTGAATCGTCCGTAAGACGTAAAAATTAGTGTGACGAAACTTATATTTTATAATATATTTAAAAAGCATGCATTTTCCGAGTCCCCAAAATATAATTTTTTTTAAAATTCCGAATTCATATGATGGAGATATGAATTTTAAAACTCAGTCTCGCAGCGAAAAACTATTAATGTCAAAAGGTACAGAAAGAATAGTTGACTTTTGGGTAAAGTAACCAAAACAATAATTGTAGTACTCTATAATATAGAAATTTTGGTAAATGGAATGCCAAAATTAGAGTCCGTATGAGTGAGTTATGATTTTTGCAAAATCATTAAATTATAAAAAAATAAGGTCTAAAAATAAAATTTTGAATTAGCCAATACAACCCAAAGGAAAGTTGTAGTACCCGTTAAGAGCTACGCGTGGTATAAAGAACGTCTAAAATAGAGCTTGTACGAAGGAGATATGGAATTTTGAAATTCTTTGATGAGCGTTTGACATAAAAGGTACGTACAGCGGCACGTACTTTTAGAAGGAGGCACAATGCTCCAGCAATATTTGGACATGTGTCGGCAGCAGGATGGAGCTATGAAGTCATTGCACGATGCGCCAAACCTAGCACGGCATGCACTCCTAGTATAAAAGATTGTTCCCCGCTCACTTCTTTTCCTTACATTTCATCCGTTTTCTCTCCTTTTTCATTTTACACTTCTTCATAAATCCTTAGAAATTTTTACATCTTAGTTATATATTATAATAATTTCAAATCCGGTCAATCCTGAGGCGATCTTCATGTCCTCAGTCCCGAATCTACCCTACTTCAGTGGTTTCACACTTTACAAGTGAGTTCACAACCCCTATTTTAGAGTTTTAAATGTTTTAAGAGGGCGGGGGGGGGGGGGGGGGGGGAGGAGGGGAACATGCTTCTCAAATGTTCTTATAAAAATTTTATGTTATAAATATCAAATTATTTTATAAATCTAGATGCCTTTGATAGCATAACTATAGATACTATGCTCAGTTATAAGCTATGATATTGTACCTAAAAGTTATGATGGCTAATATTCAAGGAGTAGATAATATCTATGTGTTATTAGGGACTAATCCCTAGGAAACCTTAGTAACTACGAGTTATGTTAAACAAATTTAGGGATATGCAATGTACTTAGTTGTTAATGTGCCCAAACATCTTATTAAAATAACCAGAATTAGGGTATACATATGACGATTTATATATACTAGATAATTATGAGATCATAAAATATAATTATCAAATACATACATACATATATATATATATATATATATATATATATATATATAATTTGAAGATATATACCAAGAATAAGTATATACAAAGATAGTGTGACGTGTGTGTGTGTGTATATATATATATATATATATATATATATATATATATATATATATATATATATATATAATATATATATATATATATATATATATATATATATATATATATAATGGTAATTATGGAAAGATAAAAGATAAATATCTAAGGTTAATGCGTTCGTGAGTTGATGATTTCTCCCTAGGCCTTGATTAAAATCGGCATTTTCCCAATACCTATAATCATTAATTTTGCAAGAGACAGAAAGTGTTGGTTATAGGGACTCACCGTAATAAATTAAATCCCCTTAGAGTATAGTCGATTATAGGGACTCAAAGTAATACATTAAAACCGCCTTACAGTTTAGATTACAATTAGGGACACATGAAATGGTATTTAAAATACGTTAGGATCGTTAGATAAAGCTAGGTTAATAAAATTTTTAAGAAAGCTTTTTATCAAAGAAAAAAGATTCTTAACAGTTACCGAAAATCGAAAACTCTAAAAACATGTGAGCACACCAAAATTTCGTTGACGTTTCCAAAACGTGGTGCACTCCTAAGAGGACATGAATGGAAGCCTACACTTCTGAAAGCAACACCTGAGGAGGAAGCAGCTAGATAACCCCTGTAGTTTATCGTTAGTGTCTATCTATTAGGACACCTTTCTATAATAGGAACTTTAGAAATCCGATGTAACATTTTATCTATAAATAAAATAGATGTTTATGTAACATATTATGTTTTGCACTGTTCAATATATGCTCGAAGATTGAGAACGAACATCCCTACGTCACACTGCCTGGCGTTTCCGCCCACCATTAGGCAGGGTGTGACATATTGGTATCAGAGCCTAGGCTATAGCGAACTAGTACTTCCATCGGAAATATGATTATAGCCCGGTCGCTTATACTCCGACTAAGTTTGTCCGCAAACCTAGTAATAAAAGTATGATTATTAATTACCCTACTAATAGAGCATGTATGAGGAAAAGTGACTAGGCTGGAACTATTTCTTTGGGTTGCTTGATTTTAGAATGGCTATACGCCAAAATGGTTCTGCCCTACAACTTTATCCTACCTGATTGATCCCTATGGTATGGTCTAAAAGTACAAATCATAAATTAATAAAACTAAATCTCTCAATGAGAAAACCCGAAAAAACCCATGGAAGCCCAAACTCAAGAGTTTAGGTAAAATATGATATCTGAAATTAGCACAATATATTAGTTGAACCACGACTAGGCATAAAATGAACACCTATACTTAGAACTAGTTGGACCAATATACAACTATATTTGGATATTACAGCTGATAGACTAGACTCTCAAGGATCCCATAGAACCTAGAAAACCTGAGTACTCAAACATCTCTATCTAGAGAAGATAGCATGGTCACCGCATAAGAATGGCAGATCTTGGAAGTAGGGTAATGAAACCATTTCCAAAGAAATATCAAGTTGTGTCATCCTCTATTAAATCCTATGATACCTATCTCCATAAGGGTTCGCATACCTCTATTTCCTTCAAAACCCCCGATGAGGTACCTCACAAGAAGAGTGGATCCTCAGGAGCAACTAGAGAGCCAGCCGAATCGTCTTAAGATACCTCCAAGGAACCTTTATAGTTCTTTTAGGAGGACGATCCTGCTGAGGAGGGGGGAAATTCCACTCGGAAGGATAGTCGTCAAGTATTCCTCTAGAAAGAAGCCAGTGAAGGAAAAACTAGAGTCTATCATTGAGGAATAGACTCCGGTCATTTCAAATTCTTCAGGTGGTCCCACAGGTTGTACAACTATGATAAGAAAAAGTTTTGAACCAATATATGAGTTGGGAATCATCAAAGGAAAGCCATAGAATTTAATTTCTAAAGAAGGATCTAGGAGTGAGATAAAAAGTAAAAATAAAGGCGAGGAGGGGAGGCACTAGGAAGAACCCTAGATCATGACCCAATCTTGACCAAGAAGCCATCGAGGCACTGATCGACCAAAGGGTCTCAGATGCCCTAGCTAATAGGAATGTTGAATTTGGACAAGGAAGACGAACCAGATGAGATAGTACTTGGGGTGATAATGGAAGCCACCCAAGCACATGTACTTATAAGGAGTTCAAGAGCTAAAGTCCAAACCCTTCTTAGGGAATGAAGGATTATTGGGATTGACTCGCTGGACAGAGAAGATGGAGTCAGTATTCGAAATTAGTTTTGCTCGAAAGAATGTAAAGTTAGGTTTGCTTCTTGTACCTTCGATTATACAATATTGTCATGGTGCAATGGTCATACCAAAACCTTGGTAATTAGTGCAGCTAATGCCATCTCCTGGGAAAAGTTAAAACAATTACTAATTAAAGAGTACTGTCCCAGAGAGAAGATGCAAAAACTAGATCAAGAGCTCTGAAATCTTGCCATGCAAGATGCAAACATTGTAGCTTATACCAGTCACTTCAATGATCTCGCCATATTTTGTCCCAATTTTTCCGCCCAGAATGTAATAAAGTAGAAAGGTACATATAGGGTTTAGTATAGCCTATCCAACGATTGGTTACGACTTCTAGACCAACAACTTACGATAGTGCCAAGAGACTTGCCTTTAACTTGACCAATCAGGTAATCCGCAAGGGTGCAATGGTTATAAAGATTGATCTCCCAAGATTAGGTAATTACAAGAGAAAGCCTGATGAAGATTCAATGCAAGTGGCATGGAAGAAACAAGATTGGGAAAGTCTATGTAGTGACCATTCCGTTGCCCACTCATTTAAGGCAATATGAAGGAGATCTTTCATTATGCAATAAGTGCAACTACCATCATGTGGTTGGATGTATAGAGTTAATATGTAATAACTACAACAAGAAGGGGCACACAACTATGTCTTGTAGGAGTCTGCAACATACTATTACCCAGGGAATTGGTATTGGCAAGAACCACAACTGTTATGAATGTCAAAAAGTGGGCCACTTCCAAAGAGAATCCCAAAGGTTGGCAAATTAAATGGTCAATCCTCAAGGAAGAGCATTTGTCATTGGCATGAGCGATGCTGCCCAAAATTGTCCCCTAAGAATTAGTAAGTCTGTCTTCATAACTTACGAGCAAACTAGATAATGATACAGTTTTATAAATGTTTGATAAAACCACACTAAAATATAAATCTAAGAAACTCATTTTATTAATCATAGGATGGATACATATGTTATATGATTCAAGAATTAAATAGTTTTACAAAGTATGGTTCAACCCTATTACGCAGCTCTCGTCTAATTCTAACCGTAATCAGACTGTCAAAAAATTGTCTGATTTTAGGATCACGTGATAGTATTCACCAGATAACTAGATAACATTAGAACGGATGATAATGAAAGGTAAGAGAATCCTTGTAATTCTTGGATCCTCTAATAATTATGAAAAGAATTATTATGAAACCTTTCAACTATTATAGACACTCTAAAGTCTCAGTAAGTACTTGACTGTGGGATCACTCTCACTCTCACTCTTGGTATCGGTAAGTACTTGATTGAAGAATCACTCTCAGTATTACTCTTGGTATCAGTAAGTACATGACTGAGGGATCACTCTCAATCTAACTCTTGGTATTAGTAAGTACGTAACTGAAGGATCACTCTCACTCCCCCTCTTGGTATCAAGTACGTGCTTGACTGAGGGATCACTCTCACTCTTACTTTTGGTATCAGTAAGTACTTAACTAAGGGATCATCTCTCTCTCTCTCTCTCTATCTCTCTCTTACTATCAGTAGTGCTTAGATATCACTATCACTCTAAAGTTTTAATAAGTAATCTCTCCCCTCTAGACATCAGTAAAAAAATCTGACTAATGGATTAATAATCACGTCCATCATAAATAATAGGTGATTGTTTATAAAATAAAATCACTATTATCTAAGGGAAATACCCTAATGATAAGCGATTGTTTATAAGATAAAATAATAATCACGACTATCATAAATGATAGGCTATTGTTTATAAAATAAAATCACTATTATCGTAGGGAAATACCTTAATGATAGGTGATAAGATAAAATAATCATCACAACTATCGTAAATTGTAGGTGATTGTTTATAAAATAAAATATTAATCATTCTCATCAGTTCAAAAGTGTAGAGAGTCAATTTACACTCGATAGAACTAAATAATAATGATGATTAATAGTAAATAAAAATATACTCTCAATGTTCTCCTAAAAGTGCTTTTGCATCAAGCACTGCTAGCTAAACTTCCGGGACGAAATTCCTTAAAGGTGGGGAGAATGTAACAATTACGACTTTTGGCACCAATCGTTATTTACGAAAAGTGATCAACGTCAAATATGGTAGACTTAATACGTAAAATATATAAACACATGATAAAAATACAAGTTTCGTATTAAGATAAATAGAAAAAATCAACTGAATCGTCGGTAAGTCGTAAAAATTAATGCGCCTAAACATATATATTTTATTATATATTTAGAAATACACGTCTTCCCAGTCTCGAAAATATAAATTTTGTAAAAATCCGAGTTCACATGAACGGGAGATGAATTTTATAAGATGAAAAAAATCAGCCATGTAGTTAAAAACTATTAACGTCAAATGGTACAAAGAGAACGATTGACTTTTGAGTAAAGTCACCAAAACGATAATCGAAGTACTCTTTAAAATATAAGTTTTGGTATAAGCAATGCCAAAATTGGAGTCCGTACGAGGGAGTTATGATTTTTGCAAAAGCATTAAATTATATAAAAATAAGACCTAAAAATAAAATTTAAAATTAGCCAATACAACCTTAAGGAAAGCTTGAGTACCCATTGAGAGCTACGTGTAGGTATAAAAAAAAGTCGAAAACAAAGCTCGTATGAAGAAGACATGGATTTTTGAAATTTTGCAAGGAGTGCTCGACACAAAAGTTAGGCGCTGCGCGCACGTACTTCTAGAAGGAGGTACGATGCAACAACGACATTCGAACATGTGTCAACAGGAGGATGGAGCCACGAGGTCATCGTGCGATGTGCCCAGGCCTTGCACGACACACACTCCTTGCACGAGGTCAATGTGTTAGTGATTTGATAATTTGTCCAAATGCCTTGCTTAAATTCGGCAGTTTCCCAATATCTATAATCGTTAATCCTGCGAGAGCCTGAAAGCGTCGTTTATAGGGACTCACAATAATACATTAGATCACCTTAAAATATAGTCAATTATAGGGGCACATAGTAGTACTTTGAAATTGCCTTAGAGCTTTGATTACCATTAGGGACGCCTATAATGGTAACTAAAATATGTTAGGATTGTTAGATATCCTAAAACATAGTAAATTAGGATTAACAAAAATATCCTAATCAAAATAAGTTTGGATCGTTAGATATCCTAAAAAGATAATAAATTGGGATTAATAAATGATATCCTAATAAGATAAAAGATAGGATTGTTAGACATCCTAAAAAGATAGAAATCTAGGTTAGTAAAATATTTAAGAAATGTTTTTCTCAAAGAAAAAGGATTCTTAAAAGTTACCCAAAAATGAAAACTCTAAAAACCTTTGAGCTCACCAACATTACGTCGATGTTTTCAAAACCTCATGTATTTCTAGGTGGTCATGAGATGGAAGCTTACACCCCCAGAAACAGCAACTGGTGGAGAAAGCAACTAGAAAACCCTTGTAGTTTATCGATCATGTCTATCTGTTAGGACACCATTTTTGTAATAGGAACCCTAGAATTCTGATGTAAAATTTTATCTATAAATAAAATATTTATTTGTCACATATTCTATTTTGTACTATTCAATATATGTTCAAAAACTGAGAACCAACATCCCTACGTCGCACTACTTGGCGATTCAGCCGTCAGCCTTGCAGGGTTTGACATATGACCCCTTAATTAATAGGGAAAGATTTAAACCCTTATGTGATAAATATCTGGTTAGAAGATAATTATCCTTATCTTTGGTAATTATCTGACATTCAAATTCCTTTACTTATAATATTCTAGAACTCTAGATTTCATTTAATTAATTAAAGACTTAATTAATTAACAAATCAGGTATTTATAATTATTCTCATGTCATTAGTTTCTTATTTCTATCCTTGCTTGTAACCCAAAAGGAACGTACTAATAATAGTATATTACCAACTCTTGTGACTGTGTACACCATATTACAAAAATATGATGATTAAAATTCAATAAAAAGTAATGTCTTTCAATTTAGAGAGTGTAATCATGACTATCTAAACCACAATATATGTCAGATAGAAGTTGACTCGGACCCCCACAAGACATACATTCGAGGTTTTGGAGACATATCTTCATGAGGTAATTACCTATTATTGTTGTAATTTGAGGTTTTATCCTTATTCTGGCCTTAGTACAAATTCTTATTCACATTTTCTCCATCCATAATTCATTTTACCTCCAAATATACAAAAAAAAAAATAATGATTTGTTTTTAAAATGGACCTAACGAAAATTTTCTTTCCTTGAAGACTGATATGTATTGTAAGAACATAAAATTTAGAGAGATTTTGAGTTTTAGTCAAATATTGGCAAAAAAAGCAAAATGGTCATGCATGAGAATTTTATAAGTTTATGAAGTTGTGACTTCATAAAAATGACCAATATAGTTTTAAGTCACTTATATGAGATTAGATAAGTGAGTTCAAGAGAAGAAATGCATAAGAAGATGTATTTTAGCTAAAAGTGTAAAATGGGAAATTGTATGCTTTCTAAGCCAAATTTGTGACTTAATACATTAAAACCAATATTAGTTTAGTAACAAATGACTTAACAGAGTCATAGATTATGTTTCTATCTTTGCATACATATAAAGATCGTAGAAAACATGTATAGAATGAAATAGTTATGAAAGTTTGGAGTTGCAGGAAAAGTTGTCCCAAAACTTGGAATGGAATCAGCAATGCACTTTGTTTATCCTAGGTACCGCGACATGGTAAATAAATTGTTATGGTGTAGTGGAATAAGTTATCTGCCATTGACTAAAGTCAAATGGTTATCACGACTAGGTGGAAACCCCACCACGACATAGTTTCGGGGATTAAAGACGTTTTTTAGGCCTGTTAGAGCTCATTTTGAGCATTTCAAAGGGGAAATCAATTGGAGGGATAGAGAGGGTGATTTTCTTGCCCAAATGGTGCTAAGGAAAGCTATAGATGGTGTATTATTACAAATTCCATCCTCCCCACATTCAGATATGATTTCTCCAACTTGGCGAAATGTTTGAATTGGTTAGATTGCTTGGTTTAACAAACCTATAGATTGAGTATGATGCTATTGATAGTGTCTAGACGCTTTAACCAGGATTTGGAGGTGATTTCCATGGTAAAATCAATCCAATGAGAGTTAGGTTTTGAATCCCTAACTATATAATATTTATTGATGCATTAGAAGTTAGATTATGATGAACTTGGTAGTGTGATATGCTTACTTAATTGTTTGGGTTACATTAGAAATAAAAATTGTAAAGTTAGAAATATGATCCATTAAGTGGTCATTTTAAACATAAGACTCTTTAATATCTTAAGAGTCTAAGAAATGTATTAAGAAACTTGTATATGTGTATGAAAAGGCCTAGGAGTAAATAAGATGGATCAAGATGCATCAATTGAAGAATGCAGCCAAGGGTGGTTTGTTTTCACTAACTAGCAAGATGAATTATAACTATCACACTCTCCCTATGTGGTTGTATAGATTTAATCATATGTATTTATGTTTTATGCTTATTAGATATACATTTGAAGTCATGTATCAGAGCATGAACATATATATATAGAATACAAATGAGGTATACATTTAGAAACATATATCAGATCATGTAGGTATAGCTAGATCATATATATAGCTATATGAGAAAGGTAATTGTTAAATAGCTAAGACGTGTAGAAATAAATACAATATGATTGTATGTAATATAATCATATAAAAGGGTATCTAAGCATGTGTAGATGTTAATGGTATTATGCACAATACCTTCCAGATGTAGATGAGAACAAAACAAGATTATATACATTATAATCCTATGTAGGTATGTATGTTTGAATGCATGTATGTCTAGAGATTACTTGTATTGTGTAAAATGCCTATATGTTAATAGACATAAATACATATTAAGTGCTTAATGAGTTACGTACTAGATGACTTGTAGATAATCTCTAAATTATATAAAGAGATATATAGTCTAAGGGAGTAGTATCATGTGATGAGTTACATGAAGATTAATAAATAAGTAGAAACATGATTCATTCGGAAATAAGAATATTGTTCCTTTGTGAAAGAGATTTTGTTTCACGCAAGGAATGAGACTATTATTCCTTTGGGAATGTTGATAGATGATTCCAGTGGGAATAATGTTATGTATGGTTAGATAAGATTGAGAAGTGTACCATGAGTGGAACAATATAGGAAAGTTCTGAAGGGTTTGAGCATTCTAACACTTCCTAAGTGTACATGCACCCCTAATAAACCTTGGATCTATGTTTGTCTAAGATACATGCAAATAATTATTTTTCCAAGGCTTATATCCTAACTAGCATGGCATGGGGAACTTGAATCAAATAAAGCTAGTAGAAACACTTACCTTGTAGTTGTAGTTGATTCCTTGGAGTTTTAGAGCCTAGCACCAATAATGTGGATGCCTCAAATGAAAGTCACAAATCACCACAAACTTGGAACTTTGAGAGAATTGTCACACTTCTCTTGAAATCGGCCCTCACCTCAACATGTGTCAACTAGTGTTCACTAACTTGATTTCAAGAGCCAAAGCCTCCTTTATATAGTGTGGTGGATTAGGGTTACATCCATGTAAACCCTAATACCCATGTCTCTTCATTTCATGAGATCCATGGGTTAAAGCTCCATGGAGTATCCATGGACTTCTCCATCCAAGCCTAGCCCATTCCAAATAAGCATAAGCCCACACTATATAAATATAGAAGCCCATATTTAATTAGTAATATCTTTGATCACTAAATTAATCCTAGATTACTTATAGATCACTACTAATTAAATAATATGATCTTATATTAATATATTAGAACTTATTATATATTAATAAATCATAACTTGTACTATTCTAAAATATTATCCATAAATTGTTCGGGTGAAGTGCAACCCAAATGGACCATGCCGGGTCGGGTCAAGTATATACCAAATATAGTTATGGGCTTAGACACTATATCCAACAGTCTCCCACTTGGATAAGTCTAGTAACTATATTTGCAAGTATAACTTCAGGAACCGATCCGCAATCGTAGCTCTTTAAACTCTGTTGAACTAGAACGCGCCATTTAGATAAGTGATCATATAATCCTCTGTTCTAGATATCAGCCGGACAAACACATGGAACATTTTCTTGCTTATTGTCCAGCATTTGTTTCCCGATTTCCGATTTGTTTGACATAGAACTCAACTGAACACATCAATTTAGTTCTGACCGGGCCTGGTACATAGGTCAAAACAAAATCATCGAGGGGCCCAGATATCAGCTTCTAATCCAAGAAGGAACAGATAAACATCGACTCATATGTTTGTTCTACCACTCATTGAATTACACACAAAGGCACGTTTTATAACATCGAGTTACCAATGCGTTTACGTACAATCAATGCATAACCAACTCGTAAGTAACAAATCATATCTCTAGGTTTGAAGACTTATATGATATTACCGTCTCACGATCACTCGAGATAAAATTCCATGAAGTGATTCCAGTGAGCGTGGGTTGAGTCCAATGCTCAGAACTTATGAGCACTCATGATTGTTGTAGCCATGTCCAACACCTTAGACCTCTGCAACCAATCATGACAGTCTTGATTCATACCTACTTCCAACATATGACCAACTGTGGAGGTTTGAATAATATGATATACCAAACATAATTATTCTGGAAGTCAAAACATGCAAAAGAAATATAGTAAAAGATCGACAAGAGATAGCAACACTTTACTCATAAATAAAACACCTTTTATTCATCATCAAATGTCAATTACACTTTACAAATTTCTGGGTTATCTAACTACTAAAACTTATATCATCCTTCAGCCCTATGCTCCGAGCATGCTGGAGATGCTTAACCCTACTCAGTCCCTTCGTGAGGGGATCTGTCAGGTTCTCATTCGATGATACCCTCTTCGCCATGAGGAGTCCTTCTTCAATTCGATGTCTGATAAAATGGTATTTTCTATCGATGTGTCTGGATCTCCCGTGATCCCTTGGTTCCTTGGCTAAGGCAACCGCACTATTGCTGTCACAGAAAATCTCCATTGGCTCTTTTATAGCTGGAACAACTCCAAGGTCTCCGATGAAGTTCTTTAGCCATATCGCCTCCTTTGCTGCCTCGCTTGCTGCTATATACTCTGATTCACAAGTGGAATCAGCCACTGTCTCCTGCTTGGAACTCTTCCAAGAAATTGCTCCTCCGTTTAGGGTAAAGACCCAGCCTGACTGAGAGCGGAAATTATCCCTATCAGTCTGGAAACTAGCATCACTATACCCTACAACTCTCAAGTCATCACTCCCACCGAAGGTAAGGACCCAGTCCTTAGTCCTTTGCAGGTACTTGAGGATATTCTTTACCGCAGTCCAGTGTTCCTTTCCAGGGTTCGCCTGATACCTGCTAACCATGCTCAAAGCAAAGGCTACAGCAGGTCGAGTACACGTCATAGCATACATGATCGATCCTACAGCTGAAGCATAAGGAAATCGACTCATTTCTGCTATCTCAACCTCAGTACTAAGGCTTTGTGTCTTACTCAATCTAGCGTTACACTGAATGGGTAACTCACCTTTCTTGGAGTTATGCATGTTGAATCTTTTCAACACTTTGTCCAAGTAGGTACTTTGACTAAGTCCAATTAGTCTTTTACTCCTGTTTCTCAAAATCTTTATCCCTAGGATATAGGCAGCTTCACCAAGGTCCTTCATAGCGAAACACTTCCCAAGCCAGGACTTTACTTCCTGCAGGGTTGGGATGTCATTTCGTATGAGTAGTATGTCATCCACATGTAGTACCAAAAAACTGACTATGCTCTCACTAGCCTTGATATAGATGCAAGATTCATCTTCACTCCTCGAAAAGCCAAATTCCTTGACTTTCTCATCAAAGCAAAGATTCCACCTGCGAGGTGCCTGTTTCAATCCATAAATGGATTTCTCGAGTTTACACACTCTATTAGGGTACTCGTTGCTGACAAAACCCTCTGGCTGACTCATGTAAACATCTTCAGCCAACTTTCCATTAAGGAAAGCGGTGTTGACATCCATTTGCCATATTTCATAGTCATGAAATGCAACTATGGCTAACAGAACCCGAATAGACTTAATCTTGGCTACTGGAGAAAAGGTCTCGCCTTATAAGTGTGTACTTTACCATCCATGTCGGTCTTCTTCTTGAAGACCCACTTGCACCCTATAGTCTTACGACCAGGTACATTCTCAACGAAGTTCCAAACTTGATTGTCATACATGGATTGTATCTCGCTATCCATGGCCTTTTTCCATTTAGCAGCCTCAGGGCCTGCCATGGCTTCCATGTAGCTGTTAGGTTCATCCAGACCTACTAGTGTCTCATCACTAATAAGTGTCTTACCTTCCGCAGTAATATGGAAACCATAGTAATGCTCAGGTGCATTCCTAACTCTCGTGGAATGCCTCAGAGGTACAGGCTCATCAACTGGCTCAACAGGAGTTTCCTCCTCAAGTTGAGGGCTAGTGTTTGAAGTTCCTTCAACGCTTGATTCTTGAATTTCTTCAAGATCAATTTGCCTCCCACTGTCTCCTTGGCTTATAAATTATCTCTCTCGAAAGACTCCTCTTCTTGCTACAAAGACCACATTGTCACTAGGTCTGTAGAAGAGGTAACCAAAGGATTGCTGTGGGTAGCCGATGAAAATACACCTCTCGCTTCGAGGTTCGAGCTTATCATGAGTCTCGCGTCTCACGAAAGCCTCACAACCCCAAATCTTGATGTGGTCTAGCTTAGGTACTTTGCCAGTCCACATCTCGTGAGGACTTTTGGCAACTTTCTTTGTAGGGACAAGATTAAGAATATGGGCGGCAGTCTCTAAGGCATACCCCCAGAATGAGATTGGTAGCGTAGCTCGACTCATCATGGAACGAACCATATCCAACAAGGTTCGATTACGCCTCTCAGCCACACCATTCAACTGTGGTGTCCTGGGAGGTGTCAATTGTGAGACAATCCCACATTCCCTAAGATAGTCGAGGAACTCTGAACTAAGATACTCACCTCCTCGATCGGATCGAAGCATCTTAATGTTCCTGCCCAATTGATTCTCGACTTCCTGTTTAAATTCCTTAAACCTCTCGAAAGTCTCTGACTTATGCTTGATTAAGTAGACATATCCATATCTACTGTAATCATCAGTAAAAGTCAAATAATAACGATTAGCATCCCTTGTGGCATGTTTGAATGGTCCACACACATCCGTGTGTATAAGGTCCAACAAACCTTCACCCCTCTCACACGAGCCTGTGAAGGGTGACTTTGTCATTTTTCCAAGTAAGCATGATTCGCAACTATCATCTGACTTTAGGTCAAACGACTCCAAGACTCCATCCTTTTGGAGTTGGCCTATGCGTTTCTTGCTTATATGTCCAAGATGACAATGCCATAATGATGCTTTATCCAAGTTATTATTATTAGTAGAATCAATACACAAAACATTATTTCCCAAGTTATCTACAACAGATACAGCTTCATACACACCATCACAAGGTAATGCTTTAAAATAAAAAAACATTATTATAGAAAACATCTATAGAACCAACTTCATTATTAAATGAAAAGGTAAACCCTTGTTTGTACAAAGCATGAAAGGAAATAATATTTCTTGCCATTCCTGGCGAATAACAACACTTATTCAAATCTAAATTAAACCCACTACTTAGCGATAAAGTATAAACTCCAACCTTGGTAACAGGTAAAGCTTTCCTATTCCCCATGATCAAGTTTATTCTTCCTTGCTCCACATTCTCACTTCTTCTTAGTCCCTGCAAGTCACAACAAATATGAATACCACAACCGGTATCAAGGACCCAAGACTTAGAATAGGGTGAGTTATTAGAAATGATAGTGTAAGTACCTGCATGGTTGGGTTTAACTTTCCCATCCTTCACATCCTGCTGGTACTTTGGGCAGTTCCGCTTCCAATGAGATTTTTCATGACAATAGAAGCATTCAGCCTCTTTTGGGTCAAAAGAAGGAGTGACGAAACCTTTATTGGTTCCACTTGAAGAAGAGCCATCAAGGGTCCGAGCCTTGGTACCCTTCGAGGATCTCTTCCTCTTCCTCCATCAATTTTTCCCAATTGCCAAAACCGGAGTTGAGTTTGGAGTAGGAGTGATAGCAACCGACTTCCCCTTAAGACCTGATTCTGCGGTCTTGAGAAGTCCCTGAAGTTTGCTGAGTGTGACCTCTTCCTTATTCATGTGATATGTCATGCGGAATTGATCATAGCATGATGGTAAGGAGTGCAAAATGATATCTATTGCAAGATCCTCAGGGAAGTTCACATTAAGCTTCAGCAAACGATCCACATACCTTTGCATTTTCTGCATGTGGCTCGTGACGGATTCCCCGTCCTTCATCATGGTTGTTATCATGGAGCAGATGATTTCATACCTCTCTTGTCTTGCACTTTGATGGTATCTTTCCATCAAATCTTGGTGCATTTCATAAGGGTAGAAATCCTCATAAGACTTTTGGAGTTCCGCTGTCATTGTGGCCATCATGATGCAAGCCACTTTCGTAGCATCCCTTTCATGTGCCCGAAATTCAGCGATCTCCTGAGGAGTTGCAGTGGTCTCATCAATCTCCTTAAGCTCCTTGTCAAGGACATATTCTTTGTCCTTGTAGCGGGTAATCATCCTGATGTTTCTGATCCACTCATTGAAGTTGGATCCATCAAAGGTGACTTTCCCACACAAGTTCATAAGGGTAAAGGAGCCATTAGGATTAGAGCCAGAAGCAGCATTGTTTGAAGACATCTAAAAAGAAGAGAAGAAGATTAGTTTAGATATAAGAGAGTCCTTAATAAAATACCCAAGTGTAATATTAAGGCTAGGATCCAATCACAATATAATATAACTTAGAAGAGGTATGCTGTAATCTAAGCTATACCATATTTGAAAGGTAGGTGAATGACGATTCACCAATTTCCACCACGAAAACCGAAATATTTAAGTATTAGGTTTTTGATTGGTTCTTAGAAATTCCTAGATTCTTTGAGATTCAATGAACTTTTCAAAGGCATGTTTCAATCTCGAGTGTGCCCTCCAAGTTTTGTGACTGGGATGCCGAGGATCACAAAACGAGGTGTGAAGTAACCATGAAAATCACTTGGTACCCATTAAAGTTTATCACTCAATCGATGTGCCGGTAAACCACACACGCTCCATCGATACTATAATAAACCTTTAAGTCACCCTTTACCTACCTTGTTAAGTCCAAGTTAGTGTGCCGGTTAACCACACACGCTCCACCAACGACTTAAACAAAGTGTAAAGTGTAATTTCATGGATTAGCACCTTATTCACATTTTTCCTAAAGTAACTAAGATTGGGAATTTAATAAAACATTTAGTTACTCTATAATATTCATCATACTTTGAATGAGAATTTATAAGTCCTTGTCTTACCCGTTCGGCTAACGACCCTCCACCAGTCAAGCAAGCGGTGGGTGAGAGTGGACACCCATTAAGTCACCATTTTATAGGCAACAACCTTATACCCACCTTATAGACCGGCTTCGTGAATGAGGCGTACTAGCGGTAAGACGACTTTGTTCTTATACATACATATACATATATATATATATATATATATATATATATATATATATATATATATATATATATATATATAATTATTAAATCATAATAATATAAGTATACGGGTTGAATTTTAACTTTTAAAATTCTAAGGGTTGGAACTAAAGTTTTAACTTGACTTTACTTGTTCCAAAACTTGAGGGCAAGTTTTGTAAACTTTCAAAACTTTTCATATCTTGTAACTTATGAGTTTAATAGAGTAATAAAATGAAGACTTTTCATTTTTCTAACTCTTGTGTTCTTCTAATGGTTTTCAATCCAAGAGACTTTTGGTTTTCCATAACTTGAGGACAAGTTATGGACTCCATTAAAAAACATTATGAACAAGAATTAATCTACCACATAGGTTACAAATAATTCCTATGATCATCTAAACATCATAAGAACAAGATCATGAACATGAACACTTTCATATATCAAAATCACTCTTAATCTTTGTAATTTTGATAACTAGTTGTTGTAAATGAGTTAGAAAAGACATTACACCTTCTAAAACAAGTTTTCAAGTACCAAAACAGTTTAGGGTAATGTTTCTAATCCA
Source organism: Lactuca saligna (assembly GCF_052625555.1). Lineage (NCBI taxonomy): Eukaryota > Viridiplantae > Streptophyta > Magnoliopsida > Asterales > Asteraceae > Lactuca > Lactuca saligna. Next base: position 172,140,084 of record NC_136417.1, on the reverse strand, counting down.
TTTCCAGCAACTAAAGTCGAAAAACTGCACTCTGTCGACCCTACTCGTCGAGTGCATGAACCTACTCGGCGAATAGGTTGAAGATACAAGTGGACTCGGCGAGTCCCCCCATGGACTCGGTGAGTCCATCAGTCAGACAGCAAGATTTCGACTTTTTCAAGCATATTGCAACAAGTATCAAACAAACAAGCCTAGGCTCTGATACCACTGAAGGGTTTTGAGCATTCTAACACTTCCTAAGTGTACATGCACCCCTAATAAACCTTGGATCTATGTATGTCTAAGATACATGCAAATAATTATTTTTCCAAGGCTTATATCCTAACTAGCATGGCATGGGGAACTTGAATCAAATAAAGTTAGTAGAAACACTTACCTTGTAGTTGTAGTTGATTCCTTGGAGTTTTAGAGCCTAGCACCAATAATGTGGATGCCTCAAATGAAAGTCACAAATCACCACAAACTTGGAACTTTGAGAGAATAGTCACACTTCTCTTGAAATCGGCCCTCACCTCAACATGTGTCAACTAGTGTTCACTAACTTGATTTCAAGAGCCAAAGCCTCCTTTATATAGTGTGGTGGATTAGGGTTACATCCATGTAAACCCTAATACCCATGTCTCTTCATTTCATGAGATCCATGGGTTAAAGCTCCATGGAGTATCCATGGACTTCTCCATCCAAGCCTAGCCCATTCCAAATAAGCATAAGCCCACACTATATAAATATAGAAGCCCATATTTAATTAGTAATATCTTTGATCACTAAATTAATCCTAGATTAATTATAGATCACTACTAATTAAATAATATGATCTTATATTAATATATTAGAACTTACAATATATTAATAAATCATAACTTGTACTATTCTCAAATATTATCCATAAATTGTTCGGGTGAAGTGCAACCCAAATGGACCATGCCGGGTCGGGTCAAGTATATACCAAATATAGTTATGGTCTTAGACACTATATCCAACAAGTTCTTGGAAAAATTTAGATGTAATCCGTGGAGGATTAAGAGTAACAAATCGATAAGTGATTCAAGAGAAGAAGAATGATTAAGTATCTATGATGGATCATAAAATAGGGGACCTAGTCCATATGAGTGTACCCAATAATGTGGTGGGGTGTTATTTCCCATAGAAGATAGAGGAGATAGTATGAGATGGGACCGTAAGGTCTAGATGATAATGAAATGTTGATGCTATATAGTTGAGAATAAAGAGATAAAAAAGAGGAATAGTATGGGACATGCTTGCTAAGAGTGAGAGTTGTGTGAAAAATATAATAAGAATGTTGGAAGAGCATGTGTAACATATAAGAAGTACATAAAGTGTATGAGATGAGATAAGAGTAAGGGGAAAGAAAAGAGAAGTAGAAAGAAGAGCATGAGAGAGATAAAGAAAAAAAAACATGGTATGTATGGAGTATAAGATGAGCCCAAGAAGCTAAGAAAGAGAATATATAGAGAAGAAATGGGTAGAGAATAAGAGTAGAGATAGAGTGTAAGATAGAAGTGGTTAGATAGGGCAGAGGTAGAATCTTTAGATGAGAAACAAATAAAGAGATATATGAAGGAGAAAGAATAGCAATGTATGCTATTAGAAAAAGAGGTTACATTGAAGAGTATAAAAAAGAAGAAAAGAGTCAAGATAGAGTATGTAAATATGTAAAGTTTAGAAGAAGAATATATTAACATGAAAATGGATAAGAATATACGTCACCAGACCTATGGTCTGATGTAGTAGATATTTCCATGTTTTGTAGGTTTAGGTTGCAGTCGTGGTATGTGGGAAGATTGGAATACAAGGACTTAGTATATAAGAATAATTTTATAAAATTAAATTTTTCCTCATTGCTTATTTAAAGATATGTTTCGTTGTTAAGTTGTGATTAAACAAAGAATGTAAAGTGTTTTAATTTTTATAGAATTCCAGAATTGTTAGTTGTCACAACCAAGAATTTTGATGATTTGTAAACATCAAAACCATGATAACATGGTGATTAAAACTTGAAAGAATGTATGATGCTTATTCTATGACAACAAAATTCCATCAAACACTCTATACAAATGCTTCAAATTGTCAACAAAGAATTGGAAACCCTAAAACCTGGTTTAAGACCATCATGGACTAGGATTTCCTTATTGGGCCTAATGGGCCAATAAGCTTCCAAATTGACTATTTTGGGCTTAGAACTCTTAAATGGACCCTAATTGGATTTATTTACAAGAAACTTAACATTTTGGGCCTCATAAGACTAGAATGGACTAGTTTATGTTTACTGGGCCTTATTGGGCCATAACAAATCTAATTTGCCCTAATGGACCATAAAACTCATACTTTGATTTATATTGGGCCGTGAACCATCTCCAATGACCAATTGGGCAGAAAATCATCAAAATAGGCCAATAATATGGACTTAAGCACAAAAGGCCCAAATTCTATTCTTTCTTCTCCCATTCTCAGCCCAAGAGGATAAAAAAAATGGAAACTAGTGAAATAAGGAGGGTTAGCCACTTCCTTATTACATAATGGGCATCCATGCAACAACTTCCATACTTCCATGCACCATTCTCATGTTTCCATGCATCCATCACATCCATATCTCTCTTCCCTCTTCTTCTTCTTACCTTCAGCCAAGAGTAGACACACACACACATAATTCATTCCAACACTTTCCAAATTCTCTCAAGAACACTTTCACTTCTCCTTCAAAAAATTCAAGATTAAGAGCTTTTCAAGGAGGTTATTCCACAAAAAAAAAAACATCATCTTAGGTAAGTTGATGCTTGGATCGATAATCTAGACTCTTTGTTTTATCAAAAATCTCTTCTTAACTCATATAAACTCATGATCATCATCCTAGAAACCTCTAAGATCGAAATCAACCCAAGAATGCTTGCTAGGGCCGAAAATAGCATCAAAATCTTCCATCTCTTCTTCAAATATAAATCAACAGGGAAAGGTGAGTTCATACCCCTCTATTTTCATTTTTTACAAGATTTATGGGGGAGAATACAAGTAAGATGTGTAGATCTATGTGTTTTTGTATCATATTTGTGATTTCTTGAATTTATTTGATAAATATGTGTGAAAAATCATGATCTAGCCGAGATCCTTAACCATGACTAGGAAGTATACGTTCAATAACATCTTAAAACATGTTATTATCAAGATCAAAGTATTATACAAGTTCAAAATAAGAAAAACAAAACACAAATCCAAATTATGAACCATTTTTGACAAATAAGTAAAAGATGGGAAATAAATGTCCTTTACTGTTTTATAAGGGTCAAAAAGGTCAAATCAGTTAAAATATGAGTTATTATAACAATCTTGATTTTTAAAAGGAAAAAAGTGTAAATTTTAGCCTAATGGGCTACACCTTGGGCTTTTTGGCCTTTAGGCCCAAATTTTCAAAAAAGGTGTTTTTCAAGGGATTGAAATGGTAAAATTCTCAAAACAATGGGAAAAAGAGTAAACAAAATTAATTCAAGGGATTAAAAAGATATTTTTTTTCCAAACAAGGATCAAAATGTAAAGTTTTTGGATTTTGGGCCAAAATTGCAAAAGTTGCACAAGTTTGGGCTTTAACCGAAAAAACACTTTTCTGGAAGGGCTGAAACTCCCAAAGAATAAGTTTTGAGCTAAAAATATAACTTGAACAATTCTATGGGTCAAAAGTGTCAAGAAAATGGTTTAAGGGCTTAAAATGTCTTTTTTTTTTTATAAAGGACTAATATTGTCATTTTTTTTACTAAAGAAGGGCTGAAAGGGTTCAAACCAATATTTTTGAGTCAATGATTTTATTTTTAAGATGTTGAGTCAAAAACACCAAACTACAACTTACGAAAAATAGAAACACGAATATACATGAAATTCTAAATATCGTTATAAGTAACCGACCGGCCTTGTGTCGTTACGAATCTAAAAATCAATCTTTCCAACAATCATGCAATACCTAAAACAATTAAATATTCAAATCTTTGGGCTTGAAAGTTCTAATCATGCTTGTTGGGCCTTTGTGACCCATTAACTTGACTTTTGGGCCCAAAGGATAATAATAAATGTTATTGGGCCTTCTATGACCCAATTTCCTATTTAAGGGACCATCAATTGTTTTTAAGTGCTATTGTACCTTAGTGGCCCATTAGCATTGCTAGTAAGGTCCAAGTAAATCAAATGTGAAATGGGACAACGTTCCCTTCGTATACCCAATAGCCATAAATAATACGTGGGATTAGTAGGACTTTGTAATCCTCTTCTCCTCGTTTATTAGGCATACCATCAATTCAATAAACATATACAGGTCGTTAATCAATGGTAATCAAATTCATGTTAGATTTAGTTAGTAATAGCAGGCGGCACCTCTATGGGTCGTCTATAATATCTAGTTATAATCAAAGTCTCCTGGAGGGAGAGCAAGATTTTGTGTATAGATCTATATGGGGGTGACTCCCCCACACCACCGCTAGTCGCTACGGTTAGACTCAGGCAGTCTATGGTGACAAATTCTTAAGATCAATTCCGACGTTCGTTAAAATGCCAAGACAGACGAACTAGTCATTATCATGCATGGTTATAACGACTCACATAAACAAATATAATACTATCCGAGTAATTAGGGGAAAATCATAATCATTCGTTGTGACGGTTTAATAATTTTGAAACAATTATATCGTCTAATCGGAAAACGTCGGGTTTTTCGTGGAAATCGACACCATTCATTGTACTTTTCAATAACTACGATGCAAAACTTTTCATTTATACACGATTTGAAATCATTCACGCATAAACCTATAGATCTTCACACTTTGATATAAACAATTGTCTTTTTCAGAAAATATCGGATTTTCTGGGTTTTATAAACTACACAAAACATTTTCATATCAACCATGCTTATGAAGTCACCAACATTCCATAAGTTGACGTTTTTCAAAATAACTTGTATTCTCAGGTAACAGGTAAGCCGATGAGTAATACCGAGTACGTTAGGGTGTTATGCTTTTGAAAACTATCAAACAATTTATGTTATGGATATGTAATCTTTAAACGATGTACTTGATGTGAACAATGTCAGTTGTAATATATTGATGCATGGTGATGTTTATGTTATGATTCATGTATATTCATTGTGATGATATTCAATTTTAGTCACGCGAGCCCTTGGACGTTTCCGTCGTCTGGTTTGGGGGTGTGACAGGTTGGTATCCGAGCTCTGTTTATAGTGAACTGGCATATCTAACCACACATTGATATGCAACTATAAACCAAAAAGGGGTTAAAACAACTCTGAACAAAACAAAAAACAAATAAAACATAACGATAAAACACCTCTATTTGCACGATAAAGGAAAATAACCTAATACCAAATCAAATAAGACGATGCTGACATCTCAGTTAAGTCGGGAATGTTCATAGTGGTATTAAGGGGTGAATATAGCCTGATCAATTACATTTCCTCCGAGGTACAACTATCAAATGCCCCGAGGAAACCGCGATGGTCGGCAAACCTAAAAACATACCCCTTTACTTTCCAAGAAGAGAACGTCAACTCAATTTACATGATAAGTAAGACATCTTAGGAATAATAGTACATTTATACACTCTCGCAGACAGTATGGCTGGTTTCCATCACCCCGGAGATCCGTATTTCCCTAATCAAGGAAACAACAGATGGTTGGAGGAGAAAGAAGACCCTGAGGAGGAGTTTGAGGAGGAACCTGAGGCGGAAGTCGAGGGCGGACCTGTTGAGCCAGTGCTACACCTGGAAGAAGAAGAAGTCGAAGAAAACCTCAACAAGGAACCCATCGATGACGATGATAGTGATTAGGACGCAGAGTCCGATGTCATCAACCCCCCTTACCCGATTAGGGTGCCCGCTCACCGGATGGGCCCGACTGGCCCTTCACCCCCCTGGGGTATGGACATTTGGAGGTGGAGTAGGCAACAGGGACAACGACCCCCGCTTGGCATGACACGCGAGTTTTATGACTTGAGGGATGGAGGACCGGCTGATCGCGCACTTCCAGTTATGGTGAGATGATTGCGGGATACTGGCGATCTGGCTCAGAGCAGCGCTGATCAGATGCACCAGATGCAGACCAGGGTTGAACGGGCGGAGCCAATGGAAAAGGGGCTGGAAGTTCGAACAATAGAATAACCCAAGGACCTACCAAGACATGCTCTTACAAAGACTTCACCAATGCCAAGCCACGAACCTTTAATAGCACGGGCGGAATGATAACCCTAAAAAATGGATAGAGAAAGTGGAATCAGTGTTTGAGATATGTGAATGTCCCGAGGAGACGAAGGTGAAGTTTGCCGCATGCACGTTCGTTAATCAAGCTCTCACCTGGTGGAACGGACATGTGGAAGCCATGACTCTCCCCTTAGCCAACTCTATGCCATGGGCAGAATTGAAAGAAATGCTGATGGACGAGTACTGCCTGCGAGGCAAAATTCAGAAGATTGAGCAAGAGTTGTGGAACCTCACTGTCCGAAACTCTAACATTGATGCATACATATCAAGGTTCAGTGAACTGTCACTATTGTGTCATGGCATGATTACCTCAGAGGGAAAGAAAACTGAACGATTCATCTAGCGATTTAACCTCCCTAATTCAAGGAAATGTGATAACTGCAAATCCTGAAACCTTCGATAGTGCCAAGAGGTTGGCCAAGAAACTGTATGACCACAACAACAAGAAGGGCGAGAAACCAGGGGAAACTGAAGGCAAGAAGGAGAGTGACAACAAGAATGGAAAGTATAATAAGAGAAAGGGGCGATAAGGCTCAGAGTCGTCAAAGAAACAACAAACAGTGACAATCAATGTTGTAACCACCCAAGTTCCCTCCTCACTACATGCTCCAGTCTCAGCTGCTCCAAGTGCCCCTAGGCAGTATTCTGGGAATCTCCCAAAGTGCAACCAGTGCAATCTAAATCACCATGGTGAATGCAGGGAGATGCATTGTACCAGTTGCAATCGAAAGGGTCACACGGAAAAATATTGTAGGACCTATCCTTCCCAAAACCAGCAGCAAGGAAACAACAACAACAACAACAACAAAAACAACACCAACAACAACGACAACAATGAGGGACCAAGCCACACTTGCTATGGATGTGGAAGGACTGAGCTGTCGAAACTGCCCCAACAACAACAACCCTAGGAATGGAGGAACATGAAGAGTGCTGACCATGGGTTAGGGAGAAGCGGTTCAGGATCCTGCTGTTGTCACCGGTACGTTCCTCCTAAACCACACTTATGCATGCATTCTATTTGATACTGGAGCAGAACGAAGCTTTGTGAGTAATAGATTTAAACACTTGTTAAAATAACAACACCAGAAGCTTAATGAAACATTTACGGTGGAAATGGCTAATGGGAAAACAGAATCCACTGGGGAAATCTACATCGGATACACCCTAACCTTGAGCTAACACGTCTTTCAAATAAACCTAATGCCTGTTTCCATTAGGAGTTTTGATGTGATTATCGGCATGGATTGGTTAAGCCCCCACCATGCTGAAATTATGTGTCACGAGAAGGCCGTTCGCCTTCACCTTCCAAATCAAGAAACCCTAATTATATACGGAGAAAAACCTAGCACGAACCTTTGTCTTATCTCATGCATTAAGGCACAGAAGTATCTACGACAGAAATTTTTGACGTTTCTAGCTCATATAGTGGATAAGTCCAAAGAAGAGGTCAATGTTCGAGACATCCCAGTGGCTTGCGATTTCCCACACGTTTTTCCTAAATATCTTCCGAGGATACTACCAGAAAGACAAGTCGAGTTCCGAATCGACCACATGCCAGGAGCTACACCCATCGCTAAATCGCCCTATGGATTGCCTCCTGCGGAGATGCAAGAGTTGTCCAGCCAACTCAGTGAGCTCTTGAACAAGGATTTATCCGACCCAACTTCTCATCTTGGGGAGCTCTGGTTCTCTTTCTTAACAAGAAAGACGGTTCCTTTAGCATGTTTACTGACTACCGGGAACTAAATAAGATCACTATCAAAAACCGCTATCCACTTCCGCAAATCGACGATCTATTTGACGAAATCCAAGGCGCAAGCTACTTCTCTAAGATAGATCTGCGATCCAGATACCACCAACTCAAAGTCCGGGAAGAGGATATCCCTAAAACCGCTTTCAGAACTCGTTATGGACATTATGAATTTGTTGTAATGCCTTTCGGTCTAACGAATGCGCCTGACGCATTCATGGAACTAATGAATCGAATCTGCCGACCATTCCTCAACAACTTTTTCATCGTTTTCATTGACAACATTCTAGTTTATTCTCGAAGTGAAGAGGAGCATGGCCAACATCTCCGGCAAATCCTGGAAACCCTGCGAACTGGAAAGCTATACGCAAAACTCTCTAAGTGTGAGTTCTGGCTCCGTAGTGTGAACTTTTTGGGTCATGTCGTTAGTCAAGAAGGGATACATATGGATCCTTCTAAGGTCAAATCCATTGAAAGATGGGCGATCCCAACGACACCCACAGAAATCCGTCAATTTTTAGGGCTCGCAGGCTATTACAGGAGGTTCATCCAGAAATACTCTAAAACAGCCAAGCCACTTACCATGCTTACAAAAAAGGGCGTACCCTCTGAATGGAAAAATAAGCAAGAAGTTGCATTCCAAACTCTGAAGCAAGCACTCTACACCGCACTGGTACTATCATTACCAGAGGGAACGGAGGACTTCGTAGTTTACTGTGATGCGTCGAATCAGGGTTTAGGTTATGTACTTATGCAGCGCGGGAAGGTGATAGCTTATGCATCCCGACAACTAAAGACACATGAGGTGAATTATACCACCCATGATCTCGAACTAGGAGGTGTGGTCTTCGCGTTGAAGATTTGGAGGCACTACCTTTATGGTATAAAGTGCACCATTTTCACTGACCACAAGAGTCTCCAACACATTTTAAATCAAAAAAAGTTGAACATAAGACATTGAAGATGGGTTGAACTGCTAAACGATTATAGGTGAGAAATCAAGTATCACCTGGGAAAGGCTAACGTGGTAGCTGATGCCTTCAGTAGAAAAGAATACTCAAATCGTCGTGTGAAAACTCTCTCCATAACCATTCAATCCCACCTGACCACGCAGATCAAAGCGACCCAGTGTGATGCTCTGAAAATTGAAATAGAACAAGCGAAGCGTTACATGGAATGGAAAAGAATTTCAAAGTTAAGGAGGATGGAGCCTATTACTTCATGAACCGCATTTGGATCGCTAAGCTTGGAGGATTCAGGGAAGTAGTCATGAATGAAGCCCACAAGACACGATACTCCATCCATCCAGGTTCAGATAAAATGTACTTGGATATCAAGCTACATCATTGGTGGCCCAACATGAAGGTAGAGATTGCCACCTACGTTAGCAAATGCCTTACTTGCGCTAAGGTGAAAGTGGAATACCAGAAGCCCTCGAGATTACTACAACAACCAGTAACTCCCGAGTTGAAGTGGGAAAGGATTACTATGGATTTTGTGACCAACTTACCCAAGTCAACAGGCGGATTGGATACCATATGGGTAATAGTCAACAGATTGACGAAATCCGCCCATTTCACTCAAGCATCAAAGTTGCTCCCTTCGAAGCACTATATGGGCGTAAATGCAGATCACCGTTGTGTTGGGCTGAGGTAGGTGATACTCAGCTAGCAGGAAGACATACATCCAGCAAGGCAATAACGGGATCGGAGATCATATGCGAAACAACGGAGAAGATAATTCAAATCAGAGCTAGACTACAAGCATCACAAGACCGACAGAAGAGCTACGCTGATAAACAACGAAATCCCTTGGAATTTCAAGTTGGGGATCGGGTGTTGTTAAAATTCTCTCCCTAGAAAGGGGCGATTCATTTTGGGAAACGGGGAAAACTAAACCCACGATACATTGGACCCTTCGAGATTCTTGCCCGAATCGGTCCAGTGGCTTATAGACTACAACTACCCATCGAGCTCAGCAGTGTACACCCCGTGTTCCATGCTTCCAATTTGAAAAAGTGTTTATCCGACGAAACTCTCGTCATCCCACTTAAAGAAGTTGAAATCAACGAGAATCTCCTGTTTGTCGAAGAACTAGTTGAAATCCTGGACAGGGAGGTAAAGCATATTAAGCAAAGTCGCATTACGATTGTGAAAGTTCGGTGGAACACGAAGCGTGGACCAGAATTCACATGGGAATGCCAAGACCAGATGAACCAGAAGTACCCTCACATATTCTCGCGTTCTCAAATCTAGCTTCAAAAAAAATTTCGGGACGAAATTCCCTCTAACGGGAGGATGATGTCACAACCAGGAATTTTGATGCTTTGTAAACATTGTACCATGATAACATTGTGATTAAAACTTGAAAGCATCTATGATGCTTATTCTATGACAACAAAATTCCATCAAACACTCTATACAAACACTTCAAATAGTCAACAAAGAATTGGAAACCCTAAAAATCCCGGTTTAAGACCATCATGGACTAGGATATCCTTATTGGGCCTAATGGGCCAATAAGCTTCCAAATTGACTATTTTGGGCTTAGAACTCTTAAATGGACCCTAATTGGATCCATTTACAAGAAACTTAACATTTTGGGCCTCATAAGACTAGAATGGACTAGTTTATGTTTACTGGGCCTTATTGGGCCATAACAAATCTAATTAGCCCTAATGGGCCATAAAACTCATACTTTGATTTATATTGGGCCATGAACCATCTCCAATGACCAATTGGGCCGAAAATCATCAAAATAGGCCAATAATATGGACTTAAGCACAAAAGGCCCAAATTCTATTCTTTCTTCTCCCTTTCTCAACCCAAGAGGACAAAAAAAAGAAACTAGTGAAATAAGGAGGGTTAGCCACCTCCTTATTACATAATGGGCATCCATGCAATAAATTCCATACTTCCATGCAGCATTCTCATGTTTCCATGCATCCATCACATCCATATCTCTCTCTTCCCTCTTCTTCTTCTTACCTTCGGCCAAGAGTAGACACAGACACACACACATAACTCAATCCAGCTCTTTCCAAATTCTCTCAAGAACACTTTCACTTCTCCTTCAAAAATTTCGAGATTAAGAGCTTTTCAAGGGGGTTATTCCACAAAAATCATCATCATAGGTAAGTTGATGCCTGGATCCATAATCTAGACTCTTTGTTTTATCAAAAATCTATTCTTAACTCATATAAACTCATGATCATCATCCTAGAAACCTCTAAGATCGAAATCAACCAAAGAAAGCTTGCTAGGGCCGAAAATAGTATCAAACTCTTCCATCTCTTCTTCAAATCGAAATCGACATGCAAAGGTGAATTCATACCCCTCTATTTTCAGTTTTTACAAGATTTATGGGGGAGAATACAAGTAAGATGTGTAGATCTATGTGTTTTTGTATGATATGTGTGATTTCATGAATTTATTTGATAAATATGTGTGAAAAATCATGATCTAGACGAGATCCTTAACCATGACTAGGAAGTATATGTTTGAATAACATCTTAAAACATGTTATTTTCAAGATCAAAGTATTATACAAGTTCAAAATAAGCAAAACAAAACACAAATCCTAATTATGAACCATTTTTGATAAATAAGTAAAAGATGGGAAATAAATTTCATTTACGGTTTTATAAGGGTCAAAAAGGTCAAATCAGTTAAAATATGAGTTATTATAACAATGACTAAAAGTGTAAATTTTAGCCTAATGGGCTAAACCTTGGGCTTTTCGGCCTTTAGGACCAAATTTTCGAAAAAGGTGTTTTTCAAGGGGTTGAAATGGTAAAATTCTCAAAACATTAGAAAAAGAGTAAATAAAATTAATTCAGCGGATTAAATGATATTTTTTTCCAAAGAAGGATCAAAATGTATAGTTTTTGGATTTTGGGCCAAAATTGTAAAAGTTGCACAAGTTTAGGCTTTAACCGAAAAAACACTTTTCTGGAAGGGCTGAAATTGCCAAAGAATAAGTTTTGAGCTAAAAATATCAATTGAACAAGTCTATGGGTCAAAAGTGTCAAGAAAATGGTTTAAGGGCTTAAAATGTCATTTTTTTATAAAGGACTAAAATTGTCATTTTTTTTACTTAAGAAGGGCTGAAAGGGTTCAAACCAATATTTTTTAGTCAATGATTTTATTTTTAAGATATTGAGTCAAAAACGCCAAACTACAACATACAAAAAATAGAAACACGAATATACATGAAATTCTAAATATCGTTATAAGTAACTGACCGGTCTTGTGTCGTTACGAATCTAAAAATCAGTCTTTCCGACAATCATGCCATACCTAAAACAATTAAATATTCAAATCTTTGGGCTTGAAATTTCCAATCATGCTTGTTGGGCCTTTGTGACCAATTAACATGACTTTTGGGCCCAAAGGATAATAAAAAATGTTATTGGGTCTTCTATGACCTAATTTTATATTTAAGGGACCCCCAATGGCTTTTAAGTGTTATTGGGCCTTACTGGCCCATTAGCATTGCTAGTAAGGTCCAAGTAAATCAAATGTGAAATGAGCCAACGTGCCCTTCGTATACCCAATAGCCATAAATAATATGTGGGATTAGTAGGACTTTGTAATCCTCTTCTCCGCATTTATTAGGCATACCTTCAATTGAGTAAACATATACAGGTCGTTAATCAATGGTAATCAAATTCATGTTAGATATAGTGAGTAATAGCGGGCGGTACCTCTATAGGTCATCTGTAGTCTGTAGTTATAATCAAAGTCTTCTGGAGGGAGAGCGAGAGTTTGTGTATAGATCTATACGGGAGTGACTCCCCCACACCTCATCTGTTCGCTACAGTTAGACTCGGCCAGTCTAGGGTGAGAAATTCTTAAGATCAATTCTGGTGTTTGTTAGAATGCCAAGACAGAAGAACTAGTCATTATCATGCATGGTTATAACGACTCACATAAACAAATCTAATACTATCCGAGTAATCAGGGAAAAATCATAATCATTCGTTGTGACGGTTTAACAATTTTGAAACAATTATATCGTCTGATCGGAAAACATCGGGTTTTTCAAGAGGCCCATGGCAATCATCCATGGAGTGCTTTGAAACCCTACAGTCCCCATTCACTAATATTCATTATCTATCCTTCTTTGGTACACATACTCTATCTATTGTCCACCTACTCGATGAAAGAATGATGTGTGATGATCAGTTTCGCAATTGGATTTTCCACTTAATTGGAATTATTAAGGGGTGCTCGCCAGTTGCAGGTCATACCTCAAACTCAAATTCGGTGTGAAAAACATTACCTGCAAACAACGAAATTGGAGTTGGAACTTAATTGGGATGAACATTTGTCAAACAAAAAAAATCAAAATTGATTGAGATTTGGGGTGTACTGTGAACGAAAGTCTTATCTGGGCTCGCTTTCCTTTTTCCATGGTCATTCATTGACAGTGATTCGCAGCAAACTTGTGTTCGGATTCATCTCAACAACCTGTGAATGAAATCGGGACTCAATCGGGAAGAACTTAAGTAAAACGAAAGTCAAAATTAAGCTATTGAAACTTGAGTTCGCTTTTATATCAATGGATTTGGAATGTACCTGGAATGAACTTGAGTTTGGTTGGTAGCTCTTGGAACGAAAGAATGGAGATTCGCCATGGGATAAAGCCGATGCACTTGGACCGAACCTAGAACAACGAACTTGGGTTCGCTTGTTAATGGTTGGAGTGAACGGAGGATGAACCGAAAGCGAACCTGTGCTTGGACCGAACATGGTTTCAGTTCAATGAACCTGTACCGAACTTGGTTTCGGTTGCTTGTATTCAGAGCGAACCTATTGGAGTCGATGTTTATATGTGCCAATTTCAAGGTTTCGTGTCTAGTTTGAGTCATCGCTGAAAGATCAACTGGAGTATGATGCAGTGTTTGTTCAATCGCATCTAAATGATGAAGATGACTAATGTTACATCAAGGTCCATGCAACTTCAGAAAATTGGTATTTTTGGTCCCTGTTGTTTTCACAGATGGGTATCTTTTGATCATTTCCATTTTTTGCTTCAAATAAAGGGGTATATTGATGCTGAATTACCATTCCAGCCCTATCTTTCAGCAAGTGACAGTTTCGGCTCATTATTCAGAAAAGTTTTCAACTTTGGGGGACGGTGAACAGTTTTGAATTCTTTCACGCACATATTTTTTCGTGAACATAAAAATAAACGTTCCATCAAGTCTTGGCGGTTCGAAAAGTTGTTTTTCGTGATAACGTCAAATTTTCACAACTTTTCGGATTTAATACTTCATCGTTTATATCATTTTGTCACGGGAGAGCATAGTAATTTTTATCCATTCAAGATCATTCTCATGACCATTAGAAGGCTTTATAATCACGTTTTCAATTATAAATCGAGGGAGAATTTGGTATGGCCATTCGAAATTTGGATTTGTGACTTTTCAAAGTTGAAGATTTTTGATAAAGCTTGTGGTAGAATTATGAAGGTAGCTTTTACAGTGGAAGTTCTTCATCGAGCTCTACTAAAGCTTTTACAGAGAAGTATCCTTTACAACGGAAGTTCTTTATCAAGCTCTGCTAAGGACTTGTTATATCTCCGAGTTCTAGTATTTTCTCGATCAAGTGGCATTACGAATCTTAAAATTTGGGTTGTTACAAGATATTTTTTGATGGCTTATATCATTAGTTTATTTGAAGATCATTGTGACTTGGAGGGGGACGCCCCAAAATTTAAGTCCAAAAATTTCATTTTTAATTAAGTGCTCATAAAATATTTACTAGAAATATTGAATCAAGACGTCATCTCATAAAATCAAGTATCATGTTTGAAACCCACAACATAAGCAAATAACATATCATAGTACAATCCCAGAAAACACCGTGCAGAAAATCAAATGTGTGTGTGATGCCATGCTACGCCGCCGACTCCTTCCCCTTAGATGAAGAGGTACCTGAAACCAAAAACTGAAACCGTAAGCACAAAGCTTAGTAACTTCCCCCATCATACCACATACCAAACAATACCATCGGTATCTTTCATCGTCATCGGTATCTTTCAACCGGTAATCGTCATCGGTATCTTTCAACTGGTAATCATCATCGGTATCTTTCAACCGGTAACCATCATCGGTATCTTGCAACCGGTAACTGGGGACTATTTATCTTTCAAATGGTAACCATCACCGGTATCTTGCAACCGGTAACTGGGGACTATTCCACCCCTACCACTAGCCTACAATAGCAATATATAAGCACACAGTCAGGCATATCCGGGTACTGACCTACCCCTTGATCCTAAGGACCACTATTAGGGAAATTATCCCTATCATGTAACATATCATACATATATAACTCATAACCAAACGCATACCAGACCAAGATAAATTATCACAAAGACAATCATCTTCTAAGTACTCCTGGTGGGCCGGCATTGTGGCCTTAGACCCACCCCTACTGGAAGGTAACTCACCTCGTACAAGTAGATGTTGATAATCCGTCCGAGAAACCTCCATCCGCTGCTGCTCCAGAAATCCTACGGCTACAAACCCCACAAACACTCAGTTAGAAACAAATCTCTTTACTTAGGGTAAAATGACCATTTTACCCTCAACCAAGTCAAGTCAAAGTCAAAGTCAAAGTTAACTTCCAGTTGACCCGACTCACCGAGTTGGGCCATCAACTCTTCAAGTACCTCACTCTCTACTCGTCCCCATCCACGACTCTACTCGTCGAGTTAGGCTGACATTTCGACAAGTTCTTCACCCATTCGAAAGCCACAAGGAAACTCATCCGACTCGCCGAGTTGAAGAACA
Organism: Lactuca saligna; assembly: GCF_052625555.1. NCBI lineage: Eukaryota > Viridiplantae > Streptophyta > Magnoliopsida > Asterales > Asteraceae > Lactuca > Lactuca saligna. The sequence continues at coordinate 172,124,262 of NC_136417.1, read as the reverse complement.
AATCGCCGAGTCCCACGAACAGATCTCCTACTCACTTCCAGATCCTCACCAGAGCATCCATCTTGAGGAATTGGGTTTCTGGGGCTATCACTACTCGATAAATTGCTAATTCTGCACGTAGTGACGAAGGGTTGGACCTTCTACACTTAAACCCCTCTTAACTCGGTAACTGTTCATATGACTCGCCGAGTTTGAAGAACAACTCGTCGAGTTCCGAGAAATCTTCAAAGGACTCGCCGAGTTTTTCATCCAACTCGTAGAGTCTAAGACCATCTTCATAGAACTCGTCGGGTGCACTTTGGCACTCGCCGAGTCCATTCAACTCTCCTCCCATATAGACCAAATCTTAGACATGCAATGGTTCCAAACCATAGATCTAAGCTCCTAGGGCATGCTTATCACGTAAAGTTGCAAATTTTACGTGCATGCATGGACCTATGAGCTCCAAAAGGCAATTCCAAGCTCTTCATGAGGTCAAACACTTAATAGGGACCTCAATCACTTCAACCACAGACACTTTATACTTCCAAGATGTCCCTAAGGTCCAGATCTGAAGTCCTTTCAGAACATAGAGCATAAACACATAGAGTTTAAGGTTTTAGGGCTTAAAACCCACAAATTAGGCACAAAAGGGGATCTAATGAACTAGAGATCAAGGTAGGAACTTTTCTACGTGAATGGAAGCCTTTCACAAAGTAGATTTCGGATCTAGTTCCCCTCCTTGCATCCTTCTTCTTCTAAGCTCCAAACTTCCGTCACAAAGCCAAAATCACTCACCAAGAACAATATGGGGGCTAGGGTTTCGTTCTACAGCTCTTCTAGAAGTGTTAGGGGCAAGGGAGGCCGAGTTAGAGTGTTTAAATATGGTGCACACTCCAGGATTAGGGTTTTTGTCCGAACAGTAGCTTACTCGCTGAGTCCGGGACCCGACTTGGCGAGTCCACAACTTAAACCCCGTGCCCCTTCCCGCTTCTACTCGGTGAGTCGATCCTATGAATCGCCGAGTCCAAGGCCAAGATGCAAAATTCACAAGGAATTAAATAAGAGGATACGTACCAAGAATCAGGTGCTACAAATCTCCCCTACTTCTTTTAGACTTCGTCCTCGAAGTCTGCTGCTCGTTCCTAAAACAGCTCGGGGTAATGCTCCATCATCTCGTCCACTGGCTCCCAAGTCCACTCTGACCCCTTTCGGTTAAACCATTGCACCTTCACGAGCTCCACTTTCTTGTTCCTCAGATTCTTCGACTTCCGGTCCAGGATCGCTACAGGCCGCTCGATGTAATTCAGGCTGTCATCAACCTGAATGTCCTCCAAAGGTACCACTGCTGAGTCATCCACCTGGCACTTCTGCAACTGAGAGACATGGAAAGTGCTGTGGATCTGACTGAGTTTGGCTGGCAGATCCAGTCGGTACGCCACCTTGCCCACCCGGGGTACAACCCTGAAGGGTCCAATGAACCTGGGGCCCAACTTGCCCCGCTTCCTGAATCGGATGACGCCCTTCCATGGAGACACCTTCAGGAGAACCATATCCCCGACCTGGAATTCCAGGTCTGATCGTCGCTTGTCGGCATAACTTTTCTGCCGTGTCTAAGCAGTCTGAAGCCTGCTCCGGACCTGCTGAATCTTTTCTGTCGTCTTGAGCACTACTTCGGTGCTCCCCATTACCCTTTGGCCAACCTCGCCCCAACATATCGTGGTTCTACACCTCCTCCCATACAACATCTTAAAGGGAGGATGGTCGATATCCGCATGATAGCTATTATTATACGAGAACTCCTCCAACAGGAGGTAGGGATCCCAACTACCTCCGAAATCTAAAACACATGCCCGCAGCATATCCTCTAGAGTATGGATGGTCCGCTCGCTTGGGTCATCCGTCTGTGGATGAAAAGCAGTGCTAAAATGAAAACGAGTACCCAGCTCTTCATGAAACTTCTTCCAAAACCTGGAAGTAAACCTCACATCTCTGTCTGAAATCACCGAAACTAGCACTCCGTGCTGCGCCACCACCTCCCTGATATAGATATCGGCTAATTTCTCGGCCGAGATGCTCTCTTGAATCGGGATAAAGTGTGCTCTTGGTCAATCGATCAATAATGACCTAGATCGAATCCACTCCCCGCGCGGTCCTGGGAAGCTTGGTGATAAAATCCATTGTGATGTCTTCCCATTTCCACAGCGGAATATCCAACAGCTGCATCTTGCCGTGCGGTCTCTGATACTCGGCCTTGACCTTCCTACAGGTCAACCACCGCTCCACGTACCATGCCACATCCCGCTTCATGCAGGGCCACCAATAGTCCAGACGAAGATCCCTATACATCTTCGTCACCCCGGGATGAATGGAGAATCGGGATTTGTGCGCCTCCTCCATCAGGACCTGGCGCACACCTCCATGATAAGGGACCCACACCCTACGGTGAATAGTCAATAACCCTCGGCTATCATAGTCAAAAGAGGAAACCTACCCCACAATCCGCTCACTCTTCCGATCTTCCTCCTTCATAGCCTCCTGCTGAGCCTCCCGGATCCGCTCCAGAAGCGGAGTCACCACTGTCATCCTCAATCAGATATCCCTGATCGGCGCTGCCTTGTAGCTAAGCGCATCGGCGACGACATTGGCCTTCCCCGGATGGTAAAGGATCACATAATCATAATCCTTTACCACATCCAGCCACCGATGCTGTCTCATATTCAGATTTGGCTGGTCCATGAGATACCTTAAACTTTTGTGATCTGTGTAAATCATACAATGAACCCCATAGAAGTAATGACGCCAAATCTTGAGGGCGAAAACAATATCCCCCAACTCCAAATCATGCGTCAGTTAGTTCGCCTCGTGAGGCTTCAGCTGCCTCGACGCATAGGCGATGACATGCCCTCTTTACATCAATACCGCACCCAAACCTGCGATGGATGCATCGCAGTACACAACAAAATCCTCCATACCCTCTGGCAGGGCTAAAATTGGTGCCTCGCACAATCTCTGTCTCAATGCCTCGAATACGGCCTGCTGCTCATGCCCCTAGCGATACAACACCGACTTCTTAGTCAGTCAGGTGAGCAGAACTGCTATCTTGGAGAAGTCCTGAATGAATCTCCGATAGTAGCCTACCAAACCTAGACATCTCCAAATCTCAGATGGAGACCTCGGAGCCTCCCAACTCATCACGACCTTCACTTTGGCCGGATCTACCAAAATCCCGTTCTGGTTGACAAGGTGCCCAAGAAACTGCACCTCGCGTAACTAGAACTCACACTTGGAGAACTTAGCATACAAGTTCTCCCTCCTCAAACCTTCCAGAACCTCCCGTAGATGCTCCTCATGCTGCTCTCGCGCCTTGGAGTAAACCAAAATATCGTCGATAAACACTATCACAGACCGGTCTAACATCGGTCTACATATGCGGTTCATGAGGTCCATGAATGCGGCAGGAGCATTGGTGAGCCCAAACGGCATCACCACGAACTCATAATGGCCATAGCGCGTACGAAACGCTCACTTCTGCACATCCTCCACTCTGACCCTCATCTGATGATAACCTGAACGCAAATCAATCTTGGAGAACCAAGATGCTCCCTGCAACTGGTCAAAGAGATCATCAATCCTCGGAAGTGGGTAACGGTTCTTCACCGTTACCTAATTCAGCTCCTGATAATCTATACACATTCGATGCGACCCGTCCTTCTTCCTCACAAACAGAATCGGGGCTTCCCAGGGTGAACTGCTTGGTCTAATGAAATCCTTGTCTAACAGCTCCTGCAGCTGTGTAAACAACTCCTGCATCTAAGGAGGAACCAACCGATATGGTGCCTTGGCTATCGGAGCCGCACCAGGCACTAGTTCGATCCGGAATTCCACCTGTCGTTCCGGAGGTATCCCAGGAAACTCCTCAGGGAATACGTCCGCAAACTCTCATACCACAGGTACATCGTCCACTGTTGCCCTACCCGTCTCCTAGGTATCCATAACATACGCGACATAACCTGCGCAACCCTGCTGGAGGTAACGCCTAGCTCTCGCTGCTGAACATAAAGTTGGTCCTCGCTGTGGCCTCTCACCCTGAATCACCAGCTCTCCCCCACTTGGGGTCCTGACCCGCACCAACTGCTGCGCGCAGTCGATCACTGTCCCATTAGGGCTGAGCCAATCCATGCCTATAATCACTTTGTTCCCACGCAACGGAATGGGAACCAAATCTACCAAGTAGCGCTCCTCAAATAACCTCAGCACACAATCTCAGAAGACCTCAGATGCTCGCACTGACCGGTCGTCCGCAATCTCGACCTCTAGAGGGCAATCCAACATGCCCGAAGACTCAGAAAACTTCTTGCTAAGCGCAAGAGAAATAAATGATCGGGTAGCACCCGAATCAAACAATACCTGAACTGGGATGCCGTTCACATGGAACGATCCTAAATAAAGCACATATCAATATCACAAACATCATATACATAAATCAGAGGGAAAGAATCATACCCGTCACCACATCGGGTGCAGCACGTGCTTCCTCGACTGTCAACTAAAATGCTCGGCTCCTCACCACTGGAGCCTCTTCCTTGACCTTCTGGCCATCTATAACCCGCACCGTCGCTAAGACCGGCGCCGCTGCTGGCACTGCTGCTGACGCTGTTGTTAATCTTGGGCAATTGGCCCTTTTGTGGCCCCTCTGATTGCAATGGAAGCAACTCTGGTCTGTCATCTGTACTGCAAGGGCGAGGGCATTACAATCCCTACTAAAATGCCCCACCTTGCCACACTTATAGCAGCCCGAACCCGACCCAGTGCGACAGGCTCCCTCGTGTGACCGACCGCACTTTCCACAGTGGTCCCGCCCTGCCTGGCCTTTCGGCCTACCATCAGATCCCTTGGGCTTCTTCCCTGAAGCCCCGGTCGTCAGCCCCTCCACTGCCTTCCTCTGTTGGACATGCTCCACATCAATCTCCTTCTCCCTGGCCCTGGCAATCATGGAATCCAAGGTAGGGCAAGCTGAAAAACTGACATGCTCCCGAATGTCAGCTCATAGCATGTCATGGTAGCGGGTCCTCCTCATATCCTCATCACCCGCATACTGGGGCACCAGCAATGCCCTTTCCCGGAACTTGGCAGGTGATCTCCGCCACAGTCTCCGTAGTCTGGCTCATATCCAAAAACTCCCTGGCTAGCCACTGAAGCTCCACAGCTGGCGCAAACTCCGTCCTGAATCTGGTCACAAAGTCCGACCAAGTCATAGCCTCAACAGCCGAGGCTCCCAATGAGTCACCAACAGACTCCCACTAATCTCTAGCCCTATCTTGCAAGCATCCTGCTGCATATCTCACCTTCGACCCCTCTGGGCAGAAGCTCGTCAGCTACGCAACCTCAATATCCGCAATCCATTTTCTGGCAGCAATGGGGTCCTTCACCCCATGGAAATCTAGCGCACTACTGCCCCTGAAGTCCTTAAAGGACAGTATGCGAGATCCTGACTGGCCAGATGCCATGTCACTCCTGAATGATCGGAGGCGATCCTGCATCAGCTCAACAATCCCCTCCTTGATCGACCCGAAGAAGATAGGGGTTGACTCAAGGATGCCTCTCGTGATCTTAGATGCGATGAACTCGCGTAGCCCGTCATCAACTTGCTCGGATCCCAAACCCGAGCCTGATCCTGATCCTGATCGGGAACCTCCTGCTCCTAGTCGTGTGGTCACCGTGCTGAAAATGCATGCACAAAAGTCAGGATCATACATATACTCGAGAGATCTAACACACTCTCCAAGGTTCCCGGTTTCATCTAGGCCCTCCTTGATTCGAGTACGGGTCCTCTGCTTTCAGTAGTACGGGCCCATACTACCTTGCACATCTACCTGTGCTTTCCTCAACGATAGCTTCGACTTCACCAAGTCCCTTTACTGATACCCTTTCCACTATCCTCATCCTAGGCTTCCCTAGGGCACTCTCCGACCTACTCTCCGCCATCAGCTGCACCAGGAGCCCCTACCATTCCCCCTAACTAACTTGTAGGTACTGATACACATCCGCTCCTTAGTTAGTTGGAAATAGCCAGAACCCACACAGGACAAAGCAAGCATCATTCGTGCATCGAGTAACCAAATCAGGAATAACCTATACAGGCCATCCTACTGCTGACTAAAAAGTCCTAGCATATAGCTCATACAATAGGCATATAAGGCATCCTCCTATATCCTTAGCCCAAACTAGCATGCAATTATCAGAATCGTATATCATTCACACAAGGCATCTTCCTAGATCCTTAGTCCTATTCTAGCATGCAATTCTGAATCAAAGCCATATAGCATAACATAACATGTATGGGTATCTTGGGGAAAACTTACTTGACCCCGGCCGGTCGCATACATCACACACCTTGTCTTTCTTAAAATATTTCCGTTTAGATCTTTAGAAAACCATTTTATTGTAAAAATCTTTTAGCCCCTTAGTTTGAGTCCAGACACCCCCCTCCCCCCCGAGGGCGTGTCCGAATCCCTTAAACTAGGGATCTGATACCAACTTGTAATGCCCCAAATTTAAGTCCAAAAATTTCATTTTTAATTAAGTGCTCATATAACATTTACTAGAAATATTGAATCAACACGTCATCTCATAAAATCAAGTATCATGTTTGAAACCCACAACATAAGCAAATAACATATCAGAGTACCATCCCAGAAAACACCATGCAGAAAATCAAATGTGTGTGTAATGCCATGCTACGCCGCCGGCTCCTTCCCTTTAGATGAAGAGGTACCTGAAACCAAAAACTGAAACCGTAAGCACAAAGCTTCGTGATTTCCCCCCATCATACCACATACTAAACAATACCATCGGTATTTTTCAACCGGTAATCGTCATCGGTATCTTTCAACCGGTAATCATCATCGGTATCTTTCAACCGGTAATCATCATCGGTATCTTTCAACCGATAATCATCATCGGTATCTTTCAACCGGTAACTGTCATCGGTATCTTGCAACCGCTAACTGGGGAATATTCCACCCCCTACCACTAGCCTACAATTGCAAGATATAAGCACACAGTCAGGCATATATGGGTACTGACCTACCCCTTAATCCTAAGGACCACAACAGGGAAACTATCCCTATCATGTAACATATCATACAGATATAACTCATAACCAAACGCATACCAGACCAAGATAAATTATCACAAAGACAATTATCTTCTAAGTACTCCTCATTGGTGGGTCGGCATTGTGGCCTTAGACACACCCCTACTGGATGGTAACTCACCTCGTACAAGTAGCTGCTGATAATCAGTGCGGGAAACCTCCGTCCGCTGTTGCTCCGGAAATCCTCCGGCTACAAACCCCACAAACACTCAGTTAGAAACTGATCTCTTTAATTAGGGTAAAATGACCATTTTACCCTCAACCAAGTCAAGTCAAAGTCAAAATCAAAGTCAACTTCCAGTTGACCCGACTCGCCAAGTTGGGCCATCAACTCGTCGAGTCCCTCACTCTCTACTCGTCCCCATCCGCGACTCTACTCGTCGAGTTGGGCCGACAACTCGACGAGTTCTTCACCTATTCGAAAGCCACAAGGAAACTCATCCGACTCGCCGAGTCCCACGAACAGATCACCTACTCACTTCCAAATCCTCACCGGAGCATCCATCATTAGGATTTGGGTTTTTGGGGCTATTGCAACTCGATAAATTGCTAATTTCACGAGTAGTGATGAAGGGTTGGACCTTCTACACTTAAACCCCTCTTAACTCAGTAACTGTTCATATGACTCACTGAGTTTGAAGAAGTGCTCGTCGCGTTCCAGGCAATCTTCAAAGGACTCGCCGAGTTGTTCATCCAACTCGTTGAGTCTAAGACCATCTTCATAGAACTCGCCGAGTGCACTTTGGCACTCGCCGAGTCCATTCAACTCTCCTCCCATACAGACCAAATCTGAGACATGCAATGGTTCCAAACCATAGATCTAAGCTCCTAGGGCATGCTTATCACATAAAGTTGCAAACTTTACGTGCATGCATGGACCTATGAGCTCCAAAAGGCAATTCCAAGCTTTTTATGATGTCAAACACTTAATAGGGACCTCAATCACTTCAACCACAAAAGCTTTATACTTCCAAGATGTCCCTAAGGTCTAGATTTGAAGTCCTTTTAGAACATAGAGCATAAACACATAGAGTTTGAGGTTTTAGGGCTTAAAACCCACAAATTAGGCACAAAAGGGGATCTAATGAACTAGAGATCAAGGTAGGAACTTTTCTACCTGAATGGAAGCATTTCACAGAGTAGATTTCGGATCTAGTTCCCCTCCTTGCATCCTTCAACCTTCTCCTTCTTCTTCTAAGCTCCAAACTTCCTTCAGAAAGCCAAAATCACTCACAAGAACAATATGGGGGCTAGGGTTTCGTTCTACAGCTCTTCTGGAAGTGTTAGGGGCAAGGGAGGCCGAGTTAGAGTGTTTAAATAAGGTGCACACTCCAGGATTTGGGTTTTTGTCTGAACAGTAGCTTACTCGCTGAGTCCGGGACCCGACTCAGCGAGTCCACAACTTAAACCCCGTGCCCCTTCCCGTTTCTACTCGGCGAGTCGATCCTCTGACTCGCCGAGTCCAAGGCCAAGATACAAAATGCACAAGGAATTAAATAAGAGGATACGTACCAAGAATCAGGTGCTAGAAATGGGCCCCTTGATGAAGTTTAGGTTAAAATCCCAAGACTTGTCTTCCCTATAAATAGTCATGTATTATTCATTATTAGGGTTAAGAGTGAGGCAAAATGTAGCTGCCATGTGAGGTTTCTTATGTAATGCTAGATTCTTTAGTCTATGCTGAAAGTGTAATTCATTCCTCATGTTTTGAATAAATCGAGTGACCATTCGACATAATCTTCATATTTTGTGTTTGTTCTTATTTTCCGCATCTTGTTCATAAAATCTCAATTAGGTTTTTAATCCCAACAGGGACATAAAATAAGGACATAAAGAGATAGAGATAGAAATGCGAAGAAAGAATGGCATGACAGAGGATATAAATAGTATAATGAGTAAGAGGGTCGGTATAGCCTAAGAAAGAAATGAAAGATAGAGAGAGTCTATCTTAGAAAGGCCCTAAGGCAAGAGTTAAAGATTCAAAGAAGTGTATTGATGAATACACAAGTAGATTGTCATCGCATACGAGCAAGTAGCCAGACAAAGAATAGAGTCCATAATGGAAAGTGTATGACATTTGATAAGTAAAGCTTATATCATTGATGTCATCATGATGACACTGAATGAAGATAGATTATAAGAAAAATGAGAAAGATACGTAGATAGGAGAATCTTCCTCTATTGTTGTATTAAAAGCTAAGGAATAGTAAAAGACATGTCAAGACTTATGTGGAAGTAAGATATAGAGTATGTAAAGTAAGCGGACACTTTGGTAGTGTCCCAACAAGAAAGAAAACAGAGGAGGTGTGACTCCTAGGGTGAGAAAGATGGACATGTGAAGTTATGTAGATATTTGTATGTTATGTAACAGTTAACTTATGAATAACTTTTATAGAAAGAGGAAATATTGGTCCTTATATGTAAAAAGAGACAGTTAGAAAGAGAGTAAGAAGTGTATTGGTACACTAGTGAGAAAAAGACTGAAATAGGAAAGTTTATGATCAGGGTTGAGAAAAGTTTGATAGAAAGATGACAAATGGTGCTAATTATGAAAAGACATTGCATAAGATTATACAAAGTAGTATATGTCTAAGAACATCCATTACAAACAGATAGATGAAGAGAATTTGGCCATTGCAATGAAAATGCAAAGAATTAGAACGTAGATTGATATTTCGGGTAATGAGGTTAAAGAATCAAATAACCATATAAATGAGTCAATAAGAGATAAAATGACCAAGAGTTTAAGAAAAGACTATAAGGACGAAATCTATTTATGGAGGGTAGATTGTAAGAAGTTGAAATATAAAGAGATTTAACTTTTATTCGAATATTCACCAGAATGGAAAAATACTCATTTATGAGAATTTTATAAATCTACGAAGTTGTGACTTCTTGAAAATGACTAAGATAATTTTATGTCACTTAGATGAGATTAGATAAGTGAGTTCATGAGAAGAAATGCATGAGAAGATGCATTTTGGCCAAAAGGGTAAAATGGGAAATTTATGCTTTTTAGCAAATTTTTTAACTTAATAGATTAAGACCCATATTAAATCAGTGAAAAAATGACATAATGGAGTTGTAAGGTATGTTCCCACCTTCATGTGGATATTAAGATCTTAGAAAATAGGTATAGAATGAAATAGTTATGAAGGTTAGAAGTTGGAGGAAAAGTTGTCCCCGAAGTTGGAATGGAATCAAAAATGCACATTACTGATCTCCAGGTACATGGCACGATAAAAAAAGATCATCATTACGCGGTGACATAAGTTGGCTGCCAGTGACCGAAGTCAAATGGTCACCATGTAGAAACCCCATCATGACGCAGTTTCAAGGATTAAATATGAGTTTTAGACATGTTAGAGCTCATTTCGATCATTTCAAATGGGAAATCGATTGGAAGGCTAGATATGGTGATTTTGCAACCCAAAAGCTGCCAAGACAAGCTAGAGATGGTTTATTGTTGGGACTTCATCCCCTCCACATTAAGATATGATACTTGCATGTTAGTAAAATGTTTTAATTTGTTAGATTGCTTGGTTTGATGAGCCTATAAATTGAGTACGATGTTATTAATAGTGCCTAGAATGTTTAAACAAGCTTTGGAAGTGAATTCCATGGTGAAATCAATCCAGTGATAATTAGGGTTTGGATCCCTAACTAGTGATTACTTATTGATGCATTGGATGTTAGATTATGATGAATTAGGTAGTATTGGATGCTTAATTCATTGATTGGGTTTGATTTGAAATAGAAAATGTGAACTTAGAAATATAATCCATTAAGTGGTCATTTTAACCATAAGTCATTAATTTCTTAATAAGATAAGACTGTGTATGAATATTCCTAAGAGCAAAGAAGATCGATCAAGGTGCATCATTTGACTAATAGAGCCAAGGGTGGTTAGTTTTTACTAACTATTAAGGTGAGTTATAACTCTCACTCTCTCTACATATATTGTTATATATATATATATATATATATATATATATATATATATATATGTTTGTAAGCTTGTGCGATATACATTTAAATTTATGTATCAGAGCATACACACATATATAGAGTATGAAGGAGGTATATGCTGAGACACATGTACCAAGACATGTATGTATATCTAGAGTAATTATGGTTATATGAGAAAGGTACTTGTTAAATACCTAATAGATGTAGAAAGGAATATAATGTGATTGTATGTATTATAATCATATAAATAAGTTTGTAAGCATGTGTAGATTTTAATGATATTATGCGTAACACTTGCCACATGTAGATGAGAACAAAATAGGATTATATGCATTATAGTCCTATGTACGTAAGTATGTTTTTGTATATATGTCTAAATATTAATGGTATTTAATATATGTTAATGGACATATATAGAGAATAATTACTTAATGAGTTAAGTACTAATTAGTAGTAGATAATCTCTTGATGAGATAAAGAGATAGATTGTCCATGAAGCCAGTATCATGTCATGAGTCACATGAAAGATTAATAGATGAGCTGAAAGATGATTCATTTGCGAATAAGAACATGGTTCCTTTTTTAATGAGATTATATTTCCTACTAGGAGAGAGGCGATGATTCCTTCGAGAGTGTAGATAGATGATTCCTGCGGGAATAAACTTATGTGTGGTTAGATTAGATTGAGAAGGGTTCCATGAGTGGAGCATGATAAGAAAGTTCTTGAGAGAACTTAAGATGTAATCTATGGAGAATTAAGAGTAAGGAATCCATGAGTGATTCAAGAGAAGAAGAACAATTAAAGATCCACAAGGGATCATAAGAGAGAGGGGTATGTTTGGATGAGTGTACCCGGTAATGTACTAGGATATTGTTTCCCTTAGAAGATAAAGGAGATTTTAGTATTAGATAAGACCGTTGGGTCTAGATGAGAATAAAATGATGAGGCATTAAAGTTGAGAATAAAGAGATAAAGAGAAGGAAGACTATGATACATACATAGTAAGAGTAAGAGATATTTGAAAGGCTATGTAAAAGCACTAGAAGAGCATGCATAGGGTAAGAGAAGAACAAACAGAGTATGAGATGAGATAAGAGAAAGGGATAAAGTAGCCATGGTATGAGATGAGATGAGAGTAAGGGACAATAAGAGAGAAGTAGAAAGAAGAGTGTAAAAGATACAAAGAAAAGTATAGGTAGAGTATGTATAAAGTATGAGATGAGCCTGAGAAGAGGCTAAGAAAAAATATGCATAGAGAAGAAAATAGTAGACTAGAGAAGAAGAGTATAAGATAGAGCATAGGTAGAAGGTAAAGATGAGAAAAAGATAGAAGATATATGAATGAGAAACAATAGCAATGTATGTTACTAGAAGAAATGATTAGATTGCAAGAGTATGAGAATGAAAAAATTAATAAAGATAGAGTATGTAAACATGGAAAGTTTAGAAAAATAGTAGATTAACATGAAAACAAATTAAAATATAACTCACCAGACATGTGGTTTGATGTAGCAGATATTTTTATATTTTACAGCTTTAGGTAGCAAACATGGTACCTGAGAAGATTGGAGCACAATGACTTCCCATAGAAGAATAATTTTCTAAAATTGTATTTTTTTTTCCTTTTTGCTGATTTAATAGATGGATTTTGTTGTAAAACTACGATTAAAAATATTATGTAAAGTGTTTTAATTTTTATAAAATTCCATATTTGTTAGTAAACTCTAATATATCCTTGTAGATGTTTGTAGAAAATCTGGCTCGGTATATGTACTCCCATTTTTGTATAATTTTATTTTATCTTCTTCAAGCTTTTTGAGGATTTGTTTCGGTGATAGATGTTTATCCGTCGTCATGAAGTATAATGAAATTAATTAAATATGGATCAACGATTTTAAATATGTAATCTTGATATTTCAAACATAATTTTGTTTTGAACGCTACTCATTTCCATGATTAAATGAATTTGATTATTATAATTTGGTCGATATATTTTAATAGTGTTATTTCATTGAAACGTTAATGTCATTTTCCTCCGTGTATTATTAGAGGTCGAACGTAAGTAGTGGTGAAGCTTGACCTTTTGATTTGGATGTGAAAATAGAATATATATATATATATATATATATATATATATATATATATATATATATGTATATATATATATATATATATATATAGAGAGAGAGAGAGAGAGAGAGAGTTAGATTCAAATGTTTTCAACAAATATTGTGTGCCTAAATGCACCAATGAGAATTGAGGATATAATAAATCATTAAATAAAACATATAAGGGTATTATAGTAATCTTGTATATTTAATTATGGTAATTCATTAACTTTCTAAAACCTACGTTTTCTCCCCTGTTTATATTCAACCGATAGGCCACAAAAATCCGTAAGAGATGGTTTCGATCAAAGGAGGGAAGCCTCTTCCCGTTCTTTTGTGTATAAGAAGAAGATCGATGTTGTTCCAAGTTTTTTTTTTCTGCATCCATCGATCCCAACCATTGCAGTGAATCTTTATATTTTTGGCCTTCTAGAAGAATTACTTAGTGTCCATCCACATCGGTGGACCTCGTACCGCTTCCATTACTTCAAATCGATGTTTGATGAGTCGTTATTCCAATCGATTGCACCAATATAGAGGAGTCGAGAGAGGAAGATGTAGTGGATTCGAGACAGAAACATGCAGTCATCGTTTCAATTCGCGCCCTAACTTTATTTTTCATGTAAGTCGCCCTAATTTTTGTTCGATTTTAGGTGGAATGGAACACTTTTGATCTTGTTATTCTGGAATTGTTTGTTTTCTAATATGTTTTAAAGGTGTTTAATTGCATCTTCTGTTTGAACATTTTCCATTAGATCCGTCGTAGATTTTGGGGAAGGAGATGAGTTGTTTTTATCAGTTTGATTGCTGCTGATTTATTAGGTGCAATCTATTTATTCAGATAAAGATGGATTTGGTAAGGAGTTGTAAGGTATTGTTTCGATTATGTATATTCCTAATGGCTGTTTAGGTTTTTGTGGTTTCAATGTTAATGGGTGTTCTCTATGTTTGTTCCTATTGTTTTACAATCAGTGTCTACTTTGTAGATGGTGAAGATTATGGATTTATACATACAGTTCCTGTGGCCTTCAATTTATCTTGACACATAATTACCCTTTCGTCCCCAGAAAGCTGCAGCTCCCAAGGGCAACTGAGTTGGCATCAAAACGATGTGTTACTGCACCTTCTCAAGGTAATGACTGACTCCATTACATATTTCCATTCCATTCCATTCACATTCTCTCTCTCTCTCTCTCTATCTCTCTCTCTCTCTCTCTCTCTCTCTCTCTCTTTTAATATTTTAGTTAATTGAATAATACTTAAAGGTTTGCAAACTTTAGCTTTAAATGTTTTCAAACTTTATAATTTTTTATTTTCACCTATAGTAATATAACCTGTTTGCTTTACCAAATGAATGTTCACCTAAAAATTCTTTCAGAATGAGGGCAATATTCTCTTAGAATAAAGAGGGCTTTAGTTTGAAGAAGGCTATTATTCTTTCAGAATGAAGAAGGTAAAGAATATTCAAAACCATTCTACAAGAATAGTTTATTCTATAAGAATTTTTATTGTTGTATTCTATTTGAATGCATTGAATTGTTTAATTTTTGAAACTTGATTATCTTTTCTTTGTGGATTCAAGTTTTAAAGAGGCTAACATTGATGTGGAGAAGGAAGAAAACATATAGAACAAGAGTGTATTAAACTAGAATGTGTTATGCTACAATGTATAAAGTGTTGATTAAAAATAATATTCTTCCAGAATAGATTAATGTTTTTGTTAGATTTTGATGTTTTTTTTTATTTTTTTTCATAATGTTGTTATTATTCAATGAATCACAATCATACAATGTAATTATTTGTTATATTATTTAGTTCAAGAATTGATTTGTGTATTCTTTCAGAATGTATTTACTAGTTTATGTTTGACATTTTATCATTCTGACAGAATAAAATCGAAAAATATATTTACTAGTTTATGGTTGACATTCTATTATTCTGACAAAATAAAATCGGATTTTTAAATTTGAATTAATTTAAAATATTCAGATTTTTAATAAATAAAGGAATTAATCATCCCTAAAAATCCGAAAATTTCCTTTTTTAATATAGGTTAATTGACTAAAATGCCCTTATGCTGAAATTTGTGTGATTATATGGTACATGCTATCCTATTCTACAATTATAGACTCTCAAATCATGACTTTTGATTATATTTCATCCGATGGTCCAGATCTATGCATTCTGACACAACAATAGTTAGTAAAAACAAAATAACCTAACTATATATATATATATATATATATATATATATATATATATATATATATATATATATATATATATATATAAAAGTCCATCTGACCTTTTGATTCGGGGACGAAAATATAATATGTATTAAACTTGGAGAATATGAAGATCAAAACTCAAATTTTATATTTTCAGCCTTAATAGATGTAAAAAAGGGGACCACACCCTTCAAACCTTAAAGAAGCTCCTTGTAATGTAAGATTCTCCATATAATATACATTTAATAGAGAAATATCTGACGTATTGTAAATGTTAAG
The DNA here is from genome assembly GCF_052625555.1 of Lactuca saligna. Classification (NCBI taxonomy): domain Eukaryota; kingdom Viridiplantae; phylum Streptophyta; class Magnoliopsida; order Asterales; family Asteraceae; genus Lactuca; species Lactuca saligna. The sequence continues at coordinate 172,108,539 of NC_136417.1, read as the reverse complement.
AATGTAAAAGTGATCACAATTCAATGTTATGTCACTTTATCTTTTATTACTATTGTTTATGAAATTATTGTTTGAGGATATTACAACGTTATATTAAAACAAAATTTTCTATGAAATCATATTTTTTAAGATTTTTATAAAATTAACATGCTTGCATATTATTGGTATCGTATCTCATTTGGGTTAAGCTCTACGGATAGGCAATGACAGTGAATCCACCATAAATGCCCAAAATCAACATATCGTTTTGAATTTTTTTGTAGATGGATTAATTTGTAATCTTAAAAACAATAATGATTTATAAATAATAATATTTGCCACTTTAAAAATATCATATAAACATGAACATACTTACAATATCACTATACATGAGACATTTAAAAAAAAAAAAAAAAAAAAAAAAAAAAAAACTACAAAGTTTAGTAGTCGAGTTAAATCAAAAAATAATAAACAAATATAGATTATATATAATTAGCCTAACGTATGCAAATTGCACAACTTAATCTTATACTATTAACATGAAAATGAGTTGTGAAATAATTTAGTGTAAGCCAAAAATTTTACTTGTAAGTATGTCATTTTGTTATTAATATAATTAAATTAATAGTAAATCTGATTTTATGGCTATCTCACATTAAAACTATGATCTCGTCAATAATTTTTATTTTTTCTCAACATTTTATTCATATCGTTCGAAAGTATCTTTGTTTTGGACACATGGCATTTTCTAGAAATTTTAAATTTTTCTATTTTCCACTTGTCATTTTATTGTATTTTTTATTTTATTAAATTAAAATCCACATTTAATATATAAAGTAATATATATGTAAGGTATTTATTAGAAAAATGGTTTATATATGTAATGTATCTAATGCATTAAAGTCTCATTAATTTTAATAATTCAAAAAATTTCTTATTTTTTCTTATAAATTTAAAGTTTTCAAATTGTTAAAATTTTATATTTAATTTTTTTTAAATAAACTCATGTAATACATAGGTCTCACACCTAGTATAATAATATAAGCAATAAAACGAGTTATTTTATTTCCCTCATTAAGTTTAGTATTTATTGTCGTGACTTTTGAGTTTTGAGAATTTTTATCCTATATTTGGTATAAGAGCATTCAGGTTCATTAAAGGGGATGTAAATTGTTGCCTATAGCATGTTGAAAAAGTGCAGCCTCCATCTTTGATCAATTTGTTTCATGTTAGAGAGAGCCTAACCATGACCGTAGAAGACAAGCAGGAAAAATCAGAAATATGGTTTCAGTTTGGTTTGTATGCAAGTAAAAGAAATTAGTAAAGGCAAGAGCTTGGTTTTATTGACTGGTGGAAGAGGACTTTCGATAGGAATGGGGTGGATCAGAAAAAGGTTGGGGCGGTCACAAAGAAAGAAAAAAATATAACTGGTACCATGAAAAGATGGAGGGTCAATGTCCTATCAAGTTCCGTTTTTGACACCAACGAATTATCCAGTGTGGGTGGTCAAGGTGAAGTCGATCATGGATGCACACGACATATGGGATACGGTTGAACTAAAGACATTAGGAAAAACCTCGGTTCCAAAGAAGTAGGAACAAGCACTTGCCTTTTTGTTTCAAGCACTACTTGAAGACATGGTCTTGAAAATGAAAAGTTAAATCGATCCAAAACAAGTGTGGGATGGGCTAGAGATATGGTATTCGGGAGTGGATTGGGTGAGAATAGCTCAACTTGCAATGTTAGAGAGAGAACTCGCAGGCTTATGGATGAAAGAAGCTGAAACGGTTGATAACTTCACGACAAAACTGAACGGGTTAGCCTCAAAAGCAAGAAGCTTTGGCTATGAGCGTGAAAAGGTGGAGTTGGTGAAAATACTACTTGACTCGAATCCTAAATCGTTTCTCCAAATCATTGCGTCAATTGAACAATGTTTCAAGCTACATTCTATGTTGTTTGATGAGGCAGTTGAAAGGTTGAAAGTTTACAAGGAACGAATAAAAGGAAGCGATAAAACGGAAGACACTCAGGGTGGGTTGCTATTGGCTACTCAAGAAAAAACACATGGTTGTAAACATTGTGGCTATTGAGATTCAAATAGGGATGACTTTGGACGTGGCTAGGGAAGAGGTCACGACTCTGGGAAGAGTCGAGACAGAAATGAACGTGTCCAATATAAAAGTCACGTTAAGTGTTACACATGTGGTGAATTTGGTCACAACAACAATGAATGTCCTAAGTGATAAAAGTGAGAGGAAAATCTAATTGAGGAGGAACCGTGTAACAACCTAAAAATCCAAGGTAAATTTTTTATTTTTACTATTGTAAAAACACAGATATCTTTTAAATCCAAGCATTCCAAAAACATTGCTTAATTAAAACATTTATCAGAGTTACATCCCAAAATCACCTAATGTGGAAAACTCGGATGTGTGCGCTGCGATCAAGTCGGACCCTTCCTTTCCAAACCGATGATACCTGAAACCATAAACAAAACTTTAAGCACGAAGCTTAGTGAGTTCCCCAGAGCATACACCACATAATCTACGTAATCACATAAACCATATCAATCACATAAGCGCTACATATAAACATATAAGGATGCCATGTAAAACCTCTAAGGTCTTACACCAGGTCTCATAGGAACCCCCACATGGTCTTAGCCCACTACCATATAAAACATATAAGGATGCCCTAGAAACCCTCAAGGGTCTTACTCCGAGTGCCATGGGAACCCCCACATGGTCTTAGCCTAAGGATGTCATGGAAACCCTCCAAGGTCTTATACCCAAGTGCCTCAGGAACCCATCGAGGTTTTTACTAAGGATGCCATGGAAACCCTCCAAGGTCTTACACCTAAGTGCCTCAGGAATTCCCCGAGGTCTTTTCTAAGGATGCCATGGAAACCCTCCAAGGTCTTACACACAAGTGCCTCGGGAACCCCCCGAGGTTTTTCATTCAAGTATCACGAATACAACTAGCATCTCACATACCACTTAATCAACTAGCATACCACATAGAAAATAATAGGCCGGCCTTGGTGACTTCAACACATTGGTAGGGTGAGGAGAGTCACCTCTAATGCAAAAGCTCTGTGGAAGAAATCCTTAGCTGCTACCCCACCGGTTTCCCGAGCTATCAATACCAGAACCAGATAAAGTCTTAGTTAATAGGCCAAAGCCCTTAAGTTTGGCCCAAGGTCAATCTTGTTCAAAAGTCAACGGTTAACAGAAGTCAAAGTAAACAAGTTAAACTTCAGGCTGAGTACACCCAACGTACTCAGCTCATACGCATGACATACTTACCAACCAGAATCGGGACCCCATACGAGTACGCGTAACGTACTTGAACGTACGCCTGACGTACCCGACCAAATGGCACTTTTCCATTAAGTGCTTAATCTCTTAAGTCCTTTCATCCAACACATAGATCTAATCCCACAACATCATTTTATGTAATAACGTTTCCACCTTTATGACTTTCCATGCCTAGCAAAGGTCCAAAAGCTAAAACCTTAACTTCTCAACCAATTAAGAAGTCATGACACTTTCATGGAAGGTATAGAAGGATCAAGATTACATTTTTAAGGATCCTAAATGCTCCATAATGGATAAAGTTTCATTAAAATGTCCCAAACCACCAACATCTAGCCTTTAAGCATGAAATAGGACCAAAAGTGCATCTTTCTCAACTGAATCCATTAAGTCCAAGTCTCCATCCTTTAGATCTAAATCATAATAATGTTTAGATGGATAAAGTTTCCAACTTTATCCAAAACAAGGTCACAAACATTAAAGATCTAAACTTTATGCACTAAAATGACCAAAATCTCATAACACCAAAAACTAGATAAATCTAACAAATGCATCATCAAGATTCAAACTTTATACCTCTAGAAGGTAGATCAAGGTGAACAAAGTCCAGATCTACAAGCTCCAATGCAACCAACACTTCTACAAGAAGTTCCTTCTTCTACAAGGTGCACCATGCATACTCCAAAGCACTCAAAATCACCTTCTTTTCACTCAAAAGGCTCATTCAAGGTTAGGGTTTCATGAAAAGGGTGTTAGAGGGGTGGAGGTTGAGAATAGACTAGGTTTGGGGGAGTTAAGGAGCTTAAATTGGGTTTAAACCACGAAAATAGGGTGTAGGCACTGATTTCGTAGTCCCAACATATTGTTGGTATGCCAAGTGTACTCAGGATTCCATTAGTACGCCCAACATACACCTTTTTGTATGCCCACCATACTCAGCTTGGTCCAAAACCATCCAAACTTCAAACGGTCATAACTTCTTTCTTCTAACTCTATTTTCAATGTCCTTTATATCCACAGGAAGTTAATGAGGAGCTCTAAAACCCTATCTAATTTCTTTTTACTTAAAGCACGTCGAACCAAAATCCATAATTCATAAAAGAAGTCTGAAAACAGTATATTCCTATTTTACCCTTTGACTCTATAGTGCAAACCGAACTATTGGGTCACATATCTACATTACCCACATCCAAATGGACCTAAATCTTACCTTTTTAAAGGCATAATCCTTATGATGACTGCTATTCGGAACACAGGCTCCAATTAGGAATCAATTCCGAACATGGTGTTACAACTCTCCCCCACTTAAATTAGATTTCGTCCTCAAAAACCGTCTTTACCTTCGCCGTCACATCCAACAATCTGGTCCATACCTCTACAAACCGGGAATAACTACATCCTTCCCAATTTAACCGTAACCAACGAAACCAAACTCTCTCTAATTCCGATGAAGGATAAATCCTTCGTCTCATGTAGGAAGCTACTCTCGCCTTCCCAAATCCTGAGACCTCAAATTCGTCTGACTCCTCGACATACCTCCCACACTGGAACCATACCGTACAATTTTCCTACACGGATAACTGATTGAACGGCCACTTCCGATCCTGATTATCTCGGTGTTGCCAACCGAATGAATTCACTTGCCATGTCCAGATGTCGAATGTGCGTCTTAACAGATAGTCTAAATAATCCTTCGAGTAGAGGATCCATCTCTGTAACGGTTAGACTCAGACGAGAGGTTTGAAGCATAGTCAAACCAATTACTCTGAGATTATTTAAGCCCACTGCAAGTGGATTTGCATCTCTCGGTCAACGACCAGTCCACATAAGGATCCCAAATTATTACCGCTACTCGGAATACCATACCGCCGTCTAGCTGTGTCACACCCCTGAACCAGACGGCGGAAACGTCCGAGGGCTGTCGTGACTTAATTGAATACCATAACATTGAATATATATGAAACATAACATCATTCATCACCATGCATTAATATAGTACAACTGATAAAGTTTACACTGAGTACATTGTTTTAGCATTACATTCCCAAAAATAAATTGTTCGGTTCATAGATAAACAAACCGCAAGCCATCACTGAGTACATTTTCCTTCGGTTTACTTGTTACCTGAGAATACAAGTATTTTGAAAAACGTCAACATATGAAATGTTGGTGAGTTCATAAGCGGTATTTGAAAAGCAACGTTTTGTATTGTTTTGAAAAAAAAAACTACCAGAAAATCCGATATTTTCTGAAAAGAGTTTATGAAAAAGTTTGGAAAGATCCATAAGTATGCTTGTTTGTTTCTATAGTTGTAAAAATAGTTCATTAAACTTGTGTACATTTCGAAACCGTATGTATAAAAAAAAACCCTACGAAAACCCGATGTTTTCCTAACACTTTGAATTCCATGTAGTTGTTGTACCATAGCGGCGTGTGAAGACATTGATTCCAGGCGACGTCGGATTATTGCGCATGGTTAATTGCTATAAACACGCGTTACACAAATGACCAGTTTACAACCATACTAACGATCCTGTAGGCGTCGTCCGTACTATTCACGCAATCCAAACCGCCCTGACTTCTTGTAGTCCCACATCCGAAGAGAAATAGGGCACGAAGACCTCGATAACTCCGTTAGTCGATTGGGGATAAAAAGAGTGCGAAGGGCCCTTGACCCGACTCGCATTTGAATAACCGAATTTACTAGCAGTACCAAAGGACCCTTGGGGACCAATAGTATAAATGCCATTGAAAGTCCATTTACGTTGTGTTGGATCATGTAAGACTCAACAACTCGTAAGGTTGAAGTCTTCGGGCCTAAAGATCAAGCCATTGGGCTAGCTAGGCCCAACAAACAAGATTTTACACTTTTGGGCCCAAAGGTGGTGCGTCGACGTCTGTGCACTCTCACGTGTGTAATGATTTCCCAAATTTTCCATGTGTAAGTCGAGTTATCGTCGTGTTAGTAGTTTCGGGTTTGTTATTGATTCGAGACCGAATTAATTCGTTTGATAACGATTCTTGGTGTTGTTGTGTAATATAATTCATCGGTAGTCGTAGTGCCAGTGTTTGATCACAACGGATGTATTGAATTAGCATTTCAACTTTTCTGTTACAGCCCCTCTTTTTGTTGTAAATTTACTTTTTCAACCCTTAAAATAAACAAGTTTCCGGTTTAGTCCCTAAACCATTTTTCTTGACATTTTAACACCAAAACTTACTGAAATTGATATTTTTCAGCCTATTTTTAGTTGAAAACAGTTTTAGTCCCTGAAAATATAGTTTTCTCGGTTATAACCCCTCTTTTCGTAATTTTTACACTTTTGGCCCAAATTGGAAAATTTTTGCAACTTTGGTCCTTTTTAATTATGAAAAGCATTTTTAAACTTTGAAAAGGATTTATAATATTAATAGTCCACAGTTTTACCGAAAAACACAGTTTCAGCCCTCCAAAATAGAAAATTTCGCATATTGGGCCCTATTGGGCCGAAAATGTCATTTTTAGCCCATTAAGCTTGAAATTTATATTTTTAATCCTCCAAATGAGTATATTTCCAGAAAATATTTTATAAAAACTGTTTTGACTCCTCTCATCCATCAGAATTCGTAATATGATAATTTGGTCCCTTTAACTTTATATTTTTAACATTTTGTGTCCAAAAATTGAGTTTTTAGCCCAAAGAAGATGTTATCAAGTCACTTAGCCATTTTTCTTGGAATACTTTGTATGTAATAATATAAGTTATGCTAACATCATTTCACATAAAATATATCTCGATTTTTAGGAGTTTATGGCTAGATCCATCATCATAATCACACAAAAACACACACTTAAGCATAGAAATCATACAAGACATACAAAACACATATAGATCTACACTTTCACTTGTATTCGCCCCCCCCCCCCCCCCCCCCAAAAAAAAAAACTTATAAAACAGAAAATAGGGAGTATGAAGCTCACCTTAGGGTGTGGTTTTGGTTTTTGAAGAAAAGATGGAAGAAAGCTTGGTGATTTTTGGCCTTAGCACCCTTTTCTTGAAGATCTCGAGTTTGAGGTGATTCTAGGATGCAAGATCATGATTTTTGCATGGATTAGGAAGAGATTTTTGATAAAACAAAGAATCTAAGTCATAAATCCAAGCATAACCTTACCTTAGATGAAGAGTTTGTGGAAATATCCTCTTGAAAACCTCCTAATTTTCGAGATCTTGATGAAAGATAGAGGGAGTTTTCTTGAGAGAGAGTTGTGAGAGAATTGTGTGTGTGTGTGTGATTCGGCCGAGAGTGAGAGAGGGAGAGAAGAAATGGACCTTGAGTTGATGTATTCATAGAAGTATGAGATGTTGCATGGAGATATGTGGGATATTAGTGAGGTGGCATGCATTAAGTCAACCCCTCCTCTTTTCTTCTTGGATTTGGGCCTTGGACCGAGAATGTGAAAGGAAAAAGGGTTTTTGGGCTTTATTTCCCTCAAGCCCATATAGAAGTTAAGTTGGATGAGTCTTGACCTAAAAGAAATATAATATGATTTTCACACTTTGTTGGGTTAGTTTAGGATAATCATGGTTCAAAACTATTAATTTATTTCATTCTAGGCCCAATATGGCCCATAATGTTGAAATAAATTAATGTGGGTCCAATTAGAGCCCATTTAAGGGTTTTAAGCCCATGATAATCAAATTGGAAGCTTATTGGTCCATTGAGTCCAATAAGGAAGTCCTAGTCCAAAATGGACCTAAACAAGAACTTCTAGGGTTTCCAATTGCTTGTTGACTATTTGTAGTATTTGTATGATGTATTTGATTGAAGTTTTTGATGTCATAATAATAGGTATCACACATGCTCTAAAGTTTTTGATTCAACATTTTACTTAAGTATAGTGATTACAAGACACAAATTTTTGGTTGTGACAAGCTGCTTTCCATATCAACCATGACTTCCCTAAATCCCAATCATGTCTACCATTATCCGAAATATTGGATTCCTACACGGATGTTGAGCCAGCAAGCAACCTCGTCTCCCCACGCGACCTGTGAAGGATACCTCATCTAACAATAACTACCCTATGTATGCTGCCACTCATGGCTCTATCAATCTTTTGATTCATCCGATCATAATAAGCCGATAACCTGTCACCACTGAATTCGATGCAAAAAGGTGAATGCTACCAGAATAATTGTAGTCTTATATCATTCACAGTTGTCTTCGATCTAACATTTCCTGATTCCAATTATGTTGTGACCTACTCACAACCTTGCGAACTAGCCCACCCTGAGTTAAGTAATCTAAACGAATCCGTGAATGCTACAGCTACCCCCGTAGTCTTACAACACTATCGATAATATCTGGCCGCTAGTGAATGTTACGGCTACCCCGCAGTCTTACAACACTTCCCACACTATCTGGCTACTAATGAATGCTACGGCTTCCCTGTAGTCTTACAACACTTTCACCCCAACTGACTAGTAGTGAATGATATGGCTCCCCGTAGTCTTACAACACTTTCACCCCCAACTGACTACTAGTGAATGTTATAGCTCCCCTATAGTCTTACAACACTTTCACCCTAACTGACCGTTAGCGAATGCTACGGCTCCCCCGTAGTCTTACAACACTTTCGCCCTAACACAACCGCAGTCCAATGCCTTACCCCTAATCTATCAATTCGAAACGTACACAGAGTTAAGCACACACTTGACTGAACCCCCAAACTAAAATCAATTCACGATTGGAACCCCAACATGATTTCCCCAAATTATACTATCAAGCACCATGAAGATGCGATTCACATGTTGGGGAGTTTTACCGAACTCCCAACTCACACAACCCTTAAACCAGACAACCACTTGGGCCGCCTTCCTCCCTGACAAAGATGCGAAACTCATCCTAGTTTCATAACTGCTTCTTCTCGTGAATACCTCACATGAATTATGGTTTATACTTTACTTTTGATGACTTTTAGAGTTTCAGTCTAGGACCAAAAACAACATGTTCTCGGTGGTGTTTGGACCGAAATCACCATGTGATTTCGGTGGGCTTAATGAGGATTTAGGTTGGGTTTCAGACTAGGCCTTTGTAATTAAGTCTCGGTATATATATATATATATATATATATATATATATATATATATATGTATATATATATATATTATTGTTTCAGCCGTGTAAAGTTGATAATTCCAAGAAGTTGAGATCGAGTTTTGAGAGAAAGAGAGAACCGAGAGAGTAACTATGAATCTTATGTACTAGAATATTATCCAATATAGTGTGCATCGAAGATTCGTTAACCGTGTTCTTAATTAGATATCACCATTTTGCATTAATCACTGAATTAGGATTCTGCACCAATTCTAATGATTTCGATTGATACTTAAGATCGGGTTTTACAATTGGTATTAAAGCGAGGATTGATATCAATCGAATTGGAAAGATATTAAACGTATCTTGGAATTTTTTTTGGTGTTTTGGTGTTTCTAAGTTCTTTTTGATGAAAATTATTGTTGCTATTCTTCTTGTTCTTCACTTCATTAGAGATTTTGATCGAAATTGGTCCTAATAAATTACTAATCTTATGTTTTGGATGATTTCAGTAAAGCCTCGGAGTTCTTGGCGGCAAAATTAAAGTTCTCGGTTAGGTTTAGGAGTCTTCGGTGGCCAGCTGATCGTTTTCGGTTAGGGTTTTACAACACAGCTCCTCGGACTCAACTTCGGAGCTCTCGGTCTCAGCCTTGGAGTTCTCAGCTATGAATCTGTGTTCTCGGCTCTGCATCCTCGGTTCAGCTTTTCAGTTGTGAGATTTCGGCTAAGGTTCTTGGTCAACAAGGTGTTGACTATTGGTGTTTTCGGTCAAAGGGCATTTATTATCTTGGTTTTCGTTCAAAATTCATTTACACATTCAAATTTCTTTTTTTGGTAAATAATGAGTTCATACAACAATACCACGAAGGTAAGTGAAACCCCATGCTCTCAGTCATGTGAAGATAAAATAAATAAATACTGTGAGCATAATGAGTTATTAGTTAGAGAAGTTTATGACCTTAAAAATGAAATCTATGAAATTAAAAAGGCAAACAAACCTCTTAAAGAGAAACTAGATGCTCAAGATAAAGAATTAATTAGAATTAAGGAGGAGTATAGCACCAAATGTGTTCATCATCGTTATGCTGAAGAGGAAATTGCCAAATTAACTACTGAACTTGATGCATTAAAAGCTAAATTTAAAGATGTTGAATTTAACTTAAAGAAATTTAATGTGTTAAATGAGAAAGTTGATTCATTGATAGAAAAACAATTAAAGTGGAAAGACAAAAAGGGTAAGGGTCTAGGGTATCATAGTTTTCCACCTCCATTCAATGATAACTATACTCTGCCCCTTGAAACCAAAGAGATAGAGACACCTGCATAGTATGATCAACCCCCATTGACTGCCTCAATCACGACTGAGCAATTCGGCCCAACGGAGAGTATTAATGTGAACGATACTAATGCTTCTACTTCGTGTGCAGATAAAGTATGTAACATCCGGATTTCTAGGTATGATAAATTGAGTATTTATTTTGAGATACGAGGAGTGGTTCGACGAGTTGGCTCCTGAACTCGTCGAGTAGGATCGCGACTTGGTGACGTGGAAAATGAATGGACTCGACGAGGCAGAAACTCTAATTTTCTTGGGCTTGGGCCTATTTAAAGGCACTTATGGCCTCCTTGGCCCTTTCCCATAAATGTCTTCGTCCCTTGAGAGAAACCCTAGAGTCATTTGTGAGCTAGAGAGGAAAGAGGCTAATTTGAGGTCATATCTTTGAGAAGAGGATCAACGGTGTTGCAAGAATCTTAGAGGAGAGTTGGGGGATCAGTTTCATCATCATTTTAAGCTTCAGATCGGGTATAAGCTCTTGCCTTCCTTGTGTTTGGATAGATTTTCCATTGGTTGGTAAGTTAGGGCTTGTATCACCATTTTGATGGGTTTTCGGTGCATCCAAACCCTTTCTCGAGTTATTCTTTAGATCTGGACCTTGTGAGGTCCAGAGAACCAGAAAGTAGCTAGCCATGTCTGGATAATCTTGGGGGTTTGAAGCTATGAAGCATTGAGAGGGCCAAAATGGTATATAGATCAATATACACCATGCATGAACCATAAGTTCAGACCTTTAAGTAACTTTTGGATGCTAGAAGGCCAGATCTATTAGTTAGAGTTCCGGATCTGACTTCAGAAGGCCATATGAGTGATGTAATGGAGACGACTCGCCGAGTCTATGAGATGACTTGACGAGTCGGATCAAATTTGCCCCACGATTCGTGACCCAGTGATAACCCGTCGAGTTGGGAGGTTAATGAAACGAGTCATGTGAGGCCTTAGGGGGATTCAGAGGATACGCATAAACTCGCAGAGTCACACGAGTGCACTCGGCGAGTCTGGTCAATATTAGACTGTTCACTGGAGTTGACTTCAGTTGACCTTAGGGTTTGGTCAAACTGATTAAGAGACGTCAGGAAAGGGTGGAATGGTCTTCTACCTATTTTCTAGGAATGTGAATTTAAGGAATGTATTAAATTATAAATTTTATCATTGTGATAGACGGAGGCTAGATCGAGGAGTTCGGGCACCAGATTTTCGCTAGCTATCTTACGAGGTGAGCCTTCTCACTATACTTACCTTGAGTAGTAACTTATGTGTGACCAGAGGGTCTTATGTGTATGTGATGTATTGAGATATCCTGCTATTTGTTTTGTGATATGCTTACTATGTATTATATTGAGATGCAAAGTCAAGGGACCAGAGGGTCCATCAGAGTTGTGGGGCCGGAGCGTCCCACTGGGACACATTGATCGGAGGGTCTTATTGAGTATAGCATCGAGTGGCTGTTGTGCTGTGTGTGGTATTTTTGGGAACTCACTAAGCTTTATGCTTATCATGTTATGTGTTTCAGGTAGTTCCGAGGATCGCAGCAAGGCACCGGCATGATTGTACACACTAGTAGGAGATTGTTTCTATGATTCTAGGATTGTGTTTTTACTTGTTGACATTTGAGACATATGTGATTTGGTGAATTGTGAAATGAGTTTTAATTGTATTAAAAATGAAAATTTTGTTTGGAAATTTACGTCGTTACAAAGTAACTGTGCAAGATGGGTTCGAGCAGAACAAAAATAATTCTAGTTCTGCTGAAAAGGCTTCAAAAAACCTATGATGATGATAATCCCACTGTTCAAAAGTTCAAGACACAAAACTTTGTTAAACAGTCTAATAAATGTGCTTGTGCTTATGGAAGGTCTTTGAAACAACCTTCATTTGGACAAGGACCAAGTCACAATCTTATTTATTTGAAAAGACAAACTTTTTTTAACTGTAGGACTCTCGGTCACACTGCTGGAAATTGCCCACATCGCTAATATGTTCCCTACTATAAACAAAGGTGACAGAATGTGCCAAGGGGGAGATCTGTGACAACTCGAAATTTCTATCTTATAACAATCCCTGCATTCACTCAAAGTCAAACTTTCAATTGCTAAATTTTAGCAATTTTGGAGTCAGTTTGAGTGTTCTAAAGCCTAGTACTTCAAGAGATAACAGGAGAGAGGATGCCCTAGGGTTTATTGTGCAACAATAAAGTCTCAAAACTCTAAGATTTTGGAGTTTACGGCCTAACCATGGTGTTTACGGCCGTAAACCCCAAGGGGTATAAATATGACACTTAGTCATATTTATCACTTTTTCACACTTTCAAGAACTAGAACTCGAAATCCTCTCAAGTATCATCCGATTTTCCTTCTTGATCTTCAAATTTGTAATTTTTTCTTGCCCTAACTAGTTGATATCTTACTTGATCTAGAGATCTTACATGATTTCATCCGTGAAATCATTCCATTTTTGTAGATCTTCAAGTGTTCTTAATTTCACCAAGAACACCAAGAACGCACACTAGTGTTCTTGGACCTTAAACACCCAATCAAGCTTGTATCTTGTAAGTACACTTTCCCTAGCTTTTTGTGTGCTTGAATGATCTTGTTTACACTTAGAAAACACCAAAAAAGCATAAGATTAAAGGTTTTTATGGATAAGGGATGTTCTTGGGCCATAAACCCTTACAAGTGGGGTTAAATGAACCCTAGTCCCTTCTTTGGCCTTGGACACTAGTCTAGAGCACATCCTTGAAGTGTTTAGGACCTTAAACATCAAAGAAACCATGTCCACATAGAGTTTACGGCCGTAAACTCATAAGGAAATGGTCCTTAGGCCGTAAATTCTATAAAGGGGTGATATTGTGGCCTTAATGCTTCCTAAGGCTTGGACTTAATCAATAGATGCTCAATCTTGACTTATAAGACCTCAAAACACCCAATGGCACTTAGTACCATGAGTTTAAGGCCGTAAACTCATGGGGGAAATGACCTTAGGTCGTAAACTCCATAAGGAGTGGTCCTTGGGCCATAAACTCCAATGCCATGCCATGCAACCTTTAGATGCAACCCTTCGGTACCTATAGCACTTGAATCAAAGTGTTTCCATGTCCTAGGGTGTCTTAACTTTGTTAATTAGTTGTTAAATGACTAATTGGATACATATGTGTTTCATTATATGTTAACTAGGATCATTGTGTGTGTTCAAGTCTCCACTTGAGACCTAGCACCTTGTCCAACACTTCCGAACAATCCACTCACAACAGGTGAGTTCATACCCCTTAATTAACCTTTTAAATGTTTTTAAATGCTTTTATGGGGGGTGGGGATACAATTTGAATAATATTAGTTATTATATCAATCAAATGTGATTAATAACTAGTACACAAATGGATTTACTACGCTTTTAGCTGTTTTACCAAGTGTACTACTTCAAAATAGTTTCTCAAAACGTTTTTACATGTTAAACTCTTTATCAAACTGTCTTACATATTGTATCTTTCCTTTCAAACTCTGTTACAATTGTGTTTCAAACAAAGGATTTCTTATACTTTAAAATGTTCTTATCAAACAAACTGCTTTCAAATCATTTTATAAACTGACATCAAGTCATCAATTCTTATTTATTAAACTTTTCAAAGGTTTTACCAAAACTTCTTTTATACTTTTATATTGTCAATTGCATGCCTAGATATGTATAGTTATATAAATAATGTTTAAAGGACTTATGACTGCTAACTCGCTTTATTTCCCTTTCCTTGTTAGGATGTGTACTTAAGGTATCGGTTAGTTGTTCGAATGTCGTCTAAATATTAGTTATATATTATGTATACATATATAGACATAAAAGTTCTATCAGTCAATTCAGTACCTTTGGGTAGCAAAGGCATACTTTCGGTTATTTACATACATTACTAGTAACTATAATAGGTATAGTTAGGAGATACTATTTACTATTCCTAGTACAATTGTTAAAAGCATGTCTAGATATGTATATTTATATAAATAATGTTTAAAGGACTTAGGACTGCTAACTCGCTTTATTTCCTTTTCCTTGTTTGGATGTGTACTTAAGGTATCGGTTAGTTTGCCGAAGGTTGTCTAAATCTTAGATATATATTATGCATACATATGTAGATATAATGGTTCTAATTAGTTAGTTTAGTACATTTGGGTAGCAAAGGTATACGTTCATATATTCATATATATATATATATATATATATATATATATATATATATATATATATATATAATTCCTAGTAAGCTATTATAGGTATAGTTTTGGGTATCTATATGATTTCATAACATTAATGTGGATTATTCAACCAAACAATTCGTTGCGGAAGTCACCTTTAGTTCCCAGAATCTCTTATCACTACTAGAAAACAGACCTTTAATGACGCGCTTTTTACGACATGCACTGATTAATGATACGCAAAAGGACGTGCCCTTAAAATAGTGTCATCTCTCCAAAAAAATTTAAGGATTCACGTCACGCATTATTGCGTGCCCTTAATTTAGTGTCTCAAGAAAAAAAATTAAAAACACGGAGGGCACTTTATCTTAAACGCGCGTCGTCTGTACCTGTCGCTTTATAATTTTAATGAAACGCGCTTTTAGTAGACAAGGGGGGAAACGAAATCCCTAAAATTTTGAAAACCCGCCTCATATTTTCTATCTTCTATTTCTCTCTCTCTCTCTCTCTCTCTCTCTCTCTCTCTCTTCTCTTTCAAGCCCTAATCCCTAAACAGCCTCCACCAACATCTGAACGAGCCCTCGCCAGTTACCTCTACTCCATCATCAAGCTCTTGCTCCGCCTATAGAGGTGTTGGCGCTGCTGGTGGTTGTCCTTCAGCTTCAGCGACACCTCTTCACGATTATAGTCCGTAGCAGCTCGTCTTCCTCTCTCTCTCTCTAGCTTTCTCTCTCTCTCTCTCTCTCTCTCTCTCTCTCTCTCTCTCTCTCTCTCCCTTCTCTTTCAAGCCCTAAGCCCTAAACAGCCTCCACCAGCATCTGAACGAGCCCTCGCCAGTTATCTCTACTCCACCAGCAAGCTCTTGCTCCGCCTATGGAGGTGCTGGCGCTGCTGGTGGTTGTCCTTCAGCTTTAGCCACGCCTCTTCACGATTATAGTCCGTAGATAATGATTTGTGTTTGTGAAGCAACAACAGTTTTGACAACCGCGATGGCGGAGAAGTTGTATTTGTGTCTGACAAGACTGGTGGCAGCGGTAGCTATCCTCCAACCCATCTCTCCTCTCCGCCACCGTCGCTGACCTAAGCGCCGCCTGTAAGAGTTCAATAGGTTTCGATGATTTGCTTCCTGGCTTTGGAAGCAGCGGTTCTCCATCTAGTAGCAGGTACTGTGCTATGATTTAACTCTCCGCCACCGTCGTGTTCCTCCCTTATACCTTTTACTATCTTTTATCTTTTATGTTGTGTATCTGTTATTGATTCTCCCCTATATAATATAACCACCATCTGTAGGAGTTTATTCTCAAAGAAAATCTGCCAAAGTCAACTCCTGTAACCCGTATTGGTCAAGGTCATGAGACAAGTTCATTTAAATTCAACTTTGCTTCTTGGTCAGTAGCTTTAGCAGCTTCTGCTCCTGAGGAAACTAGAGGAAAAGTAGCAGGTAGATTCATTCTATATCTTATATATATTTTTGTTACATGGGACATGGGTGTTTGAGTTTTCTAGGGCTATTTTTGACTTTTTCTAAAACTTACCCTAAGTTCTACTCTTGTTCTAATGACTAGCTCTGCTGAAGCAACAAGTTGCTTTTGCCAAAGGTCAGACAAAAACGGCTCCTGTAGAGGAGGAAGTTCCACCTTTGCTTGGAGAAAATGGAAAAATTGAGGTTTCAGATCATAAACTTGTTGCTACATTTAGATTTAATGTAGAAAGATAAAATAATTGTTGGCTCTTTAGGTATGGTGTATTGATGGTGAACAAAAGACGGAATTACCCAAGGAGGATATTGGAAAATTTTACAGTGGAGATTGCTATATTTGTCTTTACTCCTACCATTCTGATGAAAAGAAAGAAGATCACTACCTGTGCTGTTGGATTGGGAAGGATAGCATCCAGGTAAACTAAAACCATATTATTTCATTTCTTTTCTTTTTTTTAAGAAAAAAAAATCTTTAATTGTGTATTTGGGATGAAGACTTGTTATGTTGTCTGATCACAGGAGGACTAAAAAATAGCTGTTCAACAAACTACTTCAATGTTCAACTCTATGAAATGCAAACCTGTTCAGGTACCATAAATATAATAGCTTTTTTTACTTGTTGCACTGCTGATTATATATAAATTTAGTTTTGAAATATTAGTATCTTATCGTAGGGTCGAATGCATCAAGGAAAAGAAGCACCACAATTTGTTGCTATCTTTCAGCCTATGGTTGTTCTCAAGGTACTCTCTTCCACTTGTAGTAGTTGTAAAAGATATAGCTCTAGAAGAAGGATGTTAACTATGGTAAATATTTGGTTTTACTTTTACTAGGGTGGATTGAGCTCTGGTTATAAAAACTACATTGCAGAGAAAGGACTGCATGATGAGACCTACAGTCCAGATACTGGTGCACTGATTGAAATATCAGGAACTTCAGTTCATAATAATAAAGCTCAACAAGTAGACAGGGTATGGAAACCAGAGTACACCTGAACAGCAGAAATTAGCAGCAAAAGTTGTTGAACTTTTGAAGGTATGCTTTTTAAATTATTGTTCTTACATATTTATTTACTTTTATACCCCTTTCCAATCCTTGATAATTTATTCAACTCTTTTTTCTTATATCTTTAGTCTGGAGTACCTGTAAAATTCTCTAGAGAAGGAAAAGCGAGCTTAGCTTTCTGGCTTGCACTTGGTGGAAAAAAAAGCTACTCAAGTAGCAAAGTAACACAGGAAATCATCCATGAACCTCACTTGTTTGAAGTAATAAGCAATAAAGGTTTCAAAACCATAAACCATCATCTATCTTTCACATGTCCATTTTTGCTGATTATATCCACCAACTGTTTTTATCATCTTATTTTCCTTCACAGGAAAGTTAGAGATTGAAGAAGTTCACAGCTTTGAACAAGATGACTTGTTTCCAGAGGATGTCTTGATATTAGATACACATGCTGAGGTCATCGTTTGGGTTGGTCATTTAGCACAGTCAACGGAAAAACAAAATGCTTTTGAAACTGGCAAGGTACATATAATAATAATAATTATACAAATGCAAAATTATACGTTGTATTGGTTGGTATGTTTTTTTAATAAGTTGATTTCAGAAATATGTAGAGCTGGCTGCATCTATGGATTCCTTGTCCCCATCTGTCATATTATACAGAGTAACAGAGGGAAACGAACCTTGCTTCTTCACAACATATTTCTCATGGGATCCTGCAAAAACTAC
Source organism: Lactuca saligna (assembly GCF_052625555.1). NCBI lineage: Eukaryota > Viridiplantae > Streptophyta > Magnoliopsida > Asterales > Asteraceae > Lactuca > Lactuca saligna. Next base: position 172,090,437 of record NC_136417.1, on the reverse strand, counting down.
TGTATGTATACATATGTATTAATAATTAATAATTAATTTGTATCTCATTTTTCTCTTTCTCAATGGAACCAGGCTCACGGAAATGCATTCCACAAGAAGGCTGTGCAACTCTTCGGCTCAGGCTGTGTAGCAGAGGTATTTCTTATATAAAAAGTTTTTTTTTTGGATTATTTTTTTTAAGTGGCCCCTATCATATTATTTTATTACAACAGAGCCAAGATGTTAAGCCCCCGGGAAATAAACTTAGTGGGGCCACCCAAAGAGCATCAGCCATGGCAACTTTAACCTCTGCTTTTTCAAAATCAACTACTGCTCCTAAAACTCCTCAACATGGACCACCTCCAAGAATGCTAGCTCGTGGGTCCCAGAGAGCGGCGGCAATAGCCGCCTTATACTTTATATACTCTTGAACCATGTAATTTACTTTTTACCCTCAGTAGCAACATAGTTGCTGTTTCTTTAAACTTGATTTTGAATGTGTGTTTTTGTCATTAGTGATCCTCACTGGTTCTCCAGATTGTTCTATTCTTGCAATTGATATTGAAATAGGATCTCCAGTTAGTTATGGATGGATGTTCATACAATTAGGTATTATTTTCAATATTCATACAGTTAGTTATGGATGGATGTTCCAGGTATTATTTTCAATATTCATACAATTAGGGATGTTCATACTTGAGGTATTGTATCACTTTTAATGAAGTTTGAAATGCATATAGTAAAAGATTAGGTCGATTTACCTTTTTTTTTTTTTTTTTTTTAGGAAATCAAGGAAAATGGCACCACCATATAGAGTGATGCTACACAATGACAACTACAACAAGAGGGAATATGTTGTGCAAGTGTTGATGAAGGTTATACCTGGAATGACAGTTGACAATGCAGTTAATATCATGCTCTTGACCTGGACACCACTCTAAATTGTAACTTACTCTAAATTTTATATGTAAATTTTATTTTATCTTTTGAAGGGAAATTTACTGAATATTGATTGGTTGATGCAGTTAACTAGAATTGGTCGAGATGCAGTTTTATAGGTTGAGTCGCTCATTGAGTCAATCATGGGAGGATTGGAAGGGCTAATCAACATTCTTGATTATGAAGGAGGTTTCAGCTCTTTGGAGACACATTTTCTTACTATTTTATCAATTTCCTTAAAAAGTTACCAAATTCATGTATTAAATTTGATAAAGCTAACTTAATTGCTTTTTTTAAATCCTAGCTTCTACCAGAAGTCAGCTGAAACTACAAATGGCTTTTGATGGGCAGGAAAGATATATGAAGGTATGATCTATATTGTAATTCAGATTCTATAACTTTTATTATGTAATCTCTTAAGTCTTAATACCCATTATTCCTTATGCATGTAGAGATCTTGGGAGCCAAATGATAAAGCTGATCTTCACTTTGTCTACAAAGATGTTGAAGGAGTATCAACTCAATGGGATGATATTCAAAGAAAACTCAGGAACTTACCTCCCAAACCCTCTGCCTTCAAACCCGATCCCTTCACTCCTATAGAAGACGAAGATTCCAAACCTAAAACCAAATCTCGGATCGATAACAAGACAGAAGAACTCAAAGATTTAAAAGATGATCTTGATGATAGTTGTTTCCTCGAAGAATACAAGTACCTTCAACTCCCTTATTCCTAATATCATTTTATGAGGGTATTAAATTTCATGTGATATTCTCATGGTTTCATTTTCTTTTGTGTTCTTGAAGCAGAAAGAGGTTAGCAGAGATGAAGCAAACAATGGAAGTTTGAACTCGGAAAGTCCGGGCAGCTATGGTGGCCCGGGCAGCATCTATTTCAATATTGATTGTGTGAAAGTCATCTACTAAAGCAAGGTTGGTGTAAGAGTTAATGATGAGAACATTGTTCCAAGACCTTCAGTGAGTTATGATGATGTCCCTTAATAGCAATGTAGTATTAGGTTATATAGTTACCGATGATTATTTGTATTTGACATTTTATGCAATGATTATCTTACTTATTTATTGTATTTTATTTTGTATCTTATATGACATTAATTTTTGTGCAATGGATTGTATTTTTTGTATATGGTGTTTTATTTCTATTATGAGAAATTAAATGCAAATTTAATTTAAAAATTAATAAATATATAAATTTATTTTTTTAAACATTTAAATTTACGATACGCAAAAATGTGTGTCATCTTCATTTATGACATGGCCTTTCTTGACAGGGGCTTTCTTGATACGCATTGCGTGTCATTAACACGCGCGTCGTAAGGTTACGACACGCGAACGCGTGTCGTCTTCCTTTATGACAGGGCCTTCCTTCATACGCATTGCGTGTCGTAAATGCGCGTCATAATTGCATGTCGTAAATGAGCGTCGTAAAAGCGCGTCGTCTCTCTTTATGACAGGGCCTTCCTTGACGCGCATTTGCACGTCGTCTGAGCCTTTTACGACGTGCAATGAGCGTCGTAAAAGGCTGTTTTTCTAGTAGTGTATATTGAGAACTTTTAGTATGGGGACTATCAATCACATTATTACTTACTTTCAGCGGGTCTTGTGAGAAGACTAATTACTTACTTTCAGCGGGTCTCGATAGAAGACTACTTACTTACTTTCAACGGGTCTCGTTAGAAGACTACTTACTTACTTTCAGCGGGTCTCATTAGAAGACTACTTACTTACTTTCATTCGGGTCTCGGTAGAAGACTCCTTTTATACTAATAGAAAATATGGGATTTTCTAGGAAGTTCAAACGTTTACAATTACTTACAAACATTTTCATTGATACTTATACAAATAATGACATTAAATACTTATGAATTCACCAGCTTTATGCTGATACTCGCTTTCAAAATAACTTGTATTCTCAGGTCACCAATAGACAGGTACGATGACCAGTTTTTGTGAATACGGAGCAGTCAAGAGTCGTCTTTTATTTTGAATATTCATTATATTGTTTTATTCTATGAAAGAACACACTTATATTTAAAATTATACTATTAATGCAATGGATGATGTTGTTGCTTGTTTACTACTTTGCATTGTTGTGATACTTTACATGACGTCCTCCGCCCCAAAACGTTTCTGTCGTTCTTGGTTTTGGGGTGTGACAAGATTTTCTAAAAGAAATCCTTCAACATCATGTTCACTCATTGGTGATTGGAATGCTAAAAGGACTAGAAGCCTAATTTGAGAGATGGTTCGACCAAACCGAATTCGGTGAGGTTGAATTTATCTCAAGGATTGTCCTCTAGCTTACGCTTGAGATTCAAGTCTAAATCAAAAGGTAGTTGAATTTCAAAATCAAGTGTTGAAGCACTCATTAGGTTCAATATTAAAGTACTTAAACCTAATTACCAATGGGTTCTCAAAGGTCAAATTTAAAAATTGTCCAAAAGTCCTATAACTTCTTTATGTTCCTTATCTGATAAACAGGATATGCCATGAGAAAGAGTATCTTGTGTAGATAGTAATGGTAAACCCAGTTTCAAAATGGACTGAGTTCCTAAAACCAATTAATCCCACACTCTATGTCAGAGCAGCTATGGAGGACAATCATCAGATTTCAGTATGCTGATAGTGGTTGTCCTTGGCACATGACGGAGACATCTCTCAACTTCATGACATTTAGAACTTTAATTGAAGGTATGTGTCCTTTTTGGGAAGGGAGAAAGAAAAATCACACATATGGGGACTGTATTTAATGGCGTGTTGAATTTTGAATATATTAAATTTGTTCCGAAATTGAAACATAGATGAGGCTAAATACGTTGTTGTTTCTGCATGATGTTCTCAAGTAATCTGGATGCAACTTCAATTGTTTAATTATGTTTTAAATTTTCTTGATACCCCTAGTTTTTTCTTAAAATGATTCGTTTAGAAGACTAAAGTTCTTGTTGTTCTATACATTTTGTATTTTTTTTGTTTTTCTTAAATTTGTTCATATTTTCCCTCTATGCACAAATTTAGGGGGAGAATTAAAACTAAAAAAAATCATAAAATCGAAATATCCAAAAATATGTTTATTTTATTTATGTTTTATTTCTTTTTTAGAAAAATCAGAAATCCAAAAGTATTTTTATTTCTTTTGAGAGTATTTTAAATTTATTTTATTTCTTAGTTATTCTTATTATGTGTTATGTTTATTTTATTTTTATTTTTTATCTCAAAAATTTCATTTGTCTTAAAATTTGAATTCAAAAGAAGAAGAGACTCATGGAGTGTGTGTCAGAACTTTCTGTGCTAAAAGTGGTCTTGAAAGGAATTGGCGCAATTACACTTCACACTTCTTTCACAAGGAATTGAAGGCATGAAACCGTACAAATTGTTAGTTAGGCAGTTTCTCTCTAAGAACTGTTGTGTTCACAAAACAGAAGGCATGAAACTATAGAAACTATCAGTTAGGTAGTATCTTTTTAAGAACTATCGCATTTTTAAGGTATTAAAAGTCTGAAACTGTACAAATTGTCCAATTGGTCTTGTCAGTTATCTTTACCTAAGAACTATCTTGACAGTAGAGTGATTCACCCAGTCGGGAAATAGATATCGCTAAACATCCCGTCCAGGGTCTTGACAATCCTTTTGTCATTCAAAACTGCGGAGACTCAAATGCATTCTCAGACACATGCTTCGTAGGTAAGGAATTAATGGTTATTGGCACTAGGACGATGCACCTTGCAAGGCACGATTATCTCTGAACATCATGCCAAAGGGCCTTGACGCCTTGACCTCGTGTCATGCTAAACTGTGGAAATATGTATTCGGATATTTTCTAATTAACTCTCACTTACACTATAATGGTACACTAAGTTGAGATTCAGAAACCATTGAATGTCTCGCCAAGGGCGAAGTTAACTTGTTAACTTGAAAAACTATATTAAGATCTTTGATTAAGGATATGCATGGGCAAACATCAAAAATAGCCATGAGTAGTTCTTCGATACTCAACAAATCGCAATGTGTTCCTCTGTGTTCACACAGATATTGCGAGTAGTCTCCATCTGAGACAAGGCTGGGTCCTTGAACAACTGTGGTGAGAAGGGTCTTTATGAATCTGTGACCCATAGGGACTTTTTAGACATGGTTTCTTTTCAATACGCATCTGTGATCGTCAAAGAATTTTCAGTCGAAAATGAAGATTATTTTTCAACACACAACCTTTAAACCCCAGAAGCAAGGTGAAACTGTTTTTGAAGTTATGTGATGAACTTCATTGAAGCCTCCTCAATCAATTTGCTACTATCTATGAACTTCCTGAAGTGGTCCAGAAGAATCGGTCTCTCTGTTATTATCTCTAAAGTTTGTCAAAGCTGAAAGGGTTTAATTACAGGAACCTATACAAGAAGCCTCTATTCCCATTAAGCGTTCAAATTCAATTTTTAAAGAAAGTCCAACTATTCAAGATGAAGTCATTCATGCAGAAATTCATATGTTCATCTTGAAGCTGTGAAAAAATTGAGGATAAACGATAAAGGTCAAGAACAAAGAGAATACTGAAAAGAAAAGAAAGCTATAAATCAAGGGGGAGATTGTTAGGACATGATTTATGGTTTATACTTTACTATTGATGACTTTTAGAGTTATCAGTCTAGGACCGAAAACACCATATTCTCGGTGGTGTTTGAACCAAAATCACCATGTGATTTCGGTGGGCTTAATCAGGATTTCGGTTGGGTTTTGGGTTGGGCCTTTTTAAATAGGTCTAGGTATATATATATATATATATATATATATATATATATATATATATATATATTATTGTTTAAGTCATGTAAAGGGTTGATAATTCCAAGAAGCTAAGATCGAGTTTAGAGAGAAAGAGAGAATCGAGAGAGTAATTGTGAATCCTATGTACTAGAATATTATTCAATATAGTGTTCATTGAAGATTCGTTAACTTTGTTCTTAATTCGAGATCACCGGTTTGCATAAATCAATGAATTAGGATTCCACACCAATTCTAGTGATTTTGATTGATACTTAAGATTGGGTTTTACAAGATGATATTACACCTAACACTTTCAACCCTTAAAGTTGATGCCACAACTAAAACCTCAGCTATGGACCACCTCCTTAGTCACCCCTAAACACTAATCAACATGAATGGAAAAACTACTAAATCGTAACGACACGGAAGAGTTAACCTGCTGAATCCTCACCAAAAACCCTCCATACAACGACCCTGAACCTATCTCGACTACCACTTAACATGAAATTGAACACTTCGATCTTGCTAAATGAGAAATGACCCTTCAGTAAACCACTAATGATTCATGGTATACAAAAGATGTAAGATACCACCCGAAGATATAGCCCAACGATGAGATGATCACAACCCAAATATAACACGAATCCAACATAATATAAGATTCCAAGCAACAAGAAACTGATAGGAACAGAAAGAATTGTAAATGATAACTCACCCACCGAACCACCTACTGGAGGACAGGCTTCCCAAGCCTCCCCTGGAGAACAATCTCTATTGACATGCTCAACTTGCTATGCTCGTAGCAACCTATACTTCTAGATTGGCAAGCTCCAATGTGCCTTTCTCGCACACGCTACACCGACCCTGACCCTACTGGCCTCTCCAAACATGTTCAGAAGTATTGGATCTCTTCCCGAGGTATCCAAAATCAAGTTCCCGCCCTCAGACTCTTGGATTCATATTGTTTAGGGTCTGGCACCCTGACACACTCAACAGCTCATTCGTCAATGGCTGAACTACAATAGCTAGAGCAACCTCTTCTCTAACCCAGGCTACAAACTACTCCCAAGTCATAGTCTCCAATCCTGAAAGGACAATAGATCACACAATCAATCCCCAACAACTCCTTACCACCTTATACAAGAGATCCAAGGCGAACCGAACCTTAGACCCTATGGGTTAGGGACTAGTGTGGAAAACACTTTCCATCTCCTTAATCCAACGCAAAATCAAAACCTTGTCAGTCCTTCAACTAACTAGCTAACCATCGGAGCCAAGACAAAACCATGGTCATTCCCCATACGTGCTCATCCTCATTTTGCAAAACAGCTATTCCCATATTCAGAGCATAACCAAGAATTCTCCTTCCCATAAGCTTCTTAGATTCTCCTAGACTCTCACCAATTCGAGTATGGATCATGTGCTTTTAGTAGTATGGGCCTAATACTACCTTCCACAACTATCCATACTTTCCTCAGCAATCCTCCCAAATCCTCTAAGTCACTTCCTCAAACTGAAGCACTAACCTCACCAACTCGCCTCACTAAACTAACTGGAGCGTATCCTAGGCTTCCCTAGGTTCCCAACCACACCCCGCCATCAGCTGCTGAAGAGCTCCTAATGATGCTAGCCATCCATTTCCTAAATATCATCATATTTGAAGGGTTTGAGCTCATGCAACCCTAGAAACCTTGGATCTATGTTTTACTAAGATACATGCAAATTTGTTTTTCCAAGGTTATTAACCTAACTAGCATGTCATGGGGAACTTTTAAACCTAATAGATAGTTGAAGTACGTACCTTTTGTTGTTTGGATTCCTTGAGAACCTTGTGAGCCTAGCACCTTAAGTGTGATGCCTTAAATGTCTCACACAACACCACAACACTTGGAATAACCTTGAGAGAAGTACACTTACACTTATAATTCGGCTAGCTCTCTTACACTTGCTTGTAGTGGCCGATTTTGCTAGACTTGGGGTCTTTATATAGTTGTGTCACAAGTAGGGTTACACCTTGTAAACCCTATTTGCCATGGCTTTCCATATTCCATGATTCATGGGTTTATAACTCCTATGGACTATCCATGGAGCACCTTATGGGTTTAGCCCAATTCATATAAACCATGGATCATTAACCCACTATACAAGAATGGATGATTTACACAATCAAGCCCATATATTTTATTAGTCTCTTTTTGATCACTTAATTATTTACAAATTAATTCTTTGATCAATACTAATTAAATAATATTATTAATACATTAGACCTTATAATATATTAATAATCCTTAAGTTTCCTTTCTCTCATTTAGTCTATCCAAGTGTTGCAATGCCATGCAACCCAAATGGACCAAGCCAACCGGGTCAAGTACATATCAGAAATAGTTATGAACTCAGACACCAAATCCAACAATATTCACTTAGTAGCTGACTCCCATCATCCAAGAGTTCCACAACGTACAAAGCAAGCAACATTAGTGCAGTAACTCTCCAACTCATGAAACTATCATAGAACATTCAACCCATACACCACAACTCATGTTATCCTAAGCCACCCTCACTGTTGGCTGCCTTATGGATGCAAATTATACACAGAACAGGATCTAATAGATTCTACCCTAGGACCACAACCAGACAAGGAACATGAAATAAGGCTAAATCAATTATTCTAAGGCTATAGGATCCTAACGGTATACAATTTATAAAGCATACACTTAGCAATTACTAATACCAATAGTACGCCCAATGTACACCATTTTGTACTCATGAATCCATTAGTATGCCTAACGTACACCTTTTTGTTTGCCGAACATACTCAGCTTGGCCCAAAACCACCCAAACTTCAAACGGTCATAACTTCTTCATTCTAACTCCGTTTTCAACATTATTTATATCCACAGAAAGGTATTGAGGAGCTCTAGAATCCTATCTAATTACTTTTGACATAAAACATATTGAACTAAAATCCATATTTCATAAAAGAAGTCTGAAAACATTACATTTCCATTTTACCCTTTGACTCCAAAGTGCAAACCGAACTATTGGGTCACATATCTATATTACCCACATCCAAATGGGCCTAAATCTTACCTTTTTAAAGGCCTAATCCTTATGATGATTGCTCTTCAGAACATAGCCTTGTATTAGGAATCGATTTGGAACAGGACGTTACAACTCTCCACCACTTAAATTAGATTTTGTCCTCGAAATCAGTCGTTACGTTCCCCAAAAAATCCAACAATCTGGTCAATACCTCCACAACCCGGGAATAATTACTTACTTCCCAAGGCAACCGAAACCAATCAAACTAGACACTCTCTAATCCCAATGAAGGATAAATCCTTCGTCTCATGCAGGAAGCTACTCCTGCCTTCCCAGATCCTAAGACCTCACATTGGTCTGACTCCTCGACAGACCTCCCACACTATAACCGTACCATACAATTTCCCTATGCGGATAATTGATTGGATGACCACTTTCAATCCTACTTATCTCGATGTTAGCAACCGAATGAATTCACTTACCATGTCCAGATGCCGAATTCCCATCTTAATAGATAGTTGAAATAATCCTTCGAGTAGACGATCCACTCTGTAATGGTTAGACTCAAACGAGAGCTGTGCGTTAGAGTCAAACCGATTACTCTCAGATTATTTAATCCCACTGCAAGTGGCTTAGCATCTCCTGGTTAACGACCACTCGACATAAGGACCCCAAATTACTGCTACTACTCGGAATACCATACGCCGTCTAGCTGCTTTCAAAATTAACCATGACTTCCCTAAATCCCAATCCTGCCGGGCATTATACGAAATATCGGATTCCTGTCTGGTTGTTGAGCCAACAAGCAACCTCTCATTCTCCCTACACATCCTATGAAGGATACCTCGTCTAACATTAACTACCCTATGTATACTGCCACTCATGGATCTATCAATCTTTTTGATTCATCCGATCATAATAGGCCGATAACATGTCGCCACTGAATGCGATGAAAAAAAGTGAATGCTACCAGAATAATTGTAGCCTTAGATCATGCGCAGTCGTCTTCGGCCTACCGTTTCCTGAATCCAATTATGTTGTGACCCACTTACACCCTTGCGAACTAGCCCACCCTGACCTAAGTCATTTGAATGAATCTGTGAATGCCACGGGTCATCCTGTAGTCTCACAACACTTCCTATCGTTTCCTGAATCCAATTATGTTGTGACTTACTTACAACCTTGCAAACTAGCCCACCCTGACCTAAGTCATCTGAACGAATCTGTGAATGCCACGGGTCATCCCGTAGTCTCACAACACTTTCCACATTATCTGGCCGCCAATGAATGCTACGGCTACCATGAAGTCATAAAACACTTCCCATGCTATCTGGCCGCTAGTGAATGTTACGGGTACCCCGTAGTTTTACAACACTTCCTGCACTATCTAACTACTAGTGAATGCTATGGCTCCCCCATAGTCTTTCAACACTTTCACCCCAACTGACTACTAGTAAATGATACTTTTCCAAGGTGCACCATGTATATTCTAAAGCATTCAAAATCACATTCTTTTAGCTCAAAAGGCTCATATAAGGTTAGGGTTTCATGAAAGGGTGTTAGAGGGTTAGAGGCTAAGAATGGAGTGGATTTGGGGGAGCTAAGGAGCTTAAATAGGGCTTAAACCACAAAAAATAGTGTTTGGGCAATGATTGAGTACACCCAACGTACTCCTAGTATGCCCAACATACTCAAGATTCCATTAGTACTCCTAGAATACACTTTTTTCTATGCCCAACGTACTCAAATTGGCCCATAACCACCCAAACTTCAAACAGTCATAACTTCTTCGTTCTATCTTCGTTTTAGACATTCTTTATATCCACAGAAAGGTATTGAGGAGATTTACAACCTTGTATAATTACTTTTGACTTAAAAGACATTGAACTGAAATCCATAATTTATAAAAGAAGTCTGAAAATAGTACATTCCCATTTTACCCTTTGACTCCAAAATGCAAACCGAACTATTGGGGTCACATATCTACGTTACCTACATCCAAATGGGCCCAAATCTTATCTTTTTAAATGCTTAATCCTTACGATGACCACTCTTCTGGCCACAGCCTCGAATTAGGAATCAATTTAGAAAAGGGCATTGCAGCTAACGGTAGGTTGCACCTGATCCCGCATCGACTTGGAAAGAGAACGAAGCGTTTTCTTTAAAAGGGATGTTGATACCTTCCTTGTCATAATGCGTTTTAAAGCTGTGAGGGTAGCAGATCGCATAAGAACTCTGCTGTTAAGCATGCCCGGGCGAGAGCAATCTAGGGATGGGTGACCCCCTAGGAAGTTTCGTCCCGGGAGACCAAAGCGGACAATATTGTGATACATGCGAGAGGCGGATGTTAGAAATAGTATCAGATTTGGGGCATAGATCGATGTGTATGACGGAGACGACTAACCCTATAATTGGGGTGAAGGTGGGTTGCACCTGATCCCGCATCCGTTTGGAAGGAGAACGAAGCATTTCTTTAAAAAGGATGTGGATACATTCCTTGTCACAACATGTTTTAAAGTTGTGAGAGCAGAAGATACCATAAGAACTTTGCAGTTAAGCATTCCCATGCGAGAGCAATCCAGGGATGGGTGACCCCATGGGAAGTTTTCTCGCCGGGAGCCTAAAACAGACAGTATTGTGATACGTTGGAAGACCATGCATAGCGTATGAGAAGTACAGACTGGGTATGAGATGAGATAAGAGTAAGGGCAACAAAAGAGAAGTAGAAACAAGAGCATGAGAAAGATAAAGAAAAAAGAAGATATGATATGTATGCAGTATAAGATGAGCCTAAGAAGAAGCTAAGAAAGAGAATATATAGAGAAGAAATGGGTAGAGAAGAAGAGTAAAGATAGATTGTGAGATAGAAGTGTTAGGTAGGGAAGAGATAGAAGCTTATGATGAGAAACAAATAAAGAGATAGATAAAGGAGAAAGAATAGGAATGTATGGTATTAGAAGAAGAGATTAGATTGAATAGTATGAGAAAGAAGAAAATAATCAAGATAGAGTATGTAAATATGTAAATTTTAGAAGAAGAATAGATTAACATTAAAATGGATTAGAATATACGTCACCAGACCTATGGTCTGATGTAGTAGACATTTCCATGTTTTGTAGATTTAGGTAGCAGCCATGGTACGTGGAAAGATTGGAGCACAAGGACTTAGTATAGAAGAATAATTTTATAAAGTTGTATTTTTCCATATTGCTTATTTAATAGATATGTTTTATTGTAAACCTGCGATTAAACCTAGAATGTAAAGTGTTTTAATTTTTATAGAATTCAGCATTTGTTAGAGAACTCTGATATATCCCTATAGATGTATGTGTAAACAAGTCGGGTCATTACAATTGGTATTACAGGCATATTTTTATTAAATTAGGTTATGTATGTCCATACCTAGAATTAAACTATGGAAATGAAATAGAACCAGACATTATAAGGTGGTTTTACAATAAACCATTCTATGAGATGTTATTGGATAAGGTGTCTAAGTCCATAACTTATTTGGTATATACTTGACCCGACCCGGCATGGTCCATTTGGGTTGCACTTCACCCAAACTATTTATGGATAATTTTATAAGAGTTATACACATATGTTTATTAATATATTATAAGTTATAATATATTAATATGAAGTCATGTTATTTAATTAGTCTTAGTCTTAAATTAATTATGAATTAATTTAGAGATTAAAAGGAAGACTAATTAGATTGTGGGCTATTGGTTTTATATGGTGTGGGCTAATACTCATTTGTTAATGGGCTAGGCTTATATGGAAGTCCATGGATGATCCATGGAGCTTTTAACCCATGGATCCTTGGAAAAGGAAAGGTCATGGGTTATTAGGGTTTCACCCTAACCATGCACACTATATAAGCATTCTTATGTTGCATGAAATGGCAACTAGTGAACTAGTGTGTGTGCTTGTGTGTGGCCGAAAATACAAGTGTGTGTATACTCTCTCAAAGATTTTCCAAGTGTTTGTGGTGATTTGTGATTCCATTTGAGGGATTCACATTATTGGTGCTTGGCTCTCAAACTCCAAAGAATCAATCTCATCAAAAGGTATGTAATCTCATCTAACTCTTTTATGTTTAAAAGTTCCCCATGCTATGTTAGATAGGTTATGAACCATGGAAAAATTATTATTTTGCATGTATTAGAAAAACATAGATCCAAGATTTATTAGGGTTGCATGCACACTTAGGAAGTGTTAGATTGCTCAAAACCCAACAATGGTATCAAAGCCTAGGCTTGCTTGTTTGATACTTGATGCAAAATAGTGAAAAAGGTTGAAATTGTTGCTGTCTGGCTGATGGACTCGCCGAGTCCATGGGGGGACTCGCCGAGTACAAGGCAAAATTCATCCTACTCGGCGAGTACGTTCGTGCACTCGTCGAGTAGAATGATCAGAATGCAGAATTTCGACTTTTCCTGCTGGAAATGGACTAGAAACATTACCCTAAACTGTTTTGGTGTTTTAAAACTTGTTTTAGTTGGTGTAATGGTTGTTCTAATCCATTTACAATAGCATATATCAAAATTCCATGATTTTATGTGTTCATATAATTCTTGAAATTTTGATGATCATGTTCATGTTCTTGTGAATTTAGACGATGATAAGAATTATTTGCTGAATTGTTTAGAATTAATTCTTGATCATTTATGTGTTTTAATGGAGTCCATAATTTGTCCTCAAGTTATGGATTTCAAAAGGTCAGTTTTCTTTAACACACACTTAAAACACATAAGTTACATGAAAATGAAGAGTCTTCATTTTTATGAACCTTTAATTCATAAGTTATGAAATGAAAAGTTTTGCATAGTTACAAAACTTGCCCTCAAGTTTTTGGAATTTGTAAAGTTTCACACTTTAATAAACTTTAATTCCAACCCTTAGAGTTTTAATAGTTAAAATTCAACCCTTATACTATTTATAACATTAATGGTTAATTATTATATATATATGTATAAGAATAAGTCGTTCTACCGTTAGTAGGCCTCATTCACGAAGCCGGTCTATAAGGGGGGTATAAGGTTGTTGCCTATAAAATGGCAGCTTAATGGGTGTCCACTCTCACCCACCGCTTCCTTGATCGGTGGAGGGTCGTTAGCCGAACGGGTAGGACAATAACTTTAAATCCTCATTAAAAGTATAATCATTATTATAAAGTAACTAAACTCTTTTTAATACCCAATCTTAGTTACTTTAGGAAAAATGTGAACATGGTGCTAGTCCATGGAATTCAAACTTTCTACCTTACCAAGTCGTTGGTGGAGCGTGTGTGGTTAACCGGCACACTAACTTGGACTAGTAAGGATCACGAAGGGTGACTTAATGTTTGTCATAGATCAATGGAGCGTGTGTGGTTAACCGGCACACTGATTACGTGATAATATTAAGGGTACCAAGTGAATTAGCATGGTTATTCACACCTTGTTTTGTGATCCTCGGCATCCCAGTCACAAAACTTGAAGGGCACAATCGAGATTGAAACATGCCATTGAAAAGTTCAATGAATCTCAAAAGAATCTAGGAATTTCAAATCCAATTAAAACCTAATAATTCATTTTGTTTTCATGGTGGAAATTGGTGAATCATCATTCACCTACCTTTCAAATATATTATTACTTAGATTACGACATCCCTCTTCTAAGTATAGTATATTCTGATTGGGTCCTAGCCTTAATATTACATTTGGGTGTCTTATTAAGGATTCTATATATCTAATCTAAACTTGCTTTCTTCTTTCAGATGTCTTCCAACACTAATGCTTCGGGCTCTAACCCAACTGGTTCTTTCTCTCTCATGAATCTTTGTGGGAGGGTCATCTTTGATGGTTCCAACTTCATGGATTGGATTAGGAACATCAGGATGGTTACTCGTTATGAGGACAAAGAATATGTCCTCGATAAGGAGTTAAAAGAGTTTGATGAGTCTACTACTACTCCTGAGGAGATCGCTGAATTCAGGACACATGAGAGAGATGCTACTAAGGTGGCATGCATCATGTTGGCCATGATGACCGCTGAGCTCCAAAAGTCATATGAAGATTTCTATCCTTTTGAGATGCACCAAGGCCTGATGGAAAGGTACCATCAGAGTGCTCGTCAAGAGAGGTATGAAATAATCTCCTCCACAATAACTACCCGTATGAAGGATGGTGAATACGTCACGGCCCACATGCAAAAGATACAAAGGTATGTGGACCGTTTGCTGAAGCTGAATGTGAACTTCCCTGAGGAGTTGGCAATTGACATCATTTTGCACTCCTTACCTTCTTATTATGACCATTTTCGTATGACATATCATATGAACAAGGAGGAAGTTACCCTCAGCAAGCTTCAAGGACTCTTGAAGACCGCTGAATCCGGTCTTAAGGGCAAGGCGGTTGTTACCTCTACTACTCCTACTCCAACATCTACCCCTGTTTTAGCTATCGGGCAAGGCAAAGGGAAGAAGAGGAAGCACCCTTCGTAGGGTACCAAGGGAAAGTCTCTCGAAGGCTCCTCATCGAAGACCAAGAGCGGTCCTGTCACTCCTTCTGCCATTCCCAAGGATGCTGATTGCTACTATTTCCTGGACAAGGGGCACTGGAAGCGAAACTGCCCTAAGTACTTGCAGGATCTAAAGGATGGGAAAGTGAAACCCACCCACGCAGGTATTTACACTATATTGTCTAATTACTCATCATATTCTAACTCTTGGGTGCTTGATACAGGATGTGGTATTCACATATGTTCTGATTTGCAGGGCCTAAGAAGAAGTGAGGATGTGGAGCACGGGAAGATAAACTTGATCATGGGGAATAGGAAGGCTTCACCTGTTTCCAAGATTGGAGTTTATACTTTGTTGCTTAATAATGGGTTGAAATTAGATTTGAATAAATGTGTGTACTCGTCTGAAATGGCGAGGAATATTATTTCTTTTCAAGCATTGTATAAACAAGGTTTTACCTTTTCGTTTGATAATGAATGTGGTGGTATTAATGCTTCCTTTAAAAATGTGTTTTATTTTAAAGCATTACCTTGTGATGGTGTATGAAACTGTGTCGATTGTAGAAAACTTAGGAAATAATGTGTGGTATATTGATTCTTCTACTAGCCTAGATAAAGCATCATTGTGGCATTGTCGTCTTGGACATGTAAACAAGAAACGCATAGGCCAACTCCAAAAGAGTGGAGTCTTGGAGTCATTCGACCTTAAATTTGATGATAGTTGTGAATCTTGTCTACTTGGAAAGATGAAAAAATCACCCTTCACTGGAACTTGTGAAAGGGGTGAGGGTTTGTTGGACCTAATACATACTGATGTATGTGGGCCATTCAAAACCGCCACAAGGGATGCTAATCGGTATTATGTGAGTTTTATTGATGATTTTAGTAGATATGGTTTAACGCCCGGGTTTCATGGCTAAACATTTTTGTCAACGTGATAGTCTAGGTCCACTCTTGTAACTCTTTTTGAAGTAATAAAGATGAAATATTTGAGTATTATGTGAATTATGTGTGTTTATGTGTTATGTATAATTAATAAAGAATAAAAATGAGCATCAAAATTAAAGTGTGAGATAATCCCGATATCTCTACATAAAGTTGTAGAATATGTCTCAAGGTTTCCGTGCATATAAAGAATGCCGAAATCCGAGTTATAACGAAGAAGTTATGACCCGTCGAAGTTTCACGACAGAACCGGCACGATACCGGGAAGCGTGAATAGTGAATTTACGATAGAGCGAGATTTAGCCTTAGCAATCTAAACGAAAGTCGTAGAATACGTTAAACTAAGAACATCGATAAAAAGAACGCCGAAATCTGACTTCGTATGAAGAAGTAATGATTTTTCGAAGTTTCGGAATAGCAGTGTACAGCCAGAAATTCGAATATTAGATCAAGCGGTTTTTAGCCAACACGACCTAAACGAGAATCAAAGATCTCATTGAGAGTAGCATAACGAGAAAAAGATGGGCGAAAACGGATGTCGGATGAAGAAGTTATGAGGATTTAACGGACCAATTGTGTCCCGGCGCGTTAATAATAAAAAATTTAAAATCGAGCCAAAATTAGCCGAGGAAGTCTAAACGAAAGTTGTAGAGTACATTCCCACCTTCGCGTGGATATAAAGAACGTCGAAAACGGAGGTCGTATGCGAAAGTTACGAATTTTTAAAGTTGAAGTATGAAAATGCGAAGTCTGTTGCGAGGTTGATGACGTGACTGCATCTGGGCCGCCCATCGCTGATGAAGGAACGCGCTTCGGATCTTGACACGTCGCCCTTCGCTTACGCCCCGCGTCCAAGGTCTATACGCCCAGCATACCTTCGCTCTTATCCTTCCGAGTCCAAGTGCGAGCCAGCTGGTGCGAGCTGGCAATCTTATCCGATGGCTACGCCCCGCGTAGTTCCGAGGTACGCCCAGCATACCGAGGCCTCGCAGGGCTATAAAAGGAAGCCGAGATTTCTTCATTTTTCACACCAAAATCACTTCTCTCTCTACAAGCTTTCTCTCTCTAAGTGCTATAAATTCCCCTAAGCCCTAGTTAAGCCCCTTAGCACCCTAGGGAAGCCCCGAGGCTCCCAGAGTCCCAAGAAAAAGGAGTTTTTCGGTTTCGAAACGCTGCTCCAATTAAGTCCAGGTTCTCGATAAAATTCGCTGTAAGTATGCTATGCTTACGCAATTTTTAATATAGCTTCCAAATAATTATAGGAATGTTATTAGGTCCTTAAAATAATTATTTTGGCTATTATTATGAGTTATATCGAGTATTTTAACGCTTAATAATACTTGGACTAATTAATTTGTCGCGGTTATCGTTAAACTAAACCCTAGTGGTATCGATACTAGGTTTTATCAAAGGAATATCGTTTTGAGAGTATCGAAGCGCTGTCCGAGTGCTGAGTCACCACCTATCAAGTGAGTGCATAGTTGCTTTCAGCTTACACATAGATATGAAGTATCTTATATAAATTACGTGCTATGTGTGCATATTATCTGAATACTTGCTATCTATGCCGGATGAACGTTTTATACATGTTTTCAATAATTTAAACTGTATATGTATTTTATATCTACAAAATGTGTTGGGTAAAACATGGGTAGATGTAATAGTTGTTGTGTGACAAAATAAAATAATGAGAGGCCTCGTTATAGATGTTATTGATGATCCAGTCATCTAGCGGAGTATAGATGACGACCACGGACTATTCTAGACAGTCCAGTGGAACACTAGCAGGCTTGCAACCTGTAGGTGTTTATTCGAACTGTGTGTTTATTTGAACTGTGTGCTCACCAGATGTACTCCATCCCCCACATGGTTGCCTTTAGGACATCTATTGCTGAGGAATCCCCTTAGCAGTAGTGTCCGTCCCGATGATGATCCTTAGGCTAGGTCCCTTATGATAGGTGTTTAGGGACGTAAAGTGAGGATAATGGGAACGGGTAATCGGGTTATTGTTGATTGATGAAATTAATAAACTTATTTATTGTGGGTTGAAAACCCTATGTGCTCACCAGGCTCCCAAGCCTGACCCACTCAGTTTTATGTATTACAGGTAGTGGCGCTTGAGCATAGATGTGATGTTTTGGACGAGGGATTACGGATATAGGCCTGTAGATATGAAATAATGTAGTAAGGCTTATATTGTACTGTTTATGCTTTTGATCTGTACGAACATGACATCCCAAGTCTTTTAATGAAATACATTTCTATGGAAATGCTTTTGATAAATCTTTATCATATTTTGTTTTGGGACAAATTCCACAACACTTTCATTTAAAATATAACTCTGATTTTTAAACAAAGCATAAACAAACCGGTCTTTTCTGGCTGTGATTTTGGGGATGTCACAGTTGGTATCAGAGCATTAGTTTAAGCGAACTAGGAATTTGTAGGATTTCTAGACTTAAACTTAGAATGCTAAGCGATGATTGTGAGGTGTGAGCACTAGCTTATTTTAGGAATTGTGCCTAAAATGCTTTTATGTGCTAAATGCTTTGTGCATGATATGTTGTTAATTGTTCGGATCTATGGTCTGTTGCCGACCGGATCTGGAACCTTATGTGTTTAGGATTCTGAACGTACGACTACGATATTAGAACTAGCATGTAAACGTTTCAGAGTGATAAGGATGATTTAACCGTCTATCCTAAATAAAGATCTAAATTCACCTTATTCGGTGTATAGATCAAGATGGCAAGGACCCGTAGCGGAAACGTGAATGCAAATGGGAATAGAAACCAACCCCCAGTGATTGAGCAAATACCGGTGATGGAAGCCGCTGCTGAGCCAGTCACAATGGCCGGAGTGCAAGGGATGATCCAAGCGATGTTGGATCGTCAAATGGAGGAAACTAGACGTTTGCTCCAGCAAAATCGAGAGGAAGCCACTATTCAGATCGAACAGCCTGAGTTGAACGAAGGGCAGACTGAGGAAGGAGACTATAGTGGAACTGTTGGTCAAGTCAACCCACCAATAGTTCAACAAAACAACCAAGATGACGGAGTCGAGGGAAATGGATGCAAGTACAAGGACTTTCTGACTTGCAAGCCATCAACTTTCACGGGAAAGGAAGATCCAATCGGAGTCATGGATTGGATCTCGGAGATGGAGTTAGCCTTCATGACATGCGGTTGCAGAGGGAAACTACAGACCACGTTTGCAGTGCGTCAGTTTCGAGGAGGCACTGTACGTTGGTGGAATACCTTAGGGAAGACTTTAAGCCCCAACAAGCCCCTGCAACTATCATGGGCAGAATTTCTGGTGCAATTCAAACGAAAGTACTGCTCAGCTCAAAACCTGCTCGATTTTGAGAACCAGTTTCTAACCTTGAAGAAGGGAAGGATGTCAATTGATGAATATAAAAACAACTTCACAGAAAAGATGGAATTTGCCTTGCGTCTTGTTCCGGATGAGCTGACGAAAATTGACAAGTAAGCAAAGGGACTTCCATGGGAGTACGCGGTGCCAGTGCGTCAGGCACCTACTCTGGAGGCAACTATCTGGGCTGCCATGTCTGTGGAGGACATGATTAAGGGAAGAGCTGCCAGCAAAGTCGAGGTTGGCGAGAAGAGGAAATTTGAAGGGTCTGCTAAACCCAACAAAAAGAAGAGCAAGTTCGGTTCAAAGAAGTTCTGGGGAGGAAATGAATTTAAATGGTGCGAGAAGTGCAAGAAGAAGCACTCGGGGAAATGTGGTGAGGAAGTAACCTGCTACAAGTGTGGGAAAACGGGGCACTATGCCAATGAGTGCACCATCAAAAAGAGGATGTGCTACGAGTTCCGTGAAGAAGGGCATATTGCTAAGGATTGCCCAAAGAAGAAAGATGCGGGAAGGCCCAACATACCACCGAAGCCGAAGGCGAGAGCCTTCCAGATGACGCTCGAGGCTGCGAAGGAGGCAGCAGACGTCGCTTCAGGTACCTTTCTTGTAAATGGTTTGCCTACAAATATACTATTTGATTCCAGAGCCAACTACTCTTTTGTGTCGCATAAATTTGGTGGGAAATTAGCATTGCCTGTAGAAAAACTTGATAATGCCCTGATTGTAGAAGTTGCCAGTGGCAAATTCGTACCTGTTAGTAATCGTATTAGGAACATCGTCATTAACCTAAACGGAAACGAATTCCACGAGGAGCTATTACCCATAGAGTTAAACGGTTTCAACATCATTTTGGGTATGGATTGGCTTAGTGCCAACGATGCTGAGATTCAATGCCGAAAGAAAATAGTAAGGATAAACCCACCCGGAAAGGAATCATTTATGGTGTACGGGGACAAACGCAGAGTGAATTCTGGAATCATCTCCCTGATGAAAGCCCGTGAATGTTTGTCAAAGGGATGTGCATCATACTTGGCATTCGTAATCGATGCTAAGAAAGAAAAGAATGAGGTGCAGAATATACCGGTTGTGTGTGATTATCCGGAAGTCTTTCCCGAAGATCTTCCCGGATTACCACCTGATAGACAAGTGGACTTTCGTATCGACTTGTTACCAGGAACAACACCAATAGCAAAAGCACCATACCGATTAGCACCAACGGAGATGAAGGAGCTCATGACGCAACTTCAGGAGTTGTTGGACAACGGTTTCATTCGACCTAGTTCATCACCCTGGGGAGCTCCGGTGTTATTCATGAAGAAGAAGGACGGAAGTATGAGAATGTGTATAGACTACCGAGAGCTGAATAAGGCAACAGTGAAGAACAAGTATCCATTGTCGAGGATTGATGACCTATTCGATCAGCTGCAGGGTTCGAGCTACTTCTCAAAGATCGATATTAGGTCAGGATATCATCAGCTGAAGGTGTGAGAGCAGGATATTGAGAAGACTGCATTCAGAACAAGATATGGACACTACGAGTTCTTGGTTATGCATTCGGACTAACCAATGCTCCCGCAGCATTCATGGATTTGATGAATAGGGTTTGTAAACCATTCGTTGATAAATCTGTGATAGTGTTCATCGATGACATTCTGATCTACTCAAAAATCCAAAAGGAGCATGGCAAGCATCTACGGGAAGTATTAGAAGTGTTGAAGAAGGAGAAGCTTTTTGCAAAGTTCTCCAAATGCGACTTTTGGATACGGGAAGTCCAATTCTTGGGTCATATTGTTAACCAAGAGGGAATAATGGTTGACCCCGCAAAGATCGAGGCTGTAATGAAGTGGGAACGTTCGAAGAGTCCCACGGAGATTCGAAGCTTTCTAGGATTAGCCGGATATTATCGACGATTTATCCAAGGCTTTTCTTCGATAGCTGCTCCATTAACAACTTTGAGTCATAAAGGAGCTACGTATACGTGGAGTGAGAAGCACGATGAGGCATTCGAGAAGCTAAAGAAGAAGTTATGTGAAGCACCGATACTTTCTCTACCTGATGGAGTCTAAGATTTTACGGTTTATAGTGATGCATCTAGAGTCGGGTTGGGTTGTGTTCTGACCCAAAGAGAAAAGGTGATAGCATACGCATCTCGACAATTGAAAGAGCAAGAAAAGAACTACCCTACTCATGATCTGGAGTTGGCAGTGGTAGTATTTACCTTAAAGATATGGAGGCATTACCTCTACGGCACGAAGTGCAAGCTCTTCACTGATCATAAGAGCCTCCAGTATCTCTTTAATCAGAAGGAGTTGAACATGAGGCAACGACGCTGGCTAGAACTTCTCATTGACTACGATTGTGAGATACTTTACCACCCGGATAAAGCAAATATTGTTGCTGATGCTCTCAGTCGGAAAGTCAACCTTGAAAGGAAAAGGCCAAGAGCGTTAAGAATCGAAGGCGTCTCGACGATTGTGGAAAGTATCAGGAAAGCCCAAGAGTAAGCTTTAGAGAAGAATGACCGAAAGGAAGAACGTTTGGGAAGAACGCTAGTGTTCGGTACAAACAGTCGAGGACTGAAGGTATTCCAAGATCGAATTTGGGTACCTAAGACAGGAGGAATAAGAGATCTTCTGATGGAAGAAGCACATAAGACCATGTACTCAATTCATCCTGGTAGCACTAAAATGTATAGAGACCTAAAACCCTACTACTGGTGGCCGACGATGAAGCTCAATGTTGTGAAGTATGTGGCTGAGTGCGTAACATGTGCAAGGGTTAAGGCACAACATCAGAAACCATATGGGAGTTTAGAACATTTACCTGTACCCATGGGTAAATGGGAAGACATCACCATGGATTTTGTGACTAAACTGCCCAGGACGAAGAACGGTCACGACATGATTTGGGTAGTCGTGGATCGTTTCACCAAAAGTGCACACTTCATAGCAGCCAACGAGAAGTGGTCTATGGATAAGCTCGCAAATGCTTACGTGAAGGAAATTGTAAGACTTCACGGTGTTCCTCTTACGATCGTATCAGATCGTGATAGTCGTTTCACGTCAAGGTTTTGGAGGAGTCTACAAGAGGAGTTGGGTACAAAGTTGTGTTTGAGTACTGCTTATCATCCGCAAACTGATGGTTAGAGCGAAAGAACGATTCAGACATTGGAAGATATGCTGAGATCATGTACCCTCGAATTCCAAGGGAATTGGGATGAGCACTTATCTCTGGTAGAATTCTCCTACAACAATAGTTTTCACTCGAGCATCAAGATGGCCCCTTATCAAGCCTTGTATGGATAGAAGTGTCGTACACCGTCTTGTTGGCTTGAAGCCGGAGAGAAGCAGTTTATGGGCCCCGAGATAGTCCATGAGACAGCTGAGAAATTGAAGGTGATTAGGGAAAGAATGTTAGCAGCTCAGGATCGTCAAAAGAGCTATGCTGACAAGAAAAGACGACCGATAACCTTTGAAGTTGGGGATTCGGTTTTGCTAAAAGTCTCACCGTGGAAGGGACTTATATGATTTGGGAAATGAGGAAAGTTGAGTCCAAGGTTTATTAGACCATTCAAAGTTCTTCAGAAGATTGGGAACTAAGCTTACAAGCTGGAATTGCCCGAAGAACTCAATGGTATTCATAACACCTTCCATGTGTGTTATTTGAGGAAATTCACAGGAGATGTTCCCGACATAATTCCAATCTCAGAGTTAAGGATGGATGAGAACAAAAGGATGATCGAAGAGCCTGAGGCAATTGTTGACCGTAAGATTAAGAAGTTACGACGCAAGATGGTCGACTTGGTGCTAGTCCGATGGAAACATTCGAATGGGCCGAATCTTACTTGGGAAACAGAGGATGAAATGATAAGTCACTATCCACATCTGTTTGCTGATGCATGATTCTGGGACGGAATCATCCTAAGGGGGAGAGAATTGTAACGCCCGGGGTTCAGGGCTAAGCATTTTTGTCAATGTAATAGTCTAGGTCAACTCTTGAAACTCTTTTTGAAGTAATAAAGATGAAATATTTGAGTATTATGTGAATTATGTGTGTTTATGTGTTATGTATAATTAATAAAGAATAAAAATGAGCGTCAAAATTAAAGTGTGAGATAATCCTGATATCTCTACATAAAGTTGTAGAATATGTCTCAAGGTTTCCGTGCATATAAGGAATGCCGAAATCCGAGTTATAACGAAGAAGTTATGACCCGTCGAAGTTTCACGACATAACCGGCACGATACCGGGAAGCGTGAATAGTGCATTTACGATAGAGCGAGATTTAGCCTTAGCGGTCTAAACGAAAGTCGTAGAATACGTTAAACTAAGAACATCGATAAAAAGAACGCCCAAATCTGACTTCGTATGAAGAAGTTATGATTTTTCGATGTTTCGGAATAGAAGTGTACAACCCGAAATTCGAATATTAGATCGAGCGGTTTTTAGCCAACACGACCTAAACGAGAATCGAAGATCTCGTTGAGAGTAGCATAACGAGAAAAATATGGGCGAAAACGGATGTCGGATGAAGAAGTTATGAGGATTTAATGGACCAATCGTGTCCCGGCCCGTTAATAATAAAAAATTTAAAATCGAGCCAAAATTAGCCGACGAAGTCTAAATGAAAGATGTAGAGTACATTCCCACCTTCGCGTGGATATAAAGAACGTCGAAAACGGAGGTCGTATGCGAAAGTTACAAATTTTTAAAGTTGAAGTATGAAAATGCGAAGTCTGTTGCGAGGTTGATGACGTGGCTGCATCTGGGCCGCCCATCGCTGATGAAGGAACGCGCTTCAGATCTTGACACGTCGCCCTTCGCTTACTCCCCGCGTCTGAGGTATGTACGTCCAGCGTACCTTCTCTCTTATCCTTCTGAGTCTGAGTGCGAGCCAGCTGGTGCGAGCTGGCAATCTTATCCGATGGCTACGCCGCGTAGGTCCGAGGTACGCCCACCATACCGAGGCCTCGGAGGGCTATAAAAGGAAGCCGAGATTTCTTCATTTTTCACACCAAAATCACTTCTCTCTCTACAAGCTTTCTCTCTCTAAGTGCTATAAATTCCCCTAAGCCCTAGTTAAGCCCCTTAGCACCCTAGGGAAGCCCCGAGGCTCTCAGAGTCCCGAGAAAAAGGAGTTTTTCGGTTTCGAAATGTTGCTCCAATTAAGTCCCGGTTCTCGATAAAATTCGCTGTAAGTATGCTACGCTTACGCAATTTTTAATATAGCTTCCAAATAATTATAGGAATGTTATTAGGTCCTTAAAATAATTATTTGGGCTATTATTATGAGTTATATCGAGTATTATTAACGCTTAATAATACTCGGACTAATTAATTTGTCGCGGTTATCGTTAAACTAAACCCTAGTGGTATCGATACTAGGTTTTATCAAAGGAATATCATTTTGAGAGTATCGAAGCGCTGTCTTAGTGCCGAGTCACCACCTAATCAAGTGAGTGCATAGTTTCTTTCAGCTTACACAGAGATATGAAGTATCTTATATAAATTATGTGCTATGTGTGCATATTATCTGAATACTTGCTATCTATGCCGGATGAACATTTTATACATGTTTTCAATAATTTAAACTGTGTATGTATTTTATATCTACAAAATGTGTTGGGTAAAACATGGGTAGATGTAATAGTTTCTGTGTGACAAAATAAAATAATGAGAGGCCTCGTTATAGATGTTATTGATGATCCATTCATCTAGCGGAGTATAGATGACGACCACGGACTATTCTAGACAGTCCAGTGGAACACTAGCAGGCTTGCAACCTGTAGGTGTTTATTAGAACTGTGTGTTTATTTGAACTGTTTGCTCACCATATGTACTCCATCCCCCACATGGTTGCCTTTAGGACATCTATTGCTGAGGAATCCCCTTAGCAGTAGTGTCTGTCCCGATGATAATCCTTACGCTAGATCCCTTATGATAGGTGTTTAGGGACGTAAAGTGAGGATATTAGGAACGGGTAATCGGGTTATTGTTGATTGATGAAATTAATAAACTTATTTATTGTGGGTTGAAAACCCTATGTGCTCACCAGGCTCCCAAGCCTGACCCACTCAGTTTTATGTATTACAGGTAGTGGCGCATGAGCATAAATGTGATGTTTTGGATGAGGGATTACGAATATAGGCCTGTAGATATGAAATAATGTAGTAAGGCTTATATTGTACTGTTTATGCTTTTGATCTGTACGAACCTGACATCCTAAGTCTTTTAATGAAATACATTTCTATGGAAATGATTTTGATAAATCTTTATCATATTTTGTTTTGGGACAAATTCCGCAACACTTTCATTTAAAATATAACTCTGATTTTTAAACAAAGCATAAACAAACCGGTCTTTTCTGGCCGTGGTTTTGGGGATGTCACATATGGGTATGTCTACTTAATCAAACATAAGTCAGAAACCTTTGAAAGGTTTAAGGAATTCAAACAGGAAGTAGAAAATCAATTGGGCAGGAACATTAAGATGCTTCGATCCGATCGAGGTGGTGAGTATCTTAGTACCGAGTTCCTTGACTATCTTAAGGAGTGTGGGATTGTCTCACAATTGACTCCTCCCAGGACACCACAGTTAAATGGTGTAGCTGAGAGGCGTAATCGAACCTTGTTAGACATGGTTCGCTCTATGATGAGTCGAGCTTCGCTACCAATCTCTTTTTGGGGGTATGCCTTAGAGACTGCCGCCCATATCCTTAATCTAGTCCCTACAAAGAAGCTTACCAAAACACCTCATGAGATATGGACTGGGAAGGTTCCCAGTTTAGACCACATCAAGATTTGGGGTTGCGAAGCTTTCGTGAGGTGTGAGACTCATGATAAGCTTGAACCCCGAAGTGAAAGGTGTATTTTCATCGGCTACCTAGAGAAATCCTTCGGTTACCTCTTCTACAGACCCAGTGAGAATGTGGTCTTTGTAGCAAGAAGAGGGGTCTTTCGTGAAAGAGAATTTATAAGCCAATGAGACAGTGGGAGGCAAATTGTTCTTGAAGAAATTCAAGAAGAACTTGGTGAAGGAACCTCAGACACTAGCAATCAACCTGAGGAGGAAACTCCTGTTGAGCAAGCTGACAAGTCTATACCTCCGAGGCGTTCCACACGGGTTAGGAACACACCTTCATTTTATTATGGCTTTCATATTACTACGGAAGGTGATACGTTTATCAATGATAGTACACTGGTAAATTTGGATGAACCTAGCAGTGTTAAGGAAGCCATGGCAGGCCCGGAGTCTGCTAAATAGAAGGAGGCTATGGACAGCGAGATACAATCCATGTATGACAATCAAGTTTGCAACTTGGTTGACAATGTACCAGGCCGTAAAACAGTCGCGTGCAAATGGATCTTCAAGAAGAAGACCGACATGGAAGGAAAAGTGCATACTTATAAGGCTCGACTGGTTGCGAAGGGTTTTACTCAGACTCAAGGTATTGATTATGATGAAACCTTCTCGCCGGTAGCAAAGATTAAGTCTATTAGGGTTATGCTAGCCATTGCTGCATTTCATGATTATGAAATATGGAAAATGGATGTCAAAACCGCTTTTCTTAATGGAAATTTGGCTGAGGATGTGTACATGAATCAGCCAGAGGGTTTTGTCAGTGCAGAGTACCCTAATAGAGTATTCAAGCTTGAGAAATCCATTTATGGATTGAAACAAGCATCTCGTAGCTGGAATCTTTGTTTCGACGAGAAGTGAAGATGAGTCTTGCGTGTATGTCAGAGCTAGTGGGAGTATAGTTAGCTTCTTGGTACTGTATGTGGATGACTTACTACTTATAGGAAATGACATCCCAACCTTGTAGGAGGTTAAGTCATGGCTTGGGAAGTGCTTTGCTATGAAGGACCTAGGGGAGGCTGCCTATATCCTAGGGATAAGGATATTAAGGGAAAGGAGTAAAAGACTAATTGGACTTAGTCAGAGTATCTACTTGGATAAGGTGTTGAAAAGGTTCAACATGCAGAATTCCAAGAAAGGAGATTTACCGATCCAAAGCAATGCCAAACTGAATAAGACTCAGAGTCCGAGTACAGAGGCAGAGATAGCTGAGATGAGCCAATTACCGTATGCTTCCGTTGTTGTCTCGATCATGTATGCTATGACTTGTACCCGCCCTAAAGTGGCCTTTGCTTTGAGCATGGTCAGCAGGTATCAAGGGAACCCTGGGAAGGCTCATTGGACCGCTGTAAAGAACATTCTCAAGTACCTGCTGAGGACTAAGAATTGGATCCTTAACCTTGGTGGGAGTGATGACTTGAGAGTATTAGGGTATAGTGATGCTAGTTTTCAGACTGATAGGGATAACTTCCGCTCTCAGTCGGGCTGGGTCTTTACCTTAAATGGAGGGGCAATCTCTTGGAAGAGTTCCAAGCAGGAGACAGTGGCTGATTCAACTTGTGAATCAGAGTACATAGTAGCGAGTGAAGCAGCGAAGGAGGCGATATGGCTGAAGAACTTCATCGGAGATCATGGAGTTGTACCAGCTATTAAGGAGCCTATAGAGATTTTCTGTGACAGCAATAGTGCGGTTGCCTTAGCCAAGGAACCAAGAGATCATGGCAGATCCCGACACATTGACAGAAAATATCACTTCATAAGACACAAGATTGAAGAAGGACTCCTCGTGGCAAAGAGGGTATCGTCAGATGAGAATCCTGCAGATCCCCTTACGAAGGGACTGACGAGGGTTAAGCATTTTCAGCATGCGAGGCGCATCGGGCTGAGGGACGATATTAGTTTTACAGATTAGATAGTTTTCCTGAAACTTGTAAAATGTAATCGACATTTGATGATGAATAAAATTTGTGATTTATTTATGAGTAAAGTGTTACTATCATTGTCAATTATTTACTATTGTTTCAATTTTGCATGTTTTGACTTCCAGAATAATTAATTTATTCAAACCTCCACAGTCGGTCATACATCGGAAGTAGGTATGAATCAAGATTGTCATGAATTAGGTTTGTAGATGGCTAAAGGTGTTTAGACATAGCAATGGTTGCTACAACGTTCATGAGTGCTCATAAGTTATGAGTATTGGAATAAACCCACGCTCACTTGTATCACTTCATGGAATTTATCTCGAGTGATCGTGAGACGATAATATCATATAAGTCTTAAAACCTAGAGATATGAGTTGTTACCTATGAGTTGGTTGTGCATTGATTGCACGTAAACGCATCAGTAACTTGATGTTATAAAACGTGCCTTTGTGTACAATTCAACAAGTAGTAAAACAAGCATATGAGTCGAAGTTTATCTGTTCCTTCTAGAAATAGAAGCGATATCTGGGCCCCTTGATGATTTTGTGTTGACCCATGTACCGGGCCCGGTCAGAACTAAATTGATGTGTTCAGTTAAGTTCTTTGTCAAACAAATCGGAAATTGAGAAAAAACTGCCAGACAATAAGCAAGACATAGTTCCATGTGTTAGTCCGGCTGATATCATGAGAACAGAGGATTATATGATCACTTGTCTTAAAATGGCGCTTCATAGTTCAACAGAGTTTTCGAGAGCTACGATTGCTGGTGGGTTCCTGAAGTAATATAGGCAAACACAGTTATTAGTCTTATCCAAGTGGGAGTCTATTGGAAAAGGTGTTTAAGTCCATAACTTATTTGGTATATACTTGACCCGACCCGACGTGGTCCATTTGGGTTGCACTTCACCCAAACTATTTATGGATAATTTTATGAGAGTTATACACATATGTTTATTAATGTATTATAAGTTATAAAATATTAATATGAAGTCATGTTATTTAATTAGTCTTAGTCTTAAATTAATTATGAATTAATTTAGAGATTAAAAGGAAGACTAATTAGATTGTGGGCTATTGGTTTTATATGGTGTGGGCTAATACTCATTTGTTAATGGGCTAGGCTTATATGGAAGTCCATGGATGATCTATGGAGCTTTTAACCTATGAATCCTTGGAAAAGGAAAGGTCATGGGTTATTAGGGTTTCACCCTAACCATGCACACTATATAAGCATGCTTATGTTGCATGAAATGGCAACTAGTGAACTAGTGTGTGTGCTTGTGTGTGGCCGAAAATACAAGTGTGTGTATACTCTCTCAAAGTTTTTCCAAGTGTTTGTGGTGATTTGTGATTCCATTTGAGGGATTCACATTATTGGTGCTTGGCTCTCAAACTCCATAGAATCAATCTCATCAAAAGGTATGTAATCTCATCTAACTCTTTTATGTTTAAAAGTTCCCCATGCTATGTTAGATAGGTTATGAACCTTGGAAAAATTATTATTTTGCATGTATTAGACAAACATAGATCCAAGGTTTATTAGGGTTGCATGCACACTTAGGAAGTGTTAGATTGCTAAAAACCCAACAGATGTTATGTACACAACTATAGATATGTGTAGAGAAAGAACTTATGAGTTTAGCAGATTGACCAACCAAAAGGGGTTTGGGTCTAGTATGATGAGAAGAAAAAAGAAATGTCATTTGTGAAATTACATTAAAATGTGTCCTAGCAGGTGGACAATAGATAGAGTATGTGTTCCAAATAAGGAGAGATAATGAATATTATAGAATGGGGACATAAAGAAGGACATAAAGAGATAGAGATAGAAATGTTCATAAAGAATGGCTTGAAAAGGGATATAAATAGTAGAAAGAGTAAGAGGGTTGGTATACCCTAAGAAAGAAAATAAATATAGAGAGAGTCTATCTTAGAATGGCCCTCAAGTGAATACTTAAAGATTTAAAGAAGTGTACTGATGAATACATAAGTAGATTGTTATTGCTTGTGAGCAAGCAGCTAGACAAAGAAGAAAGTCCATAATGGAAAGTGTATGAGATATGATAATTAAATCTTATATCATTGATGTCATCGTGATGACACTGAATGAAGATAGATTTTAAGAGAAATAAGAAAGATACATAGACCGAGAGAAAGACGTGCAACAAAGGTTATGGTTGACAATTATGATAAAGGTATGGAATGTACCTCTATCTCTAAATATAATTAAAAGAGAACCTTTAATTCTAAACTAAGGAAATCAGAGCCATTGATTGCATTTCAATCCTATATTTTCGACCATTAGATTATTTGTTGACATCATCTTTGTCAATCATTTTATTTTTGTCCACCAAATTTATAAAAACATATATTAGGTTTTAAATTAGGAAGTTTATTAATAACAATTAAATCTCATCAAAAGTAAACTAAATTAAATTAGGAATTCGATTAATGACAATTAAATTTCACCAAAAATAAAATGAATTAAATTAGGAATTTTATTAATGATAATTAAATCTCACAAAAAATAAAATAAAAAAATACCCCACCGCACCCCTTATTACCACTATCCCTACATTTTCTCCTCATTTCTTTACATAATCTATCTAACCTAAGTTTTGTACTGGAGAAGAAAATAGGGGAAAGAAGAAATAGAGTACTTGTTGGCTTCGATCTGTATGGATTAATCTTGTGTTCGATCATCATGGAAGAATTAGGAATGATATAGAGATAAATTTTATTTGGATTCTGCTTTAATTTGATCGTAGTTTAGATCGGTTTTGGTTAAGTTTTAGATTATGTTTATTTTATTCTGTTTTAACTATTAAGTTCCAATCTATAAAACCTTTCAATTTAAGTTTAGATCGATAATGGTTATGTTTTCTAAATCTGCTTCGATTTTTCTTCTTATCATATGTATTGTTGATTTTGATTTTTTAAGTTATAGGTATCTAAGAGCAAAAAGATAGACACAATAGCACCACTAGTTCTCATCCATTGTTTCGATTTGGAATATATGTCCACTAGGTAGTAAATTTGTATATGTCGATTTTATTTTTTATTTTTACGTCTTTTGTATTTGTGTTTAGTCAATGATTTTTTTGTGGCTTACGAAATCGTGAATGGAATATATACCCGAGTCAATGTCTATAATGCTTTACCCGTTTGATCCCTTCCTGGATTTAGAGGTGGAATTCAAACCCTTATACGAATGAGTGATCCACATATCCTACAACTCAGCAAAACCCAGTAGTGATATTTGTTTTGATTTATTGTAAAAAACATCTTTTTATAAAAACATAAATAGGGCTCTCAGAAAAGGGTTATTCATCGATCCCTTTTTAATATTATAAAACATCTTTTAGACTCAATAGCAAAGAAAATACAAAGTTATAGTATACTATGTATATAGATTACCTCGATAAACCTTATTGGAAAATGTTTATGATTGATTACTTTTGGTTACTTAGTAGGTTTTTTTTTTGTGAAGAACTATATTCTAATTTATCTATTACATATTGTTTTGTTTTTTTAAAGGAGAGATACATAGAACTCAGATTGCTAATTTCCATTTTGTGTTTTTGGAATATATTTTAGTTGTGAACTTGATGGTATGCAAGTACTTGCGTTGTCTGAGCATGCTGAGAAGTATAATAAGAACCTTGCACAACCTTATTATTTTGTTTAATTAACTGGTTTGAATCTTCTTATTGAGTTTACTTTCTCAAGGATAAATGGCTATACCCTACACTCTTGAAAATAGGGTTGGGAACATTGTGAGTATGTAGGTGTTCTCAGCAATAAGATAAGACATTAGTATAAAAGTTGCAATATAAACCTTTTTAAATTACATAATAATAACTAAATAAAGATATTTCAAAGATTATCTTTATAATTTAAATTGCAATATATAACATAAAAATCGTATTAAATTTTCATTATGTTCCATTCCATGCCTCACAAACATGTCTCTGGAACAGAATTACTCACTCTATTATCTAGCTTTTACGATTACCTATCAATATGGAAACCATCATTCATGAACCACTACCATATCAACTTTTCCCTCTCCTTTCTCTTCCATCTTTTCCAACCCACAACACATGGAAACCTTATCTTTTTCAACCCACTCAATTTAAAAAAATTCAAAAACACTAAGGTATAAGTTTTAAGACACATGGTACAAGAGGGGAGAGAGTGAGAGAGAGAGAGAGATAGGATGAAGCGGGTTAGTGAAGCTACATAAACAACCCAATCCTCATAGCCCACTCAAGCTGGAGTGGTGTCTTGGAGGTACCAATGGTACCTCCCAATTTTACCGTGACTCTATCCTCCCTCACCAGAATATATTAATGTGCTTACATTCAAATGTTTATTAAACGTGGAAAATAACAATATTTGAAAACCGGGATGCTTCTTTCATTCTTTCTATATGAATCAAATTTGTAGATTTAATCAGCATGATGGATGGAAGAAACATATGTTTCGCATCCATATTTCCTGACGGTGAGATTATGTAAACAATAAACGATCATTCGGTTATCGTCTATGAACAAAAAAAAGCTCAAAAAAGAGTGTGTATGTGTAGTGAAAGGGAGATTGGTGAACTTATTGCTAACGTATGGAGAAAGTTGGTAATGAAGGTACTCACTCTATACTATTGTTATCCATTATATAGTATCTTATCTTCTAATGAATGCTAAAAATGTAATTAGGGTAAATTACACCAATCGTCCCTCGTGTATATGCCAGAAAACGTGTTTAGTCCCTATTTTCAAAATTTAACTCGGATTGTCCCTGGGTGTGTTTATTCTTTCACACTTAGTCCCTCCGAACATAAAAAGACCGTTTTGCCCTTAATTATTTATTTTTGATTTATTTTTTATTTATTTATTATTTATTGTTTATTATTTATTTATTGATTTTTTTTATCATAAAAAATAATTATTTGCTGCCCTTTAGAAAAAGAAACTCACTCTAAATCTAAGCACCTTCATAACTTGTCTCTTCCCCCATCACCACCGCCATCACCGTCGACTCCAATACTCTGGCAACTCGAACATATCTCCGGCCACTCCAAGACATCTCCGACAACAGAATAAAACGCTCATCACCATGCCACACCCCAATCCACCCCTCCCCCTTTCATTTCCCCTTTTCCTGTTGCCTTCAATGGAAACCAAGTCATTGGACCACCTCTCCATCTAGCGAGAGGGTTACAGATCTACAAAAAGGAGGTTGAATGGTGGTATTTGGGTAGTAATGGTGATTATTCGAGATTCTGTACTTGGTGTTTGAAGTTCTTGTAGGTGGGGTTTTCAGTGGAAGTTGTTGGGGTGATGAGGTTACTAGTTAGGTGGTTTTCGAATTGGAGTTGTTATCAGCTGATGTTTGTACAGAAAGATGTTGTTAGTGAAGGAGGTGGTGGTTTATGGTTATTTTCCAAGTAACAGGTGGTATAAGGAAGATGTGAAACAGGTGCTCGATGGAAGGACGGTGGTGGTCTTGAGCTTTAAACCGACGATTGGGGTGGGTGAGGTGAGGGTCGATTTCCATGGTGGTGCAGATTTCAAGTGAGGAACGAGACCATGGATCCAACAAACACATTCGTAGAACTAGATTTGAAAAACCCAATCCTCAAGCTCTTGACAACTCGATCTCACACATAGATGTCATCGCCGGAATACTAGAGGGTAAGAGTTTGATAGCATTGTCGGAATACTAGGTGAGGGTTTAATTCATCAGGTTTGATTTTTGTTTTGGGTTTAAGTTGTAGATTGGATTTTTGTTTTGTATTTGAGTCGCAAATTCGAGTTTATGGACGGAGATGGTGACCGGAGCTACTATCGGGCACTAAGTCTATAGACGGAGATGGTGACTAGAGGTGGTGCCAGGAACCGGGTTTGTGAACGAATATGGTGATTGGGATCTTGAAGAACATTAAATGAATTGGAAAGGAAATAAAGATATTAAGTGGGTCATAATATGTATTCTTTTTTTTTTAATTAACAACAATAAGAAGAACATTAAATTAATCAGAAAATAAATACCAAAAGGGCATAATGATCATTTCAGGTACTATAAGGTATGAAGCGTGCATAATTAAATTAACGAGGGATGAAACATGTAAGCTTTAACCAAACAAGGGATGGTCCGAGTTAATTTTTAAAAGTAGGGACTAAACATGGTTTCTGACATGTGCACGAGGGACGATTGGTGTAATTTACCCTAATTTTTAGTTTTTTTCAACATTTTGACTATTTTTTTATAGTTTCTACCCGACAATTTAGTTGATGATGCTGAAGCCTTTTCAAGTGTTGGAATTAGTTATCGTTTGAATGTGTCTTGATATAAATTTTAAGTAATTATTGTTTATAGTCATTATTTTAATTAGAATTTCCTTTCAGGTTTTAGAGGCAAATTAGCACATATAATAAGTATTATTAAATGAAAAAAAAAACTTAGCAAAATTAACAAAAAAATTGGTGTTGATGTTGTCTATACTGTGTAAATCACAATTACAAGAATCAATATTACCACATATATGGTTAAAATTACAATTTTTAAACAACGTTCGTATCTTCGACACATTTTGCATGATTAGTTTAAATTAACTATTGTACACTTATGTTATATCAAATAACTACACGTACAGAACGTCAATAAGATATTCCAATGTATATATTAATTTTAACTAATCATTATAATTTTACAAATAAAACATCTATCCTTGTGAATTAATAATTTTTTTGAAAACATTGATTAGTTATTAGGATTAATTTTGCATTTATATGTATTTTTTATATGTCCCCCACGTTATACGCGGTTCATAATCTAGATGTTGTATTAAAAGCTAAGTAACAATATAAGACGTGTCAAGACTTATGTGGAAGTTAGATATAGAGTATGCAATGTAAGCGAACTCTTTTGTAGTGTTCCAACAAGAAAGAAAACAAAGGAGGTGTAACTCCTAGGGTGAGAAGGATAGACCTGTGAAGTTATGTAGATATGTGTATGTTATGTAATAGTTCAGTATGGGTAACTTTTAGAGAAAGAGGAAATATTGGTCCTTATATGTAAAAAGACATAGTTAGAAAGCGAGTAAGAAGTGTATTGGTACACTAATGAGAAAATGACTGAAATAGGAAATTTTATGCTCATGGTTGAGAAAAGTGAGATAGAAATATGAAAAATGGTTCTAATTATGAAATTAGATTGCATAAGACTAGACAAAGTAGTATATGTCCAAGAACAACCATTACGAGTAGATAGATGAAGAGAGTTTGGCCATTGCATTGAAAAGGCAAAGAATTAGAAAGTAGATTGTTATTTTGGGTAATGAGGTTAAAGAAGAAAATAACCATATAAATGAGTCCATAAGTGATAGAATGATTAAGAGAGTAAGAAGTGATTGTGCGGACGAAATCTATTTAAGGAGGGTAGATTTTAAGAAGTTGGAATTTAAAGAGATTTGACTTTTATTCAAATATTGACTAAAAAGGAAAAATACTCATTTATGAAAATTTTATAAATATATGAAGTTGTGACTTCTTGAAAATAGCTAAGATAAGTTTATGTCACTTAGATAAGATTAGATAAGTGAGTTCAAGAGAAGAAATCCATGAGAAGATGCATTTTCGCCACAAGAGTAAAATCGGAAATTTATGCTTTTTAGCAAATTTTTTAACTTAATATATTAAGACCTATATTAAATCATTAAGAAATGACATAATGGAGTTGTAAGGTATGTTCCCACCTTCATGTGGATATAAAGATCAAAGGATGGATCTTTTTCATGAAACTTCGTTTTTAAGCTTAGGATTGGTACCCTTGGGGCTCAAAACATTTCTTTAGCAGTAAAGTTTCAACATTTAAGGCCTTTACGTATCCATGAATGAGATCTAGCCATTTCCATGGAAGTTTATTGCTATTTTTCCAAGTTGGGTTCATTTGGTTGATTACAAGCAACCAAGTGATCGACTTTATGGATCAAGACATTAAAGAGGACATAGATATGTGTTTTTAGCCTTTGGATTAGAGTATTAAGAACTTAACGTGAAAAGAGACTTAACAGTGAAGAACATTGGACATACATGCAGGTACGCGCATCGTACACGCCATTTAGCCTGTACGCTTACTGTACATAGGAGTACAACGTATGTACTCAACAGATATGTGCTTAGTATTTTGGGCCTCGGTTTGGACCATGCATTAGACTTTCGGTCTTTAGACCTACATGCGCCATTAGAAGTCAGATAATTTAGGTTAATAATATGTTTGGGCGTAAAGAAGGCCCATTTGAGAAGTTAGGCCCAATTTAGAAAATTGGGCCTTTAATTGGCCATTGATTGACTTAGAATGATTAGATGGAATTGGGCCGTGTTTATGGTCCAAATCAGAGAAGGGGTAAATTGGTCATTTTACCCTTAAAAGGATCCTCACTTCGTCTGACTTAGTATTGTTATATAGAGTTTGTCAGGCAGTCGTAGGAGTAGCCAGTAGAGATCCCTCATGCACGAGTTCAACATTTAGTTTGAGAGGTGAGTTTCCCTATAGTAGATCAGGTCGAAGGCACCAAGGTCTGCCCATATATGTTAAGTGTATGTTAGTAGCTGAGTGTGGGCGGGGCCCATATTTCAAAGCCTTATTTGAGCACACACA
This sequence comes from Lactuca saligna, assembly GCF_052625555.1. Classification (NCBI taxonomy): domain Eukaryota; kingdom Viridiplantae; phylum Streptophyta; class Magnoliopsida; order Asterales; family Asteraceae; genus Lactuca; species Lactuca saligna. The sequence goes on along the minus strand of NC_136417.1, from coordinate 172,053,434 downwards.
CACACACACACACATATATATATATATATATATATATATATATATATATATATATATATATATATATATATATGATTGTTTGATAGATGTAGATGTACTTGTTGTTTGTGTGATACTTGTATGTATGTTACTAGCTGAGTGTGGGTGGGGCCCGTTTCTCATAGTAGTTGAGTGTGTGCGGGGCTCGTATGTCACAGTAGCCGAGTGTAGGCAGGGCCCATATCTCCTAGTAGGCGAGTGTATGCGGGGCCCATATCTCATAGTCAGCGGAGTGTGGGCGGGGTCCATATCTCCTAGTTAGCGGAGAGTGGGCGGGGCCCGTATCTTCTAGTTGCATATATATGAGTATGGTATGTGGTAACTTGGGGATAGTCACTAAGCTTTGTGCTTACAGTTTTCAGTTTTGGTTTCAGGTACTTCCACTAGCAAAGGGAAGGCCTTAGGATGATCGCATGGAACACACCACAATTTCAGCCTGGGATTGTTTTAGACTCTGATGATTACTATATGATTTTGATACAGTTTTTAACATGATGTTTTTGAGATACATGGTTCTTGATTTTTATTATGATGATGGATGATTTATGGTCTTATTAATGATTTAAAATGCAATTTTTGGCTTGAATTTTTGGGATGTTTCAAGTTGGTATCAGAGCCTTGGTTTAAGGGATTCAGGCACACTTGCGGGTGTGTCTGAACTCAAACTAAGGAAGTGGTACAACATTTTTAAAAGAAAAACCATTTTTATAAACGGATTTTTGAGAAATGTAAAGAATTCTAAAAAAGAACTTTCACAATAGAAAAGGGTGTGGTGCATGCAGTTAGCCGAGCTCAAGTAAGTACTCCTAAATTACCTATACAAGCTTATGTTATGATATGTTTATCAGCTTTATGAGAATAGAATGATAGATTAGGACTAATGATCTAGGAAGGATGCCTTATGTGCCTGTTATATGTGTATCAACTTTATGAACTGCATGCTAGTACAGATTAGACAGTATGATAGCCTGATTAGTATATGTTGATTATGTGTACTCAATGCTCGAATGTTGCTTGCTTTGTGCTTTTAGGAGTTCTAGTTGTCTATAACTAACAAGCATACAAATATGTTAAGTTGCATATTGCAAGGACTAAATATTTTCAGAAGGTTAGGTTTAGCCTTATTTCACAACTCTCGTTTGAGTCTAACTGTTGTTGGGTAGAACCTTTCATTAAAAGAATCATCTAGTCTTATTGATATGTAATAGTATTTGCGAGCTAGTTAAGGGAAGATAATAGGGACTTCTTATGTAGCTGATGGCGGAGAGTAGGATGGTGATTACCCTAGGGAAAGCCTAGGATGAGAGTAGTGCGTGAAACATTAGTAGTAGAGGTGACTTGGTGAAGTCAAGGTAGTTCTTGAGGAAAGTACGGATAGATGTGGAAGGTGGTATAGGCCCATACTACTGAAAGCAGAGGATCCGTACTCAAGTCATGGAAGGCTGACATGAATCCAGGGAACTTGTAGTGTATGTGATCCCTCGAGTTATGTTAGCATTCTGATGTTCATTATGATGTGTTTTTCAAAATGGTGGTTTACGTCCTAGACCAGCAGTTGGCAGTTCAGGTGAGGGATCAGGCTCAGGCTCTGGAGCAGACTAGCTAGACGAGCACACTAGGGATTTCATCTCCTCAGAGATCACACACAACATACTAGATTAGACTCCTATGATCTTTATCATGATCAAGGAGGGCATTCTTGAGCTTTTGGACGAGAGATTGAGTGCCTTCCGTACTGAGGTAGCGGCCATGATGGGGTCATGCATGTTGACTTTTAGGGAGTTCGAAGCTTCTGGAGTTTCCAACTACAGCGGGGCCCGAGAGCCCATTGCGAGTACCAGATGGTTAGCTAATGTCGCAAATGCGTTCCACACTAGCAGATGTCCCGAGGAGGACAAGGTTCGATTGGCGTCCTGTCTTCTGAAAGACAATACAAGTGACTGGTAGGAGGAGGTTGGACATGCCATTGGTGATGATGCAACTCTGACGCGACGACTTCGAGTGACTTTACCACCAGGTTTAGGGCCGAGTTTGCACACGTGATAGAGGTGCAATAGTTGGCCAGTGAGTTCCAGGATTTACAGTAGACTACTGAGACGGTGATGGAGATCACCGCTAAGTTTAGGGAGAGGGCCCTTCTCATTCCGCAGTATGTGGCGGACAAGGAGATGAAAAAGCCCCAGGATCATGAGATGATGAGGAGTGATATTCGGCAATTTGTGAGCCAATCCAGCTGTAAAACATTGGAGGATATGATTGTTAGAGCTAGAGAGAGATTGACCTAGAGATGGAAAGGAAGAGGAAACCAGACGCAACATATGGTATGGAGGGTTCGGGCAAGAAGCCCAAGACAGATTCGCGAGGGATGGGCCAGCAGGGCCGAGGCCACTGTGGCAAATATGGTAGGTCACATGAGGGGACGTGTAGGGCGGGTAGTTCGGGCTGCTTTGAACGGGACATGTGAGCAGGGACTGTACAACCACCACCACCACCACTACAATATCTGATCTGATTTGCTTCCTATACAATCAGAAGGGCCACAAGCGGTCCCAGTGTCCGACCTTGGCATCAACAAGACAGGTAGCAGCACCCACTCCTGCTACATTGAGGATTACAGATGGTCGTTAGGGCCATCCAGAGGCGCCACTAGCGAAGAGTAATGTAACATCCCAAAATTGAAGCCCGAAAATTTCATTTTAGAATTAATAATTTTTAAAACATTTTACCATGACATTGTTAGTAAAGCAACTCGTTACAAAATCATAATGTTGTCGCCCAAACCATGACATCAAAAATAATAAAAATCAGAGTACAATCCCAGAAAGTCCGATGCGGAATCAGGTGTGTGTGTGTGTGTGTGTGATGCGATGCTACGCCGCCGGCTCCTTCCCCTTAGACGAAGAGGTACCTGAAACCAAAACAGAAACCGTAAGCACAAAGCTTAGTGAGTTCCCCCATCATACCACATACCATACAATATCATCGGTATCTTTCAATCGGTAATCATCATCGGTATCTTTCAATCGGTAATCATCGTCGGTATCTTTCAACCAGTAACTTCCATCGGTATCTTTCAACCGGTAATCATCATCGGTATCTTTCAACCGGTAACCATCATCGGTATCTTTTAACCGGTAACTGGGGACTATTCTACCCCCTACCACTAGCATACAACATCAAGATATATACATACGATCAGACATATCCGGGTAGTGACCTACCCTCGGTCCTAAGGACCACTGTCAGGGAAACTGATCCCTACAATACACATAACATATCATACAGATAAATCTCATAACCAAGGCACATAACCAGACCAAGATAATTATCACAAAGACAATCATCTCCTAAATATTCCTCTTTGGTGGGCCGACATTGTGGCCTTAGACCCACCCATACTGGAAGGTAACTCACCTCGTATGAGTAGATGCTGATAATCTGCATGGGAAACCTCTGTCTGTTGCTGCTCTGGAAATCCTTCTATTATAATCCCCCACAAAAAACTTAGTCAGAATCTGATACCCACTCTTAGGGTAAAATGACTGTTTTACCCCTAACCAAGTCCAAGGCAAAGTCAACTTGACCCAACTCGCCAAGTTGGGCCATCAACTCGTCGAGTCCATACCCTTAACTCGTCCTTATCCGTGACTCAACTCATCGAGTTTGGCAACGACTCGACGAGTTCCCCTTCTTTATGAACATCAATGAACCTTCATCCAACTTGTCGAGTTGTATGAACAACTTGCCGAGTTCACCTTCATCTGATGAACATGTTCTGACCTTGACTTGCCGAGTTGCATGAACAACTCATCGAGTTCATCTTCAAACATAAGAAGATTGCCTTGGACTCGTCGAGTCTGTTCTAGCACTCGTCGAGTCCCAAGAACTCCAGGTCTAAAACTAAGTCCAATACATTAGGTTACTCCTGCTGTCTTTCTACAACCCTTCTAAGACCCAACTGAGTTCTTTTGACCCTTAATAGATATAGGACTCAAAGCCTTGGACTCATCGAGTCCCAATAACGGACTCGCCGAGTCGATAACGTCCACACCGTAAATCCTCGATTCCTTATGTACAACACTTGTCCAAATGATAGATCCAAGCCCTGAAGCTCTATCTAGCATGTAAAGTTACGAACTTTACGTGCATGCATGGGACTTTTGAGCCAAAAAGGCTCTAAAATGGCTCTTTTGTTGCATGGGGCTTTCCTTGGGTGCAAAAGCAACCCAAATCTGTCTTGTGACTCTTCCCAAGTGCTAGATCCGAAGTATTGACCCCCAACCATGTTTAAAAATCATGGTTTGTCACCTCATATGGCTTAAAAGCCCTAAATCTTACCCAAAAAGTGATCTAACAAATAAACAAGCAAGGTACAGACTTTATACCTTTTAAAGACTGCAAATGATGAACCAAACTCGAATCCTTCAGCCTCCTCTTGATCCTTCTATGCTCTTCCTTCTTCCTTGAGGTCAAAACCCACAAAAATCACTCAAAAGCCTTAGATCTTGCACCAAAACACTTAGGGTTTGCGATGGAGGGTCTTTGGGAGCATTAGGGACGAGTGGTGGCTGAAAGAGATGCCTAAATAGGGTGCAAACCCTCAGATTAGGGTTTTTTCTAGTCAGAGCCTACTCGTCGAGTCTGGTCGCAGACTCCACGAGTCCATCACTTAAGTCCCGTGTCCAATCCCACTCCTACTCGACGAGTTGGGCCTTCAAATCGCCGAGTCCCAAGCCAAAAATGCAAATACAACAAAATAGATTACATACCAAGAACCGAGTGCTACAAGTAGACCCTTCCAGTTGAGACCCGAGGAGGCACGTGCAGCTCCTGATGTCATTATGGGTGTGTACCTTCTCCTTATTTCTTTATTTATATTGATTATTTTCTTATGTTTATGTGTTTTCTTTTAGGATCGTTCCTTGTGAATGGTATATCTGCTCTGGTACTGTTTGATTTGGGTGCCACCCGATCTTTTGTGTCGCTCGCACTTAGCAAGCGATTTGTAAGGGCTCCAGGGGAGCTGGATTGCCCACCGGATGTGGAGATAGCAGATGACAGGACTGTCACTGTTGTGATGATTCACAGAGGGTGTACGCTGCAGCTATTCGATCAACATTTTTAAGTAGAATTGGTTCCTATTCCCCTGCATGGGAATAAGGTTATAGTGGGCCTGGATTGGTTGAGCCCCAATGGGGTAGTCATTGATTGTAAGCAGCAGCTAGTGAGGGTTCACACTCCTAGTGGGGGAGGGTAAGTGATCCAGGGCGAAAGGCCACAGCGCGGACCGGTTCTCTATTCAGCAGCGAGGGCGAGGTGCCATCTTCAGTACGGTTGTGCAGGATACGTAGCCTATGTCATGCATACCCGAGCTAAGGGTAAGGAGACAATTGATGATGTACCGATAGTGTGAGAGTACACAAATGTATTCTCGGAGGATTTACCTGGGATACCTCCGGAGAGTCAGGTTGAGTTCAGGATTGACCTGGTCCCTAGTGCGGCTCCGATAGCCAAGGCACCATATCGGTTGGCTCCTCCTGAGATGCAGGAGTTGTCTACGCAGCTACAAGAGCAGCTAGACAAGGGTTTTGTCAGGCCAAGTAGTTCACCATGGGGAGCCCCGATCATATTTGTGAAAAAGAAGGACGGCTAACATCGCATGTACATAGACTCCCGGGAGCTGAACAAGGTAACCGTGAAGAACCGTTACCTACTTATGAGGATATATGATTTTTTTGACCAACTTTAAGGGGCATCTTGATTCTCCAAGATTGATTTACAATCCGGGCATCACCAGATGCGAGTCAAGGACGATGATATGCAGAAGACAGCCTTTAGGACTCGCTATCGTCATTATTAGTTTGTGGTGATGTAGTTTGAGCTCCCGAATGCTCCATTCGCACTCATGGACCTCATGAACTGTGTGTGCAGGTCGATGTTGGATTGGTTTGTAATAGTATTCATTAATGACATCTTGGTTTACTCCAAGACTCAGGAGCAGCATGAGGAGCACATGAGAGAGGTGTTGAAGACACTGAGGAGGGAGAGAGTTTTTGCGAATTTCGCCAAGTGTGACTTTTGGTTGCGCGAGGTGTAGTTCCTTAGGCATCTCGTCAACCAAAAGGGTATTCTGGTTGATTCGGCCATGATAGAGGCTGTGATGCAGTGGGTGATTCCAAGGTCTTTAACTGAGACTCAAAGTTTCTTGGGTTTGGCAGGGTATTACAAGAGATTTATTCAAGACTTCTCAAAGATTGTAGTCCCATTCACCCGACTGACCAAGAAGTCAGTGGTTTTTCGTTGGGGACCTGAACAGCAAGCAGCCATTGAGACACTCAGACAACGGTTGTGCGAGGCACCGATTCTCACTCTGCCAGAGGGAGTAGATGTCTTCATGGTCTACTGTGATGCTTCGATCACAGGAATGGGAAAAATGTTGATGTTGTGGGGCCATGTGATAGCTTATGCCTCAAGACAACTGAAGTCTCATGAGGCTAACTATCCGACACATGATTTAGAGCTGGGGGCTATGGTATTCGCCCTAAAGATTTGGCGAAACTACCTATATGGGATCCATTGTACCATTTACACGGATTACAAGAGTTTGAGGTACCTCATGGATAAACCAAATCTGAACATGAGGTAGCGTTGGTGGTTAGATGTGGTGAAGGACTACGATTGTGATATCCTTTATGATCCAGGAAAGGCCAAGGTAATGGTTGACGCCCTGAGCCGCAAGGTGGTAGTGGCCCCAATCCGAGACATCTGTCTGAGGATGATAGTGATTACTCCATTGCTAGAGCCGATTCGAGAGGTGCAGGTTAAGGGCTTGAAAGAGCAGTGGAAAGTGCGAACTGATTATAGGCAAGGTGGCCTCCTTTGATTATGAAAGTCATAGGTTGTTGACTCTGGATGGGAGGGTTTGGGTTAGGGGCGCAAACGAGTCGAGCCGAGCCTGAGCCTAGCCAGGCTCGGCTCGGGCTCGTTTAAGTTATATGAGGCTTGAGCTCGAGCTCGGCTCGATTCGAGCTTTCTTTTACTGAGCTCGGATCGATTCTAGCTTTCTTTACTGAGCTCGGCTCGAACTCGTAAAGAGTTATACAAGCTCGGCTCGGGCTCGGGCTCTACTCGTTTTTACGGGGCGTGCCTAAATAAGCTGAAGCTCGGCTCGAGCTCATTAATAAGCTCGTTTACTAATACCCAAAATTCATAATTCTCCTAATATATTTTTATTTTAATATATATAAATAATAATAAATAATATTATGTAAAGGCTCATTTAGGCTCGCGAGCCTAATCGAGCTTTGTGACATAGGCTTCAGCTCGAGCTCGTTTAACAAACAAGCTTAGTATTAAGCTCGAGCTCGGCTCGGGCTCGTTTAAAATCGGTTTCGAGTCGAGCTTTTAATGATCTGATCTCGAGTAGCTCGTGAGTAGCTTGGCTCCTTTGCACCCTAGTCTGGGTACCGCACCGGAGTGGAGTACGATAGACATTGATGGATGAGGCCCACAAGTCTAGGTTCTCTATCCATCCCGGGGCGAAGAAGATGTATAGATATCTTCGACCCAATTACTGGTGGCCCTGCATGAAGCGGGATGTAGCTTGGTACATTGAGAGATGCCTGACCTGCTGGAAGGTCAAGGAAGAGCACCAAAGACCTCATGGATCGATTGGGGTTGATGCGATTTGGGTCATCGTGGATCGATTGACCAAGAGCGCCCACTTCATACCGATCCAGGAGAGCATCTCGGTCGAGACTTATATGCAAGTGGTAGTGGCATGACATGGAGTGCCTATATCCTTAGTGTTAGACCGAGATGTCCATTTTACTTCCAGATTTTGGAAGCAATTTCACAACAAGATGGGTACTCGTCTCCATTTCAGCACCTTTTTCCACACCTAGACGGACGGACAGAGTGAGAGGACGATTTAGACTCTCGGGGACATGCTTCTACCATGCGTTTTGGAATTGGGTGGCAGTTGGGATACATATCTTCTGTTAGCAGAATTTTTGTATAACAACAGTTACCATGCTAGTATAGACCGGCCTCCCTTCAAGATGCTCTACGAGAGAAGTGTAGGACCCCAATCTATTAGGCTGAGGTGGGTCAGAGGGTCATGGGGAGTACAGAGATTGTAGTCAAGACCATAGAGCGGATCCAGCAGGTCTGGAGTAGGCTTCAAACTGCTCAGAGTCAGCAGAAGAGCTACGCCGACAAACGGCATTCAAACTTGGATTTTAAGGAGGGCGACATGGTCCTCCTAAAGGTGTCACCCTGGGAGGGTGTCATACGGTTCCGGAAACGGGGCAAGCTGGGCCCCAGGTATATCGCCCCCTTTAGGGTCATAGCCCGGGTGGGCATGGTGGCATACTGATTAGATCTTCCGACGGAGCTCAGCCAGATCCATAACACTTTCCATGTTTCATAGTTGCGTAAGTGCTTAGTGGACGATTCAACAGTGGTACCCCTTGAGGATATTCATGTTGGGTTTTGAGCAATCTAACACTTCCTAAGTGTGCATGCAACCCTAATAAACCTTGGATCTATGTTTGTCTAAATACATGCAAAATAATAAATTTTCCAAGGTTTATAACCTATCTAACATGGCATGGGGAACATTTCAACATAAAAGAGTTAGAAGAGATTACATACCTTTTGATGAGTTTGGTTCTAAGGAGTTTAAGGGCCAAGAACCAATAGTGTGAATGCCTCAAATGGAATCACAAAACACCACAAACTCTTGGAAAACTTTGAGAGAGTATACACACTTGTATAATTTCAGCCACACACAAGCTTACACACACTAGTTCACTAGTTGCCATTTCATGCTCCATAAGCATGCTTATATAGTGCGCATGGTTAGGGTGAAACCCTAATAACCCATGTCTTTTCCTTTCCAAGGATCCATGGGTTAAAAGCTCGATGGATCATCCATGGACTTCCATCCAAGCCTAGCCCATTAACAAATGAGTGTTAGCCCACACCATATAAAATCAATAGCCCATAATCTAATTAGTCTTCCTTTTAATCTCTAAATTAATTCATAATTAATTTAAGACTAAAACTAATTAAATAACATAACTTCATATTAATATATTATAACTTATAATATATTAATAAACATATGTGTATAACTCTCATAAAATTATCCATAAATAGTTTGGATGAGATGCAACCCAAATGGACCATGCCGGTCGGGTCAAGTATATACCAAATAAGTTATGGACTTAGACACCTTATCCAACAGACTCCCACTTGGATAAGTCTAATAACTGTATTTGCCTATATAACTTCAGGAACCAACCAGCAATCGTAGCTCTCGAAAACTCCGTCGAACTATGAAGCGCCATTTTTAAGACGAGTGATCATATAATCCTCTGCTCTCATGATATCAGTCGGACAAACACATGGAACTATGTCTTGCTTATTGTCTGGCATTTGTTTCTCGATTTTCCGATTTGTTTGACAAAGAACTTCACTAAACACATCGGTTTAGTTCTGACTGGGCCCGGTACATGGGTCAACACAAAATCATCGAGGGGCCTAGATATCGCTTCTATTTCTAGAAGGAACAGATAAACTTCGACTGATATGCTTGTTCTACTACTTATTGAATTGTACACAAAGGCATGTTTTATAACATCAAGTTACTGATGCGTTTACGTGCAATCAATGCACAACCAACTCATAGGTAACAACTCATATCTCTAGGTTTGAAGATTTATATGATATTATCGTCTCACGATCACTCGAGATAAATTCCATGAAGTGATACAAGTGAGCGTGGGTTTATACCAATACTCATAATTTATGAGTACTCATGAATGTTGCAGCAACCATTGCCATGTCTAAACACCTTTAGCCATCTACAAACCCAATTCATGACAATCTTGATTCATACCTACTTCCGACGTATGATCGATTGTGGAGGTTTGAATAAATTAATTATTCTGGAAGTCAAAACATGCAAAACTGAAACAATAGTAAATAATTGACAATGACAGTAATACTTTACTCATAAATAAATCACAAATTTTATTCATCATCAAACGTCGATTACATTTTACAAGTTTCAGGAAAACTATCTAATCTGTAAAACTAATATCGTCCCTCAGCCCGATGTGCCTCGCATGCTGAAAATGCTTAACCCTCGTCAGTCCCTTCGTAAGGGGATCTGCAGGATTCTCATCCGACGATATCCTCCTTGCCACGAGGAGTCCTTCTTCAATCTTGTGTCTTATGAAGTGAAATTTTCTGTCAATGTGTCGGGATCTGCCATGATCTCTTGGTTCCTTGGCTAAGGCAACCGCACTATTGTTGTCACAGAAAATCTCTATAGGCTCCTTAATAGCTGGTACAACTCCAAGGTCTCCGATGAAGTTCTTCAGCCATATCGCCTCCTTCGCTGCTTCAGTCACTGCTATATATTCTGATTCACAAGTCGAATTAGCCACCGTCTCCTACTTGGAACTCTTCCAAGAAATTGCCCCTCCATTTAAGGTAAAGATCTAGCCCGACTGAGAGCGGAAGTTATCCCTATCAGTCTGAAAACTAGCATCACTATACCCTAATACTCTCAAGTCATCACTCCCACCAAGGGTAAGGACCCAATCCTTAGTCCTCCGCAGGTACTTGAGAATGTTCTTTACCGCGGTCCAATGAGCCTTGCCAGGGTTCCCCTGATACCTGCTGACCATGCTCAAAGCAACTGCCACATCAGGGCAGGTACAAGTCATAGCATACATGATCGAGCCAACCGCGGAAGCGTATGGTAGTTGGCTCATCTCAGCTATCTCTGCCTTTGTACTCGGACTCTGAGTCTTACTCAGTTTGATATTGCTTTGGATCGGTAAATCTCCTTTCTTGGAATTCTCCATGTTGAACCTTTTCAACACCTTATCCAAGTACGTACTCTGACTAAGTCCAATTAGTCTGAAGAGAATTGTTATCTAGAATTAAGATACGAAACAATATATTTGAATCATGAATGATAAAAAACACACGAAGTAAATATTAATCAGATCTCATTTTATTAAGACTGATTACAGAGTAAGCTGAAGAGAAAAATTGTGTTTCGATCTCTATTTTCTACTTCAAGCCTAAGTCCCTATTTATAGGGAACTTACAAAAAGTATACTAAGCCTATACATTGAAACTTCGCATGCTACTCTTCGCATATAATATTGACTTAGTAAAATAACATACAAAATGCGAATCATTATAAGACATACTATTCGACTTTTACAACTAACACCTACATTCTCCCCTTTGTAAACAGTCGATACAATTCAACTTAAGAGCTGTTGAATTGTAGAGTGAATCGTTCTTCGCACTTATCCATACCAGGAGATCACCTTCTTCAAGTCCTTCTTGTCACCTTCGTTATTTTTCTTGCAATTGTTCATACGTACAATGAAGTGTGTATATTGCGAAGAATTATATCTTTCAATCTCTGAAGCTTTGAACAAGAACTTCTTCGGTTTGCCTTTAGTGTCTCTTCCCGAAAACACCATGCCAAATGGTTTAAGGCATATCTCACCCACGACATATGTCACACCCCCGAACCAAGGATGGCGGAAACGTCCGGGGGTGGAGGACTTCATGTGTAGTATCATAACAACAATGGTAATAGTGATGAAAGTAAACACAACCAACATATATATAATTGAAAAAGTTACATCATTGTATGTATTACATGTTTCAAATTCAATTACAATATGTTGACAAAATAAGATAAGTTTGACGCCTCAACGTCCCATCCTCAAAAGTATTTTGTTACCTGTTTAGCGATTTCCTGAGAATACAAGCAGTTTGAAAAAGTGTTAACACAATGGTTGGTGAGTTCATAAGAAATTTTATTGGAGAATTAGACCGTTTTCCTTGTAAAAATGATATGATATGTATTCAGAAAATCCGATATTTTCTTTGTAGAGTTTATGTAATGTAGTCACATAACCGATGACCAAAATGAATAAGTAACCTTTCTTATTAAAGGAAAATGAAATGTGCTTAAATTGACATAAACGCACTTGAATTAAATGAAGTTCCCGAAACTTCTATTGTTTGTTAATACTTGATGTATAAGTAGTCCTAAGTCTTAGGACCGAGAAAATAACAAGTATCGTCTATACTTAAAGCTATATAAGTGGTTTCAACTAATGTGTAGTCATAAATACCAAAAACCGAATGTAACAGTAACATCGGTACTTATTGAGATAAAAGTGATTTTTTTAAATAAAAAAACCGACATAAAAACCCATTAAAGTTTTATAAAAATCCCGTAAACTTTATGTATTGTTATATCCTTATGTGAGCCGCTATAATCATACTTAAGACTAATGAACCTGCCACGACGTTTCTCACGCGTCGATTAACTGAAATGACAATTATCACCCGTAGACCTGCAGGTCCAACTGTAGCTAGCAGCAAGGTGTGGGGTGTCAAACCCAATATAGATCTATATATAACTATCACGTTCTCCCTCCGGGAGACTCTGATTATAACGTACAGGATTTTATATTCCGCACTCGGACGTACGGAAAGAGAATGTCTCACAATTTAGGTTAACAAGTTTACAAGTTGTATGCGGGAGTGTAAAACCATTCTGTATGAATGTACCCCTTTCGTACGTGTGTGTTATGTGATGTATTGAAAACTATACCTATTATAGTTTTATCCAAAACGTTTGTATTATATAAGAACTCTTTTATGAAAAGGCGTTAGGATTATAAAATCCATTAAACTATGCTTATTATAGTTTATATATATACGTGTTCTATTTGAATGAATAATCTTATCATGAATGACTTATTTACAGTTTATGATGATAAAATTTACAGCATATCACATTCAATACTTAGAACTTCACATTATACACTTTGCTCAACATAATACAAAGTGTTGTGAAAATTACAAGCTGTTAACAAATTTTCAACCTTCCTACACTGTTTTTGAAAATTCATAGAAAATCATACGAAGTCGAAAACTAAATCCGTAAATTTTGGGAGTTCCCAAAATGTGTCTAGTTTACTCATAATTTTTATCATGATTTTTAATGACCTGCAACTTAGGTGAAAAAGTCCATAATCACAGACTGGTCCGGATTGGTGTTTGAAATGATAGGCAGTTTTGTAAAAATCACCATAAATTGTAGAAAAATCGTATGGAGATGTGCAAGTAGAAATTTTAAAGCCAAGAAGTGGAAATACATGCACCTAAAACAGTTTTAAAAACTAAAATGTTTAAGGTGTCCAAAACAGTCTGTGAATGGAGTCCATCTTTTCTGATGAAAGCTGTTAGAAAATTTTAGTTATGTTCTTGGTGTTTTAACTTGTATTCCCCCCCTAAAAACTTAAGAAAACATGAAAATGTAGGGGTATGAACTCACCAACCATTGTGTTGACACTTTTTCAAACTGCTTGTATTCTCAGGAAATCGCTAAACAGGTAACAAAATACTTTTGAGGATGGGACGTTGAGGCGTCAAACTTATCTTATTTTGTCAACATATTGTAATTAAATTTGAAACATGTAATACATACAATGATGTAACTTTTTCAATTATATATATGTTGGTTGTGTTTACTTTCATCACTATTACCATTGTTGTTAAGATACTACACATGAAGTCCTCCACCCCCGGACGTTTCCGCCATCCTTGGTTCGGGGGTGTGACAGATTGGTATCAGAGCACGGTTTATAGTGAATTAAGTATATCAAACAACATAGGATATACAAACTATAAACACATTTGGGACTAAGAGTCTCTGATTTTAAAACATTCTAACCGGTTATACTTTTTGAAAACGAATTAGTTCTGCTTAAAAGTATACCTACATGCATTGCATACGCGCGTAGTGTCATAACTAGGAGAACATAAACTAAAAGAAGAGGAGTTGAACGCTACGAGTATGCCTTGGTATGAGTAATCAGTTTTGGGAAGGATATAGCCTGATCAACTATATTAGTCCGGAAAGTGACTTACTCATATCGGGGGGATAGCCGTAGGAGGGCAACAAGTCTAATAACCTAACTTCACCCTACAAAGAGTGCTATAAGAACCAAATCTAAACATTTAAAATACTATAGGAGTATTTGTATGTTGCTATATTGCAATATTATTAATATCTACCACTATCCGCTTCTTACCCCTCTATTCTCGCGCAGACGTCATGGCAGGATTTCACCTACCAGGAGACCCATACTTTCCCAACCAGGGAAATGCCGGCTGGATTGGGGAAGAGCCCGAAGAGCTGATTGAAGAGGATCCCGAAGAGGATCCCGAAGAAGAGCCCGAGGAAGAAGAAGAGGAGGTAGATGAAGAAGAAGAAGAAGAGGAAGACGACGAGGTGGATATGGATGAGGAGGAAAGTGAAGAAGAGCCAGAGGAGGAAGTCTTCAACCCTCCTTACATTGCTAGGGTGCCTGCAAACCGCTGGGGGCACAATGGGCCTGAGCCCCGTTGGGCAACCATGATCGAGAGGTGGAGTCGACAACAGCGCCAGAGGTCACCTTATGGCGACCAACGAGGTTATTATGACCTCAGCCACGGGGGACCGGCTGACAGAGCTCTCCCCGTTATGACCCAGCACATCACGAAGTTGGGAAACTAGAGTAGGGAAATGGCAGACCAGATTCGAAATCTCAGCGCTATTACGGCAGCCACCGATGCACGCACCCGGGATTTGGAGAGGGACTTCTATCCATTGGACCGACTCAACGAAGACCTTACCGCCGCTCGAGCGGAGGTAAGGGAGTACCAGGTGAGGCACGCAGCTCTCGAGGAGAGAGTGATCGCGGCTGAGCGCTGGATTGCGGAGCTTCAGGGAGCCTCGACCTCATCCCAGGGGCACCATGGATCAGATGCTTCACGCCACGAGTAGTGTTCGCGCTACTTATATTTTGTTATAAATCTAGGATTTCGAGTATGCGTTGGTGCTACTCTTTGTTGTGAATAGGTTGACCTTGCGACTAAGTGATCACGCTAGTCAAAGGGACTTTTGTACTACCAAAACTTTATCTTTATATTAATGTAATATAGACCTCTATGAAGTCAAATTCCTAAGAACATTATGTACTAGCAAATTATCAATGAATGTGGTTTGTATTTTATTTCTTTTGATGCTGACACAAACCAAGCACTTGACTCTGCTGGAATCAACACTAATTAATTCATAAGATTAATTGCATAAACTTGACAAATAATTGCCTTCTAAATTAATAAACTCGGACAAAATACAATTGAGATGAAACAAGTAACGCTCAACTCGTTTCACCGCTGAAATTTTACCGACAAGTTTTTCTTTTTATATTCTTATGTCAGAACCATGCCGCCAAGGAAAAGACCAAGACCTTCTGGAAACTCAGCACCGCCCACTCCGCCGCCACCTCCGGAGTTTGATCCGGTGATGTTTCAGGCTGCAGTAACAGCAGCCGTGGCGGAAGCAATGTCGCAAATGGGTACGAATGGTTCCGGCGGTTCCGGATCCGGGAATACTAACTCGAACCAGGGGGACAGCACAGGGCGCACCAAGGAGTGTACATACAAAGACTTCACTAATGGAAAACCCGATCCCTTCGACGGGAGCGGGGGTGTCATAGCGCTGATGCAATGGTTCGAAAGGACCGAAGCAGTCTTCGAAATCTGTGCTTGCCCCGAGGCAAGCAAAGTCAAGTACGCGGCATTCACTTTCACAAGAAAAGCTCTTACTTGGTGGAATGGCCGAGTTAAGTCACTTACGCCTGCAGTGGCTAACTCCATCGGCTGGGAGAACTTAAAAGCGTTGATGCTAAAAGAGTACTGCCCGAGGGGAGAAATACAAAAGCTCGAGGAGGAACTATGGAATCTCAAGATGTCAGGAATGGACCTCGAAGCTTATACAGCCCGATTCAACGATCTAGCACTCCTCTGCCCTGCAATGGTTACTCCGGAGGAGAAGAAGGTAGAGCGATACCTTTGGGGGCTGTCATCCCAGATTCATGACAGTGTTCTGACCTCGAAACCTACTACCTTTGAAAGTGCCAAGGAACTGGCACAACAACTTATCGATCATAGGGCCAGCCGTGGCACCACGGTCGCCGCCACCAACCAAACGAAAGGAGGAAACAACAAGAGGAAGTTCTGGAACCTTAAAAAGAAACAACCGATGCGGGACCCCGCAAAGAAGCAACGGACAGTTGCTGTCCGTGCAGCCACTATTGCTCCTGCTCCAGCGCCGCCGAAGCCGTATGCTGGAAATCTCCCCAAGTGCAACAAGTGCAACTACCATCACAAGGGCGCTTGTCGGGAATTGCACTGCAAAAACTGCGACAAGAAAGGGCATACCGCTCGTTTCTGTAGAGCGCCAACACGACCAAACAACCAAGTTGCCAATGCGGGGGCAAGCCAAACCTGCTATGAATGTGGTGAAGCAGGACACTTCAGGAGAAACTGCCCCAAGGCACAAGCCCCTAATGGTGATGGTGTAGGGAGAGTCCTGACAATTGGACACGGGGAAGCGGTCAAGGATCCCTCGGTGGTTTCTGGTACGTTTCTCCTCAATAACACATATGCATGCGTACTATTTGATAGTGGAGCAGAGAGGAGTTTTGTGAGCCATGAATTCAAACGATTACTAAAACAAACCCCTCATTCATTAATAGATACATACGTAGTAGAAATGGCTAATGGGAAAGAAGAGCACACTAATGTTATATACTCAGGGTGTACCCTCACTCTAGACAACCATTCGTTTAAAGTAGACCTGATGCCGGTCACCATAAAATGCTTCGACATAATCATCGGTATGGATTGGTTAAGTTCACATCGTGCCGACATTCTATGTTACGAAAGGGCCGTTCGCCTTAATCTGCCAAATGGCGAAACCCTCTTCATCTATGGCGACAAACCCAGTTCAAATTTGCAAGTCATCTCTTGCGTCAAAGCCCAAAAGTACCTCCGAAAGGAGTACCACGCATTTCTAGCCCACATAGTAGATACGAAACGAGAGGTGAAGGATATCAACGACATTCCCGAGGTGTGCAACTATCCCGATGTATTCCCCGAAGATCTTCCAGGTGTACCCTCCGCACGACAAGTCGAATTCCGGATCGACTTAATCCCAGGAGCTACCCCCGTCGCTAAGGCTCCATACCGTTTAGCACCGGCAGAAATGCAAGAACTTTCCAGCCAGTTAAATGAACTGTTAAGCAAAGGATTTATCAGGCCAAGCTTCTCCCCCTGGGGAGCGCCGGTCCTGTTCGTAAAGAAGAAGGACGGATCTTTTCGCATGTGCATAGACTACCGGGAGCTGAACAAACTTACTGTCAAGAACCGATATCCCTTACCCCGAATCGATGACCTCTTTGACCAACTCCAAGGAGCAAGCTACTTTTCAAAAATCGACTTGAGGTCGGGTTATCATCAACTGCGAGTACAAGAAGAAGATATTCCCAAGACTGCGTTCAGAACTCGTTACGAACACTATGAGTTTGTGGTGATGCCCTTCAGACTAACGAACACACCGGCAGTATTTATGGACCTGATGAATCAAGTGTGTCGACCCTACTTAGAAAAATTCGTGATTGTGTTCATCGACGATATTTTAATCTACTCCCGAAGCGAGGAAGAGCACCGTCAACACCTCCGGCTGATCTTGGAAACCCTGAGGGCCGAGAAGCTTTACGCCAAATTCTCTAAATGCGAATTCTGGATTAGAGAAGTGAATTTTCTTGGCCATGTGGTTAGCGAGAAGGGGATACATGTGGATCCCGCAAAAATCCAAGCTATCAAAAACTGGTCAGCACCTACAACGCCGACGGAAATTCGACAATTTTTAGGGCTCGCCGGCTACTACCGAAGGTTCATACAAAACTTCTCGAAGATCGCCAAACCACTCACCACCCTGACTCAAAAAGGTGTGGTATTTAAGTGGGGAGATAAACAAGAAACCGCCTTCCAGACGTTAAAACAAGCCCTGTGCAGCGCACCAGTTTTGTCTCTTCCAGAAGGAACTGATGATTTCATGGTATATTACGATGCTTCAAATCAAGGCCTCGAATGCGTGCTCATGCAGAGAGGAAAAGTCATCGCCTACGCATCAAGACAGCTTAAAACACACGAAGTTAATTACACTACCCATGACCTTGAATTGGGAGCGGTAGTGTTCGCTTTAAAGATTTGGAGGCACTATCTCTACGGCACGAAATGTACCATCTTGACCGACCACAAAAGTCTTCAGCATATCCTCAATCAGAAAGAGCTCAACATGCGACAACGGAGATGGGTTGAACTACTAAATGACTACGAGTGCGAAATTCGCTACCACCCGGGCAAGGCCAATGTAGTGGCTGATGCCCTAAGCAGGAAGGAATATTCGGGCCGCCGAGTAAGATCCTTAACCATGACCATCCATTCCCACCTGGCCACACAAATTCGGGAAGCTCAATTAGAAGCCTTGAAACCAGAGAATGTGGCAGGTGAGGCATTAAGGGGAATGGATAAGAACTTAGAAGTCAAGGACGACGGAACCCGTTATCTCAGTAACCGGATCTGGACACCGAAGTTCGGTGGGATCCGAGACGTGGTCATGAATGAAGCACACAAGACTCGATACTCCATTCATCCAGGGTCAGATAAGATGTATCTAGACCTCAAGAAGTTATACTGGTGGCCGAATATGAAAGCCGAGATTGCTACATATGTGGGCAAGTGCCTAACTTGCGCCAAGGTCAAGGTGGAATACCAGAAACCCTCAGGACTACTACAACAGCCTGATATACCAGAATGGAAGTGGGAACAGATAACTATGGACTTCATAACCAAACTGCCTAAGACTGCGAGCGGGTTTGACACTATATGGGTGATTGTAGACAGGTTAACCAAGTCTGCGCACTTCCTACCAATAAAGGAAACCGACAAGATGGAGAAGCTAACCAGAATATACCTCAAGGAGATTGTGCGACTGCATGGTGTACCAATATCTTTCATCTCAGACCGAGATAGTAGGTTCACTTCGAGATTTTGGCAGTCCCTGCAGAAATCCTTGGGTACTAGGCTAGACATGAGTACGGCCTACCACCCACAAACTGACGGGCAGAGCGAGCGCACTATACAGACATTAGAAGACATGTTGAGAGCATGTGTGATAGACTTTGGTAAAGCGTGGGATACCCACTTGCCGCTGATCGAATTCTCCTACAATAACAGCTATCACACCAGCATTAAAGTCGCTCCATTTGAAGCTCTTTACGGTCGCAAGTGCAGGTCACCCCTATGTTGGGCTGAAGTGGGGGATACTCAGTTAGCTAGGGAGCAAAGTCCGAATAGCACCCTCATTGGTCCTGAAATCATAAGGGAGACCACAGAAAAGATTGTTCAAATTCGAGAAAGGCTGAAGGCCTCCCGAGATCGACAAAAGAGTTACGCGGATAAGCGACGCAAACCTTTGGAATTCCAGGTTGGCGATCGTGTGTTACTAAAAGTTTCCCCTTGGAAAGGAATGATACGCTTCGGCAAACGTGGGAAATTAAACCCGAGATACATTGGACCGTTCGAAATCCTCGCCAGGATTGGTCCTGTGGCGTACAAACTTCGATTACCTCAAGAACTCGATAAGGTACATCCCACCTTTCACGTATCGAACCTGAAGAAATGTCTGTCCGACGAGACACTTGTAATACCTCTCGATGAGATCGAAGTTGACGAAAATCTCCACTTCGTGGAAGAGCCAGTAGAGATTATGGATCGGGAGGTCAAAAGAACGAAACAAAGTCGTATTCCCATCGTGAAGGTTCGATGGAACGCTAAACGAGGACCTGAGTTCACCTGGGAGCGCGAAGACCAAATGAAACAAAAGTACCCGCACCTTTTCCTAAACCCTTAAAGCCCTGGCCAAAGCGTAAATTTCGGGATGAAATTCCCTCTAACGGGGGGATGATGTGACAATAGTCAAAATCGGGTCAAGTCGAAGCCGGTCAAGGTCAACGAGTCAAACCGGTCAACTCGATTAAAACCTTGTATGATAGGGTTTATATTATGTAATTACGGTATAACTCACTATTCTAATGAGAAAACACCACTTGGAAAGTTCATGTGTTTAAATTTCCTTAGCATTAGTGCTAAACAATGAACAAAAACAATAAAACAATGTTGCATACTCATAGGGAGTGCGTAAGATCCTAAATCATGACACAACGAGGTCTAAAGACCTTGCATTGCGAAGCCGGACACTCTCATTCATCACACACGAAAAACACTCTCAATCGTTTTCACTCTATCTCCCTGTATGTCAAATCTCTCCCAAATCTCTCTATGTATGTGAAATCTCTCCCACATATCTCTTTGTATGCGAAATCTCTCCAAGTATGTCAAATCTCTCCCAAATCTCTCCAAGTATGTCAAATCTCTCCCAAATCTCTCTAAGTATGTGAAATCTCTCCCACATATCTCTTTGTATGAGAAATCTCTCCAAGTATGTCAAATCTCTCCCAAATCTCTCCAAGTATGTCAAATCTCTCCCAAATCTCTCTAAGTATGTGAAATCTCTCCCACATATCTCTTTGTATGCGAAATCTCTCCAAGTATGTCAAATCTCTCCCAAATCTCTCTAAGTATGTGAAATCTCTCTCACGTATCTCTTCGTATGCGAAATCTCTCCAAGTACGTCGAATCTCTCCCAAATCTCTCTGAGAACGAGGAATCTCTCTCAAATCTCTCTCGAAATCTCTCCCAACTTTCTATAATCACTCGGGGCATCCCGACCCTCGAATTTGGCGAAAATAGCCCAAGAACGGAAGTCTACGCGAAAAACGGACTCAAGGAAACGAACCCTCTGAACCGAAAGTACTATTCATGAACCGAACCGAAAGCACTATTCATGAGGGCCGAACCGAAAGTACTGTTCATGAGCTGAACCGAAAATACTGTTCATCCGAACCGAACCATGCAAGGAGGAAAGGTCCGAACCGAACCATGCAAGGAAGAAGGGTCCGAACCGAAAGTACTGTTCATTACTGTTCACTACAGTACCTTCGGTTCTAGCCTGCCTCGGACCGAAGCTCTACCTTCGCGTCGGACTACTCCCCTTCGGACCGAACCACCCGCCTGCACTACTCGCCTTCGCTTCGGACAGCAACTCCTCGGACCGAGCTTCGCCTTCGCCTCCCGCCTTCTGACTCAGCCTAGCGCGTCCGAACCAGGCATCATCCGACCGAACCTTCGCCCAGAGAACCGAGCCTCGGCCAAGATCCAAAGGGTCTCGCTGGGCAGCTCGGATTTCGCCTATTTTTACATATTGTTGCATTTTAAACCCATTTCTAATTATTTTTAACATGGGATTTTCACCCAAAACTTTATTTTTAATTATAAGACCCCTAAATTAATGATTTAATCACATTTTAGGGATAAAATCTTATTTAAAAAGGGGTTGGTAAAGTACAAAAAGAAGAGTGTTGACCTTACATTAGTTATGACGCAAGCAACCCCATGTCCACTCCATGACAACCCACACTCCTCCCCACCATACCTTGTACTTTTTACCTCCCTCACAAGCCATCTCCATGCTTTGAGAGCTGGATATTCATCCCCTCTCCTCATTTTCTCTCATTTGTTCTCAATTTACAAGAAGATCAAACTCCTTTCTCTCTCACTTTCTCTCTCTAGAAATTCGAGATTCAAGGGCTGATCTTGAGAGTTTCCTCCACTTTTGGTAAGCATAATCCATTTCCTTTATGATTATCTCAATTATTTCCACTCAAATCATGGATATCTTACACAAATTCCATTATATTTGTGTTAGAGCTTCGAATCTTCAAGCGATTCTTCTAGTGTTCTTGGGTTGAACACTTCTCTTCTTCAACACTTATCTACTGAAATCACATAAGGTGAGTTCATACCCCTACATTTTCATGTTTTCTTAAGTTTTTAGGGGGGGGAATACAAGTTAAAACACCAAGAACATAACTAAAATTTTCTAACAGCTTTCATCAGAAAAGATGGACTCCATTCACAGACTGTTTTGGACACCTTAAACATTTTAGTTTTTAAAACTGTTTTAGGTGCATGTAGTTCCACTTCTTGGCTTTAAAATTTCTACTTGCACATCTCCATATGATTTTTCTACAATTTATGGTGATTTTTACAAAACTGCCTATCATTTCAAACACCAATCCGGACCAGTCTGTGATTATGGACTTTTTCACCTAAGTTGCAGGTCATTAAAAATCATGATAAAAATTATGAGTAAACTAGACACATTTTGGGAACTCCCAAAATTTACGGATTTAGTTTTCGACTTCGTATGATTTTTCTATGAATTTTCAAAAACAGTGTAGGAAGGTTGAAAATTTGTTAACAGCTTGTAATTTTCACAACACTTTGTATTATGTTGAGCAAAGTGTATAATGTGAAGTTCTAAGTATTGAATGTGATATGCTGTAAATTTTATCATCATAAACTGTAAATAAGTCATTCATGATAAGATTATTCATTCAAATAGAACACGTATATATATAAACTATAATAAGCATAGTTTAATGGATTTTATAATCCTAACGCCTTTTCATAAAAGAGTTCTTATGTAATACAAACGTTTTGG
The DNA here is from genome assembly GCF_052625555.1 of Lactuca saligna. NCBI lineage: Eukaryota > Viridiplantae > Streptophyta > Magnoliopsida > Asterales > Asteraceae > Lactuca > Lactuca saligna. The sequence goes on along the minus strand of NC_136417.1, from coordinate 172,030,819 downwards.
ATAAAACTATAATAGGTATAGTTTTCAATACATCACATAACACACACGTACGAAAGGGGTACATTCATACAGAAAGGTTTTACACTCCCGCATACAACTTGTAAACTTGTTAACCTAAATTGTGAGACATTTTCTTTCCGTACGTCCGAGTGCGGAATATAAAATCCTGTACGTTATAATCAGAGTCTCCCGGAGGGAGAACGTGATAGTTATATATAGATCTATATTGGGTTTGACACCCCACACCTTGCTGCTAGCTACAGTTGGACCTGCAGGTCTACGGGTGATAATTGTCATTTTAGTTAATCGACGCCTGAGAAACGTCGTGGCAGGTTCATTAGTCTTAAGTATGATTATAGCGGCTCACATAAGGATATAACAATACATAAAGTTTACGGGATTTTTATAAAACTTTAATGGGTTTTTATGTCGGTTTTTTTTTTAAAAAAAAATCACTTTTATCTCAATAAGTACCGATGTTACTGTTACATTCGGTTTTTGGTATTTATGACTACACATCAGTTGAAACCACTTATATAGCTTTAAGTATAGACGATACTTGTTATTTTCTCGGTCCTAAGACTTAGGACTACTTATACATCAAGTATTAACAAACAATAGAAGTTTCGGGAACTTCATTTAATTCAAGTGCGTTTATGTCAATTTAAGCACATTTCATTTTCCTTTAATAAGAAAGGTTACTTATTCATTTTGGTCATCGGTTATGTGACTACATTACATAAACTCTACAAAGAAAATATCGGATTTTCTGAATACATATCATATCATTTTTACAAGGAAAACGGTCTAATTATCCAATAAAATTTCTTATGAACTCACCAACCATTGTGTTGACACTTTTTCAAACTGCTTGTATTCTCAGGAAATCGCTAAACAGGTAACAAAATACTTTTGAGGATGGGACGTTGAGGCGTCAAACTTATCTTATTTTGTCAACATATTGTAATTGAATTTGAAACATGTAATACATACAATGATGTAACTTTTTCAATTATATATATGTTAGTTGTGTTTACTTTCATCACTATTACCATTGTTGTTATGATACTACACATGAAGTCCTCCACCCCCGGACGTTTCTGCCATCCTTGGTTCGGGGGTGTGACAACATACTTCGACAATGCTGATTGTGTCAAAGTATCTTCCCATGGAACTTTCACTTCTCTTCCTAGCACATTTGCTAACTCCTCATCAGTAAGTGCTAGACAATTGAAGTAATTGTCAATATAAGTCTTCACATGTGCGAATCCGACTTTAAACACATCCGTTTCTGAGCCTTTGAGTTTGTTTTCTTCCATGTGCTTCAGAATAAGAGCAACTTGAATGAGATCGTTGCAATTCATCAAAGGGAAATCAGCAATAGTGAAGTCGTATTGTTTGTTATCAGCCCTGATGACAAAGTATCGAAAATTTTGAAGCATGTCTTCAAACAGAACATCCTTCTTTATTGTTAGCACCTTCTTGATTTTTCATCAGGGACCAGACTTCATCAGGATTCTTTCCAAGAACAGCATGAAATCTGATTTTCATGTGAGTGTAGTCATCCGGATTATCGAATTTCTCAGTGATCTTGTATTGAGCAGTGATAAACAGCATTTCATTGATAGGGAAGTCCAACTGACAGTGATCTGAGTTCGCAAAGTCGTAACTTCTTTTGGGCTTCTTCTCGAACTCATACATCTCCCTTCCTACAACCTTCGACTCTATTGTTTCGTAAGAGTAAAGTTTTGCAGGATCACCTTTGTTCATACAGGGAGGATCACTTGCTCTTTGTCTCATTATGCTCTGGACTTGTCTCATTCTTTCAAGTTCAGCCTCAGCATCAGCTTTTAACTCCTCCTTCGACTTTTCATACAGGATGCCTTTTCCTTTTCCTGTTATATCTTTCTGAGGTTGAGAACTCGAACCTCCTTCGTTTCCTCCAATAACAATTCCCTTGGAAATTATTTTTGTGGTTATTGTTGTTGAAGAAATCGGTTTTGTAGGAATTGGAAGATTTGTAACTAGTTGAGTCGAGATGACTTTTCCCACTGTTTTGGCTTCACCTTCTTTGCTTCGACTTTTCTCTCCCCCTTGCGCCCCTGTGAAAACAGGCGGAGCACCCTTTGGAAGTAAAGAAGTAAAGTTTGAAATCGGAGCAAAAGCCTTCTGAATAGCTTGTTCTAAAGTGTTAATCTTTAGAGACAAGAATTCGGGAGTAAGGATTTGCGAAGTTGCTGAGTGCGAAACTGCTGATTTGAGCTCTGTGACCAATTTGATCAAGTGATCAAACTTTTCCATGGTAGCAGCTTTTTGATCTTCAGCCACAGGAAGATTGTTGAGTTTGTGGAGTTGAGATGAAATTTCCACAATTTGCTTATGAAGATCTTCTTGTCTCGTATGCACATCTCGAAGATCCTTCGAAAGGTCAAACTTCAATTCCTGAATTTTGAAGTTTACATCCTCACGAACTTTCTTAACGTCTTGTACAAAAAGAAGATGTCTTTCTTTTGTAGCAGCTTTTAGGTCTTTAACTGCAGACGTGAAATTATTCCCTTGTGCTTCCACACGGAGTTCGTTATTTTTGTCGGACTGATCGACTTTCTCCATTATTCGTTTCTCAGCTCCTTTGATCATAACATCCACCTCCATTGCTGAGATTGAAGACATTCTCCCAGAATCGGCTTGCGATTGAATAATGGCCTTCAACTTTTGATTTAGTATCTTAAACTGATTTCCTGTCATCAGCATATGATCAGGAATATCTTCTTCATCAGAATCAAAAGAAATATCATCCAGAACTCCTCCAAAAGCACCTCCTTCGATTTCGGGATCAGACATTTGTTGCGAAGGTGGAGGATTCTCAGGTGATTGAGATGGAAAAAGGGTGGTGAATGGGTTCTGAAGGGCATGATAAAAAATAGATGAGGTGGTGGATAATGTGGTGATCGGTAAAGATGTTGGAAGTATGGATGCAACACTCGGGATAGGTGCCCCCGTATCAGATACGTTCACAACCATATCCGAAATAGGTACCTCCTCAGTAACTGACTTGGTAAGAACTATTTCGAGTGGTTGAGTTTGAGAAATAGTAGTGGAAATTTGTGAAGGTTGAGAGATTGGTAAAGAAACAGTTACCATTATTGTGACAGGTGGTGTTTCTGGGACAATTTCTTCGTCTGATGATTCATTGTGAATCACCATCTTCCTCCTCTTGCCCAATGTTCGTCGCATGTTTTTCGCAACGTCTTCTGCCCATTGGTGTTTCTTTCCAGGAGGCACCAGAGCAGGAATGTTGCGAATAGTAACTCCTTTACTACTCACCTCTGCCTTGCGAATCTATTTTAAAACCCCAGATTTAGAAGGTAACACATCCTTCTTTAATACTTCATCTTGCACAGTTGGTGAAGATGAACCCTTCGCAGGTTTCGTGCTCCCCTTCTTTTTCTTCGATGGAGTAGCAACATCAGGTAAGACACCTGTCTGATCAGTTGTATCGATATTTCGCAAATACCTCACCAACACTTTGTTAGTGGGAGACACTTTGCGAAGCATCGCATCCGGAATGCGAGCTACACGGGTAAAAATGGCTTCGTCATCTTCAACCACTTTGGGAAATTGGTAAAGTGAAAACTCAGAAACTTCGACATCTGATGCGATCGGAATTGCTTCTTTCTTGTATACTTTCTCCAGGATCAAACTCCAGTACCTGGCACAAGATATCCCCTTCTCCGAATTCGTGTTTTTCAGACTTTTCACAAATTCCTTCCACAGTTGCGTTGCGTAGTCGACATTGATGTCATAGTAGATACCCATTACCATGGCATACACTTCGACTCTTCCTCTATCTAAGCTGACTGATCTTCCTGTAAGACACCGTAGGAGGATTCCAAAAAGAAAATTCCAGATACATGGTAATCCCGACTTCCGGAAGTCACTAATCTTCTCCAACTCCGGTTGATGTCCCATCTCATTGAACATGTGGATGATCTGGGAGTTTACAGGTTTAACAAAGGGTGGGTTGTTTGGAATCTGCAAGAACTCCACGAACAAAGTCTTGGACAGTTTGACCCTCTTGTTGTTAATAAGATCGAAAGTAATCACATCCGTCGTGTGATTGTATGAAGCGGTGGAAGCAGCACGAGATAACCATATCATCGGAACTGGGAATGATCGGAACATGGTTGTTGATAATGGTGATCATTTCAAAGCCACGATGAGCATCTTCAAGTCTTCTGGATAGGCGGATACGTTTGGATCAACTTGATAGTTTGTGCTTTGAATCTTCATAAGGGATTGAGAAAGGACCTCATCAGTGTTTGAGTTTGTGGCTACCATTGTTAGGGTTTGAAAGAAATTTGAACTTTTGATCAAGATAAAGGCTTTGAAGGTTGTGAATATTCTTGTTTGCGTAACCGTACACAGTGGTCTTCATCCCCCTTTTATAGGTTACTCAAAATTTTATTTGAAATTAAAGCGGGATGAATTTAACGTTATCCTATGTGGCACCTTGAATCTCGGATCATTGCTGTAAAAGATTAATATGCAGCAAAAAGTAACTGTCAAATCTCCTCGAAAACCAGATAGAATACCAACCATTTTGAGTATACATCCTGTCAAGTATCCGTTATAGAATCCGAACCGATAAAACCCTTCGCATGGAAGCAAGGCTCTTTCACTTTTGGGATTTAAAGCGAAGTCATATGCCAAACTTGCGAAATCATCATTCGGAGTTGGTTTTACTCAGAACCTCAAGGATTTCGTGTGTGCATTGTGCCAATGAAATAAGATAAGAATCAAGAAATGTTTGGAATGTTGTGATGTCAAAAAGTTAATTTGACATGAATGCAGTAAAACCCCAGGCAATGGTTGCTTCGTTAATCATCAAGAGAGATAATCAACAGCTTGTGAAGTTTCCCGTGAATTACAATCGAATACTTGAAAAGAAGTATCAAAGGGCTTCTTTTAAAAGTCATTTTGGGTTGGTTTAAAATTTCATTACATATCAGCCTTAACATAAGGTGAGAAATTGTAAATGAAATTACTTGTTTGACCGGTGTAGTCAGTGACAAGTGAGCTTGTGAAATATTTATCATGACAAGAATTTGCGAATGAAACTTACACTGAAATCATATTCAAGAGAAAATTTGTTTTGGATCTTGTTGGGTAACAAACATTCTTGGTTGTAAATATTTGATCAAGACCACGCATGTGAATTGAATATGATTTGAAGTTTCGAAATTTATGATACTAAAACAGAAGTTTCGTAAAAATCTGGAACAATGTTCCCCGTCAATTCCTTAAAGGTGTATGATTTTTGGGTTTCACTTTCATCACAGACTCATGATGTTAGATCTTAAACACAGAATTGTGATTTGTCTAGGTTTTAATTGGTTTGATCAAAGACCTCAAGGAAAAATCTTTTCAAAATAAATTTTGGAGTGTAAGAACTGTTTGGTTTAAAAAGATTGTTTAAGAATCAAATTGTACCTCTGTTAGATTGTGGACAAAACAGAAAACTCTTAACTCATTTGAGAAGAGTGAGGTAGCTCTTGTTGATTTATGTGAATACAAGCCTTGTTGGGTAGAAATGATCATGAGATAATTTCATCAAGGCTTTCATTTCTCACACATAAAATCATTCGAGGCTTGAGGTCTACATACATCAACATGCTTCTAGGGACATCCTAACTAGTTTATAAAAGAAATTTAATACCTTCCCATAGAAACATAAATGTATGACCTCTTCGCATTGTAGCCCGTAGTGATTATAAGCTCAGATGCGAAAAGATATGGTTGCGAAGCCATGCGAAGCCTTCTGAATGAACAGTAACCTCTGAATGATTTTGACTCTTAGTTGCTGAACAAAACTTTATCTTGTGTTGACGAAATGGAATTCGCATTGATCATCCCCAAACCTGCTAAAATTCGAACAAATGATTTTTCATCAAGAGGTTTTGTAAAAATATCAGCAAGTTGTTCAGTTGTTTTGACAAAATGACTTTCAATATTCCCATCTTCCACATGATCTTTAATAAAATGATATCTAAGAGCAATGTGTTTTGTCTTTGAATGTTGTACTGGATTATGACAAATGAGAATTGCACTTTGCGAATCACAATACAAAGGAATATTTTTGATGTTTATTGCATAATCACGAAGTTGACTCTGAATCCAAATAATTTGCGAAGTACAAGCAGCCGCAGATATGTATTCTGCATCAGCGGTTGATATAGCCACACAAGTCTGCTTCTTTGATTGCCAGCTTACTAACTTTCCATCCAATAGTTGACATCCACCAGTTGTACTTTTTCTGTCCAAAGTACATCCTCCTAGATCGGAATCTGAAAAAGCTTGAATGAAGAATCCTGTTTTCGCAGGATACCAAAGTCCTAAAGAAACAGTTCCCTTGAGATAGCGAAAAATATTTTTCACTGCAGTCAAATGAGGCTCTCTTGGATTAGCTTGAAATCTAGCACAACAACAAAACGAAAACATAATATCAGGTCTACTTGCAGTTAAGTACAATAAAGACCCTATCATGCTACGATACAGTGTTAGATCAACAGTAGGAGCATCTAACGAAGAAGTTAGTCTTATTCCTACTGCCATAGGTACTCTGAGCTTTGTGCTATTTATCATTCCAAACTTTTCAAGCAAGTTTTTCGTATATTTTTCTTGATTGATTAAGATTCCTTCTCTATTCTGCCTTATATTTAAACCAAGAAAATTATTAATTTTTCCCATCATGCTCATTTCAAACTGACTTTTCATTAAATTTTCAAATTCAATGGACAATGCTGGATCAGTTGAACCAAATATAATATCATCAACATAAATTTGAACAAGCATTAGATGACACCCAACTTTCTTGCGAAATAATGTGGGGTCAACTAATCCTTGTTTAAATTTAGATTGTTTCAAGAAATTTGTAAGTGTTGCGTACTAGGCCCTTGGTGCTTGTTTTAACCCATATATAGCTTTGTCAAGGACATACACATGATCAGGATACTCACTGTTTATAAACCCTGGTGGTTGTTCAACATATACTGTTTCTTCAAGTTTCCCATTTAAGAATGCACATTTAACATCCATTTGATAAACATCAAAGTCTTTGTGAGCTGCATAGGCTAAAAATATGCGAACCGCTTCAAGTCTTGCAACAGGTGCAAATGTTTCTTCATAGTCAATGCCTTCTTGTTGAGAATAACCTTTTACCACTAGTTAATGATAATTTTTCGAATAATATTGCCATCTTTGTCGGTTTTGTTTTTAAAAATCCATTTTAATCCAACAATTGAAACATCAGAATGTTTAGAAACTAATCTCCAAACCTTATTTTGTTCAAATTCAGCCAATTCAGATTGCATAGCAACAACCCAATCTGAGTGTTCCATAGCATTCTTGACTGTTTTTGGCTCTATTTTCGAAATAAAAACGTTAAACATACAAAGTTCTTGGTTTGCATTCAGTACCTCTTTTTTCGCACGAATTTGAGCTCTAGTCAACACACCTTCTTGTAGATTTCCAATTACCTGTTCTTTTGGATGATTTCATGTCCATTTCTCGAGTGGTGGATAATTTGGATCAAATTCTAATGGTGTATCTTCAAACATATCTTCATTTTCAGATCCTGCAACAGAAAAATTATCATTAACTTCTTGAAATTCTTCATTATTATCAAGATTAATTGTCTCTGTTTCATCATGCTCCCCCTCAACATGATCTGTATCTTGATATTCTTGTCGATTTTGTGAATGCTCCCCCTCAACTTGATCTTTTTCTTGATTTTGCGAAGGCTCCCCCTCAATTTGATGTTCTTGTTGAGTTTGCGAAGGCTCCCCCTCAACTTGATGTTCTTGTTCCCTGTGAACACCTGATGTGCTTTCACAAGTTATCGTTGATTCATCAGTATGTTTTGAGGATTCTGATGTTTGATTATCAGGAGCATTACTTTCTACATCAATGGCCCTGTCAGGAATTCCAAAAATTAAGTCATAATCAAAATCATTGATTTCAGAATTATTAATTGGATTATGTGAATCTACAAGTATTGGTTTATTATCAAATTTACTATCAATATGTTTAAGATAGTAATCATCAAATGTTAAATTGAACGTTTCTTCAATTTTTCTTGTTCGTTTGTTTAGCACTCTGTATGCAACTGAATTCTGTGAATATCCTATGAAGATGCCTTCATCAGCTTTAGCTTGAAACTTTGACAAATTATCTTTCAGATTCATGATAAAGCACCTGCAACCAAAAACATGAAAGAATTTTACATTAGGTTTCCTATTATTGATTATTTCATATGGAGTAACATTGAATCTTCGATGAATGAATAATCGATTTTGAGTAAAACATGCTGTGGACACAGCTTCTGCCCAAAGATATTGAGGTAGATTCGCATATGTCAACATTGTTCTGGCAGCTTCTCATAGAGATCGATTTCTCCTTTCAACTACACCATTCTGTTGTGGTGTATACGGTGATGAAAAATTATGCGAAATGCCTTTGCTTGTGAGAAAACTGTCAAGAGTTTGATTTTTAAACTCAGAACCATTATCACTTTTAATTTTTCGCACATTCTTCTTCAGATTAACTTCAATCTTTTTTATAAAATCAATCATCGTCTGAGCAACTTCAGATTTCAACCTGAGAAAAAACACCCACGTAAATCTAGAGAAATCATCTACAACAACTAAAATATACCGCTTTTTGTTTATTGTTGCAACAGTTGATGCTCCACATAGATCAATGTGAAGAAGTTCCAATGGCTCTACTATTTTTGAATCTATCACAATCGGATGACCCTTTCGATGTTGTTTTCCTTGTTCGCAAGCTGCACACAAAGAATCATTGTCAAATTTTAGTACTGGTAACCCTCGAACTAAATCTTCAGTTACAAGTTTATTTATATTTCGAAAGTTCAAGTGTGACAATCTTCTATGCCAAAGCCAACTTAGATCATTTGATGCTTTTGATAGTAAACACACAGCTGGTTTTCCCACAATTGGTTTGATGTCCAGTGTAAACATATCACCATATCTTTTGGATTTGAGGAGTATTTCATTTGTCTTGACATTTGAAATGATACTACCTTCTTCATTGAATACAACTTGATTTCCAGTACCCACAACAAGTTGTGATACACTTATCAAATTATGTTGAAGTTCTTCAACATAGGCCACTCTGTTTACTATAAAGTTTCCATTTGTAACTTTCCCATATCCTTTCACTTGACACTTGTGATTATTTCCAAATTTGATAACTCTAGCATTTTCCAAGCTTCTGTAATCTCGCAAATTTTCTTTCCTTCCAGTCATGTGACGAGAGCAACCACTATCAATGTACCATTTCATGTCATATTGCTCGTCACATATCACCTGCGTTTATTGAAAAAATTTAGGAACCCAAGACTTTTTGGGTCCATCATTAGTAGAATGAAACAAATTTTTGGAATTTAAGAACCATGTTTTCACTTTGTTTCTAACTGAATCAATTATATCAACATCATCAGTTCTAGATTTTGAAATATAATCATTCAATAATTTTTGATTTCCATTAATTGTAATCTTATCCTTCACAACATTCGCATTTTTGATAACTGGTTTCCATTTTTGAACTGGAACTTGCGAATTATTAGATGATACACTCTCAATTGAAGAATTATTTGCATACTTATCAAATGCATTTTTGATTTGTTCTTCTGAAAATTTTCTACTTTGATATTTCTTTCCTTTTCCTTCAAACCAATGATTGAACGTTCTAACATCAGATCTTCCTTTTGTATATGAAACTTTGGTTGGTTTTGATATTGAAGGATTTGGAAAATTTGGTTGTTTTGGTGAAAATTTCTTTTTGACTTGAGTTGAGTTCTTCAAACTTGAGGAAGTATTCGTGAATTTGCCAACATTTTGAAACTTTTGATTATTTGCAAATTTTTGCGAATTCTCAAATTTTCGATTGTTGTCATATTTGTGAATATATGGAACCTAGTCAACAGAGTTGATTTGTTTATGAAAACTTGATGATGTTTTTGAAATTTCTTCTTTTTCATCTCTTGATTTTTCATTAGACACAACTTACCAGAATATTGCTTTTCTTGCTTTTCTTTTTGAAACATCATTTTCTGTTGAAAAATTTCCAACCATCAATTTGAATTCATGAGAATTTAGTTTCACTTCAACCTTTGGTTTTTCTTCTTTTTCAACAACATTGTTTGATTTTTCACCTTTAACCACCCATTTCTGTGTTGATTTTTGTTTTTGAAACACATAAGTATTTTTCGTTAAATTGTTTTCTTCTGTGTTTTGATTTGTGAAAAAACCTTCAGTTGTGGACTTTTGATTATCTTTTTCAATCATTTTATTGAAATCAGGATGAACTTTCTCAGCATTTCTAGTAGTGACAAAAACTTGATTTGGAAAAATTGTTTTATCAGTACATACAAAATTTGGATATACCACAGTGTTGGTTTCCAAATAATGTGCGCCTTTATCATTTAAAATTTTATCAAATTCTTTTGTATTTTCAAACACTTGATCAACTACAATCCTTTGAATTGTTTCAGTTGAAGCTTTCTTTTCTTCTTTATTTACATCTGTGTCATCAGATTTCCAGCTTTCAACTTCCACATTATCAAACATACAATGTTGCGAAGTTGAAGGTTTATCAATTTCATCCTTTGTTATTGAATCATCTATTATTTCTTTACCTTTGATCTTAGATGTGATATTAATGATTGATAATTGAGAACAATCAACCTCTTCTTCCTCTTCTATTTCACTGATTTCACTTATATTATCAGAATTTTCATCAATATCATCATAATTCAACTGTGAGGCAAGAGTTGAATTTTCAGATTTCTTTATGATTTTCACTTGTTCACTCTTTGTCAAACTTTCATTGACAATGTTAACCAATTCATCAGCATTAAGAAATTCATCAATTTTGACAATACCATATGCATATCTATCATCAGGTATTTTGTCAAATTGAGCAATTGTGTTTTCGCAGTCATAAGAAACAACATCAACTTTTTCACGTTCATACTCAAGAAAAGGTAAAAGTTTTCTATGTTGTTCTTTGCTAATATCAGAAGAGTGATGTAAAGTTGTTAATTTTGCATACAAACGTTTTGCTGAATTACAATATATGTTTCTCTGTGCTAGTAATAACCTAACATCATTAGTAAGATTATTCCTATCACAGTCTATATTTTTGACTTGCAATTCCAATTTTTCAACTCTGCTCTTCTTTATTTCTAAATCTCTTCATGTCTCACTAAGTTGCACATTTAATTTCTTAGCTTCATTACTAGCAAACACAATAACAGAGTCAAAATAAGCCACAGTATCATCAAATGAAACAATTTCAGCATCATAAGCAGATAAAGGGATATTAAAAGATTCAAGAATTGCACGTACCTTGGTTGTCATGGGTGACTTGTCAGTGGATTTAGTCACAAAACATCTCCCTGAAATGTTTCCTTCGCATTCCTCAAAACTTGCGAACATTGCTCCATGTGTGGGATGTCTCATTTCTTCATCATCAGATCCTGAAGACCAGATCTGATAAGTTCCACTCTCTTCTTCAGTAGTTTCTCCCTTCGCAACCAATGACACTCCTTTGGTCTTAGCACGTAACTCTTCAATCTTCTCAGAGTAGTATGCTTCATCTTTTACTTTTTCTTTCTTCTCTTCTCTCTTTCGCAACATGCAGTCAGCTGCGAAGTGATTCGCACCATTGCAATAATTACAATAGATTCCTGAATCACCTTCCAACTTTTTCTCTTCATTCGCATTATTCTGTTTTTCATCAATTTTCTCCATCTTCTTCCTTTCATCCCCTCCAGTCCTTGTGATAACATTCTTCGCATCATTCATCTTTCCTTTTGGATTAAAAGGCTTTTTGAAAAACTTTTTAACTCTGTTGTTTGAATAGAATGCTACAGCTTCATAATCGGAATTCATCAAAAATCCTTCATCATCGGATCCATCTTTTTCATCATTTTCTGATACCTTTGAAACTAGAGCCAAAGGACCACCAATAACTAATTTTGATTCTTCATGCATTTCTGAGACCTCAAATTCATGTGTTTTCAGTTGATTGTAGAGATCATTCAATATGGTTATATCAAAACTTTGTTGATTCTTAATCATCATGCTCACACTTCTCCACTCCTTGCGAAGTCCCATAATGAAAGTTAAATTGAATTCCATGACAGATCTAGTGATACCATACCTATTGCAGCGAAACACAAGCTCATTCAGACGATCATAGTAACTTTCAAGAGTTTCTGCATCCTTTTGTCTGAATTCCTTCAGTTCAATCAGACATTGCTTCACAGAATTGATCTTCGTCTTTTCGCTACCTTGATACTTCTCTTTTAGAGTATTCCAGATGTCTTTTGCTGTTTTACAACTACGAATGTAATTGTAAACCACAGGAGGAAGAGCACCTCTTAGTTCCCTCATGCACCTCTTTTCATTATCCTTCAGTCGTTTTCGTTGATCTTCAACATCAGGAGATCCAGTGGATGAACCAATTTGTTGAACATTTGCAGGAGCTTGAACTGTTCCATCGATACAATTCCAAAGTTCTTCATCAATTCCATTTAAGTAATCTTCCATTCTATCAGCCCACTGATCATAGTATTCAGGAATCAACATCGGAATTTGGTTGAAGAACCAAGCAAATGAGAGAAAGAAGTCATTGTGTTCATGTTGAAGTTCGCCATTGATGAACAAAAAAATTTCTGAAAACTTGAGAACTTGATGAATTTCAGAAATCGATCAAACGAATTGATCAAAAATCACTAATTGAATACTCGACTTAACAATTCAGATGCAGAATCAATTCAAATCTGAAGATCAAAAGTGATTTTTAAAACCAAAATTGCACGGAAAATTTTGAGTAAATTTTGTAACTCAAAAAGCAAATGATTCTTATACGAAAATCAGATCTAAGCAGTTTGAATCCTGCTCTGATACCAATTGAAGAGAATTGTTATCAAGAATTAAGATACGAAACAATATATTTGAATCATGAAAGATAAAGAACACACGAAGTAAATATTAATCAGATCTCATTTTATTAAGACCGATTACAGAGTAAGCTGAAGAGAAAAATTGTGTTTCGATCTTTATTTTCTACTTCAAGCCTAAGTCCCTATTTATAGGGAACTTACAAAAAGTATACTAAGCCTATACATTGAAACTTCGCATGCTACTCTTCGCATATAATATTAACTTAGTAAAATAACATACAAAATGCGAATCATTACAAGACATACTATTCGAGTTTTACAACTAACACCTACATAGTCTTTTACTCCTTTCTCTTAATATCCTTATCCCTAGGATATAGGCAACCTCCCCTAGGTCCTTCATAGCAAAACACTTCCCAAGCCAGGACTTAACCTCCTACAAGGTTGGGATGTCATTTCCTATAAGTAGTATGTCATCCACATACAGTACCAAGAAGCTAACTATACTCCCACTAGCTCTGACATACACGCAAGACTCATCTTCGCTTCTCGAGAAGCCAAACTCTTTTACCTTCTCATCAAAACAAAGATTCCAGCTACGAGATGCTTGTTTTAATCCATAAATGGATTTCTCAAGCTTGCATACTCTATTAGGGTACTCTGCACTGACAAAACCCTCTGGCTGATTCATGTACACATCCTCAGCCAACTTTCCGTTAAGGAAAGCGGTTTTGACATCCATTTGCCATATTTCATAATCATTAAATGCTACAATGGCTAGCATAACCCTAATAGACTTAATCTTTGCTACCGGCGAGAAGGTTTCATCATAATCAATACCTTGAGTTTGAGTAAAACCCTTCGCAACCAGTCGAGCCTTATAAGCATGCACCTTTCCTTCCATGTCGGTCTTCTTCTTGAAGATCCATTTGCACCCGACTGTTTTATGGCCTAGTACATTGTCAACCAAGTTCCAAACTTGATTGTCATACATGGATTGCATCTCGCTGTCCATAGCCTCCTTCCATTTAGCAGACTCCGGGCTTGCCATGGCTTCCTTAACACTGCTAGGTTCATCTAAATTTACCAGTGTACTATCACTGATAAACGTATCAGCTTCCGTAGTAATATGAAAGCCATAATATGAAACGACCCAAAAATACGACCCAAAAATTTTCATTTTTCAATATAATCAAAACCATAAAATGAGTGTCATAACATAAAAACATACGCGATGTATCCCAATCATAATAAAATACTGTGCGGAAAACTGTATCATACTACATCAAATCCAAAACAACTAGAATCATCCCCAGGATAAAAGCTAAGCTGTGGTGTGTGCGATGCTGTCACCCCGAGCTCTTCCCTTTGCTTGCGGAAGTACCTGAAACCAAAACTGAAACTGTAATCACGAGGCTTAGTGAGCTCCCCCAAAATACCACATACCACACAATAACATATAACACATATTGGGCCTGGCCCACTGCATCGGGCCGAAACCCGGAAACTGCATCGGACCGAAGTCCGGAACTGACTGGGACCTTGTCCCCTGCATCGGACCAAATTCCGGAACTAACTGCATCGGACCGAAGTCCGGAACTAACTGCATCGGACCGAAGTCCGGAACTAACTGGGACCTTGTCCCCTGCATCGGACCGGAGTCCGGAACTAACTGACTGAACATATCATAGCATATCAACTAGCATGAACACATATACTGCATACTACATCGAGCCGTAGCCCGGAACACATAACACGTAACACATAAAACATAACACATAAATCCTGTCTGAGCCACGAAGGCATCAGACATACTAGCTGCTACATCGGACCGAAGTCCGGAAACTACTGCTAACTAGACGGGCCGGCATTGTGGCCTTAGACCCGTCCCTACTTGAAGGAAACTCACCTCGAAGGCTGGCTAATGAGTGTGTGGCTCGGGAAGCTAACGGCCGCTGCTCCTGGATCTCCTCGGCTACAAGTCCATAAGCACACTCAATCAAGTACTAACCACTGCACTTGGGGTAAAACGACTCTTTTACCCTTGGTCAACGTCAACTCTCTTTGGGCTGACTCGCCGAGTTGGGCCACCCAACTCGCCGAGTCCTACTCTCACTTCTCAGTTCTACACGCTGCTACTCGTCGAGTGTGGCATCGACTCGACGAGTACCCTCTCGATCCAAGAACTCAGACAATCTTCATCCGACTCGCCGAGCCGTATGAACAAACTCGACGAGTTGTTCATGATCCTAAGAAGATTGCCTTGGACTCGCCGAGTTGTATGAACAACTCGTCGAGTCCCTCCATCACTGAGTCTACCCTCAACTCGCTGAGTCCACTCTCTAACTCACTGGATTCACTCAACACTGATCAAAATGAAGGACTCGGGAACTCGCGGCCCAACTCGCCGAGTCGTTCTTCCCGACTCGCCGAGTTGCCGCCATGCAACTGATTTTTACTCGATTTTGTTTGAATCCAACACATGCAATTGATAGATCTGAGTCCAATAAGCTGATTTACCATGTAAAGTTTCCAACTTTACGTGCACAACCTCATGAATAAGGGAAATAAGGCTAAAAGATGCATAAAATGGGTAGATCTATGATTTATATGCAAAGTAACTCCAAAAAGACAGTAGATCTGGGCTCTACAACGCCCCATCATTCAGATCTAAAGATATCACGACTTATTAAGGCATTCATGCAAACATAAGGCTTGGAACAAGCATCAACTAGCTCTTAGGAGAGCCCTAATGGAAGTTTAAAGCATATAACAAGAGGGGAACTCCGAAAATACCTCAAATAACTCGGATTTGCCCTTGGATCTTTGCACTACAACTCTTTTCCTTGCTTCTTTCTTCTTCTCCTTCTTCACACCTTCACAAAATGGCACCAAAAACACTTATAAGCTCTCAAGGGAGGATTAGGGTTTTCTCACTATGTTCTCAGGGTGAGGGAGGCGAGAATGGGGCTATAAGGTGGTTTAAATAGTGGGCAACCCGGGGATTTAGGGTTTCACCCAGACGGATGGACTCGCCGAGTCCAGGATATGGACTCGCCGAGTCCCCGGCTCACGCGTGCTCACAGGCGCGACCATACTCGGCGAGTCAGGCTATGAACTCGCCGAGTCCCCCATGCAAAACTTACAACAATTACCAATAAATTAACATACCGGGAACGGGTCGTTACAATTCTCCCCCACTTGTCTCAGACTTCGTCCTCGAAGTCTGCTACGGCTGGGTCTGCAAATAACTCCGGGTAGTGCGCTCTCATTTCCTCCTCAGTCTCCCACGTCCATTCAGCCACCTTCCGGTGCTGCCACTGCACCTACACTAGCTGAACTACCTTGTTCCTCAAGGTCTTGATCTTCCGATCCAGAATCGCGACTGGCCTCTCGATATAATTCAGGCCACTATCGACCTGAATGTCCTCTAGGGGAACGACTGCCGTCTCATCCACCAAACATTTCCTCAACTGCGACACGTGGAAGGTGTTGTGTATCTGACTAAGCTCCTCAGGAAGATCTAGCCGATAAGCAACCCGACCCACCCGGGCCAAAACCCTGAAAGGACCAATAAATCTGGGGCCTAATTTGCCCCTCTTCCGGAACCTGATGACACCTTTCCAAGGTGAGACTTTCAGAAGAACCATATCTCCCACCTGAAACTCCAAGTCCGAACGCCTCCTGTCGGCGTAGCTCTTCTGCCGACTCTGCGCAGTCTGCAGCCTACTACGGACCTGCTGGATCAACTCAGTCGTCTTGAGCACCACTTCGGTGCTCCCTATGACTCGCTGACCGACCTCGCCCCAACAAATCGGGGTCCTGCACTTCCTGCCATATAACAACTCAAAAGGAGGTCGATCAATGCTCGCATGATAACTGTTGTTATACGAAAATTCTGCTAACGGAAGATACGTATCCTAACTGCCCCCAAAGTCTAGAACACATGCCCTAAGCATGTCCTCAAGAGTCTGAATCGTCCTCTCGCTCTGCCCGTCAGTCTGAGGATGAAAAGCGGTGCTGAAATGAAGACGAGTACCCATCTCGTCGTGGAACCGCTTCCAGAATCTGGACGTGAAACGAACATCTCGGTCCGACACCACCGATACCGGCACTCCATGACGTGCCACAATCTCCCGCACATAGATATCAGCCAACTTTTCCGCCGATATACTCTCCTGAATCGAAATAAAATGGGCACTCTTCGTCAACCGATCCACTACTACCCATATCGAGTCCACTCCACGTGCGGTCCTGGGAAGTTTGGTGACAAAATCCATGGTGATATCCTCCCATTTCCACACGGGAATGTCTAGCGGCTGCATCTTGCCGTGGGGTCTTTGGTGCTCCGCTTTGACCTTCCGGCAGGTCAAACATCTCTCAACATACCAAGCGACGTCTCGCTTCATGCAGGGCCACCAATAATCAGGTCGAAGATCTCGATACATCTTCGTCGCCCCTGGGTGGATAGAAAATCGAGACTTATGAGCCTCGTCCATCAATACCTGCCGTACCCCACCCCAGTACGGTACCCATACCCTACCATGAAGCGTCAACAAGCCCCGACTGTCGCAATCAAATGAAGTTACTCGGCCCACTATCCTCTCATATTTCTGCCTCTCCTCCTTGAGGCCCTCCATCTGAGCCTCCTTGACCCGCTCCAACAGTGGAGTGATCACTGTCATCCTCATACACATATCCCTGATAGGGGCCGCCGACACCTTGCGGCTTAGGGCGTCGGCCACCACGTTGGCCTTCCCTGGATGATAAAGGATCTCACAGTCATAGTCCTTCAGCACGTCCAACCACCTCCTCTGCCTCATGTTCAAACTCGGCTGATCCATAAGATATCGCAAACTCTTGTGATCCGTGTATATGGTACAGCGGACCCCATAGAGGTAATGTCTCCAAATCTTGAGGGCAAAAACAACTGCCCCCAGCTCCAAGTCGTGGGTAGGATAATTAGCCTCGTGAGGCTTCAACTGTCTCGAGGCATAAGCTACCACATGGCCTCGCTGCATCAATACTGCCCCCATACCTGTGATCGAAGCATCACAATAGGCTACGAAATCCTCTACTCCCTCTGGCAAGGTAAGGATCGGAGCCTCGCACAATCTTTTCCTGAGAGTCTCGAACGCCGCCTGCTGCTCAGGCCCCCAACGAAAAACCACCGACTTCTTGGTTAGTCGGGTGAGCGGCACTGCTATCTTGGAGAAGTCCTGAATAAATCTCCGATAATACCCTGCCAACCCTAGGAAGCTCCGAATCTCAGATGGAGACCTCGGGACCTCCCACTGCATCACGGCCTCAATCTTGGCCGGATCTACCAGAATACCCTTCTGGTTGACGAGATGACCAAGAAACTGTACCTCGCGCAACCAGAACTCACACTTGGAGAACTTTGCGAAAAGTCTCTCCATCCTCAAAGTCTCCAACACCTCCCGTAGGTGCTCCTCGTGCTGCCCCTGAGTCTTGGAATATACCAAGATGTCATCTATGAACACTATCACCGACCGATCCAGCATCGGTCTGCACACGCGGTTCATGAGATCCATGAACGCGGCTGGGGCATTGGTGAGCCCAAATGGCATCACCACGAACTCATAACGAGTAACCATCCTGATGTTCCTAATCCAATCCATGAAGTTGGAACCATCAAAGATGACCCTCCCACAAAGATTCATGAGAGAGAAAGAACCAGTTGGGTTAGAGCCTAAAGCATTAGTGTTGGAAGACATCTGAAAGAAGAAGGCAAGTTTAGATTAGATATATAGAATCCTTAATAAGACACCCAAATGTAATATTAAGGCTAGGGCCCAATCACAATATATTATACTTAGAAGAGGGATGCCGTAATCTAAGTAATAATATATTTGAAAGGTAGGTGAATGACGATTCACCAATTTCCACCATGAAAAAACAAAATGTATTATTAGGTTTTAATTGGATTTGAAATTCCTATTATGTTTTGTGACTAGGATGCCGAGGATCACAAAACAAGGTGTGAATAACCATGCTAATTCACTTGGTACCCTTAATATTATCACCTAATCAATGTGCCGGTTAACCACACACGCTCCATTGATCTATGACAAACATTAAGTCACTCTTCGTGATCCTTACTAGTCCAAGTTAGTGTGCCGGTTAACCACACACGCTCCACCAACGACTTGGTAAGGTACAAAGTGTGAATTCCATGGACTAGCACCATGTTCACATTTTCCTAAAATAACTAAGATTGGGAATTTAAAAGGTTTAGTTACTTTATAATAATCATTATACTTTTAATGAGGATTTAATGTCATTGTCCTACCCGTTCGGCTAACGACCCTCCACCAGTCAAGCAAGCGGTGGGTGAGAGTGGACACCCATTAAGTCGCCATTTTATAGGCAACAACCTTATACCCACCTTATAGACCGGCTTCGTGAATGAGGCCTACTAACGGTAGAACGACTTATTCTTATACATATATATAATAATTAACCATTAATGTTATAAATAGTATAATGGTTGAATTTTAACTATTAAAACTCTAAGGGTTGGAATTAAAGTTTATTCAAGTGTGTGAAACTTTACAAATTCCAAAACTTGAGGACAAGTTTTGTAACTATCCAAAAATTTTCATTTCATAACTTATGAATTAAAGGTTCATAAAAATGAAGACTCTTCACTTTCATGTAACTTATGTGTTTAAATGTGTGTGTTAAAGAAAGTGACCTTTGGATATCCATAACTTGAGGACAAATTATGGATTCCATTAAAACACATAAATGATCAAGAATTAATTCTAAACAATTCAGCAAATAATTCCTATCATCTTCTAAATTCATAAGAACATGAACATGATCATCAAAATTTCAAGAATTATATGAACACATAAAATCATGGAATTTTGATATATGCTATTGTAAATGGATTAGAACAACCATTACACCAACTAAAACAAATTTTAAAACACCAAAACAGTTTAGGGTAATGTTTCTAGTCCATTTCCAGCAGCCAAAGTCGAAAATCTGCACTCTGTCGCTCCTACTCGTCGAGTGCATGAACCTACTCGGCAAGTAGGTTGAAGATACACATGGACTCGGCGAGTCTCCCCATGGACTCGGCGAGTTCATCAGTCAGACAACAAGTTTTTCGACTTTTTCAACTATTTTGCATTAAGTATCAAACAAGCAAACCTAGGCTCTGATACCACTGTTGGGTTTTGAGCAATCTAACACTTCCTAAGTGTGCATGCAACCCTAATAAACCTTGGATCTATGTTTGTCTAAATACATGCAAAATAATAAATTTTCCAAGGTTTATAACCTATCTAACATGGCATGGGGAACATTTTAACATAAAAGAGTTAGAAGAGATTACATACCTTTTGATGAGTTTGGTTCTAAGGAGTTTGAGGGCCAAGCACCAATAGTGTGAATGCCTCAAATGGAATCACAAAACACAACAAACTCTTGGAAACCTTTGAGAGAGTATACACACTTGTATAATTTCGGCCACACACAAGCTTACACACACTAGTTCACTAGTTGCCATTTCATGCTCCATAAGCATGCTTATATAGTGCGCATGGTTAGGGTGAAACCCTAATAACCCATGTCTTTTCCTTTCCAAGGATCCATGGGTTAAAAGCTCCATGGATCATCCATGGACTTCCATCCAAGCCTAGCCCATTAACAAATGAGTGTTAGCCCACACCATATAAAATCAATAGCCCATAATCTAATTAGTCTTCCTTTTAATCTCTAAATTAATTCATAATTAATTTAAGACTAAAACTAATTAAATAACATAACTTCATATTAATATATTATAACTTATAATATATTAATAAACATATGTGTATAACTCTCATAAAATTATCCATAAATAGTTTGGATGAGATGCAACCCAAATGGACCATGCCGGTCGGGTCAAGTATATACCAAATAAGTTATGGACTTAGACACCTTATCCAACAATTCAGGGTGATGACAGCCTGAACTACATTAAGAGACCAGTGACGATTCAAGATCGCATGACGAAGGAACTGAGGAACAAGAGAGTTGATCTAGTAAAGGTTCAGTTGCAGCACCGTAAGGGATTGGAGTGGACTTGGGATCCCAAAGAGGAGATAAGGGAGCATTACCCTGAGTTATTTCTAGACACATACATTTCAAGGATGAAGTCTAAGACAAGTGGGGGAGAATTGTAACATCTGTCTCTCGAGGTATTATTTAATTTAAGAAATTAATATTAGTTATTGGACTCACAATGGGAAAAATGGACTTATGAAGTGGACCTTAGTAGAATGGGCCAAATAGTGGGTCTTGTTGGATTGTGTATACTACAACCTCCTACGGTGCACATACAAACCTAAATATCTTGGATCTATGTTTTCACTAATTATACATGCAATGATGTTTCAAAGGTATTAAGACTATAACTAGCATACAGTTGTCATATACCATACAAGATACTAGTTAGGGTAACATACCTTTTGTGTAGCTTGAAGTCTTGATGTATTTGGCCTTAAGAGCTCAGCCTCAATAGTGTGGAAACCTCAAATGAAGTCACAACTCATCATGAACGAAGGTGGAACTTGAGAGAGAATTCCTTCCAAACCAAAAACACCTCCATGAACTTCAAGTACAAGTTTAAGCGATTTTGGCTACGAATGGACATATTTATATGTAAGATTCCAAGGGTCATGGGTATAACCCAAAACCATACCCATGGGTTTATGATCCATGGTTCATGTCGCCCAACTCTTTATGTATCCACGCATAAACTTGGTCTAACTTGGATCATAAGCCCAACACATATAAATATAACTAATTACCATAATTAGTCCCTATAGATTTAATTAGTTTCTTTTGATCATTAAATTAATTCCAAATTAATTCTTATCATACTAATTAAAACATATCATTTCATATTAATATATTATAACTTATAATGTAATAATAAATCATATATATAACCTTCTCTCAAGAATCCAGCCTAACAAATTGTCCTAATGATATGCAACCCAAATTGACCATGCTACTCTCGGGTCAAGTACATACCACCAATATTTATGGGCATAGACATGTAATCCAACAGGGCTGCCCATAAGTCGTACGATGGGCGTAACCTGGTGTACGCGCGACGTAGAGGCGCCTAGGATTTGGGGGCGCATGTACGTACGTGAGCAGACTCAAAACCCTAATTTTTAGGGTTTAAGCCATATAAAGACCCCATTATGGCTCAAACCCTATCCTCCTTAGTAGTCCCTCACCCTCAGAAAACCCTAATACGCCCTCATACTCCATTGTTGTGTGTGTTTGACCTTTTGAGTTCATTTTTGGTGAAGAAAAGCTCGGAATAAGAGAAGAGAATTTGAAGAAGAAGAACTTGTGTAACATCCCAAAATTCAGGTGCATCTCTTAAACCCTTCTTCTTT
This sequence comes from Lactuca saligna, assembly GCF_052625555.1. NCBI lineage: Eukaryota > Viridiplantae > Streptophyta > Magnoliopsida > Asterales > Asteraceae > Lactuca > Lactuca saligna. The sequence continues at coordinate 172,008,400 of NC_136417.1, read as the reverse complement.
TCCAATATGTCAAATTTAACCCTTAACAGAAAATTATGACAAATGAGTACGCTCGTCGTACAGAAGAGTACACTGCTGGTACTCATGTTCTTAAGTTGGACGCGGACTCACCTAGTTACGCTGGGTGTACCCAGGGTTATGCTGGGCGTAGCGGGACCAGATGCAAACCCTAATTGTGGCTTATGGACTATAAAAGGAATATGATCGTCTTGTCCCCCAACCACCATTCCTCAGAGAAAAACCCTAGGAGAGCATATTATCGTTCCAAGCTAGTGTGTTAGTGTGCTTGAGCTAAAAAGTGACTTTGTGTGTTAGTGAAGAAGAAGAGGAGGTTCTTGTGGAGGCTAGTAGTTGGAGTGCAAACTTGGATCTGAGTTCTACAGAACAAGGAACTTCACTTAGAGGTAAAAAGCTTAGAGCTTTCCTTGTTATTGTTGATTTGTGTTTCATGGACTAATTTTTTAGGGTTTTTGGTCCTAAGGTGCAGACTTTATGAGCAAAAGGTCTCCATAAGCTTAGATCTACTATATTTCAGAGTATTATAAGTTGTGGGTTCATAAAAATCCATTCTTGGACGTGAATATTAAGCCATGCATGAGACCTAGGATTTATGAGGAAAGAGGAAAAGTGTTAGAGTGATTAGTGACCTTTACAGCCATGCAAAGGCTTACAGGTTTCGACTTTATGGATTAAATGGCCTTAGGGAAGTCAGATGTGAAGTATGAGTATATGTATTAACCGTTTAAGACCCAAAATCAAAGGAGTAAGAAACTGGGATTTACGCGGAGCGTAATCCCAGTACGCGCAACGTAAGGGGTCGCGTTCCCCGTTTCTGAGAAGTCGCCGGGTACGCCCATCGTACAGATTTGGTACACGCAGCGTAACCCGGAGGGTTGACTTTTTTTGACTTTTAGGGTTTAGTCAACTGTAACATCCAAAAAAACACAACCAATTTAAAATTTTCAAAACAACCCGATTTTCATTAAAATTTTTACAAAAAGGTTTTCAATACAATTCATTTAAGTATTCCCAGAATCATGTCATTACGAATTCATAAGGAGCGGTACGATCGCGCCTTCGCCTTGCCACAGTCTCCTGAAGAACCTGAAAACATTAAACCACAACTGTAAGCCCGAGAGCTTAGTGAGATACCCCCAAGATACCAACCACGCATACGCCCTTCCAGGCTACGACCTTCCGGCCCAAAACATATAACTCGTACATAACATAACAGAACATAGAACAATCATGCATGTCGGGTCTACCGTGACTGGTCCGCCGTATCGGGCCTTCAGTCCATCGGATCCATCCTCCGGGTCTAGTCATGTCCTTCGAGTCTACAGTGGGGTTGGTCCGCCCGCATCGGGCCTTCAACCCACCTGGTCCACTCTCTGAGTCTACAGTGTGACTGGTCCGCCCGCATCGGGCCTACAGTCGGCCTGGTCCACTCTCCGAGCCTCGGCACGTCTGGTCCGCCCACGTGGGGCCTACAGCCTATCCGGACCGCTCACTGGGCCTTCGGTTCAACCGGTCCGCCCTGGGTATCTTGGCCTACAGCACAAAGCAGGACCCGCCTCAACCCATCTCTAGTCCAAACAACCATGTATACAAAACATACATTCATATAACAGACATAATTAACAAACCGAGTAACAGATCACATAGCATATCATTACTTTAACCGGGCTACCGACCTACCCGTTCACTAGCATAGCATTACTCTGCATATCGAGAACTGACCTTTACAAGGCCCCCTAGCATGTATCATCCTAACTACCAGGATGCAGACACAACCAACAACAACATGATAAACGTAACTGAATCTCAATACAAATAAGGGCCGGCCTTGGTGCCTTAGACCCTGTTGATATAGTGAGGATAACTCACCTCGAAACTGACGGCTGAAAAGATAAGATCCCGCTGCTTCGAGCTCTGACACAACTCCTCCACTGAACATCAACAATAACCCAATAAATACCCATAATTACCGAAATACCCTTGGAAGACAACTGATCAACTCTGAACAAGTCAAAGTCAACCCCTGACAGACCCTACTCGCCGAGTCAACCCGATGACTCGCCGAGCCCTTATGCTCAGACTTCCCTCACTTAGTGACCCAACTCGCCGAGTCACCCCAAGACTCGTCGAGTGCAACAACTCTGAGTCCACTCGCACCCAACTCACCGAGTCGTCTCTCGACTCACCGATTCGTCGACTCAACCAGGAATATTGGGACTTCCTCGATATGACTCGCCGAGTTCAACTGGACTCGCCGAGTCCAAGGCAATCTTCAACCTACTCGCCGAGTTGTTCTTCCAACTCGTCGAGTTCAAGGCCATCTTCAAGCAACTCGTCGAGTCGACCCATGTGACTCGCCGAGTTCCACCGGTCTGAATCCATACAGAAGCATCTCAGGCCATGCAATTGATCCAAAACATAGATCCAGCCTCCTACAATCCATCCATCACGTAAAGTGGCAAACTTTACGTGAACCAAACGAGATCTAGGCCATTTTCACCTTAAAACCAAGGTTTGGGACATGATAGCTTCACTCATAGCACAAAGGTTGGGACTTTAATGCACTCAATGACTTCTCCACTCCAGATCTGAGGTAGCAACCTCAGATCCATCCTCCAACACCAAAATGTCACACAACCAAGCATCCCACACAACCCCAAATGATGAAACTAGGAATACACAGCTTAAGGACGAAGATATTACCTCCAGAAGATGCCTCAATAACAGCTAAACACGAGTCCAAGCAAAGCCCTTTGATCCAAACCACTTCTCCTTCAAGATTTCTCCAAGCAACACCTCTCCAAGCTCCAATTTGCTCCACCAATGCTCTTCTCCACGAGATTAGGGTTCCTGGAACTCAAGGGGGGGTAAGAGAGGCTGTGGAGGGGTATAATGTTCTTTATATAGGGCTCAACCCCGGAAACTAGGGTTTTCTCCATACAGCACCTACTCGCCGAGTCCATACTTGGGACTCGCCGAGTAGGCCACTCGGCACGCGACCATGACCGCGACCTGACTCGCCGAGTCTATCCATGGACTCGCCGAGTCATCCTCTAAAACTTACACTTTTAGCCCTTCAACTCTACCCTTGCGAATCCGGGATGTTACAATTCTCCCCCTCTTAAATTAGGCTTCGTCCTCGAAGCCTTCGGCATCTCATCTTCAATTTACTTCCCACTATGCGCCACTTGACCTTGACCGAACCAAGTCCCTCAAAGTACAACCATAGAACCAGAAGCTCACTTTCTCCTTCCATACGGTGTTCCCACCACCTACTCAAACCGGCACCCCCTGTACCCTCCGATAACCACACTCAACAACCGAGAATTACCCATGATGCCTTACTGCTCCAATTCTCATCTTTCACTTGACTCACATGGCTATAGAGCCACAAACCCTCGGATCCCCTATCCGAATTCCACTCTACCCTTACCATGACGATCGAAAGACCCAATCTTCCATTTCGGAGCAACTCCCCCGAGTTCTCCTATCGCAATCACACATACATGCTGATCTAGCTCTGGTACCCTCAGGTGCGGATAATCTGATATACCGACGATATCCTCAACATCCCTCCAGGATTAAACCACTGATACATACCCAGAACCCTGATCATGATCTCACTGAGAGTCCAAGACTCTTGCTCTGCATCCCTTCCGAACTCCCCTCCCTGACTCCACGTTGCGATATTCCCTCTGCGCCCAAAGCAACATATCGAGTCGAATAAGCTTATATTCCGCCGCCGCAACACACTACTCAAAGACCATCGACGGGCCACAGTGACCGCAACTCCACATTGCCGCTTTCACTTCCGTGAATTCGCTCTCCCTTGCCGGAGTTTCATTCCTCCCTGCAGTGCACTCAACATCCATGCGCTACCGCTACTCTGCCTCTCATCACAAGGGCTCTCAAGCCCATGCACTACCTTTACCGCTAAAGATCGCTCGCCGGGGCCAGACCTCCCAATGTATTCCCACTGCAACATACGCAACCCATAACCTCCAACCGATCCAACATTACCCGCAGAGTCTTCAGCATGACTGGACCGCCTCCCCGGGCCTTCAGTCAATCTGGACCACTCTCAGAACCTTCAGCCAATCTGACTGGACCGTCCTCCGAGCCTTCGGCCTGACTGGTACGCCTACCGGCCTTCAGTCTATCCGGACCGCTCAACAATCACTCATCATTCCGAACTATCTCTTCCGGAAATTCTCCCGTGCGCACCGTTCTAGCCCTCTAGGGGTTCCGAACTCTATCTCCATCATACATACTCGATCCCGGCCTGCCCCCATGCCTTCCTCAATCAACTGCTCTAGATCTGTATTTCGCCCCCGCACGCCTATTGCATCACCCATGCGAGCCTGCTCTCATCTGATAGAAATACCGCTGAATTTCCCCAAGCGGCTAAATAACCTTTCATGCCCAACGACCATCCGGAGAATTTCCAATTCTCCCCCACTTAAGACACTGACAGATAATCACCGGTCGCCATCACCGATCCCCCAAAGCACCTCGCAGGAATCAACACATGCACTCCAAGTGCGTTTCACCAGTACCATCAGCTTTCATACAAATCATGCTCCCCCGCTGTACAACCCGCTCGAAAGCGACTCAACCTTCATCTTTCCGTTTCCTCAGATTGCAGAATCCAACTAGCCTCCAAACTAACGCTGCATTCGCCACCAATCCTCACAAAGATAATCAATGATGGATCGAGGTACAATCCCATAACCATAACGATCCCTTAAGGGACACAAGATATTAAAACCAAAATCTCGATCACAACTCGCCAATCCCTCAAGGAACAACGAATACCACAAGAAACCCGAAACGCAATTTCCATAGCCAACCATTGAAACTAGCAGATAACAATACTCCACAACAATTATAAATAATCAAAACATCAGAAAGAAACATACCCGCAACAGCAAGCTGAAAAACACGACCCTAAGCCCTTGGGGGCTCCGCTCCACCCTGACCTCCACCTGTGATCCTCAACGTAGCCGGTGCTGGAGCCTGCACCGATCCTGCAACAATCTGTGGACAGTTGACCTTCAAATGTCCAACCTGATGACAATGATAGCATATCCTCAAATCCCGAACCGACACCGACTGCCGACAATCCCTCGCATAGTGTCCCTCCTTCCCGTACTTGCGGCATGCTCCACCGGACCGACAAACCCCGGCATGACCCCTTCCACACTTACCACAGACGTGGCCACCCTGATCTCCCATCCTGAAATCAACGGTCTTAGACCGTTTCGTCGCCGGCTGCGACTGAACCGGAGCTTGCCTCAGCTCCCGCATCTGTAACTCAATCTCTAACTCACGCCGCCTGGCGGCCTCCTGCAACTCCAGCAAAGTCTCGCACCTCTGCGCAGACACAAACTGTCTGATATCCCTCTTTAGCATGCTCAGATATCGAGACATCTGAGCCTGCTCCGAAGCGAACTCAGGGCAAAACATCGCTCGCTCAGTAAACATCCTGGTGATTTCCGTCACCGATTCTGAATCCTGTTTCAGCTCCAAGAACTCCTGAGCCAACCTCTCCCTCTCGACCTGTGGAACATAACGAGTACTGAACATCTCCCTGAACCGATCCCATGAGATCGCAGCCCTCTGCGCATCCGAGTACGATCCCGTGGTCAATCTCCACCAATCCTTTGCTCCGAGCCTCAACAGGTTCAAAGCACACCTCACCCTCTGATCAGCAGGGCATGAACACGTGAAGAAACATCCCTCCACATCTGATAACCACCTCATAGAAACGATCGGATCCTGAACTCCATCAAGAGTGGGAGGCTTCGTATTATCGAAGTCCCGATACTGAAAACCTCTACTGGCTCCTCCCCCTGCCGCCGCTACTGCTGCGGTAGCCGCCGCAGCAGCCGTCTCCGTGAGAGCCGCATAACGCTCATCAAAATACTCCACCATGGCGGTCTTGATCGACCCAAACAACTCTGGCAGCTCAGCCCGAATCAATGCAGCAACCTCATCCTGCAGAATCTCGCGAATCCTCGCATCCAACTCGTGCGTACTCATCTGACTGACAACCTCTGGCTGTGCAGACCCACTTGGAGCTCCCTCTCCTGCTCCTGATCCTGACCCGGATCCACTCCCAGCGTGCCCTGGAATCTCCATACTGAAAAGAAAACACCAATCTCAGACATATTCCACTATACCGGGAACCAGCTCTCGTCCCAACTTTAGAGGTCATGATTTCCCTGATACGCGTATGAGTCCGTGCTTTCAGTAGTACGGGCCCATACTACCTTCCACACCAACCCATATTTGTATGAAGTACTCCCACAACACCCTAGCGACACACATATCAACGCTCTATCCTCACCACTAGAGGAACACTAGAAATCTCTCACAAGGAACCCTAGGCTAGCAGGCATCATAAATCAGGCAACTCATCAATAAATCCTGAAGATCCCTAGCCTAACTCTAGCATGCTGTTCTTTCAAAGCTCAATAAAACAATTGCCATGTATGATATTTTGGGGTTACTTACTGGCTCCGGCTGATCGTACCTCCGCGTCCTCCTTTACTTATTTTGAAAACCATTTTAATTTCTCTTTTTGAAAACTCTCCTCGATTTGAGACTGGAGTCACACAAGTGTCCCTCCAATTCACTCAAACCAAGGCTCTGATACCAACTTGTAACATCCAAAAAAACACAACCAATTTAAAATTTTCAAAACAACCCGATTTTCATTAAAATGTTTACAAAAAGGTTTTCAATACAATTCATTTAAGTATTCCCAGAATCATGTCATTACGAATTCATAAGGAGCGGTACGATCGTGCCTTCGCCTTGCCACAGTCTCCTGAAGAACCTGAAAACATTAAACCACAACTGTAAGCCCGAGAGCTTAGTGAGATACCCCCAAGATACCAACCACGCATACGCCCTTCCAGGCTACGACCTTCCGGCCCAAAACATATAACTCGTACATAACATAACAGAACATAGAACAATCATGCATGTCGGGTCTACTGTGACTGGTCCGCCGTATCGGGCCTTCAGTCCATCGGATCCATCCTCCGGGTCTAGTTATGTCCTTCGAGTCTACAGTGGGGTTGGTCCGCCCGCATCGGGCCTTCAACCCACCTGGTCCACTCTCTGAGTCTACAGTGTGACTGGTCCGCCCGCATCGGGCCTACAGTCGGCCTGGTCCACTCTCCGAGCCTCGGCACGTCTGGTCCGCCTACGTGGGGCCTACAGCCTATCCGGACCGCTCACTGGGCCTTCGGTTCAACCGGTCCGCCCTGGGTATCTTGGCCTACAGCACAAAGCAGGACCCGCCTCAACCCATCTCTAGTCCAAACAACCATGTATACAAAACATACATTCATATAACAGACATAATTAACAAACCGAGTAACAGATCACATAGCATATCATTACTTTAACCGGGCTACCGACCTACCCGTTCACTAGCATAGCATTACTCTGCATATCGAGAACTGACCTTTACAAGGCCCCCTAGCATGTATCATCCTAACTACGAGGATGCAGACACAACCAACAACAACATGATAAACGTAACTGAATCTCAATACAAATAAGGGCCGGCCTTGGTGCCTTAGACCCTGTTGATATAGTGAGGATAACTCACCTCGAAACTGACGGCTGAAAAGATAAGATCCCACTGCTTCGAGCTCTGACACAACTCCTCCACTCGACATCAACAATAACCCAATAAATACCCATAATTACCGAAATACCCCTGGAAGACAACTGATCAACTTTGGACAAGTCAAAGTCAACCCCTGACAGACCCTACTCGCCGAGTCAACCCGATGACTCGCCGAGCCCTTATGCTCAGAATTCCCTCACTTAGTGACCCAACTCGCCGAGTCACCCCACTCGCACCCAACTCACCGAGTCGTCCCTCGACTCACCGATTCGTCGACTCAACCAGGAATATTGGGACTTCCTCGACATGACTCGCCGAGTTCAACTGGACTCGCCGAGTCCAAGGCAATCTTCAACCTACTCGCCGAGTTGTTCTTCCAACTCGTCGAGTTCAAGGCCATCTTCAAGCAACTCGTCGAGTCGACCCATGTGACTCGCCGAGTTCCACCGGTCTGAATCCATACAGAAGCATCTCAGGCCATGCAATTGATCCAAAACATAGATCCAGCCTCCTACAATCCATCCATCACGTAAAGTGGCAAACTTTACGTGAACCAAACGAGATCTAGGCCATTTTCACCTTAAAACCAAGGTTTGGGACATGATAGCTTCACTCATAGCACAAAGGTTGGGACTTTAATGCACTCAATGACTTCTCCACTCCAGATCTGAGGTAGCAACCTCAGATCCATCCTCCAACACCAAAATGTCACACAACCAAGCATCCCACACAACCCCAAATGATGAAACTAGGAATGCACAGCTTAAGGACGAAGATATTACCTCCAGAAGATGCCTCAATAACAGCTAAACACGAGTCCAAGCAAAGCCCTTTGATCCAAACCACTTCTCCTTCAAGATTTCTCCAAGCAACACCTCTCCAAGCTCCAATTTGCTCCACCAATGCTCTTCTCCACGAGATTAGGGTTCCTGGAACTCAAGGGGGGATAAGAGAGGCTGTGGAGGGGTATAATGTTCTTTATATAGGGCTCAACCCCGGAAACTAGGGTTTTCTCCATACAGCACCTACTCGCCGAGTCCATACTTGGGACTCGCCGAGTAGGCCACTCGGCACGCGACCATGACCGCGACCTGACTCGCCGAGTCTATCCATGGACTCGCCGAGTCATCCTCTAAAACTTACACTTTTAGCCCTTCAACTCTACCCTTGCGAATCCGGGATGTTACATCAACGATTGGATCTTTGAGCCATAAGAGGGGTAAGATGTTCTTTTACCCTTCCGAGAGAACTTAGAGAGGGATTATTCAAGCCTTTGACAGTTGTATTGATTAGAGTAATTATTCCATGTGATTAGACAGAGGCTAGACCATTATTACCGAGTTACCCGAGGTGAGCCTTCTCACTATACTATACCTAGAGTGGTAATTAGAGTTATGTGACAGAGTATCTTGTATGCTTTTGTATGATGTGATTTGTGCTATGTATGATTCAGAGTTCACAGAGTTAGGACCACTAGGTCCACAGAGTTATGCGACTGGAGGGTCCCACAGAGATACATTGGCCAGAGGGTCAAACAAAGTTATAGCCTCGAGTGGCTAATATGTGTTGTATGTGGTATTTTAGGGAACTCACTAAGCATTAATTCTTTACCGTGTTATGTGTTATGTGTTTCAGGTACCAGTGAGGATCACGGTAAGGCGTCGGCATGATCCGTACACACTCATGGAGTTTATGTTTTGAGATTCTGAGATATGTTTTGTTATGATAACATTGGATACATTATGTTTTGATATTATCTTATGAATAAATGTACGTTTTAAAAATGAAAAATTGTTTTGAAAATTTACGTCGTTACAAGTTGGTATCAGAGCCTTGGTTTGAGGGATTCGGATGCACCTTCGGGCGTATCTGAACTCAGACTGAGGATTTGAGAAATTTTTCATAAATAAAACATTTTTTCTAAAAGAGTAAAAGGTTTTGAAACGACCAGAGCAGAGTAGTGTGTACGATCAGCCAGCGCCCGAACGGTGATTTCCCAAAATACCTTTACATTATGTGTTATGAGATATGATATGCATGCTAGAGTAGGCTAGGTATTCATATTAGGACTAGAGAGGCTTGATTTGTGATGCCTTAGCCTAGGAGATTACTGCTACTATGATATGTTTTAGAGTGAGTAGGTAGCAGTGAGTAGCGTACGAGAGGTCTGCTGGAGAGTAGCTTACTGCATAGCAAGATTAGAGTACTTGTGATCTGGGATCCTAGGAGGAGGACTTGGGGTGAATACTGATGCGGTGTGGAAGGTAGTATAGGCCCGTACTACTAAAGACACCGGATCAGTGCACAGTCCAAGTAAGAATCCTTGGGGTACAAGGGAGCTAGTAGGGTTGGGTTATCGAATGCGAGTACACTCGAGCGAGTCTCTGATATTTTTGTGTTGTATTTTAGAGACATCATGGTGAGTACGCACCACACCCCAGAGAGCAGCGGTGTCAGCGATGAGGAGATGCACATGATGATTCATGAGGACGTGGCTGCGGCCATACAGGCTGAGATGCCGGAGATGTTTGGGTCTAACAAGACCGCATTGATCGAGACTTTTGATGAGCGGTATGCTGCTCTTACTAATGCTGCTGTTGTTGCGGCCATAGCAGCCGTCACTGATGCCAGGCCACAGGGAGGTAACTCGTTGCTGTACCGAGAGTTCAGCAAGACGAAGCCTCCAGAGTTTGATTGGACGCAGGATCCTATAGCCGCGATGAGGTGGATTTCTGACATTGAGGGGTTCTTCTACACGTGTTCATGTCCGGAGCATCTAAGGGTACGGTTCGCGTTGAACCAGCTTCTTGGGAGCGAAGGACTGGTGGAAGTTCGTGACAACGCACTTCACTTCTACAGAGCTTGCCGCGGTGACCTGGGAGAGGTTTACCACCATGTTTATTGATGATTACATTCCCCAGGTGGAAAGGAAATGGTTAGCCCAGGAGTTCTTATCCCTCAAGCAGGGAACTGACTCTGTTACTGTGATCACCAGGATGTTTCACGAGAGGGCGATGTTTTTCCCTGAGCATGTGTCTACTGAGCAGGAACGCATGAGTCGATACCTGAGTATTCTGAGGTGAGACATTCACGAGTTTGTGGCAAAATCGACCTATCGGACTTTTGCCGAGCTTCAAGGAAAATGTTGGGAAGAGGGAGATTGAGCTCGAGATGCAGGCCAGGGAGGAGGCGGAGTCTCAGGGGAGGGATCAGCGACCGACACAGTCCCAGCCGGCAGCCAAGCGGGTAAATCCTGCCGATTCGAGATCAGGGAACCAGAAGGGCCGCGCTTGTGGCAAGTGCGGCAAGATCCATGAGGGGATTTGTCGAGCAGGGTCTTGCTACAAGTGTGGCAAGGAGGGGCATATGGCTAAGGATTATCCCAAGGGATTTGTGGTGTACTTCCACGACAAGCAGACTGGCCATGGGAAGGTCGAGTGTCCACAGTTGCGGTGGTCGGCGCAGGAAACACCACAGGGATCTGCCCCTGCTTCCTTACTAGCTACCGAGATTCGGCCAATAAAGGCCGAGGCACCGAAGGCTCGCGGGAGATATTGTATTCTTTCATCTATTTATTTCAAGTTTGAGATATTGTGCTTATATTATGGTATGTATTGGTACTTTTCTTGTGAATTCTGTACCTGCTCTGGTGTTATTTGACTCGGGTGCGAGTCGACCTTTCGTATCATTAGCGCTTATTCAGCACATTAGTATCCGACGAGGGGCGTTGAGTCGACCTCTATGAGTTTCTATAGCCGACGATCGAGTAGTATATGCGACTGATGTGATTAAAGGATGTGTACTCAAGATCTTCGGTGTTGAGTTCCCGATAGATCTAGTACCGATTGCGATGGGAGATGTATGTGTTTTTATGGGCATGGAGTAGTTGAGCCGGTTCCGGGCTGTTATAGATTACGAGCGTTAGTTGGTGACTATATGAGACCCTAGTGGGTGAGTGCCATAGTGTACGGAGAGGGTACTAGGACCGGATCAGCTTTCTGCTCTACTGCTCGAGTGAGGCAAAGTTTACAGCAGGGTTGTATGGGTTTCTTGGCGTATGTCATGGATACGCGGGTTGGTGGTGATAGACCGAGTTTTGTGTTAGAGGTGCCAATAGTGTGTGATTTCGCAGATGTTTTTCCCGAGGAGTTGCCGGGTATGCCTCCTAAAAGGCAAGTGGAGTTTCGGATTGACCTAATGTCGGGTGCGGCGCCGATAGCCAAGGCACCCTATCGCCTTGCTTCGCCAGAGATGTAGGAGGATTCCTCGCAGCTTCAGGAGTTGCTGGGGAAGGGGTTTATTCAGCCGAGTAGCTCGTCCTGGGGAGCGCCGATCCTTTTTTTCAAGAAAAAGGATGGCTCACACCGGATGTACATTGATTACCGGGAGTTGAACAAGTTAACGGTCAAGAACCGTTACCCCTTACTAATGATCGATGATCTGTTTGATCAGTTGCAGGGAGCATCTTGGTTCTCCAAGATTGAATTGAGGTCTGAATATCATCAGATGAGAGTGCATGATGAGGATATGTAGTAGACGGCATTCAGGACTCGTTATGGGCATTACGAGTTTGTGGTAATGCCTTTTGGGCTCACCAACGCACCGGTAGCGTTCATGGATCTCGTAAACAGGGTGTATAGGCCAATGTTGGATCGCTCAGTGATCGTGTTTATTGATGTATTCGAGATCCAGAGAGCAGCATGAGGAGCATTTGAGGGAGATCCTCGAAGTTCTGAGATCAGAGAAACTATATGCCAAATTCTCCATGTGCGATTTCTGGTTACGAGAGGTCCAGTTCTTAGGGCATCTCGTCAACCAGAATGGGATATTGGTCGACCCGGCCAAGATAGAGGCTGTGATGAGATCGTAGGTGCCGAGATCCCCCACCAACATCAGGAGTTTTCTAGGGTTAGCCGGCTATTACCGAAGGTTTATTAGGGATTTCTCCAAAATTGTTGTTCCTCTCACCAAGTTGACTCGGAAGGGAGTGGCTTTTAGTTAGGGTCCTGAGCAGCAGGCCACATTCGAGACAGTTTGCCAGAGATTATGCGACGCCCCGGTGTTAGCCCTTCCGGAAAGGATGGAAGATTTTGTGGTCTAATGTGACGTATCGATATCAGGGTTGGGTGCGGTGCTGATGTAGTGTCACACCCCCGAACCAGACGGCGGAAACGTCCGAGGGCTGTCGTGACTTAATTGAATACCATAACATTGAATATATATGAAACATAACATCATTCATCACCATGCATTAATATAGTACAACCGGTAAAGTTTACACTGAGTACATTGTTTTAATATTACATTCCCAAAAATAAATTGTTCGGTTCATAGATAAACAACTGCAATCCATCACTGAGTACATATTTCCTTTGGTTCACTTGCTACCTGAGAATACAAGTATTTTGAAAAACGTCAACATATGAAATGTTGGTGAGTTCATAAGCGGTATTTGAGAAGCAACATTTTGTATCATTTTGAAAACCACCAGAAAATCCGATATTTTCTGAAAAGAGTTTCTGAAAAAGTTTGTGAAGATCCATAAGTATGCTTGTTTGTTTCTATAGTTGTAAAAAGTATTCGTTGAACTTGTGTACGTTTCAAAGCTGTATGTATTGAAAAACCCTAGGAAAACCCGATGTTTTACAAACACTTGAATTCCATGTAGTTGTTGTACCATCGTGGCATGTGAAGTCATTGATTCCAGGCGTCGTCGGATTATTGCGCATTGTGAATTATTATAAACATGCGTTACGCAAACGATCAGTTTACAATTACACAAACGATCCCGTGGGTGTCGTCCGTACTATTCACGTAATCCAACCGCCCTGACTTCTTGTAGTCCCTCATCCGAAGAGAAAGAGGGCACGAAGACCTCGGTAACTCCATTAGCCGGTTGGGGATAAAAATGTACGAAGGGTCCTTGACCCACTCGCATGTGAATAACCGACTTTACTAGCAGTACCAAAGGACCCTTAGGGACCAATAGTAAAAGCCATTGAAAGTCCTTTTACGCTGTGCTGGATCATGTGAGACCCAACAACTCGTAAGGTTGGAGTCTTCGGGCCTAAAGATCAGGTCATCGGGCTAGCTAGGCCCAACAAACAAGATTTTACACTTTTGGGGCCCAAAGATGGTGCGTCGACGTCTGTGCATTCTCGCGTGTGTATTGAATTACCAAATGTTTTCGTGTATGAGTCGAGTTATCGCCGTGTTAGTAGTTTCGGATTGTTATTGATTCGAGACCGAATCAATTCGTTTAACAACGATTTTTGGTATTGCTGTGTATTGTATTACGTCGGTAGTCGTAGTGTCAGTGTTTGATCACAACGGATGTATTGAATTAACATTTCAACTTTTCTGTTACAGCCCCTCTTTTTGTTGTGAATTTACTTTTTCAACCCTTTATAAAAAAAATTACCGGTTTGGTCCTTAAACCATTTTTCTTGACGTTTTAACCCCAAAACCTATTGAAATTGATATTATTCAGCATATTTTTAGTTGAAAACAGTTTGAGTCCCTGAAAATTCAGTTTTCTCGGTTATAACCCCTCTTTTTCACAGATTTTACATTTTTGGCCCAAATTGGAAAATCTTTGCAACTTTGATCCTTTTTAAATTTGAAAAGCATTTTAAACCTTAGAAAAGGACTTGGAACACTAGTAGTCCATTGTTTTATAGAAAAACACAGTTTTGGCCCTTCAAAACAGAAAATTTCGCATATTGGGCCCTATTGGGCCGAAAATGTCATTTTTAGCCCATTAAGCTTGAAATTTATGTTTCTAATCCTCCAAAAAGTATATTTCCAAAAAGTATATTTTCAGAAAACATTTTATGTCCAAAAATTAAGTTTTTAGCCGAAAGAAAGTGTTATTAAGCCATTTAGCTATTTTTCTTGGAACACTTTGTATGTAGAAACACATTTGATGCTAGTATCATTTAACATAAAGTATATCTCGATTTTTAGGGGTTTATGGCTAGATCCAACATTATAAACACACAAAAACACACATATAAGCATAGAAATCATGCAAGGCATACAAAACACTTATAGATCTACACTTTCACTTGTATTCCCCCCCCCCCCCCCATATAACTTATAAAACAGAAAAATAGGGAGTATGAAGCTCACCTTAGGGTGTAGTTTCGGTTTTTGAAGAAAAGATGGAAGAAAACTTGGTGATTTTTGGCCTTAGCACCCTTTTCTTGAAGATCTCGAGTTTGAGGTGGTTCTAGGATGTAAGATCACGATTTTTGCATGGATTAGGAAGAGATTTTGATAAAAACAAAGAATCTAAGTCATAGATTCAAGCATAACCTTACCTTAGATGAAGAGTTTGTGGAAATATCCTCTTGAAAGCCTCTTAATTTTCGAGATTTTGAATGTAGAGGAGGGATGAGTTCTTGAGTATTCTAGAGAGAATTTGTGAGAGATTTGTGAATGTGTGTGTGTGATTCGGCCGAGAGTGAGAGAGGGAAAGAAGAAGTGATCTTTGAAGTGATATGTTCCTAGAAGTATGAGAGGTGCATGGAAACATGTTGGATATAAATGAGGTGGCATGCAAATAGTCAGCATTTCTCCATTTCTTCTTGGAATTGGGCCTTGGGCCGAGAACTTTGAAGGAAAAAGGAAAATTTGGGCTTTTTGCCCCTAACCCAATATTAGAGTTAGTTTGGGTGTTCATTGGCCTTATAAAATAAAATTGTGATTTTCATGCTTTATTAAGCTAGATTAGGTTAAATCATGGATCAAAGCGTTTAATTTATTTCATTCTAGGCCCAATATGGCCCAAAATATTGAAATAAATAAATGTGGGTCCAATTAGAGCCCAATTAAGGGTTCTAAGCCCATGATAGTCAAATTGGAAGCTTATTGGTCCATTTGGGTCCAATAAGGAAGTCCTAGTCCAAAATGGACCTAAACAAGAACTTCTAGGGTTTCCAATTGCTTGATGACCATTTGTAGTACTTGTATAATGTATTTGATTGAAGTTTTTGATGTCATATAATAAGCATCACACATGCTTTTAAGTTTTTGGTTCAACATTTTTCTTGAGTTTAGTGATTACAAGACACAAAATTTCTAGTTGTGACATGTAGAGAGGGCACGTGATAGCATATGCATCAAGGCAGCTGAAGCCTCATGAGATGAGGTATCCCACCTACGATCTAGAGTTGGGGGCAGTGGTGTTCACCCTCATGAACTGGCATCACTATTTATATGGGGTTCGGTGTACTATATATACGGACCACAAGAGCTTGAAGTATTTGATGGATCAACCCAACCTGAATATGCACCAGAGGAGATGGTTGGATGTGGTCAAGGATTATGATTGTGAGATCCTGTACCATCCGGGTTGGGCTAACGTTGTACCCGATGCCTTGAGTCGGAGGGCGGAGAGTGCCCCGATACGAGACATTTGTATGAGGATGAAGGTAATGACTCCGGTGTTGAATACCATACGAGAGGCCCAGGTTAAGGTCGTGAGGCCGGAGAACCGAAGGAGAGAGCGGGCGATCAGGAAGATATTTGAGTTCGTTAATGATGGCCGAGGGCTTATGACCTTTGGGTGCTGTTTGCAGGCGGGGCATGTACTATCCAGATGGAGGAGGCACACAGATTGAGGTTTTCGATCCATCCCGGGGCCACTAAGATGTATTTGGATCTGAAGAGAGAGTATTGGTGGCTCTGTATGAAGAGGGATGTGGCGTGCTTTGTTGAGAGGTGCTTGACCTGTCACAGAGTTAAGGCCGAGCACCAGCGTCCGCATGGTAAGTTGCAACCACTTGAGATTCCCCAATTGAAGTGGGAATAAATTTCTATGGATTTTATCACCAAATTGCCGAGGACCGCGAGGGGTGTCGATGCAATTTGGGTGATCGTCGACCAGCTGACGAAGAGCCCTCACTTTCTTGCTATCAGTGCGAGCTCTTCCGCTGAGAGGCTGGTAGAGTTGTATGCGAGAGAGGTGGTATCATGGCATGGAGTGCCAATCTCGATTGTGTTAGATCGAAATGTACGTTTCACTTCCAGGTTCTGGAAGAAGTTCCATGAGGAGTTGGGCATGAGGCTGCATTTCAGTACTGCTTACCACCCATAAATGGACTGACAAAGTGAGCAAACGATTTAGACGTCGGAGGACATGCTCCGAGCATGTGTGTTGGACTTTGGAGGATGTTGGGACACGTACTTTCCATTGGCTGAGTTTTCCTATAACAACAGCCACCATTCAAGCATTGATATGCCTCCCTTCGAGTTGTTGTATGGGAGGATGAGTCAGACTCCCATCTGCTGGGGAGAGGTAGGGTAGCAAGTGATGGGCAGCACTGAGATAGTGCTTCAAATGACAGAGCAGATACAGCAGGTCAGACAGAGGTTATTAACAGCTCAGAGTCGCCAGAAGAGTTATGCAAATAGGCGACGATCCGAGCTCGAGTTTCAGTTTGGAGATCTCGTGCTCCTGAAGGTATCTCCTTGGAAAGGAGTGATCTGATTCAGGAAGAGGGGCATGCTTGGGCCCCGATACATTGGTCCATTCAAGGTGATTGCGAGGGTAGGAAGGGTAGCATATCGTTTAGAACTACCTGCTGAGTTGAGTCAGATTCATGATACCTTCCACATGTCTCAGTTGAGAAAGTGTATAGCCGATGAGACAGCGGTAGTGCCGCTGGAGGATATCCAGATAGTTGCGAACCTGAATTACATTGAGAGGCCAGTTGCAATTGTCGATCGGAGGATCAAAGTTCTGAGGAACAAAGAGGTGCCCCTGGTTCAGGTCTAGTGGCAACACTGGATAGGGTCCGAGCTGACTTGGGAGCTGGAGTTGGAGATATGGGAGCAACATCTGGAGTTGTTTACGGCATGAGACTTCGAGGGCGAAGTCTGATTCTAGTGGGGGAGAATTGTAACATCCCAAAATTCAGGTGCAATTCTTAAACCCTTCTTCTTTTCCAAGTTGTCAAATTTAACCCTAAATAGAAAATTATGACAAATGAGTACGCTAGGCGTACCTAAGAGTACGTTGCGCGTACTCATGCGCTTAAGTTGGATGCGGACTCGCCTAGGTACGCTAGGCGTACCCAGGGTTACACTGGGTGTAGCGAGCCCGGATGCAAACCCTAATTGTGGCTTGTGAACTATAAAAGGAATATGTTGGTCTTGTCCCCCAACCACCATTCCTCAGAGAAAAACCCTAGGAGAGCATATTATCATTCCAAGCTAGTGTGTGAGTGTTCTTGAGCTAAAAAGTGCCTTTGTGTCTTAGTGATGAAGAAGAGGAGGTTCTTGTGGAGGCTAGTAGTTGGAGTGCAAGCTTGCATCTGAGTTCTACAGAACGAGGAACTTCACTTAGAGGTAAAAATCTTAGAGCTTTCCTTGTTATTGTTGATTTGTGTTTCATGAACCAATTTTTTAGGGTTTTTGGTCCCAAGGTGGAGACTTTATGAGCAAAAGGTCTTCATAAGCTTAGATCTACTATATTTCAGAGTATTATAAGTTGTGGGTTCATAAAAATCCAATCTTGGACATGAATATTAAGCCATGCATGAGATCTAGGATTTATGAGGAAAGAGGAAAGGTGTTAGAGTGATTAGTGACCTTTACAGTCATGCAAAGGCTTAAAGGTTTCGACTTTATGGATTAAATGGCCTTACGGAAGTCAAATCTGAAGTATCAGTATATGTCTTAACCGTTTAAGACCCAAAATCAAAGGAGTATGAAACTAGGATTGACGTGGGGCGTAATCCCAGTACACGCAGCGTAAGGGGTCGCGTTCCCCGTTTCTGTCAAGTCGTCGGGTACACCCAACGTACAGACTTGGTACGCAAAGCGTAACCCGGAGGGTTGACTTTTGTTGACTTTTAGGGTTTAGTCAATGATTGGATCTTTGAGCCATAAGAGGGGTAAAATGGTCTTTTACCCTTCCGAGAGAACTTAGAGAGGGATTATTCAAGCCTTTGAGAGTTGTATTGATTAGAGTAATTATTCCATGTGATTAGACGGAGACTGGACCATTATTACCGAGTTCGAGATTTACCTAGTTACCCGAGGTGAGTCTTATCACTATACTTTACCTAGACTGGTAATTAGAGTTATGTGATAGAGTATCTTGTATGCTTTTGTATGATGTGATTTCTATGTGAGTTGTGCTATGTATGATTCAGAGTTCACAGAGTTAGGACCGAAAGGTCCACAGAGTTAGGACCACTGGGTCCACAGAGTTATGCGACTGGAGGGTCCCACTGAGACACATTGGCCAGAGGGTCAAACAGAGTTATAGCCTCGAGTGGCTAATATGTGTTGTATGTGGTATTTTGGGGAACTCACTAATTATTTTTGCTGACCGTGTTATGTATTATGTGTTTCAGGTACCAGTGAGGATCGCGGGAAGGCATCGGTATGATCCGTATACACTCATGGAGTTTATGTTTTGAGATTCTGGGATATTTTTTGTTATGATAACATTGGATACATTATGTTTTGATATTATCTTATGAATAAATGTACGTTTTAAAAATGAAAAATTGTTTTGAAAATTCACGTCGTTACAACTCGAGTATCTCGAGCTCAAGGATCTAGAACCATATCATCTTTTGGCACTCAAAGGAGGTATAAAGCTTCCATCTTTCCTCTTAAAAGCTTAGATCTAGGATTATGGAGCATTGGACATTTTTAGGTCGAAAGGATGGATCTTTTTTCATGCAACTTCAGTTTTGGGCTTGGGGTTGCTACCCTTGGGGCTCAAAACATTCCTTTAGCAGTAAAGTTTCAACCTTTAAAGCCTTTATGTATCCATGAATGAAATCTAGCCATTTCCAAGTTGGGTTCATTTGAGCTTAGCTAGTACGCTTACTATACACAAGAGTACGCCGCACATACTCAACCGATATGAGCTTAGTGTTTTGGGCCTCAATTTGGCCCATACATTGGACTTTCAGTCTTTGGGCCTACGTAGGCCATCAGAAGTCACATAATTTAGGTTAAGAATATGTTTGGGCTTAGGGAAGGCCCATTTGAGAAGTTAGGCCTAATTTAGAAAATTGGGCCATTAGTGGGCCTTTAATTGGCCATTGATGGACTTAGAAAGATTAGATGGAATTGGGCCGTGTTTATGGTCCAAATCAGAGTAGGGGTAAAATGGTCATTTTACCATTAAAAGGATTCTCATTTTGTCTAACTAAATATTGTTGTATAGAGTTAGTCGGGGAGTCGCGGGAGCAGCCAACAGAGATACCTCACACACGAGTTCAACATTTAGTTCAATAGGTAAGTTTCCCTCTAGTAAAACGGGTCGAAGGCACCAAGGCCGACCTGTATATGTTAAGTGAATGTTAGTAGCTTAGTGTGGGCGGGGCCCGTGTCTCCCAGTTAGTAGAGTGTAGGCGGGGCCCGTATCTCAAAGCATTATTTGAGCATATATATATATATATATATATATATATATATATATATATATATATATATATATATATATATATATATATATATGATTGTTTGATAGATGTAGATGTACTTTTCTGTGTGATACTTGTATGTATGTTAGTAGCTGAGTGTAGGCGGGGCCCGTTTCTCACAGTAGTTGAGTGTGTGCGGGGCCCGTATGTCAAAGTAGCCGAGTGTGGGCGGGGCCCATATCTCCTAGTAGCCGAGTGTATGCGGGGCCCGTATCTCATAGTCAACGGAGTGTGAGCGGGGTCCGTATCTCCTAGTTAGCGGAGAGTAGGCGGGGCCCGTATCTTTTACTTGCATATATATGAGCATGGTATATGGTAACTTGGGGAGACTCACTAAGCTTTATCCTTACAGTTTTTCAATTTTGGTTTCAGGTACTTCCACTAGCAAAGGGAAGGCCTCAGGATGATCGCATGGCACACACCACAATTTCAGCCTGGGATTGTTTTAGACTCTTATGATTACTATATGATTTTGATACAATTTTTGACATGATGTTTTTGAGATACATTGTTCTTGATTTTTATTATGATGATGGATGATTTATGGTCTTATTAACGATTTAAAAACGAAATTGTTGGCTTGTATTTTGGGATGTTTCACCTTGGAAGTGATTTCCATGGTGAAATCAATCCAATGAGAGTTAGGGTTTGAATCCTTAACTAGTGATTACTTATTGATGCATTGGATGTTGGATTATGTTGAATTAGGTAGTATTGGATGCTTAATTCATTGATTGGGTTTGATTAGAAATAGAAAATGTGAACTTAGAAATATAATCCATTAAGTGGTCATTTTAGCCATTAGAGTCATTAATTTCTTAATTAGATAAGATTGTGTATGAATATTCCTAAGAGCAAAGAAGATGGATCAAGGTGTATCATTCGACTAATAGAGCCATGGGTGGTTAGTTTTTACTAACGATTAAGGTGAGTAATAACTCGCACTCTATCTACATATGTTGTTATATATATATATATATATATATATATATATATATATATATATATATATATATACACACACACACATGCACATAAGCTTGTGAGATATACGTTTAAAGTTATGTATCAGAGCATACACACATATATATAGAGTATGAAAGAGGTATATGCTGAGACACATGTATCAGGGCATGTATGTATATCTAGAGTATTTATGGTTATATGAGAAAGGTACTTGTTAAATACCTAAGAGGTGTAGAAAGAAATATAATGTGATTGTATGTACTATAATCATTTAAAGAAGTATGTAACCATGTGCAGATTCTAATGGTATTATGCGTAACACTTGCCACATGTAGATGAGGACAAAATAGGATTATATGCATTATAGTCCTATGTAAGTATGTATGTACGTTTTTATGTATGTCTAAACATTATTGGTAGTCCGTATATGTTAATGGACATGTATAAAGATTAATTAATTTATGAGTTAAGTATTAATTAATAGTAGATAATCTCTTGATGAGATAAAGAAATAGATTGTCCATGGGACCAATATCATGTGATGAGTCACATGAAAGATTAATAGATGAGCAGAAAGATGATTCATTCGTGAAAAAGAACATGGTTCCTTTCTGAACGAGATTATGTTTCCTACGAGGAGACAGACGATGATTCCTTCAAGAATGTAGATAGATGATTCCTACAGGAATAAACTTATGTGTGGTTAGATAAGATTAAGAAGGATTCCATGAGTGGAGCATGATAAGAAAGTTCTTGAAAGAACATAAGATGTAATTTGTGGAGGATTAAGAGTAAGGAATCCATGAGTGATTCAAGAGAAGAAGGATGAGTAGAGATCCACGGGGGATCATAAGAGAGGGGAGTAAATCCGGATGAGTGTACCCAATAATGTAGTGGGAAGCAGATTATAGTATTAGATGGGACTATTGGGTCTAGATGAGAATAGAACGATGAGGCATTAGAGTTGAGAATAGAGTGATAAAGAGAAGGAAGAGTAAGAGATGTACGAATGGAAAAGTAAGAACACTAGAAGAGCATGCATAGGGTATGAGAAGAACAAACAGAGTATGGGACGAGATAAGAGGAAGTGATAGAGTAGTCATGGTATGAGATGATATAAGAGTAAGGGACAAGAAAAGATAAGTCGAAAGAAGAGTATGAAAGATATAAAGAAAAGTAATGGTAGAGTATGTATAAAGTACGAGATGAGCCTGAGAAGAGGCTAAGAAAAAGTATGCATAGAGAAGAAAATAGTAGACTAGAGAAGAAGAGTATTAGATAGACCATAGGTAGAAGGTAAAGATGAGAATATGATAGAAGATATATGAATGAGAAAGAATAACAATGTCTATTATTATAAGAAATGATTAGATTGCAGAGTATGAGAATGAAAAAAACTAATAAAGATAGAGTATGTTTTGCAGGTTTAGGTTGCAAACATGGTACGTGGAAAGTGATTTGTACACAACAGTTTTTTGTCATACACAACAATTTATAAATTATAGAGTTGTAGATTACAATATTTTAAAACACCAACTATTGTGTACAAATCACTTCCCATTTTATTGTAAAACCAGGATTAAACATATTATGTAAAGTGTTTTAAATTTTATAAAATTCATATTTGTTAGCAAACTCTAATATATTCTTGTAGATGTGTGTGTAGAAAATATGCGTCTGTACATGTACTCCCATTTTGTATAATTTTATTTTATTTTCTTCAAGCTTTTTAAGGATTTGTTTTAGTTGATTGATGTTTATCCGTCGTTATGAAGTTGTACTATCTAAATATAATGCAATTAATTAAATATGGATCAATGTTTTTAAATTTGTAATATTGACGTTTCAAACATAATTTTGTTTTCAACGCTATTCCTTTCCATGATTAAATAGATTTGATTATTATAATTAGGTCGGTATATTTTAATATTGGTATTTCATAGAAACGTTAGTGTATTTTCCTCATATTATTGGAAGTCGAACTCGAACATAAGCAGTGGTGAAGCTTGACCTTTTGATTTGGATGTGAAGATATAATATACATAAAAGTATAATATATACATAAAAGGTCGGCTTGACCTTTTTGATTTGGGGCGAAAATATAATATATATATATATATATATATATATATATATATATATATATATATATATATATATATATATATATATAAGTTGGAGAATATGAAGATCAAAACTCAAATTTTATATTTTTAGTCTTACTACGTGTAAAATTTAATAGGTATGAACGCTTATAACAAAAAACAGAAGAGGACAACAACCCTTCTAACCTTAAAGAAGCTCCTTGTAATGTAAGATTCGTATAATATTACATTTAATGGGGAAATATCGAACATATGGTAAATGTTAAGAACGTAAAAGTGGTCACAGTTCAATGTTATGTCACTTTATCTTTTATTACTATTGTTTATGAAATTATTATTTGAGGATATGACAACGTTGATTCCTAAAATAAATAGTCAATATTAAAACAAAATTTTCTATGAAATCATATTTTTTTTTAAGATTTTATATGAAATTAACATGCTTGCATATTATTGGTTTCGTATCTCATTTCGGTTAAGGTCTACGAATACGCAATGACAGTGAATCCACCATAAATGCGCAAAATCAACATATCGTTTTGAATTTTTTTGTAGATGGATTAATTTGTAATCTTAAAAACAATAATGACTTATAAATAATAATATTTGCCACTTTAAAAAAATCATATAAACATGAACATACTGACAATATCACTATAATATGAGACATTTAAAAAAAAAAAACTACAAAGTTTAGTTGTCGAGTTAAATCAAAAAATTATAAACAAAGATAGATTATATATAATTAGGCTAACGTATACACAATGCACAACTTAATCTTATACTATTAACATGAAAATGAGTTGTGAAATAATTTAGTCTAAGCCAATAATTTTAGTCGTAAATATTTCATTTTATTATTAATATAATCTCTAAATATCATTAAAAAATAACCTTTAATTCTAATTTGAAGAAATCATATTGATTGCATTTCTATATTTTTCACCATTGGATTATTTGTTGACATCATCTTTGTCAACCCTTTTATTTTTGTCCATAAATTTTATAAAACATATATTACGTTTTAAATTAGAAAGTCTATTAATCACAATTAAATCTCACAAAAAATAAAATGAATTAAATTAGTAATTCTATTAATAACAGTTAAATCACCAAAAATAAAATGAATTAAATTAGGAATTATATTAATGACAATTAAATGTCACCACAAATAAAATGAAAAAAATGCCCTGTCCCATCCCTCATTACCAGTACCCCTACCCTCTCTCCCTTTTTACTTTACATAATTTATCTAACCTAAGTTTTGTAGAGGGGAAGAAAATGGGGAAATAAGAAATAGAGTATATGTCGCCTTCGATCTGTGTAGACTAGTCTTGCGTTCGATCATCATTAAAGAAGGAGGAATGATATAGAGATAAATTTCTTTGTATTCTAATTTAGTTTGGTCGTAGTTTAGATCGATTTTGGGTACGTTTTGGATTATGTTTCTTTTATTCTGTTTCAACTATGAAGTTCCAATCTATAAAACCTTTTGATTTCAGTTTAAATCTATAATGGTACATTTTCTGAATTTGCTTCGATTTTTGTTCTTATGATCTGTATTGTTGATTTTGATTTTTTAAGTTATACATATCTGGAGAGCAAAATGATGGACACAGCAGCACCGCATCTCTCATCCATTGTTTCAATTTGGAAGATATGTCCACTAGTTAGTAAATTTGTATATGTCGATTTTCTTTTTTCTTTTTACATTTTTGTATAATCATTTAGTCAATGATTTTTTATGGCTTACCAGGTCGTGAATGGAAAATATACTCGAGTAAGTATTTATAATGCTTTACCCATTCAATCCCTTCCTAGATTTGGAGATGAAATTTAAACTCTTATATCATTGAGTGATCCACATATTCTACAACTCAGGAAAACCCAGTAGTGATATGTGTTTTGATTTATTGTAAAAAAGCATCTTTAAAAATACAAAGTGGGCAGTCAGAAATAAGTTATTACTTATCCTTTTTTAATATTATAAAAACATCTTTTAGACTCAATAGCAAAGAAAAGACAAAGTTTTAGTATGTCATGTAAACAGATTACATCGATAAATCTTATTGAAAAATGTTTGGGATTGATTAATTTTGGTTAATTAGCAGAGCTTTTTTTTTGGTTAACTTGTGTTGTCTGGGCATGCCGAGAAACATAGTAAGACCCTTGCTCAACCTTATTCTTTCGTTTAACCGGTTTGAATCTTCTTATTGAGTTTACTTTCCCAATGATAAATGGGTACACCCTACACTCTTGAAAATAGGGTTGGTAACATTGTGAGTATCAAGGTTTTCTCAGTAATAAGAGAAGATATTAGTATAAAAGTTGCAATATAAACCATTTTTAATTATATAATAATAACTAAACAAAGATATGTGAAAGATTATCTATATAAGTTAAATTGCAATATATAACATAAAAATCGTATGAAATTTTCATTGTTCCACTCCATGCCTCACAAATATGTTTCTGGAATGGAATTACTTATTCTATTATCTTGTTTTACGATTACCTATCCATTCCATTTCTTTGTTGTTCCATTCTTTACAACCTCATATATCTCAAAAAAGTAATTCAGAAATCCATCATACAATAGAAAATGTTTTATAAACTCCTATAAGGGAAGAAGAAAGATAAGACTAAATGAGTGTATGGTGTTAGTCTAATTATGATGTTCTTTAGTCTCTATTTGCATGTTTCTAGCTTGTTTGTAGTATTGTCTATAAAATATTGTTGTTATATTTGAAAGTTCATTTTACCATATTCATCTTTTTGTGTGTATATTTTAATCTTTCAGGTTTTTTAAAATTGTTTGAGGGATCTATTCTGCTTGGGAGTGGGGTGAAGTCAAGGGCCCTAAAACTGGAGGGTAGTTGTATTTAGAGTCACTTAAATATTTAAGATTTTTGTTGGCATTAATTTCAATAATCATATGTACCCTAGAAGAGATATCATAACCATAGTTTATTTTATATAATGTTTTTTTTGTATATTTATTAAATGTTGTACAGGTGATGTCTACAAGGTGTTCGTATTTTTTTTGTTGGCAAGTTATTACACTATCTAACACCATAATAATCTACAATATTTGTATAAGATGGTGACAATTATTATTTTTTATTGCAACTTCTCTTCATATTGATTATCCATTGTGGTTTGTGTTATGGAATGCTACCACTGAGAGGATTCCACATCGTGGGGCGTTGGAATTAATTACAGAATAAGGCATGATTTATATGCCTTTTTGGGTATTGATGGAAATGTTTAATTCTTGCTCATATAGATCGATAAGTAATTTACAATATGCTCTTTTAACCTTATATTAAAACCTTTTCTGGAAAAAAATTGCTTTTACTATTGAACTTTGAAAAAAAAAGTTCATATATAGCATCGTACTCTTAAAAAAAATGACTTTTTTGAATTATTTTTAATTGATATGGAAAATTATATTTTTTGTATATTGAAGATCATTTAAAGGATTGTCTTCTGGAAAACAAAATATTCATTAATAGCATTAAACTATGCAAAAAAGTTCATTAATAGCATCGTAGTTTCAAAAAATGACTTTTTCGTATTCTTTTTGGCTAATCTAGAAAAGTTTTATTTTTATGTACATTAGAGCTCATTAATATGATTTTTTTGAAAACATTTTATTAATGGAAAGTAAATTTTCATTTTCTTTCACATATAGACCATTTATACAAAAAAAAAAAAAAACATTTCAAATATGGACCATTTATGTATTTTTGTTCACAAGTGAACCATTTATGTAATTTATAAATTTAAATGTTAATTAGTAGGTCATTAATATGAGAATTTTCTAGGGAAAATTTGTTTTCAGTATTGAAATTTGCAAAAAAAGAAAAAAGTTTATTAATGGCATTGTACTTTAAAAAAATATTATTTTGGAATATTTTTAGATGATATTGAAACGTTTCATGTTTTCCAACATTGAAGCTCATTTGTAGGCAGTGTTCTGGAAGCGAATTTCATTAATAGCGTTGAACTTTGCAAAAAAATTCATTAATAACATCGTACTTTTAAAAAATAACTTTTTTTTTAGAATTCTTTAACTGAAGGTAGATTCCTTGAATGCCTACCTTGATAAACATATGTGGAGAAATCTTTTTGGAAAAGGATAAAATCCTGATATAACAATCCGAACAAAAAAAAGAAAAACCCAGTTTTGACTAACCAAATTTATTCAAAATTTTTATTCATTTTATTAGCTTACACACCATTTAGATGCTCTCAAAATAGCATATGAATATGAAAAAACTTCGAGATGTAATAAACCTAAATTGTTATTTGACATGTTTTGTACTTTCTAATGATCATTACCAGGAAACATATGAAGGATTTTCTTACCAAAAGAATGTGATCGATATACAAAACAATGTTGCATATTCATAACCTAATGTTCTGAAGTTACTGTAATAAGGTCTTCCTGTAATAGTTGATTGGCCCTACTCAACTATCCCATGTAAGTTAATGGATTTATGTTGTTCTAAATGTGTTAAAATGCTTCACTTAGGTGTTACTCAGCACATAGTCTGCAGAATATCCACATTGATTTCATCATTGAGAAGAACACATCACATCGACCAAGATTAGACCATCAACCATGCTAGTGACCCCCACTGAGATTAGTAATGTAATTTGAGTAATCATCCAAAACAAACAATGAACTTTGAACTGTAATAAATCTAAAATCAATTCCTAAATTGTACATCAAACTTCGAATGTTAAACCTTGAACATTTTCAATTAATATTATCGAGTTGATATGCATTTGATTATTTTGGTATATCGTAAATTGTTTAGCTTCCCCTGTTGAATTATGGAATGAATGTAATTTTTTACGTTTAACCATAAACATGAGGCTTTAGTTTGGTTGTCTAACTAATGATTTGGATGAGACAAAAGAATTTTATGAGTGGATTCTTAAAATTAGTGAAGGTAATACTGGTGGCCCTAATGATGGTGAAGTTGAAGTTAAATTTCCAGAAGTCGTTGTTGTTCGCTCTACAGGTGACCATATTCATTCAATTGTATCCATCATTTACAACCATGGTGATGATCCATCATATTTTCAAGATAAAGCTATTTTGGTACCTACAAATGAAGAATTCAATGCTACCAATGACTACATTTTAGGATTGATGAAAGATGAAGGGAAAACATATATGAGTTCAAACTCTTTATGTGAGATAGAGTTACCAGATTTTTTTGAGGAATCAATATACTCTTCAGTTGTGCTGAATGGTTTTAAGGTGTCTACAATTTCCAACCATAAACTTACACAAAAAATAGGTGTTCCAGTCATGTTACATCGTAATATTGAACAAACCAAAGGACTATGCAATGGTACTAGGTTACATATTGTTAGGATTGGAAGATACGTCGTTGAAGCCTGAATCATATATGCTAGATTCCTCAACGAGACTACTTATATACCTTGCATGAAGTTAACTCAGTCTAATAAAAGAATCTCATTTTGTTTTTAGCGGAGGCAATTCCCTAAAGTTGTTTATTTTGTTATGGCCATTAACAAAAGTCAATGACAATAATTATCAAATGTTGGATTATACTTACGTGCATCCGTCTTCACTCATTGTCAGTTATATGTTTTTTGTTTCTCGTGTCACAAGTGAAAAAGGATTGAAAGTACTCATATATGAAGAGGGTCGTCCAACTAATAAAACAAAAAGTTATGTCTACAAAGAGATCCTTCAACGATTATAGATATTCAAGTGTTTCGTTGTTTTTTTTTCAGACATTTCAATGTTACCAATAATACTAAATCTGTTTCTGTTACTTTATTTTTTTATACTGCCAACTTTTTTATACCTTTATATGTATATTTTTATATGTTCTTCGCGTTTTATGTGGGTCATAATCTAGTTAAATTAATAGTAAATGTGTTTTTACGGCAATGTCACATTAAATCTATGATCTCATCAATGATTTTTATTTTTTCTTAACATTTTTATTCATATCGTTTGAATGTATCTTTCTTTTTCTACCTTTCGATACAATAATATAAGCAATTAAAAGCTAGTTATTTTATTTCCCTCATTACGTTTACTGTTTATCGTCGTGACTTTTGACTTTTGAGAATTTTTATCCTACATTTGGTATCAGAGCATTCCGGTTCGTTAAAAGGGTGTAAATCGTTTCTTGTAGCAGGTTGAAAAAGTGCAGCCTCCATCCTTGATCATTTTTCCATGTTAGAGAGAGCCTAACAATAACTGTAGAAGACATGTAGATAAAATCAGAAATATGGTTTCAGTTTGGTTAGTTTGCAAGTAAAAAAAATAGTAAAGGCAGGAGCTTGGTCTTCTTGACTAGTGTAAGAGGACTTTCGATAGGAACGGGGTGGACCAGAAAAAGGTTAGGGGTATCATAAAGAAAGAAAAAAAATGTCACCAGTACCAGGAAAAGATGGAGGGTCGGTGTCCTATCAAGTTCCGTTTCTGACACCAACAAATTATCCAGTGTGGGTGGTCAATGTGAAGTCGATCATGGATGCACGTAACATATGGGAGACGGTCAAACCGAAGACATTAAGAAAAGCACCAATTCCAAAGAAGTAGGAACAAGCACTTGCCTTTTTGTTTCAAGCTGTGACAACCCGAAATTTCTGTTCTAAATCAAACCATTGCAATCCAATAGTAGTAGAGCAGTTACAGTGAAAATTCAAACTTTTGGAATAAGTTTGGCAGTTTTAGGGTTTTACACCTAAGGAGTTATTAGGAGAGTGGTTGCACTAGGATGTTGTGCAACACTGTAATTCCATTACTCTAGGTCATTAGAATCCATTCCGAGAAAAGAAATATTTTCTGCCAAAAATCTCAGGACTATAAATAGAATTCTGAACCAAATTGGTTCATTAGTTGAATTCCAAATAGAGAAAAGTCAATTTCTCTCTTACGGATCTTCGGGTTTTCATCCCAGATTGTGAGTCTACTTCCCTAAATGTGTTTTAATACTTGTTATATGCTTTAGAACATTGTTTTCATGTCCAAAACACAAGATCCGGGAGTTTACCGCCCAAGAACGTTCTTGGGGAGTAAACTCCAAAATCAAGCCTAAAGGCCACATAGTCCCATTTCCGTGTTAGGCATTTAGCTAAAGACTTTATGAATGATCATTAGAGGTACCTAATGATCCTTTAGCCTTAGAACAAGAACCTAGAAGCCTTAAGCAAGTGTTTTAGACCAACATAACAATTAGAAAACCACTTTGAAAGGGAGTTTACGGCCAAGATGCTCCTTAGGCCGTAAACTCCAAGATTTAGGGCCAAAACCCCTTCAAACTCTTCCTAGGGCTTAGTCTTCATTTTTAGCAAGCACCTTAATGGGTTTAGGACCAAGGAAAATCATGAAAAGCTCAAGTGTTGAAGAGTTTACGGCCAAGAGTATTTCTTGGGCCGTAAACTCCTATTAAGGGGTCAAAGGACACCCTAGACACTTCCTTAGGCCAAGAAACTTTTAGGGCAAGTACTTAAAGGAGATATGGACTAGTTAAAATTCTTAGGACCTCATGTGTGAGGGAGTTTACGGCCCAAAGAGTTCTATGGCCGTAAACTCCATCAAATGGTCCCATTTAGTGCCTTAAACCTCCCTTAATCCAAGTATTGAAGCCTAGACTTGTTCCTAGAATTGTTAGACACTTGAAAAGACAATAAGAACCTTCCCAAGGGAGTTTACGGCCGTAAACTCCAAGGAAAAAGGGTCTTTGGGCCGTAAACTCCCCTTAGGAGTCAATATGGTACCTTAAACTCTTGTCTAGCCTTGAAGCAATTCCCCTCTAAAGTTGTAGTACTTCTAAACTCCATTTCATGGCTTGTTTGAGAGTTTACGGCCAGGAGCTTACTCCCCTGGGCCGTAAACTCTAATGATTATGGTCTTTTGACCTTAAACTTCCATTAGGGGCATTGCACTCCTTTATTGCAACCCATTTGCCTCCTAGCACTTGACCAAAAGTGTTCTCCTCGCGCTTAAATGTTTATACTTGTATAATTAGTGATTTAATCTCTAATTATTTATATACATATGTCTTCATATGTAATTAGGATCATTGTGTGTGTCTAAGTCTCCACTTGACACCAAGCACTTGTCCGATCCTTCCATACGATAACAGCCGTTCAATTCCAGTCACATACTGCAGGTGAGTTCATACCCCTTAACTAATGTTTTAAACTATTTTAAATGTTTTATGGGGGGGATACAAGTAGAATCATGCTACTTATTATGTCAATCACATGTGATTAGTAAGTAGGACATTATTACTTATTACATCAATCACATGTGATTAATATACAACATTCAAAAGATTTGGCTACTCATTAGCCGTTTTACTAAATAGTTTCCTTCAAATGAATTTTATAAACATTTTATATGTTTTAAACTACTTATTACACTGTACTTCTTACTCTGTTTATCATACTTCAAACTTATTTACAACTGCGTTTCAAACAAATGTTTCTTTATACTCAAAACTGTTTTATTATACTTATGCCTTCAAATTGTTTTATAGATTGACATCAAGTCGATCTTCTCTTAAAATAATATTTCTGTTTCAATTGTTTTACAAAACTTACTTATGCTTTTATTTTATTATAAATTGCATGCCTCTATATGTATAGTTATATAAGAAATATTTAAAAGACTTAGGAAGACTATCCACCCTATTTCCTTTTCGCGCCTTGAGATGTGGTCTGGTGGGACATTGGGTATTCGTCCGAAGGTCGTTTAAAGATTTGTTATATATCATGTGTACATATATAGTCATAAAAGGTCCTTCCAGTTCATCCTATGCCCTTGGGTAGCAAGGGTATACATCCACGTCCATACGTACTACTTAGATTACTAGTAAGCTACCATATGGGTAGTTCAGGAAGATACTAGAACCGTTACTAGAACGCGATATCATACAATGAGTTAGTTCATTCATGAGTCAATACTTCCTAGAACATTACTATACATTACATATACATCTATACTAGGACGAGAACGTATACAAGAATACTAGAACGTTTACATTACTATACTTGCTAGATAAAGAGAGCACACATTACAGTTCATACATTGCTATACTTGGTAGAACAGTTCATTACATTACAGCTAGCACACATAGAACATTACAGTTCATACATTGCTATACTTGGTAGAACAGTTCATTACATTACTATACTTGCTAGATAGAGAGAGCACACATTACAGTTCATACATTGATATACTTGGTAGAACAGTTCATTACATTACAGCTAGCACACATAGAACATTACAGTTCATACATTGCTATACTTGGTAGAACAGTTCATTACATTACAGCTAGTACACATAGCACATTACAGTTCATTACATTGCTATACTTGGTAGAACAGTACATTACATTTACATATACGAGAATACGTTGATTACGGAGATTTAAATCGGAGCATGACTTAAAACCTCATGACTTGAGTTGTGGCCAGAGTCTCTTGAAGGGGGAGCATTGAGTTTGCGCATAGATCTATGATGGATTGACAATCCTACACCTTGCTGCTAGCTACAGCCGGACCTGCAGGTCTGCGGGTGCCAAAAGTCATTTCTTTATTACGACCATTCATTATGTCGTTGTTACTAGTCAATAGTATGGCGCAATTTATCACGTAATGCCTTTGCCCAAGATCCGGCCTGAGGTAGTTAGTACAGTAGTAGTCCTTTTAGAGCTACGTTTAGTACTACGTTAATTTTTCCAGTACATATTTTAGTGATAACCTCACTTAAACAAAGTTGTACAAACTATATTTTTGGATAATGATAGTTATACTTTGGAAAAATACTTACTCTTACAAGAGACATACACATACAGAACAGTTAAGTCTTGGTAGAAGACTCCTTTTGTTACTAATAGGAATCATAGGGATTTCTAGGGATTTTCAAACATTTACAGTTGAGCTACAAACATTTTCATACTTATACTAGCTTTCTTTCAAAGCAATGTCAAGTCTTAGAAATTATAAGTTTTCACAAATTAAGACACATTAATACTTATGATCTCACCAGCTTTATAGCTGATTCTCGCTTTCAAAATTACTTGTATCCTCAGGTCATCATAGACAGGTACCAATGTAAGGAGAAAGGAAGATGGAGCTTATTCAAGACTTATCTTCCATTTTGATTTATGCTTCTGTATATATCAAGATTTGACAGAATATAATTGTATAATAATTATTTTATTAATGCAATGGATGATGTTGTTGCTTGTTTACTACTTTACATTGTTGTTGATATTATACATGACGTCCTCCGCCCCAGAACGTTTCCGCCGTTCTTGGTTTTGGGGTGTGACAGATAAATTGGGTTAGATCTGATCCCACATCGGCTGGGAAGGAGAACTAAGCATTCCTTATAAGGGGTGTGGATACCTTCCATATCACAACGCGTTTTAAAGCCGTGAGGGCAGCAAATCCCATAAGAACTCTGCAGTTAAGCGTGCTCGGGCGGGAGTAGTACCAGGATGGGTGACCCCCTGGGAAGTCCTCGCGCCGAGTGGCCCACAGCGGACAATATTGTGATACGTGCCAGAGGGGGCTGTTACAAATGGTATCAGAGCTAGGGCACGGGTCGATGTGTTCGACAGGGATGTCGAACCCTATAATGGGGGGTGAAATTGGGTTAGATCTGATCCCACATCGGCTGGGAAGGAGAACTAAGCATTCCTTATAAGGGGTGTGATACCTTCCCTATCACAACGCGTTTTAAAGCCGTGAGGGCAGCAGATCCCATAAGAACTCTGCAGTTAAGCGTGCTCGGGCGGGAGTAGTACCAGGATGGGTGACCCCCTGGGAAGTCCTCGTGCCGAGTGGCCCACAGCGGACAATATTGTGATACGTGCCAGAGGGGGCTGTTACACAAGCACTACTTGAAGACATGGTCTTGAAAATGAAAAGTTACATCGATCCAAAAAAAGTGTGGGATGGCTGTGACAACCCGAAATTTCTATTATGTACAAACATATCAAGTCAATAGAATTCAGAACAGTTGCTGTTAATTTTCAAACTTTTTAGAATAAGTTTGAGTATTTTAGGATTCACACTTTAGAGATATCAGGAGAGAGGATGCACTAGGGTTATTGTGAAACACTGTTATTCCAAAACTCTAAGAAATTAGAGTTTACTGCCTGAATAAAATATTTTCTGCCAAAAACCCTAAATCTGAGAGTATATATATGATAACTTGTCATTATTTACACTTTTTCCAAAAACTCAATATCCAAACCCATTTCTCTCTCAAGTATCATCCAAAAGATTTTCAAGATCTTCAAACTAGTAAGTTATTATAGCTTTCTTAAGTGATTATATGGCTTAATCTGGTGTTTTAACACTCTTCTAACCGTGAAATCATTCCAAAAGGTTGATTCTTCCTTTTTCACCAGGAACACTAAGAACACACACTAGTGTCTTGGACCTTTAGCTCATTTCAAGCTTCCATATAGTAAGTACTTCTATCCTAGAGTCTTATAAAGCTTGTTATACATCTTTACATCAAGGAAATGTCCCAAGAACACCAAGAACAATGTGTTCACGGTTCAAGAAGTTCTTGAACCGTAAACACCAACTAAAGGTGCCAAAGGGTGCCTTAGTCCTTCACAAGCCTTAGGGACATGTCTAAATCCTTACTTGATGTGTTTATCAAAAAAAAAGGCACAAAAATCACTCATTTATATGTGTTTACGGTTTGGGGATCTCCCAAAACCGTAAACACCCCAAAGTATGTATAAATGACCCATATTCCTTCCTATGCCTTAGTAACTAACATGGATCCATTCGTTGATGAGCTAAGGACTTGAAAACCCCCAAAATACCATAAAACTTATGAGTTTATGGTAGTAAACTCAAAGGAAAATGGTTTAGGGACCGTAAACTCCAAATAGGAGTGAAATGGTGCCCTAGTTCCTTCCTTAGTTACATACTTCAAGTAGAAAAGCTTCTAGGGACTTTTAAGGCTTCAAACAACAAATGGTCAAAAGTATGTGAGCTTACGGCCATAAACTCAAGGGTTTATGACCGTAAACTCTTTTGGTTGTGACCACAAAACCGTAAACTCCCTAATGGAGTTTTCCTTGAACCCCAAGCACACTAGCCTTTCCCTATAACACTTAGATGCAATCCTTGGGACTTATAACACTTGTATAAGGTGTTTAGTATGTCCTAGGGTGTCTTGACTTTGTTTATTAGTTGTTCAAAGACTAATTGGATACATATATGTGATACTATATGTTAACTAGGATCATAGAGTGTGTTCAAGACTTCACTTGACACCTAGCAATCCTACATCTTCAGTTCATTCGTACGACTTACTATAGGTGAGTTCATACCCCTTAATCAATGGTTTAAATGTTTTTAAATGCTTTTATGGGGGGAATACAAGTTAAATACTTATTGTTATTACATCAATCACATGTGATTAATAACTACAAAACCAGTGGTTTTCTTACTATTCAAACTGTTTATTTGATATTACGATTCTGTTAAGTGCAACGTACATCAACTCACGGATCGTCCAGTTCAACCCTTTGCATCCAACCAACTGTGAGTTCATACCCCTACACTTTTATGATTTTTAAACACTTTTAGGGGGGAGGGGATACAAGCCAAATACAAAGGTTTTAACAAGTCAATTTATGCAATTTGTACAAATCAACAGTTTTCATATAGCATTTAGATACCTGATCCCTTTTGTACCATGCGGAGCATAATGGAAATTTTCTAAATTTAATTGCATAACTTCTGAGTATTTCACGAACTTAACCTTACAATCAAACTATAATTGGGTATACTTTGGGGATTCCATTAACAGTTTTACAAATACAAACTACATACACGGTTGAATACATAAACTATGAAAGATTTAGCTTATATAATACACTACTATGAGCTTACAACAATAAATAATTATTTTAGTATAATTATTGTTACTCTTCAAAACATGCATCAGATTTTCATAAGAACGATCATTACACTTATATATTATTACTCGTAAAGTCGTCAACCTAATTGGGAGACAAGTCCTTGGGCGCTTACAACATAACCTAAGTGGAGGATTACCCTTATTAACTAGAATTTCCTGGAGGGAAAGTGTGGCTTTTGTGTATAGATCTATATGGGACGGACTACCCTGCACCTGGCTGCTAGCTATAGTCGGACCGGCAGGTCTACGGGTGACAATTATCATCAAGGATTTCGGCGTCCGTTTCACGTCGTGTCATGTTTAAGTTTGGTCATAAAACTCGCCAATCGTACGAATCTTTTACGTAATAATATACCTTTCATAAATAATTGCTTTAATAACATAAGTATGTTACTTATGTCTTACGATTTTGCAACCATTAAAGTAGTTAACACCTGCATACCAGGTAAAATAAGGTATTTTCCCCAGCCAAGCATAACAAAGTTTTCATAGAGGTGGTACCCAGGGTTTTCAAACAAAAAACATTTTCATACTGACGATGACCAGGTTTTCGATACAAACGATATTTACCTATAATGAAAATGAAATAATCATATAAATTCAGTGAATAATCTTCAAAACAAAAATATGCTTATGAACTCACCAACTTTATGCCGATACGTTTACAAAACTCACTTGTATTCTTCGGACAACAATAAACAGGTACCCTTTCTAGCTTTTGGAGAAGACGGAGCATTTTGGAGTCTCGTCTTTTACTTTTTGTTTCATTTTGATGTATACAAACTATGCTTTCAAACCGATGTAAACATTCATATTGCAATTTATTGGTTGTGTTTACTTTGATTACTATGATGCAATCATTGTGATACTACGCATGACGTCATCCACCCCCGGACGATTCCTTCATTTTGTTTCCACGGTTCGGGGGTGTGACAGATTGGTATCAGAGCTATTATTTATAGTGAGATAAGTATACCGAACCTTACATGGTATACAACTATAAACACTAAGGGGCCGAAGTGGTCTGAAATATAAGTATAATTAAAAATACAAGTATTTTGCAAAAAGTAGACAAGTATACCTACATACCAGGAACAATCTCATGAGTACAACCAAACAGAAGTAATTGGATGTTGAACACAACGGTTAAACCTAGGCAGTTATGTAATCATATCTAGGGTTAATATTGCCTGATCAACTATATTTACTCG
This sequence comes from Lactuca saligna, assembly GCF_052625555.1. NCBI lineage: Eukaryota > Viridiplantae > Streptophyta > Magnoliopsida > Asterales > Asteraceae > Lactuca > Lactuca saligna. The sequence continues at coordinate 171,971,039 of NC_136417.1, read as the reverse complement.
AGACATGACCAACATGTGCTTGGGAGTGACTGTGGTGTTACGACAGACCTAAAACTTACCCAATATTCATACCTCAAGATATCGATATAACAAAACCTAGAACTTAAGATACTATAGGAGTATTTTACTAGAGTGAAATTCATTGTAGAGACTCATTTCCAAGTGTTGCTACTCATTCCTTTTTGTGATAATTTACTTGCATTAGTAGCTTTTCCTTGTTTATCGCTTAGTAGAACACTCTAGCTATCATATTGAGATATATCTTGCTTCATATCTCTTAATTCGATTCCAGAGGACTTACCATCCTCTTCTTCCTGATTATTTTTAGAACAACATGCCTCCAAAGAAAAGACCAAGCATAAAGAGCAACAATTCATCGACAGATCCAACACTGCCACCACCTCCTCAGTTCGATCCCGCTATGTTTCAGGTAGTTGTTACTACCACTGTGACTGCCGCTTTGTCACAGATTAACCCTGGCGGCTCTAGTGGATCGGGGAGTGGTATTCATCCCCAGAATCATGAAGGGAGTCAGGGACACTAGAAGGAGTGCTCCAATAAAGACTTCATGAATGCAAAACCCACATATTTCAACGACAATGGTGGTGTTATTGCCCTGACCCGATGGTACAAGAAGATCGAATCCATCTTCAAAATTTGTTCCTGTTCTGAAGCCAACGAGTTGAAATTCGCCGCTTGCACTTTCACCAACAGAGCATTGACCTGATGGAATGGTCAGGTCATATCCCTAACCCTACCAGTAGCAAATGCTATGGGTTGGGAGAGCTTGAAGGAGCTAATGCTTGCTGAGTACTGCCCAAGGGGCGATATGCAGAAATTAGAGCACGGGCTATGGAACTTGAAGATGAAAGGTTACGACATTGCCTCCTACACAGCTAGATTTTGTGATCTGGCTCTCCTCTGTCCGGGAATGGTTACCCCGGAGAGTAAGAAAATAGAGAGGTTTATTTGGGGATTGACGCCCCCAAAGCAAGGAAACGTGTTGTCTGCTAGGCGAACCACTTTTGACAGCGCTAAGTGCTTGACACACACTCTCATAGATCACGGAGTTGATCTCGAGGCAGCAGTAGCCGCTCCGAAACCAACAAAGGCGAGTGGTGGGAAAAGAAAGTTCTGGAAGCAGCGAAAGGTCTAGACTTCGCAAGAGCCCTCATAGAAATAGCAAACGGTGGCAGTTCACGCTGTTACTACACCTAGTGCTGCTCCTGTCACTCAATCACCTACCGGTGGATATGCTGGTACCCTTCCTCGGTGCGACAAGTGCAATTACCATCATAATCCCGACCCTTCCGTGAAATGCTCTGCAACAACTGTGGCAAGAAGGGTTAGACAACTCGAGCCTACAAGATGCAAGTCCAGCCAACAAATCAGGAATTTGGGGCGGGTGTCGGTCAAGCCTGCAATGGTTGTGGAGAAGTCAGGCACTAAAAGAGAAATTACGCCAAGGCAACAACCGCTCCGAACACTGGGAGAGTGTTAGCAATGGGTCAGGAGGAAGCAGTTGAAGATCCCATAGTCGTTTCGTGTACGTTCTTCCTCGACAACTCTTATGCATGCATTCTTTTTTATTCTGGTGCGGATAGAAGTTTTGTTAGCCATGCATTCAAGAATCTTCTCAAACATAAATCCCAACCTCTAACCAAAACATTTACCGTCGAAATGGCTACCAGAAAGAAAGAAAGCACTGACAGCGTATTCATCGGCTATACTCTTACCTTAAACGACAATTCCTTTCCCATCGACCTTATGCCTATTTCCATAAAGAGTTTCGATGTCATCATCAGCATGGATTGGTTGAACCCCAATCGTGCTGATATCCTTTGCTACGAAAAAGCTATCCGTCTCAATCTTCCCTCTGGTGAAACCCTCATGATCTATGGTGATAAACTCAACTCAAACCTTCGTATCATTTCGTGCATCAAATCCCAAAAATGAATGCGAAAGGAGTATCATGTATTCCTTGCTCATGTTTTTCCCGAAGAGCTCCCGGGAATCCCTCCCAAGCACCTAGTCGAGTTCTGAATCGACTTAATCCCCGTAGCTACCCCTATAGCTAAGTCCCCATACCGTCTAGCGCCAGCAGAAATACAAGGGTTATCCAACCTGCTCAATGAGCTCCTCAACAAAGGATTCATCAGACCGAGTTCCTCACCCTGGAGAGCCCCGGTTTTATTTGTGAAAAAGAACGATGGATCTTTCCGAATGTGCATTGACTACCGCGAATTGAGCAAACTCACCGTTAAAACCCGTTGTCCTGTTCCTCGGATCGATGATCTCTTCGACCAACTTCAAGGAGCCAACTACTTCTCCAAAATAGACCTGAGATCAGGGTACCATCAGCTGCGAGTCCACGAGAGTTATGTTCCTAAGACAACATTTTGGACTCGGTATGGTCACTACGAATTTGTAGTAATGCCCTTCAGTCTAACCAACACACGGACGATATTCATGGACCTAATGAATCGAGTGTGCCATTCTTTGATGGACAAGTACGCAATCGTGTTCATCAACGATATACGTGTGTATTCCATAAGTGAGGAAGAACAGAAACAACACTTGAGGTTAGTGTTGGAGACTTTGAGAGTGGAGAAGCTATATGCGAAATTCTACAAGTGCGAATTCTGGATTCGAAAAGTAACTTTCCTAGGTCATGTGGTTAGCGAGGAAGGCATACACGTGGACCCTTCCAAGATTCGGGCGATTGAGAATTGGTCAGCATCGAAGATGCCCACATAAATCCGTCAATTCCTAGGTCTCGCTGGCTATTATCGCAGGTTTATTCAAAATTTCTATAGAATTGGCAAACTCTTAACCACTCTGACTCAGAAAGGTGTACCCCTTTTTTGGAGTGGGAAGCAAGACACTGCGTTCTAAACATTGAAGCAGGCCCTGTGCAGCGCACCTATCTTATCTCTGCCCGAAGGGACGGAGGACTTCATTATCAACTGTGATGCATCCAATCAGGGCCTAGTCTGTGTGTTCATGTAGTGGGGAAAAGTCATTGCTTATGCCTTAACACAGCTGAAAGCACATGAAGTCAACTACACAACACACAACCTGAAATTGAGAGCAGTAGTCTTCACATCGAAGATATGGAGACATTATCTCTACGAAACCAAGTGCACTATCTTCACTGACCATAAAAGCCTGCAGCACATATTCGATCAGAAGGAGCTGAACATGCGACAACGACAATGGGTCGATCTACTCAACGATTACGAGTGCGAAATACGCTACCATCCCGGCAAGGCCAATGTGGTGGCAGATGCCCTTAGCCGAAAGGAATGCTCAGGTTGTGGAACGAAGGCACTAACAATGACTATCCATTCCTACTTATCCACACAAATCAAGGATGCTCAGCTGGAAGCCTTAAAACCAGAGAACATGCCGGGTGAAGCCTTGAGAGGAATCAAAAAGATCCTAGAGATCAAGGGAGACGGAGTCTATTATTTCATGAGTCGAATCTTGACCCCAAAGTTCGGAGGATACATAGAGATTGTCATGAACGAAGCTCACAAGACCAGATACTCCATTCATCTAGGTTCAGATAAGATGTACCTTGATCTCAAGAAAATATATTGGTGGCCGAACACGAAAGCATAGATCGCTACCTTCGTGGGCAAGTTTCTGATTTGTGCCAAGGTGAATGTCGAATATCTAAAGCCCTTAGGTTTGCTTCAGCAGCCGGGGATACCTGAGTGGAAGTGGGAGAGGATTACTATGGATTTTATCACAAAATTATCCAAATCTCTGAGTGGGTACGATACCATCTGGGTAATAGTCGATCGATTGACAAAATCCTCTCACTTCCTACCAATCAAAGAAACGTTCAATATGGAAAAGCTTACGCGGATCTAAATCCAAGAAATAGTTTGACTACACGGTGTGCATGTATCCATTATCTCCGATCGAGATATCAAATTCACTTCGAAATTTTGGCAATCCCTGCAGAAAGCTCTTGGAACTAAGCTGGATATGAGCAGAGCCTACCATCCTCAGACAGATGGGCAGAGTGAGAGAACCATTCAGACCTTGGAAGACATGCTGAGAGCATGTGTCATAGACTTCGGTAAGTCATGGGACGTCCACTTTCCCTTGGTTGAGTTTTCCTACAATAACAGTTATCACACCATCATCAAGGCTACGCCGTTTGAAGCCCTCTACAACCGCAAGTGCAGATCCCCTCTATGCTGGGCTGAGGTTGGCGACATGCAGCTAGCCAAAGGGTAAGTCCCTGACAGCACTGTCACTGGTCCAGAGATTATCCGTGAAGCCACCATAAAGATCGTACGAAACCGAGAACGACTGAAAGCCTCACAAGACAGACAAAAGAGCTATACCGATAAATGACAAAAACCTTTGGAGTTTCAGGTTGGAGACCGTGTTCCGTTGAAGGTCTCACCTTGGAAAGGCTTGGTACACTTTGGAAAACTTGGAAAGCTAAACCCGAGATACATAGGACCGTTCGAAATCCTTGCTAGGATCGGTCCCGTAGCCTACAAACTTCGTCTACCACAAGAGCTTAGCTACATTCATCCCATCTTTCACGTCTCGAACCTTAAAAAGTGTTTATCCGACGAGACCCTTACAATCCCTCTTGATGAGATTAAAATCAACGAGAACCTCAACTTTGTGGAAGAACCGGTGGAAATCATGGACAGAGAGATCAAACGAACGAAACAAGGTCGCAACGCGATAGTGAAGGTTTGCTAGAATCCCAAGCAAGGACCCGAATTCATGTGGGAGCGTGAAGATCAGATGAAACAGAAGTATCCGCATCTCTTTCCAAATCCATGATTTGTATTCTACGTTCGAATTTCTGGACGAAATTCCCTCTAACGAGGGGATGATGTGACAGCCTGAAACTTTTTCCGTTATCTTTACCCGATTTCCATTAATAAAATTTCAGTTTTATTAAATTCCATCAAATTTCTTGGTTTCGGAAAGAATTTACATTTTTAAATAAATAATATGTATTTTATACAAGTCGGAATAAACCGGAAATCATACGAAAAACTCGAAAGTTCACTCTAAAACACCGAGTTCACGACCACTATGAGTTTATGGCTGTAAACTAGTGTACGGCCGTAAACCCGTTTACGGGCGGTGCCAGGTGGACCCCACCACCGACCATACCCCCAACTAATAAATACAGGACCCCAACTTCATTTGAACCTTTCTTATCCGAAAACACCCTCTTTCTCTCTTTAATTTTCTTGACCGTAAACACCCAAAACCCCTCCATTCTTCCGAAATACACCAAAAATCGTCATTTGGGGCCGTTTGGGAGCATCCAAAACGCATTTTTTTCAAAATTAAACACCTTTATTCTTGAGTTTACGGCCGTAAACCCTTCAAATCTTCAAAGACCGTAAACTCCTTTAGCAGACAGGTCACAGCCGCAAACCAAGTTCACGGCCGCAAACGCAGTTCTCGGCCGTCAACCCAGTTCACGACCATAAACCCTTGTTCATGGCGGTTTACGCCTCCTAAGTGGTGAAAAGCCATTCCCTCTAACACTTTAACTAATAAAATCGCTAATTTAGATACATATATATATATATATATATATATATATATATATATATATATATATATATATATATTTGATATTAGGATTCCGTTAAGTGCAACGTACATCAACTCAAGGATCGTCCAGTTCAATCCTTTCCATCCAACCAACTGTGAGTTCATACATGTAACACCAGCAAAATTAGGTCAGAATTAAATTTGTTCAGTAACCATAATTGAGTATTCGAAGTGGTAGATATTGTAACTAGGTTTCAAAAAATATAAAGAACACTAAAATCCGAGTTATAACGAAGAAGTTATGACTCATCGAAAATACGCGACAATACCGGTAAAACACTGTTAAGCATAAAACAAGAAATTTCAATAAAATAATTTTCAACCTTAGGTGTCTAAATGAAAGTCGTAGACATCCCAAAACCATGATCATACATAAAAAGAACACCTGAATCTGATTTCATATGAGGAAGTTATGATTTTTCGAACTTTTGGACGTAGCAGTAGACAGCTAAAAACTCGAAATAGAGATTGAGCAACTTTTTGCCAACATGACCTAAACGAGAATCAAAGATCTCATCAATGGTATTACAACGGTAAAAAGTCTGACGAAAACGGACATCGGATGAAGAAGTTTTGGATTTTTAACGGACTTTTCCTGTCCCAGCCGGTTAAAAATATAATATTAAAAATGAAATCAAATTTAGACAAAGAAGTCTAAACGAGAGTTGTAGAGCATAATCTCACCTACGCGTGGATATAAAGAATGTCGAAAATGAAGCTCGTATGCGAAAGATATGAATTTCTGAAGTTCGAAGCATGAATTCCGACACTGCGTCAGAACTCACAACGTGAACACAGTGTTCACGACGTGAGCCCGTTGATTGAACCTTCCAGAGCCACTTGATGCGTGACGCATGCCATGAGCGAATTGGGAGCAGACTCACGACGTGAGACCCAAAATTCACCCTATAAATAAGGATTGAGGGCAGCCGGCTTTGGTTGTTCATTTACATCCTTTCTCCTACTTGTACACACTATTAAGGCCATCTAAACTACCTTGAAGCCCTGATAAAACCCCCAACACACGATGCAAGTCCCAAAGTCCCAAGTTTTTCCGAGAAATTGACTTCTTTCCAGTCGAAGTGCTGCCGAGCAAAGCGTCATTATCATCAAAGCGTCACTCCCAACAAGTGAGTTCATACCCTTATAAATACGTTTTCAAATGTTTTGTAAATGATTTTATACACTTTTAAGGGTGTGTGTGTGGGGGGGGGGGGGGGGAATACAAGTAAACACACGGTTAAAATCGTGGGAAACACCAATCTTTTGCAATATTTTTCGTACTATTATTTTAACTATCATATGAAGTTGTTATCATACAAAACACCTCACAACACAACATTACCCTCTTCGGATAAAATATGTTTAATAAATAGAAATATGTTTTATTTATACGTTTGCATACTACATCATATCAAGGTTAACCATTTCAACTATAACATGATGCTTTTACAAGAAAACTCAACCCATCATCACGCCTTTGTAACACGATAGAAAAGGAAATCATTTCATACAAACGATTTTTCATCATATTACTCGTGAACTTGTTGTTATCAATCATGTGATTTCATATGGCTTTGTTTGTACCAAATGAAAGTCCCCACCTATAACCAGAGGCTCTTGGAGGGAGAGCGTGACAAGTGTGTATAGATCTATACAGGGCTGACGACTCCGCACCCTGACTGTTAGCTATAGTCCCCGGGGTGACAAATGTCAACATTAGGTACTGCATTTAGTATGGTTATGAGGAACTCACAACAAGCGGAAACAATGACTCATGCACGTAGTAATACATAACTCAATCATGCTCGGGGGTAATAACTATATTCTAGGGTATCATCAGCATGTTCAGAATTTAGGATACACACTTCCACAACTAGTTTTATTTTAATAATAAAACTATACATTCTCAGTTTAAGTATGCATATTTACTTACATTCATGGTCTTGGTTCATGTAAAACTACACCTCACTTTTAGGAAAATATAGGATTTTCCGGGTTCAAACACATTCATTTGGTACAATAACGATTTACAACATCCTTCTTTTGAGCATGTCATAGTTGCTTAAAGGTTACGGTCTTGGTCATTTGAGACTAAATTTCACTTTTAGGAAAATATAGGATTCTACTGGTTCAAATACATATAATTTATACAACAAACACTCATACTCATTTCATACACTCATAAGAAAATATCGGATTTTCTGGAAAATGAACATGAAATTTCGAATGGCATACATCTTCTCAAAACACTATTTACGAAGTCACCAACTTAAATGTTGACACTTTTTCTTTAAAATAACTTGTATTCTCAGGAAATCGCTAAACCAGCTTAGCAACAACTTTTGAAGACTTACGCTCAGGCGTTAGTTTAATCTTTTGGACATCATATTGTAATTGACTTTTGCAAACATGTAATACTACAATCATGTAAACTTTTCAATTATGTATATGATTGTTGTGTGTACTTTCTTTATTATTCATTTGTTATGATAATGTACATGACATCCTCCGGCCTCGAACGTTTCTGTCATTCATGACACTTTTATGATTTTTAAATGTTTTTTTTTTTTTGGGGGGGGGGGGTACAAGCCAAATACAAAGGTTTTAAACAAGTCAATTTATGCAATTTGTACAAATGAACAGTTTTCATAAATCATTTAGCTACCTGATCCCTTTTGTACCATGCAGACCATAAGAGACGTTTTCTAAATTTAATTGCATAACTTCTGAGTATTTCACGAACTTAACCTTACAATCAAACTATAATGGGTATAGTTTGGGGATTTCATTACCAGTTTTACAAATACAAACTACATACACGGTTGAATACATAAATTATGACATATTTAGCTTATATAATATAGTATTATGAGCTTACATCAGTAAATAATTATTTTAGTATAATTATTGTTACTCTACAAAACATGCATCGGATTTTGATACGAACGATCGTTGCACTTATATATTATTACTCGTAAAGTCGTCAACCTATTTAGGAGACACGTCCTTGGGTTCTTATAACATAACCTAAGTGGAGGATTACCCTTATAAACCAGAATTTCCTGGAGGGAAAGCATGACTTTTGTGTATAGACCTATAAGGAACTGACTACCCCGCACCTGGCTGCTAGCTACAGGCGGACCGGCAGGTCTATGGGTGAAAAATGTCATAAAGGATTTTGGCATCCGTTTCATGTCGTTTCAAGTTTAAGTATGGTCATAAAACTCGCAATCATACAACTCTTTTACGTAATAATATATTTTTCATAAAAAATTGCTTTAATAACATAAGTATGTTGCTGATGTCTTACAATTTCGAAACCATTAAAGCAATTAACACCTGCATACCAGGGAAAATATGGGATTTTCCCCAGCCAAATCGAACAAACTGTTCATACTAGTGGTAGCCAGGGTTTTCAAACGAAAAACATTTTCATACTGACGATGACCAGGTTTTCGATACAAATGATATTTACCTATATTGAAAATGAATTAATCATAATAATTCAGTGACTAGTTTTCAAAACAAAATATGCTTATGAACTCACCATCTTTATGCTGATACGTTTTCAAAACTCGCTTGTATTCTCAGGACAACAATAGACAGGTACCATTTCCATCTTTTGGAGAAGACAGAGCATTTTGGAGTCTCTTCTTTTAATTATTGTTTCGTTTTGATGTATACAAATTATGCTTTCCAACCATTGTAAACATTATATTGCAATGTATTGGTTGTGTTTACTTTGATTACTATGATGCAATCGTTGTGATACTACACATGACGTCATCCATCCCCGAACGTTTCCGCCGTTGTTTCCATGGTTCGGGGGTGTGACAGATTGGTATCAGAGCTGTTGTTTATAGTGAGCTAAGTATACCAAACCTTACATTGTATACAACTATAAACACTAAGGGGCCAAAGTGCTCTGAAATATAAGTATAATTAAAAATACAAGTATTTTGCAAAAAGTATACAAGTATACCTACATACCTGGAACAATCTCATGAGTAGAACCAAACAGAAGTAATTGGATGTTGAACACAATGGTTAAACCTAGGCAGTTATGTAATCATGTCTAGGGTCAATATAGCCTGATCAACTATATTTACTCGAGACATGACCCACATGTTCTTGGGAGTGACTGTGGTGTTGTGACAGACCTAAAACTGACCCAGTACTCATACCACAAGATATCAATATAACAAAACCTACAACTTAAGATACTATAGGAGTATTTTACTAGAGTCATATTCATTGTAGAGACTCATTTCCAAGTGTTGCTCCTCATTCCTTTTTGCAATAATTTACTTGCATTAGTAGCTTTTCCTTGTTTATCGCTTAGTAGAACACTCTAGCTATCATATTGAGATATATCATGCTTCATATCTCTTGATTCGATTCCAGAGGACTTACCATCCTCTTCTTCCTGATTATTTTTAGAACAACATGCCTCCAAAGAAAAGACCAAGAATAAAGAGCAACAATTCATCGACAGATCCAACACTGCCACCACCTCCTCAGTTCGATCCCGCTATGTTTCAGGTAGTTGTTACTACCACTGTGACTGCCGCTTTGTCACAGATTAACCCTGGCGGCTCTAGTGGATCGGGGAGTGGTATTCATCCCCAGAATCATGAAGGGAGTCAGGGACACTAGAAGGAGTGCTCCAATAAAGACTTCATGAATGCAAAACCCATATCTTTCGATGGCAATGGTGGTGTTATTGCCCCGACCCGATGGTTCGAGAAAATCGAATCCGTCTTCGAAATTTGTTCCTGTTCTGAAGCCAACAAGTTGAAATTCGCCGCTTGCACTTTCACCAATAGAGCATTGACCTGATGGAATGGTCAGGTCAAATCCCTAACCCTGCTAGTAGCAAATGCTATGGGTTGGGAGAGCTTGAAGGAGCTAATTCTTGCTGAGTACTGCCCAAGGGGCGAGATGCAGAAACTAGAGCATGAGCTATGGAACATGAAGATGAAAGGTTACGACATTGCCTCCTACACAGCTAGATTTTGTGATCTGGCTCTCCTCTATCCGAGAATGGACACCTCAGAGAGCAAGAAAATAGAGAGGTTCATTTGGTGATTGGCAACCCCAACGCAAGGAAACGTGTTGTCTGCTAGGCCAACCACTTTTGACAGCACCAAGTGCCTGGCAGACACTCTCATAGATCCCGGAGTTGATCATGATGCAACAGTAGCCGCTCCCAAAACAACAAAAGTGAGTGGTGGGAAAAGAAAGTTCTGGAAGTAGCGAAAGGGCCAGTCTTTGCAAGATCGCTCAAAGAAACAGCAAACGGTGGCAGTTCACGTTGCTACAACTCCTGCCGCTGCTCTTGCCACTCAAGCACGTACCAGTGGATATGGTGGTACCTTTCCTCAGTGCGACAAGTTCATTTACCATAATAATCCTGGCCCATTCCGTGAAATGCTCTGCAAAAACTATGGCAAGAAGGGTCACACCACTCGAGGCTGCAAGACGCAAGTCCAGCCAACCAATCAGGCATCTGGGGCGGGTGTCAGTCAACCCTGCTATGGTTATGGAGAAGTTGGGCACTATAAGAGAAATTTCCCCAAGGCTACAACCACTGCTAACACTGGGAGAGTGTTAGAAATGGGTCAGGAGGAAGCAGTTGCAGATCCCACATTCGTTTTGTGTACGTTCCTCCTCGATAACTCTTATGCATGCATTCTTTTTTATTGTGGTGTGGAGAGAAGTTTTGTTAGCCATGCATTCAATGTAACACTTGTGTTTCTAGCCTAGGCATTTATATTGAGGTGATATTCTAGGTTGACCTTTGTATCTCATTTTGAAGAAATGAAAAGGAATTATTTGAATATTATGTGAATTATGTGTTTTATGCTTAATTATTAGGGTTTAATTAATTAAGAATAAAAAAAAGCGTCAAACTTAAAGCGTGAGATAAGCTCTATATATTTACATAAAGTTGTAGTGGTCGAAACAAGGATTTCGGGGATATAAAGAATAGCAAAATCCGAGTTATAACGAAGAAGTTATGACATGTCGAAGTTTCGCGACAAAACCGACACGGTGCTGAATGTCATAAAAAGTGAGTTTTTGATAAACTACTTTTTAGCCTTAGTGATCTAAACGAAAGTCGTAGTAGTCGTTAAACTGAGAAGTTCGATAAAGAGAACGCCCAAATCTGACATCGTATGAGGAAGTTATGATTTTTCAAAAGTTTTAGGTTAATAGTAGACAACTAAAAACTCGAATTTTAGATCGAGCGATTTTTAGCGGACACAACCTAAACGAGAGTTGAAGGTCTCGGTATTAGTAGCACAACGGTAAAAAGTCTGACGAAAACGGACGTCAGATGAAGAAGTTATGAATTTTTAACAGATTTCCTGTCCCGGTCTGTTAAAAATAATAATATAAAAATTAAATTCAAAATTAGCCGACGAAGTCTAAACGAAAGTTGTAGAGCATAATTTTACCTATGCATGCATATAAAGAACGTCAAAAACGGAGTTCGTATGCGAAAGTTATGATTTTTAGAGCTTTTTGCATAAAAACCGAGAAAATTCGCATAGTCACGTTTTGCCACGTCACCCTCGCTCAAAACGCGCAACGTGTCCAAAAACACTGCTGAGTCGTTCGAGCTGCTGAGTCATCCGAGCTACTGAGCTATCCGAAGTGGTCCACTAGTGTGACAACCCGAAATTCTATTTTGTACAAACAATATCACTTCAATAGAAGTTATAACAGTCACAGTAAATTTTCAGACTTTTCCGTATAAGTTTGAGTAATTCAGGGTTTACACTCAGTAGATATCAGGAGAGTGGATGCACTAGGGTTTTGTGCAACTCTGTTATTCCAAAAATCTATTACATTAGAGATCATTTCGGGAATAAAATATTTTCTGCCAAAAATCTCAGGACTATATATAGAATTCTAAACCAGTTTCATTCATTATTTACATTTACAACTAGAGAAAAGCCATTTTCTCTCTCACGAATCTTCGGGTTTTCATCCCAAATCGTGAATACCTATCTCTACTTGTGTTATATAGCTAGTAATGTGCATGATAACATCGATTTCATAACAAAACAAATAGATTCGGGAGTTTACCGCCCAAGAACACCTTGGGGATTAAACTCCTAAAATGATGCTTAGTCCTTTCCCCGTGATGTGTAACTACCTTAGGCTTGTATGCTAGTGTGTATTTGACTAGAAATCACCCCAAGAACACCAAAGTTTAGGTGTTCACGGCCCAAGAAGTTCTTGGACCGTGAACTCCAAACACAAGAGCCAAAGAGTGTTTTTAACACTCCTAAAGCCTTGGACAATCACCTAGAATTACTTCTACCTAAATCAAGGACCTTAAAACATCAAAAACCCATCCCCATGAGAGATTACGGTTGTAATCTCTAAGGGAAATGGTCTTTGGGTCGTGAACATCAATCAAGGGCACCAAAGTGTGCCTCAGGCCTTCATTTGCCTTAGATAAATGTCTAGAACTTATCCTACTTAAACATGGGACTTGAAAACATAAAAATATCCCTTTCCATATGAGTTTACGGCAGCAAACTCAAAAGGAAATGGCCTAGGGCCGTAAACTCCTCAAAGGAGTGTGTCTATACCCTAAACTCTTCCATGGATTAAACCACCAAGTAGAATTTCTTCTAGGGATCATGTAACACCTCAAAACACAAGGGTTTACAACCGTACACTCCTTGTGTGATGTTTATAGGAGAGTGAACTCATGTATAGGGTCCTTTGGAACCCTAAACCCAATTGCCTTGTCCCACAACAACTTAGATGCAATCCTTAAGGCTTATAACACTTATATAAAGTGTTTATTATGTTCTAGGATGTCTTAAAATTTACAATTTGTAGTTTAAGCCTAATTGGGTGCATATATGTGTGATTATATGTTCATTAGGATCATAGTGTGTGTATAAGTCCTCACTTGACACCTAACAATCCTACACCGTTCAGTTCATCCCAACCACCATGTACAGGTGAGTTCATACCCCTTAATCAATGTTTTAAATAATTTTAAATGCTATAATGGGGGGGGGGGGGGAATACAAGTAGAAAACAACATGTTATTAAATCACTCATATGTATTTTATAACTGTGTTTTCATCCAGCAGATTTCACAAACCACAAAATGTGATGCATGAAATGGTTTTCTATCTTAAATATACTTTGTTATCAAATGTATTACTGTTGAAATGTTTATTTCAAATGACATCAAGTCACTCTTTATTATTGTTCAAAACTCTTAGATGTCTTACAAAACCATTTTTACCTTCTTGAACAAAACTGTACTTATACACCTATGTTCTTATATATGTATTGAGGTTATAGTTTTCATCCTTCATTCAGTTTCCCACACTCTTGTTTAACAAGAAGTGTATAAACCTACTTGAACAACCAATTACCTTCCAATTAACTATCATAGGGATAGTTAGAAGATACAAAACATTATTCCTATTACAAGGAATCACACAAGAGTCAGTTCATTCATGAGTCTATACCAGTACATTACATGATACACGAGTACATTTACATATGCTTACATGATACATTAGTACGTTTACATATGCTTACATGATACATGAATATCTTACATGATTACTTTACATGAATACTTGTATCTCGATTCACGAGGATGATTTATTAGTACCTTCTGTGTAAATTGTCCTGCTTATCCCAGTTCAACGGGATACATAGGCGGGACTAACCATTCCGAATCCCAGCTGATTAGCACCAGCTGCTTATCCCAGTTCAACGGGATGCCTACGGTTAATACTTATATTAGGAATATCGATTACAGGACTAACCCTTCCTACCCCCTGCTGCTGCTATAGAGGACAATTGGACAATCTTCGGATGTGGTGTTAGTCCTGGTACCAAAGGATAACACTTATAACATATCTTTTTCCTATTTTACTTTATTTTGTGATACATTCACATAAACGAGGAGTTAGACTAAGTACTTTTTGTACCAGTCAATAGAAAGGAAAAACTATCATTTTGCTTACAAAACATTCGGGTCTTGGTAAAAGACTGCATTTTATACTAGTAGGAAATAAGGGATTTTCTAAGGTTTTTCATACTTATATCAACTGCTTCACATAAAAGATTTACATGGCATTCATAACAGCTTTTCAAAACAAGATAGTGACACTTAAATACTTATGAATTCACCAGCTTTAGGCTGATAGTCGCTTTCAAAATAACTTGTATTCTCAGGTCATCAGTAGATAGGTACGACGGCCAGGTTTTGAGAAGACGGAGCACAAACAAGACTCGTCTTTTATTTTGATTATATATATTTTGGTGTCTTATTACAATGAAAGAACACATATGTATTAAAACTTTACTTTTAATGCAATGGATGATGTTGTTGCTTGTTTACTACTTTACACTGTTGTGATACTGTACATGACGTCCTCCACCCTGGAACGTTTCCGCCGTTGTTGGTTTTGGGGTGTGATAGATTGGTAGCAGAGCATTGTTTATAGTGAATATAGTATATCAACCCATTAAAGATATACTAACTATAAATACATTGGGATTAAAACACTCTATCTAAGAGTTACACTTCTAAAAATAATAAATTATTTAAGTAAGTATAGGTGCCTGCATTCATACTAAAATCCGTGTCACAATGACAAGAACAAAAGTATTGCGATCGTTGAATATCACAAGTAAGCCTGGGGATATATGGTCAGTATTAGGAATGGCATAGCCTGATCAACTATGCTGGTCCAAGGAGTGATTAGCATATGCATAAGAATGGTTGTGATGTGGCAACAAGTCTAAAAACTTACCAACACAACCATAAGGAAATACCATAGGGGTATTTGGTCTTACTGTAATTATCTTAGTTAGTTCGTCTATTTAGCTATTTCTTATATCCCTTTTCTCGCGTGGATTAAAATGGTTGGATTTCACCATGGCGATCCGTACTTCCCAAACCAAGGCAATGCTGGTTGGCTAGAGGCAGAACCAGAAGATGATCACCAAATCCCTTTGGACGATCACCATGCTGAGGGGTTTTCCGATAGTTCTAACTCGGAACCTGAAGTCAACAACCTACCTCCAGCTACTCAAGACCCAAACCTGAACCCCCGTCCCGCATTTCAAGGACCCACACCTTTGTAGGCCACTAACTTGAATAGACGGAGTTAGGAACAGGGTCAACCCATTTCCTACAACGAAGATAGGAGTATCTACAACCTCACTGAAGGAGGATCTGCTGATAGGGTCCTACCCATCATGGTTTGTAGGATTTCTAGGAACACGATACTGGGTTAATCAACTATCAATCGAGTCTTGGAGATTGATGCCAACTCTGGCGTCAACACCGTCCGTATTCGCCAACTAGAGTCTGCTCATGAAAGGACTCTGGTCCACAATGCAGCTCTGCAAAGAGAACTTGCTAAAACTCAAGCTGAAGTTAGGGAACTTCGAGCTCAGCAAGTGAGAGCTGACAGGCGTATGAGGGACATGGAACGTCTACTTTCGGGATCAAGAACTCATGCTAGCAATTCTCGTCGCCGATAGAATCTCGACGACTCATCTTACGGATATAACCTAGTTTATGTAAAAACTATGGTATAAATTCCTATCTTTGTAAATCTTAGACCTGTTAGGTCTTGATCTAGTCATAGTTCTGTCAAAATTTTCCTATCTTGGTTGATGTAAGGCCTACTTCTAGGGCATTTTTCCCAAACTTGTTACATCTGTAATTCTAGTATTATTGACAAATATCTAATCATATGGAAATTATTATCCAAATGTTATCATCTTCATTTAAGTTATGCCATTCATTGTGTTGTTGGACTATGGGGAATTAGTCCATGAGGTACACTCATTATTCATTTATTCTTATCCATGTCGTCAATCTTTTAAACGTATAGTTAAAGATGCCGCAACGCAGAAATCCCAGAGGTAACCCAATCAACGAAACACCGATACAACCACCTCCACCACCACCTCAACCTCCTCAACCACCTCCTCCCTTCGATGCCACTATGTTCCAGGCAACTTTCACAGTAGCAGTTTCAGTTGCTGTGTCAGCCATCAACGCCCCTGTCCCTAGTGGATTGGGAACAGGTGCACCTCCCTCGAACCACGGCGAAAGCTATGGACACCCTCGAGAATGCACCTATAAAGACTTCACGAACGCCAAGCCTCGCAGCTTCAATGGTACGGGTGGAGTTATGGTGTTAAGGCAATGGATTGAAAAGATGGAATCTGTCTTTGAAATCTGTGCTTGCCAGGAGGGCAACAAGGTCAAGTTCGCAGCTTGTACCTTATCTAACAGAGCATTAACATGGTGGAATGGCCAAGTTAAGTATCTGACTTTAGTGGTGGCATATTCCATCAGCTGGGAACACTTGAAGGACATGCTGATGAGGGAGTACTGTCCTAGAGGTGAAATACAAAAACTCGAGCAAGAACTCTGGAGTCTGCAAATGGTTGGATCTGACATAGGAACCTATACAAATAGGTTTTGTGATCTGGCAATCCTGTGCAAAGATATGGTTACTCTCGAAAGCAAGAAAATAGAGAGATATATCTGGGGGCTATCTCCACAGATCCAATCAAGTGTATTAGCTTCCAAGCCTGTCACTTTTGATAGTGCCAAGGAGCTAGCACAGTCTCTCATAGACCACGGGAAACA
The DNA here is from genome assembly GCF_052625555.1 of Lactuca saligna. Taxonomy (NCBI): domain Eukaryota; kingdom Viridiplantae; phylum Streptophyta; class Magnoliopsida; order Asterales; family Asteraceae; genus Lactuca; species Lactuca saligna. The sequence goes on along the minus strand of NC_136417.1, from coordinate 171,953,758 downwards.
CAGGAGCCCAACAATCACTGCATCGGGACCACAAAAGTTCAACCCCGACAACAACAAGAAGGGGTGGAACAAGAGGAAAAGAGGGGCTTCGCAAGAATCCTCCAAGAGACAACAACTTGTGGCAATCAATGCCGCCACGGTAACTCCCGTTGTCCATGCGAACCCCTTACCAGCAAAAACTTATGCTGGAACTCTCCCGAAGTGCAACAGATGCAGCTTCCACCACCGTGGACCTAGCAGGGAGATGCAGTGCTCTAACTGCAATCAGAAGCGGCATACAACCCATTTCTGCCAGACTCCAACAGCGCAGGCCGCCCAGGTTCCTAACGCCGGTATGGGCCAAGCTTGCTATGGTTGTAGAGAAGTGGGCCACTACAAGAAGAACTGCCCTAAAGCAGGGATGGCTGGAGGAGTAGGGAGAGTTATGGCCCTAGGCCACGAGGAAGCAGTAGCTGATCCTACGATAGTTACTAGTAAGTTTCTCCTCGATAACTCATATGCTTGCATACCTTTCGATAGTGGAGCAGAGAAAAGCTTCGTAAGTCACAAATTTGCACACCTGCTTAAACAAAAACCACGTGCATTAGATAATACATTCATGGTAGAAATGGCTAACGGGAAAACGGAGAATACTAACTGCATATACGTAGGTTGTACTTTAACTTTAGATTGCCATACTTTCAAGACAGACCTCATGCCGGTCCCAATTAAATGTTTCGACGTTATCATCGGCATGGATTGGTTGAGTCTTTTTCGCGCCGACATCATGTGCTTTGAAAAAGCAGTTCGTCTTAACCTTCCTAACAACGAAACCATAGTTATCTATGGCGACAAACCTAGTACCAGCCTTCGTATCATTTCGTGCATTCAAGCCCAAACGTGCTTGCGAAAGGAATACCATGCATTCCTCGCACACGTCGTCGATACAAGTCAAAAAATGAAAGACATTCAGAACATCCCAGAAGTACGCGACTTTCCCGACATCTTCCCAGAAGAACTTCCCGGTTTACCACCACAACGCCAAGTCGAGTTCAGAATCGACTTAGTGCTAGGAGCTACCTCTGTAGCCAAATCTCCTTATCGTCTGGCATCGGCCGAGATGCAGGAACTTTCCAGTCAACTTAACGAACTTCTCAAGAAGGGATTCATTCGACCAAGCTTCTCACCTTGGGGAGCACCGGTCTTGTTCGTCAAGAAGAAAGATGGATCATTTCGCATGTGCATTGACAATAGAGAACTCAACAAACTTACCATTAAAAATAGTTATCCTTTGCCCCACATAGACGATTTATTTGATCAACTTCAAGGAGCCAACTACTTCTCAAAGATAGATCTATGATCCGGATATCACCAACTACGAGTGTTAGGGGTGGATGTTCCCACGACGGCCTTCTGAACTCGTTATGGACACTACGAGTTTGAAGTGATGCCGTTCGGATTAACTAACGCGCCCGCAGTATTCATGGATCTAATGAATAGGGTGTGACGTCCTTACTTGGATCAGTTCGTCATCGTCTTCATTGATGACATACTCATCTACTCTCGAAGTAAGGAGGAACATAGTCAACATCTCCGTAGAGTCTTAGAAACATTACGATCGGAGAAGCTCTATGCGAAGTTCTCCAAGTGCGAATTTTGGATCCGACGAGTCGAATTTTTGGGCCATGTTGTTAGCAAAGAGGGAATACACATGGACCCTTCCAAAATCAAGGCCATCGAGAACTGGTCAACACCGAAGATACCTACAAAAATTCGTCAATTTCTAGGTTTGGCTGACTACTATCGCAGGTTCATTCAGAACTTCTCCCGCATAGCGAAACCTCTTACAACACTGACCCAGAAGGGTGTAGCCTTTGACTGGGAAGAGAAACAAGAAACAACGTTCCAAACGCTCAAGCGAGCCTTGTGCACCGCACCGATACTATCCCTCCCCGAAGGGATAGAAAACTTCGTTGTCTATTGCGATGCATCAAATCAAGGACTCAGATGTGTTCTAATGCAGCGAGGTAAAGTCATAGCCTATGCCTCGAGACTGCTGAAGACACATGAGGTTAACTACACCACCCATGATCTTGAGCTAGGAGCAGTGGTGTTTGCTCTGAAGATCTGGAGACACTACCTGTATAGTACAAAAAGCACGATCTTTACAGACCACAAGAGTCTACAACACATTTTTGACCAAAAAGAGCTCAACATGAGGCAACGACGGTGGGTCGAGCTACTCAGTGACTACGAGTGCAAAATTCGTTATCATCCGGGTAAAGCCAATGTAGTAGCCGACGCCCTAAGTCGCAAAGAATATGCTGGTCGTAGAGTCAAATGTTTGACTCTAACTATCCATTCACACTTGTCAACGCAAATAAAGGAGGCTCAGCTCGACGCTTTGAAACCTGAAAACGTGGCAGGTGAATGCATTAAAGGGATGGATAAGAACTTGGAAGTCAAGGGTCGCGGAGCCTTATATCTTATGGATCGAATCTGGACACCGAAACACGGTGGCTTCAGAGACTTGGTCATGACCGAAGCTCACAACACTCGTTATTCCGTCCACCCAGGTTCAGATAAGATGTATCTAGATCTTAAAAAGTTATACTAGTGGCCTAACATGAAAGCAGACATTGCTACCTACGTAAGTAAGTGCCTTACTTGCACGAAGGTAAAGGTCGAATACCAGAAACCCTCCGGTCTTCTACAGCAGCCGGAGATACCAGAATGGAAGTGGGAGCGGATCACTATGGACTTCATAACTAAGTTGCCCAAGACGATGGGTACACTTGATTCCATATGGGTCATCGTCGATAGACTGAACAAGTCTGCACACTTCCTGCCGATCAAAGAAATAGACAAGATGGAAAAACTTACAAGAACTTACATTAGGGAAATTGTAAGACTGCACGGTGTTCCCTTATCTATTATCTCGGAGAAAGATAGTAGATTCACTTCGAGGTTCTGGCAGTCATTACAAAGTTCCCTAGGAACTAGGCTGGACATGAGTACGGCCTACCATCCACAGACCGACGGGTAAAGTGAGAGAACTATCCAGACCTTAGAAGATATGTTGCGTGCCTGTGTGATTGACTTTGGGAAAGCTTGGGATATCCATTTACCCCTTGTCGAATTTTCCTACAACAACAATTATCACACGAGGATAAAGGCAGCGCCATTCGAGGCCCTCTATGGCCGAAAGTGCAGATCCCCTCTGTGCTGGGCTGAGGTGGGTGATACCCGGTTAGCTAAGGGACAAGTTCCCGAAAGCACTCTCATGGGTCCGGAAATCATTCGGGAAACGACATAGAAGATCGTTCAAATTCGTGAACGATTGAAAGCCTCTAGAGACCGACAGAAAAGATACGCAGACACGCGAAGGAAACCGTTGGAATTCCAGGTGGGTGACTAAGTTCTACTGAAGGTCTCACCCTAGAAGGGCTTGATACGCTTTGGAAAGCATGGGAAGCTCAATCCAAGATACATAGGGCCTTTTGAGATTCTCGCGAGAATCGGCCCTATAGCTTACAAACTCAATCTACCGCAGGAACTTAGTAACGTACATCCTACCTTCCATGTCTCGAACTTGAAAAAGTGTCTGTCCGACGAGACTCTTGTTATTCCGCACGACGAGATCGAGATCAACGAGAGCCTCAACTTCGTGGAGGAACCAGTAGAGATCATGGACCGAGTGGTCAAGCAAACAAAGCAGAGCCATATTCTGAAAGTGAAGGTCCGCTGGAACGTGAAACGAGGACCTGAATTCACTTGGGAACGAGAGGATCAGATGAAACTGAAATACCCTCATCTTTTCTCTTAGTTATTTGTAATTTCTTATTTGCTTAAATTCTAATTTCGGGACGAAATTCCTTCTAACAGGGGGATGATGTGACAACCCAAAATTCTATTCTGTACAAACAATATCACTTCATTAGAAGTTATAACAATCACATTAAATTTTCAGACTTTTCCGTATAAGTTTGAGTAATTCAGGGTTTCACTTCAGGAGATATCAGGAGAGTGGATGCACTAGGGTTTTGTGCAACTCTGTTATTCCAAAACTCTATTACATTAGAGATCATTTCGGGAATAAAATATTTTCTGCCAAAAATCTCAGGACTATATATAGAATTCTGAACCAGCTTCATTCATTATTTACATTTACAACTAGAGAAAAGCCATTTTCTCTCTCACAGATCTTTGGGTTTTCATCCCAAATCGTGAGTACCTCTCTCTAGTTGTGTTATATAGCTAGTAATGTGAATGATAACATCGATTTCATAACAAAACAAATAGATTCAGAAGTTTACCGCCCAAGAACACCTTGGGGAGTAAACTCCTAAAATGATGCCTAGTCCTTTCCCCGTGATGTGTAACTACCTTAGGCTTGTATGCTAGTGTGTATATGACTAGAAATCACCCAGAGAACACTAAAGTTTAGGTGTGCACGGCCCAAGAAGTTTTTGGACCGTGAACTCCAAACACAAGGGCCAAAGAGTGTTTTTAACACTCCTAAAGCCTTGGACAATCACCTAGAATTACTTCTACCTAAATCAAGGACCTTATAACATCAAAAACCCATCCCCATGAGAGATTACGGCCGTAATCTCTAAGGGAAATGGTCTTTGGGTCGTGAACATCAATCAAGGGCACCAAAGTGTGCCTAAGGCCTTCATTTGCCTTAGATAAATGTCTAGAACTTATCCTACTTAAACATGGGACATGAAAACATAAAAATATCCCTTTCCATATGAGTTTATGGCAGCAAACTCAAAAGGAAATGGCCTTAGGGCTGTAAACTCCTCAAAGGAGTGTGTCTATGCCCTAAACTCTTCCATGGATTAAACCACCAAGTAGAATTGCTTCTAGGGAACATGTATCACTTCAAAACACAAAATGTACTTAATCTTGGGAGCTTACGGCCGTAAACTCAAGGGTTTACAACCGTAAACTCCTTGTGTGATGTTTATGGGAGAGTAAACTCATGTATAGGGTCCTTTGGAACCCTAAACCCAATTGCCTTGTCCCACAACAACTTAGATGCAATCCTTAAGGCTTATAACACTTATATAAAGTGTTTATTATGTTCTAGGATGTCTTAACATTTACAATTAGTAGTTTAAGACTAATTGGGTGCATATATGTGTGGTTATATGTTCATTAGGATCATAGTGCGTGTACAAGTACTCACTTGACATCTAACAATCCTACACCGTTCATTTCATCCAAATCACCATCTACAGGTGAGTTCATACCCCTTAATCAATGTTTTAAATAATTTTAAATGCTTTAATGGGGGGGGGGGGGGGGGGGGGGAATACAAGTAGAAAACAACATGTTATTAAATCACTCATATGTATTTTATAATTGTGTTTTCATCCAGCAGATTTCACAAACCACAAAATGTGATGCATGAAATGGTTTTCTATCTTAAATATACTTTGTTATCAAATGTATTACTATTGAAATGTTTATTTCAAATGACATCAAGTCACTCTTTATTATTGTTCAAAACTATTAGATGTCTTACAAAACCATTTTTACCTTCTTGAACAAAATTGTACTTATACACCTATGTTCTTATATATGTATTGAGGTTATAGTTTTCATCCTTCATTCAGTTTCCTACACTCTTGTGTAACAAGAAGTGTATAAACCTACTTGAACAACCAATTACCTTCCAATTAACTATCATAGGGATAGTTAGAAGATACAAAACATTATTCCTATTACATGGAATCACACAAGAGTCAGTTCATTCATGAGTCTATACCAGTACATTACATGATACACGAGTACATTTACATATGCTTACATTATACATGAGTACGTTTACATATGCTTACATGATACATGAATACCTTACATGATTAATTTATATGAATACTTGTATCTCGATTCACGAGGATGATTTATTAGTACCTTTTGTGTAAATTGTCCTGCTTATCCCAGTTCTACGGGATACATAGCGGGACTAACCATTCCGAATCCCAGTTGATTAGCACCAGTGGTTGATGAACATCTACGGATGCCTACGGTTAATACTTATATTAGGAATATCGATTACAGGACTAACCCTTCCTACCCCCTGCTACTGCTACAGAGGACAATTGGACAATCTTCGAATGTTCATTAGGTTATACATTTCGCTTACCGCGATGTGGTGTTAGTCCTAGTACCATAGGATAACACTTATAGCATATCTTTTTCATATTTTACTTTATTTTGTGATACATTCACATAAACGAGGAGTTAGACTAAGTACTTTTTGTACTAGTAGGAAATAAGGGGTTTTCTATGGTTTTTCATACTTATATCAACTGCTTCACATAAAAGATTTACATGGGATTCATAACAGCTTTTCAAAACAAGACAATGACACTTAAATACTTATGAATTCACCAGCTTTAGGCTGATACTCGCTTTCAAAATAACTTGTATTCTCAGGTCATCAGTAGATAGGTACGACGGCTAGGTTTTGAGAAGACGGAGCACTAACAAGACTCGTCTTTTATTTTGATTATATATATTTTGGTGTCTTATTACAATGAAAGAACACACATGTATTAAAACATTACTTTTAATGCAATGGATGATGTTGTTGCTTGTTTACTACTTTACACTATTGTGATACTGTACATGACGTCCTCCACCCCGGAACGTTTCCGCCGTTCTTGGTTTTGGGGTGTGACAACTAGAAGTCCGACGCGTGTCCCTTATCACGTGTCCAAGTCTGGCAGGAGGAGCCATGTCCGAAGCCTCGGACTAGACCGTGGTCCAATTAGGAGGCGACAGCGAGCCCCTCGCATGTGCAACCTTGTGCGAGCCATTCCCTGCGAGCTTCAGATCTGCTGCCACCTGGGAGCTTCTCAGCTGTCCAATTAGAAGCCTCCCCCTATAAATAGAAGGTTGCAAGCCTTCTCGGATAATTTTAAGAAATTGTCCATTTTCACCCCTTTTATCATATTTCTTTCATTTTAACATTCTCCAAAGCCCCGATACTTATTCCAAAGCCCAGAATACTCCACGAAGTGCCCGAGAAGCCTGGAAAATTTTTCTTTTCGGTTTCGAAGCCCGACCTTTGCAGAGCCCGGTTTCTCAATAAAACTCCTGGTTTTATTAGAAACGATCGTTTTAAGCAACAAATTGTTGCCCGATTATCATCAAATCAAGTGAGTGTTTAGTCACTTTCATCTTACACCTAGACATGGAATATTTTCAATAAAATACATGCTATGTGTAATTGTATTAAGTGTTTATTTAAGGTGATTGTTGAATAGATGTTTTATACAAGTTTTAAACTGTATATGCTTTTTATCTACAAAATATGTTGGGTAGAACATGGGTAGATGAAATAGTTGATGTGAGTTAAAATGGTGAGAGGCCTCAATGTTGTTGTTGTTGTTGTTGTTGTTTTTGTTGTTGTAGTCATCTAGCGGAGTATAGATGATCACCACGGACCCTTCTAGACAGTCTAGTGGAACATTAGTGGGTTTGCAACTTGTAGGTGTTGATGAACTAAATGTTCATTGGTGTACTCCATCCCCCTCATGGTTGCCTTTAGGACATGTATGGCTGAGGAAACCCCTTAGCAGTAGTGTCCATCCCGATGATATTCCTTAGGCTAGGTCCCTTGTGATAGGTGTTTAGGGATGTAAAGTGAGGACAACGGGAATGGGTAATCAGGGTTATTGTTGACTGTTGAACTTAATAAGTATATTGTTAATGTGGGTTGAAAAACCTATATGCTCACCAGGCTCCCAAGTCTAACCCACTCAGTTTTTATGATTACAGGTAGTGGACCCCGAGCATAGTCGGAGGACGAGGAAAGATTTTTGATTATACGCCAGTAGTTGTAAATAACTGTTGAAAGGCTTATAATGTCTTGTTTATGCTTTTGATCTGTATCGAAACATGACATCCCGAGGTTTTGATATGAAATGAAACTATACATTTCTTAAAGAAAGATTTTGATAAACTTTTATCATGTTTTGTTTTGGGGACCAATTCCGCAACATCTTTTAAAAATATTTCTCTGATTTTATTTTAAAAAGCATAAATTAAATCGGTCTTTTATGACCGAGAAATTAGGGGATGTTACAGTTGGTATCAGAGCATTAGTTTAAGCGAACTAAGAAATTGTAGGATTTCTAGACTTGAACTTAGAATGCTAAGTGATGATTGTGAGGTGAGTGTCTACCATATTTTAGACATGAGCACTAGATTATGTTAGGAAACATGCCTAAAATGCCCTAATGTGCTAAATGCTATGTGTTTGCCATGTGTGCCATTATTTGTTCGGATCTATGGTCTGTTGTCGACCGGATCTAGAAACCTTATGTGTATAGGATTCTAAGCGTTTGATTACGAGATTAGAAATAACATGTAAACATTTCGGAGTGATAAGGGAATTGACATGTCTAACAAGGATAAAGACCTAAATTCTCCTTATTCGGTATATAGATTGTAATGACAAGAACTCGGAGTGGAGCTGGAAATGCAAACAGAAACAAACAACCTCAACCCCAAGTGGTGGAACAGGTGCCTATAGTAGGAGCTGCACACGAACCCATCACCTTGGCTGGAGTACGAACTATGATTCAGACCATGTTGGCTGAACAGAGGGAGGAATTGAGGAAAATGTTGCCGAACAATAGGGATGAACCTTCAGTTCCTGTTTAATAATGTGAATTGAATGACGATCGATCTGAAGAAGGAAACAACTGTAGATCTGTTAGTCAAACTGATCCACTTGTGGTTGGGAGAAGTAACCACGAGGATAGAGTGGAGAGAAATGGATGCAAGTATAAGGACTTTATGACTTGCAAGCCATCGACCATCACTAGAAAAGAATATCCCGTTGGAGTAATGAACTGGATCTCGGAAATGGAATTGGCTTTCATGACTTGTGATTGCCAAGGCAAGTTACAAACCACGTTTGCAGTACGCCAGTTCAGGGGTAGTGATGCTCAATGGTGGAGCACTCTAAGAAAACCCTAAGCCCTAATGAGCCACTGCAACTAACTTGGGCAGAATTCTTGGTGCACTTCAAGCGCAAGTACTGCTCAACCGAAAACGTGCTAGAGTTAGAAAACCAATTTCTAACGTTGAAGACGGGAAGTATGACCGTTGACTAATATACAAATAACTTCACAGACAAAATGGAGTTTGCTTTGCATATTGTCCCAGATGAGCTGGAAAAAATTGATAGGTACGCAAAGGGACTTCCATGGGAGTACGCGGTGCCAGTACGTCAGGCACTTACTTTGGAGGAAGCTATCTGGGCTGCCAAGTCTGTTGAAGATATAATAAAAGGGAGAGCCACCAGCAAGGTTGAAGTTGGCGAAAAGAGAAAGTTTGAAGGAACTTCAGGTTCCAATAAAAAGAACAAATTCTTGAAGACTGGTTCGAGAAAAGTGTAAGAAGAAACATGCTGGGAAATGCAGCGTGGAAGTCACTTGTTACAAATGTGGAAAGCCTGGGCATTATGCCAATGAATGCATCTTCAATAAGAATGTATGTTTTGGTTGCAATGAAGAAGGGCATATTTTGAGGGATTGCCCAAAGAAGAAGGACGCAGAAAAACCCAATCTTCCACCAAAGCCGAAGGCAAGAGCCTTTCAGATGACACTCGAAGCTGCGAAAGAAGAAGTCGATGTCGCTTCAGGTACCTTTCTCGTAAACGAATTTCCTGCCCAAATTTTGTTTAATTCTGCAGCCAATTACACCTTTATACCGTGTGAATTTGGTAGAAAGCTAGCTTTGCCTATAGATTGACTACTTAATGTTATAATAGTTGAGATTGCTAGTGGCAAGTTTGTACCTGTTAGCCATCGTATGAAAAGCATCCTCATTGACTTGGATAGGAATAAATTCCACGAGGAATTATTGCCTAGAGTTAAATGGTTTCGACATAGTTCTAGGAATGGATTGTCTTAGCGCTAATGATGTAGAAATATTATGTAGAAAGAAGATAGTAAAAGTAAAACCGCCAGGGAAAGAGTCGTTTATGGTGTACGGAGACAAACGCAGAGTAAATTCTGGAATCATTTCCCAAATGAAAACCAAAAAGTGTTTGGCCAACAGATGTACATCATATCTAGCGTTCGTGATCGATGCTAAGATGGAAAAGAAGGAGGTGCAGAATATTCTGGTGGTGTGTGATTATCCGGAAGTCTTTCCCGAAGATCTTCCCGGATTGCCTCCTAATCGACAAGTAGAATTTGGTATCGACTTGTTACCAGGAACGACGCCGATAGCAAAAGCACCATATCGATTAGCACCAACAGAGTTGAAAGAACTTATGGAACAACTTCAGGAGTTATTCGACAAAGGTTTAATTCGACCTAGTTCATCGCCCTAGGGAGCCCCTGTGTTATTTGTAAAAGAAGAAATGCGGGAGCATGAGAATGTGCATCGATTACAGAGAGCTGAATAAAGCAACAATAAAGAACAAGTACCCGTTGTCGAGGATCGATGACCTGTTCGACCAGTTGCAAGGTTCGAGCTATTTCTCGAAGATTGATCTTAGGTCGGGATACCATCAACTAAAGGTGAGAGAGCAGGATATTGAAAAGACTGCTTTCAGAACAAGATATGGACACTACGAATTTTTGGCTATGTCGTTCGGATTAACCAACGCCACAGCAGCTTTCATGGATTTGATGAATAGAGTTTGTAAACCATTCCTAGATAAATCTGTGATAGTATTCATAGACGATATCTTGATTTATTTGAAAAGCAAGCAGGTGCATGAAAAGCATCTGCGTGAAGTGCTAGAAGTCCTGAAAAAGGAGAAGTTGTATGCAAAGTTCTCCAAATGTGAATTTTGGATTCAAGAAGTCCAAATTTTAAGTCATGTGGTAAAACAAGAATGAATAATGGTTGACCCAGCAAAGATTGAAGCTGTGATGAAGTGGGAACAACCAAAAAGCCCTACGGAGATTCGAAGCTTTTTAGGATTAGCTGGATTTTACCGAAGGCTTATCCAAGGCTTTTCTTCGATTGCTACTCCATTAAAAACTTTAACCTACAAAGGAGCTACTTATTCTTGGAATGGCAAGCATATGGAAGCCTTTAAGAAGTTGAAGAAGAGATTCTGTGAAGCACCAATTCCTTCGTTGCCTGAAGGAGTTAATGACTTCGCAGTTTATAGCGATGCATCTGGAGTTGGGTTAGGTTGTGTTCTGACCCAAAGGGATAAAGTGATAGCGTATGCATTGAGGCAATTGAAGGAACACGAAAAGAACTACCCCACTCACGATTTGGAGATGGCAGCGGTAGTATTCGCCCTAAAGATATGGAGGCATTATGTTTATGGCACAAAGTGTAAACTTTTCACTGGTGATAAGACTCTCCAATATCTCTTTAATCAGAAGGAATTGAACATGAGGCAACGATTCTGGCGAGAGTTACTCAAGGACTACGAATGTGAGATACTTTACCACCCTGGTAAAGTAAATGTTGTTACTGATGCTCTCAGTCGGAAGGTAAACCTTGAAAAGAAAAGGCCAAGGGCATTGAGAATTGAAGTTGTCTCGACAATTATGGAAAGTATAAAGAAAGCTCAAGAGGAAGCTTTAGAGAAAAATGACCAAAAGGAAGAACGCTTGGGCAAAACGTTTGTATTCGGTAAAAACAACCAAGGGTTGAAGGTATTCCAAGATAGAATTTGGGTACCTAAGACAGGAGGAGTAAGAGATCTTGTAATGGAAGAAGCTCACAAGACCATGTACTCGATTCATCCCGGCAGTACAAAAATGTATAGGGATCTAAAACCCTATTACTGGTGGCCGACGATGAAGCTCGATGTTGCTAAGTATACGGCCAAGTGTGTAACTTGTGCTAGGGTTAAGGCACAACATCAGAAACCGTATGGGAGTTTAGAACCTTTGCCTGTACCCATGGGTAAATGGGAAGATATCACCATGGATTTCGTGACTAAACTTCCCAGAACAAGTAACGGTCACGACATGATTTGGCTGGTCGTTGATCGCTTCACTAAGAGTGTGCATTTCATAGCAGCCAAAGAGAAATTGTCTATGGATAAACTTGCGAATTCTTATGTGAAGGAAATTGTGAGGCTTCACGGTGTTCTGTTAACGATTGTATCTGATCGTGACAACCATTTTACCTCATGGTTTTAGAGGAGTCTACATGAGGAATTGGGTACAAAGTTGTGTTTGAGTACAACTTACCATCTACAAACCGATGGTCAGAGCGAACGAAGAATTCAAACATTGGAGGATATGGTGAGAGCATGTATCCTAGAATTTCAAGGTAACTAGGATGAACACTTACCTCTAGTAGAATTCTCCTATAATAATAGTTTCCACTCAAGCATTAAGATGGCACCTTATCACGCTTTATATGGGGAAAAATGTCGAACGCCATCATCTTGGCTGGAAGCTGGGGAAAAGCAGTTTATGGGACCTGAAATAGTCCATCAGACTGCTAAAAAGTTGAAATTGATAAGGGAAAGGATGTTAGCTGCTCAAGATCGACAAAACAGTTATGCTGACAACAAAAGACAACTGATAACCTTTGAAGTTAGAGATTCGGTTTTACTTAAAGTCTCGCCGTGGAAGGGACTTATAAGGTTTGGTAAAAGGGGTAAGTTGAGTCCAAGGTTTATTGGACCATTCAAAGTTCTTCAGAAGATCAGGAATCAATCTTACAAGCTATAATTACCAGAAGAACTGGAGGGTATTCATAACACCTTTCATGTGTGTTATTTGAGAAAGTTCACAGGAGATGTGCCCGACATAATTCCGATTTCTGAGTTAAGGTTGGATGAAAACAAGAGGTTGATCGAAAAACCTGAGGCAATCGTTGACCGTAAGACTATGAAGTTGCGACGCAAGATGGTTGATTTAGTGCTTGTGTGCTGGAAACATACGAATGGACCAAATCTCACCTGGGAAACGGAGAGTGACATGATGAGTCGCTACCCGCAGTTGTTTGGTGATATGTGATTTCGGGGACGGAATCATCCTAAGGGGGAGAGAATTGTAACACTCCTGTTTCTAGCCTAGGCATTTATATTGAGGTGATAATCTAGGTTAACCTTTGTAACTCATTTTGAAGAAATGAAAAGGAATTATGTGAATATTATGTGAATTATGTGTTTTATGCTTAATTATTAGGGTTTAATTAACTAAGAATAAAAAATAAGCATCAAGTTTAAAGTGTTAGATAAGCCCGATATCTTTACATAAAGTTGTAATGGTCGAAACAAGGATTTCGGGGATATAAAGAATACCAAAATCCGAGTTATAACGAAGAAGTTATGACCTGTCGAAGTTTCGCGACAAAACCGGCACGATGTTGAAAGTCGTAAAAAGTGAGTTTTTGATAAACTTCTTTTTAGCCTTAGTGATCTAAACGAAAGTCATAGTATTCGTTAAACCGAGAATTTCGATAAAAAGAACGCCCAAATCTGACTTCGTATGAGGAAGTTATGAGTTTTCGAAGTTTCAGCTTAGCAGTAGATAACTAGAAACTCGAATTTTATATCGAGCGATTTTTAGCTGACACAACCTAAACAAGAATTGAAGGTCTCATTATTAGTAGCACAACGGTAAAATGTATGACGAAAACGGACGTCGGATGAAGAAGTTATGAATTTTTAACGGATTTCTTGTCCCGATCTGTTAAAAATAATAATATTAAAATTAAAGTCAAAATTAGCCGACGAAGTCTAAACGAAAGTTGTATAGTGTAATTTTACCTACGCATGCATATAAAGAACGTCAAAAACGGAGTTCGTATGCGAAAGTTATGAATTTTAGAAGCTTTTGCACAAAAACCGAGAAAATTCACATAGTCATGTTTTGCTACGTCACCCTCGCTCAAAACGTGCCACGTGTCCAAAAATACTGCTGAGTCATTCGAGCTGCTGAATCATCCGAGCTGCTGAGCTATCCGAAGTGGTCCACTAGAAGTCCGACGCGTGTCCCTTATCACATGTCCGAGTCTCGCAGGAGGAGCCACGTCCGAAGCCTCGGACTAGACCACGCTCCAATTAGGAGGCGACAGCGAGCCCCTCACATGTGCAGCCTCGTGCGAGCCATCTCCTGCGAGCTTTGGATCTGTTGCCACCTGGGAGCTTCTCAGCCGTCCGATCAGAAGCCTCCCCTATAAATAGAAGGCTGCGAGCCTTCTCGGATAATTTTAAGAAATTGTCCATTTTCACCCCTTTTCTCATATTTCTTTCATTTTAACATTCTCCAAAGCCCCGGTACTTATTCCAAAGCCCAGAATACTCCACGAAGTGCCCAAGAAGCCCGAAAAATTTATCTTTTCGGTTTCGAAGCCCGACTTTTGCAGAGCCCAGTTTCTCAATAAAACTCCCAGTTTTATTAGAAACGATCGTTTTAAGCAATGAATTGCTGCCCGATTATCATCAAATCAAGTGAGTGTGTAGTCATTTTCATCTTACACCTAGATATGGAATATTTTCTATAAAATATGTGCTATGTGTAATTATATTAAGTGTTTATTTGTGGTGATTGTTGAATAGATGAAAATAGTTGATGTGTGTTAAAATGGTGAGAGGCCTCGATGTTGTTGTTTTTGTTGTTGTAGTCATCTAGCGGAGTATAGATGATGACCACGGACCCTTCTAGACAGTCTAGTGGAACATTAGTGGGTTTGCAACTTGTAGGTGTTGATGAACTAAATGTTCATTGGTGTACTCCATCCCCCTCATGGTTGCCTTTAGGACATGTATGGCTGAGGAAACCCCTTAGCAGTAGTGTCCATCCCGATGAGATTCCTTAGGCTAGGTCCCTTGTGATAGGTGTTTAGGGACCTAAAGTGAGGACAACGGGAATGGGTAATCAGGGTTATTGTTGATTGGTGAACTTAATAAGTATATTATTAATGTGGGTTGAAAACCCAATATGCTCACCAGGCTCCCAAGCCTGACCCACTCAGTTTTTATGATTACAGGTAGTGGACCCCGAGGATAGTCGGAGGACGAGGAGAGATTTTTGATTATAGGCCAGTAGTTGTAAATAACTGTTGAAAGGCTTATAATGTCTTGTTTATGCTTTTGATCTGTATCAGAACGTGACATCCCGAGGTTTTGATATGAAATGAAACTATACATTTCTTAAGGAAAGATTTTGATAAACTTTTATCATGTTTTGTTTTGAGGACCAATTCTGCAATATCTTTTAAAAAAAAAAATTTTGATTTTATTTTAAAAAACATAAATTAAATCGGTCTTTTCTGGCCGAGAAACTAGGGGATGTCACATTCAAGAATCTTCTCAAACGTAAATCTCAACCTCTAAGCAAAACATTTACCGTCGAAATGGCTACTGGAAAGAAAAAGAGCACTGACAGCATATTCATTGGTTGTACTCTTACCTTAAACAACAATTCCTTTCTCATCGACCTTATGCCTATTTCCATAAAGAGTTTCGATGTCATCGTCGGCATGGATTGGTTGAGCCCCAATCGTGCTGATATCCTTTGCTACGAAAAAGCTATCTGTATCAATCTTCCTTCTGGTGAAACCCTAATCATCTATGGTGATAAAGTCAACTCAAACCTTTGTATCATTTCGTGCATCAAAGCCCAAAAATTTCTGCAAAAGGAGTGTCATGCATTCCTTGCTCATGTCGTTAACGAGAAACAGGAAGTTAAAGATCTCTAGAGCATCCCCGAAGTCTGCAACTTTCTTGATGTTTTTCACGATGAGCTCCCGGGAATCCCTCTTGAGCACCAACTCGAGTTCCGAATCGACTTAATCCCCAGAGCTACCCTTGTAGCTAAGTCCCCATACCGTCTAGCGCCAGCAGAAATGCAAAATTTATCCAGCCAGCTCAATGAGCTCATCAACAAAGGATTCATCAGACCGAGTTCCTCACCCAGGGGAGCTCCGGTTTTATTTGTGAAAAAGAAGGATGGATCTTTCTGGATGTGCATTGACTACCTCAAACTGAACAAACTCACCGTTAAAAACCGTTATCCTCTTCCTCATATCGATGATCTCTTTGACCAACTTCAAGGAGCCAGCTACTTCTCCAAAATAGACGTAAGATCATGGTACCATCAACTGCAAGTCCATGAGAGTGATGTTCCAAAGGTAGCATTTCAGACTCGGTATGGTGACTACAAATCTATAGTGATACCCTTCAGTCTAACCAACGCACTGATGATATTCATGGACCTGATGAATCGTGTGTGTCATTCTTTCCTCGACAAGTTCGTAATCGTGTTCATCGACATTATACTTGTCTATTCCAGAAGTGAGGAAGAACACAAACAACACTTGAGGTTACTGCTGGAGACTCTAAGGGTGGAGAAGCTATACGCAAAATTCTCCAAGTGCGAATTCTGGATTCGGAAAGTAAGTTTCCTAGGTCACGTGGTAAGCAAGGAAGGCATACACGTGGACCCTTCCAAGATTCGGGCGATTGATAATTGGTCAGCATCAAAGACGCCCACAAAAATCCGTCAATTCCTAGGTCGCAATGGCTGTTATCGCGGGTTTATTCAAAATTTCTCAAGAATTGCCAAACCCTTAACCATTCTGACTCAGAAAGTTGTACCCTTTTGTTGGAGTGGGAAGTAAGACACTACATTCCAAACGTTGAAGCAGGCCCTGTACAGTGCACCTATCTTGTCTCTTCCCGAAAGGGACGAAGGACTTCGTTGTCAACTGTGATGCATCCAATCAGGGCCTAGGGTGTGTGCTCATGCAGCGGGGAAAAGTCATTTCTTATGTCTCAAGACAGCTGAAAGCACATGAAGTCAACTACACAACATATAACCTGGAATTGGGAGCAGTAGTCTTCACATTAAAGATATGGAGACATTATCTCTACGGAACCAAGTACACTATCTTCACTGACCATAAAAGCCTGCAACACATCTTCGATCAGAAGGAGCTAAACATGAGACCATGACAATGGGTCGAGTTACGCAACGATTACGAGTGTGAAATACGCTACCATCCCGGCAAGGCCAGTGTGGTGGTAGATGCCCTTAGCTGAAAGGAATGCTCAGGTCGTGGAACGAAGGCACTAACAATGACTATCCATTCCCACTTACCCGTACAAATCAAGGAAGCTAAGTTGGAAGCCTTAAAACCAAAGAACATGTCGGGTGAAGCCTTCAGATGAATGGAAAAGAACCTAGAGATCAAGGGAGACAGAGTCTATTATTTCATGAACCCAATCTGGACCCCAAAGTTCGGAGGATACAAATAGATGGTCATGAAAAAAGCTCACAAGACCAGATACTCCTTCGTGGGCAACTGTCTGACTTGCGCCAAGGTGAAGGTCGAATATCAGAAGCCCTCATGTTTGCTTCATCAGCCGGAGATAGCTGAGTGGAAGTGGGAGAGGATTAATATGGATTTTATCACAAAATTACCCAAATCTCCGAGTGGGTACGATATCATCTGGGTAATAGTCGATCGATTGAAAAAATCCGCTCACTTCCTACCAATCAAAGAAACGTTCAAGATGGAAAAGCTCAGGCGAATCTACATCCAAGAAATAGTTCGACTGCACAGTGTGCCGATATCCATTATCTCCGATCAAGATACCAGATTCACTTCGAGATTTTGGCAATCCCTGCAGAAAGCTCTTGGAACTAAGTTGGATATGAGCAAAGCCTACCATCCTTAGAAAAATGGGTAGAGTGAGAGAACCATTTAGACCTTGCAAGACAAGTTGAGAGCATGTGTCATAGACTTTGGTAAGTCATGGGACGTCCACACCAGCATCAAGGCTGCGCCGGTTGAAGCCCTCTATGGCTGCAAGTGTAGATCCCCTCTGTGTTGGGCTGAGGTGGACGACAAGCAGCTAGCCAATGGGCAAGTCCCTGACAACACTCTCAATGGTCCAGAGGTTATCTGTGTAACCACCGAAAATATCGTGCGAATCCGAGAACGATTGAAAGCCTCAGAAGACAGAAAAAAGATCTACGCCGATAAACGACAAAAACCTTTGGAGTTTCAGGTTGGAGATCGTGTTTTGTTGAAGGTCTCACCCTGGAAAGGCTTGGCACACTTTGGAAAAAGTGGAAAGTTGTAATGCCCGTAGATCAGGGCTAGTCAATTTAGAGATAATGAGCGTCAAAAATGACTTTTTGATGGAAGATTATTTAGAAGGAGTAATCATAACTAATTTGTAATATACGTCACAAGGTTTTCATGTATATAAAGAATGACAAAATCCGAGTTATAACGAAGAAGTTATGACCGGTTGAAGTTTTGCGACAGAACCGGCACGACACAACGCAACATAAATAGTGAATTTATGATAGAGCGATATTTGGATTTAGCGATCTAAATAAAATTTGTAGAATACGTTAAACCGAGAGCGTGCATGAAAAGAACGCCCAAATCTGACTTCGTATGAAGAAGTTTTGATTTTTTGTAGTTTCGTCTTAGCAATGTACAAGCCAAAGTTCGAATATGAGATCGAGTGATTTTTAGCCGAAACAAACTCAACGAGAATCGAAGATCTCATCGATAGTAGTCCAACGGTAAAAAGACAGACGAAAACGGATGTCAGACGAAGAAGTTATGGATTTCTAACGGAGTTTTCCTGTCCCGGCCTACTAAAAATAATATAATAAAAATTAATATAAAAAATAGCCAATAAAGTCTAAACGATAGTTGTAGATCTTGTTTTTAGCTACGCATGGAAAAAAAAGAACGTCGAAAATGGAGTTCGTATGCGAAAGTTATGAATTTTTGAAGTTCGGTGTGCGAAACCCCAAAACTGTCAGAGTTCACGACGTAAATACAGTGTTCACGACGCGAACTTAGTAATTATGACTTCTGGAGTCAGACAGACGCAAGTTGCGATGATGCACCTGATGACTACTGAACTCACGACGTGAATATTTGAGATTTCCGACGTGAATCTAGAAAAATGGCCCTATAAATAGAATTCAAGGCGCAACCGAGCTTGGTTGCTCAATCTCTTATGTCCCACTCTCGATACCCTCTCTAAGCCCTATTTTAACCCCCCAAAGCCCTGGTATCATCCCGAGACCCGAAGTAAGTCCCGAAGCCCGAAGATCCCTAGAAGAAAGAGTTTCCGAGCCGAAGCTCTGCCTGCGAGAAGCCTGGTGTTTGGAGATCTTCCAGATCTACCAAAGAACACTACTTTTACAAGACGTAGTGTTGTCCGAGAATCGTATAATTAAGTGTGTGTATAGTCCTTTTCATAAACACGATAATAATACAAGTGTTGTTTGAATGTATTAAGTATATTGTTGTTTATATGTGTAAGTGTGTAGTTACTTTCTTCTACCGCATAGATATGAAGTATTTGCTATGAAATACATGCTATGTGTTTATACGTTGTTTGTTTACTTTGATATGGTTGTTGAATGAATGTTTTATACAGATTTTTAAATGATTTAAACTATATATTTAATTTATGTCTACAAATATGTTGGGTAGAACATGGGTACATGAAATAGTTGGTGTGTGAGGAAAGATGATATAGATAATGAGATGAGGGTGACAGGTGAAAAATGAGTGAAACCTTTACCCAAACGTTGGCCCCTGTCATTCAGCAGAATAGGGATGTCAACGAAGGATTATTCTATACAGTCTTGTGGAACACTAGCAAACTCGCAAATTGTAGGTGTTATCGACTTGATGTTCACCGGTGTACTCTAAAAACCCATTGATATGTATTGCTAGAGGATGTCTCGGAAGCAATACTTTCAATAAACGAGATAAACCCCAGCGACTATGGACTTAGCGCCAGTTAACTGAACCTTGGTGACTATGGAGTTAGCGACTGTTACATAAACCTTGGTGACTATGGAGTTAGCGCCTGTTACATAAACCTTGTTGACTATGGAGTTAGCGCCTATTACATAAACCTTGGTGACTATGGAGTTAGTGCATGATAGCTAGGGATTTAGTACTTGATAGATAAACTTTGGTAGTAATGGACTCGTGCCAGTTCCTTAGGTAAATCCTTATCAATGAATGAAGGAAGGATAGTCGATTCTTAAGGTAAAACCTTAAGAAATAAAGAAGATAATGGGGATGGTAATTGGGTTGATTGTTTGATGATTGAATATAATAAATATATTATTGTGGGTTAAAACCCTATATGCTCAGCAGGCTCCCAAGCTTGACCCACTCAATGTTCTTTGCATTAGAGGTAATGGCACAAGAGTATAAATTGGTGGACTTGACGAGAGATTTTAGAACATGGATCAGTAGTTATAAATAACTGTTGTAAGGTCTATTTTATATTGTTTATGATTTTGGTCTGTATAGGAACATGACATCCCAAGATTTTGTTATTTAATGAAAATACATTCTCTTTGAGAAATGTTTTGATAAATTTGATCATATTTTGTTTTGGGAAAAAATTCCGCAACTCTTTTAATAAAAGGATTACTCTGATTTTATAAAACAAAGCATAAACAAATCGGTCTTTTCTGGCCGTGAAATTGGGGATGTCACAGCTGGTATCAGAGCATTAGTTTAAGCGAACTAGGAATTTGTACGATTTCTAGACTTAAACTTAGAATGCTAAACGATGATTGTGAGATTAGTGTCTAGCATATTTTAAGACATGAGCACTAGTATGTTTTTGGAAAGTTGCCTAAAATGCTTTTATGTGCTAAATGTTATATGTTTTCCATATATGAAATTGTTTGTTCAGATCTATGGTCTGTTGCTGACCGGATCCAGAAACCTTATGTGTTTAGGATTCTAAGCATACAAATACGGTATTAGAACTAGCATGTAAACGCTTCGGAGTGATAAGGGGATTTATACATCTATCGTAAATAAAGCTTTCTTATCTTTCATTTTCGCCCGGTACACCGAACGTCTGCTTGGGTGTACAAAACGTTATGGTGGAGACTCGTAGAGAATTGAGAAAATGAAGGAAATGAAAGGCTTATGATAGTGAATGACACTTATAGGAAGATATCGTAAGTGGTATCTTGCGTTTAGAATATATCTGATAATAACAGAACGTTTAAAGGAGTACTGTACATCTAAAGTACACCTTCGATTGGCAGTATGATGGAACGATTGGTGTAATTCTTGAAGTTTTCCCATCGTATGGAATTTCCACCACCAATTGAGTTGAAGCATGATTGATGATAGAAGATACGCATGAAAGAAGTTCTAGTAGAGTCTAGGAAAATTTGTTTGATTAATTGGACACATTAGTATGTGTTAAATTGTTTTGTGATTTTAGGACTTTGGGACTGCGAGACAATACTTGGGATGAGTATGAGTAGGTGTGAATAGTAGTAGAGATCTATACTACTGGAAGCACATGACTCACGCTTGGATCAGGGAAAGTCACAAGGTTACCAAGAAGCTTGTAATCGAGTTCGTTTTTATTCAAGTATGTCGTTACCATTGTTTCGGTAATGACTAAAAAGATTACTGATATTCTGAACCTAGTGGCCATATCAAATTGAGTCCGACTACCATGAGTTTGTTACACGGTTCAGAGAACTAAGTTCGATGTAGCATTTAACTGAAGTCAGAAGATTGAAATCAATGCGATCGATGACATCGCACTTGTTGTTAAGGAAGCTTGTAGCTAGTAATGCTACATGTAAAAATGTGATTATATCACATTAGAATGTGAAGGAAGGTATATTCCATTCTGGAATTTGACTCTCAGGGACTTGAGTCTAAGCGTTGCATCATACGATGAGAGGTCATTAGAACGTGTCCCATCGATCTGTTACAGTAGATAAAGGCAAGTATTTATCCTAAAAAGAAGAAGGAGTCATCAATAAGGATTTGTTTTGTAACTCGAAGGTTACGAATGAAAGTCCAACATAGTACGAAGAGTAGATGCAGGATTGAGAATCAAGGTTATTACTTAGGATGGAGAGATAACGTAAGGAGTCAGTATACAAAACCTATTTCGTTGATTATTCCGGGACGTAATCAACCTAAGGGGGAGATAATTGTAACGCCCGTAGATCATGGCTAGTTAATTTAGAGACAATGAGCATCAAAAATGACTTTTTGATGGAAGATTATTTAGAAGGAGTAATCTTAACTAAGTTGTAGTATATGTAACAAGGTTTCCGTGCATATAAAGAATGGTGAAACCCGACTTATAACGAAGAAGTTATGACCTGTTGAAGTTTCGCGACAGAACCAACACGACCCAACGCGATGTAAATAGTGAATTTACGATAAAGAGATATTAGGATTTAGCGATCTAAATAAAATTTCTAGAATACGTTAAACCGAGAGCATGCATGAAAACAACGCCCAAATCTGACTTCGTATGAGGAAGTTATGATTTTTCAAAGCTTCGGCTTAGCAGTGTACAACCCGAAGTTCGAATATGAGATCGAGTGATTTCTAGCCGAAACAATCTAAAGTATAATCGAAGATCTCATCCATAGTAGTCCAACGGTAAAAAGACAGACGAAAACGGACGTCAGACGAAGAAGTTATGGATTTCTAACGGATTTTTCCTGTCCCGGCCTACTAAAAATAATATAATAAAAATTAATATAAAAAATAGCCAGTAAAGTCTAAACAAAAGTTGTAGATCTTGTTTTTACCTACGCGTGGAAAAAAAGAACGTCGAAAATGGAGTTCGTGTGTGAAAGTTATGAATTTTTGAATTTCGGGGTGCGAAACCCCAAAACTGTCAGAGTTGACGACGTGGATACAGTGTTCACGATGTGAACTCAGTAATTATGACTTCTGGAGCCTGACAGATGCAAGTTGCGATGACGCACCTGATGACTACTGAACTCACGACGTGAATATTTGAGATTCACGATGTGAATCCAGAAAAATGGCCCTATAAATAGAATTCAAGGGGCAGCCGAGTTTGGTTTCAATCTCTTCTCTCCGACTCTCGATATCATCTCTAAGCCCTAGTTTAACCCCCCGAAGCCCTGGTATCATCCCGAGACCCGAAGAAAGTCCCAAAGCCCAAAGATCCCTAGAAGAAAAGAGTTTTCGAGCCGAAGCTCTGCCTGCGAGAAGCCTGGTGTGTGAAGATCTTCCAGATCTATCGAAGAATATTACTTTTACAAGCCGTAGTATTGTCCGAGCATCGTCTAATCAAGTGAGTGTATAGTCCCTTTCATAAACATGATAATAATACAAGTATTGTTTGAATGTATTAAGTATATTGTAGTTTATATGTATGAGTGTGTAGTTACTTTCTTCTACCGCATAGATATGAAGTATTTGCTATTAAATACGTGCTTTGTGTTTATATGTTGTTTGTTTACTTGATATGTTTGTTGAATGAATGTTTTATATAGATTTTTAGATGATTTAAACTATATATGTAATTTATATCTACAAACATGTTGGGTAGAACATGGGTAGATGAAATACTTGGTGTGTGAGGAAAGATTAGTTTGAGGATGAGACGAAAGATTAGTTTGAGGATGAGACGAAAGATGATATAGATCATGAGATGAGGGTGACAGGTGAAAAATGAGTGAGACCTTGACACAAACGATGGCCCCCGTCATTCAGCAGAGTAGCGATGACAACTAAGGACTATTCTAGACAGTCATGTCAAACACTAGCAGGCTCGTAACTTATAGGTGTTGTGGACTTGATGTTCACCAGTGTACTCTAAAAACCCATTGATATGTATTGCTAGAGGATGTCTCGGAACCAATACTGTCAATAAATGAGATAAACCCCGACAACTATGGAGTTTGCGTGAGTTCAGTGAACCTTGTGACTATGGAGTTAGTGCCTGTTACATAAACCTTGGTGACTATGGAGTTAGCGCCTGTTACATAAACCTTGGTGACTATGGAGTTAGCGCATGTTACATAAACCTTGGGTGACTATGGAGATAGCGCCTGATAGCTAGGGATTTAGTACTTGATAGATAAAGTTTGGCAGTAATGGATTCGTGTCAATTCCTTACGTAAATCCTTAGGAATGAATGAAGGAAGGATAGTCGATTCTTAGGTTAAAACCTTAAGAAATAAAGAAGATAATGGGGATGGGTAATTGGGTTTATTGTTTGATGATTGAATATAATAAATATATTATTGTGGGTCGAAAACCCTATATGCTCACCAGGCTCTCAAGCCTGACCCACTCAGTTTTCTTTGCATTATAGGTAATGGCACAAGAGTATAAGTTGGTGGACTTGACAAGAGATTTTGGATTATAGATCAGTAGTTATAAATAACTGTTGTAAGGTCTATTTTATACTGTTTATGCTTTTGCTGTGTATCGGAACATGACATCCCGAGATTTTGTTATTTAATGAAAATACATTCTCTTTGAGAAATGTTTTAATAAAATTTATCATATTTTGTTTTAGGAACAAATTCCGCAACTCTTTTAATCAAAGGATTACTCCGATTTTATAAAACAAAGCATAAACAAATCTGTCTTTTCTGGCCGTGAAATTGGGGATGTCACGAAAGCTGAACCCGAGATACATAGGAGCATTCAAAATCCTTGCTAGGATCGGTCCTGTAGCCTACAAATTTTGTCTACCACAAGAGCTTAGCAACATACATCCCATCTTTCATGTCTCGAACCTTAAAAAATGTTTATCTGACGAGACCCTTATAATCCCTCTCGATGAGATTAAAATCAATGAGAACCTCAACTTTGTGGTAGAAACGGTCGAAATCATGGACAGAGAGATCAAACAAACAAAACAAAGTCGCATCTCGATAGTGAAGGTTCGCTGGAATGCATAGCGGGGACCCGAACTTGGGAGCGTGAAGATCAGATGAAACAGAAGTATCCGCATCTCTTTCCAAATCCATGATTTGTATTCTACGTTCGAAATTCGGGATGAAATTCCCTCTAACAGGGAGATGATGTGACAACCCGAAACTTTTTCTGTTATCTTTACCTGACTTTCGTTAATAAAATTTGGGTTTTATTAAATTAGGTCAAATTTCTTTGTTTGGGAAAGATTTTACGTGTTTAAATAAATAATATGTATTTTATCCAAGTTGGAATAAACCGGAAATCACGCGAAAAACTCAAAACTTCACTCGAAAACACCGAGTTCACGGCCAGGACGAGTTTACAGCCGTAAACTCATGTACGGCCGTAAACCCGTTTACGGTCAGTTCCAGGTGGACCCCACCACCGACCATACCCCCATCCTATAAATACAGGACCCCTACCCTCATTTGAACCTTTCTTGGCCAAAAACACCCTCTTTCTTTCTCCAATTTTCTTGACCGCAAACACCTAAAACCCCTCCTTTCTTCCGAAAAACACCAAAAATCATCATTTGGGGCCGTTTAGGAGCATCCGAGACACATTTACATCAAAATCGAACACCTTTATTCTTGAGATTACGGTCGTAAACCCTTCAAATATTCAAAGGCTGTAAACTCCTTTAGTAGATAGTTCACGGCCGCAAACCCAGTTCTCGGCCGTAAACCCAGTTCACGACCATCAACCCTTTTTCACAGCCGTTCACGCCTCCTAAGTGGTGAAAAGTCATTCCCTCGATTCATATCAAGTCCCGGTAACATTCCTTAACCAAAAACAAGTGTTTTTCTAACACTTTAACTGAGAAAATCGCTAACTTAGATAGAGATGTATTTATTTGATATTAGGATTCTATTAAGTGCAACGTACATCAACTCAAGGATTGTCCAGTTCAACCCTTTGCATCCAACCAATTGTGAGTTCATACCCCTACATTTTTATGATTTTTAAACGTTTTTTTTTGGGGGGGAATACAAGCCAAATACAAAGGTTTTAAACAACTCAATTTATGCAATTTGTACAAATCAACAGTTTTCATATAGCATTTAGATACCTGATCCCTTTTGTACCATGCAGAGCATAAGAGACATTTTCTTAATTTAATTGCATAACTTCTGAGTATTTCACGAACTTAACCTTACAATAAAACTATAATGGGTATAGTTTGGGGATTTCATTACCAGTTTTACAAATACAAACTACATACACGGTTGAATACATAAACTATGGCATATTTTAGCTTATATAATATAGTACTAAGAGCTTACATCAGTAAATAATTATTTTAATATAATTATTGTTACTCTACAAAACATACATCAGATTTTCATACGAACGATTGTTATACTTATATATTATTACTCGTAAAGTCGTCAAACTAATTGGGAGAGACGTCCTTGGGCGCTTACAACATAACCTAAGTGGAGTACTAACCTTATGAACCAGAATTTCCTGGAGGGAAAGTGTGGCTTTTGTGTATAGATCTATACGGGACTGACAACACCGCACTTGGCTGCTAGCTACATTCGGACCGCCAGGTCTACGGGTGACAAATATCATAAAGGATTTCGGCGTCCGTTTCACGTCGTGTCAAGCTTAAGTATGGTCATACAACTTGCCAATAGTACGACTCTTTTACGTAATAATATACCTTTCATAAACAATTGCTTTAATAACATAAGTATGTTACTTATGTCTACGATTTCGAAACCATTAAAGCAATTAACACCAACATAACAGGGAAAATAAGGGATTTTCCCAAGCCAAACAGAACAAACTTTTCTTACTGTTGGTAGCCAGGGTTTTCAAACGAAAAACATTTTCATACTGACGATGACGAGGTTTTTGATAAAAACAGTATTTACCAATAATGAAAATGAAATAATCCTACAAATTTCGTGACTAGTTTTCAAAACAAAAATATGCTAATGAACTCACCAGCTTTATGCTGATACATTTTCAAAAATCGCTTGAATTCTCAGGAGAACAATAGACAGGTACCCTTGCCAGCTTTTGGAGAAGACGAAGGTTTTTGGAGTCTCGTCTTTTAATTTTTGTTTTGTTTTGATGTATACAAATTATGCTTTCAAACAGATGTAAACATTCATATTACAATGCATTGGTTGTGTTTACTTTGATTATATTGATGCAATCGTTGTGATACTACGCATGACATCATCCACCCCGGACGCTTCCGCCATTTTGTTTCCACGGTTCGACGGTGTGATAACCTCGAACTGAAGCAAATCTCTGAAGAATCTCTGGATCCAAAGCCTCCTCTTGATCCAAGCTTTGATGCTCTCCACTTCTTCTACAAAAGTGCACTAAATCACAAGATTAGCTTCTCTCTCTCTCTCTCTCTCTCTCTCTCTCTTTCTCTCTCTCTCTCTCTCTTAGCTCAATATAGATGTTTTGGGTTTCACACAGGGGAGTAGGGTGGTTGATGAGTCGGAAATGAGGGCTTAAGATCCTTTAAATAGAACCTTACCCCTAAGATTTAGGGTTTCCACTCACAAACTGGTTGATTTGGCCTCTCAACTCGTCGATGTAACACTGTAATTTTTCAAAACAAAATTTTCATTTAAAATCATAAAAATTCTCATGATGCATTTTATTAAAATCTCATTTGTTCAATTCATAAAACATAACTCCATATTTTAGTAATTAATAATCCAGGATTTTCATGATTCCTTCTCTGGTGTGTACAATCAACTGGTGCCCTCCCGCGATACTGAGAAACCTGAAACACATAACACCTAACATGGTAAGCACGAAGCTTAGTGAGTTCCCCAAAATACCACATATAACACATATAAGCCACTCGAGGCTATAACTCTTTGGGCCCTCTGGCCCTAACTCTGTGGACCCTCTGTTCCTAACTCTGTGGACCTTCCGGTTAACTCTATAAACTTTGGAATACACACAACACAAATTACATAGAAATAATGCAGTGAAACACATCACATACATAGCATACAAGATATTCTGTCACATAACTCTAATTACCACTCAACGTAAAGTATAGTGAAAAGACTCACCTCGCATGAACTCGGATAAGCTCACGTGCTTGACGTTCCAACCTAGCCTCCTCCTATAAACACAATAACATCTCCAATCAATACTTTTCTATTGTCCTCATCTCTAAAGAATGGGCAGAAGACCATTCTACCCTTCCCTGACCTCTCCTGAATCAGCATGACCAAAACCCCATGGTTAACTGAAGTCAACTCTAGTCAACGGTCAAACTTTGACCAAACTCGTCGTGTTCAATCGAGTGAATCGGTGAGTCCATCCATGTCCTCTGAATACTCATAAAGCCTCACTCGACTCGTCGAGTTAACCATTCACTCATCGGGTTACCACGGGTCATGAATCGCGGGGCAACCCGACTCGACTCGTCAAGTCCCTATATGGACTCAGCGAGTCTCCTCCATGACTACCCTCAAACGACCTTCTGAGATCAGATCTGTTTCTCTAACTTATAGATCTGACCTCCTAGCACCCAATAATCATGTAAAAGTTCAATCTTGAAGCTCATGCAACACTCATATGTCCTTATAAAAAAATAGCTCCTAAAATGGCAACCTAGATCCAAGACCCCAAAGGGACTACATAAAGCTGGAAGGTTGGGACTCTCTGGACCTCTTGAGGTCCAGATCTAAGTCTTATAACACAATTGGACCTCATATACCCCATAACCCTTTAAATAAAAGGGTCAAGAAACCCTAGATTCATGAAATCAATACTAAACAGAAGGAAGGGTCCGATTTGTTACCTCAAATTGAAGCTCCATGCGTCAATGTCTTAGAACATCAACCTCCTCTAGTTCCTCTTGCTAGAACTCTCCGTCTCCTTTGCAATGTCGTACCAAAAAGGCTCAAAATGGCTCTTCATCACTCTCTCAACTGTCTGGTTCGAAAGGAGTCTCTCAATGGTGTAGGTGGCCGCCACTGAAGGCCATAAGGACCTTTAAATAGGTCCCAAACCCGGAAAATTAAGGTTTTCCTTAACAGCGCTGACTCAGCGAGTCTAGATACCCGACTCGTCGAGTCCCTTCATTAAGCAGGTCACCAAGTCACAATCCTACTCGACGAGTTGAGGCGTCAAATCGTCGAGTCTCCTCGTATCTCAGAATAAAATACTCAAATTTTCATGCCTGGATATCCGGATGTTATAATTCTCCCCCGCTTGAATTAGATTTCGCCCTCGAAATCACTCCTTAACCACTCATAGATTGAAATTATCAACCCGAAAGGCACTACCGAAATGATCTTCATACTACACCGATATCTTTCTCTATGGACACCTGAAACCACACAGAAACTTCCAAAACCAGAGCTTAAACCAACTCTTTCGTCGCTAAAATACTCCTTCCCAGAACCCGGAAACTCTAATGGCCTGACCCACCGCTAGACTGACTACTGGAGCGATCCCATGACATTCGCTCCTCGAATATCAACCCTGATTACTCACTAGCTCTCTGATTCTCATAAGACCAAACCCACAACCGACTATCGCTCACCCAAATCGGTCATGCTAAGTCATTCGAATCATGCCCCAGGAATGAAAGGGTTCACACCCCACTGGGGCACATCCACTAAACTGCTATTAGAACCCACCCGAACAAGGAATCCTCAACACTCTGCCCTCGGACACAAAAGAAATAACCATGCTCGTTCGGGAGTGTCCTCAGACATCACCATAATAAGCTCTAGCTTCGTTTCTCATATCCCTCTTCAGTACTGAGCACCAGGTCAACTTTTAACTCCATAGTTGAACCTCCAAAGGTCACCCATAACATGATCCAAAATGTCTCATTGACTTCCTTCTCGTGTCAACTATTTCGGCCTAGTGAAACAAAATTCAGGAAATTCTCTTTACCTCAAACGAAAACAACAATCCAACCGAAGTTCCACTCAACCCCGACCTCTGGTGTCTACTACGCATATCTCCACGCATCTCATGGTATCTCCCGTACTCGAGTACTAACCTACACAGGTTTAAGACATCTGATGACAACAATACCCCTCATCCAAGAATTCACCTCATAATTCCAGAATCGCATCTCGTTTACCCACGCACCATGAATGCCAAACTCAACTCGAGAGTTTGGTCCGACCCATAGTCGGAACCTCGTGTCCCAATGAAACACTCATCTCATGACTCAACTGCGCCCCGCACGAATACCACTTTTCCAATTCCCTTATGTTGCGACAATCACAACTCAAATCAAAATATAAGGATTCCCGACAAAGACGAAGACCCCGGTCTCGCCCCTGGTTCAACCACCAGACTCTAAAAACTCAATACTAGGGCTACTCAAGCCTAAAACTCTTCTGCATCATACTCTGATTGGAGAGTACTTCATCATCACACTCTCTTTCCGTCTAGTGAGTACTATGGCTCCCCGCATCATCAAGATGACCTCTCGATGACTAATGAGTACTACGACTTCTAGTAGCATCACAACAACCTCTCACTGACTAGTAAGTACTACAGCTCCCCGTAGCATCACAACACCCTCTGACTAGTGAGTAGTACGACGCCCCGTAGTATCACAACTCCCTCTCTCTGACTCGTAAGTACTATGACTCCCCGTAGCATCACTACACCCTCCCTCTGACTAGTGACTATTACGGCTCCCCATAGCATCACAACAACCTCTCACTGACTAGTGAGTACTACGACTCCCCGTAGCATCAGAACACCCTCTCTCATCACCCCACAATATCATTCTCACTACAACACCACACTACGTCCACTAAGTCATGCTCCGCAGACTAACATAGATATCTACACACACTTGTCCAAAATCTACATCACAGATTCTAACGACAACCGCCATAACAAAACACCTTTCCCTACTGAAATCCACATTCTTAAATAATCCCTCTTGACGACAATACCCGAAGGGCTCCCACTGGAACCATAGGTACTTGATACACCACTTGCCGTCTCAACTCAAGATTCTAAAATAATTCCAAAATTAGGATATTATACCCGGATACCTCGGAGCACCATCTCAGAACATCACGATGTCCTGCCTCAACCATTAATCTCTCACTCATGGCATCATACACAGATACCTCAATGCATTACCTCAGAAACTCATAACTATCCTTCATTTCACACAACGCGTAACTTCGGAGTATCCCGACACCCATTTGGAACACGGAGAAATCGCTCGCGCTTCAGAACACGTTGATGACCATTCGAAACTCTTTCCTCTACTGCTCAAAACCCATGCAAGAGCACACATACCGGCCCGAGATTTGGCTTCTCGATCATCTTCTATCTACCCCAAAGAGGCATATACAATCCATACTACGACTCATAGGTTCTCAACTGCCAATACCATCCTTACGAGCCTACCACCTTGAACGGCCCTGACCACCACCAGGTTCCTGACCATTGGCCACCTGCTATGGAGATACTCATCCTTTCTCAGACACGTACCACATGCATTATCCTGCTCTGCACCTCACCCCGACCACCCATAACCCTGGTCTCATGAATCCATATCGCAGGTCACTATACCTTACTTTCTAACCACTCTTGAACAAATCTCTGATCCCTTCCACTAAATACCCAGTTCTTCCCCACTTAGGGTTCG
Source organism: Lactuca saligna (assembly GCF_052625555.1). Lineage (NCBI taxonomy): Eukaryota > Viridiplantae > Streptophyta > Magnoliopsida > Asterales > Asteraceae > Lactuca > Lactuca saligna. The sequence goes on along the minus strand of NC_136417.1, from coordinate 171,922,443 downwards.
AACCATCATCAATTGGCGCACTAACAATCCACCCCACAAACTGTTTCCACCAGCAACATCGCACTTGCTCCTTGAAGGTGCTACGCAACGCCCGTTGATCTCCCCTATAAAGATCAAGCAACCCCAACTACCCTGAATCTCAGATGAAACCCTCAGGAACTTCTCATCATGACTGCCTCTAGTCATTAAAAATCCCATATCATGCCAATACCGGACATCTCAACTGTCCAGTAATATCCCTGACTCTTAGACTGGAAACAATGAATCATCATACTCCTCATCCTTGACTTCTCAACCAATGTTCTGCCACATGAATTATCACAAGAACAGGGACTCCATTCCCATAATCAATACCCCTCATAGACAAAAGAGCCACTACCCCGATGTACTCTTCCGGATTACCCGCTGCTACAGCTAACACACGCCTTACTATACTCCAATAGGGTACACACTGGTCCTTGACCATCTCGGTCCCAACTGACAACCTGCTCATGATAAATCATTACCTCGCGGCAGACATGCTGCCTGATACTCTGGTGGAAAATTGTCATCAATGTCAACCCGCAGGGTTTACTCCAAAACCAAAAACCGAAATCTCACACCTCTCATGTTTCCCACAGGAAACGGAAATAGCACCACTCAGGTCACAGAAGGCGACATCTCCTCTGTCGGCTGATTGCTCAACTCAGACCGCAATCCCCCATCAGCACCATCTCTACTCATCCTTGAGTCTTGTGACTACATCTGACCATTCACCGAAATACCTTGAAATTCTCTCGACCTCCCTCTCAATGGATGCTTCTTCGGACTCATTCAACATGGCCCTCTGGTCTAATACCCCAACGCGTCCGATCTCCACCTAATCAATCATGACTGGATAACCGATGAACCACAAGCATCATTTGTTACGAATTATGGTGCTCAACCCATGACATCACCTCTCAATATGCTATAATGCATGATACTCGTACCATGACATCATTCCTCAATCTTCTACGATGCATGGTACTCGAACCATGGCATCACTCCTCAATCTGCTACGGCGCATGGTACGCGAACCATGACATCATTCCTCAATCCGCTACGATGCATGGTACTCGAACCATGACATCATTCCTTAATAAGCTACAATGCATGGTACTCGAACCATGGCATCACTCCTTAATCTCCTATGACGCATGGTACCAGAACCATGACATCATTCCTCAATCCACTACGATGCATGGTACTCGAACCATGACATCATTCCTCAATCTGCTATGATGCATGGTATCCGAACCATGACATCATTCCTCAATATGCTACGATGCATGGTACTCTTACCATGACATCATTCCTCAATCTCCTACGATGCATGGTACTCGAACCATGACATCTGTAACACCGTAAAAATTAAAGCAATTTTTCACATTTTCAAAACACATTGTTCATTCACAATTATTAATAAAATCTCATTGTATCATATCTCTGTTCCACAAAACATTTCACAAGATCGAAATACATAAAAACTCCATATGTGTGTGTATGAATCATGCCGGCGCCTTCCCGTGCTCCTCACTAGTACCTGAAAACACATAACACAAAACACTGTAAGCACGAAGCTTAGTGAGTTCCCTAAAATACCACTCTAACATATATTAGGCACTCAAGGCTATAACTCTGCTGACCCTATTGTCAGTGTGTCACAATGGGACACTCCAGTCCCAACTCTCTCTTTGGGCCCTCTAGCCCTAACTCTATGGACCTACTGGTCCTAACTTTGGAAACTCTAAATCATGTATATCACATATCACAATAACACATAAATAGCATACAATACACTAGCACATAACTTTGTTACCACTCTAGGTAATGTATAGTGAGAAGACTCACCACAGATGTCTCGGTAAATCTCTAACTCGGTAGAAATATGGTCATTCCTCCGCCTAATCACATAAAGTAAATACTCTCATAAATATAACTCTCAAGACTAGACTCAGCCCTGTCTTGGCATCCTCAGAAGGGTAAAACTGCATTTTACCCCTCTCTTGACACAAAGACCCCATTGTTGACCAAACCGTCAAAGTCAACAAAGTCAACAGTCAAACTTTGACCCGACTCGCCGAGTGCAGTTGGATGACTCGGTGAGTCTACACGTGTCCACTATCCCTCTAGTCTCACATGACACGTCGAGTCTTTCCCCTGCTCGACAGGTTACACCTGGCATGAATCTCGAGGCCACCCCGACTCAACTCGCCAAGTCCCATTATGAACTCGGTGAGTTCTGCCTTGAAATCCAGTCCTCTATTTCCCTCTGACTCACCGAGTCATTTCCCCAACTCGAGTATGTTCTTAGGACTCGGCGAGTTCATGCCATGCTCAAGCTTAAATGACCTCCTGAGGTCAGATCCGTTCCTCTAACCCATAAATCTGGCCTCCTTAAGCAATATAAACACGTAAAGTCTGGATCTTGATGTCCATGCAAAGATCGAATGGCTCTATTTGATGAAATGGCCTCAATATGTCACCCTAAGCTCATAATGCCTAATGTCACCCCACAAGGATCAGGGAGTTAAGGTCTCTGGACCTCTTTGCATCCAGATCCGAAGCTTCAACACAAGAAGTGACCAATTGCACCATCATTCACAGTAAATGGGCTAGAAACCCTAACCCTCAAGGATTAACACCCAAAATGAAGAAGGATCGAATATATACCTCAATATGAAGTTCTTTGGCTCTGAAATCCACAGAATAATGCCCTCTTCATATCCCTCTTGCCTTGGTCACCTTCTTCTTGCCACAACACCCACACAAGGATCAAAAATGTCCTCTCCTTCCTCACAAACGCTCTAGATCGCTTAGGGTTTCACTCAGGGGTCTGGTAGCCGTAATTGGTGGCTATAAGCCCCTTTAAATAGGCCTCAAACCCCGGGGATTAGGGTTTCATTAAACAGTGCGGAATCGCCGAGTCCGGTCATTAACCTGGATGGAATTCGCGACTCTACTCGGCGAGTCTAAGCATCAACTCGCCGAGTGCCTCCAAAATCTCCAAAATAAATGAATAAATAATGTACCTGGAAATCCGGATGTTACAGTTCTCCCCCACTAGAATCAGACCTCCCCCTTGAAGTCTATTTCCATAAATAACTCTGGATACTGCTCATGCATCTCTAACTCCGGATGTTACAATTCTCCCCCACTGGAACCGTTCCGATGTTGCCACTGGATCTGAGCCAATGACACCTCCTTGTTTCTCAAAACCTTGATCCTTCTATCCCAAATCGCGATCAGCCTCTCAACATAGCTCAGGCTCGCATCCACCTAAATGTCCTCTAATGGAACCACTGTCGACTCATCAGCGATACACTTCCTCAACTGAGACACGTGGAAGGTATCATGAATCTGGGTCAACTCCGCATGTAGCTCCAAACTGTATGCTACCGTGCCCACCCTGGCGGTCACCCTAAAAGGACCAATATATCGAGGCCCCAACTTGCCTCTCTTCCTGAATCGGATCACTCCTTTCCAAGGAGATACCTTCAGAAGTACGAAGTTACCAACTTGGAACTCGAGCTCCGAGCGACGCCTGTCTGTGTAGCTCTTTTGATGACTCTGAGCCATTAGTAACCTCTGCCTAACTTGTTGGATCTGCTCAGTCGTCTAAAGTACTATCTCTGTACTACCTATCACACGCTGACCGACCTCTCCCCAGCAAATGGGAGTCCGACACCTCCTCCCATACAACAGCTCAAAGGGTGGCATACCGATGCTCGAATGATGGCTGTTGTTATAGGAAAACTCAGCCAAAGGTAAATATGTGTCCCAACTCCCTCTAAAGTCCAGTACACATGCCCGAAGCATGTCCTCGAGCGTTTGAATCGTCCGCTCACTCTGCCCGTCGGTCTGTGGGTAGTATGCGGTGCTAAAATGCAGCCTCGTACCCAACTCCTCATGAAATTTCTTCCAGAACCTGCAAGTGAAATGCACATCTCGATCTGAGACGATCGAGATTGGCACTCCATGCCGTGATACCACCTCCTTCACGTACAACTCTGCCAGCCTCTCAGCGGAAGAGCTCTCACTGATAGTAAGGAAGTGAGTGCTTTTTGTCAACCAGTCCACAGTCACCCAAATTGCATCAACGCCCCTAGCAGTCCTCGGCAATTTGGTGATAAAATCCATGGTAATCTGTTCCCACTTCCACTCAGGAACCTCCAACGGCTGCAACATACCATGCGTTCTCTGGTGCTCGGCCTTAACCTTGCAACAGGTCAAACACCTCTCAATGAACCATGCAACATCCCTCTTCATACAGAGGCACCAATACTCTCTCTTCAGGTCCAAATACATCTTAGTGGCCCCATGATGGATCGAAAACCTTGATATATGCGCCTCCTCCATCAAGATGGTACGCGTTCTGCCCATAAACGGTACCCAAATCCGACCCTGAAAGGTCATAAGCCCTCAGCGATTAGTGACAAACTCCGATACCTGCCCAATAACCCACTCTCTCTTACGGTTCTATGGTCTCACGACCTCAGCATGGGCCCCTCGAATGGTGTCAAACACTGGGGTCATCACCATCAGCCCCATACAAACATTTCGTATCGGGGCGCCTTCCGCCCTACGACTCAGGGCATCGGCTACAACATTAGCCTTGCCCGGGTGGTACAGGATCTCACAATCGTAATCCTTCACCACATCCAACCATCTCCTCCGGCGCATGTTCAGGTTGGGCTGATCCATTAGATACTTCAAGCTTTTGTGGTCCGTGTATATGGTACACCGAACCCCATATAGATAGTGACGCCAGATCTTGAGGGCGAACACCATTACCCCCAACTCCATATCGTGGGGTGGGATACCTTATCTCATGAGGCTTCAGCTGCCTCGATGCGTATGCTATCACATGCCCCCTCTGCATAAGCACCACTCCCAACCCCGATATCGACGTGTCACAATACACTACAAAGTCCTCCATCCCCTCCGGAAGGGCTAACACCGGGGCTTCGCATAGTCTCTGGCGAAGTGTCTCGAAGGAGGCTTGCTGCTCTGGGCCCCAAGAAAAAGAAACACCCTTCCGGGTCAATTTGGTGAGTGGCACGGCGATCTTGGAGAAATCCCTGATAAATCTCCGGTAATAGCCTGCCAATCCTAAGAAAAGCCTGATCTCGGTGGGGGATCTCGGCACCTCCCAACTCATCACTACCTCAATCTTGGCCGGATTGACCAATATCCCATTCTGGTTAACGAGGTGCCCAAGAAACTGGACCTCTCGTAACCAGAAATCACACTTGGAGAATTTGGCGTAAAGCCTCTCCGATCTCAAAACTCCAAGGATCTCCCGCAAATGCTCCTCATGCTGCTCTCTGGATTTTGACTACACCAATATATCATCGATGAACACGATCACCAAACGGTCCAGCATTGGCCTGCACACTCTATTCATGAGATCCATGAACGCCGCTGGTGTATTGGTGAGCCCGAAAGGCATCACCACGAACTCATAATGCCCGTAACGAGTTCTGAACGCTGTCTTCTGGATATGCTCATCTCGCACCCTCATCTGATGATATCCAGACCTCAAGTCAATCTTGGAGAACCAAGATGCTCCTTGTAATTGATCGAACAAATCGTCGATCCTTCGCAACGGGTAACGATTCTTGACCATCAACTTGTTCAACTCTCGGTAATCAATGCACATCCGGTGTGAACCATCCTTTTTCTTGACAAAGATGATAGGTTCTCCCCACAGCGAACTGGTCGGCCGAATAAACCCCTTCCCCAGCAGCTCCTAAAGCTGCGAGGATAACTCCTGCATCTCTGGAGGTGCAACGCGATAGGGCGCTGCCCCCGTAACCAAATCGATACGAAACTCTACCTGCCTCTCAGGAGGCACGCTCGGCAACTCCTCTGGGAAAACATCCGATAAGTCTCGCACTATCGGAACCTCATTAACTGACCTCGGCCTCCCTGAATCAACCCTCGTATCCATCTCATACACCACAAACCCACTACAATCCTACTGTAGACTCTGTCTCGCTCTAGCGGCCAAACAAAATGCTGACCCAGAACGTATACCCTCGCCGTACACCGTAAGAACTCCCTCACTAGGGTCTCGTATGGTCACCAACTGTCTCTCGCAGTCGATAACCGCCCCGAATTTGGTCAACCAGTCCATGCCCATGATGACACAGACATGTCCCATCGCAATAGGAACTAAATCGATCGGAAACTCAACGCCAAAAATCTCGAGTACACACCCTCGGATCACCTCGGTGGCATACACTGCTCTCTCGTCAGTTATGGAATCTCTTAGAGCTCGACTCAGTGCCTCCCGACTAATACTGATGCGCTGACTAAACTCTAAAGATACAAAAGACCGACTCACACCCAAGTCAAATAACACCAAGGCAGGTACATAACTCACAAGAAAAGTACCTATGCATAACATAATATAAACACAATATCTCAAACATAAAAAAATACATGAAAGAATACATACCAGCCACGACATCGGGCGCAACGTGGACCTCCTCCGCGGTCAACTGGAAGGCTCTCTCTTGCGCCTTCAGTGCCTCGGCCTTTACGGGCGACTGTCCATAGCTCTCACTGCAGTAGGGGCAGATCCCTGAGATGCTCCATGAGCGGTCCCTCGCAACTGTGGACACTCTGCCTTCCGGTGTCCGGTCTGGTTGCAGTGAAAACATACTTCAAACCCCTTGGGGTAATCCTTCGCCATATGTCCCTCCTTTCCACATTTGTAGCAAGACCCCGCTCTGCACACCCCATCATGGCTCTTGCCGCACTTGCCACAAGTGCGGCCCCTCTGACTACCAGATCTCGAATCAGCGGGCTTGGCCCGCTTGGCTGCCGGATGAGACTGTGCCGGTCGCTGATCTCTCCCTTGAGACTCAGCCTCCTCCCTAGCCTAGGTCTCCGGCTCTATCTCCCTCTTCCAGGTATTTGCCTGAAGCTCAGCAAATGTCTGGTACGTCGAGTTCACCACGAACTCTCGTATAGCCCTCCTCAAAATGCTTAGATATCGGCTCATACGTGCCTGCTTGGAGGGCACGTGCTCTGGGCAGAACATCGCCTGCTCATGGAACATCCTCGTAATCACTGTAGTAGACTCAGTACTCTGCTTGAGGGTCAGAAACTCCTGGGCCAAACGCTCCCTCTCTACCTGGGGAACGTACTCCTCTCGGAACATAGCAGTGAACCATGACATGACATCATTCCTCAATCTGCTATGATGCATGGTACTCGAACCATGACATCATTCCTCAATCTGCTACGATGCATGGTACTCGAACCATGACATCTTTAACACCGTAAAAATTAAAGCAATTTTTCACATTTTCAAAACACATTGTTCATTGACAATTATTAATAAAATCTCATTGTATCATATCTCTGTTCCACAAAACATTTCCCAAGATCGAAATACATAAAAACTCCATATGTGTGTGTACAAATCACGTCGGCGCCTTCCCGTGCTCCTCACTAGTACCTGAAACACATAACACAAAACACTGTAAGCACGAAGCTTAGTGAGTTCCCCAAAATACCACTCTAGCATATATTAGCCACTCAAGGCTATAACTCTGCTGACCCTCTGGTCAGTGTGTCTCAATGGGACCCTCCAGTCCCTACTCTCTCTTTGGGCCCTCTAACCCTAACTTTATGGACCTACTGGTCCTAACTCTCGAAACTATGAATCATGCATATCACATATCACAATAACACATAAATAGCATACAATACACTAGCACATAACTCTGTTCCACTCTAGGTCATGTATAGTGAGAAGACTCACCTCAGATGTCTCGGTAAATCTCTAACTCGGTAGAAATATGGTCTAGCCTTCGCCTAATCACATAAAGTAAATACTCTCATAAATATAACTCTAGAGACTAGACTCGGCCCTCTCTTGGAATCCTTAGAAGGGTAAAAGACCATTTTACCCCTCTCTTGACACAAAGACCCCATTGTTGACCAAACCCTCAAAGTAAACAAAGTCAACGGTCAAACTTTGACCCGACTCGCCGAGTGCACTTGGATGACTCGGTGATTCTATGCGTGTCCACTATCCCTATTGTCTCGCATAACACGTCGAGTCTTTCTGCTGCTCGGCGGGTTACATGGCAAAAATCGCGGAGCCACCCCGACTCAACTCGCTGAGTCCCATCATGAACTCGCGAGTTCCGCCTTGAACTCCAGTCCTCTATTTCCCTCTGACTCACTGAGTTATTCCCCTAACTTGGCAAGCTACTCACTGAGTGAACCATCGGAAACCCTAGCCCTACTCGTTGAGTCTGTTCTTGGGACTCGGCGAGTTCATGCCATGCTCAAGCTCAAATGACCTCTTGGGGTCAGATCCATTCCTCTAACCCATAGATCTGATCTCCTTAAGCAATATAAACACATAAAGTTTGGATATTGATGCCCATGTAAAGATCCAACGGCTCTATTTGAAGAAATTGCCTCAATATGTCACCCTAAGCTCATAATGCCTAATCTCACGCCACAAAGCTCAGGGAGTTAAGGTCTCTGGACCTCTTTGGATCCAGATCTGAAGCATCAACACAAGAAGGGACCAATTGCACCATTATTCACACTCTAAATGGGCTAGAAACCCTAACCCTCAAGGATTAACACCCAAAATGAAGAAGGATCGAATATATACCTCAATATGAAGTTCTTTGGCTCTGAAATCCACAGAATAATGCCCTCTTCAGATCCCTCTTGCCTTGGTCACCTTCTTCTTGCAACAACACCCACACAAGGATCAAAAATGTCCTCTCCTTCCTCATAAACGCTCTAGATCGCTTAGGGTTTCACTCAGGGGTCTGGTAGCCGTAATTGGTGGCTATAAGCCCCTTTAAATAGGCCTCAAACTCCGAGGATTAGGGTTTCATTAAACAGCGTGGACTCGCTGAGTTCACTAGTCGAGTCGCTGAGTCCGGTCATTAACCTGGATGGAATTCGCGACTCTACTCGGCGAGTCTAAGCATCAACTCGCCGAGTCCCTCCAAAATCTCAAAAATAAATGAATAAATAATGTACCTGGACATCCGAATGTTACGACATCATTCCTCAATCTGCTACTTAGAACCTTCGGAATACTCCCTGTATCGAGTATGGGTCCTCTGCTTTCAGTATTACGGGCCCATACTACCTGCCACATCTACCCATACTTTCTACACGGACCATCCCGGAGTTCCTAAGTAGCTGCTCAACCTTTTTGACCGCCAATCCCGTCACACGTGCTCGCTCCCCAGCGAAATGCTCTACTCTATCAGCATACTCATCCTACTAAGGTCACTGCCTAGGCCCTTCCTAGGTTCCCACACTTCCCTACCATCAGCTGCTGAAGAACTCCTAATGATGCCAGCAATCTACCTCCTAAATATCTTAATATTCACTTAGTAGCTGACTCCCATCATCAAAAGTTCCACAAAGCACGAAGCAAGCAGCATCCGGGCATCGAAGCATCTCCTCCAGCACGTAAAACCTCTTTAGGTTATTGTCCACTCTCTCTCCTCATACTCGAAGGATATCACTGAACTCAAACAACTTTACCCCATGTGGGCATCTGGCTATCCTCTCGGTAGGCTCCTCCAATGCTCATCTAGGTATCTCCCCTAGGTTACTGCTCTACTAAAATCCCTCTATACCTGGGATTCCTGCTGGATACTCTTACTCAATATATACTTGAAAGCACAAGTCAGATAACCGCAATTCCTAGGCTAAGGCATCACAAATCAGGCCACTCTAGTCCTAAAATATGAAATACCTAGCCTATCTCTAGCATGCATAATATCTCATAACATATCTCATAAGAATTTCATAACACCAAGTAAGGGTATTTTAGGAAATCACTGTTCGGGCTCTGGCTGATTGTACACACTGCTCTTTCTCGTTTTCTCTTTGAATCTCTTATTCACTTTAGAAAAATCATTTTTTCAAAAAAAAAAATTCAAATCCTCAGTTTGAGTCCAAATTTACCCAAAGGTGCATCCGAATCCCTCAAACCAAGGCTCTGATACCAACTTGTAACACTGTAATTTTTCAAAAAAAAATTTCATTTAAAATCGTATAAATTCTCATGACACATTTTATTAAAATCTCATTTGTTCAATTCACAAAACATAACTCCATATTTTAGTAATTAATAATCCTGGATCCTCATGACTCTTTCTCCGGTGTGTACAATCAACCGGTGCCGTCCCGCGATACTGAGAAACCTGAAACCTATATCACCTAACACGGTAAGCACGAAGCTTAGTGAGTTCCCCAAAATACCACATATAACACATATTAGCCACTCGAGAATATAACTTTGTGGGCCCTCTGGCCCTAACTCTGTGGACCCTTTGGTCCTAACTCTGTTGACCCTCCGGTCCTAACTCTGTAAACTCTGGAATACACACAACATAAATCACATAAATAATGCAGTGCAACACATCACATACATAGCATACAAGATACTCTGTCACATAACTCTAATTACCACTCAAGATAAAGTATAGTGCGAAGACTCACCTCGCATGAAGTCGGATAAGCTCACGTGCTTGAAGTTCCGACCTACCCTCCTCCTATCAACATAATAACATCTGCAATCAATACTTTTCTATTGTCCTTATCTCTAAAGAATGGGTAGAAGACCATTCTACCCTTCCCTGGCGTCTCCTGAATTAGCATGACCATAAGGACCTTTAAATAGGTCCCAAACCCGGTAAATTAGGTTTTTCCTTAACAATGCTAACTCAGCGAGTCCAGATACCCGACTTGTCGAGTCCCTTCATTAAACAGGTCACCAAGTCACGATCCCACTCGACGAGTTGAGGTGTCAACTCGTCGAGTCTCCTTGTATCCCAAAATAAAATACTCAAATTTTCATGCCTTTATATCCGGATGTTACAATTCTCCCCCACATGAATTAGATTTCGCCCTCGAAATCACTCCTTAACCACTCGTAGATTGAAATTATCAACCCGAAAGGCACTACTGAAATGATCTTCATACTACACCGATATCTTTCTCTATGGAAACCTAAAACCACACAGAAACTTCCAAAAACAGAGTTTAAACCAACTCTTTCGTCGCTAAAATACTCCTTCCAAGAACCCGGAAACTCTAGTGGCTTGACCGGCCGCCAGACCGACTACTCGAGCGATCCCATGACATTCGCTGGCTCTTGAATGCTACGCCTCAACGCAGGATTACGACACTCTCCCACTGACTCATGAAAGCTACGGATCCCTGCTATTTTACAATACTCTCTCGCTGAGTAGTCAAAGCTACGACTCCTTGAGTTTCACAATACCCTCTCACTCGCCGTGGGCTTACCCCACGATTTTCCCTGACAGTCCCAAGTGATTACTCCCACTCGGATCCACTCGCTCTCTTATCACCCCATAATCTCATCCTCAAGTCATCAACCCCTCTGAGTTCACAAAGTCATGCTCCGCGGTCCAATCATATATAGGTACACACACCCAACCAGATTAGGCAAGACTACTCTAGACGGAAATTGCCGCAACGAAACACTTTCTCTCGCTAAAATTCACATTCTTGGACCATCCCTTCTGATAAAAATTAGCTGAAGGGCTCCCACAGGAACAATAGTCACTTGGTAGTCCACTTTCCATCTCACGAACTTAAGTCTCAAAATAATCCAAAAATCCAGGGCATCATACTCGGATACCTCGGTACACCATCACAGAATCTTATGATGTCTTGCCTCAACCACTAATCTTCTACTTACGACATCATACTCAGATACTGCAATACACCCTCTCAGAATCTCACAAAACCTTGCCTCAACCACTGGTCTTCCTCTCACATAAACCGCAACCTCAAAGTACTCCAACTCACAATTTGAAACATGGAGGAATCATCAATGATTGGGAACATGTTGAGGACAATCCAAAACCCCATGCTCTACTGTTTAAAACCAATGTGAGAGTACTCATACCGACTCTGAACTTGGTTGCCAAATCAATTGATTCCCTTCTCGAAGTGCAGATAACAACCCATACCTTAAACTAGAAATTATCAACAATCGAAACTGGACCTCATCAGACCAACCACCTCAGATTCCATTACTATAGCTCGAAGAGATCCTAACCACACTAAGGTTTCTGACCAATAACTACTTGTTGTGGATACGCTCATTCTTTCCCGAACACGTACAACATGCATAATCTGGCTCTGTACCTTGCCTTGTCCACCAAATACCCAAGTCTCATATGTCCGTACCATAGATCTCCATAACCAGTCCTTTAACTGCACTTGAACGGATTGCTAATTCTTTCAATAGTATACCTAGTTCTCCCCCACTCAGTGTTCAATCATCCCCAATTGGCATACCAACAGTCTACTCCAAAGACTGTTTTACTAGGTACATCACACTTGACTCTTGGAACATACCACTCAGCACTCGATCATATTCTCGATAGAGACCAAGCAACTCCAAATATCATGAATCTCAGATGAAATCCTCAGAATTCCCCAATTGTGACTACATCTGGTGATCCAAAATCTCACACCAACACTACTGAACCTCTCAACTTGTTAGGTCATATATTGTTGGTTTGAGCAAGGTATTAATGTTGTATATACTTAATTACACTTTGTATAGGAGTTTTGAGGGTTTTCGGTTGGGTGGACCGATAATGTCCCATTTTCGGTCCATGTGGTGTTTACGACTACAAATGGTTTTTGGTTACTGTTCCCTATATATATAGTGTTTTAGTCTGTCAGTTGTTAGTAGCAGTTTGCAGTCAACTGTGTGTAGTGTCCGTTGTATAAGACGTTTTCGGCTCATACAAAAACGTGTGCAATTTGGATCATTTTCTTTTTTCTACTCCTTGTGCTTGATTATTTTGACTTGATATTTTTTATCACTAGTTGGTTCTAGATTTAGGGACTTACAATTGGTATCAGAGCCAATCTAGTGTCAAATTGTTCAAGTTTGTTCTTGGTTGTTTGGTGTCCATTTTCGGTGTTGATCAAGCTCATTTTCGGTGTTACTGTTGTTGTTGCTGGGTTTTTACTATTGATCGTGAATTCAAGGCCAAAAGGATTGGAAAACTACTTGATATTGTATATTTTCGTCAAAATCTGGGCGTTTTCGGTTGACTACTGTTCATCAGTTTTTGGCCGAAAAACCTGTTGTTAGCTGTAAACCCTATTTTTTGATAATGAACTATTGTTGGCTGTGAACCGTTTTCGACTGTGAACCATTTTCGGCCGTGAACTGTTTTCGACTATGAACCATTTTTGGCTGTTAACCGTTTTAGGCTGTAAACACTTTTTAGTTGTAAACCATTTTTGGCTGTAAATCGTTTTCGCTTCTGATTTTCGTTGATTAAAAATTTAAAAAAATGGAACCCCAACATACTGCAATTCATCAAGAGTTGGATTCAATCATCAGCACAACAACGAGAATTCCACGTCCCTTATCTACAGAAGGATTTCCTGAATGGATATACAAAATCGAAAAATATATCAAAATGAAATATTTCAAGATTTGGCGCAGCATTCTTAGGGGTCCTGTTAGAATCACCACTACCCTGGAGAATGGAACAATAACTGACAAAGCGATTGAAAACTACACTGATGCGGATTTTGAGAAAATTGAAGAACTAGAAAAAGCAATGGTAACTCTAACTATAGCCCTCTCCCCGAACATTGCACAAGGATTCAGGGAGTATGATTTAGCAAAAGCATTATGGGAAGCATTGATAGAGGTATATGAAGGAAATGATGACATAAAACAAAGCAGACAAGACATGCTTCGTTAGAAATTCAACATGTTCAATCATATTTTAGGAGAGACTCTTGAAGCTCAGTTGCAGAGATTTATCGCTCTTACCATATAAATGAGTACTGTTTGAATTTCTATGCCACGTTCAGAGATCAACAAGAAGCTGCTGAATTCTCTTCCCAAGTCATGGGACATGAACGTTTCTGTTATGAAGAAAACCCAAGATCATAAGAGACTCACCCTTGCTGAAACAATGACTATCATCAAAGCTTGTGATTTAGATGATAACAAACGCGAGATAAACCATGTGAATTCCTACTTGACAGCTAATATTGGCATTTCATCAAACAATGCATTTTCATCAATCACCACTCCACAAACTCAAGCTTTCGCTGTACGGCAAACCCATGTTATTCCACCATCCATGCCTTATCCACAAACCCATGTTGTTCCACATTTAACCCCTTCCTCAAAAGCTCATCTCTCTGTATCCACTCCGAAGGAAGTTGTAGAAATCTAGCTCTAGCCTCTGGTCTAGTAAGCTGCTACAATGCTTTGTTAGCTGGAGTGTTTCCTCCTCAAACTTTGTTTGCTGTTCTTGACCAAATCCATCTGGAAGATCTTGAGGATATGGATATGTGACAACTCGGAACTTATTCCGTTTCCGTTACACGATTCTGTTAATAAAAAATCAAATTTGTTAACTTTTCCGTCAAACTCTTTGGTTTATTAAAATAATCTAGTTATATTTAATTAAGTTATTTACGAGTCGGAACCAAAAAAAATCGCGTGGAAACCCGAAAATATCGAAAATCAAACAACAATTTGGTCTGAGAACGGGATTACGACCGTAAACTAGTTTACGGCCGTAAAGTCGTTTACGACCGTAAACCCTGTTTACGGTCAGTGACGAGTGGCCCCCACATTCACCCTATAAATACGAAGCCTCCGACTTCATTGGGACGTTTCTGGCCGCACTCTCTCCTCCTCTCTCTAAGATTCATCAACCGTAAACTCCCTAGATCACATTTAAACTTCGGGAAACGTTGAAAAACATTGTTTGAAGCCCTTTGGAGCGTCTAGAATCACTTCTCGCTTCGAAATCAGCATCCCAAACCTCATTTTCCGAGTTTACGGTCCGGGCTTCAAAGACCGTAAACCCAGTTCTTGAGTTTACGGCCGTAAAATCGGCCAACTGCAGAAACCGTAAACTCAACTACAAAAACCGTAAACTCGTGTTCTAAGGCAGTAAGCTCATTCCTTCGATCCAAGCAAGCCTCGGTAACATTCCTCAACCAAATTCAAGTGTTTTCCGACACTTTATTCATCGAAATCGCTAATTTAGATACATATACATATTTATTTGATAATAGGATTTCGTTAAGTGTCACGTGTAACAACTCGGGAACCTTCTTTTCAGTCAGCAACTCCACGCAACAACAGTGAGTTCATACACCTACAGTTTTCCGTATTTTTAAGGTTTTCAGGTGGGGAATACAAGCTAAACATAAATGTTTTCTGAAATACACATAAAACTTATGCAAGATTTCATACTTTATTTCCCTTTTGTACTATGTCAAGTATAAGGGACGTTTTCATAAAAATTGCATAGTTTTTACGGATATGCTATTCACTACATTATACATGCAAACTATAATCAGTATAGTTTGGGATTTCTCTAAAAAAAACTTATCAAGCATCGGAACTTCTCTACTAAACATATGTACTGGAACAGAAACCGTTTTACAGTTTATATCACTGTTTAATCAAGATCTTCATAATTGTAACTTATCACTATACGCGGTATACATTCGGATTCTCACTATGGTAGAACACTACAGCATCACTTATAAACTAGATTGTACGATACTGTGAGACGCTACTTCATGACTGTATCCTTAGGTGTACAGGGATAAATCTTACCACTGTATAACCAGAGTCTCCTGGAGGGAGAGCATGAGATTTGTGAATAGATCTATTCGGGACTGACAATCCCACATCTGGACTGCTAGCTACAGTTAGGCGGGCATGCCTGAGATGTACAAATGTTGTTTAACATCAACGCCCGAAGAAGGTTGGAAAGGTCACTAGTCATATCAAGCATGGTTATACGACTCACATTATATATAAATCATCGATAGTTTACCAACCTTCTTTTCTTTAGTAGTCCTATTTATACCAAATAGAACTAACACACTATGCATACTGGCCGAGCCAGGGTTTTCAAAACCTAATCATTTATGCTATGATTTTACATTTAAATACGTATAGTTCATGATTAGTTTTAGCTTGTCACATTAAGTAGTCTTTTGCATATCTCTATGATTTTCAGAAATGAACATTCATGGTTGTATAAGAAATCGATCACACTACGTTTTTCACCAAAGAAAATATCGGAATTTCTTGAATCTACATAGTCATTTTGGCTCGCTCATCAACAAGTTTTCATTTCAAGTTACTGCTTATGAACTCACCAGCTTTACGCTGATATTTTTCAAACTGCTTGTATTCTCAGGAAACCAGCAGACAGGTACTTGCTGGATTTTCGAGGAACTGAAGCATTTGAGTTTTTATGCTTTTACAATGCAAAACTATAAGATGTAATTCAAACTAAGTTTCAAAACAGATGTAAACGTTTTTACCTAAGTATTCACTGTAATGGTTGTGTTGCTATGATTGCTGTTATTCATTGGTTGTGATGCTATACATGACATCCTCAGCCCCGAAACGTTTCCACCATCGGTTTTGGGGTGTGACAGATTCGTATCAGAGCCCATGTTTATAGTGAACTAGTATACCGAACCTTACGTGGTATACAACTATAAACACTAAGGGGCCGAAGTGCTCTACACTAAAAGTATACTTTCAAAATATAAAGTATTTTTATAAAAGTATACGGGCATGCATACATAACAGGATTCGTATCACTAGTAGAGCTGAACAAAAGTATTTTGGATGCTGGAACGCTGCGGTTAAACCTGGGTAGTTATGTAATCATGTCTAGGGTGAATATAGCCTGATCAACTATATCCAGTCGAGACATGACCAACATGTGTTTGAGAGTGACTGTGGTGCTACAACAGGCCTAAAACTTACCAAAATCATCTTACATAAAATACTATAGGAGTATTTTCGCTAGAGCCAAACTTAGTACGCAGATTCACTCTAAGTATTGCTACATTTCCTTCCTTAAAGCGATAAATTACTTGTGTTAGTAACCTTTCTATGATTATCGCTCGGTAGAATACTTTCATTATCAGGATGAGATATATTTTATTCTTTTATATATCTCGAGGACTTACCATCCCCTTCTTCCTGATTGTTTCTAGAACAAGATGCCTCCCCGACCAAGACCCATTAGAAGGAACAATGACGCTCCACCGCCAACACCACCTCCTCAGTTCGACCCTGTCATGTTCCAAGCAGTAGTTACCGCCGCTGTGACTGCAGCTATGGCACAAGTAAACGCTGTAGGAGCTGGAGGTGGAACCGACCCACAGAGACAAGATGGAAGTCAGGGACATCAGAAAGAGTGTTCCTACAAGGACTTCATGACTGCGAAACCCAAGTCCTTCGATGGAAATGGATATCATCGCCCTGACGAGGTGGTTTGAGAAGATCGAATCCATCTTCGAAATTTGTGACTGTCCTGATGCCAACAAGGTGAAGTTCGCCGCATTCACCTTCACCGACAGATCCTTGACCTGGTGGAATGGTCGAGTCAAAAACCTAACCCTACCAGTGGCTAATGCCATGGGTTGGGAAAGACTGAAGGAGCTCATGCTCACGGAGTACTGCCCAAGGGGCGCAGTGCAAAAGTTGGAACATGAACTCTGGAACTTGAAGATGAAGGGTTCCGACATCGCTGCCTACACTGCTAGATTCTATGACCTCGCGCTTCTCTGTCCGGGAATGTACACCTCGGAAAGCAAGAAAATCAAGAGGTACATCTAGGGACTGAGACAATCCACCAAAGGAAATGTCCTGGCTGCCAGGCCGACTACATTTGAAAGCGCCAAGGATCTGGCACAGACTCTGATCGATCAAGGAATCGGTCTGGATGAGGTGGTTGCTATCTCCGAGCCACAAAATGAAAGCGGTGGGAAGAAGAAGAAGCCTGGCAACAAAAGAAAGGGTCAGTCTTTGAAGGAGCCCTCCAAAAAACAACAGATAGTGGCAGTTCATGCTGCTACTGCTCCTGCTGCTGCTCCCACTGCTGTTCCAACCACCCAACCCCTTACTGGTGGTTATGCTGGGAAACCACCACTATGCAAAAAGTGTAACTTCCATCATCATGGGCCATGCTGTGAGTTGATCTGCAATAACTGTGGGAAAAAGGGATACACAGTTCGATACTGCAAGACACCGGCCCAACCAACCAACGAGGCTTCGGGAGCGGGCGCTAGTCAAACTTGTTATGGATGTGGAGAGGCTAGGCACTACAGGAGAAACTGCCCCAAGGCAACAACTGGTGGCAATACAGGGAGAATTTTGGCTATGGGCCTGAATAAAGCAGTTGCTGATCCTATCGTTGTTACGGTTACGTTCCTCCTTGAAAACTTTTATGCACGCATTCTCCTCGATTCCGATGCGGAGAGGAGTTTTGTTAGTCATTCATTCAAACATCTAATCAAATGTAAATCCTAACCTCTAACCGAAACATTTACCGTCGAGATGGCTAACGGAAAGAAGGAGATCACTAACGACGTATTCATAGGCTGTACTCTTACTCTAGACAATTATTCGTTTCCCGTCAATCTTATTCCTGTGTCCATCAAGAGTTTCGACATCATTATCGGCATGAACTGGTTAAGATCCAATCATGCTGATATTATTCGCTTCGAGAAGGTTGTCCGTCTCAATCTTCCTTCTAGCGAAACCCTTATGATTTATGGTGATAAGCTCAGTTCGAACCTCCGTATCATTTCGTGCATCAAAGCTCAGAAGTATCTGCGGAAGGAATGTCATGCATTCCTAGCTCATGTTGTCAACGAAACGCGAAAAGTTAGAGACCTCCAGAGCATCCCTGGAGTCTGTAGCTTTCCTGATGTCTTCCCTGAAGATCTCCCAGGAATCTCTCCCGAACGTCAAGTTGAGTTTCGTATCGACTTGATCCCCAGAGCTACTCCTGTAGCTAAATCTCCATACCGTTTAGAGCCAGCGGAGATGCAAGAATTATCAAGTCAGATCAACAAGCTGATCAGTAAAGGATTCATAAGGATGAGTTCCTCACCCTGGGGAGCTCCGATCTTATTCGTGAAAAAGAAAGATGGATCCTTTTGGATGTGCATTGATTGCCGAGAGCTGAATAAGCTGACCATCAAGAACCGATATGATTTACCCAGAATCGACGATCTCTACCACCAACTTCAGGGAACCAGTTATTTCTCAAAGATCGATCTAAGATCAGGGTACCATCAGTTGCGAGTTCATGAGAATGATGTGCCCAAAACAGCATTCCGAACTCGCTATGGACACTATGAGTTTGTAGTAATGCCCTTTCGTCTGACTAACACACCGGCAACATTCATGGACCTGATGAATCGGGTGTGCCGCCCTTTCTTAGACAAGTCCGTGATTGTGTTCATCGACGATATACTTGTCTATTCGCGGAGTGAAGATGATCATAAACAACACTTGAGGCAGGTGTTGGAAACATTAAGGGCAGAAAAGCTATACGCAAAATTCTCGAAATGTGAGTTCTAGATAAGGAAGGTGAATTTCCTTGGGCACGTGGTTAGCAAGGAAGGAATACATGTTGACCCATCTAATATTAAAGCAATTGAGAACTGGTCTGCACCAAAGACACCCACAGAAATCTGGCAATTCTTGGGTCTCGCGAGCTATTATCGCAGGTTCATCCAGAACTTCTCCAGAATCGCTAAACCTTTAACTACCCTGACACAGAAGGGTGTAACCTTCATTTAGGGAGTCAAGCAAGACACTGCATTTCAAACATTGAAGCAGGCCCTGTGCAGCGCACCTATCTTGTCCCTGTCCGAAGGGACAGAAGACTTTGTTGTCTACTGCGATGCATCCAATCAGGGCCTAGGATGTGTTCTCATGCAAAGAGAAAAGGTTATCGCCTATGCCTTAAGACAATTGAAAACACACGAAGTCAATTACACAACTCATGAGTTAGAGCTGGGAGCAGTGGTCTTTGCGTTAAAGATCTAGAGACATTATCTTTACGGGACCAAGTACACTATCTTCATAGACTATAAGAGTTTGCAGCACATCTTTAATCAGAAGGAGTTGAACATGAGACAGCGACGATGGGTACCATCCCGGCAAGGCCAACGTGGTAGCAGACGCCCTCAGTCGAAAGGAGTATTCAGGGCGTAAGGTGAAGGCATTAACAATGAGCATCCATTCCCATCTATCCGCACAAATCAAGGAGGCTCAACGGGAAGCCTTAAAACCCGAGAACATGACGGATGAAGCTCTGCGGGGAATGGACAAGAACTTAGAGGTCAAAGGAGACGGAGGGTACTATTTCATGAACCGAATCTGGACCCCAAAGTTTGGCGGGTACAGAGAGGTTGTCATGAATGAGGCTCACAAGACTAAATACTCCGTTCACCCAGGTTCGGATAAGATGTATCTGGATCTCAAACAGCTCTATTGGTGGCCAAACATGAAAGTAGAGATTGCTACCTTCGTGGGCAAGTGCCTGACTTGCGCCAAGGTGAAGATCGAATATCAGAAGCCCTCAGGTCTACTTCAGCAGCCGGAAATACCTGGGTGGAAGTGGGAAAGGATAACCATGGATTTTATCACCAAGTTACCCAGGTCTCCGAGTGTGCACGATGTCATCTTGGTAATTGTCGATCGGTTGACAAAGTCCGCCCATTTCCTGCCAATCAAAGAAAGCTTCAAGATGGAGAGACTCACATGGATCTAACTTCAAGAAATAGTTTGCCATCAAGGTGTACCTGCATCCATTATCTCCGATCGAGACAGCAGGTTTACAAAGGTTCTGGCAGTTCTTGCAAAAGGCTCTGGGAACTAAATTGGATATGAGCACGGCTTATCATCCGCAAACTGATGGACAGAGTGAGAGAACAATTCAGACCTTGGAAGATATGTTGAGAGCCTACGTCATTGACTTCGGCGCGTCATGGGACACTCATCTTCCTTTGGATGAATTTTCCAACAACAACAGCTACCATGCCAGCACCAAGGTTGCACCGTTTGAAGCCTTCTATGGTCGTAAGTGCAGATCCCCTGTGTGATGGGCTGAGGTGGGCGACACGCAGCTAGCCAAGGGTCAAATCCCCGATAGTACTCTCACCGGTCCTGAAATCATTCAAGAGACAACGGAGAAGATTGTACAAATCTGTGAACGACTGAAATCCTCTCGAGATAGACAAAGGAGCTACGCCGATAAGAGACATAAACCCTTGGAGTTCCAGGTTGGCGACCGTGTCCTTCTGAAGGTCTCACCCTGGAAAGGCATGATACGCTTCGGAAAGCGTGGAAAGCTAAACCCAAGGTACATCGGACCATTCGAGATCCTTGCTAGGATCGGTCCCGTAGCATACAAACTCCTGTTACCGCGAGAGCTCAGCAACATTCATCCTGTTTTCCACGTATCGAACCTAAAGAAATGTCTGTCCGATGAGACACTTGTGATTCCTCTCAACGAGATCGAAATCAACGAGAACCTCAACTTCGTGGAAGAACCTGTCGAAATCATGGATCGGGAAGTCAAATGAACGAAACAAAGTCGCATCCCGATAGTGAAGATTCGTTGGAATGCCAAGCGGGGACCTGAATTCACTTAGGAGCGCGAAGAGCAGATGAAACAGAAGTATCCACATCTTTTTCCTAATCCATGATTTGTATTCTACGTTCGAATTTCGGGATGAAATTCCCTCTAATGGGGGGATGATGTGACAACTCGGAACTTATTCCATTTCCGTTACGCGATTCTGTTAATAAAAATTCAAATTTGTTAACTTTTCCGTCAAACTCTTTGGTTTACTAAAATAATCTAGTTATATTTAATTAATTTATTTACGAAAGTTATTTACGAGTCAGAATCAAAAAAAAAATCGTGTGGAAACCCGAAAATCTCGAAAATCAAACAACATTTTGGTCTGAGAACGGGATTACGAACGTAAACTAGTATACGGCCGTAAACTCGTTTACAACCGTATACCCTGTTTACGGTCAGTGACGAGTGGCCCCCACTTTCACCCTATAAATATGATGCCTCTGACTTCATTGGGACGTTTCTGGCCGCACTCTCTCCTCCTCTCTCTAAGATTCATCAACCGTAAACTCCCTAGATCACATTTAAACTTCGAGAAACGTTGAAAAACACTGTTTGGAGCCCTTTAGATCGTCTGGAATCACTTCTCGCAACGAAATCAGCATTCCAAACCTCATTTTCCTAGTTTACGGTCCGGGCTTCAAAGACCGTAAACTCAGTTCTTGAGTTTACGGCCGTAAACTCGGCCAACTGCAGAAACCGTAAACTCAACTACAAAAACTGTAAACTCGTGTTCTAAGGCAGTAAGCTCATTCCTTTAATCCAAGCAAGTCTCGGTAACATTCCTCAACCAAATTCAAGTGTTTTCCGACACTTTATTCATCGAAATCGCTAATTTAGATACATATACGTATTTATTTGATAATAGGATTTCGTTAAGTGTCACGCGCAACAACTCGGGAACCTTCTTTTCAGTCACCAACTCCACGCAACAATAGTGAGTTCATACCCCTACATTTTTCTGTATTTTTAAAGTTTTCAGGGGGGAATACAAGCAAAACATAAATGTTTTCTGAAATACACATAAAACTTATGCAAGATTTCATACTTTATTTCCCTTTTGTACTATGTCGAGCATGAGGGACGTTTTCATAAAATTTGCATAGTTTTTACAGATACGCTATACACTACTTTATACATGCAAACCATAATCTGTATAGTTTGGGATTTCTCTAAAAAAACACTTATCAAGCATCGGAACTTCTCTACTAAACATATGCACTGGAACAGAAACCGTTTACAATTTATATCACTGTTTAATCATGATTTACATAACTATAACATATCACTATACATGGTATACATTCGGATTCTCACTACGGTAGAACGCTACTACATCACTTGTAAACTAGATTGTACGATACTGTGAGGCACTACTTCACGACTATACCCTTAGGTGTACAGGGATAAATCCTACCACTGTATAACCAGAGTCTCCAGGAGGGAGAGCGTGAGATTTGTGAATAGATCTATTCGGGACTGACAATCCCACATATGGACTGCTAGCTATAGTTAGGCGGGCACGCCTGAGATGTACAAATGTCATTCAATATCAATGCCTGAAGAATGTTGGAAAGGTCACTAGTCATATCAAGCATGGTTATACAACTCACATTATGTATGAATCATCGATAGTTTACCAACCTGGTTTTCTTTAGTAGTTCTATTTATACCAAATAGAACTAAACACACTATGCATACTGGCTGAGCCAGGGTTTTCAAAGCCGAATCATTTATGCTACGGTTTTACATTTAAATACGTATAGTTCTTGATTAGTTTTAGCTGGTCACATGAAGTAATTCAAACTGCTTGTATTCTCAGGAAATCAGTAGACAGGTACTTGCTGGATTTTCGAGGAACTGAAGCATTCGAGTTTTTAAGCTTTTACAATGCAAAACTATAGGATGTAATTCAAACTAAGTTTCAAAACAGATGTAAGCGTTTTTACCTAAGTATTCACTATAATGGTTGTGTTGCTATGATTGTTGTTATTCATTGGTTGTGATGCTATACATGACGCCTCCGCCCTAAAACTTTTCCGCCATCGGTTTCGGGGTGTGACAGGATATCACCTAGAAAATAGCCATGGCAGTGTTCAAAGCTAAACAAACATGCTTTAATTGTGGGAAACCTAGTCATGAATGGAGACTAGAAAGAACAACTGGGGAATGAATGGAGACAAGAAAGCTGGTTTAAATAGAGGCAAGCTCAGGTGCCTTAACTGTCATGAGCCTTGTCATTTTGCTCGTGAATGTCCAAAATCAGATAGGAGGGAAAATAAGTTTGAAAATGCAGATTTTAATTTAAGAAAATTTGATGTGTCAAGTAAGGTAGTTGCTTCGATGATTGAAAATCAATTAAAATTTAAAAATAATTAGAAAAAGGGTTTAGGGTATGATTATGTTCCTCCTCCTTTTAATCACAATACATTCTTATTCCTATGTCCAAGGAAGAAGTGGACAGAGAGGGACATCTTGTATATGGTAAACCTACTGTATTTGTGTCAAAAAGTAGTCCTACGGTACTGGATACTAACATTTATGATTTATATGCAGATTCACATTTAGTTCAAGGAAAACAAGCAGCTGGAGAATGTGTTTCCGATAATAATGTAGTTTTACATACTGATCTTTCAATTTTAAACACTGATGTTCTTCTTTCTAATTTGAAAACTGATGTTTTGGCTTTTGATGATGTTGTTGTGAACGTTGATGATTCAGATGTTTCTGATAAGTGTGGTGATATTTCTGATAAATATAAACCTCATGAACTTGTGGGAAAAATAAAGCACTCAATAAAGCACTCAATAAGGACACTAACCAGAAAAGAGTGGTACCGGTTTTTATGTAAAGAAACAAACATGCTTTAATCGTGGGACACCTAGTCATATTGTGCGAAATTGTCCAAACCAGGCATTTGTTCCTTTTTATGCACAAAGAAGAAAGAATGAGTCATGAGGAGGATCTCTTAAGAGAAAATCCTCACGATCTCATTCAGTTGATGGTGATTGGAACATCAATAAAGAAAGAAAACAGACTGATCTTGAAAAGAACAAACGGTTTTTAAACAAAAATTCAACAGGTATTTTAACGAGACTGAAAGTGGTTAAGCCAAGATCGGTATTGTCAAAGACATCGTCTGGGTCTTCGGCTAATCTTAGACGGAAACCCAAACGATCAAAACCAAAGAAAAACATTTCAAAAACACCTATAAATGTTTCTAAACCTAATTACAAATGGGTGCCCAAAAACTCAAATGTCCAATCACCTCAACATTCTTTATGTGCATCTGGAAATCAATCTGTCTTTAAAAAAAAAAGATCAATTTTGTTGCTAACAAGGGAAAACCCAATGTTTCTATGACCTTGTTTCCAAAATATAATTAATCCCGCACATTATGCAGGAACAACTATGGAGAAATATTGTCAGACCTTGGTATGTCAATAGTGGTTGTTCTAGGCACATG
Organism: Lactuca saligna; assembly: GCF_052625555.1. NCBI lineage: Eukaryota > Viridiplantae > Streptophyta > Magnoliopsida > Asterales > Asteraceae > Lactuca > Lactuca saligna. Next base: position 171,897,444 of record NC_136417.1, on the reverse strand, counting down.
ATAGGAGACATCTCCCAATTGCATGACATTCAGAATTTTAATGGGGGGTTTGTTTCCTTTGAGGGAGGAGAAGGTGGAAAGATTACTCAGAAGGGTACTGTGACAAATGGTGTGCTTAGCTTTGGGAATGTTAACTATGCTTCCGAGCTGAAACACAGTCTGTTGAGCGTCTCTCAGATATGTGATAAAGCCTATTCCACTCATTTTACGAACAAAGAGTGTCTCGTCTTGAAGCCCGTAATCATTATACCTGACGAATGAATTTTGGTTAGATCTGAAAGGGAAGGGAATGCCTATGTAATTGACATGAATCATAATATTCCCGAGCAAGTCACTTGTCTCTTCTCAAAAGTCTTCGAACACAATGCCATACTATGGCATCATCGTCTCGGCCATGAAGATGCGAAGAATCTCAATCGTTTTACTAAAAATGAAATCGTGTGTGGTCTTCCAGTTAAGGACTTCATAACCTTCGAAAAGTGTGTTGTGTGTGCTTAAGGCAAAAATCATCACAATAAACACAAGCCTAAGTTGGTGAACTCAATCAACAAGGTTCTTCAGTTGTTATATATGGATTTGTTTGGTCCGGTCAACGTTCTCAACTTCAACAAGAATACTTACTGCCTGGTTGTGATTGATGATTATTCCCGATCCTCGTGGGTCTTCTTCTTATCCAACAAGAGTGGGATTGCTGACTTGATCAAGAAGTTCATTGTGATGATTGAGAATCAGAAAAATGAGAAGGTGAAGGTGCTTCGAACTGATAATGGCACGGAGTTCCGGAATGTAGTTCTCGATCATTTCTATGCAGAAAAGGGTATATTGGCTTAGTACAGCTCTGTTCGGACACCAAAACAAAACGATGTTGCAGAACAGAGAAATCGTACTCTGATGGACATTGTAAGGACTATGCTTTGTGATTCTAAATTACTGGTCTTCTTCTGGGATGAAGCGATCAACACATCATGTTATGTTCAAAACCATGTTTTGATCAATAAATCACAGATGAAGACCCTGTATGAGATTCTATACAATCACAAACCATCGGTTGCTCACTTCAGAATCTTTGGATGGGCTTGCACCCTCGTTCACCTAGATTCCAACCCCAAGTTCAACTCAAAGGCCGATGACTGCTACTTTGTGGGATACGCCACACACACCGCTTGCAGAGTATACAACAAAACCACAAAGAAGAGTGTGGAATTTTTTGATGTGTATTGGATGGAAGAGAATGAGATAGATGCGAAGGTTTGACTTGATTGGTTATTTGATAACGCATCATTATTTAAATCCTTTAATGTGTATTCGGAAACTGTTTCAGGTTCCTGCTCTCGTTCCAATGAAATGGTTGAAGACGAAGAGGAAGATGTTGTGTACAGATATCCCCTGGTGCCTTCAATGTCTCCTATAGTGGATGTTGAAGTTCCAAGTTCTCCAAGTCAAAGAATTTGTTCTGATGCTGAAGCTACTCCCTTTACTCCCGCTGAAAGAGAATTCATTACAAGAGATTCTTTCGCTGTCACTCCTTCGTTGATGGATCTTCTCTTTCCTAAACCCATTTCAAATGAGTATGTGGCCAGTACTTCTCATGGTACTAGATCGTCGGAGTCGGGTGATTTAGCTAAAGACCGATTTGTCAACATCAGCAATCTTCTAGTCTCAGTTAATGACTTCAGCCTTGAAATTCCCACCAGAGTTCAACGTGATCATCCGATTGAAAATGTCATTGGTTCTCTGGATGACAGAGTCAAAATGCAAAGCCAAAGTGGAGATGTTAATGAACCAAGTTGGGTGGATGTGATGCACGAAGAACTTAATCAATTTGGAAAATTGGGTATGTGGAAGCTGGTTGAGTTACCGAAAGGCAAGAAGTCTCTAGATACACGTTGGGTTTTTAGAAACAAGCAAGATGATTGTGGTGTCATTGTGCGGAAAAAAGCTCGATTAGTTGTTCGTGATTTCAGGAAAATTGAGGGTCTTGACTACACAGAAGTATATGCACCAGTAGCTCGTTTGGAAGCCATTTGAATATTCCTAGCATATAGTTCATACATGGGCTTTACTGTCTATCAAATGGATGTCAAGAGCGCTTTCTTGTACAACGCTGTGAAAGAAGAAATTAATGTTGATCAACCTCCTGGGTTTGTTAATTCAAAGTTTCTGAATCATGTTTAGAAGTTGGACAAGGCTCTGTATGGGTTACATCACGCTCCTAGAACCTCGTATGCTACCCTCACTGAGCATTTGCTTGAGTGCGGTTATTCTCGGGGGACGAATGATCAGGCTTTGTTTATCAAAAATGTAGATGCAGATTTCATAATTTTGTAGATCTATGTTGATGATATCATTTTCGGGTCGACAAGTCTAAATTTATGGAAAGAATTTGAGGCTGTTATGAAGAAGAGATTTGAGATGAGCTCGCTGGGAGAAATGACCAAGTTCTTAGGTCTTCAAATCCGCCAAGATTCGATCAGAATCTTAGTGCATCAAGGCAAATATGTTGAGGATATGCTTGAGAAGTTTGGGTTCAAAGAATCCAAACTTGCCTCTACTTCCATGGCTGAAATACCTCTATTGGGACCCAGATCCAAAAGGAGACTCCGTAGATCTAACTGAATATCGATCGATGATCGGATCTCTTATGAATTTGACTGCCATCAGTCCTGGCATCATGTTCGTCGTCTGTCAATGTGCTCGATATCAGGCTAATCCGAAACTCTCTCATTATTGCTGTTAAACAGATTTTTAGATACCTCAAAGGTAGTCCTAAATTGGGGCTATGGTATCCTAAAAATTTTGATTTTGATCTATATGCTTTCGTTGACAGCAATTATGGAGGGTCTAATTTTAACACGAAATCCACTTTAGGAAGATGTCAGTTTCTAGGGGAGAGGTTGGTGTTTTGGCGATGCAAGAAATAGCAGATGGTGTCCACTTCAATAGTTGAGGAAGAGTATGTTGCTGCTTCAGCATGCTGCTCCCAGGTCATCTGGATTCAACACCAACAGCTGGATTACGGTTTGAACTTTCTTGACACCTCCATATTTTGTGACAATGATGCTACGATTAAAATTAAAAAAATCCGATCCAGCACTCCACAACTAAGCACATCGATATCAAAATTCATTTTATCCGAGACTTCTATGAGCATAAACTTATTCGTTTGGAGCAGATCCACACTGATAATAATGTGGCAGATCTGTTTACCAAATCTTTCGGCAAAGCTCAATTCGATGTGCTTGTGGGATTTCTTAAAATGATTCATTTTGAAGACCAATTTTTTAGCTTACTTTAAATTTGCACATTTTATTTTTGTTTCTTCTCTCTTATGCACAAATTTAGGGGAGAAATCAGAATACAAAAAAAATATTAAAAAAAATCCAAAAATATGTTCTTAGGTTTGTCTTTTGTAGGTAATCATTTGGGAAGTGATATCAAGTATAAGTGACAACGGGCAGTCTAAACGAGTGTAAGGTACTGAATCTAAATTTTTTAGACTATGCGTTCAATGTGTTGGTAGGCATAAGGGGTTCAAAAGGACTGGACTTATTTTGACAATCGAAAGGACATGACAGTATGATGTTAGATAGTCCCATTTGGACTCACCATAGGACACTCAGGTAGATTGAGCGGCGAGATAAACATGAGAATCTGTAGGATACATTAAGATCATATATCTAGAGTTGTGGTTTAACATTTCCTTGATGTATGGTCTCATAACCTTAATTCTGGTATTGATACAGTAACTGGGGGATTTAATAAAGTAGGTCTGTAGAAAATTGTTTTCTTGCTTTCTTTCAGTCAGACATATGTTGCTTCCTTTGCACGATTAGAATATATCCAACCTGGAATGCAACATATGCAACTCTTTTCTATGCACCTTCTTACATATGCAGTTCCTTCTGTCTATTAGTATATGCTATCTTCTTTGTGTGATTGAAACAATCCTACCTGGAACACAACATGTGCATTATTCTATCTCTCAACATCTCTATATGTGTTAGTCACATGTTGTCCTCTCTGTGTGATTGGAAGAGATCCGACTAGGGGCACAACATATGCACTTCTGAATCCATCTTTCTTCTTAATCATTGACTACTCACCTAAAGTAAGGAACTTTTTGGAAACACTTGATTGCCAGGGTATATCATGAAGTGGGAAAGTCACTTAAGAATATATAAAATTGAATTAGTTAATAGGTTGTCTGTAGATGTTACTACTGAATTTAAGTGGACAACAATACCCTTGGTCATCGTCATTTAAATGGTCTTTTTAAGATGTTAAGAGTAATGACTTGTCACCTTTAATATGTCAAATTTGTCAAAAATCATTCGAGTTTAAGTGGGTCACAATAACATCAATTGATCAGATCTTCTCATGAAGGTGAAGATACTGAAAAGCATGTTAAGACTGTGTAAGAACTTTCGATCACAAAAACTCTTAATTCTTAATAGAAATTTGTGTTATTTTATTTTTATTTTTATTTTAATCGTTATTTTTTAACTCTATTTTTTAAATTTTTTAATTTTTAGTTTGTTTTTTAAATTTTTTAATTTACGTTATTTTAATTTTAATTTTATTTTTATTTTTATTTTTATTTTTGTTTTTGAAATTTTGTGTCTTCAAAATGTTTCATTTTTTTATTAAACATTGGATTTTCAGTTTACATCCCATTTTCTTTGGGATGTCGGGCCGAGAATTGATGTTGACCTTAAAAGAAGGATTTTCGGTTGGGAACCTCACTTTCCCATTTGCGGCCGAAAGCTCCTCTCTCTCTCTCTCTCTCTCTCACGTGTTCTTGACTGTTCTTCATTCACTCTCATCGATTTCTAATTGTTTGCAGTTATTGTTAGAAATTCTTGATCGATTCTTGAAGGTATATTGAATGCGAAACCCACACTACAAAATTTCGGATGTTTTGACCGTGTTTTTGCAGATTTTGGAAGCCAAAAGGGGTTCATCAAGGTGTTCTTCGTGAATCTGGAATCGCAAGCGTTTTCGATCGTAAACGCATTTGCGGTTGGAAACCGTTTGCGGCCAAAATATCCAAAGCGACCTTATTTTCAATATGAATAAAATTATATTGGAGCCAGATCAATCTATATTTGAAAAAATTAATCTTAATTATTTAAAATTTTAAAATTTTCCACTTGGCTCGGTTGATGCAGATAAATGGCAGACCTAAAATTCTCGGAAAATTAGAATATTGCAGCATGTCTGTCAGATCCTCCAGCAGCACATCAAGAATTTAAGTCCATGTTCATGGACTTAAAAATTGCAGAATAGCTCATGCTTTCCAATCGAATCCTGTTATCTATCAAGATTTAATAAAGGAATTTTGGGGCAAAGCCTTTGTCAATAAAAAAGGAGCAAATGGGGAGGGCATGTTGGAATTTGTAATTCAAGGAAAGGAAATCATTGTGTCCGTAAAGATTACCCGAGATGTACTTCAAATTAAGGATCAGCCTGGTCATCCAACTGAAATTTCTATAGAGCAAATCAAGAAGATACTCAATAAGATGGGCTATGAAAGAGTCTTCCCTCCTACTATAAAGAAGTTGCTACCTCCATACTTCCATTTTCATGCCCATTGCTTTCTCATATGCATCTCTGGCAGGAAGGAAGGTGCAGATGAAATCTCTTTGTTGAATACCGGCGCCATCTCAGCATTAGTCATCAATCTTGATTTCAGATTCAGAAGAAACCTCAGAAAATGAAGATGATGAAGTTACTGTCTCTGATTCGGAAGATGTCACACCCCCAAACAGGAACGGCGGAAACGTTCGGGGGTGGAGGACGTCATGTTTAGTATCACAAGACATGCATCATAGTAATCAAAGTAATAAACAACCATTTCATTAGAAAGAAAGTGTTTACAAAGTATGTGTTCACAAAACATAGACTACATATGTAAAAAACAATAAGAGACTTGAAGCTATTATGCTCCATCTTCTGAATCCCAGTGCGCGTACCTGTCTACTAGTTTACTGAGAATACAAGTTATTTAGAAAGCGTAGATCTGCATTTTAGCCGGTGAGTTCATAAGATTTTAGTGATATAAGTAAGTTGTAAGAAAGTTGTAGTAAGTTGTAAGTTCTGTTTATAAAAGTTCGCCTGTTCTTCTAGAAAATCCTATATTTCCTGCTTTGATGAAAGATAAGTAAAAATGACTCTACAATCCTTTCTATGAGTACTAAGTGGATACAAGTTATATAAAACAATAAGTAAACAAACAATCGATTGTTTGTATCTGCCCTAAGCCCACAACCAAACAAGGAACATGGAATGAGGCGGAAGACACACCTCCCTTTGTTTGTTAGATCATCATTGTATATAACCATGGCATATTCATTTGGTACTCAGGGAGTTAACTGTAATAGTTCCTTTATATTTGATGAAAACATTCTTTAAGGAAACCCTTATTTCTTTTAGTAAAAATGGTAACCATAGTGGTTCCTTCTATAATCACTTAGTTTCTACTAGCTATATAAAATCTAATATTGAACAGATAGTTAATTGTGTGAATCTGCCCTAAGTCCAAAACCAAACAAGGAACACGAAATGAGGCAGAAAGCACACATCCAACTACCTATCAGGTACTAATTATATAAAACCCTGATGTATAAAATACGGTATTATAGAACTAACCACTTAAGGTCCTTTAGGTTTTATTGGTTTAATAAAATGAATTAAATCCTTTACTGATGAGTTTCTAGATTAATTTACTCAATGTTCTATTGTTTGGACGACTACTAGAAGTAATGAAACTTTGTACTTTGGCGCCTTAGTCGATACTAATGTGAGTTTTGGATAATTGTATGTTTTATTTATTACTGTCAGATACTTTACAAGTGTACTCTGTATAAATAATTTTGATTTAATATATTGCTATCACCTCGTACCTGCTAACCTAGGTACGTGTAATCGTACTAGTGTTAACGCTGATCTGGAAAGATATATTACTATGTTTTATCACCCCGTGCCTGCTAACCCAGGTACGTGTAATCGTACTGGTGTTAACAAAAACCCGGAAAGATAAATTATTATGTTTTATCACCTCGTGCCTGCTAACCCAGGTATGTGTAATCGTATTGGTGTTAACGCAAACCCTGAAAAATATATTATTATGTTTTATCACCTCATGTCTGCTAACCCAGGTACGTGTAATCGTACCTTTGTTAGCGCAAACCCAGAAAGATATATTAATACCTTAATTTAATACAAACAATGAGTTAAGGGTACAATGTCTTCCTAGAGTACTAGGGACATTGTATAAGTGATAATTCTTTAATTGCTTGTTTGTTATTGTTATAGTAAATTCCTCCCTGTACTTGTTATAGTATGTTCCTCCCTATACTTGTTATAGCATGTTCTTCTCTAGAACCCCTAAACTAGAGCTATTATAGTTTACTAGTATGTGTACTTGAACTGATACTGACTTGAAGGAAAGACTCATTATAACTACCATGTTATGATTATACATTAAAAAACGGAGTTTTGTAAACTATCAAGTAACATAACTTTAAAAGAGTTTTTGAAACGTTTTGATCACTTAATAGTACAGAAGCAATCCTTTAAAAGATGTTTATAACAAAACATTTACACAATTAACATTGTGCTCAACTTGTATTCCCCCCTTAAAAGCATTTAAAAAACAGTTTAAAAGATTGATTATAGGGGTATGAACTCAGCTTATGTGGGTGGTTCAAACGAATATGCACGTAGGGATGAGAAGTTCCACGAATGAAATCCCGAGACACAAACAAGTCCTAATTGACATATAGTGGCATGTATCGGCATGGATATAGTGTTTAGAAGTAACCACATACAAGGAAACACCTTTAGGGACTAGGAAACACTTGGACTAAGTGTGAGAATCACATATGATTCATTTAAGGCGAGTGTACGACCACAATGATGATTGTGCGGCCACGGGTGTATAGCCAGGGAGCGTACAATCGTACACTCATGGTAACAAGTGCACAAATGTGTGTGTAAATGGTGGGGAACCTTGTGGGACTATTTCTCATCAAGTCTTCAAGTTAGATTTGCATTTTGGAGGCCCTTTAGGGGGTATTTTGAGGGGTCTACGGCCAGATATGGGTGTATGGCCATACACTCCTTATGATCTTTAGTTTAGTCGATTTTAAGGTGTTAATAAGGTGCTCCTAACATGTACTAAGAATAAGGAAAGAGTGCTTACAATTTGGAAGCTCAAAAGGGTTCACGATCACCAAGAACAAGTGTGTGTTCTTGGTGTTCTTGGTGAAATGGATGAAGATTTGAAGATCTAGCCAAAAGATGATTTCCATGGTTGAAATCAAAGGGTGTTACTAGACGAAGAAGGATAACAACAAATCAGAATGGAAGAAATGCTTACATTCTTGAAGATCGGGGTGAAAGCTCGATGATAGTTAAGAGTGAAATCGATATTCTTGACTTGGAAACTAAGGAAAATGGCTTAGAAATGAAGGGGTATCACACTTATGCAGCGGGTGTCTAGCCAAGATGGGTGTACGACCGCACACACCTATGTATGGCAATACACTCATGTGTACGGCCTTACTCTCCCTCACATGGAGTGTATGCCTTGATTTCTAGGTGAAGAATTTATGCAACTCGAGCCTATACCCAATGCTTGAATGTACTGAGCTTTGAACCTTTAGACAGACTCTAAACAAGGCTAAAAGGTAGTAGAAATGAGTATCAAACACTGTTGGATTGAATGGCTGAACTTACAAGGCCAACATTTTCGGGTTGTCACATCATCCTCCCGTTAGAGGGAATTTCGTCCTGAGATTAGAGCATAAACAATATACATGAATAAGATGGAGGGTACGAATACTCATGATTCATCTGGTTCACCCGATCTCTAGGGAAATCGGGTCCTCTGAATACGCGTTAGAAGTCTTTCGCCACGAGGTACGGTTTCGTTTTCGTTCATTGGACTCTACTGACTAGGGTTTCCAAGGGTTTCTTTTAGTGAACTGGATTTCTACAGATTTCTTTTCCAGTATGAGGATTTTTCCTGCATTGATCTAATTGAGTGGAGTGATAAGAGTCTTGACCGAAAACCACTTTTTCACATCTCTATAGACGTGGCAAGATAGGGTGAAATGTATCGAATTCTCTAAATAGATAGGACATGCATGCTGTTAGGCCAATTCTATTGAGAACCTCACATGGTCCTGAGTACTTTGGGTTTAGCATTCCATACATCTGAAACACATGATGCCCTTCTAAGGTGATATCCCCATTTGTCATAATTATCATCCTAGAGTTCCAAAGGTTTCCCTCTTACGGTAAGCGTAGCTTTCCTAGTTGGTTCTAGAAGTTTTAGGTCATTTGTGGATTCGTACTTTCTGCTTGGCAGTTTACTCAAATGGTTTCTGGATCGGCGAATATGTTGTCTGATATTTTGGCAACTAACTAGTCGTGTGGCACTTAACTTAGTCCAGTGTAGAGAGGTTCTGCGCTTACGACCAATGAAGGTTTTCGAATGCAGCAACTCCAAATGCCAGTATGGTAAAGGGACTTGACTAGTTTGCAATTCGGGTATCCCAAACTTTTCGAAGGTCAGTCGCAATGCATTTTTCCCGCAAAATTCCTAATGATCGAATTATCCTATCAATCCGTCTGTGGTTTCATGGATGGTAGCCTATGCTTAAGATAGCCTAGCCCTCGAGGATTTTCTGAAGTAACTGCCTAATTTGGAAGGTGATTCTATTATCTCAAATAAAGATAATGGACATTTGAACACCGAGCAGTCTAACAAATCCCTTGGACACATGTTCCATTAGCTTAACTAATGTGTCCGTTTTCTTCAATTTGTAAGGAATATGCAGATTTAATCCGTCAACGGTCACTCAAAATGATATCGTGTCCGCCTGTTATCTTGGGAAACTTGACTATGAAGCTCAACGCAATCTGCTGTCTCTGATTGGTAGAATACCCACTCGTAGACCTAGGCAACTTTTCCCTTAGGATCCTGATAGGATTCATACCTAGTCTATCTATCATTATCTCGTGTATATAAGTCGTATATAATTAAAATTAGTAAGACGGTCGGATGTGCGATGCAAGATCCCGGTCTACAACCAAACGAGCAACAGGAGAGAGAGAGGAAACACACATAGTAAATCTGCATACTCATAATTATATATAACTCTCGCATATATACTTATTAGTGATAGGTGGGTAGTATTCACTCTTAGCCTCGTTGCTTGAACTTGATCCGCTGGACGAGTGGTAGTTCGGAAAGGTCTGTTGGATATACGGTGGTAAGGTTTCGGATGGCAAGATATTCCTCTCATGAGTATTTAGGGGTTTGGAATATGATCAAGATGATTCTGAAATCTAAGTCGGGTTGTTGTTATGAATGACGAGGGTTTCGCAAATTCGATGGTCAAGGCGGTGGAAACATATAAACTCAGTATGGTGAGGACCACGCTACTCATGACGAATGATGGTAATGGACTCTTTTACCGAAACAAAGTTTAGGCCGATTTGAAAGGAAATTTTGTTATATGACGGTGTATTCTGAGTGGGATCCACCATGTATTCGATGTAAAATGTTCTAGTGCTTTCTGTTTTCTCCCGGATGCTACCACTACCACAAATCGTACCGCGATGAGCGCGTACTAATAGTGCAGTGTTTTGATAACTAGTGTTGATACTTTATGTGATGATCCTCCTCAGTACCACTATGATTTCCCTACATATACAAGTTATGTATAATTAAGATAGATAGGACGGTCAACTGAGTGGCTTTGCCCTAAATCCACAACCAAACAAGGAAGATGAATTAAGGCGGAATCACTCACTTTATGTCTTTAACATCTCAGCTATCCATAATCCTGATGTATAAACTAAGCCATCATAGCTTCCCTGAACGGAATTTTTAGTTCCTTTGTGAATGTTGTGACTTGTTCATATAAGTGAGTTATCATAATTACTTTTAAAGTTTTCCCCAAGTTTTAATCTTATATTAATATAAATTATGTTTTAAACCAATCTTGTCTCGAAGACGTACCGAAATCTCAAAAGCGGGATTCCTCACTGCTCCTTCATGTCTTGTTGTTAGTTTCTTCCTCCTCCTCTATCACCTCTGTCTGTTGGGCAGTCTCTCTTGGCATGACACATTTAACCACATACATGGCATACCTGAACTATTCCCGCATCAGAGGTTGAAGTGATGTGCTGAGTTGGGGTTTCACAGAAACGAGCTTCTGCATCTTCCCTCTCTGTTTGACAATTCCTCTTAATGTCTCCCGATTTTGCACTCTTGAAACAAGCCAAGTTTACTTGGGGAATTGGCCGTGTCGGCTCCCTACAGAAGCGGGCAGTGTCCCCTTTTCTGCAGCAATTGGTGCATAGCATCTCTCGACAAGCTCTGTTATGGTGGTAAGTAAATCTGTCGGACTTTGGGAGATTTCTATCATATTGTTTGATGGGGGTTGTAGTGGTAGTTGAAGTGCCAGATGTTGTGACTATTGTTGTGGCCACAGGGGTAGCCATGGGATGTCGTCTCTTGTTAGAATCTTGAGCTGACCTTTTTGCCTTATTATTCCAAGACTTTCGCTTCCTGTTCTTTGGTTTGTGATCATGGGTGTCCTTGTCACCAGACCTAGGGGGTTACCTTTAGCCGACCTTTTTGCCTTGTTATTCCAACACTTTTGCTTCCGCTGGCATTATTAGCATTGAGCCATTCCATGACGGCTGTCACAACAGCTATGAACGCATCCTGGAAAGTAGCAATGTCTATCTACAGAATTGGTGCCTCGCCTGTTGGTTGGTTTCTTCCTGGTGAAGACATGATTTTGTTGCATGGAGAAATATGATCTCATGAGAAATGATGGTCATCGCTAGTAGTATTCCAAGATTTTAAATGTACTACTTAGTTTCACGCTTTGCTGGATTATTCTCAATGTTTCAGACAACACTCCTGAGATATGCCCATGGTAGTGGGTAGAAGTAGGTATGGTACGAGTGATATTTAAACTAAGTTAACCCTGGTCTAAGTGTATCTGGTTCTGACTTCCATAGAGTTCTGGGAGCAATTCATAACAGGAGTCTTTTCCTAATAAACTTTATGAATTAGAAGTGGCTAACCTCGAATGAATATCTGTGACCTGAATAACTGTTAGCAGTTGCATGTAAAGGAAAATAATCCTAACACATAATCCAAGCAGTGTTTCCACTAACTCATTAAGTTAAAAAAGATTATTATTTATTAGTGTGACGTATAAGATATTTTGGTTACTTTGGCTGATCACTTCTCGGGAAAACTCTCTTTGTCTCTCCTTGACTCCTCTGCTATCTGCCATGATGGAGTGGTTACACCTATCAGGTTTTGTCATAAGAGAAAGGGAAGTGTCTAAAGAACCTATAAGATTAAGGGTAGCATTATGGGGTGATCCTTATAGAGTCCTCCTATAATTTTACAATGTATACAAGTTGTATATAATTTAAGATTAAATAGACCTTCGAATAAACGATCCTACTCCAGAACCACAACCAAACAAGGAAAATGTAGTGAAGCATAGATCACAAATTCTAAGTCTATAAAATCTCAATTATATAAAACCTTGAAATTATACACTCAACAATTATAGATCTATCCATAAGGGTCTTTTAAGTTATCACTTAAGTTATTTATAGTGCCTAAAATACTCCTATAGGTATCATAGAATACTCCCATAGTATTCTAACTTTCGTGTTTTGATCTAGAAATCCCTTGAATAGTATTCGGTAAGTTTTAAGACTGTTGCAACACCACATCACTCCCGAACACATGTCGGTCATATCTCAAATGAATATAGTTGATCAGGCTCTATTGATCCCAGATATGATTACATAACTATCCAGGTTTGACTGCAATGTTCAACCTTTAAATACTTCCGTTCTTTTTCTTCTTGTCATACTCCTTCTAGTATGTATATATGTATAAGCAAGTAGGTATGTTTTTATAATGTATTGTTATATTTTTAAAATATATTATCAGTCATAGTACTTAAGCCCCATTGTATTTATAGTTGTATATATTTTATCAGTTGATATATACTTAGTTCACTATAAACAATGATCTTATACCAATCTGTCACACCCCCAAACTAGAACGGGGGCGGAGGATGTCATGTTTAGTATCACAAGACATGCATCATAGTAATCAAAGTAATAAAAAATCATTTTATTATAAAGAAAGTGTTTACATAGTATGTGTTCACAAAACATAGACTACATATGTAAACAACAAAACAAGACTTGAAGCTATAATGCTCCATCTTCTGAATGCTAATGCGAGAACCTGCTTACTAGTTTCTTGAGAATACAAGTTATTTTTAAAGCGTAGATCAGCATTTAAGTTGGTGAGTTCATAAAATTTTAGTGATGTAAGTAAGTTGTAAGAAATTTGTAGTAAGTTGTAAGTTCTGTTTATAAAAGTTCGCTTGTTCCTCCAGAAAATCCTATATTTCCTACTTTGATGAAAGATAAGTAAAAACGACTCTACAATCCTTTCTATGAGTAATAAGTGGATACAAGTTATATAAAACCCAGAGTAAACAAACAATCGATTGTGTGTATCTGCCCTAAGCCCATAACCAAAGAAGGAACAGGGAATGAGGCAGAAGACACACCTCCCATTTTTTGTTAGATCATCGTTGTATATAACCCTAGCGTATTCATTTGGTACTCACGAAGTTAACTGTAATACTTCCTCTATATTTGATGAAAACATTCTTTAAGGAAACAGTTATTTCTTTTAGTAAAAATTGTAACCACAGTGGTTCCTTCTATAATCACTTAGTTTATACTAGCTATGTATAATCTAATATCGAACAGATTGTTGATTGTGTGAATCTGCCCTAAGCCTACAACCAAACAAGGAACAGGAAATGAGGTGGAAAGCACACATCCAACTACCTATCAGGTATTAATTATATAAAACCCTAATGTATAAAATACGGTATTATAGAACTAACCACTTAAGGTTCTTTAGGTTATATTGGTTTAATAAAATGAATTAAACCCTTTACAGACGAGTTTCTAGATTAATTTACTCAATGTTCTACTATTTGGACGACTACTAGAAGTAATAAAACTTTGTACTTTGATGCCTTAGTCGATACTAATGCGAGTTTTGTATAATTGTACGTTTTATTTACTATTTTCAAATACTTTACAAGTGTACTCTATATAAATAATTTCGATTCAATATATTGCTATCACCTCGTGCCTGCTAACCTAGGTACGTGTAATTGTACTAGTGTTAATGCAGATCCAGAAAGATATATTACTTTGTTTTATGACCTCGTGCCTGCTAACCGAGGTACGTGTAATCGTACTGGTGTTAACGCAAACTCGGAATGATATATTATTATGTTTTATCACCCCGTGCCTACTAACCGAGGTACGTGTAATTGTACTAGTGTAAACACAAACCCGGAAAGATATATTATTATGGTTTATCACCTCGTGCCTTCTAACCCAGGTAAGTGTAATCGTACTTATGTTAATGCAAACCCGGAAAGATATATTAATAATTTAATTTGATACAAACGATCAGTTAAGGGTACAATGTCTTCCTAGAGTACTAGGAACATTGTATAAGTGTGTAATTCTTGACTAGTTCGTCTGTTATTGTTATAGTATAATCCTCCCTGTACATGTTATAGTATGTTCCTCCCTGTACTTGTTATAGTATGTTCTTCTCTGTACTAGTTGAGAGTGAAATCGATGTTCTTGACTTGGAAACTGAGGAAAATGGCTTAGAAATGAAGGGGTATCACACTTATGGAGGGGGTGTATGGCCAACATGGGTGTACAGCCGCACAAACCTATATATGGCTGTACACTCCCTCACATGGACTGTATGACTTATGGAGGGGGTGTATGGAACATGTTATAGTATGTTCCTCCCAATTCTTGAATGTACTGAGCTTTGAACCTTTAGACAGACTCTAAACAAGGCTAAAAGGTAGTAGTAACGAGTCTCACACACTGTTGGATTGAATGGCTGAATTTACAAGGCCAAGATTTTCGGGTTGTCATAGAAGATGATGCCACTCCTCCTGTAGCAATTGTTGCAGAGGAGCATGTTCCAATGATCAATGTTAATGATGAAGATAAAGATAAAGGTGATGACGGGATGAATCTAGGGGATAATTCTATAGGTTTTGTTGATGATTGGAATGATGATGAAGTTGAAATGGGTCAAAAAGGTGATTTAATAGATTTTGATGATGATGAGTTATGTTTTAATTTTGAACTGAATGATAAAGACCTTGGTTCAATTTTTGATAATGTCGATGATGTTGTATTATTTACAATGGAGAATCAGGAAGAAGAAAACATTCTCAAGTTGTCACAACTATGACCCAATCAAATGGACGACTTTATTGCTGATATGGATTTAACTGTATGGATTCCTCCCCACGTAATTAGTACTCCAACAGTTATTCCATCTGAGAGTAATCCACAAGAGACGTAAGCCTTCCCACCTCCACTTAAAAGGAGAAGAGCTGATCCAAGTCCGGGAGTGCTCATCAGGGAACTTGCTCAGTCCATTCAACAACCAATTGCAGTTGTTACACCAAGCCAACCAATCCATTCTGACTTCCAAACAATGCGTGAGGAGCCAAGCACTGTTCGCCCATCTTTTGCAGTAGGACCTCTTTTGCTCCTAGTTTCTCTTCAACTCCACAACCTGCGCATGATGCTGCCTCGGGGAGGCTTGCCAGGTTCTTAGCTCAACATGATATTGACCCTGCACCCTGAGACAAAGGGATATATGTTGGTGCAGGGAGTTCTAGGGGAGTAGATCCATCAATTTCTGAACTCAAAGCAGAGATCGGAATTTTAAATCAGAAAATCATTGAGAAAGATGTTTTGATAGGAACTCTAGATGTTAGAATTTCTAATCTTGAAAAGGAAAATCTTGAAAAATCAAAGCAAATTTCAGCTCTGCAGCTCAATCTCGGCGCTCTCTCTACTGGATACTTCGATCTGAAGAACAAGCTAATAAGTGATTTTGGTGAAAAATTCAAAACATCCAGCGGAGAGACAAGCGCGGCCAAAACATCCCATGGTGCCCCTACACTAACAACTCAAGTTTCTCGAGATATTTCTCAACCTGCCTGTATATATCGTATAGTTGATCGATTCGACAAGGAACCTGCTCAATCCAATCCTTGGGCTAAAGGTGATCTTGCAGAACTATCTTAAGCTCCTTTCCACAATCCTTCAGGTGATCCCCGTGGAACCAAGTTGAAACACTTCCTGGAAAATCAAGTCAAGAGGATGTTTGATGTAATGAAGACTGATGATTCTATCATGAAGAAATTCAATGGAATAATTGATCCCAACACCAATCGAACCTTTAAAAATGTGATGTGGCCTCCTACTCGACAAATGGAACAAATTCATATTGGTCAACAGCTTCCTAATGGGAATCTAAACGATATGGAATATTGGGTTTTTGATGAGGTCACAGCTTTTGCTGTTATCAAATTCCCGACCGGTACAATCAGCCTCGTTGAAGCGAAGGATCTTCTTCAAGTTGGTGAGCACGAGATCCATAGTTTGGAAAATCATCAATTTGTGGTAAAAAAAATGAGATCTTGGATGTTCCATCTAAAGAATTTATGAGCATGGTTGCTAAAATTATTAACAAACGCATGTGGGCTCGTCCCTTGGGAAAATCAGATGTGCTTATAGTTCAAAAGGATTGAATTCATGCTAGTCTCAAACCAAGGTGGAGACTCTTAAGTCATATTTGGTTGAATTGAGCTAGGCAATTATGTTGTATAGACTTAATTACACTTTGTATAGGAGTTTTGAGGGTTTTCGGTTGGGTGGACCGAAAACGTCCCGTTTTTGGTCCATGTGGTGTTTACGGATGCAAATGGTTTTCGGTAGCTGTTCCTAATATATAGTGTTCTAGTTTGTTAGTTATCAGTAGTAGTTTGCAGTAAACTATGTGTAGTGTCCATTGTACTAGACATTTTCAGCTAATACAAAGGCGAGTGCAATTTGAATCATTCTTTGTTTTCTACTCCTTGTGCTTTATTATTTCGACTTGATTGTTTGTTGATCACTAGTTGGTTCCAGATTTGGGGACTTACACAACTGTCCCGAATTAGTTGTGACCCTCAGTTTGAAAATAATAAACTATCACACACCTCATCTCTGATTCCTCAACATTCCATCACATGGATCACCATAGAAGCAAGAGACCTCACTCTCATACTAGAGGTCCAAAGTGAACAATGAGGGCCACCACCCCAACATACTTCTCTTGATTACCCGAAACGGCCGCTAACATATGCCTCACTATAGTCAACTAAGGCATATCCTTGTCCTCATTCTTCTCAGTCCCCACTGATGACTCTCTTATGGTATAAGAAATACTTCTCTGTAGACGCACTACATGATACTCTAGTGGCAATGTCGCAACTAATGATACCGCCACATGATTTACCTTCATCCTCTAAATTCAGTAGCTCGTTATCTATTTTTCCCCACACGGGAAGAGGAAATGGTGTAACACTTGTCATAGAAAGTGACATCCCAACCATGAGTCGGTCACTTAACCCAGACCACCGTTCTCCACAATGCATCATCACCACTTTTCCTCGAGTCCTGCAACTCCAACTGGCACCTCACCAGTCAAACTCCTCCGAATCTAAACTTAAATTTCCTCATAGGGTACACTCCATTGAAGCTCCACCGACATGGCCCTTTGACTCCACATTTTACCATATCCATTCTCGGTCTGAACACTCATCATCGGATAATTAGTAAAAACCGAAGCACCCTCTCCTATGAATCATGGTACCCGAACGATGTTATCTCCCCTCAATCTGCTATTTTGATCCTCTGTAATATTCCCTATTTCGAGTATGGGTCCTCTGCTTTCAGTATTACAGGCCTATACTACCTGTCACATCTATCCATACTTTCCACACGAATCTCCCCAATTCCCTAATTAACTGCTCAGCCTTCTCGGTCACCAATGTCATTACACAAGTTCACCCTCCAGCAAATACTCAACTCTAAACAGCATACTTATCGGACTATAATTTACTCTCCTAGTCTCTCACACTTCTTTGCCATCATCAGCTGAAGAACTCCTCGTGGTGCCAGTCATCTACCTCCTAAATATCGTCATATTCACTTAGTAGCCGAATCCTACCATTCAAGAGCTCCAAAAAGCACAAAGCAAGTAGCATTCGGGCATCGAATAATCTCCACCAACACGTAAAACACTCTAGGTTAAAACTCCGGTTGCTCTATTCACAACCTGAAAGACATCATCGAACTCAGGAAACCCTACCTCTCGTTGGTATCTAAATACTCTTTCAGTAGGTTCCTCAAATGCTCATCTAGGTATCTCTCGTAAATTACTCCTCAACTCAAAGCTCTCTCTAAAAGATTCCTACTAGGTACTCCTACACAGCACATACATAAAGCAACTAGCAGATAGTATCAATCAATAGCATCCCCTAGGCTAAGGCATCATGAATCAACCAACTCTTGCTCTAAATTCCTGAGATACCAAGCCTATTCTCTAGCATGCAGCTCTAATATCTCATAAGTAAATCATAATATAAGCAAGTAATGATATTTCGGAAATCACCGTTCGGGCTCTAGCTGATTGTACACACTACTTCAACTCGTTTTATCTTAAAACTCTTTCTCATTTTAGAAAAATCATTTCCTTTGGAAATTTTTCACAAATCCTCAGTTTGAGTCCAGACACACCCGAATGTACATCCAAATCCCTCAAACCAAGGATCTGATACCAACTTGTAACACCGTAAATTTTCAAACCAAAATTTTCATTTTGAAATCACATTAATCTTATTAACAATATCATAAATCCCCAATTTGTTCGAATTATCAAAAATACATGTTCTTCAGTTGTTTAAAAGCACCATCTAGGATCCTCAAAACATATCTCTGTCTCGTGTATACAATGAAGGCGACGCCTTCCTGCGATCCTAAGAAGATCCTGGAACACATATCACATAACACGTTAAGCACGAAGCTTAGTGAGTTCCCCAAAATACCACATACTCAAATAATAAGGCACTCATGGCTATGCGTCTCGGTGGGGACCCTCCGGTCTCACGGCTCAGTGTGGACCCTCTGGTCATGTGTCTCAGTGAAGACCCTCCCGTCTCAAAGCTCGGGCTTGGACCCTCTGGTCCTGTATCTCTGTGAAGACCCTCTGGTATCACAACTCTATTTGGACCCTCCGGTCCGACTTAGTAAGGCACATAAAAATATAGGATATATCACAAAGACAAAATGCATAATATCACATAACTCGATATAAACACATAGGACCCTCCGATCAATAACTGTAATAAGACCCTCTGGTCACTCAATATACCACTCAGGTATGTATAGTGAGAAGACTCACCTCGAAGAGTAAGGCAATGTATCCCACACTCGAGCTGTTGGTCTAATCTGCACCCCTCCATGGCCTCCAAAATCCATAGTTGACCAAAACCCTAAAGTAAATGGAAGTCAACAACCAAACTGACCCCACTCTAAAATGTCAACGGAAATCAACACTCGAGTCAACAATCAATGTTGACCCAACTCGTCGAATAGATCTATGCGACTCGTCAAGTCCCTTCGATTCCTCAGAACCCTCACAAAAGTCCAACTCAACTCAGCGAGTTAACGCATCAACTAGATGAGTTAGAACGTGTTTAGACTCATCGGGAGAAACCCTAGCTGACTCGTCGAGTCCCTTAAGTTGGAAGCTCATTCAGATGTCTTAAGGCAGAAATGAAGCCCCATAATCCGGATCTATCTTGCTAAGGCTCGAATATCACGTAACGCTTCAAGCTTTACATTCATGCATGGCATATTATGATGATAATGAGAATACAAGCTCCAACAACGGTTAGATGAACAAGAGCTTGTCTCCAGCTCAATAAAGCCCTGATCTTTGGACTCACAAGGCCTCTTACAATCCATATGTGAGGTCCCAACCTCAAACCATGCTCAAATGATTCAATGACTCAAGATGGATGGGAGAAAAACCTAAAAACTCCCTAAACCAACATCTCATAAGGAAATGATGAAGTTAGCATCTTTTTACCTCCAACTTAAGCAAATCTCTGAAGAATCTCTGGATCCAAAAGCCTCCTCTTGATCCAAGCTTTGATGCTCTCCACTACTTCTCCAAAAGTGCACTAAATCGGAAGATTAGTTTCTCTCTCTCTCTCTCTCTCTCTCTCTCTCTCTCTTAACACAATATAGAGGTTTAGGGTTTCACACAGGGGAGTAGGGGGTGGTTGATGTGGCAGAAATGAGGGCTTAAGGTCCTTTAAATAGGACCCAGCCCTAAAGACTTAGGGTTTCCACTCACAGCACCAAGTCATCGAGTTGGCCTCTCAACTCGCTGAGTTGGTCACTAACCGACGTGGCCAATACCCGCCTCTACTCGACGAGTTTGGCAACTGAGTCGCCGAGTTGCTTTGACAAAATGAAAATGAATTCTTTAAATATGCTTTATAGTCAAAACATAGATATCTTTTAAATCCAAGCATTCCAAAAGCATTGCTTAATTAAAACATTTATCCGAGTTACATCTCAAAATCAGATAATGCCGAAAATCCGTAGGTGTGCGCTGTGATCAAATCGTGCTCTTCATTTCCAAACCAATGATACTTGAAAGCATAAAAAAAATTGTAAGCACGAAGCTTAGTAAGTTCCCCAAAACATACCCTAGATAATCCACATAATCACATAAACGATATCAATCAAATAAGCCCTGCATTTAAACATATAAGGGTGCATGGAAACCCTCCAATGTCTTACATCGGGTGTCATGGGAACCATCATATGGTCTTAGCCCACTACCATAAAAACGACACATACAAACATATAAAGATACCCTGGAAACCCTCTAGGGTATTACTCCATGTGCCATGTGAACCCCCATATGGTCTTATCCCAAGGATGCCATGGAAACCCTCCAAGGTCATACACCCAAGTGCTTTGGGAACCCCTCGAGGTCTTTACTAAGGATGCCATGGAAACCCTCGAAGGTCTTACATCCAAGTGCCTCGGGAAACCCCTAAGGAATTTACTAAGGATGCCATGGAAACCCTCCAAGTTCTTACACCCAAGTGCCTCGTGAACCCCCCGAGGTCTTTCATGAAAGTATCAAAAATACAATTAGCATACCACACACCACATACATGAAGGGTTTTGAGCATTACAAGATTCGTATGTGCACATGAAACCATAATTGCTTTGGATCTAGGTTTTTCTCAAGATATACATGAAAATTATTTTTCCAAAGAAAGAACCCTAATTCTAAGATATAAAATCGAAATCTAATCATATTAGGGTCTGAAGAATTCCTTTCTTGTTGATAGCTTGATCTTGACCTTCAAGAGCTTAGTGCCTCAACCGTTGCACCTCTAATGGAGTAACAAATACCACTTAGCAAATAATGAATGAGGGAGAGGTGATGGAGGCTTCTTCATTTCGGATAGGGCTTTTCTAATAATGTATCAGATGGTTTCAAGGTGTTAAGGGGTCTTTATATACTTGTGGCTGCTATGTTTTTAAATGGAAACTCGAATTCTCTACTTAAGCCTTAGTAATCCATGAACACCTTCTAGAAGGACCCTTAGACGAAATATTTTATGGGCTTCCCATAGATTTCGTCCAGCCCTTCCAAGGTAATCCAACGGACCATTTTGCAACTATCAACGATTTGCAAAATTAGTCCCCTTACTTTTAATTAGTTTCTTTTGATCACTAAATTAATTCCAAATTAATTTCTTATCAACACTAATTAAATAATATGATTTCTCAATTAGTATATTATTCTTATAATATATTAACAAATCATTTACCAACCTCTTTCTCCATAATTCATCCTATCAAGTTACTTTGGTGAAGGCACCCGAAAAGGGCCATGCTACTATCAAATCAAGTACATAACAATTATAGTTATGGGATTAGATGCCTAATCCAACAGTCACCCACTTGGATAAGTCTAATAGTTATAACTACCAATGCAACTTAAGAATCTGATTAGCAATCATAGCTCTCAAAAGCTATTGTCGAACTCTGACCTAGTCAATGACGCGTCCTTTCGATAAGGGATCATATAATATTTTGTTCTGAAAGATATCGTATGGACAAAGAAATGGAACATATTCATTCTCAATGTCCAACAGTTTGTTTCCCAACTTCTATTTTTTTTAACATTGAACTTAATTGAACACATCAATTCAGTCCTGATCGGGCCAGACACATTAGTCAACACAAAATCAACAAGGGGCCCAAGATATCGCTTTTGCCTTCTTAGGATAAAAAGAACAGATAAACTTTGACATATATGCTTATACTATTTACTCCTCAAATCATACACAAAAACACTTCTTATAACATCAAGTTACTGATGTGTTTATGCATTATCAGTGCACAACTAACTTGTAAACAACAACTCATATATCTCGGTTTAAAGATTATACCATATTATCGTCTCACAATCACTCATGATAAATTCCATGAAATGATTCACATGAAACGTTTACATGCTAGTTCTAATATCGTAGACGTACGCTTAGAATCCTACACACATAAAGTTTCTAGATCCGGTCGGCAACAGACCATAGATCCGAACAAATAATATCATATATGGCAACATATAACATTTAGCACATAAAGCATTTTAGGCAACTTTCTTAAAATAAACTAGTGCTTGTGTCTAAAATATAACAGACACACATCTCAAAATTCCACTTAGCATTCTAAGTTTAAGTCTAGAAATCCTACAAATTCCTAGTTCGCTTAAACTAATGCTCTGATACTGTCACACCTCCAAACCAGAACGGCGGAAACGTTCGGGGGCAGAGGACGTCATATTCAGTATCATAACAGTTCATAGAAAGGAAAGTACACACCACCATACATATATAAAGGTTTTAAATATGTTTACATCATTGTATTTATTACATTCTCAAAAGATAAATGCATAAACATCTTTCCAAAGAAGTAATTAACGCCAGCATGTTAATCCCCAAAAGTAGATTTCCCAACCTGCTTAGCGGTTCCCTGAGAATACAAGTTATTTCAAAGAGAAAGTGTCAACAATTAAGTTGGTGAGTTCATAAGTGGTTTAGAAAAGTCAAATGCCATTCCTAATGAGTATATGTTTTCCAAGAAAACACCTTATTTTCTTATAAAAGTGTGGAATAAGTTGTAAATAGTTGCACCAGGAAAATCCCTTATTTTCCTATTAGTTGTTTGTTTTGTGTACAAGGAAAATCCCATATTTTCCTAAAGTAATAGTTAGCCTAATGTCCCAGACTAAAAACCGAAAGCAAAAGACATGCTTTAGAAGGTTGAAACATAGATTTATATAATAAAACCTATTTGAAGATTTCAGTTTGTTAGATGAAGAATAGTTTTAATAGCCACTTGTTCATAAAAGCATAATACCATATTAATTGTATATCCGGTGAGTTTTATAACCATACTAAACATAATATGCCTGTAGCGACGTTCTTCAGGCGTCGTAGCGTTATGAAAAATTGTCACCCCAAAAGACGAACTGTAGCTAACAGTCAGGGCGCGGGAATCATGACTTCCCGTATAGATCTATACACATTTGACACGTTCTCCGAACGAGAGACTCTGGTTATAGACAGGACTTGTAGCGATACTTTCTAACTAAAAGGCAGTATTTGAAGATGTACATGTCTCACGGATTCTCAACTAAGTATGTATTAAACTAATAGTTTTTAAAATGTATTAAAACGGTTTATCAACGAAGGATACTTTGGAATTACTAAATACTTTGTATAAATCTAGTGCATGCAAAGTATGACAAGAGTTTTCATAGTAGTAAGGAATTCTAAGTGAGTTATTCGATAAAAGCAAGTGAAGTGAAACTTTATAAAATACACGATAATAACCGTATGTTTACTTGTATTCCCCCCCCCCCCCCCCCTAAAAGAGTATCAAAGCATTTAAAATGTATTTAAAGTGTGTTTGAAGGGGTATGAACTCACCTGAAAGTTTGAAGATAGCGAGACGGAAAACCGGGCAGAGTATCGTCTCGGGAAATGGATTTTTCTCAGGATTCTCGGGAATCTCAGGAGTATAATTGACCTTCGGGACTTGAGCAAAAATGACCAGGGGTTCGGGGTAGTGCGGGCACGGAAAACTTGCCTCGGCTTCGGATGAGACGGGGAGGGGGTAGCTTCGCATAGGGGCAACATGGACGGACCGAGACCAAGGCCCTCGCGTACGCGGGGCGTACGGGGTTACGCGGCGCGTAACTCGGATGAGGATGCTGACTCCTCCTTCGGATATTACCGGGTTTTGAATTAAATTTATATATAATTTATTTAATAAACTTCAAAAAAAAATCATATCTTCTTCATACGGTCTCCGTTTTCGATGGTCTTTATATCCACGCGTAGGTGAGACTACGATCTACAACTTTCGTTTAGACTCCGTCGGCAAATTCCGAAATTATTTTTATTATTTATTTATTAAAATGACGTGATTAAGGAAATTCTTCTAAAATTCATAACTTCTTTATCTGATGTTGGATTTGGGCGTTCTTTTCATGTAGGTTTGCAGTTTAATGATATCTATGACTTTCATTTAGACACCTCAGGTCAAAAAGTATTTTATCGAAACTTCGCGTTTTTACGTATATCCGTATTGCCGGTTTTGTCGGAAAACTTAGAATGGTCATAACTTCTTCGTTATAACTCGGATTTTAGTGTTCTTAATATATTTGGAAACCTTAAGACGATATCTACTACATAGTGTACTCCAAACAGAGCTTTTGAATAATTCATTTATCGATGATATTCCTATTAAATTCCAAAGAGGTTACAAGACTCGATTTATAATGACCTGAAATAACGGGTTGTTACATCATCCCCCCGTTAGAGGGAATTTCGTCCCGAAATTCAATACAAGAGAAAAGTTTTAGGGGCTGAGGAAAAGATGCGGATACTTCTGTTGCATCTGATCTTCTCGTTCCCACGTGAACTCAGGTCCCCTCTTAGCATTCCAACGAACCTTTACTACTGGTATGCGACTCTGTTTAGTTCGTTTAACTTCCCTATCCATGATCTCGACGGGTTCTTCCACAAAGTTAAGATTTTCGTTAAGCTCGATTTCGTCGAGTGGAATCACAAGTGTTTCATCGGACAAACACTTTTTCAGGTTCGATACGTGGAATACTGGATGTACTTTGTTAAGCTCGATCGGAAGTTGGAGTTTGTAAGCCACTGGACCAATTCTTGAAATGATTTCGAAGGGTCCAATGTACCGAGGATTTAGTTTCCCACGCTTTCCCAAGCGTATCATGCCCTTCCAGGGTGAGACCTTTAGCAGTACACGGTCACCAATTTGAAATTCCAAGGGTTTTCGTCTTTTGTCGGCATAGCTCTTTTGCCTATCCCTCGAGGCTTTCAGTCGTTCTCGTATTTGCACGATCTTTTCAGTCGTTTCTCTGATGATCTCCGGACCAGTGAGGGTGCTATCAGCGACTAAACCTTTTGCAAACTGCGTGTCGCCTACTTTCGTCCAGCACAAAGGTGATCTGCACTTACGGCTGTAAAGGGCTTCAAATGGAGCAGTCTTGATACTAGTATGATAACTATTGTTATAAGAGAACTCGACTAAAGGTAAGTGAACATCCCACGCTTTACCAAAGTCGATCACACATGCTCGCAACATGTCTTCCAAGGTTTGGATCGTTCTCTCACTCTGTCCGTCAGTCTGTGGGTGATAGGCTGTACTCATATCCAACCTTGTTCCCATGGATTTTTGCAATGATTGCCAGAATCTGGAAAAGAATCTGCTATCTCTGTCTGAGATGATAGACATTGGCACTCCATGAAGTCGTATGATCTCTCAGATGTATATTCTCGATAGTTTTTCCATCTTATCAGTTTCCTTGATCGGTAAGAAATGAGCGGACTTGGTTAGCCTGTCAACGATCACCCAAATAGTATCTTGGCCACCCTGAGTTTTGGGCAGTTTTGTTATGAAGTCCATGGAAATCTATTCCCATTTCCACTCAGGCATTTCAGGTTGATGGAGTAGACCTGAGGGTTTTTGGTGTTCTATCTTTATCTTGGCGCAAGTCAAGCACTTGCTCACATAGGTAGCAATCTCTGCTTTCATGTTTGACCACCAGTAGAGTTGCTTGAGATCTAGATACATCTTATCTGACCCTGGGTGCACGAAGTATGGAGTCTTGTGTGCTTCATTCATAACTACATCTCTAAACCCACCAAACGTGGGTGTCCAGATTCGGTTCATGAGGTAGCATACTCCGTCACTCTTGATTTCTAGGTTCTTGTCCATCCCCCTAAGGGTCTCATCTGTCACGTTTTCGGGTTTCAAGGCCTCTATCTGAGCTTCCTTGACTTGTGATGACAGGCGCAAATGGATCGACATGGTTAATGACTTCACTCTTCGACCAGAGTACTCCTTCCGACTAAGGGCATCGGCAACGACGTTTGCCTTCCCTGGATGATAGCGAATCTCACATTCGTAGTCGTTGAGCAATTCGACCCAACATCATTGTCTCATGTTTAACACCTTCTGGTCGAAGATGTGTTGAAGGCTCTTGTGGTCTGTAAAGATGGTGCACTTGGTCCCGTATAGGTAGTGCCTCCAAATTTTCAGAGCGAAGACCATCGCTCCAAGTTCTAGGTCATGAGTGGTGTAGTTGACTTCATGCATTTTCAGTTGTCGTGAGGCATATGCAATAACCTTTCCTCTCTGCATTAGTATACAGCCTAGCCCTTGCTTCGAAGGGTCGCAATACACCATAAAATCTTTGGTCCCCTCCGGAAGAGAAAGGATAGGTGCACTGCAAAGGGCTTGTTTCAAAGTCTGAAATGCAGCATCTTGCTTTTCTCCCCAGTTGTAGGTCACACCTTTCTGGGTTAAAGCGGTAAGAGGCTTTGCGATGCTGGAGAAATTCTGGATGAACCTTCGATAATAACCAGCAAGACCTAGAAATTGGCGAATTTCGGTTGGTGTAGTTGGTGCAGACCAGTTTTCGATAGCCTTGATTTTTTAGGGGTCCACGTGGATTCCTTCCTTGCTGACCACGTGACCGAGGAAGTCCGCCTTTCTAATCCAAAACTCACATTTTGAGAATTTTGCATAAAGTCTCTCAATCCGTAATGTCTCTAAGACTTGTCTCAGATGTTGACTATGTTCTTCTTTATTCTTTGAATAAATGAGTATATTGTCTATGAATACAATCACAAATTTATCCAAGAATGGACGACATACCCGATTCATTAGATCCATGAATACGGACGGCGCATTGGTTAGTCCAAATGGCATCACTACGAACTTGTAATGCCCGTATCTCATTCAGAAGGCCGTCTTGGGAACGTCACTCTCCAGGACTCGCAGCTGGTGATATCCCGATCTCAAATCGATCTTGGAGAAGTAGTTGGCTCCTTGGAGTTGGTCGAATAAGTCGTCGATTCGGGGTAGAGGGTATCGGTTCTTGATGGTAATTTTGTTGAGTTCTCGGTAGTCGATGCACATCCTGAATGATCCATCCTTCTTTTTCACGAATAACACAGGTGCTCCCCAAGGCGAGAAGCTCGGCCTGATGAATCCTTTTCCGAGTAGCTCATTTAGTTCGGATGATAGCTCTTGCATCTCCGACGGGGCTAACCGATAAGGCGCTTTGGCTACTGGGGTAGCTCCGGGAACCAGGTCGATTCTGAACGCGATTTGTCTCGCGGGTGGTATTCATGGAAGGTCCTCGAGAAAAACATCGGGAAAATCGCATACGTCAGGCACGTTCTTGACGTCCTGGACTTCGCGTTTTACATCCACGACATGTGCCAAAAACGCGTGGTACTCCTTGCGTAGGCACTTCCGAGCTTGGATACTTGAGATGATACGAAGAGTGGTACTGGGTTTGTCGCCCAAGACAAGGAAAGTTTTGTCGGTTGGCAGATTAAGGCGAACGGCCTTATCGTAACATAAAATGTCAGCATGATGAGAACTCAGCCAATCCATGCCAATGATAACATCGAAACTCTTAATCGAGACTGGCATGAGGTTGATTGGAAAGGGATTATCGTTTAGAGTTAGGGTACAGTTTAAGTATATCTCCTTAGTGTCTTCGGTTTTACTGTTGGCCATTTCTACTATAAACGGTTCACTTAATGATTGTGGTAATGGCTTTAGTAGGCCTTTAAAATCGTGACTCACAAAACTTCTCTCCGCTCCACTATCAAACAAAATGCATGCATACGAGTTATCGAGAAGAAACGTACCCGAAACAACAGTAGGGTCCGCAACGGCTTCATCTTGTCCCATTGCGAAAACTCGGCCCCTTCCGCCGGTATTCCTGTTGTTTGCCTTCGGACAGTCCCTGCGGTAGTGCCCCGTGTCTCCGCACTCAAAGCAGGCACGGCTTACTCCGGTATTAGTAGTGGGGGTGGATTGTTGGGTTGGCTCTTTGCAGTAGCGGGTTGTACGTCCCTTCTTATTGCACCTGGTGCATTGAAGATCACGGCAAGGACCATGGTGGTGGAAGCTGCATTGGTTGAACTTTGGAAGTTTCCCATTGTATGAGCTTGTGGGGGCAGAGTTGGTAGGTACAATAATCGCATGGGTCGCTACTACTTGTTGTTTCTTGGGGTTCTCCTGGAGGGTTTGTCCCCTCCTCTTGTTCCAAGGCCTACTCTAGCCCTGAACCTCCTTAGGTGGATTTGCGGTTGCTGCAATGGTACCCTGTTTTACTCCGTGGTCGATGAGTCGCTGAGCCAAGCGTTTAGCGCTGTTGTAGGTAATAGGGTTGGAAGCTAGGACATGCCCTTGAATCCGGGGTGACAACCCCCAAATGTACCTTTCAACCTTCTTTGATTCTGGGTTGACCATGATAGGACACAAAGCAGCGAGGTCGTTGAACCTAGCCGTGTAGGCGACTAGATCAGACCCAGTCATTTTCAGATTCCAGAGCTCCTGCTCAAGCTTTTGCACTTCGCCTCTTGGGAAGTATTCTTCTAGTAGTAGAACCTTCAGATCTTCCCAATTCATGGCGTTAGCGACAGTGAGCGTCACTGAATTCACATGGCTTTTCCACCAAGTGAGGGCTCGATCTATGAAAGTGCAAGCAGCGAACTTTACCTTGCTTGTTTCTTGGCATGAGCAGATCTCGAAGACTGTTTTGGTCTTTTCGAACCATTGCATTAGTGCAATGACTCCCCCAATGCCATTAAAAGTCTTTGGCTTTGCGTTGGAGAACTCCTTGTAAGTACACTCCCTTACATGACCCTGGCCGGTGCCACGATTGGAATGATTCGTGCTGCTTCCTATACCTCCATTTGCATTGGAGTTTATTTGAGAGAGAGCTGTTGTTACTGCTGCCGTGATAGCAGCCTGGACCATGGCTGGATCATAAGTTAGTGGTGGAGGTGGTGGTGGGGTTGCGTTTATACGTGCTGATCTACGAGGAGGCATCGCGCTGCCAAAAGAAAAGAATGAGAGATTATAAGTTTCAGTGGTTGCGATTTGAATGGTATTGAGTTAAATTCCTTTAATAGTTTAAGAATTTGGTTTGGCCAACACAGGGCTTTGAACTTGATTCATAAATAACGTTTGAATAGATGTACTTATGAATTGAACGGACTACACATAATTAAAGCAAGAAAGAGATATGCCCTATATATATTAAACATATAGTTGTGTTACATCTGAGTCTTAGCCAAAAGTTTTCGACCTTTCTAAAGGTCTCCGATTACAGAAAATTTTAAAGGAAATAATACTTTTATCCGAAGTCCTAATTTATAACAAAATTTGAGAGTCGGGCAAGTACTACTTGCGGTGTGGTTTGCGCTTGGAGCTTGACTCCGTGTTGGACTGCTTTGACTCCATGAGGCGCCTATCAAACGCAGCTTGTTGTTCCCTTATCTCCGCTATTGCTGCGATCGCTGCATTCATTTGTTCTTGGAGGGTATTAGTGCGGTCTAGGCCATACCCTTGCAACTTGTCCAAACGGCGGATGTCGTAAGTGTGCACTTGCACTTCCACATTGACCTCGCGGATCCGCTTGGCTTGAACTCCGGATTGGTAGCACTGGTTGGCTAGTTTGCCAACCATGACTGGAAGTGCTCGATCTACTGATCCCCCGCCTCTGACATCATAGAAGTCTAGGCACATGCCGTAAGGAGAGCGTAAGCTTTGTTGTTGGCTCCAATGGTGGAGGTGACTTCCCCAAACAGGAGTGGGTCCTTGGAAGTTCCTCACGTGGATGGGAGATTGTGGGATCGGTGGATTGATAACTTCTGGCTCTGAATCTGTACCAGAGTCATCTCCCTCATCCAATTCTATCGACTCTTCGTCTTCTTCGGGATCTTCTTCGATCCATCCTCCATTACCTTGGTTGGGGTAGTAGGGGTCATTGGGGTGATGAAATCCAGCCATTGAGTCTGTACGAGAATAGGGTTAAGAATTTACTATAAGCTAGAGTACATGAAATTTATCCTTAAGTTTAATGGCTGATGACAACACAAAAACTCCTTTAGTATTATGTAATGATGTGCTTTTGGTAAGTTTTAAAATTGTTGTCCACTGAATTCACTCCTTGGCACATGTTAGTCGACTCTCGGAAAAATATAGTTGATCAGGCTATATTCTTCCCAGTTCCGATTACATGTCCCAAGGCGTACTTGCACTGCACAACTTATTTATAATACTTCTAAAATTATTCGATATGAAACTGTTATTAGTATGAAATGAGTGCATGCCTACTTTAAAAACTAATTAAATTTAATTTCAAAAGTATGACTCTTCTCAGAGTGTTTTTGCCCAGTTGAGTTTATAGTTGTATACCAAAAAGAAATGGTTTTGATATACTTAATTCCCTATAAACAAAGCTCTGATACCAATCTGTCACACCCCCAAACCAGAACGGCGGAAACGTTCGGGCGCGGAGGACATCATATTCAGTATCATAACAGTTCATAGAAAGGAAAGTACACACCACCATACATATATAAAGGTTTTAAATATGTTTACATCATTGTATTCATTACATGCTCAAAAGATAAATGCATAAACATCTTTCCAAAGAAGTAATTAACGCCAGCGCGTTAATCCCCAAAAGTAGATTTCCCAACCTGCTTAGCGGTTCCCTGAGAATACAAGTTATTTCAAAGAGAAAGTGTCAACAATTAAGTTGGTGAGTTCATAAGTGGTTTAGAAAAGTCGAATGCCATTCCTAATGAGTGTATGTTTTCCAAGAAAACCCCTTATTTTCTTATAAAAGTGTGGAATAAGTTGTAAATAGTTGCACCAGGAAAATCCCTTATTTTCCTATTAGTCGTTTGTTTTGTGTACAAGGAAAATCCCATATTTTCCTAAAGTAATAGTTAGCCTAATGTCCCAGACTAAAAACCGAAAGCAAAAGACATGCTTTAGAAGGTTGAAACATAGATTTATATAATAAAACCTATTTGAAGATTTCAGTTTGTTAGATGAAGAATAGTTTTAATAGCCACTCGTTCATAAAAGCATAATACCATATTAATTGTATATCCGGTGAGTTTTATAACCATACTAAACATAATATGCCTGTAGTAACGTTCTTCAGACGTCGTAGCGTTATGACAAATTGTCACCCCAAAAGACGGACTGTAGCTAACAGTCAGGGCGCGAGAATCATGACTTCCCGTATAGATCTATACACATTTGACACGTTCTCCGAATGGGAGA
Organism: Lactuca saligna; assembly: GCF_052625555.1. Taxonomy (NCBI): domain Eukaryota; kingdom Viridiplantae; phylum Streptophyta; class Magnoliopsida; order Asterales; family Asteraceae; genus Lactuca; species Lactuca saligna. Next base: position 171,865,677 of record NC_136417.1, on the reverse strand, counting down.
CTCTGGTTATAGACAGGACTTGTAGCGATACTTTCTAACTAAAAGGCAGTATTTGAAGATGTACATGTCTCACGGATTCTCTACTAAGTTTGTATTAAAGTAATAGTTTTTAAAATGTATGAAAACGGTTTAGCAACGAATGATACTTTGGAATTACTAAATACTTTGTATAAATCTACTGCATGCAAAGTATGACAAGAGTTTTCATAGTAGTAAGGAATTCTAAGTGAGTTATTCGATAAAAGCAAGTGAAGTGAAACTTTATAAAATACACGATAATAACCGTATGTTTACTTGTATTCCCCCCCCCCCCCCCTAAAAGAGTATCAAAGCATTTAAAATGTATTTAAAGTGTGTTTGAAGGGGTATGAACTCACCTGAAAGTTTGAAGATAGCGAGATGGAAAACCGGGCAGAGTTTCGTATCGGGAAACGGATTTTTCTCGGGATTCTCGGGAATCTCGGGAGTAGAATTGACCTTCGGGACTTGAGCAAAAATGACCAGGGGTTCGGGGTAGTGCGGGCACGGAAAACGAGGCAAAACGCAAGAAACTAGAGAGAGAATGAGCAAAATTCCCGGGAACCCTCGCATCTCTATTTATAGGGATGCTGCACCGCCTCGATACGCGGGGCGTACGCTCGTACGCAGCGCGAGTCCCTGACTGCCTCGGCTTCGGATGGGACGGGGAGGGGGTAGCTTCGCATAGGGGCGACGTGGACGGACCGAGACCAAGGCCCTCGCGTACGCGGGGCGTACGGGGTTACGCGGCGCGTAACTCGGATGAGGATGCTGACTCCTCCTTCGGATATTACCAGGTTTTGAATTAAATTTATATATAATTTATTTAATAAACTACAAAAAAATCATATCTTCTTCATACGATCTCCGTTTTCGATGGTCTTTATATCCACGCGTAGGTGAGACTACGATCTACAACTTTCGTTTAGACTCCGTCGGCAAATTCCGAAATTATTTTTATTATTTATTTATTAAAATGACGTGATTAAGGAAATTCTTCTAAAATTCATAACTTCTTTATCTGATGTCGGATTTAGACGTTCTTTTCGTGTAGGTTTGCAGTTTAATGATATCTATGACTTTCATTTAGACACCTCAGGTCAAAAAGTATTTTATCGAAACTTCGCGTTTTTACGTATATCCGTATTGCCGGTTTTGTCGGAAAACTTAGAATTGTCATAACTTCTTCGTTATAACTCGGATTTTAGTGTTCTTAATATATTTGGAAACCTTAAGACGATATCTACTACATAGTGTACTCCAAACAGAGCTTTTGAATAATTCATTTATCGATGATATTCCTATTACATTCCAAGGAGGTTACAAGACTCGATTTATAATGACCTGAAATAACGGGTTGTTATAGATACCAACTGTGACATCCCCAAAATCTCGGCCAGAAAAGACTGATTTTCATTTATGTTTTTAAAATAATTTCAGAGTAAATCCTTTTGATTTGAAAGAGTTGCGGAATTCGTTCCCAAAAACAAAACGTGATAAAATAATATTTACCGAAGCATTTCATAAAAGAAATGTATTTTCATTATATAATCAAAACTTGGGATGTCATGTTCCGATACAGACCATAAAGCATAAACGATAACATTACAAGTCATTCAACAAATATATACATATACAGACTTGTAAACAAAACAACTTGATGATTCATCCATCTTATGCCCTTGCGCCACTTCCTGTAATACAAATAAAACTGAGTGGGTCAGGCATGGGAGCCTGGTGAGCATGTAGGGTTTTCAACCCACAATAAATAATTAAATTAATTTTCATCAACCAACAATAACCCAATTACCCATTCCCGTTATTCTAACTTTATGTCCCAAAAAATAAATAACACAAGGGACCTAGTCTAAGAATATTTCATCGGGGCGACAACACATGCTTCGGGGGTTCCTCAGCAATATGAGTCAAATAAGGCAACCATGAGGGGGATGAAGTACAACGAATGAACACCCAAGCTCATTAACACCTACAGGTGGCGAGCCTGCTAGTGTTCCACAAGACTGTCTAGAAAAGTCTGTGGTCGTCATCTAAACTCTGCTAGATGACTAAATCAAACAACAACGAGGCCTCTCATCTGCTTATTACACACCAACTATCTACCCATGTTCTACCCAACATATTAGTAGATAAAAATATACATTTTTATACATAGTTTAAAAACCTATATAGCATGCTTTAATCAATACATATTCCATATAACAGATGAGGCACACACACATAGCACGTATTTCATAGATAATAAATCATATCTATGAGATAGAAGAAAGTGAATACACATTCACACACATAACCACAAAATTATATACATAACACGTATTTCGTATAAAATACTTCATAATTATGAGTTAGAAGAAAGTAACTACACACTCACTTGATCAGAAGATGATCGGACAGCACTACGGCTTGTAGAAGTAGTATTCTTCGGCAGATCTGGAAGATCTTCACAAAAATCGAACTTCTCGCGGGCAGAGCTTCGGCTCGAGAATCGCACTTCTCGGGATCTCCGGGGCTTCGAAACTTGCTTCGGGGTACTTCTGGCATGCAAAACGATGCAACACGGGAGAGAGAAGAGAGAAAAAGAGCAATTGAACCGGCTGCCCTCGCATCCTATTTATAGGAGGCTGGAGCCTCGGAGTACGCGGGGCGTACTCAGCTACGCGGGGCGTACTGCCTCGGTCGTCATGGCTTACGTATCCGAAGTCACTCGAGTGCGAGGTGGTGCATGCATCGGGGTATGCTGGGCATACACGAGTATGCGGGGCGTACCTTGGATCAGACCAGTGACCCCTCTTCGGATAATGCCGGCTTTTATAATTAAATTTAAATATTAATTATTTAATAAACTTTGAAAATTCATATCTTCATCATACGAACTCCATTTTCGACATTCTTTATATCCACGCGAAGGTGAGACTACACTCTACAACTTTCGTTTAGACTCCGTCAGCTATTTCTGAATTTATTTTTATTATATATTTTTAATAGGCCGGGACAGAAAAAATTTCGTTATAAATTCATAACTTCTTCGTTTGACGTCCGTTCTCGCCTAACTTTTCATCGCTTCAATACCAACAACGAGATCTTCGATTCTCGTTTAGATTGCTTCGGCTAAAAACCGCTCGATCTCAAATCGACTATTTCGGGCTGCATACCGCTAAGTCGAAACTTCAGAAGCTCATAACTTCCTCATACGAAGTCATATTCGGGCGTTCTATATATATTCAGAAACCTCGTTTCAACTACAACAAATTTATCCAAAGATATCAAGTTTATTTTACACTTAAATTTTGGATGCTTATTTTTATTCTTAATTAATCAAACCACATAATTAAGCAATTAAGCACAAAACACATAATAATCAATAATACACTTTTATTATTTGAAAATGAGTTACAAAGGTTAACCTAGACTATTACATTGCTAAAGATGGCAAGCCCAGAAACACAGGCGTTACAATCTAGTAAGTGTTTCTAGCCCTTTTAAGTTAGTATATCACTTAATCTAGTGATTTAACACAGTTCTATCCATGAAATCTTTCCAAAAGGTTGATTCTTCAAGTTTCACCAAGCACACCAAGAACACACACTAGTGTTCTTGGACTTTTAGCACCTTTTCAAGCCCCTATCTTGTAAGTACTTTTATCCTAGAGTATCAAAAGGCTTGTTACACTTCTTTACATCAAGAAAACACCCAAGAAACACCAAGAACAAGTTGTTTACGGTTCAAGATGTTCTTGAACCGTAAACCCTAATTTAGGGGTCAAAGTGACCCTAGTCCCTTCACAAGCTTTGGAAACTAGTCTAGACTCATTGCTTTATATATTTAGGACTTGAAAGCATCAAAATACCATAATCCATAAGGGTTTACGGTAGTAAACCCAAAAGGAAATGGTCTTAGGGCCGTAAACTCCTCAAAGGAGGGAAATGGTGCCCTAATCTCTTCCAAAGGCTTAACCATCAAGTAGAAATGCTTCTAAGGACTTGTAGAACTTCAAAAAAACACATGGTCAAAGGAGCATGAGTTTACGACCGTAAACTCATGAGTTTACGACCATAAACTCAATGAGTAATGGTCACAAAACCGTAAGCTCATTTAAGGGGGTTTCCTTGAACCCTGAACTCAATAGCAATGTCCTACAACACTTAGATGCAATTCTTGGGACTTATAACACTTATATAAAGTGTTTAGCATGTCCTAGGATGTCTTAACTTTGTTGATTAGTTGTTTAAAGACTAATTGGATACATATATGTGTCATTATATGTAACTAGGATCCTTGTGTGTGCTCAAGTCTTCACTTGACACCTAGCAATCTTGTTTCATCAGATCATCCATACCACTCACTACAGGTGAGTTCATACCCCTTAAATTGACCTTTTAATGTTTTAAATGCTTTTATGGGGGGGGGGGGGGAATACAAGTTGGGCAATTATAGTTATTATATCAATCGCATGTGATTAATAACTACCAAACGAGTGGTTTTCATACTTTTCAAATTGTGTTATCAAACTGTTTTCCTTCAAACTATTTTACAAACTCTTTTGCTTGTCAAATACTTTTACTTAAACTCTTTTTAAACTATTATATTGTCAAATGCATGCCTATGTATGTAGTTATATAAGTAATGTTTAAAGGACTTAGGAAGGCTGGCTCGCTTTATCTCCTTTTCCTCGTTGGTATGTGGCTTAAGGGCATTGGTCATCCGTCCGAAGGTCATATAAATATTAGTTATATATTATGTATACAAATATAGACATAAAAGTTTTATCATTAAATTCAATACCCTTGGGTAGCAAGGGTATACATTCATGTTCATACGTACAAGTGATATTACTAGTAAGCTACAATAGGCGTAGTTTAGGAAGTTACTAATACTATTACTAGAACAAGGAATCATACAATGAGTCAATTCATTCATGAGTCAATACTTGCTAGATAGAGAGAGACCATACAATACAGCTAGCATGCATAGTACATTACAATATAGGCTAGACAGAGGGAGAACATACATTACAGCTAGCACATGCTTTACATATGCAGTTTTGCAGTTACGAGAGCCATGTTCCGGGGCATGGCACTACCTGCCATGGCCGTTCATATATCCAGAATCTCCTTAATTGGGGAGTGTATGAGTTTGCGTATATACATATACATATATATATATATATATATATATATATATATATATATATATATATATATACATATATACTGGATTGACTATCCTACACCTCGCTGCTAGCTACAGTAAGACTTAATTGTCTATGGGTGCCAAATGTCATTTTTCTCCGACATTGTACATTGTCGCGTTCTATAGTCAGTAGCAGGATACAGGAAGCTCATCATTATACTTTAAATTTTGATTAGTTTAAGGTAGTTAGTACAGTGGTAGTTACTTATTGTAATACTACAGTACTACATCATTTTCCCATACATTCACTTCGTGAACATTCACACGATGCACGGTAATGTAAAAAAAACTATATTTTGGTAATGTAAAAAAAACTATATTTTTGATAAATGATAGTCGGATTTGCGAAAATACACACTCTTACAAGAGACACACTCATAGACACTAGATGCCTTGGTAGAAGGCTGCTTTTAGCAGGAAACATATGGTTTTCAAGGAGAGTTCAAAACATCTTACAAATATTTTCATACAAATACAGACACTAATATACTTATGATCTCACCAGCTTTAAAGCTGATACTCTCTTTCAAAATAACTTGTATTCTCAGGTCATCAGTAGATAGGTACCGGTGCCAGGTTTTGAGAAGATGGTGCTCATTCAAGACTCATCTTTTATTTTGATATACATATTTTTGGTGTCTATATAACTTGACAGAACACACTTGTATGAAGTTATATTATTAATGCAATGGATGATGTTGTTGCTTATTTCCTACTATACATTATTGTGATACTGTACATGACGTCCTCCGCCCCAGAACATTTCCACCGTTCATGGTTTTGGTGTGTGACAAACTCGGCGAGTCCACAGCCCAGATAACCAGAAAATCGATTTTTTTCGCTTTTTCAGCAATTTGCTGATGGGTTTTAGCCAAAAGACATCCTATGTTCTCATGCAAACCCTAAAGCTTGGATCTAGGTTTCTCTATTGTACATGCTTTTAATCCAAGACTTAAAACCCTAGATCTAATCAATATAACATATGAATAAGGGTTTAGATCATACCTTGATTGTTATGTAGCAATAACAATCTCAAATCCTTCTTGTATTGACTTTAGAAAGCTTAGAGTCACAAATGTCACTCCTCTAATGGCTCACAAACACCAAGAGAAAGAGGATGAAGATGAGAAGAGCAGGATGTTGCCCAAAACGTGTAGAAACCCTAGAGGATTAGTTCACCATGTTTTGAGGCTTAAGGGCACTATTTATACATGTAGGCTATTAGGGTTTTGAACTAGGAAACCCTAATTTGGATGCTTAGGCCCTAAGCAACCCATGGACCCTTCTTTAATAGGCCTTGCACGATTTCTAATGGGTTTCCCCATAGAATTCGTCCAACCTAATATAATAAGGTTATCCATAGCCCAATTGCAATTATCTTATAATTACAATTCTAGTCCCTTAAGTTTAATTAATCTCTTTTAGTCACAAACTTAATTCTTATTAATTCTTGACTAATATTAATTAAACAATATGATTTCTCCTTTAATATATTATTCTCATAATATATTAATAAATCATATTTAATCCTTTCTCTCCATAATTCATCCTATCAAGTTGCTTTGGTGAAGGCAACCCAAAAGGACCATGCACCATCGGGTCAACTACATACCAAAATAGTTATGGACTTAGACACTAATCCAACAGTCTCCCACTTGGATAAGTCTAATAACTATTCTATGTATGACTTCAGATCCCGATCTGCAATCATAGCTTTCTAAAGCTGCTGTCAACTCTGATCACATCAGATATGCGTGTCCTTCAGATAAGGGATCATATATTCCTCCATTCTAGATATTATCTTATAGACTAAAACATGGATCTAAATTATTCTCTCTGTCTATGTGTTGTTTCCCGAGTTCAGATTTATGACGACTGACAACAGACTACAATTGAACACATCAATTTAGTCCCGGCTTGGCCAAGCGCTTAGGTGTCATCACTAAATCATCAAGGGACCCACAGATATCACTTTTATCCTACTTTGGATAAAAGGAACGGATAAACTTCGATTCAATGCTCGCTTGCACTCACTCACCAAATCACACACAACAATATGTTTTATAACACCAAGTTACTGGTGCGTTTACATATTATCAATGTGTAACCGACTCGCCAGATACAACTCACACATATCGGTTTCAAGAATATAAGATGTTATCGTCTCACCAATCACTCGTGATAAAATCCATGAAGTGATTCGAGTGAGCGTGGGTTTAATCCAATGCTCAAATCATATTCATAAGCACTCATGAATGTTGCAGCAAACAATTGCTTATGTCTAATACACTTTAGACAATCCACACACCAATTCACGACAGTCTTCATTCATACCTACTTCCAACATATAAACGACTGTGGTCCGTTCGAATAATTTGACTATTCTTAACCAATTAAATTGTTCAGGAAGTCAAACATGCAAGGTGAAACACAAGGATAATACTAATCCCATATGGTCTCAAACCTTTGAGTATAAATAAAACACCATTTATTTATCACCATATCGATTACTCATTATTTGTCGTTTCGGGTAATCAACTTCTTACTTGAATTATAGCTATACTTGTCCCATGCTCTTAGCATGCATACAATGTTTTCCTATGGTTCTTACTTTATGAAATAGATCACATTTCTAATTATACTCATTTCACAACTCCCAATCCTTATCATAAGTTTAAGAATATCAAATTCTTGCCACTTATAGAATATGCTAGATTCTAACATTTTATGCAATGATCCTTTTGTAATATCACTGCACTAAAGTCACAATGACTATTTCCAATGAATTGCAAAACTCTCTATCGGAAATTGTTACAAGACAATTCCATAGATGTGATGTCTCTCACTCAAAGTACACTCCTTTGAACATCCTTTTGCATAAAAGTTTCTAACCTAGACATAGATTCTCAATATCTAACTCCCAATATGGAAACCTTTCCATACTTACCATATGACAACTCATTCTCAATAGAATCTTATCTATTCATAACAATGTCGATATGCTCCATCCAATATCATACTTCCAACTACTCACAAGCGACCAATCCTCAGCGAGCTTTGGATCGTCCTTTGATAGTTGTTTAATTATTTTAGTCAAAACCAATTCTAGTCCTTTTTCCCTCTAAATGCACTAGATATTTGGAAAATTTTTAGAATGGTCAAATATTATAACATTCGCAATCAATCCTATACCCGAAGCATATTGGACACGATGCATAATGTCTTACATGAAGATTTGATACTTTATCAATCTTCTGCCATAATATTTTATGTGTCTCGTTCTTACAACTCGAACTATCAAGAGGGATACCGTAATCATAATCGAAATTTAAGAACACACTATGTTTCCTTTGACTAAATTTATTAACATTCCACAACCTAAGCCTTTAGATTTGAAATGAAGCATAATATTCTCTCCCTTAATTATAGCAAAACAACTTTACATCCTTACTACTTTGCAAAGTATAACTCTTGTTTTCTATAATTAATATTGCTAACTTGAAATACTTGCCTTAATAATCATACAATCATAACATTTATACTCCCACTATCATGATGATTATTATAAACATAACACTTATGCTCCCACTAGCTTTGACATGTATTCAGAAAACAACTTAACTTACAGAAAAACAATACCTATTTAATTTCTTAAGTTCATGTTTCTAATACTTAATGCTTTGATAATCCTTTATCAAGGCTTCTTAATTCTCATACACCTTTATCCAAGATAGCTCATATCTGTGTCTTAAACAATTCAGACTAATTGTCAAATCTCATAATTCAAATTATGGAGAGGGATACCGTAACCATAATCAATTTGAGAATGCAATTTTACAATTGCTATCTTCTTAAAATCTCTCTTAGTGAAAGCATTTTCTCACAGTCATTTTCATGAAGGAGAAAATCTTATGACACTTAGATTTTAATGGTGTATGTGTTCCTGTCCATGTGAATTTGTCAAAAACAAAGTTTACGACAAATTCAAACACATATGGACCGAACTTTCTTAATCTTGATTTCTTGCCTTATGGTAACACGGCTGCCCACCATGTCTTCCAAGTAGTTAAGCAGCTCACCCTTTCCTATCAATGTACTTTTCATTGATTAAGGTGCTTGCCTTTTTATGCGTTCAAATGAGAACTCATAGAACTTACATGCATAATTAAATCAATTGGAATGGCACAGAGACAAGATAATGTCAATACGATAGGTTGTAAATCTCAAGTCGTGTGCTAGTGATGTTCGATAAGGTTTATTCTTGATTAGTTCTTGAAACTTTTCAAGACCATTAAGACTCCCACTGACTCCTTGACATATAAGATTCTCTTGTCAATAAACATTTCTTGACAAACGAATATTCAAGAGTTAGTGTAGCTTTTATCAAGATAGAACACATCATAAAATTGGTCCTAGTTGGTCTTTGTCTTATCAAGACACCACAACTTTCCACATTTGATGAATGTTATAAACCTTCCTAATATTTTGTCACTCAATGTCACAATCTTAACTTTAAGACTTGTTTTTTGGAACGAAGTATGACTGACTTCTGGATTTAACCATTTCTTCAATTCTTTATTCCTTTTCTCAGACATACAATTGCATTAAGACTCACTTAGAAGATCAATTGAGATATGGTTCTTAATCATTAAGACCTATCATAAAATATGATAAAAGGTATTCTCCCTTCTTCTTAGAATAGAGAAACTTTTATCTTTCTGCCTACTTGATTCTTCTTATTCGTTCTGCTATTGATTTAAACTCTTTCAATCAACTAAGAATTACACTTAATCTCATAAGTGTAATCATATTTACTTAACCTTAGTAAATCATGACGAATATCTTTGTTACTCTTGTGGTGGACTTGATCAACACACAACCTTGTGTACTTGATCTCCTATTCACTTGACACTTTGTCAACGAATTAGTCTAACTTCCAAATGTGAAAATTTTTCACTCATCATACAATGCTTGTTGCATGATTCCAAGTTTCTGTCCACTTGAAACTTGATCGATGAGAAACTTTCCCTATTTGGTTAATTCTTGACATTTCCACAATTAACATAATTAAGAATCACATCCATTCGTTGTAGAAATATGAAAACATCAATTTTTTCATAACGATTTTATTGCAAGGAAATAAATAAATAAATAAATGAGTCAAACCAAAATTTATTTTATTCATAAAAGCAGCGGAAAACATTTGTCCTTACAATGCAAAATCAATTGAAAAACTGTGTGGTCAAATATTCCTAATAACTCTATCATAACTTTCTAAGCTCAAAATCTAATCTTTGATTCCATGCGATCGAGATCCATTTCTTTGTGATTAGATCCATCTCGCTCTTTCATCAAGCTTCCTCTCTTTTCATTGATCCTGCAAAACATTCAAATGCAATCTTATCACATTATGTATCAATGAATAGGAACTTAATTGAGTTAGATAGTGGATTTTACCTGAAGCACGACCATACTCTTTGACTCTCCCATCTTCTGGACTCTTCAGGCTCTTAGGGCATACTTGTATCCAATGCCCTTTCTCTTGGCAACAAACGCAGGTGGGTTCTCCTAGAACGTCCTTTGAAGCATGGTTGGTTGACTTTCCCAACAAATAAGCTCCATTGCTTTCCCAAATCGTTTCTGATTCAGCAGCAATGAGCATGTAAGTTAGGTCAATGAGGTTTGCATCATGATCCATCATATAATACTTTCTTTTGAACTCATTATATGATTCAGGGAGTGATTGTAGAACCCAACCTATAGCCAACTCATCAGGGAATGACGCACCCAACATTATCAACCTATCGATGTGTGATTTCATTCCTAGAACGTGGGCACACACGGGTTTACCATCTTCATGTTTCATTTCCAACAGGGCTTTAGTGACATTGAACATTTCAATTCTTCGATCTTGTGGGTTAGGGAGAACAACGGGAGGAGGAGGAGGAAGTGAAGCATGATTTCTTGTTCCTTGATCGAATCGTGGAATATCATCTTTATGTGGAATGCTTGTTCCACGGGATTTGGGAAGACCATAGTTGTCATACTTTGACATCTACAAAACGGGAGAAAACGAATTCAAGTTAGTTGATTTATTGAGTCCTTAGTAAATCACCCAAATGATATACTAAGGCTAGGACCCAACACAATATTCTACAACTTAGGAGAGGGATCGTAACCCTAATTGCAGAACATTTGAAGGTAAGTGAATGACGATTCTGTTGGATTAGTGTCTAAGTCCATAACTATTTTGGTATGTACTTGACCCGATGGTGCATGGTCCTTTTGGGTTGCCTTCACCAAAGCAACTTGATAGGATGAATTATGGAGAGAAAGGATAAATATGATTTATTAATATATTATGGGAATAATATATTAAAAGAGAAATCATATTGTTTAATTAATATTAGTCAAGAATTAATTAGAATTAAGTTTGTGACTAAAAGAGATTAATTAAACTTAAGGGACTAGAATTATAATTATAAGATAATTGCAATTGGGCTATGGATTGCCTTATATTATAAGGATGGACGAATTCTATGGGGAAACCCATTGGAAATCGTCCAAGGCCTTAAGGAAAGGAGTCCATGGGTTGCTTAGGGCTTAAGCATCCAAATTAGGGTTTCCTTGTTAGATAACCCTAATGGCCTCACTATATATAGAACCCTTATGCCTCAAAAATGTGGACAAGCTTCCTTCTAGGGTTTCCACACGTGTTTTAGAGCCTCCTTCTCTTCTCTTCTTCATCCTCTTGCTCTTGGTGTTTGTGAACCATTAGAGGAGTGACACTTGTGACTCTAAGCTTTCTAAAGTCATTACAAGGAGGATTTGTGATTGTTATTGCTACATAACAATCAACGTATGATCTAAACCCTAATTATATGTTATATTGATCATCATATGCTAGATCTAGAGTTTATAGTCTTGGATAAATTGCATGTACAATAGAGAAACCTAGATCCAAGCATTAGGGTTTGTATGAGCACATAGGATGTTCTTATGGCAAAAACCCATCAGATTCACTAATTTTCCACCATCAAAAACAAAAAAGAAATTTTAAGTTTTAAATGTATTGAAAACTCCTAGATCCTATGAGATTCATTGAACTTTTCAATGGCATGTTTAACTCTCGATATGCCCCTATAGTTTGTGACTGGGATGCCGAGGATCACAAAGCGGGTGTGAATAACCATGCAAATCTACATGGTGCCCTCACATCTTACAGTCACCTATTCGATGTGCCAGTAAACCACACACGCTCCACCGAACTATGACAAACATTGAGTCACCCTTTGCTACCTTTGCTTAGAACCATTTAGTGTGCCGGTTAACCACACACGCTCCACTAACGTCTTCGCAAGGACACAAAGTGTAATTTCATGGAATTGCATCAATTCACTTTTGCCTAAAGTAACTAAGATTGTGAATTTTATGAAAACATTTAGTTACTTTTATACTTCATTATACTTATAATGGAAGGTTTATGTCCTATCCTACCCGTTCGGCTAACGACCCTCCACTAGTCAAGAGTGCGGTGGGTAAGAGTGGATACCCATTCAAACGTCATTTTATAGGCAATTTCCTTAAACACCCCTTATAGACCAGCTTCGTGAATGAGGCCTACTAACGGTAAGACTGATTTTTACTCATACATATATATAATGTTAGACCTTTAATGTTATATATAGTATAGGGTGTATTTTATACTTTTAAAATACTAGGTGTTCTAATTTAATAATTATACTTTTAATTTAATTAAATTGTACACCAAAACTATATGGATTTATTAAATCTCTTTTAATTATACACCTTAATTAATTAATAAAACCATAAGGGTGTGATTTGAACTTTCCAAAACTATACTAGGGTTTTAGAATTTAACATTTCTAAATTAAACTTTTAATCAACTTTTAAATTCCAAAACTTGAAGGCAAGTTTTGAAACTATTCAAAACATTAGGGTTTAGAATTTAAATATTTCAAAATTAAACTTTTTAATCAAAATTTAAATTCCAAAACTTGAGGGCAAGTTTTGAAACTATTCAAAACATTAGGGTTTTAACTATTTAAATTTCAAAAACAAAACTTTTGAGGTCAAATTTAAACTATAAAACCTAAAGGGGAAAAATTGAAACTTTTCACAACACAAGGATCAAATAACAAATAATATAAATTAAACAATTAATTTCATCATTTATCTATATTTGACCTAATTTTAATTTCTTGCAAAATAAGTCACCCAATTAATACAAATAATCAAACTTTATCATATCAGGAAGTAATTATCTAATTAATTGGTAAATATCTTTTGTTTAATCAACGATATATCCAAAATATGATTAAAATTCGAATTTAAATGATCCATAACAGTTAAGGTAAGTATCCATGACCAAAACAACAAGAAATCCCGAACATGCCTCTTTCTGATGCTCGAACTCGCCGAGTACCACACTATACTCGCCGAGTTGAGGCCTACTCGCCGAGTACACTGTGGTACTCACCGAGCTCATCAGGCAGGGAGGCTAAAATTCGATTTTTGCAACTTGAACAAACACATAAAGCATCAATACAATAGAAACCAATCTAGGCTCTGATACCACTGATGGGTTTTAGCCAAAAGACATCCTATGTGCTCATGCAAACCCTAAAGCTTGGATCTAGGTTTCTCTATTGTACATGCTTTTAATCCAAGACTTAAAACCCTAGATCTAATCAATATAACATATGAATAAGGGTTTAGATCATACCTTGATTGTTATGTAGCAATAACAATCTCAAATCCTTCTTGTATTGACTTTAGAAAGCTTAGAGTCACAAATGTCACTCCTCTAATGGCTCACAAACACCAAGAGCAAGATGATGAAGAGGAGAAGAGAAGGAGGCTGCCCAAAACGTGTGGAAACCCTAGAGGATTAGTTCACCACGTTTTTGAGGCTTAAGGGCACTATTTATACATGTAGGCTATTAGGGTTTTGAACTAGGAAACCCTAATTTGGATGCTTAGGCCCTAAGCAACCCATGGACCCTTCTTTAATAGGCCTTGCACAATTTCTAATGGGTTTCCCCATAGAATTCGTCCAACCTAATATAATAAGGTTATCCATAGCCCAATTGCAATTATCTTATAATTACAATTCTAGTCCCTTAAGTTTAATTAATCTCTTTTAGTCACAAACTTAATTCTTATTAATTCTTGACTAATATTAATTAAACAATATTATTTCTCCTTTAATATATTATTCTCATAATATATTAATAAATCATATTTAATCCTTTCTCTCCATAATTCATCCTATCAAGTTGCTTTGGTGAAGGCAACCCAAAAGGACCATGCACCATCGGGTCAAGTACATACCAAAATAGTTATGGACTTAGACACTAATCCAACATTTGCATCAAGTATAATTGAAAACAAAACTAGGCTCTGATACCACTGATGGGTTTTGAGCATTCTAACACTCCTATGGTGTACATGCAACCCTATAAACGTTGGATCTATGTTTTCTCTATTATACATGCAAATATTCAATAATCCAAGGTTTCATCCTAACTAGCATGATATGAACTATACTACAAAAACCTAGTTAGATAACATACCTTTTGATGAAGCTTGAAGTCTTGAACTTTAAGAGCTTAGCCCCAATGGTGTGGAAGCCTCAAGTGGAATCACAAATCACCAAAAACACCTTGGAAAACTTGAGAGAATAGTAAGCACACTAGAAATTGTCCCACTCTTGTTTTCTCACACACTAGTGCCATTTCATGTGCCAAAGACCTCTTTATATAGTATGGATGATTAGGGTTACATTCATGTAAACCCTAATACACATGACCTTTCATTTCCATAGGACCCATGGGTTAAAAACTCCATGGACTATCCATGCAAGCTTAGCCCAACCTAAATGAACTTGTCCCATCCTATATATAAGAGTCTATATTTAATTAGTTCCTTTTTTATCACTAAATTAATTCTTGATCAATACTAATTAAATAATATGATTCCATATTAATATATTAGAAATTATAATATATTAATATAAATCATAAACATACTATTCTTAAAAGACTATCCATATAAATTGTTCTGGTGAAGTGCAACCCAAATTGACCGTGCTACTCTCGGGTCGAATACATACCAATAATAGTTATGAGCATAGATATCTAATCCAACATAAACAACATAAAGAACATTCAGGGCTAAAATACTTATGAACTCTTTACAACAAACATTTTCAAACACTTTCATCAAACTTATACATCAAATGACACTAAAATACTTATGAACTCACCAGCTTAAACGTTGATCCTCTCTTTCTAAAATAGTTTGTATTCTCAGGTCACCTGTAGACACGTACCGAAGACCAAGTTTTGGAGAAGACGAAGCACTTTCAAGACTCGTCTTTATTTTGATTATTCATTTTTTGTGTCTTATTATTATTACACATAACAAACTTGTATTGAATTGGCGCTATCTTGGAGATGGTCAATCTCCAAGATAGCGCCAATTTGAGATGGCTAATCTTCCAAAGAAATAAGAATCAAGACACTAAAATTTGGATCAATTTTCTCTTTGTTTCTATTAACTAACATATATTAGTTTAAATAACAAAGAAGTAGTGCTAACTAAAAGCAAGGAAGTAATTGAGATAATGCTAGCTAATGGAACACATGCCATAAACAAATAAAACTAACTAAATAAACAAATGCATGAAATCTATAAATCAGGAAATGGAATCGTGGGTGTCATGTGCATATCCATGCAAAACATTAATGAAATTGTGGAGAGTGATGCAAGAGTATCACAAAAGGGCTTCCATTTTTAATGTATAACATCTTTGATGGGTCTGGCCATGGAGGCGGCCTTCGGTATGGCCCGGGATACGTATCAATTCCCTCACCCTTAAAATTGACCTCGTCCTCGAGGTCCAACAAGTTCGTTTGTAGAGGAATGAAACCGGAAAATCGTTGGTCGCTCGGTTGAATGTCGAATGTGACAGGTTGGATTTTCCCCAAGATCGTTTTCGATTTCGGTGGTTGCAACAATGTCAGTTGTTGTGGTGACTGAGTTGATGATATCAAATTTGGTGGAAGAGGTAGCGGTGGGGATAGCATTGTTGGCGGTCTTGGTTGTTGATTCATTGGTGGAAGCGGGATGATTTGGGCCATGGTTCCTGTTTAAATGCCGATGAGGGTGTTGATGGTGGCCATTTGTGTGATAATTGCATCAAGACGGTGGAGATTAGCAGTGGAATTAGCATTGAGTGTGGAGAGTTGCCCGTGGATAGTTGGTGGTGTGTCGTCGGTTGATGGATTTTCGCAGGAAGGCATGATGAACGAGAATGAAAGCACCATTGGTAGTAACCGATTCGAGATGGTCAATCTCCAAGATAGCGCAAATTTGAGATGGCTAATCTCCCAAAGAAATAAGAATCAAGACACTAAAATTTGGATCAATTTTCTCTCCATTTCTATTAACCAACATACATTAGTTTAAATAACAACGAAGTAGTGCTAACAAGGAAGTAATGGAGATAATGCTAGCTAATGGAACACATGCCATAAACAAATAAAACTAACAAAATAAACAAATGCATGAAATCTATAAATCAGTAAATGGAATTGTGGGTGTCATGTGCGTATCCATATAAAACATTAATGACATTGTGGAGAGTGTTGCAAGAGTATCACAAAAGGGCTTCCATTTTTAATGTATAACATCTTTGAGGGGTCCGGCCATGGAAGCGGCCTTCGGTATGGCCCGGGATACGTATCATTTCTTCACTTTCTCTATATCTCTAACGTACAATATGCATAATTGCGCTGCAAGTTAAATGATATTAAAGAAAATATTCATTCATAATAAGGATAATGACAATTACATAACATCAACGAAATCCACTATAGCGGATACTTATTTATCGTTCGAACTTTATTTCTAATGAAGAAAAGACACGACGATCACATGTTTAATTATTAGTACATGGGAATAGAAGCTATCACTAAGAGAGTAACATATTCCACAGTGGTTTCTTCTGGAAACGTGAACCTGTCATTGTACCTATACACCATATCTGTTATTCGAGCAAGATTAAGAACTGGTGCAAGTAGCCCCATTGTAGCTTTAGTTGGCTTAAGACATTCCTTGTTGATATCCTTCCATGCATTTTCAATCATTTTCTTGAGTTCTTCAACAGCTACATTTTCTGGTAACCCAAACGTCTTCATATATGTATGCACCGATTCCACTTCCTGTGCTCTTTCACCCTCAAACTTCACATACATATTTCAACTCGTTAGATAACTAATTCTTAAGACATATAAACTATAAACTTATTATGATGTTTTGTCATGAAATTACCAAAACCATGATTTACATATTTCAGTTTTCACACCAAGATAACAATAATGGTTAATTTCCACATCTGCATTAATGATATTGGCAAAAAAAACTATAACAAAGTTGTTGGGTTAATCGGTTCGGTAGTCATAGCTAGGGTGAGCATGGTGCAGTTCGGTGCGGTTTTTGGCCAAAACCGAACCGAAAACCGCAACTTCGATTTTTTGAAATTTAGAAACCGCACCGTTCGGTTTTATGCGGTTCAGTTTTTTTTGCGGTTTTTTGTTAGTTTTTTTTTGTTTTTGTTTTCCCTTTTTACTCAAACTCAAGTAACTCAGCGAGTTACTTTGACTCAGATGAGGAGTGCTAATCATTTATTGGAGGTAAACCGATACCACCACTCTTGGTTTGAAATCAAATTACATATCCACTCACGATAATATCAATTAATGTATTAATAAAAATGATACTATATCACTAGTACTCTTCATATTTAAATGTTAAAAAAGTATCATAAACATTATTTATTATTGTAAATATCACTGAATGTATGCTTAAAAATATACAATCATCATCCGATAGATAAGATAGATATTTACATTTATAAAAAAATTTAATAGTCATAAGTTCTTGGTTCTTATAAATATCAACACTTTATATATATATATATATATATATATATATATATATATATATATATATATATATATATATATATATATCATCCGATAGATAAGATAGATATTTACATTTATAAAAAAATTTAATAGTCATAAGTTCTTGGTTCTTACAAATATCAACACTTTATATATATATATATATATATATATATATATATATATATATATATATATATATATATATATATATATGCGGTGCGGTTTGGTTTTTTGCGGATTTTGCGAGACTAGAAACCGCACTGCACCGTGTATTTTCGGTTTTTGCAAAACTAAAAACCGCACCATCGGTTTTCATTTCGGTTTCGATTGATGCGGTTTTTTTGGTTTGCGGTTCAGTTTTTGCTCACCCCTACTCATAACAGACGTGCATGGCCAAAACTTTAAGATTTAATAATTATTATTGTTTTATATTTTATGGTTTAGATAATAGTTAATTATTTAAAAATTGGTGTTCGGTTTGACCGCATTCTTTGGAGTTGTACGGATCTTTGGCTAATTACGTGGAGTATACTTCATCGGGTCTCTAAGAAGCAATATAAAAATAAGAGGTTTTGGTCTTTACTTCTCTCTGATTAAGAAGTTTCTTTCTCCTGTGTCTTCATAGCTGCGTAACAAGGAGTTTGCCAATTTTCTTTATTTTATAAACTACGAAAGTGATACAAAAATCTTCTTGTGTTTTGTATGTAACCCTAAAAGTTATTGTGTATGACTTTTTTTTTATCACTATTTGGCACATTTATTTTTGAAGGAATATAACAAATTATATTGATGTAGTTATTATTATTATAACAAGAGGTAGAATATATAAATCACATACCTGGAAAGTTGTAACATCATTATAAAGTCTTCCAAGTAGCTTTGTAGCTTCCAGAATATTTGGATGTGTTTTATACCAACCCAAAGCCTCTTCGCTGTTAATTTCATCCATATTCATTAAAGAATATGTCGAGAAAACATGATAAGTAGATGTAATTAACCCATTCTTCATGTACTCTTGGTATGATGGGACATATTTACTATATCTCCATTCTGCCTCTTGATGGTAACCTCTAGCCAGTTCTTGAAACTGATTGACGTTGACATAATTAAAGAAAAAACAAAAAAAATATGTAAATAGACAAGAATAATTAAGTTGGTATTTACATGAATATACTAAAATGATATATATCATACCGCTTGTTTTGAAGCCTTAACCCGATTTTCTCTTCCTTCTTTAGGTATTTGCTTTTCAACTTCAGTAAGCTCGTTCAAGATAATTTTGTACAATGGTTTAATATATTCTGGAAGTTGCTCCATGGCACTAATTTCCCACCTGAAATGAAAGCAAGATAGTAGCATATATATTGTTAGAATTAGGCATAGTGTTCAAGATATAGTAGCAAATTCAACAACAATACCTATTAATGGCGTCAGTTAAAAGTCGAAGCTCCTCAATAGTACCATATGCATCATATATGTCATCTAACACCAACACTAGTTGTGCCATTTTTGATATTATGATTCTAGCCTCAGAGTAATGAGGCTCCAAGAATATTCCAACTGCCCATAAGTACAATTCGGGCGTTCTATCCCTTGCGTAAGGAGTTATTTTTTGAAAGTTCATATCCTTAACCCACCTGAGACAAAATAAAAAATATTTTATTTCAAAATTTCATTGCTTCAAGAGTTTCTCTAATATCGAATATCAAAAACACGTAAATATATATCATACATGTTTATAGACTTTTTTGGACGTCCAAGCATTAAAGATGCATAAAGTAGAAAAAAAAACATATATGTACGTAGCTAGAAATTGGTTAATTTATAACTTACTTAATGAAAGTGGAAAGTTCTTTCTTGTGTAGTAGTTGCAAGTAGTTGAAGTGTGCATTTGCAAGCTTTAGTAGCGAGTCATATCTAGAACATTCTTCTTTATAGTTTGAGAAATATAACCTTGTCTCTACCATTTGCACCCCTCGATGAGAAGGACTCCTCAACGCATGTTTCACCTGTTGTAAAAGATTACCTTCTAGAGTGTCTACTACACCCATAAGTTGAGCTTCGGTAAACGCCATTGCTTCATCTAAAATCGATTCTTCTCTTATGCACATTTGAGTTGCTTCATACAAACTTAACATACCCCTTACATCGGTTGTAATGTATTCCTTGAATTTACCAGAGCTGGAGTCCTTGAACTTGTTAAAAACATCTGTACAATAGTTGATAGTTAATAAAGTAGTTCCATAGTAATTTTAACAGGACATAAAACGTACTCTAAAAATTAAGAGGCAAAAGAGGCATACCACAAGAAAGTTTATAACCATGTTGTCTGAAAACTTGGAAGTTAATTGAAATTGTGTAAAGATCAGCTTCATCATAATCTTCCTTCTTCAGCTCCGTGAAAAGTTTATCAAGTTGACTTTCAATCTCTTCCTCAAAAAGATATCTCAATCCAAGGCGATACACAGAGTTAATCAAGCGTAGTTTTTCATTTGGATCCATGTTTGGATTGATTATCAAACGTTTCAGCTCTTCTTTTGGTTCCTCCATCGCAATAGCATATGTATGCAACTCCTACAAAAGGAAACCACATAATTTTAACAAGTTAAAATCGTAATATAAAAATTCTTTTTTTACATATGTGCATGCATGCTTTGAGTTAGTAATTAATGAGAATTCTTACTGAATGGTCGACAGTTAATGAGAGTAAACGATCACCCCAGATAGAAGGAGGAAACTTGACATAAGGACGCACTGGATTTGTGGAGCTTTTGTAGTTTTCTTTGAGGGTAATATTACATCCAAGTGTGGCCATTTCTTGAAGGTGAATGCTAGCTTTAGGGAAGCCTCTAATTTTTGTTGAAGTTATAGTAGATCACAACTGCAATACAATGGGTATTTATACACGATGCATCTCGATGCAGGTGTTATAAATTATGATGACTTTCTTTTGTAGCAAAATTGACGTTTTGTAAGGGCCGTTGGCCCACAAGTATCAAACCAAATAGTTCTTATAAACTTACAAGTTAGACCCATTAATTTATTTAGTATGTTATGTTTACATCCTGTAATTTTTAATTATTATTTACCATTATTTATATATATATATATATATATATATATATATATATATATATATATATATATATATATATATATATATATATATATATACACACAGAGAGAGAGAGGATAAAATGAGAACGATTATATAATTAAGAACCCGAGAACAAATCTATGCCACATATTCACTTTTTTGCTGCAAAATATTTCCGAATACCCGTGCAATGGAGGAATGTAATATTTATATGTGACTAATTATATTCATATATGAATATATAAAGTATACTCATATATGAACATGTATATGTATATTATCAAGTGATTATTCATATATATATATATATATATATATATATATATATATATATATATATATATTATGTTCCGTCGTCCGGGTATAATGGAATACTTAAGCGGCAGATTTGCAATATATGATCATATACTCACCTTTATATTCACATATGAATATTATGTTCTTCCGCCGCGTTAATACTATGGAGGGTTATGTAGCAAGAAGAAATATATGGCATAATGGTGGTTGCGGTGGTGGTGGTTTATATTCACGTATGAATATTAAGTTTCTCCGCTACGCCGGTACACGAGAGAGTTTTGCGGAAAAAAAATATGTGACCTAGATTTATTCTTGCATTCTCGATTTCATAATTGTTCTCATTTGAACTTTTCTATATATATATATATATATATATATATATATATATATATATATATATATATATATATATATATATATTAGTGTTGCAAAAATTTGTCATGGCGGGCGATTAATCGTTTATTAACCTTTTGGCAGCCTTGAATCAATTATGATTAGGGTGCTTAAGGGAAATTAGTCAAATTGGTCAACTCGAACTTGGTGGTCCTTAGCGGTCCTCAGAAAGAAATATTTAAAATATTTAAATATTTTAATTTTCAAATATTACACGAAAATTTTAAAATTTTAAATTTTCAAGTTTCCAAAATTTCAAATTTTAGTATATTATACCAAAATTATCAAAATTTCAAAATTTTAAGTTTTCAAATACTTATTTTTTTACGATAGTTTTTTTTTATCATTTTTTAAAGTATTTTAGGGTCCCCAGTTTATCCCCAATTATTCCTTGCTTAGTCCAATTAATCTCCAATTATTCTCCGTCTAGTCTGATTATTCCCTTCAAAAGTAAAGCATGTGAAAAGAAAAAAAAAACAGACTCTCAACACTCATTTAATTATGTTGAAAACGTGGTCATAAAAAGAAATAAAAAAGGACATGAGTACAAATGGTGAGGTATGAATATGACGACCCATGTCTCTTCTTTCTTGCTAGTGTTATCGATTTTGATGGAAATGGATGATGATGGTTCTAGAGTTGCTGGTGTTGACTGATATTAGCAAGTGCAGTATAGGTGTTAAGCTATGAAATTGTGATGTAAAAAATGCGAGACACACATAACATTATTCCTCCACCACCATAGTTAGACTGTTGTCGCCTACTATTGTCGAACCACTGTCGACAGTTCTCCTTCCCTCTAGGTATCCTCAGATTTGCTTAGATTTGTTTATAACCCCACGATCATCATCGCTACATCCACTACAATGAAACCCCATCATTCGTCGACTATCTTTAACCCTCCCCTTCACTAAGTCTATTTCTACTATCCTTGATATGTTTTTGTCCAAACCTTAAAGTTTCCAAAGGAGAAAGAGGCGATAAAGGAACAAAGAGAGGGGTGGAGGAGACGAGAGGCTATGATTTTGGTGTTGTCGAAAATAAAGATGTGTAGGGTGTCGGAAAAGGGAGCGGTGACGGAGATAAAAGGCAACAATTTGGTGGTTTCGACCAAGGATATCAACGATGATGCTTGACATAGTTATAATTGGACTGTAGAGGTCGCAGTGGTAGTTTTGGGGTTCAAAAAAGAGAAAGAACTGAGAAAGATATATGCATATTCATTGGAGAGAGAGAGAGAGAGAGAGAGAGAGGTCTTATATTTTAATGAATAAAACTTTACGTTGATTAGAAAAAAAAAATCAAAAAAATATTATGAAGGCAATTTAGTCATTTTCGTTTTATGTGGAACTAAATTCACAAAAAGCTAAGATGAAAACGACCATATTAATAAATCTCACAAGGTTTAAGCTTAATCTCAAAAAAATACAAACATTGGAACCATTTTACAGTATTGTCATATATATAAGGTCGGCCCCAGGGCAGGGCGAACTGGGCCACTGCCCAGGGAATCAGTATAGGATAGGGCATCATATTTTTTTAAACTGTTACGGGTATATATAGCTTGGAACAAAATTTTGTCCACAAAAGCAGTCCAATAAGAACGGCGCGATCTGAAACGTGAAATTAGAAAGAAGGCGGCAATAACAGCTAAAAAAACGCACGCCTAAGAAGACGAGGAGACTGGCCGACTGGGAAAGAATTACTGAGGAGTCCTTGAGAGTTTTCTGATTCTATCTTTTATATACCGAGGAGTGGGGGACTGAACATTTCCTTTCAATCAAAAACATGATCTTTATTTTCCGATTCTTTCTTCAAGGGGCATTATTTGAGGATTTCTGTTTCTATCGTTCATATTGAGGGCAAGAACTGAGTTCTGTTTTTTTATTAATTTCTTTCAATCAACACTGCAATTCGCCTCTTTTTTTCTTTGCTTAAGTTTTCTGATTGATATATGTGTTTGTTTTTAAAGTTATCAGAAGTTTTCTTCTGTAACACTTTTTCCCCAAATCTCGTTTTGCTTTCAGGGCAGCCTTTTGGCAATCTTTCTAGAGTTCTATTGTTCTAGCATAAATGTTTCATAAATTATTGTTGAATAGCATTCTGACTTTTGTGAAGAGCGCTAAAGAAAAGGTCAAGGTTTCCTACTTGTCTTGAAATTGAAGTTTGAGCCTCCGAAATTCTTGAACCTGCTTACTTGCAGTTGGGTTTTTTGCCCCTTGACTTGAAAAATGAATTTGTTCTAGAGGAAAATGACGTAACTCACTCTTTGGCTTAAAACACGAATCTGCCCTTTTGCAAATGAGTTACACCAACTTTTTTTTCTTGTTTTCACTTTATATATATAGGGCTAAGTTATTTTATTTTTTCCATTTATTGTGTGCTAGAATGCACGAATAGAAATTTAGTAATTTAAATAATTATTTAATTAAATAATTATACGTATATTAAATGATATCCATAATTATAATTCTCTTTTTATGGAAACTAATTAAATCCGTCGTTAATGTCAACAATAACATTCTTTCAGAATGAATTTGTATCTAGGTTTTTATATATGAGTTCGTACTTCTTTCAAGACTCAATCAATCACTTAAAATACAACAAAGTTGTATCGAATATGAAGAACGAGAGTGTATTCTACTAGAATACACTCTCATTCTGCTGCAATACACTCTAATTCTTCTAGATATGAATTTATTCTGATAGAAATATTATTGTTGACATTAATGACGAATTTAATTAGTTTCCATAAAAATGAGTTATAAGTATGGATAGCATTTAATATAAATATAATTAATATTAAATTCATATTGATGCATTCAAGCACACAATAGATTTGAAAAACATTTGAACCTATATATATATATATATATATATATATATATATATATATATATATATATATATATATATATATATATATATATATATATATATATATATGTCACTCTTCCTCTGTTTTGAAATGCTCATTAATTTATCGATACTCCCAGCAGCTGTTTGATTATCTGATTAATAGTTCTAGTAATTATTTTTACCAAAAAGATTAGTAAACAACAATGACTCTTTCAGACTTTAAGTTGGAGTTATGTTTGATTTTAAAAAACGTTAGCATTTGTATTTGTCTAATTTCATAAATTTGATTATAAATGATTTAGCTATAACTTTGAAATTCAATTATTATTTCGAAATTAAAGCTTCTGGCATTTTTAATTCATGTATTTTGTTATGGACTTTTTGCATAAACATAGATGCATTTTGAATATATTTATGAATAATTCATATCATTATATGTATTAGTTGTTAAACATAGGGCATCATTAAGCATATTTGCCCGAGGCATTGAAAACCTTTGGACCGGCCCTATATATATATATATATATATATATATATATATATATATATATATATATATATATATATATATATATATATATATATATATATATATATAACGTGTTTAGGGAACACAATAGTACATGACAACTATTTATATACCACAAGCATAACACAACATGAAAAGAAGTTGTTTTTTATTTTTCTAATACGAAAATGACCAAATTAAAACGTGATAAAAACAAATAACATTACAAAAACAAAAATAATAATAATAAATAAATCTTTACTTTATTTAATTCATAATTAATCGTACTAAACACGACAAACAAATGTTAATATTACGTTAGTTTCGTTTCGAATTTTGAACAAGGAAACGACACGACATGACGTCATGTTTTTTACATTTGAAATGAACACGAAAGCAAACATAAAAGTCATAGAACTATTGAAGTGCATTACTAAAAACTTTATGTTGATTGAGGTATGAGACGTGCAAATCAGATTTATAACGAGACTGTCATTTGCATCCTAATGCACCTAATATATGGAAAATACCACCAACCAAATCATAATAGAAGAAATATTTAAATTTTTAACCAAAATTTAATAGAGTGTAAGCTATGTTTTTATGTTGTTGACCATATAGTTTCATGTTTATTCGTATTGTAACTTATCTGCTCTGAATTATAGGCTTATTTAATTTGTTGTTTATATAATAATAATAATTAGCAGAAAAACCCGGGCTACGTTCCGGGCTGTTTTTTGTGTTTTTTATGAAAAAAATATAAGATTTTGATTGTAAGGACCAAAAGTGTCAAAATGGTTAAAGAATTAAGGGGGTTGGAATTAACAGGTTTTTAGAAAATAGACCAAAATTGTCAATTCCTTAAAGTTTTCTGGTCAAACTTTGGATATTAAAATATTCCACAAATATGTAAAAATTTTGATTGCAATGATCAAAAGTGTCAAAATGACTAAATAATGAAGCCAAACTTTGAATATTAAAAACTTCCAAAAAAATGTAAAAGTTTTGATTGAAATGACAAAAATGTCAAAATAACTAAAAAATAAAAGGCAAAATTGACAAACAAAAAAACATACAAGTTATTCATAAAGGAATAAAGTTTTAATATATATATATATATATATATATATATATATATATATATATATATATATATATATATATATATATATATATATATATATATATATATATATATATATATATATATACACACGATTGGATGGCTACCAAATAAAAATCACGATTTAAAGGCCTTCTTAGAATTAGTCAATTAAAATAGCAACACCCGACATGCATGGTGATGGCTTGATGGCTTTGAAGTTTCAATCATATAATGACACCCAGTACTCAGCCACATTTTATTCGAGATAACTGGGTATTTTGTAATTAACATGTGTTCTCATGCAGACATAAACTTTAGGATACTTCATTCTGTATGGTTCCAAAATGAAAAGTCAATACTGGTCATCGTTTTCTTTGGTTATTTCCAAAGCCACGTCCCACTAAGCTTTGTACAAATGAGGTGTTTGCTGTTGGCCCACATAATTCGCAATGTAAAGAGATGGCTTTTAAATTTACAAACTTTAACCCTTATCAACATAATATATCTTTCAATAATAATGAGTATTATATAATATTATCAACATAATTCTAAGAAGGCCTTTAATTCGTGATTTTTATTTGGTAGCCATCTAATCGGAGATCTTTCATCCATTTAATTAATCAAATAATAAAGGCTATATTTATTGGACGTCAAAATGTTTTTCAGTCGAGCGGTAAAATAATCGGAGATTCAAATTCCATGCAGGACAAAAAATAAAGATTTGCTGTTATAATAATAATAATAATAATAATAATAATAATAATAATTGTTATTATTATTATTAGAATAAGAATAATAACAGTATTTAAAAAAAACACAAATTTGATATAGAAATCCAGCATAATGATGTTTTTTGAATTTGGATGTTTAAAAAATGGATAACTGTTTAATTAAAAATGTAATATATTTTTTGATTTGTACACATTAAATCACTAATTTTTTTATTCATATTTACTCATTCAACTTGTTTAAACTATACACATTCATTCCTTATGACCGCCAATGACGAAACTGTTGGATTAGGTGTTTAAGCTCATAAGTATAACTGATATAATTGAATTGATAGTAACACAGTCTTTTTGGGTTGCTCTCAAAGTTGACAATTAGCTAGGATTATTTTGGAGAGCCGAAATAATTTATTAATTGATTAATAAATTGGAATATATAACTTGTTAACATATTGCGATAATATATTAATTATAAATTATGATATCTGATTAATAATTAATCAGAAATTAATTTGAATTAATTTTGAGATTACTTTGATTAATCTATAGTGCAGGGACTGTTTGGCAATTTATTGATAGTTGAGGAAAAACCTCTAAAACCTCGATATGAGAGGTTGGACGAAATCCTCTAAGAAGGGCTTAGAGATTTCGTTCAAAGGCTCTTGGATGGAGGCCTATGAGTTGCTTGGTCACCAAGCAAATGGATTATGGTTTCTACCCTTAAACCATAACTTTGGCTCTAAGCTACCTCATCTATATAAGGAGCCTTGGCCTTCATATTTTTGGCACTAAATTCTCATCCTTCCTCTCTATAATCTTTAGTTGCTAGCCTTGGGTGTGAACCATCAGAGGCACGACGCTCTTGGTGCTAGCTACCAAAGTTTTGAAGAAGAAGAATTCAAGATTGTTTACAATAACAATCTACCAAAGTTTTGCAGTGTCTCTGGAGATCTAACGATCTGTTTCCGTTAAATTTGGACAACATCTTCTTAACATCAAGTCCATCATTATGTACAGTTGGGCGGAACAAATTAGTTATAGGAGCTCCATAACACAACTTTTGTTTGTTGCTATGCAGCATCAATTTTTTGGTTGATATTTCTCATTCTCTTTGTTGCTTGATTCCAAACACTTCAAGTGTTTTGCTTCAAGTGTTTGATGAATATTGTATACCTCTAATACATCTAGAGAATACTTTGTGTTGCTCTTTAATGGTGATAGTGTATTTAAAAGGGTTCTAGTAGTCCTGTGATTTTTACTCTCTTTCTCTCTCTCTCTCTCTCTCTCTCTCTCTCTCTCTCTCTCTCTCTCTCTCTCTCATTTTGAGAGGTTTTCCATGCTAAAAATTCGTTGCCTCATATTGGTTGATTACTTTGTGTTTGTGGCTGTTTTGATTACATTTAATATACCCTATTTGTTTGCTTCATCATAGGTTAATTCGAGTCGAGAAAGTTTAGCAAAACGAAAATCATTTTGCATGGTTGTTTACCCTTTGTAGATGCATTTTCCCCGTCACTAGGCTCCATCGTTGGTGTAATATTTATAAAAACTAGTAAATAGCTCGCGTTTCGCGGCAGGTGGAAGTAATCATTCTATCATTATACTTCATTTTTAAACTAAAGTAGATTGTTATTTCTTGCATCTAAACAAAATTACATCGTTTTTTCAAACAAAATACAAAAGTATAATGTCACATGTAAATTTATAGGATTTAGAAAAGCTTTCAGCATTAGTGTTTCTTTATGTTGATTAATAGCCAACATCACCATAAATAGACTCTGAAGTTGTTCCAGCCACCACAAATTTTTTTGCAAACTCTCTATCATTCATTTCCCAAAAGAAAAGATAATAAATTAACGTATGTCTCCAATTTACCATTTCAGATAAAAATAAAATGACTTTTGAAGAGACTAAATTTCATAAAAGTAAGACTAACAACAAAGATAGGAAAAGTATGTAAAATGGTAAATTTCCCTTGCGTTTGAGGATGAAATTCAAAGTCTTGTTAACCTGGTGAATGGAATTTATGGCAGGCCAAAACATTGATATCATCTACCACCTCTCAGGAAAAAAATGTATATCTTAAAAAAATAAAATACATTGCCCTTTTCTAGAAAAAATAAAATAAAATAAAATAAAAAGATACCATGTGACAACAATTGCAAATAAAACTACTATATACCGATAATATTGTAAGTAACCTACACTACATCGATAATAGAAATATGTAACAGATCAACTACATGGCTCATATTGATAGCAGAATGAAAGCACATTGCTATTATAGGCATTCAATAAAGTATGTTCCTATATTCGTAGCAAAAGAAAAGTATGTTCATACCGAAAATTTAAAAAAAAAACATTATGAGGAACCAAAATAATATTATCAATGTTTTTGGTTATGATCATAAAGGGAAAATATGGGAATTATATTTTAACATGTGCATCAAACCGTATTGCTAATGCTACAAAAATACCTCGTATAATCAATTAAATTAGTTAAAAATAAAAGAATATGATAAATTAGTGAAAAACATATCACCATGTAAGGTCATACTTGGAATTACAATGTCACCTAAACCAAGCATGGAAAAGGGGTGTGCAACAATTCTTGGTGGGAATAGAAGCTTTATATAAAATTAAAAAAACATTATGTTAGATTATTATAAACTTGTATTTCATATATATCTTGCATCCTGTCATATTAACTTCATAGGTACATCAAATGATTTAGCAATGTGTGAATATATATATATATATATATATATATATATATATATATATATATATATATATATATATATATACACACACACACACACAAAGAGTCCACCTGCACATTTCAAGCATGACATCATCAAATTCATGGTAAAAGTGTAACATCTAGATTTCCAGGTACATTATTATTCATTTATTTTGAAGATTTTGGAGGGACTCTGCGAGTTGACGCTTAGACTCGCCGAGTAGGATCGCGAATTTCTATCTGGGTTAATGATCGGACTCGGCGAGTCGACTAGTGAACTCGGCGAGTCCGCGTTGTTTAATAAATCCCTAATTCTCGGGGTTTGGGACCTATTTAAAGGGGCTTATAGCCACCAATTGTGGCTACCAGACCCCTGAGTGAAACCCTAAGAGATCTAGAGCGTTTGTGAGGAAGAAGAGGTCATTATTGATCTTTGTGTGGGTGTTTTTACAAGAAGAAGGTGACCAAGGCAAGACGGAACTGAAGAGGGTGCTATTCTGTGGATTTCAGAGCCTAGGGACTTCATATTGAGGTACATATTCGATCCTTCTTCAGTTTTGGTGTTAATCTTTGAGAGTTAGAGTTTCTAGCCCCTTTAGAGTATAAATTGTGGAGCAATTGGTTCCTTCTTGTGTTGAGACTTTGGATCTGGATCCAAAGAGGTCCAGAGACCTTAACTCCTTGATCTTTATGGGTGTCATTGGGAGTTATAAGCTTAGGGTGGCATATTGAGGCCATTTCTTCAAATAGAGCCATTAGGTCCTTGCATGGGCATCAAGATCCAGACTTTATGTGTTTATATTGCTGAAGGAGGCCAAATCTATGGGTTAGAGGAACGGATCTGACCTCAGGGGGTCATTTGAGTTTGAGCATGGCATGAAATCGCCGAGTCCAAGAACAGACTCGGCGAGTAGGATAGTTTTTCCCCATGAATCGCACAGTTGGTGACTCGCTGAGTAGGGGAAGTGACTCGGTGAGTCATTGGGGATTTTGAGGACTTAAGTTCATGAATGAACTCGCCGAGTCACAATTGTGCACTCGGTGAGTTTGGTCAAAGGGTTGACCGTTGACTTTTGTTGACTATTAGGGTTTGGTTAACAATTGGACTTGTGCACTGTTTGAAGGGTAAAATGGCCTTTTATCCTTCTTAGAGGACGTGTGATGATTTAGTCTAGCCTGGAGAGCCATTAGTAATTGAGATGATCGCTTATGTGTTTAGGCAGAGGCTAGATTAGTGTTACGCGAGCGAGATATTACCGAGACATCCGAGGTGAGTCTTCTCACTATATTTTACCTTGAGTGGTAATTAGAGTTATGTAACAGAGTTATTGTATGCTTTATATGTGATGTGTTGCACTGCATTATTTCTATGTGATTTATGTCGGATGTATGTTAGGGTATATCAGAGTTAGATCTGGAAGGTTCACAGAGTTAGGACCAGAAGGTCCACAGAGTTAGGACCAGAAGGTCCACAGAGTTAGGGCCAAAGGGCCCACAGAGTTATAGCCTCGAGTGGCCAGTATGTGTTATGTGTGGTATTTTGGGGAACTCTGTAAGCTTTGTGCTTATAGTATTTTGTGTTATGTGTTTCAGGTACTAGTGAGGATCGTCGGAAGGCGCCAGCATGATCAATACACACACGCGGAGTTTTATTTATATGATATGATCGTGGGATTTTTGACTTATGTTTGAATATATGAAACAATGTGTCTCATAATATTGTGAATTAAATGGTCTTAAAAATGTGAAAATTTGTTTGAAATTTTACGGTGTTACAAAAAATCTATAAAAATCAACAAAAAATATTCAAAAGAGATGTGATCTTAACTGCCACATTATATTTACAATTCATGTTATTTTTTTACTCCAATAAAAGTTGAAAAAACTACCCTCAGAGCAAAGATTCTTCCATGAAGAGGAGACCCCATTCCTATCCGTAAAAATCAATTAGGGTTCAATTTGGTAAATCATATATAAGAATTAACCTAATTGGAAGAGGGGAGGGATTCAGTAGTATTGGTAACCCCAAAAGTACTTTAGGAGATCCACAAAATCAAGTTTGAAAAATGTCTAGAAGCTTTTGAATTTATAGATTTTGGTTTGAATTTGGAAAAGAAAAAAAAAACATTTTCTCTACACAATGTTGGGCAATTTTACTTGTGGAGATAACATGATATAGACTTGATCATTCGTTAAAATATAAACATTTTTATGGATGGTGATGATCAAATAAAAAGAAACGAAATTTGAAAAAAAAAACATGAGAATAAAAAGAATCTTATATACATAGACATTCAAATGCATATATGTTAAGATTAACCAAAAAGAAATTAAAAGTAAATGGTTTATCTTTCGATATCAATTACTTTACCAGGATTAGGTAGTGTGAAAGCTTAGAATCTTTATTTGCCTCAACATCATCTTTGACTTCCTACTTGTTAAATTCATAAACATAGTAATTATTGATCTCTTTTTACCTACAAGATGTTACAACATGGAAAATCTTAGTATGAAAGCCTCCATCTATGATTACCAATATTAAGTATTACCGAAAGAAATAACTTTACACCTTGATTGAAAATTTTCATGGTAACATAAAATCAAACCAAAATGCCATATATGCTAATGGGGTAATTGTAAGTGTTCCTTTAAACCTAATTCCCAATTTTCATTCGTTTAGTATGAAATTATCATAAATTATAGGTGAAAATAGATTAACATATTTAGGTCCTACCATGTATTTGGTCTAATAAAAGCCATTCCACAACACATAGTAAAAAAACCTAGCCATAAACCCCAAGTGTTTGTTGGCAAGATTAACCGTCAAAGTCGGTCCAATGGTTTTCCATACGTTAGGCAAGATAAGAAAATAATGCCCTATTTTATATTCGTCTTAAAGAAAACATACATGTAACAAAAACAAAATTTTTAATGAGTTTTTATTAATGAGACTATAACTCATTTGGGTTTCAAAAGTGGCAACCGATATAACAAGTTAGGATTTATAGGATTGAAACCAGATTTTCAATAACCGGTTAGAATTTATTTGGTAACAATAACAATGACTGTAAATGAAAAATAGCATAACATTAACTGTAGCAAACTAAGAAACTATTTTTGCTTTTAAGAAGGTAAATCTAATCTCAATACAAAGTCAAAAGAAATTTCCTTTCGTCTGGATATCACAAATATACTTCTTTAAAAATATAGAATTAAACACATCTTATTTTTGTTTTACAATGGACAAACAAATGTGAAAATGATCAGTCAAACCGCTATATTCTTACTTTGTAGGGATGCCCTTTCAAGTTTCAACTAAAAACCATTTGCCTTGTTTTTTCTTTAACTAGCCTTGAGAAAACCAGATACCGTTTCTCTTTTCTAAATAGCATTAAGAACATTTAATATTCTTCTTTTTTGTGATTTATTCTTGTTTTCTTTAGTTTAATCATCATTGAGTCTGCAGTCTAAAACACCACATAAATTAATAAATTAAAATGCAGTCTAAAACAACACGTTTAAAACAAAAACAACACATAAATTAATAAATTAAAAACCAAAAGTTGTTGCTGAATTAGGAAATAAGGAATGATACTTTTAGAATAAGGACACATATCCATCTAATGAACTCAATATTTCAGGAAATATCAAACTAATGAACTCCATAAATAAGAAAATAAGAAAATAAGAAAGAACCGTGACTTTTAGAAATAAAAAACAAAAACTCAATATTTCATAAATTTGTTTTCTACACACCAATCTAACCTATATCTATCACACACCTATCTATTTCTTTTAAACAATTAAATCTAGGAAATTGTGTTCATCATAATTACTTTCTAGTACTTTACAAATAACCACTACTTTTTTTTTTCTTTGCCAAACCAACGTTCATTGTTTTTTTGTTCTTTTTTTTTTTTTTTTTAATACATGTCTTATTTTTATTTGTTTGTTACATATCCCTTTATATTTTAAGATTTTAATTAGCAAAACACAAAGAATCAAATTATTTAATAATATTAAATTTTAATTTGCAAAAAATAAAAGATCAACTTATTTAATAATATTAAACTAATTATCTAAATTATTAAAAATCATTATTTATTAATATGATTTATTATTTTATTTATATTTAATCCATTCTATTTAATTTTCTTTCCGTTTTATTCGAATATGTAGATTTAATGTTTATTTATTTATTTTTTGATGTTTTGTTTGTCTTTTTTTTTTGAACTTTTTGATGGTATTGTTCGTTTATATTATTTAGTTTTAACTTTTCAACATTTTTTTCCGTTTATTCA
This sequence comes from Lactuca saligna, assembly GCF_052625555.1. Lineage (NCBI taxonomy): Eukaryota > Viridiplantae > Streptophyta > Magnoliopsida > Asterales > Asteraceae > Lactuca > Lactuca saligna. Next base: position 171,831,422 of record NC_136417.1, on the reverse strand, counting down.
AACTCGCTCTTAACAAAATCAAATCATCTGAATTTGAAACTTTTTTCTACAGCTCATGATTTTTTTTTGAAAAAAAAACGTTAAAAGTATATGTTCAAACGTTGTAAAAAGTTTAAAGAAGAGTTGAAAAAGTAAGAAAAAATTATAAACAATATGACGGCGGTATCAACGTAACGCCTGATGGTCCGGGGATTCGGTGGTCCAACGGCGGCAACTTGGTGGTTCGGTGGTCCGGCAAAGCGACGATGAAATATAACTTCTAATATATATTTTTTATATGTATAATTATTTGATGTACCGAATGACTTCTATTTTAGCGTTATCGCCGGCGAAATATTTAATCAACTTTTAATATTTTTATTTTTTATTAATTTTTTCATCGGTTTTTAATTATATATAAATTACAAAATCATAAATTAAACCCATAAATTTTTTGAGTATTTTTCAGTAGATATAAATTATTATTAGAGAAATATATATTATTATGAGATAAATAACTATTTTAAATATTACATAACGTGAACCACTATATTATTACTCGTGCAACGTAAAATTTATATACATATCTATTACTACTAGTAAACATTTATTTTTAAATAGTAAAAAAAGTTAAATACTAAAAGAAATCTATAAAAAAAATATACATTGACATATCTTAAATAATTAGAAAAAAAAAAAGTTTTAAAGCAAGGTTGATAAGCAGGCAAAAACAAAAGTCGTGGCATTCTTTGAAAAAAAGAAAAAAAGGTAAACATTGTTTTTGTCTTGTTTTATTAAAAACTAATAGATCTATAAAGAAATGATTAAAGTAATTATAAAATCCTTTAAAAAGCAAGGTCAAATAATAATTACTATCATTAACCTAAAAAATAAACCTAGTAATATAGATTGATGTTGTAGATTAGTGTGTCTAAAGTAGGACCCAAACTGATCATCGTTTTCTTTGGTTATTTTCAAAGCTACGTCCCACTAAGATCCCGTTTGGTAGTTGCTGACTGAGAAAGTGCTGACTGAGAAAGGTCTGTCTGGGTAAGAAATCCTGACTGAGTAAGAAACCATGTTGTTTGATTGTACGTCTGAATGAATGTGCTGAGTAATAAAAAATGACCATTTTACCCTTTAAATGTAAATTACACACAAATCTTTTATAAATTTAAATTAAAATAAAAGAAATCATTGTTTCTATAAAAACATAAATAAATTCATTGTTTTTTAACAATTCAAACAACTCATGACCAGATTCACATTCATCAATCAATTTTAAAGGATTAATAATCAGCCATTAAAGGATTGGTAACAAGCCATAACACTTGGAGCAAAAACATCAAATATTAAAAGGAAAACAAATGAAAAACTAATATGAATACAAGCACATATAATCTGAATAACATTCAACCATTCTCTTTTTCCATTTTTAAACCAAAAGGACCATTCCATGAGCACAAAACTTTGAAAAATCTTGCATTCCTTGAAATTGAAAAGAAAAAGACCAAATTGCCCTTTAGACAAAACTGTATGACTCCAGCTCTAGTAAAAAATAGATCCTCTCATCCATAAAAACCTTCAATTCTTATTCCCCTGTAACTTCATTATCCGAAAACTCCAACAGGTCAAAAAATAAACTAAAAGAGTTACAAAAAGATAATTCATCAGATCAACCATTATCTTTTTCAATGGGAATTCCCTTTCTTAAACAATTTGTTATTTCACTCATTCTTAAACAATCACAATTACATTAAGTATAAGTACCTCATTAATACAAGTAATTACATTACTAAATACTAACGAATTCAAAAAGTGAGAGTAGTTTCTATACGTTGTTGGAGGCACAGGAATAGGAGGAGAACCCGAATTCAAGGGACCATAAATCGGAATGATGCCCTGAGTGAATTCCAAAGAAGAAGTTGATGTGAGAATGAAGCATAACACCCAACGATGCAAGTTTCTATGTGCGAGATTCGAGAGTCAATGATGCGAAAATCAAAAAATTCAAAGAAATAATCACAGAAATCGAAACTATTACTGATGTAGAAATCAATGCTTGCTGGCCGACGATGGCAGAAATCAAAACTATTATGAGATGAGGAAGGAGAAATCGATGCTTACCTATTGATGCGAGGAAAGAACTTCGATTGGTGCTTGCTGGTTGCGAGATAAGAAAGGATTCGTTGAAATGGAGGCGTTGCGTTAGGGAAAGGGTACCAAGGGAAACTTTTCTCCCTTTCTTCAGTCAGCCGAATTTCTATTCCTTTCCCGATCAGACGCGTATTTCCGAATCAGATGCATAAAAGTTGTTTATCAAACAAGTGTAGCTAACCGAGTCAGCCAAAAAGATCTGAGCCGACTCGGTCAGACGAATATCAAATGGGACCTAAGCTTTGTACAAATGAGGTGTTCGCTGTTGGCCAACATAATTCGCAATGTAAAGAGATGGCTTTTAAATTTACAAAATTTAACCCTTATCAACATAATATATCTTTCAATAATACTGAATATTATATAATATTATCAACATAATTCTAAGAAGGCCTTTAATTCGTGATTTTTATTTGGTAGCCATCTAATCGGAGATCTTTCATCCATTGAATTAATCAAATAATAAAGGCTATATTTATTGGACGTCAAAATGTTTTTCAGTCGAGCGTAAAATAATCGGAGATTCAAATTCCATGCAGGACAAAAAATAAAGATTTGCTGTTATTATAATAATAATAATAATAATAATAAAATAATTGTTATTATTATTATTATTAGAATAAGAATAATTACAGTATTTTAAAAAAAACACAAATTTGATATAGAAATCCAGCCTAATGGTGTTTTTTGAATTTGGATGTTTAAAAAATGGATAACTATTTAATTAAAAATGTAATATATTTTTTGATTTGTACACATTAAATCACTAATTTTTTTATTCATATTTACTCATTCAACTTGTTTAAACTATACACATTCATTCCTTATGACCGCCAATGACGAAACTCTTGGATTAGATGTTTAAGCTCATAAGTATAATTGATATAATTGAATTGATAGTAACACAGTCTTTTTGGGTTGCTCTCAAAGTTGACAATTAGCTAGGATTATTTTGGAGAGCCGAAATAATTTATTAATTGATTAATAAATTGGAATATATAACTTGTTAACATATTGTGATAATATATTAATTATAAATTATGATATCTGATTAATAATTAATCAGAAATTAATTTGAATTAATTTTGAGATTACTTTGATTAATCTATAGTGCAGGGACTGTTTGGCAATTTATTGATAGTTGAGGAAAAACCTCTAAAACCTCGATATGAGAGGTTGGACGAAATCCTCTAAGAAGGGCCTAGAGATTTCGTTCAAAGGCTCTTGGATGGAGGCCTATGAGTTGCTTGGTCACCAAGCAAATGGATTATGGTTTCTACCCTTAAACCATAACTTTGGCTCTAAGCTACCTCATATATATAAGGAGCCTTGGCCTTCATATTTTGGCACTAAATTCTCATCCTTCCTCTCTATAATCCTTAGTTGCTAGCCTTGGGTGTGAACCATCAGAGGCACGACGCTTTTGGTGCTAGTTACCAAAGTTTTGAAGAAGAAGGATTCAAGATTGTTTACAATAACAATCTAAAGGTTAGTTTTCTTATCTTGTGAATTAGTTTATTCATAGGAAAGTTTTGTATGTTAGAGATTCATAGTATGTTCCTATATGTGAAAGACATAGATCAAACTAGGTTGTATGTGCCCTAATCAATTGAACTGTTATGATTGTTTTCAGCTTATGGCATTGTAGTTGTAACCTAGATTTCCTATCAGTCATATCAGAGCCTAGGGCTTTCTTTCATGCATTTGTACATTGGTGAATCGAAAAGAAACATGGTTTTGGTTTAGTCGCAGGTCTCGGCGTGAGCTATGAAGCTCACAACGTGATCTCAGTCAGATTCGAAAATCTGGACCAAATCTACCTAATCTGATTTCATGGATAATTATAGGGGAAATGACACAAATGTCCAGCAAACTTTCTAGGGTTGACCTTTTAAGTCCGTAAACTAATTTCGTGTCTTTATAGGGGCATAACGTTAGAAGCAACCTGTTTTTTTAGTCCCTCTAACCTATTATAGCAGGTTTCAATAGCCACATAAACTCTTTTCCATTTAAAAGTCAAAATCACATTTTGACTTTCTCAATATCGATTTCCATTAGACAACAACGGTTGCACATCAAACCTTTTATATGATTTCATGCCTAAAATTTCATGATTCATAGAAGGAGGATATTGAAAGGATCCGGTAACTCGATCCGATTCAACATCATCTTCTTAGCCACAAGCGTCGATACCTTAACACCATCGATCAAATCGTAAAGCTTGTAAAATGGAATTTATGTCTAAATCGGAAGGCTCAAATTCTGAATTCGCAATCGGAATAAGGTTTTTCGGAAATCATTCACCGGAATCGGAGTTATGGAATTGGTTTCAGAATTGGAAGTAATTTTGATTCAAATTCAGAGTTACTACAACCAACACATTGCGATCGTAATTTCAGTTTACGAACTCGCATGTGTCGATCTCACAATCAATGTGTTTTGCCTTTTATTTCGCAATTAGGACTGTTGTTTCCAAACTCGGAATCGGAATTGATCATAAGTGTTATGGTCTGTAATTAATTTGCAAACTGGAATCATTTTCGTTAGATTTTGACTTTTAAAGTCAAACAATGCATTCCATCTGTCCAGATAATGAAGATGCTTCTTTTTTTTTTTTTATCTTTCTACATAATGATTTTTATTTTCATGGTGTAGACCTGTTGTGCTAGGTTAACATCTTCTTCATTTGCCGATGATGATAAAGCCAAATAGTCAAATTATAGTGTTTCTCTAATTGTGTGTGAATTGAAAATTTGGTTTGTTTTAAAAAACCGTGTTTATAGTGATAGAAGAGAAAAATCTATTGGAGAGTGTGAAAAATTATCAATGAAGATAAAGTGGAGAGAAAACAAGGGAAAATGTGAAGAAAGCAAAAGAGGAGAAGATGAATAGTACCAAGTATTTGTTCAACAAGTCAAAAGGGTAACCGGATGACCCCTTCATTTTGTCCAAAAGGACGTAATCGACCTATAAAAAACGAATTCGTTCCCTCATAAAGCAATGAAAATACTTTAGGGACTAAATGAACCAACCCTAGAAATTTCGGTGGGCATTTGTGTCATTTCCCCATAATTATATGTTATATTTACTTGCCAAATCCGATTTTAATGAATATATCGTGATAATTTGAATGCCTAGAAGTTAGGAGATTTATATTTGACTTGATTGATTATTTGGTGATTGATATGATTGGTTTTTTAAGTGTTTAAATAATTAATTGGAATATTAATAGGGCTTAATAATTAATGTCAATTATTATAGAGTTTAATTTAATTTTAAATAGTAGCAATATCACATCTTAGCTATCATCGTACAACGAATGAGAAGGCAAATGAGTGACAAGTTGTGCCGCTATGCCTTTTTGTATGGTAAAGTCAATTCTTTTGAAGACTACATCCATAAATCTGGGGATATAACATTGTTATGCATGATCCGTTGTACTCTAGTAAGAAGTTCCACCGCATCCATCGCAAGCAAACGTATCAAATACAAATGGTATGAACACGTGTTAATTAAATTAAAAGTTTAATTTTCAAAATTTAAAATGTAAGCCAATATTTTTGAAAAATTTTCAAAATACACCCTTATAATATATGTAATATTAAAAGTCTAATATTACTATATGTCTAAGACGAGTCAATCGAACCGCTAGTGTGCTTCATTCACAAAGCTGATCAATAAAGGGGGTATAAGAAAACTGCCTATAAAATGGCAGTTGAATGAGTGTCCACTCTTGCCTATCGCTTCCTTGATTGGTGGAGGTCGTTAGCCGAACGGGTTTGATAGGACAATTAATTCTCATTAATAAGTATAATGAATTATAAAGTAACTAAACATTTATTTTCAAATTCCGAATCTTAGTTACTTTAGGAAAATGTGAATTTGTATGCTAACCCATGAAATTGCACATTGCACTTTATTAGTCGTTAGTGGAGCGTGTGTGGTTAACCGGCACACTAATAGGGATAAATAAAGAGTGGAAATGGGTGTCTCGAAAATTATCATTGATTAATGGAGCACGTGTTGCTAACCAGCACATTAAAATGAGACGATAAATGACATCGAGAGTACCAAGCTAATTTGCATGGTTATTCACATCTTTTTTATGATCCTCGGTATTCCAGTCAGAAATGGAAGAGCATAATCGGGATTAAAGATGACATTAAAGAGTTTCAATGAATCTCAAATGATCTAGGAATTTCACTAAAAACCTAATTCATTCAAATTTTGTTTTTTCATTGGTGGAATTGATAAATCGTCATTTACTTACCTTTATATAATTTACAATTAGATTACAACATCCCTTTTCTAAATTGTAAATTATTTAATTGGATATTAGCCTTGATATTTCATTTGGGTGCTATATTCATGATTATTCTTATCTAGCTAAAGCTATCTTTCTTCTCTTTCTGATGTCTACTCTGAAATGTCTAGTATGCTTAAGAGTCATATTAAAGGGATATTACTAATTAACATATGATACTAATGGGTCACACTAACAACTTGATACAATTGATTATTTATTAGAAATTAGTTTTAATAAATATTCTATAAACTCTTATAATTAAATTGGAAATTATATATTTTTAGGAAATAATAATTTTCATTAGCATGTAACATTATATATAATTCATATGATATGAATTAATAAGTCATGACATTTTGGACAAGACAAATTATTTTGACTTTTACCAAAAAGTTAAAGTTTATATTTTATAAACTTGGTTTATAAAATATAAAGCTTTTTCCTTCTTTCTTTTATTATTTTATAAAATAAGAGTCAAAAAGGAAGATTATGACTTTTTGATTATTTAAATGAGAGAACGGCTCTTTAATATTTAAATAAGGTTATGGCTTTTTGATTATTTAAATAAGAGAATGACTTTTTGAGTATTTAAATAAGGGCATGGTCTTTTGATTAGTTTATTCAAAAGTAGGGTATTGTTTCTACTACAAATACAAGACTTGAGGCTTTCATTTGGTCGTGGATTTGATACACCAAAAAAACGTCACATAGAGAGAGAGAGAGAGAGAGAGAGAGAGAGAGAGAGAGAGAGAGAGAGAGGGAGGGAGAGAGATGAGGCTCTCTCATATTTTGTTCTATCCTTGAAGTTTACTTGCATTTCCTTACTCTCTTTGGTTCATATTTTAATACGAACTAAAGCTTAAGAGTTCTTAAGAGTTTATGGACTAGCATCTTCATCAAGTTGAGTCATTGTTGGTGTCTTAATGGTTCCACATTCTTTATCAACTTCCAAGCCTCTCCTTGAGGATTCAAAGTCTACAAAGGTTGTTAAACACTTATTCCTCTTTGGTGCTTGTTTTCTTCCCAAACATTGCAAGGAGATCCTTGGTGGTTAAACAAATGTTATGTTATATTCAAAATTATAAGTCTTCCGTTGCCATATATATCTAGTTTATGAAACAATTTTTGAACTAAAACCCAACAATTGGTATTAGAGACACCTTTCAAGTTTGGTAAAATTTTGATTTTTGAAAATCTTAGTTTTTGGAGAATATGGATAACTTGTTTTTGTATAAAAATAAGTTTATACATATTTCTATGACAACTTTATATTTATTATTTTATGTGACAAAAGTTTCATGCATCTTTTGTCATTTATGGTTGTCTTAGAAAAACAAAGGGTGTTTTATGTGTATATTGATGTATATTATGTGCATAAACTAGCCAATGACCATTATGATTGTTGTGTTGTTGTGTTTGTTGTTTTCATTATAAAAATGGTTGTAATAATTTAAATAGATTAGTTTTTCTTGTTTATTTTTGTAAAGTCATAGATTAGTTTTTAGAAATAATTTATTTGTACAAAGATGTAACAAGAAATAAAGTTGAAGCCATTTTTTGATGACAATAAGGCAATTTTCGAGTTCACATGTGCTGGGCAGAAAGATGACACTTTCTGAAAAGTGTCATGAATGCTACACATGTGCTGAATAGAAAGATGACAGAAACGATGACACTTTCTGAAAAGTGTCATGAAAGCTACACATGTGCTAAACAGAAAGATGACACTTTCTGAAAAATGTCATGAATGCAGCAGATTTTTTCTTAAAGAAGTTCTTCATATCTTTTGCAAGCAATGGTTGTTTATTCAAGTAGGAGCTTCTACAACAACTTTACAAGAAATTTTTTGGCCCCCTTAAATGTCCCTTTAGGAATGAACTTGTGATTTTTGTGTTGGCTCACAAAAAAAATCATTAGTTGGTTAGGTTTATACACATATCTTTTTATGCATGTTTGTGTTGTTTGTTTTATGCAATTATTATGTATGGTTGATAAATTAGTTTTCCACATACTAAAATAATTTGGAAAAAAATAAACATCACATGGAATTTGGATTTTCAAAATTGGACATAAGATGTAACAAGTTATTATTTTAAAAACAAAACCCGGTTTTATAAAATCGTTAATAACAACAAATTTTGAAATACTGAATTATAAGTTTTAAAATGGTGATTTTTGTAACTTATACAAACTTCAAATTTATAAGTAATAAAATGAAGTTTTCTTAAATATATAAAAGGTTCAAATGCAATCAAACTTAATATCGATTATTAAAATTGAATTATGTCAAATTATATAAAAACTAGTGAAGGATCCCCGCTTTGCGGGGTTGGAAGCCTACAATTTTGTTTGGGGATCGACATCATTATAAGGTCTCCAAATTCAAAAGGGCAGTTAAAGAATTAAACATTAAAATTTAACTTAAGAGAATAATAAATAGAAAATGCATTATCAACATTCATTTAAACAATATGGTCCTCGGTATTAACATAACTAACAAAAGAATCACACCAAACCACCAAATGAATTGTAAAAATCAGTCAAAACCTTATTAGAAACAAAATGTATGATTAAAAAGAAAAGTACCTTATTAGAAACAAAATGTATGATTAAAAAGAAAAGTTGTTGTTACCATGCTACTATAAGGGTATTTTGGACATAATGAAAGTGTGATGCAAGAAAAAACAAATAGCAAGGTTTATAGTTTTGACAGTAAAAAACAATTTTTATTTGAATCCAAAACTGTAATATCCTTATAAAATTTTGAAATAACAATTGTTTGGGTGTTGGTTTATTTATGTGTAACCGTTAACTTTAACCGAAGGTAGAGTTGACAGCTTGGACTTTGGGTTAGCAGAATATGCTGATGGAGAAGCTGAAAGAACTTTCTAAACCTATAAAATGATTCCAAGGGTAAAAGGGTCATATTCATATACTACGTCCCTGACTCACAAGCTAACCAAATACAAATTGAATATAATCACAATCAATCAATAAAAGATAATAAATACAAATGAGAAATCACAAATTCAAATTCCTACCTCCATGAGATTAATTCAAGACAAGAATCAATCAATTAAAAGATGGTTCCCAAATGATAAAGATTAACCCACTCATAATTCCAAATGAAGACAAATACATATTCTAACAATTATTCAACAAAATTTTTAATTCCACAAAAACAAATGAAGACACGGTTAAGACATAATTCCTAATTCGATTCATCATATAACTTCATTTATTGAGTCTTATTCCCTTGAATGCTAAGAACATTATTGAATTTCAATAAAAATCCATAACATTAAGGCATCCTACTTTGATCTTAGGGAATGGAGAGGTGTATAGTTGGTTTTCTCAGCATTTGGACAATTTTACCCTTCTCTTCATTTTCTGTCCTACCAGCTCATCAATAAAAGAAAAGGTTGATCGCCAGTGATTTTATCTAACGCCCTGATACCATTCAATTACAAACTATAAATAATTAATATATTTATATAATCTTGAATGAAAATAATATTTTAAAAAATTCATAACTTCAAGTAAAGTAGTTTTTTTTTTTCAAAATAGAAAATATTTTATTAATCATAAATCTATATTTGATTTTCTAGTAATTAAGTTTTTTTCTTTTTTGAGTAAACAATTTTCTTAAGTGATAAACATTGCTATAATCATATTTTTCAACAGATTGAAAAAAGTTTTAGATTTTTGAAATACCATAACGATTTCGCTTTCTACTCAAATTCACACAATCATCCTTGAATTTTTTTTTATTTGACAATTTACCTTTGGTGATATCATTTCCAAAGTACCAAAAACTTATGAAGATCCTCATATCCTATTAAACAGAATGATATTTTCAACACCACATATTTGTGTTAGTGCATCTTTTTATTTATGATTTGTAACTAAAGTAATTTAAAATTAAGATATATGGCAATCTACTAAGAAATGTAACTTGGGGACCAGATGTGTAATTTTAGGATAACCACAGGAACATTATTTGTAATTCACTCAAAATATTTACATAAAACGAAACATAAAAGTAAAGAATTTCATGAGGTTTATTTCAAAGTACGAAGGATATTTACTCATATCCCCAAATGATACAATGCCACAACCTTATATGGAAAAAAAAAACAAAATATTTAAAACTATACCTTTGAAGTGCAATTGACAGATCATCTAAAGATTTACCTATTTGTAGAGAGCGTTAAGAGCAGCCAAGAAGTCAACTATGATTGACGTGGCATTCGGTTGTGGTGTGGGGAGGGTTTCGAAGAATCGGTGATCAAGATCTTCATCTCCAGAGAAGAAATCATCACTTAGGGTTCCAACACCGGTGATCTGGAGGAAAGGCCGACGGTGATAGCGGCGGGTGATGGCCGTGGGGAGGCGAGATTAGAAGAGTTGTGCAGGCAATTCGAATTTTAGATACACACTTGCAACAATACTACGTGAAGAAGAATGAAGAAATACATGAAGATAAAGTGGGAAATAGGATTATTGTGTGTGCGTGTTTTCATCTGGAAAAGAGAATTATTGAAGGGGTTTTAATAGGGTTTTGAAATTCAATTTTACAGGTGCTGGAAAATCCAAACGCCTCCAAATCAAAAGTCGAACCAAAAACAGATTGATTTGTACCTTTATTTGTAGAAACAGATTGATTTAAAGTTGGAATCATTGGAAATCTCTAGTTGCTGAACCCACAACAAAGCAGCATCTTCTTCTTTTACAGCTTTAGATCACTTCTTTAAAGATGGTGATGTTGATGGCGAAGGTAAGCTTAGGTTTCTACCGTTCGAGACACTTGGTCAGAGGGATCTTCTGCGATGATACTCACCAATTAAACATCCGGTGGGTAATGAGTGGTCTCATGAGCAAAAAAAAAGTGAAAAAGGGAGGTGAAATCGGAATATGACCGGATGAGAAAGCAGGTGGGGGAAGATAAGGCAGAACTGGTGGGGGAAGAAGGCGTGGGAATGACACGTATCAGCTCCATTCTTATTTTTAAGGACCAAATTGTCAACACCACAAATGCCAAAAATCCGAAAAACTAAAAATATGAAAACCTATGGGCAACTTTTGCCAACAAATAAGGATGTTTACTGTTCAAATTCATGCTCTTCATATATATATATATATATATATATATATATATATATATATATATATATATATATATAATAACTTTTTATATAGAACTTTTGAAAATTGCTATTATGGTTTATTATATGTATGTAATAACAATGATATCATATGTATTCAAACTAGAATTATAAAACATATCTAGATCCTTATTTTACAAACCTCAAATCTATGCATCCTTTTGAAAAACACTCGCACATCTCTTGTATGCACTAGTGGGCTAAAGGATACCTAACCTCTTAGTGTTGTCTTTTGATGGTCAGGGTGTCTTTGCAATTTCTATAACCAAGTTATAGGCCGATTACACAAGTTTTTCAAATTGGATGATTTGATCGGAAATCTTTTGTGATAAAGGATACATATGCAAAAGAAATCTAAGGCATAGATGAGATCAAACATGTCTAATTAAATTTGTTATTAGCGATCCCATAAATCTAGGAATTATATAGCAAGATATAATTGATAATCAATATCTTCCAGGTTGAATTCAAATGGATGATACTTAGCCATTTATTTGTTTTGAAACTTGGATCCTAGACTTTGATAATTAATGTTTTTCGAAGCTAAAAGGGTATTAATTATTAAAGATTAAATATTGAAAATACTAAATGAATTTTGTTAAAAATTTGTAGTTAAATAATCCATTTTCATTATCATGAATTGTCATTTTCTTTAATGACTTAATGAAACAATAACATTCAATAGATACAACTTCAATGAATGAGTTCATGTCTTAAGAGACAATCTCGTGAGAGATATGAAATTGTATGCACTTAAAGGTCATAGTCCAAAACTATTTGCTTTGAGCAATAAACCTGATCATGATACCTGGTAAAGGCATCGTTATAATGCTAAAGATGCTTCTAACATCAAGCTAGGAATAGTTATTCATGACTTCTAGGAAGTATTGGATAATTTAAACATCTATCTGATGATATATAGGTCAAGCACTATTCCAATAAATACAGTGATATTTTATTTAAAGCTAGTTTAAATATTGGAATAATGCAAGGCTAAAAGAATCACCTTGTGTGATCCAGGAGGCCCATGTTTTATGGACTATACAACTTTAAGCCCAAGAAATATACTAAAGCCTATATAGATGGATCTTGTTTCTTTTGTAAAGAAACTGGACACTAAAATAGGATTTACTCCTGTAAGGTCCTCAATAGAAGGATCTTAACTAGTGATCAATCAAACAATAGAATAAAGTAAGAAATGAGTAGAAGAAGAATAAGAATCAAGCTTGCACACGTTAATATCGCAAAAAAATCAGGTACAACTTGATGACCGTAAACTGAATCGACTGACAACCACTACTGACCGACTTTGACAAGCTAGATATATATAGGAAGATGGACCGTAAACCTGATTATGGTCAGGCATACCGTAAACAGGTTTACGGCCACAACAGACCGTAAACACCCCAACAACCTACAAATTCATACAAATGACTCAAAAGGACTTTTACATTGGAAAGCCTAGAGCAAACCATAAACTGGACCCTTCAATCTCCCCCTTGGTTTGAGGCTAGCTGTACCTTAGTCCTTTTCAATAATAAGCACATCAGACCCTCCCATTGCCCCTTTCCACATCTCCTTTGCAATAATCTCTGCAACCATTGATGTGTACTCTTTTGCAGCAGGATCAAAAATATCTTCAGCTACCTTGATCTGATGTAGGGTCAACTTATGAATATCCCATCTGCCAAATTGAAGTAGGTCTCTTTTGTCGTATAAGCGAAAGCAACCATCTTGTAATTTTATGACAACAGACGCAGTTGATCCATCATAGACCCAGTATTGCATTTTTGCGAGAGATCCATCAGTAAAGTTCTACAGCACCAAAATTTGTCTGACTTGATTGGTTGGTGGCCACATAACCGTCTGAAAAGGCTGATTTGTCTTGGGATCCAGTACCTTAGGGAAGGTCTTAATAAAAGACTCAACAATCTTCATACCAGAGAATCCCTTCTTTACTTGATCCTCCAAGAATCCCTTGAAATGATTTGCCTTTGGATCTCCAGAAGGATTTGCAAAAGGAGCACTTGCTAGTTCTGAAAGATCAACCCTAGTCCAGGAACTGAAATCATGGAAATCTTTGTAGTACTCCATATTTTTGCTTTTTCTTTTTACTAACCACATGTTTAGCCCGTCATGATAGCCCCAAGAGACAATTCCTATCCTATCACCATACTTGTGTCCAAATTTCTTCTTTTCAAGGTCAGCGACGGTGATTTTGGGTTGATTTCCAGGAGCATTCTGATCAGAGGATTTCTTGAAAAGAAGTTGCATTTTCTTGTCAGAAGCGGCTAGCTTGGCACGCTTGAGTGCAACAACGTTTGGTGCTTGAGCAGGTTCCTTGTCGAAGCGATTGACAATCATAGTTCTTCTTTGAGTGGGCGGGTCAATAGGGGTTTCTTGAACTTGTTGATCAGACTGGCCAGTGTGGACATTGTGAACTAAAGACTTGAATTTGTCACCAAATTCTTCTGCCAGTTTCTTCTTAAGATCAAAGTAACTTACAGTCAAGGCTCCCAGATGGGTTTGCATATCTGAAATTTGCTTAGTTTTTAGGGTTTTATCCGCGTTAAGATCTGTAACCTGAATTTCAAGTTGGACCGTTTCAGCTTCAAGATCAGCCACCCGGATATCAAGCTCAATATTCTTCTGATTTAGCACATTGATTTCCTTTGAAGGTTGATTATGGTGGGATCATCCTCTCCGAAGTGACCTTCCTCAATAAAAATTCCTTTAGCTTGGGAGGAAGGCCCCGAGCTTTGTTCATGGGCCAAATGCATAGCAAGTCTCTCAGATGCAACATCATGAGAGGGCCTTGGAGGAGAAAATTCAGGGGGAGCTGAGGAGCCACCAACTTCATGAATTGAGCTTGGACCTTCTTGTGTTGGTACGGATGGTGCAGAGACAAAAGTAGTTGAAGGAGGAGTCACAGGTGCTTGAGCTTGTTCAGGAATGAGCACTCCTAGCCTTGGATCATTTCTTCTTCTTTTCAATGGAGGATGGGAGGTCAGAGTCGTCAGTGGATCACTCACGAGTGGCTCAGTATTAGGAGAAACAATCTTAGAGGGAGGAATCTCTGAAGATGTCTCCATTGTAGTTGAAGCTTCAGCCATTATGTTGGTGGTAGGTGGCGTTGTTTTGAGAGCGTCTTCAGATTACCGTATCTCCGTTGCTGGATGAGCAACATCATCGATATTGTCAAAAAAATGTCGACATCATCATTTGACAAAAGGTTATCATTGAATCCAAAATTCACAGGAATATCATCTTTGTCAAAACCCGATAAATCAATATCATCAAAGGAATCATCTTCTCCTTCTTCATTTTCAGACAAATCCTCCATTGTTCCTTCAATGTACTCACTTTGAACGGTGACAGTGGTTAAATCATGTTCTTCAACAACAATTGCACTAGGAGTGACCACATTCTCTTCATTATCAGAGACCAAAATCACATCATCTTCTGGAATGACATTTTCTTCTGAGGAGACACGCTCTAATGATCCATGAGATTCAGAAGCCTCACTAGATTCAGTGAACATACCAAACTTTTCAAGAGGATACTTTCCTTGAAAGTTGATCTTTACTTTCCTGTTTTGCTTGACAAGCCCTACTGTGTTTGGTCCAAAGGACTTCATGTCAAGAGTGTCTCCAGCCTTGATAATTTTCGGAAATTGTTCATCAATAAACACTTGAACGAATATTTGATACAACAAGAATTTCTCCCTGACCTTTCCGTTGGCATTGGCAGACATCTCTTCAAATATAAACCTTGAGAAGTTGAAGTTAATACCTGCAGCCAGAGCAATGATGGCTTGAGTGTTACGAGAGGAAATCTCATCAAATACTGAATTTCTTGCAGATATGCAGCTCACAAATACATGAGCCAGAAACCTCCAGTAGGGTGGAAGCAGCTTCTTTATTGTTGGTGGAAAGTCGCCTTAAAAAATCTTTCAATATGACTGGCCTCAATCTCAGTAGGAAAGGATGATTGATCATCAATCTTAAGAGCATCTTGGATGAACTGCTCAGTAATTATCACCTTGCACTTTTTGATAGTGGCTTGAATAGAAATCACACCATCCTCTCCTTTCATCACTTCTACAGAACTCCAAAATTCTTTTATCAACCTTTGAAAGATGGTTGGGTTTACAGTGAGTGCAGTTGCCAGACAGCATTCCCTAAATCCATATATGCATCATTGATCTAAACTCTGCATGAGAAGCAGGAGGGTCAGCCAAGATGATAGCCACATTGTGACTGTCTGCGAACTTCATTCTTGCCATCTTAACCTGCACAAACCAAGCCAAGTGAGAAAACCTTTGATTTAACAGTTAAATTTTTGTTTTTCTCATTGAAACAAGTTAAATTGGCCTTGGAAATGATAGAAATCAAGTGTTATTGGTTAAAGACAAGTTTACAGTCAAAATGGTCAAGACTGTAAGCTTAGACAGTAAGCTCTGGACCGTAAGCCGATTTAGACCGTAAGCCATTTTGGACCGTAAGCTCAGACCATAAGCCTGGTCTGACCGTAAACTCGCCGAATTCATTTTTCTTCGATTAAACACTGAAAACTCAACTATTTGATGCGAGATTTGCTTTGCTAGGATCAAAATCATCATACCTTTGAGATAAACAGATCAATTTTACATGAAATCGGAAAAAAATTGAGAGAGTGAGAGCATTTTACAGTTGGAGTTTAGAAAAATGAGGAGGAGGAGTTTTTGGTTGAGACATTTTTCTTTATATACCTGGTCCAAAGACTAATGGGCCACAAACCTTAATGCATATAGATAGAGTCCAAAATAAAACTATTCAATAGAAAAAATCATGCATCCATAAATCATAGGTTGCCCTACAGATCTATGGTTTTATGCATATTAGGAACTATCGTATAATCATACAGATTTATCCCATACTCTGCATATCATAAATCAATGTATAACAGTATATCAAACTGATGGGCCGACCTTGGTGCCTTTGACCCATAAGTATAGTGAGGAAAACTCACCTCACAGCCTAATGAAAAACTGATCAGTACTCTGATCCTGAATACTGGCTTCACCCAAGTCATATGTCTCAAAACATTTCCCATTAATAAAATAATAACAATTTCCTAAATTACCCTTGGTCAAAACTAACAAGTCAACCGAGTCAACCCAACCGATTCAACCCAGCTGAGTCGACACTGAGCGCGTACGTGGGGCGTACTCCAAAGGTACACGATGGATACTCTAGCTTGACTGTTAGCAGGTTGGTTGACCGAGTACGCTCGACGTACTCATATAACTTCTATTTCCATATTAACTGCTTAATACTTCGACTTAATGTGTCTAATTGCATATCCAAGACTTAAAATATCACTAAGAATTATAAATTTTCCAACATTATTACTTTGCATCTCCAAAAAGTGCTTAATACAAAAAAAAGAACTCAACATCTTGATGCATTAAGACCTTCTATAGCATGCATGGAGCAAAACTAACCATCAAGACTACATTTTTATGACTTAAGACCCCTCCTAAGGTTTGAAAGGACAACTTAATGGTTCAAGGACATTTCATGCTCAAGAAACACCATTTTGTGACAAAAAGTGACTTAAAGGAGTGAACTGTCTAGATTTACAAGATGGAGTGATCAAGATACAAACTTTATTCCACCTGGAGGTTTATATGAAGAAGGAAATCCCTAATCCAAGATGTTCTAAGTTCCAATGTAACATCCCGATGATAAGTTACTTCTAAATTTAAACCTATAATTTTATTTTGTCGCATTTTGGGTCCCTAAGTAGAAGGAAGTGCGCATAGAAAGCCCTAGTGGCAATTTTGTAATTTGTAGGGTTTGGGAGTACGCCATGCATACATGTGTACGCTTAGCATACTAATGTGTACCTTAGTATGCAGGACGTATAAAGGTACGCGTGGCGTATGTTCCCAACATACAAACCCTAATTTTTAGGGTTTGGCTCATAATTAAACCCCATTATAGCCTCATTTTCCCTCACCTTGTTAGCCTCTACCATCTCATACGTGTTTTCAACACTAATATCCTCTTGAGGAGCCATTTCTAATCTTGTGTGTGTGTTTTGGTGCTTTTGAAGAAAAAGGAACGAAGAGAGGACCACCTTGAAGGAGTGAAGCTCTCTAGATCCAGAATCACATAACCTTTTGGCACCATTTTGAGGTATCAAGTTCTGGACTTGGTGTTGTTTATTGTAGATTTTGTTTTGGGTTATTTTTAGGTTCTTTTGTCCGAAATATGGAGTTTCATGAACAAAGAATGTTCTTAACCCATTAAGTTGACCTTTTAGAACCTTAGGAGGGTCTTGAGTCATAAAAATGGGTTTCAAATGGTTGGTTTTTGTCCATGCATCTTGTAGAATGTCTTAATGGATTAAGAAGTTGAGTTAAGCACTTAATGGGCATGCAAAGTCATAGATTTGGAAACTTTATGACTCTTGAGTGTATTTTAGCCATGGATCTGAAATATAAATGCAAGTGCTTAAGTCATTAAGCACGTAATGAGTTTTGAAGTTCCTGGATGTATGCCTCGTGTACTCAAAGTATGCCCTACATATGAGGCCAACCACCCCAATGGTGGTCAACATACTAGGAATCGAGTATGTGTAGCGTACCTTCGGTGTACACCTCGCATACTCGCACTGGGTCAATTCGGTTGAGTTGACTCGGTTGGGTTGACTTAGTTAACTAAGTTGGTTTGACTAGTTTGACATTGACTTTGACCAAGTTTGATCTTAAGGGTATTTTGGGATTTTGATTTGGATTAGTAATTTGGGCGGATAGGTGACAATTTAAGCTAAGATTCAGAGTCGGGACCTCATCGGCTATTATTCAGTCTGTGATGTGAGTTTTCCTCACTGTGCTTATGGGTCGAAGGCACCAAGGCTGGCCCATTAGTTTATATTCAATGATATGCTGAGCATGGAATACATATGCATGATTATGCTAGTTATTGATATGCTAGTCTGGTAGATCTATAGGACTACCTGTGACTTTGTTTGCATGATTATTTGTATATGTTAATTATCTAGTATATATTGATATATTGTGTTAGGTTGAGGTTGTACTACTCTGCTCGGTAGCCAACAAACCCTAGAGCATTCCAGATATGAGTTGAAGGTCGGGTAGGGCATGCCAAACTCATACTGAGGGCTCATGAGCATTCCAGATACGAACTGAGGACCGGACGGTACGTGATGGGTTTTGAGCATAACAACATCCTAAGTGATCTTGCAACCGTAACTACTTTGGATCTAAGTTTTTCACTAGTTATACATGCAAATAGAAATTCCAAAGCAATATCCCTAATACTAGCATACAATTTCGAAATGTATATGAAAACTAGGGTTAGAAGATTACCTTGCCTGCTGTTTAGTAATAACAAGAATTCCTTGGATGATCTTGACTCTGGAAAGCTTTAGTGCCTCAAGTGTTGCACCTCTAATGAAGTCACAGACACCAATAGCAAAGGATGAATGAGAGAGGTGCTGAAGCACTATGAAAATCGGCTAGGGTTATCCAAGAAAGCATCGTGCCGAAAATCATATGCTAGGGGTCTTTATATAGTTGAGGTTGCTAGGGTTTCCAAGTGGAAACCCTAATTTCCTTGCTTAGGCCTTAAGCAGTCCATGGACCTGTACAATAGAAGCCATGGACGATTTTCTATAGGGCCTCCTATATATTTCGTCCACTCCCTTCTAAAGGAGTCCATCAGCCCAACTCTGCAACTATCATTGATTCTAATTAAATAACATGATTTCTAATTAATATATTATTCTTATAATATATTAATAAATCATTTATTAACCTATTTCTCGAAAAGTCATCCTGTCAAGTTGCTATGGTGAAGGTAACCCAAAAGGACCTTGCTACTATCAAATCAAGTACATACTAATTATAGTTATGGGCTTAGACACCTAATCCAACAATCTCCCACTTGGATAAGTCTAATAACTATAATTGCAAGTATGACTTTAGAATCTCATTAGCAATCATAGCTCTCAATGGTCGTTGTCAAACTCAGAATTATGTTGAGGGCTCAAGGGTAATCCTGTCTTTTCGATGTGGACCCATTGCATGTTGTTATTGAATATGGTATTGTTTATGTGTTGGTAATTTGGGGGAACTCACTAAGTGTTGGATTATAGTTTTGGGTTTTGTTTCAGGTACTTCAGATGACTGTGGGAAGGTGAATGTCTGACCGTACACATCCTTTGTTTATGATCTATGATTTTGGGAAACTTTGATGATAGAAATGTTTTGAAAACTATTTTGTAAACACTTTATGTTTTGGGGTTTTATTTAAAAAAATTTAATTTATCATAATTTTTATAGATGTTACAAGTTGGTATCAGCGCCTTGGTTTGAGTGAATTGGAGGAACACTCATGTGAATCCAATCTGAAACTAAGGAAAAAAATTAAAAAAATTTCCAGATTGTTTTCAAAAAATCCAAGAGGACGCGATGTGTAAAATCATCTGAAGCCAATAAGTAGACCCTAAATTACCAAATTGTGATATGTTAGAACAACATGCTAGTGATAGGCAAAGGATCTTATGGAATTTCATGATAGAATTTCCTGATTATATGATGTCTAGTAGCCTTAGGTTTTCCTTATATGAAATTAACATCATTACTATAGTTGCTTAGTGTATGAAACATAGTTGTACATAGCAAAGATTCTATAGCCTGAGAATGTTTGGTTTGGCCTTGTTTCCTGTTCTTGTTTGATGAAGGGATTAGGGTAGAATCAGGTATTCAACTCTTTATAGGATCCAATGTTATGTATGATTAGCATACACGAGTGCTGCAGGGTTGGTGTAAGTTTCATTGATGTGTTGTGAGGGGTCAGTTGGTCGGTTTTGTAATGTTAAGACATCCTCTAGGAAGTGAGGATTGAGTGTATGCATATGATAATGTGTATTGTTAAGGTTGTTGTGATGATCCTATGGGACAAATACGGCAGGTGTGGAAGGTAGTTTGGGCCCGTACTACTGGAATCACATGACCCGTACGTGGAGTAGGGAAGTCACAACCGTTAGAGATTTTTTGGGATTTGGTTCCCTGAGTATCACTTGCGTGTTATTTGATATCTCCTTTGTTTATTTTCAGTGTGGTGATGACTCGACATTTTGAGGCAGGATCCAGATCAGGTTCAGGGACAGGTGGCCAGAATGGGCCAGCTTTGTCCGAGGATAGGATTAAGGAGATCCTTCAGGAGGAGGTTGTTGCTCACTTTCGGGCATAGCTTCCAGAGATGTTTGGGTCTATTAAGACAGCCATGGTGGACTACTTTGATGACCGATATGTTTCCATATCTGAGGCTGCTGCTATTGGGGTTGGTGTTGGGAGGGTTTTCCAGTATCGAGACTTCGACAATACGAAGCCCCCTTCGACGGAGTTTAGGATCCAATCATAGCCATGAGGTGGTTGTATGACATTGAGGAGTGCTTCTTCACTTGCTCTTTCCCAGCTGACCAGAAGGTCAGGTTCGCTCTGAACCTTCTGAGGTTCGGAGCGAATGATTTGTGGAGACTTGTTACCATCTTGTATTCCCCTAAGCAGAGGAGTGCAGTGACTTGGGAGTAGTTCTTGGAGATGTTTTGTTCTAGATATGTCCTGCTGGTGGAACATCAAAGGTTGTTTCAAGAGCACTTGGATTTGATACAAGGGACGGAGTCGGTGATGGTGATCACTAAGATGTTCTCAGAGAGGGCCATGTTTTGTCCTGAGTTTGCTGCTTCTGAGCAAGCTCAGATGACCTATTACTTGAGCATGCTCAAAATGGACATCAAGCAGTTTGTATCCACTCAATGTTATGGTTCATTGTTGGAGTTGCAGGAGGCGGCCAGGCGGCGTGAGATTGAGATGAAGCTCTAGAAGAGAGAACAAAGACCGGCCCTAGCATAGTAACAGCCTATGTCGAAGCGGTTTAAGGCCGCTGATGCCAGATCTGAGGATCAGAAGGGCCGTACTTGTGAGAAGTGTGGCAAGGTTCATGATGGTGCTTGTTAATCTTCTTCAGGTTGCCATAATTTTGGCCGAAAGGGCAATATGGCGAGGGATTGGCGCCAGCAGGCCCCGATACTCAGCTCCAAGATTTGTTACCACTGCGACCAGGTTGGCCATGTGAAGGCCAACTGTCCCTTTTTTGCTGCTAGGCCAGCGCAGGCTCCAACATTGGCTACTCTAAGAATCACAGATGGGAGTCTGGGCAAGGCGGAGCCACGAGGGCTCGAGGTTGCGCTTTCCAACTCACGGCAGAGGAGGCCAAGTCGGCACCAGATTGTTGGAAAAGTTGTCTAAGCCAATAACTATAATTGGTATGTACTTGACCCGATAGTAGCATGGTCCATTTGGGTTGCATTTATCAAAGCAATATGTTAGGAAGGATATTTGGGTAAGAGGTTAGTTATGATTTATTAGAATATTATAAGTATAATATATTAATTAAAAAAATCATATTATTTAATTAGTATTGATCAAGAATTATTTTAAGAATTAATTTGGTGATCAGAAGAGACTAATTAAATTCATACATATGAGTTGGGCTAATGATCCGTGGTTTGATTTGTGATGGGCTTATGGTTTAATCCATGGAGTATTTATCCAAATCAAATGGTTGGATCATAAGCGTATGGGTATGGATTAGGGTTACACATGATCCTTGATATTCTACACACACACACATACACACACACACACACACATATATATATATATATATATATATATATATATATATATATATATACATGAATCTACAAGCCTAAAATCGGTGACACTTGCCATTCAAAGAGTAGAATCTGATTTCTAGTCTCCATAACCTCTCCATATTCACTGTAAATTGTTCTTGTTGTTTTGTGATTCCATTTGAGGCATCACACTTGGGGTGCTAAGCTTTCTTGAGGCTAAGTTATTCAAGCTACTACACAACGTAATATTCTAACTTGTTTTTATGATTCAAATATCACCTTGCATGCTAGTTTAGGCATCATGCTTTGAAAAAATGTTTATTGCATGTATAATTAGAGAAAACATAGATCCAAAGCATTAGGGTTGTATGTGCACCATAGGAATGTTAGAGTAGATAAAACCCAACAGTGGTATCAAAGCCTAGGATGTTTTCTATTTTATTGATGTAACTGTGTAATTTTCAAAGCTGAAAAAACTACAAAACTGGATTTTGTCAAGGCCTATTCGACGAGTCCATACATGAACTCGACAAGTAGGTGCCTTATGGTGATGAACTTGTCGAGTAGAATCTTCGAGTTTTTGGCTTTTTTTTGGATTAGGAACATTACCACAAACTGTTTTGGTTTATAAATTCGATTTTAATGATATGGTAATGTTAATCCCCATCCAATAAGATGATGTTTGTCAAATTCTAAGATAACTACTTGATTTTTGTGAAATACTAGGTATTTAAAATTTGAAACTATCTTGAATATGAATCAAATTAGGTCAAATGGGTAAATCATCATCATATCATAATTGGTAAATCATCATCATATCATAATTGGACTAGTTAATTTGATCCATATGTGTTCTTGAAATGTTCCATATCTTGTCCTCAAGTTATGGAATATGAAAAGTCCTTATTATAAAACCATTAACTAATGTAAGTTATAGAATTCTAAGAGTCTTGGAAGGTTTCATAACTTGTACACAAGTTTGGAATTGGAAATATCTCATTCATGGAATATAAAATTTCACAACTTATGAATTTCAAAAGTCTTGACAAGTTACAAAACATGTTATCAAGTTTTGGAACTTGAAAAGTTATATTAATGATACTTTAATTCCAAACCCCAGGGTTTTAAAAAGTTTAAAATTCAACCCTTATACTATTATAATATTAAAGTTATATATATATATATATATATATATATATATATATATATATATATATATATATATATATATATATACTATCTTATAAAGAGTACATAAGATGGGGTCCAACCATTTTTAAGACATTTTCTTAAAAACAAAGGGACTGGTTATGAGTTGTTTGGTTAAAATGAAGGGTTTGATTAAGATTAGGAGTAGAAATCACACAGAGTGAAGACCTGGCTCATAATTATAATGATATAAAACCCATACAAAGTTATTCCCTATCTACTATTAACTTCTCTCATTCTCTTTTTCATTTTGGTAATGCCAGAACACCATCACCTCACTTCAATATCAATCGATACAACTTGCACCACCACTCCCAGCCACCATCACAGCCTCCAACATCTTTTACTCTCCATTCATTTATGTCTAAATCCTAAATCAAAAATATCCACAACCATAGGCGCATCCACTACCGCCGTTTACTACCCGCCACTTTACACCACTATCTCCATGATAATCGGAGATCTAAACTGACGACCCAACCTTAAGTTTTGTCACCACCGCTAATGTTAAACTACCTTTATCGTCTCAGTGTTTCTTTGTTTAGATCTGTAAATGTGTGTTTATATGTTACATCAAGTTATCGATATGTGTGTATGCTCTATATCTATTGTTACTGATTTGTTTGTTTATGTATTTTTGATGTTTTTTCTTTCCAGATTTACATACAAATGTAGTTCCACACACATGAAATGGAAAGCAGTAGGTACTCTAAACATCATGAACTAAAAGCAAACATTTATCATAAACTCTATTATCTTTACAATAAAAACCAAAAAAAAAAACATGAGAAATAAAAAACAAATATTTTATAGAGAAAATTCGGACAATAACCAAAAAGGGGGGTTGCTTTGAATAAAATAACTAAGGAAAATCATATTTCGGAAAATGACCAAAGGATCCGCAGAGCACCCTCTGCGGATCCATTAAGGCTCTGCGGATCCTCTACAGCTCTGCGGAATCTTTGTTTTTTGATTTTTCTTTTAAATTTTTTCGTTTTTTCGTTTTTTTGTGTTCATTTTCGTTTATTAATATTAATTTTTTTAAATACACTAATACCTTATGTGATTATGTAAATAATTTGACAAAATAAGGTTAAAAATAATGAACTTATGTTTGATATCAGTCCACAGAACTGTTTGGGAATCCACAGGACTGTTATTAGTGGATCAGTGAACACCTCTACGGATCAGTATATAAATTGTCATACCAGTTAAATATTGTATCAACTCACCCCGGTATTGAAAAATATAGAAATGGCCTCTAATGCACCAACTTCAACGAATGCAACATTGTCGTACGATACTCCACGTCCATGGACGACAAGAGAGGTGATGGTTGTAATACGATGTTGGTTGAAATTTTTTGAAGGTGTGACAATTGTTACCCCCGATTACCTTGGAGGTGATGAATGGACCCGCATAATAGCTATGTTCAACCTCTCATTTGGACAAGGAGAATAGCGGGTACAAGTAGACATTCTTAGTAAGTGGATGGAGTTAAAGAATGAAATCACATGGTTCAATCGATGGTATCATCATCTTAAAAATAGTAGTATTTATTATTACTCAAATGGGGAAGCTCTTGTAGAAATGATTTTAGATCATTACATTTTTGAGCATGAGGGAAAACACTTCGAGTATGTGGACGCTTGGAATCTAGTTAAGAACCACCAGTATTTCATGTAGAAGGGTTTTTTATGGGAAATGTTTTATGTAATACGTTTGCTACTGATGTATGTTTTCCATGTATTTGTACTATTTTGTATTTTATGTTCTATGGAATAAAGTAGAAGTTAACTCAATTGTTTTCTTAAATAACCTAATACAAACCAAATACATATAAATAACGTAATACAAATCGGTGCATATAAATAACCTAATAAAACAACCTACATTAAAATATCATTCTACAAACGCAATACAAATTAAAAATATGGGAGGTCTTTTAAGAGATTCCAAGGGCCTTCAAACTCGAATTCTAACTCATCACTCATGGATATGTATTCCGCTTTTGTGACAACCCGAATTTTTTTTCTTTGAAGACTCAGTCAGTCAAGTCAACTGAGTGTCAGACTCATTGGTAATGAGTTCTAGCATTGTTGAAGGTCATTCTAAGGTGATTGAGCCTAGTACACTTAAGGAATAAGTGTTAGGAATACCTGCTAGAGACACTGTTGAACTAATCCAGCCTTAACCTCATCAAGAGGAGTTCACGGCCTCAAGCGCTTGAGTTTACGGCCGTAAACTCAAAGAGGGCCATAAAATCCCCTATATAGGCTCATATTCTTCAACTTACCTCATTAGTTCATTTCCACCTCAAGAACACCCCATTTCTATCTCACCTATCATCCCAATCTTCATCCTAGATCTTCAAAAGTGGTAAGTATTCTTCCTTGTCTTGTTGATTCACCTCTTAATCTAGCATCCTCTCATGATTTCATCCATGAAAATCATGTTTTCATAGATCCACAAGTTTCACCAAGAACACCAAGAACACACACTAGTGTTCTTGGCCAAGATCGACCATTTCAAGCCTCTACATCGTAAGTACTCTTCCCTACACTTGATATCTAGTTATGACTCATGCTTAGAGCCTTGAAAACATTAAAAACACAAGGACAAAAGGAGTTTATGGCCAAGCCATCTCCTATGGCCGTAAACCCCTTTAAGTGTGCCATTTTGGCCATAAACTCTTCCTAAGGCTTGGAATTGAGGCTAGAACATTCCCTTGTGCTTTGTAAGACCTTAAATCATCACCAAACTCATCATTTAGTGAGTTTACAACCCAAGAGTACACACCCTTGGCCGTAAACTCCAAGAATGGTCAAGTTTTGGACCTTAAACACATCTATGCTCTTACTTAACCTTAGAACACTTGAACCCTTGAGACCCCTTACCTTTAAGACCCTAAATGTGACAATTTAGAGAGTTTACGACCATGAGTAAACTCCCTTGGGCTGTAAACACCTTAACACTCTCCAATGAGTGGGTCTTTCTCATCCTTGTGTAGAGAAAAAGTCCCTCAAGCTTCCGTAGCCTTTGAAACCAACACTTATGCTTGTTTGACCATGAGTTTACGGCCGTAAACTCCTTTGAGCCGTAAACCCATGGTAGTAAACTCATGTTAGAGTCATTCCACTTTCCTTAGTCCAATCACATGTGATTCCAACACTTGGTCAAAGTGTTTCCTAGTCCCGGAAGGTGTTTGCTTTCATATAGGTGCTTATAAACACTATATTCATGTTGATATATGTCGTTTACGACTTATTGTGTCTTGGTACTTCATTCATGGAACTTCTCATCCTTACACGCGTATTCGTTGAATCACCCACATCAGGTGAGTTCATACCCCGTAATGAATCTTTTAACTGTTTTAAATGCTTTTAAGGGGGGGGGGGGGGGGAATACAAGTTCAACACAATGTTAATTCTGTAATTGTTTGTTATAAACATCTTTCAAAATGTTGCTTATGTCTTCTATAAGTGATCAAAAAATTTCAAAAACTATATTACAGTTATGTTGCTTTATAGTTTAACAAAACTCAGTTTTTAAAATACAAGCATAACTTGGTAGTAAAAGGAGTCTTTTCAATATCAGTTCAAGTAGAATACTAGTAAACTATAATAGGTATAGTTTAGGGGTTCAGTTCATACTATATACAATACACAATAACAAGAGAAGGTACTAAGATACTATAACAAGAGAAGGTACTAAGATACTATAATAGAACAAACATACTAAGATGCTATAGCATGGCACTATTACATGATATAATTATGCCAATGAATGACTAACGCATTGTTGTAAACAAAAGGTGATAGTTATATTGGGTATACATGATCACATAATTTTAATGTGGATGTTCACGACTTGCAATTGATTGCAGAGGTCGCATTTGGGTCCCAGAATATTTGGATAGGGAGAGCGTTTATTATGGGACCTAGCCATCACATTATACCTTATTAAGCAATTTGAGACATTTAGTACAATAGTAGTTACTATATACAATACTACAATACTTACATTTTACAAACGACAAACAGAACAGTCGGTTCTTGTATATTCAGTAGAAAGGGACCATAATGCTAACCTTATGACTCCTTAATGTATACATCAAGGGATATATATAAATAGGATCTGACAGGTAATAGGATGTGTGCTTTCTGCTTCATTTCCTGTTCCTTGTTTAGTTGTGGGCTTAGAGTAGATTCACCCAGCCTATTATCTATTCGATTTAAGTTATATATGTTATGTACACATTAAGTCATCATAAGGGATACCAGGTATGGGTTAAGTCATAGGACACTAATTCAATGCATAGTTTTCAAGTACAAAGCATACTTTTCAAACATAACTTTTGGCAATCAAAAACTAGAAACTTACGAGTAAAGGGTTTAATCCATTTTATTAAACCAGTGTAAACTTAAAGGACTTTTAGGTGATTGACTCTATAATACCTTAGTTTATACATCATGGTTATATATCATTAATACCCAACAGATAGTTGGATGTGTGCTTTTCGCCTTATTTCGTGTTCCTTGTTTGGTTGTGGGCTTAGGACAGATTCACCCAATTAACTATCTAGTCGATATTATATTATATATAGCCAGTATAAACTAAGTGATTATAGAAGTAATCACTGTGGTCACTATTTTATTAAAAGAAATAAGGGTTTTCTTAAAGGATATTTTCATTAAATATAAATGAACTATTACAATTAAATCCATGAGTAATAAGTGAATACACCAGGTTATATACAACGAGGACCTAACAAACAATGGGATGTGTGCTACCCACCTTACTTCCTGTTCCTTGTTTGGTTGTGGACTTAGGGTAGATGCGCACAATCGATTGTTTGTTTACTCTAAGTTTAATATAACTTGTATCCATTTAGTACTCATAGAAAGGATTGTAGAATCATTTTTATGTAGCTTTCATCAAAATAGGGAAATATAGGATTTTCTAGAGGAACGGGTGAACTTTTCTAAAACAGACTTATAACTTACTACATTTCAACTACATTTTTACTACAACTTTCTACAACTTACTTACCTCACTAAAATCTTATGAACTCACCAACTTAATTGCTGATAAACTCTTTCAAATAACTTGTATTCTCAGGAAACTAGTGGATAGGTGTGACAACATGAAATTTATCCCGTCACAGTAAACCCTTTTCCGCTAATAAAACTCGCTTTATTAAATTGTTCCGTTAACCTTTTTGGATTAGGTTAATTAAATTGGGACTTTTTATTATGACTTCATGAGTGTCCAAACGAATTAGAAACACGTGAAACACCCTCAATATCCCCTTGAAATTTTTTAGTTACAATGAAGTCTAATTACGACCATTTAATCGGGTATGACCATAAACCCCGTTTAACGTCAGTATCGGGTATATTTCCACCGAGCCACAAACTCAAACCCCTATATAAGGGTGATTAAACCTCATTTACACCATTTTCACTCTCTCTCTCTACTCTCTCTCTCTCTACAAGTTACTTTCGATCCAAAATCACCCTTTTCGAGCTCCAAAATCGTAAGTAATCTATCCTACCTTGTTGTTTAGCTTGATATACCTATAAATTCGTGTTTAAATCACCCAAAACCCTCCTAATCATGTGTTTATGGCCCAAGAATACTCTTGGACCGCAAACACTCATAAATGGGGTTTTGAAGCCCCAAAACCCTTCTAAACCACTTATGGAGCTTAGTTATGACTTAGGGGCTTACATGAAAGGACTTAGAACACCAAAATCTTAACATATGAGGAGTGAACATGAGTTTACGACCCAATAACACTCTTGGACTGTAAACCCCTCTTCTTGGGCCATGAGCACCAATTAAGGTGTTAAATTTGCCCATAAACACCTCCTAAGGCTTGGGTAAATGTCTAGAATCAACCACCAATGAAGTAGGGGCATTAAACATCAAAGAAACTATGGACTTAGGAGTTTACGACCGTAAACCCCCCAAGGATTGGTCCATGGGCCGTAAACTCCCTTAAGAAGGCCAAATGATGCCCTAACTTCCCCCTTTGGCTTGGAAAAATGCATAGAACCTTATACTCTTTCATTTAAGACCTTAAATCATGAGTTGAAGGACCAAGTGAGAGTTTACGGCCGTAAACTCTATGTTTACAACCATGAACTACCTTAAATGGTTCATTTTGAGCCATAACCCCTTCCTATGCCGTAGATTGGAACCTAGCCTAATTCTACAAGAGATATAAGACCTTTAAACATCCAATAACACACCACCCATGAGCTTACGGCCGTAAACTCATGGGGATATGGTCTTAGGGCCGAAATCTCCATAAAGAGTTTACTCTTGAAGAGTAAACTCCCTAACTAGGCCATACACTCCCTTATTACAACCCAATAGCCTCCTAGCACTTGACCAAAGTGTTTTCCGCACATTAGGATGCTTATATGTGCTTAATTAGTATTATAATCACTAATTGTATGTAAACATATGTCATTATATGTTAATAGTGTTGGATTAATGTCTAAGTCCATAACTATATTTGGTATGTACTTGACCCGACCCGGCATGGTCCATTTGGGTTGCACTTCACCGACACAATTTATATGGATAATCTTTTGAGAATAGTATGTTTATGATTAATATTAATATATTATAAGTTCTAATATATTATTATGGAATCATATTATTTAATTAGTATTGATCAAGAATAAATTTATAATTAATTAAGTGATCAAAAGGAACTAATTAAATATGGACTCTTATATATATGGAATGGGCCAAGTTCATTTAGGTTGGGCTAAGCTTTCATGGATAGTCCATGGAGTGTTTAACCCATGGATCCTAGGAAATTATAGGTCATGGGTATTAGGGTTTAACCCTAATCCTCCATACTATATAAAGATGTCCTTGGTTAGTGAAATGGGCACTGGTGTGGATACACTAAAGAAGGGCTAGCCAATTTCACTAGAGAGAACCAAGTAATCATATTCTCTAAAGTATTCCAAGGTGTCTTGGTGATTTGTGATTCCACTTGAGGCTTCCATACTATTGGGGCTAAGCTCTTAAAGCTTGAAGACATCAAGCTACATCAAAAGGTATGTATTCTATCTTGTTACATTCATTGATTTGTATGCTAGATTAGGATAATACCTTGGAAGTTCTTATTTGCATGTATAATAGAGAAAACATAGATCCAAGGTATTTAGGGTTGCATGTACACTTAGGGAGTGTTAGAATGCTCAAAACCCAACAGTGGTATCAGAGCCTAGGCTTGTTTTCTTGTTATACCTGCAATAGAAGCTGAAAAAACGAATTTGGTGCTGTCTGATCATCAGACTCGGCGAGTCCATCAGAGGACTCGGCGAGTCCATGCCTAAAAATTGATGAATTCGATCCAACTCGCCGAGTTGGTTCATGCACTCGACGAGTTGGACCCCCAGACAGCATAAACTCGACTTTTTTGGCTAGAAATGGACTAGGAACATTACCCTAAGTTGTTTTTGAACTTATAAACTTGTTTTTGGTGTGGTAATGTTCATGCTAATCCATTTTCAAAGATAATTGTCAATAGATTCATGTTTTGTATTAGTTTAAGGTTTAGACTAATTACATGAAAAGTTTGATTTGAATTATCTTGTTCTTATGAGTTGCTTAGATTAATAGAAAAGTTAATTGAAATAGTTGTTTTCAATCCATTTTAATCTAAGAGTTGAGTATAAAATGTGTTTGTGTAACTTGTCCTCAAGTTACATGAAGAGTCACATTAAAGACTCATAAAACTCATAAAAGTTGGCAATGGTTACAAAATGAAGAGTCTTGTGTCATTGAATAATTTTTATGACTCCATAACTTGTCCTCAAGTTATGGAAGTTCAAGAGTCACTTCATTAAAAGAAAAATATGTAACCATAATTAAATCCATAAGTTATAAAATAAAGAAAAAGTTAGTTCTTTTATTAGTTTAAAGTCTTCCATAACTTGTCCTCAAGTTATGGAACTTGAAGAGTTTTTGGATTAAAACTACTTTAAACACATAAGTTATGGAATTAATTAGTTTTGAATAGTTTCAAAACTTGCCCTCAAGTTTTGGAATTTGAAAAGTTTTCCTTATGAATACTTTAATTCCAAGTTAGCCCTTAGAATGTTAAAAGTTAAAATTCAACCCTTATACTTTATAATATTATAAGTTAATAATATATATATGTATAAGAGTAAAGTCAGTCTTACCGCTAGTATGCCTCATTCACGAAGCCGGTCTATAAGGTGGGTATAAGGTTGTTGCCTATAAAATGGCAACTTAATGGGTGTCCACTCTCACCCACCGCTTGCTTGACTGGTGGAGGGTCGTTAGCCGAACGGGTTTGACAAGACTAGAATTCTCCCTTCATTAAAAGTATTAATGATAATACTAAGTAACTAAACTCTTAATAATACCCAATCTTAGTTACTTAGGAAAAATGTGAATAAGGTGCTAACCCATGAAATTACACTTTACACTTTGTCTATGTCGTTAGCGGAGCGTGTGTGGTTAACCGGCACACTAACTTGGACTTAACAAGGTAGGTAAAGGGTGACTTAATATTTATCATAGTATCGATGGAGCGTGTGTGGTTAACCGACACATCGATTGAGGGGTAATTTATTAAGGGTACCAAGTGATTTGCATGGTTACTTCACACCTTGTTTTGTGATCCTCGGCATCCCAGTCACAAAACCTGAAGGGCACACTCGAGATTGAAACATGCCTTTGAACAGTTCAATGAATCTCAAAGATCTAGGAGTTTCAAAACCAATTAAAACCTAATAATACATTTCGTTTATCTTGGTGGAAATTGGTGAATCATCATTCACCTACCTTCAAATATTTTATAGCTTGGATTACGGCACACCTCTTCTAAGTTATAAAATAGTTTGTTGGGTCCTAGCCTCAATATTTCATATTGGGTGTCATATTAAGGACTTTAAATCAACTATCTTGAATATCTCCCAAAAGATGTCTGGTTTAGACACCTATGATCTTCCCAAATCTCTTGAAACAAGGTTTCCTAAATGAAGATGATGTCCCTTGGAAATCATACTTCTTTCTCCTCCTCCAATTATTCTCCCTAACCCATAAGTTCTTGAAAAGTTTAAGGTCACTCAAGCCCTATTGGCAAGGCAAGGTCTAGGTGTGATCACATCTTGGAGATGTAGTCACATATTGACAAGCCGGGAGAGTTGGGTGTCAAAGTCTTGAGAAAGTTGGTGGTTCAATCACTTTCTAAGTCACATAGTGAGTTCCTTTGGGACACCTATGAAACAGACTATGACAAGACCCTTAATGATCTTATCTATTTGCTAAGATCAACTTCCTAAAACTTTATGGACATTGAAAATGATGACATTGGATATCTAGTAAAGCTCTCTCTTCCCAGTGGAAAGGGATCGGCCATAGTCAACTCGGTTGACCAAATGGTAAAGAGAAAAGCTAAGTCTGTGATAATCCCGTGTACCATTATCAAAGGGTCCATATGTTTATATTGCCAAAGGAAGGGGCATTGGTTGCGAAGCTGCCAAATTTACCTAAGGATGTTAAAGTCAATAAGTTTGACTCTACTTCAGGTAAAGTCCACTATCTAACTCTGTTAAGTTTCTAATCTGAGATTCTTGATACATGATGTGACTGGGTCACATGGTGATGTTTTAAGAATCAAAGAAAAGTGAAGAAACTTAAAGAAAGAATATGCTGAATCTGATGGCGTAGATGGATTTCTATCGCATAGTTTGAAGATCGGATTCTTGAGCTACTTCTTAGGAGTTATGAGATATTGCTTAAGGAATAGATAACAACATGTTTTCATATGGATTGTAAGGATTAGTTTTTCCGCAATGTTTTAAAATAAAAGGAAGTTTTTGATTTTATTTATTTTAAAATATCCTTACAATGGCATTTGAGGAAAAATTGTTGCTTATATGATTCCATTAAGAGTAAGAGTGGAAATATGAAATTGATTCTTTCATTTGTGGTAATGTCTATATTTACCAAATAAGGAAAGATTCCCATCACCCAAGTTTCAATTGGACCGAAACTTGGAATCATGCAAGTTGTATAGCATGATGAATGAGAACTTTCAAGTTTTGGAAAATTAGGACTAATTACTCGGTCACATGGATGTGTGAGTCAAGTAAAGGAATAAGGGATCGAGTACACATTCTTGTGCACTGATTAAGTCCACCACAAAAGATTGATAAGATTATTCGTCATAATTTACTAAAGCTCAGTAAATATGATTATACTTACAAGCTTAAGTGTAACTCTGAGACATTGGAAAAGGTTCCAATGTATGGCAGGGCGAATAAGAAGAATCAAATTAGGCAGAAGGATAAAAGTTTCTCATATCTGAAAAGATGGGAGAGTACTTTAGTATCAGTTTTGTGATCATCCTAATGATTAAGAAACCATATCAAAATTAGTTCTCTAAGGAAATCTTAGTGCATTCTTATGACTAAGAAGAGGAACTTGAATTGTTGAAGTGGTTAAATCAAGAAGATGAGTCATACTTCGTTCCAATACAAGTCTTAGAGTCATACTCCAAGATTGTAACTTGAGTGACATGTCTCAAAAGAAGGTTAAAACACTTGTCAAATGTAAGAGTAAAAGTTTTCTACTCTTGTACATTTGAAATTGGTAAGTTGTGATGTTTTGGATAAAACAAAGACCAACTTAGGCCAATTGTGTGAAGTGTTTGTCTTGATTAGAATCCACACTATCTCTTGGATATTTGAAAAGGGAGTCTTATAGGTCAAGAGGACAGTGGGATACTGTTGGATTAATGTCTAAGTCCATAACTATATTAGGTATGTACTTGACCCGACCCGGCATGGTCCATTTGGGTTGCACTTCACCGACACAATTTATATGGATAGTCTTTTGAGAATAGTATATTTATGATTAATATTAATATATTATAAATCCTAATATATTAATATGGAATCATATTATTTAATTAGTATTGATCAAGAATTAATTTATAATTAATTAAGTGATCAAAAGGAACTAATTAAATATGGACTCTTATATATATGGAATGGGCCAAGTTCATTTAGGTTGGGCTAAGCTTTCATGGATAGTCCATGGAGTGTTTAACCCATGGATCCTAGGAAATGATAGGTCATGGGTATTAGGGTTTAACCCTAATCCTCCATACTATATAAAGATGTCCTTGGTTAGTGAAATGGGCACTAGTGTGGATACACTAAAGAAGGGCTAGCCAATTTCACTAGAGAGAACCAAGTAATCATATTCTCTAAAGTATTCCAAGGTGTCTTGGTGATTTGTGATTCCAATTGAGGCTTCCACACTATTGGGGCTAAGCTCTTAAAGCTTGAAGACATCAAGCTACATCAAAAGGTATGTATTCTATCTTGTTACATTAATTGATTTGTATGCTAGATTAGGATAATACCTTGGAAGTTCTTATTTGCATGTATAATAGAGAAAACATAGATCCAAGGTATTTAGGGTTGCATGTACACTTAGGGAGTGTTAGAATGCTCAAAACCCAACAAATAGGTCACTAAGTGTGTTCAAGTCTTTACTTGGCACCGAGCACCCAACTGACACCTCCGTCTGATCCACCCGCAACAGGTGAGTTCATACCCCTGAATTAACCTTTTAAATGATTTTAACTGCTTTTATAGGGGGGGGGGGGAATACAAGTTGAACTGTACAGTTATTAGATAAATCACAAGTGATTAATAACTGTATAGCAAAATAGATTATTTTTGCATGTTAACTGTTTTATCCAGCTTAAGATGTTCCAATCTCGCTTTCAACTCTTGTTAAAGTATAAATTTCTCTTCTAGATTATCATAAGTATTTGAAAGGTTTTCCGAAGGTTTTTCAAAGGTTTTCCAAAGTTTTTTCAAGCTTGGTTACTAAAGAGACATCAAGTCGTAATTTCTTGTAAAAGGTTTTCCAAAGGTTTTCTTCACTTAATCTGTTTTATCAAATCGTTTTCAAAGCTTGTTTTACAAAAATGACATCAAGTTGTAAATTCTTATTTGTAAAGGTTTTCCAAAGGTTTTACCGAAGTTTTCTTCTATGCTTCTGTTTCGTTAAATGCATGCCTATATTTGTATAATTATATAAATAATGTTTAAAGGACTTAGGAAGGCTAGTTCGCTCTATTTCCTTTTCCTCGTTGGGATGTGGTCTGGTGGGTATTGGTTATCCATCCGAAGGTCATTTAAACATTAATTATATATCATGTATACATGTATGGACATAAAATCTCTCTCTCTCTCACTCAGCCAATTCATTGCCTTGAGTAGTACAGGCATCCTTCTATTATTCATGTTTCTGGAACCCTAGTAACTATTATAGGAATAGTTAGGAGACTCTATCTCTATCTCTATCTCTATCTCTATCTCTATCTCTATCTCTATCTCTATCTCTATCTCTATCTCTATCTCTATCTTTATCTTTATCTCTATCTCTATTTCTCTCTATCTCTATTTCTCTCTTTTACTTTAGAATGTGACACACTATTTCCCTCTACGACGCTTCATTGCGCCAACGCCGTGTGACCAGAGTCTCTGGGAAGGAGAGCGAACATCATGTGTATAAATCTATACGGGACTAACTCTCCCACACCCAGACTACTAGCTACAGTCCGAACCGGTAAGGCCCATGGGTGACATAATGCCACTACCTCTAATGCCACTACCTCTACGCGTGACCTGGAGGGTCATCGGATGCTCTATCGTTGATCAGCATGGTTACATATGGGTTCACATTCACCTCTTTTTGTTTTAGACTTTGGTAGCTGTATCGTTCACTCGATACTGTCTGGAGTCAGTATTTTCTTGTTTTAGACTTTGCTAGCTATATCGTTCATTCAATACTGTCTGGAGTCTGTACTTCCTTTTGTTAGACCGAGCCAGGCGTATCCTTCATTCGATACTGTCCTGGAGTCTATGATTTCTTTTGCCTTAGTCAGTAGTATTACTGCTGAGGAATATATTATTTTTCCCCTAGTATTTTTACTAGTGATAATCTCATATTTTCTTTAAAGTCAATACCGTATTTTGGTAATGATAGTATTAAGGGGAAAATTACTCTTTAAAACATAACTCTGTCGAGTCTTGGTAGAAGACTACTTTTATTTAGAAAATATAGGATTTTTTTGGAAAGGACGCTAATATACCGTAGATTCTAAACTACTATCTTTCATGAAGTTATTTTGCATAAAAATGCATATTTATACAGATGACACTAAATACTTATGGACTCACCAGCATTATAAAAATTCTGATACTCGCTTTCAAAATAACTTGTATTCTCAGGTCAGTGATAGACAGGTACATCCCGAGAGCTTTTGTGGAGACAGCCTAGTATCGAGCTGCATCCATGTTATGTTCTGTAATTACTTTGATATTACTATAACATGTAACTGATGTAAAATTATTACAATTAATGCAATGGTTGTTGTACTTTGATTACTATACTGCATATGTTGTGATACTTGACATGACGTCATCCACCCCAGAATGTTACCGCCGTTCCGGTTTTGGGGTGTGACAGATTGGTATCAGAGCATTGTTTATAGTGAGCTCAGTATATCAATTCTTAAAAGATATACAACCTATAAATACATAGGGATAAAACACTCTGACCAAGAATTATACTTTAAAATATAACCATATTTTACCAAAGTATTAGAACATCCAGATTCTAAACACTCGAACAAAAGTATCACAAGAAGAACAAAATAAAAGTCTTTGGATGTTGACCACTACCGTCAAACCTGGGCAGTTATGTAATCGTAAGCTGGAATAAATGTAACATGATCAACTACATTTATTCGAGATGCGATGAACGTGTGCTTGGGAGTGATGGTGGCGTTGCAACAGGTCTGAAACTTACCAAATAGGAATGCTAGAGCCAAACATAAAGTTTAAAAATACTATGGGAGTATTTTGGAATACTAATAGACTCACATTAATCCCATAATCATATTCAGAAGTTAAGAATCAAACAAGAAATTAAAATACCATAGGGGTATTTTAGGATCCATAGATAACCTTGTGTGAAAAACTAAAAAGATCCTTATTGATATACCTATGATTACAAAGGGTATACTTCCAAGGTTATATATAATAAGGATCCCATAGACTAAGAATGTGTGGTTTCGCTCTACTCCCTTTTCCTCGTTGGGATGTGGATATAGAGTAGTATCACATATTCGAAGGCCTATCGGATCTAGGTTATATATAATTTGTGTACCCTATGTAATTTTAGCAGGACTCGATACGGATCACCCAGTGAAATGTTAATAATCTCTTAGGATTTTCTAGACATTTCCATTCTCGTACGAACCCTGTAGAAAACCTTATCCACTTCAGTGTTCGACAGAAGAGTTGATTCAGACCCAGAAGAGGTTCATTGAGAAGATTTCCAGTTCGGAAATAAATGAACTAGGACGAGACTATTGAAACCACCAAGTGCCTATACCTTTTATGGAGATCGGTGGGAGATTATCCTGAACTTCCGAGAATTCTAGTCATCCATCATGAAGCGATGACACTCAGAGTCAGGATCAGAAGTAAGGCGGAGTAGAGATTCAGTATGTCTACACGAGAAGAGAACCGTAGGTATCTATCCGAAAAAAACCAACGCCGGTCCCAGTCTAGGATGAGAGGTAGACAGAGGGAGCCAATACATGGAACCCGAGAAGTGTCTTTTCCTCATTATTGTCGCGCTAATACACCCATAAAATAATACAATTTAGTGAGTTAGTGATTACACTACTCACACTATGTGTTAAGTAAATCGCCG
Source organism: Lactuca saligna (assembly GCF_052625555.1). Classification (NCBI taxonomy): domain Eukaryota; kingdom Viridiplantae; phylum Streptophyta; class Magnoliopsida; order Asterales; family Asteraceae; genus Lactuca; species Lactuca saligna. The sequence goes on along the minus strand of NC_136417.1, from coordinate 171,793,088 downwards.
TTCTCCGTCGCAAGTAATACGATTAGATCGTATCCCAAAACCTCGATTTAGAGTGTTTAGCCATAAGTCTTCATGAGCCTTTCTTTCCGCAGTCTTCGTTCCGAACTCCCCTCAAATCTTTCCAAGCCGGAGAGTGAATCTCTCCAATATAAAGATAACTTAGTAGGAACGACTCCCATCTTATAGTTTTCCGATACTCTTACTCCTACCTTGAATACCCGGGCTACATCATAGGGATGTAGGTCGACACTCAGATAACCAATATCCGCGGCGCGGGAAAAATTTATGCCTATTATAGTAAGGATAGATACGTCTAGAGTTAAACATCGTCTCTTATCAGCTTGTGTTCCTTTCCGTGTAGGAAAACCATGCCTCCGAAGAAACATAACCAATCTGCTGGCAAGAAACCGACTCTCCTATTCGATGAAGCTTCGTTCCAAGCTGTAGTCTCGACAGCCGTAGCAGCTGTCATGGCTCATCTGAATGCTAACAATGCCAATGTTAGCAAGAGCCCTATCGGGATTCCCGATCCTAGCAATGGACGGCAGCAACCAACTTCTGCGTACCCAGCCACCCAAGAACCTCAACCAAATCCACTGAAGAGAAAGTTCAAGAACGAGGAGGGAAGTACCTTGGCTCAAGGACCTTCCGAAGGGCAACGAGCTGAGACAGTCAATACCCCTGCCAACCCTTCCATCCCAACACCTAGAAGACCATACCTAGGAAACCTTCCCCACTGCAGCAAGTGTAGCTACCATCATCATGATATATGTCGAGAATTCTTTTGCGCTAGGTGCAACAAGAAGGGGCATACCGCTCGTACCTGTAGAACCCCAATTGATTTCATCATATCAACCACCAATGTGGCGACCAGTCCAATATGCCATCTATGTGGTGAGATTGGACACTTCAAGAGAGACTACCCAACTGAAGGAAACGACAAAGGCGCATGAGGAGTCTAACTCTAAATACCTAGGAAGAGTCATCAAGGAAGCCGATATAACTTTTTGGTACGTCTCTCAATCCTAGATAACTAACCGAAAACATTAAAAGGCTAATTCTAAATGTAATTACTCCCACATGAAGGTGAAAGTCGCAGCACTGTTGTAAAATTCAAAATTTCATCAGGTAAAGCTATAATGGCTCGATATATACGTTAAAGCCATGTATAATTAAGGTGGATAGACCTAGAGTGAGTGATGCTGCCTCATTTCCTATTCCTCGTTTGGTTGTAGATCAAGGGAGGAGTCGCTCAGTCAACAGTCCTTCCCACGTTAATTATACATGACTAGTATATGCTAGTCGATTATAGAAAGGCCTCGTGAGAATCCATACATGAAAAGTACATTATTCCGAAACCTCAGGACCCTCTATAGTTCTGCATTGACTCTATCGGTCCAAGTATCCGCGAAAGTGATACACGGAACAAAACCCGAGACGCCAAGAACTTGTGTGCCCGTTCAGCACATGGCCCTATCGACCCTCACTCTATATCATGTCGATGTATGCCAACTTCGACGCCTCTATTAATCATGGTTCGACTTAGTGGAATCAAGTGTAAAATCCTAGTGCTGTGTAAAAAGAACTTTCACAGTAGCCATTTCGGTAGATAAAGGTTCTTCCAAACCTAAAAATAAAACCTAATGAGATCCGTCAGTCGTCTCACTTACCTAAAACTTTCCGAAACACCCCGGAGTAGGGTATCGCGCGCTGTTAACCAACCCTTTCTTAGATAGATAGAACCCGAAGCGAAAGACACCGCAGGTATTTCAGAAGACGGTAACCACCCGAAGCTTACTCCGTAGATCCCCCAAAAAGACCCTTAGCACCTCACAATCAGGTTCGTGAACCAAGAGGAAAGAACTCATGGGGTTAATGTACTACTACTGAGTATATGCACTAGAGTGGTATATAATTCAGATCAATAAGATTTAAGATGTGTGCTTCCTCCTTACTCCCTGTTCCTCGTTGGGTTGTGGGTTTGGGGTGGAGCCGCACAACTGAACATCCTGTCGACCTCAATTATATATGGCTTGCATACACCAAGTATTAGTGGTTAAGCCAAGTATGAGCTCTACCACGAACCCCATAATAAAACGCTTCATCCTATCCCATAGAATAGGAACTAGAGTCAAGAGAACCACTGCGGGTTGAGCTACTAAAATGACCACAAATCCGAAATTTGTTGTCATCCCAGTTAAGCCAACATAGTAGCTAACACCCTCAGTTGGTAAATAAATCTAAGTCGTAAGAGCCAAGGACATTGACTACGACCATCCATTCACGCTTAATCCCACGAATTAAGCATCTCAGCGGATATCCCGGAAACCTGGAAGCTGCGATAAGTTAAACTCTGAGAAGAGTGGATGAAGAGATTAGAAGTTCCGAGTAACGGGACCCTATACTTCTAGACTTAACCTATATCAAGAAAACTCAGAACCACCGGAAGAGTAGTTGCAGAAGATGCTCGCACTACTCAGGCACTTCGTCCAGCCTGTTACTGACAAGTAGGGCCTAGGAAACTCCGCCTCCTCACGTGGAAGAAGTCACCGTCGCCCTGTAGACAATAGACTGCATTCTCCGAAGTGAATACTAGAATGCCAAGAACCACATGATAACCTCCACAGCAAAGAATACTTGAATAAAGTACGAAAGTAGGCTGCGTTAAGCCTTATAACCCAGATCCCGAAGAGATTATAGACTTGACACCAGTCTAGTTGTTAGTCGATGGGTTATACAAGAGTATCACGCGCTTTCTGCAACTGAAATAAACCGACACCTTAGAGAATAGGGCATGTCTTAGAGATTCATTGGACTACTAGGTGTTCCAAGAATACTATCTCGCACAGAGATAGTAGAACCACCTCCCGAGATAGTCCAACACTGCAAAAAATCTCTAAGGCTTGAGTTAGCCCTGAGCAGAGCTTGCTATTTATGAAACAACATATCAAGTAAGAGCATGATTCTTTCCCGTTAGGAATCATATTGTGAAAGCGTCAACTAGACGATGATGAAAAGTTTAAAAACTTTCTAAACAATCGTCTGGTAAAACCCTATCTCACCGACTACGAGAGTTTTCGTTAGAAACATCTCAAGAACCAGAAATGCAGGTTCATTTTGCATTAAGTTGAGATAGACACCCTGCAGCAAATAGATGCCCGTAGACATCCAATTTATCCAATGATCCAGAAAACCTCTGAAAGCCAATCAGAAGGAAACACGAATCCAAGGACGACTCAAACCTTCTAAGAACCAGCCCGAAGAACTACACCTCAGTAAGAGGGAATTTTAGAACTTCAAAATGGCGATCACGCTAGTGATGATCTCACCATAGAAGTACATTATGTTCTAAGTACTGAAAAGCTCTATCTTCCCAAGAGCGTAGGACCATCCGAGATTCTTGATAAGAATGGGTCCAACCCTTATCAGACCACGACTACTTTCAGAAGTCCATAAGTTTCACCCCAAATCGATCCACGTCCTAGACATGAAAGACTGCTTGCCCGACGTAACTCTCTAAATCCCACTTGTCTTGATAGAAATCATTGGGAACCCTAACTTCACAGACGAACCTGTAGGAATCGCTAACTGAACGAAACGAAATCCGCATCCCGTTAAGTGAAGGTTTGCTGGAACGCCAAGCAAAGGCCGGAGTTCACTTGGGAGCGCGAGGACCAACCGGATAGGAAGTACCCTCATCTCTCTACCCGATTGTTCATGCCACTTCCTTGCCAAACCCTAATTTCAGGACGAAATTCTATTTAACGGGGGGATGATGTGACAACCTGAAATTTATCCCGTCACAGTAAACCCTTTTCCGCTAAAAAAACTCGCTTTATTAAATTGTTCCGTTAACCTTTTTGGATTAGGTTAATTAAATTGGGACTTTTTATTATGACTTCATGAGTGTCCAAACGAATTAGAAACACATGAAACACCCTCAATATCCCCTTGAAAAGTTTTAATTACAATCAAGTCAAATTACGACCATTTAATCGGGTATGACCATAAGCCCCATTTAACGTCAGTATCGGGTAGATTTCCATCGAGCCACAAACTCAAACCCCTATATAAGGGTGAGTAAACCTCATTTACACCCTTTTCACTCTCTCTCTACTCTCTATCTCTCTCTACAAGTTACTTTCGATCCAAAAACGCCTATTTTGAGATCCAAAATCGTAAGTAATCTATCCTACCTTGTTGGTTAACTTGATATACCTGCAAATTCGTGTTTAAATCACCCAAAACCCTCATAATCATGTGTTTACGGCCCAAGAACACTCTTGGACCGCAAACACTCATAAATTGGGTTTTGAAGCCCTAAAACCCTTCCAAACCACTTATGGAGCTTAGTTATGACTTAGGGGCTTACATGAAAGGACTTAGAACACCAAAATCTTAACATATGAGGAGTGAACATGAGTTTACGGCCCAAGAACACTCTTGGACCGTAAACCCCTCTTCTTGGGCTGTGAACAGCAATTAAGGTGTTAAATTTGCCCTTAAACACCTCCTAAGGCTTAGGTAAATGTCTAGAATACCCCACCAATGAAGTAAGGGCATTAAATATCAAAGAAACTATGGACTTAGGAGTTTACGACCGTAAACCCCCCAATGATTGGTCCATGGGACGTAAACTCCCTTAAGAAGGCCAAATGATGCCCTAACTTGCCCCTTTGGCTTAGAAAAATGCATAGAACCTTATACTCTTTCATTTAAGACCTTAAATCATGAGTTGAAGGAGCAAGTGAGAGTTTATGGCCATAAACTCTATGTTTACAGATGTAGACTCCCTTAAATGGTTCATTTGGAGCCATAACCCCTTCCTATGCCCTAGATTGGAACCTAGCCTAATTCTACAAGAGATATAAGACCTTTAAACATCCAATAACACACCACCCATGAGTTTACAGCTGTAAAATCATGGGGATATGGTCTTAGGGCCGGAATCTCCATAAAGAGTTCACTCATGAAAAGTAATGTGACAACCCGAAATTTAGGGCTACTATTATAACCGTCAATCTATCCATGAATCTCTTGTTTATCCGAATTACTGATTTTTAATGCACCTAAAGTAAAACAAATAATTTTATTCCATTTATTATATGATGTCATATGATACATTGCTTCCGAGTGTGTAAATCGTCAACATAATCAAAACGCTTAAATGACAACGTTAATCAATGCGTTTGAAAAACTGAAATTTTGCATTAACCAGTTTTGAGAAAAAAACATTAAAATATTATAGTAAATGTTCCCCTATTTCCGAAAATATAAAGAATGTCTAAAACGGAGTTCGTATGCAAAAGATACGACCATTTTAAGAAAACAGACAGTAAAACACTAGTTTTCCTTAATCGCATAAAACCGATCGATCCGTTGAGGTACTTACGCTTTGCCGACGAGATTTCCGAGAGTGTTTTTGGACTCTGGCTATAGTCTAATATTTAGTTTCACATTCAAAATACTTTTAATAAAAATATTCACAAAAATCGTGAAACGGACACCGCGAGCCGTTTAGATGTAAAACTTCAAACGCAATTTCCCGGAAATCTATAACTCCAAAAATTAATCTGTTTGATGTTCCGAAATCCTTGAATTAAACTCTATCTAACGGTACTCTCGAAAATTTTTCTCAATGCACGGATCCCGAGGCACCCGGTTTTCAGTGTTTTGGGCAATTAAAAAAAAAAGAATAACCCATGTGGGGCCCACATATGACTTAAGAGCCCAAAAATATGATATTTCCCTCCCTTGTATCATCCCACGTGACTATATCTTCTCCCCTCTCCTTCTTTGTGTGCAAGTTTGAGCAAGAGAGTACATGATGAGTTGGAAGTATGGCTTTAAAACAAATGTGTGTGCATTGTTTTACTATAAATAGAGTGGCATCCTCACTTCAAAAACACACCTCAACCTTCAGCTTCTCTTCTCTCACTCTTGATATCTATCTCTTTAGCAATCTCTCTCTATATCTCTCTCAACATCTCCTCTCTATCTCACTCTCGGCTACACCCAACACCACCACCATTTCACCAACTAAACCCACCCAAACCCCTCTTTGATTGCCGCCCTCCCCACTATCTTTATCCCTCCCTTCATTGATCATCAAAAAGTGGAGTAGCAAAGCTGTCGGACATTCTCATCATCTTCATACCTCCAGCCGCTGTAAAGCCACCACCACCCGCCACCTGTGTTGTTGTTGCTGCTTTGTAAGTCCTCCTCCTCCACACCTTGTCTATTCGCTGCTTGTTTTCTTTCGTCATTTACCGAGAACCAAAAGATCATTCGTTTTTCATTTTTTCCTTTTGTTCGTATGCATGTGACGAGGAGCATGTATCAGGAGGTTAAAACCTCCTGATTAACCATTTCCAATTTCATTTAACTGTTTAAACATGCATTCCAAATAAATCCTTTTAACCCCAATTCCTAATTGCTTTTCGGACTAGTCCAAAAGCTTGAAAAGCTACTTTAAAATGTTCATAAACTACCCCATCTTGGAAACTTTATATGAAAGAAGTCCTAAACTCAAAATTTACATTTCAATTATTTATATTTGACCGTATCTTGTGATTTATTTGCAAGATAAATCCAATATTTAATATTATAAATTAAACAAATCACTTTTAGTCCTTATTTGGAAATAACTTAACAAATTAAGTCTAATTCGTTTATACGCATACCCTATACTTTGACTGAGTTACCAAACTACCATCCACATACTAATTTATGTTAACATTTTCTTAGGAAACTAAATTATCTTCTAGTATTGTGTTCACGACAACACATTTAGGCTTTTCTCACTTCACTTACTCGCCATACACACATTAAGGTGAGTGTTACGGCCCCACTTTTAAATATTTTCAGGGGGGAATACATGTAGTACTTGTATATCTAGTATATATCTATTTTCTAAATACTTTGTTTAAACAAACAACACTGCCGTTTTTATGTAATATGATTCACACAAAAATATTATTTATTACGCTACTACTTACGGTACGTGTACTAAGTAATATTTATCATACAAAATACATAAAAAAATATCATTGTTTTGTGTAAATACTTTACCAGTTTTAGAAATAATTGTTTAAACGCTTACATGTTAAGTAAACAAAATCGTTTTAAACCTCAATACTTTTATACGTTATTTTGTTAAGATAATACGATTAATAAAAATACCATATACGTTTCGACAAAAATTATGCTAAAACTGTATAGCCGATTATCAACTTGGTAGTCTAATTATACCTCATACATACATAGAAACATATAAGTTTATATAGTTATACAAGTATTGTACTCTTCAATGTGTACGCTTATCAAACATACTTGTCAATTACCTGTTTATCCGTATCTGTGGTTGTTAAGTTCAACCTTGGCGGATAACTTCATCCGTATATCCGTATGTCTGTTTATGACAAAAATATATAGGTTTATACGTTTATACAAGTTATAGAACTTGTATCTTAGGCTCATACATGTGCTTGTGTACACTATACTAAGTTTTGTCAACTGTTTAAACAAGTATCGTACACTTTATATGTATGATTATCAAATATACTTGTTGTTTATCCGTATCTGCGGTTGTTAAGTTCAACCTTGGCTGATAATTGTATCCGTATATCCGTATGTTTGTTTATCCGTATCTGCGGTTGTGAAGTACAACCTTGGCAGAAAACTTTATTCGTTACCCGTACAACCATGGATTTGGTTTCATTTCAAATACAATTTTAAGTATGGAATTACTTATGGAACATAACGTTTTGGCTTTAAAGATTCATTACAAACACAGTTTTAAGTATGGAATTACTTATGAAACATAATGTTTTGGCTTTCAAAGATTCATTACAAACACAGTTTTACGTATGGGTTTACTTATACAAACTATACATTTTGGCTTTTAAAGACTCATTGCAAACACTGTTTAACTATTGTTATACATACAAAAGATAATACTTTTTAGACTTACTAAAAGTATTACTTACATGTATTCTTAGGGGATCATCAGATAGGCTTTCAGGAAGAAGATTAGTCGTGGATTGCAGACGACCTAGCTAGCTTGTTCCTGTTATTTGCTTATCTGTTAAAGGCAACTACTGTACTATTACTATCTGTAAGAACCCTGTATTCAAACTTAATGATGGAATACAAATGCTATTTTTTTATCGTTGTACTTGTGCTATATATTTAGTTTATCTGTGATCCATGAACTTAGTCCCACTCCCGGCGTGTTCCGCCTTGGTCGGGGGTGTGACAAGTAAACTCCCTAACTAGGCCATACACTCCCTTATTGCAACCTAATAGCCTCCTAGCACTTGACCAAAGTGTTTTCCGCACATTAGGATGCTTATACGTGTTTAATTAGTATTATAATCACTAATTGTATGTAAACATATGTCATCATATGTTAATAGGTCACTAAGTGTGTTCAAGTCTTTACTTCGCACCGAGCACCCAACTAACACCTCCGTCCGATCTACCCGCAACAGGTGAGTTCATACCCCTGAATTAACCTTTTAATTGATTTTAACTGCTTTTATAGGGGGGGGGGATACAAGTTGAACTGTACAGTTATTAGATAAATCACATGTGATTAATAACTGTATAGAAAAATAGATTATTTTTGCATGTTACCTGTTTTATCCAGCTTAAGATGTTCCAATCTCGCTTTCAACTCTTGTTAAAGTATAAATTTCTCTTCTAGATTATCATAAGTATTTGAAAGGTTTTTCAAAGGTTTTTCAAGCTTGGTTACTAAAGAGACATCAAGTCGTAATTTCTTGTAAAAGGTTTTCCAAAGGTTTTCTTCACTTAATCTGTTTTATCAAATCGTTTTCAAAGCTTGTTTTACAAAAATGACATCAAGTTGTAAATTCTTATTTGTAAAGGTTTTCCAAAGGTTTTACCGAAGTTTTCTTCTATGCTTCAGTTTCGTTAAATGCATGCCTATATTTGTATAATTATATAAATAATGTTTAAAGGACTTAGGAAGGCTAGTTCGCTCTATTTCCTTTTCCTCGTTGGGATGTGGTCTGGTGGGTATCGGTTATCCGTTCGAAGGTCATTTAAACATTAATTATATATCATGTATACATGTATGGACATAAAATCTCTCTCTCACTCAGCCAATTCATCGCCTTGAGTAGTACATGCATCCTTCTATTATTCATGTTTCTGGAACCCTAGTAACTATTATAGGAATAGTTAGGAGACTCTATCTCTATCTTTATCTCTATCTCTATCTCTATCTCTATCTCTATCTCTATCTCTATCTCTATCTCTATTTCTCTCTATCTCTCTCTCTCTCTCTCTCTCCCTCTCTTTTACTTTAGAAGGTGACACACTATATCCCTCTACGGCACTTCATTGCGCCAACACCGTGTAACCAGAGTCTTCGGGAAGGAGTGGTAACATCATGTGTATAGATCTATACGGGACTGACACTCCCACACCCATACTACTAGCTACAGTTCGCGCTGGTAAGGCCCATAGGTGACATAATGCGACTACCTCTAATGCCACTACCTCTACGCGTGACCTAGAGGGTCATCGGATGATCTATCATCGATCAGCATGGTTACATATGGGTTCACATTCACCCCTTTTTGTTTTAGACTTTGCTAACTATATCGTTCACTCGATACTGTCTGGAGTCTGTATTTTCTTGTTTTAGACTTTGCTAGCTGTATCGTTCATTCGATACTGTTAGGAGTCTGTACTTCCTTTTGTTAGACTGGGCCAAGAGTATCCTTCATTCCATACTCTCCTGGAGTCTATGATTTCTTTTGCCTTAGTCAGCTGTATTACTATTGAGGCATATATTATTTTTCCCCTAGTATTTTTACTAGTGATATTCTCATATTTACTTTAAAGTCAATGCCGTATTTTGGTAATGATATTATTTAGGGGAAAATTACTCTTTGAAACATAACTCTGTTGAGTCTTGGTAGAAGGCTGCTTTTATTTAGAAAATATAGGATTTTCTGGAAAGGGCGCTAATATACCGTAGATTCTAAACTACTATCTTTCATGAAGTTATTTTGAATAAAAATGTGTATTTATACAAATGACACTAAATACTTATGGACTCACCAACATTATAAAAATGCTGATACTCGCTTTCAAAATAACTTGTATTCTCAGGTCAACGATAGACATGTACATCCCGAGAGCTTTTGTGGAGACAGCCTAGTACCGAGCTGCATCTATGTTATGTTCTGTAATTACTTTGATATTACTATAACATGTAACCGATGTAAAATTATTACTATTAATGCAATGGTTGTTGTACTTTTATTACTATACTGCATATGTTGTGATACTTGACATGATGTTATCCACCCAAGAACGTTTCCGCCATTCCGGTTTTGGGGTGTGACAATAGGTACTCGCTCTGGGAAGTCAGAAGATGGAGCAGTATAGCTTCAAGTCTTGTTTTGTTATTTGCTGATGTACTCTATGTTTTGTGAACACATACTTTGTAATACTTTCTTTCTAATGAAATTTTTTTTCATTACTTGCTTACTATGATACATGTCTTGTGATACTAAACATGACGTCCTCCACCCCCGAACGTTTCCGCCGTTCCGGTTTTGGGGTGTGACAGATTGGTATCAGAGCATTGTTTATATTGAACTAAGTATATCAACCTATAAAATATATACAACTATAAATAAAATGGGGCTTAAGTGCTCTGGATAATGATATATTTTAAGAGTATAACGATAAGTTATAAAAATATACCTACTTGCTTATACATGTACATACTAGAACGAGTATCACGAGGAGAACAGAACTAAAGTATTTAAAGGTTGAACACTGTCATCAAACCTGAACAGTTATGTAATCATAGCTAGGATCAATATAGCCTGATCAACTATATTCATTCGAGATGTGACCGACATGTTCTTGGGAGTGATGTGGAGTTGCAACGGTGTTAAAACTTACCTAACTCTATACAAAGGATCTATAGATCAGAATAAGTACATTACATTAAGATACTCTAGGAATATTTTAGGCACTATATAAATAACTTATGTGATAAATTAGAAGACCCTTACAGATTAGTCTATAATCTTGCAATGTATACCCCCAAGGTTTTATATAATTCAGATTTTGTAGACTTAGAATTTGTGATCCACGCTTCATTAGATGTTCCTTCTTTGGTTGTGGTTTTGGAGTAGGATCAATTATTCACAGGTCTATTTAATCTTGAATTATATACAACTTGTATACATTGTACAATTATAGAAGGACTCTGTAAGGATCACCCCATAAAGTTACCTTAAATCTCATAAGATTCTTTAGTCACTTCCATTCTCGCACGACAAGCTCACATAGATGTAACCATTTCCTAATGTTAGACGATAGAAGAGTCTAGGAGGAACAAGAGCAAGTTCTTGAGGAGCTTTCAAAGAGGGATCAACAGAAGTAACCAAAATGTCTGATGCGTCACACTAATAAATAATAATCTTGGTTAACTAAATGAGTGAGTGGAGACACTGCTCACATTATGTGTTAGGATTATTTTCTCTACATGTAGCTGGTAACAGTTATTCAAGTAACCGATATTCATTCGAGGATAGCCATTTCTAATTCATAAGGTTCATTTACTATAGACTTTTATGAATTGTTTCTAGAACCCTGTGGAAGTCAGGACCCGATACACTTAAAACTAGGATAACCTTGTCTTTTAACTTTCGGTTTGTGTCCATTGCTCTAGACTTATTCCGTATCATCTTTGTATTCTTTTAGCAAAGATGCCTCCTCGCAGATCAAACAGACGCACTACTCCGATAACTCTAATTCCCCACAAATTGATGCGGCAACTTTAAACGCTGCAGTAGCTGTGGCTGTGTCAACAACCATAGCTCAATATCATTCTACCGGTTCCAGCGGAGGTGGAACATCTGTTCATGCTACTCAAAGTGAGGTCCCTGTGCGCTCGAGAAAGTGTTCCTACAAGGAATTCATCAACTGCAAATCCCTTTCCTTTAATGGATATGGTGTAGTCATCGCCCTGATGCGATGGTTCGAGAAAACAGATTCGGTCTTCAAAAACTGTTCATGCCCAGAAGGGAGCAAAGTGAAGTTTGTTGCCTGCACCTTCCCTAACAGAGCCCTGACATGGTGGAACAACCATGTTAAGTCACTGAACCTATCAGTGGCTAACTCGATAGGTTGGGAAAACCTAAAGGAGTTAATGCTGGAAGAGTACTGCCCTAGGGGCGAAGTACAAAAAAACTGGAACAAGAGCTATGGGAACTCAATATGGTCGGCTCAGACATAGTGACCTACACTGATAGGTTTTGCGACCTGGCAGCACTATGCCCCGGGATGGTTACCCCGGAGAGCATGAAGATAGAAAGATACATCTAGAGTCTAGCTGCCCCAATCCCAGGAGATGTATTGTCTTCAAATCAGCCACATTTGGTAGTGCCAAACGCCTGGCCCAGGGACTCATTAACCATGGAGTCTGCCATGGTGTAGAAGTCCTCGTTCCCAAACAATCAAAGGGAAAGGACTATAATCAGAAGTCGGGGAAGAAGAAGAAGAAGAAGAAGAAGAAGCGAATAACCTAGGAAACCCCGCAAGAGCAACAAGCGATTACTATGTACGCCGCTACAACGCCTGCTGCTTCAACACCAGCCAGTAGGTATGCTAGAACCCTTCCGAAGTGTGGAAAGTGCAACTATCACCACACCGGAGTATGCCGGGAAATGTAGTGTCTGAACTGCCACAGAAAGGGACACACAGTCCGTTTCTGCAGGTGAAGTGTGGAAAGTGCAACTATCACCAAGCCTGTTATGGATTTGGTGAGACTGGTCACTACCAGAGGGACTGCCCGATAACAAAGAACTCGGGCGCGGATGGACGCATTCTGATGTTCTCCGCAGGAGAATTAACCCCAGAGTCGTCAACGAGCAGCGGTACGTCTTCGATCTAGTAATTACTTTAAAAATTAATTTATATTTATATAAGATTAAAACGTGGGGAAAACACTTAAAAGTAATTATAATAACTCACATATTGAAAAAGATCACGGTATTCAAGAGAATTAAAAAAATCCGTTTAGAGAAGCTATGATGGCTTTGCATATACATCAGGGTTGTGCATAACTAAGATGTTGCAGACTTAGAGTGAGTGATTCCGCCTTAATTCCTGTTCCTTGTTTGGTTGTGGATTTGAGGCAGAGTTACTCAGTCTACTGTTTTATTTATCTTAAATATTCATAACTTGTATATGACAGGCGATCGTAGTGGTACCAAGGAGGATCATGATATTAAGTATCATCACCAGTTATCAAAGCACTTTCATTTGTATGTATGTGCACATAGCGGTACGGTACATAGTAGTGTTAACATCAAAGGGAAACAGAAAGCACTAGAACATTTACTAAGAGTACATTGTCAAACATACTAGGGATGCATCATCGTATATCATACGTTTCTTTCAAATTGGCCAAAACTTTGTTTAGTAAAGAGTCTGTTCTATCATTCGTCATGAGTTGGCGTGGTCCTCACCATACTAACTTCATATGTTTCTATCGCCTCGATCGTCAAGTTTTGGAGACCTTCGTCATTCGTATAAAAAATCCGACCTAAAACTCAGTTTTATCTTTCGTATTCTAAACCCCGAAGTACTCATGCGAAGAGTACTTTGTCCTCCGAAGACTTGTCGTCATATATTCGTAGACCGTCATGAAATACCACTCGTCCAGCAGACCAAGTTCGAGCACAGAGGCCATTGCCGAATAAAGCCACCTATTGCTATTTAGTGCATACGTGAGAGTGGTATATAATTATGATTACGCATACTTAATATGTGTGCTTCCGCCCTATCTTCTGTTGCTTGTCTAGTTGTGGACCTGGGGCAGAGTTGCACATCCGATCGTCTTACTAATCCTAATTATATATGGATTGTATACACGAGGTAATGATAGATGGACCAAGTACGAATCCATTCATGAACACTAGGGCAAAATTGCAAGGTCTACGAGTGAGTATTCTGCAAATCAAAGGAGCGTAACCCCAGTAGTACTGTAAGAAAGCTAATTTCGGGACAAAATTCCCTCTAAAAAGGGATGATGTGACAACCCGAAAATGTTTTGCTTTCAAGACTCAGTCAGTCAAGTCAACTGAGTTTCAGACTCATTGGTAATGAGTTCTAGCATTGTTGAAGGTCATTCTAAGGAGATTGAGCCTAGTACACTTAAGGAATAAGTGTTAGGAAGTACCTGCTAGAGACAATGTTGAACTAATCCATCCTTAACCACATCAAGAGGAGTTCACGGCCTCAAGGACTTGAGTTTACGGTCGTAAACTCAAGGAAGGCCGTAAATTCCCCTATATAGGCTAATATTCTTCAACTTACCTTATTAGTTCATTTCCACCTCAAGAACACCCCATATCTCTCTCAACTATCATCCCGATCTTCAACCTAGATCTTCAAAAGTGGTAAGTATTCTTCCTTGTCTTGTTGATTCACCTCTTAATCTAGCATCCTCTCATGATTTCATCCATGAAAATCATATTTTTCATAGATCTTCTAGTTTCACCAAGAACACACACTAGTGTTCTTGGCCAAGATCGACCATTTCAAGCCTCTACATCGTAAGTACTCTTCCCTACACTTGATATCTAGTTAGGACTCATGCTTAGAGCCTTGAAAACATCAAAAACACAAGGAAAAAAGGACTTTACGGCCAATCCATCTCCCATGGCTGTAAACCCCTTTAAGGGTGCCATTTTTCCCATAAACTCTTCCTAAGGCTTGGAATTGAGGCTAGAACACTCCCTTGTGCTTTGTAAGACCTTAAATCATCACCAAACTCATCATTTAGTGAGCTTGCAGCCCAAGAGTAAACACCCTTAGCTGTAAACTCCAAGAATGGTCAAGTTTTGGACCTTAAACACATCTATGCTCTTACTTAACCTTAGAACACTTGAACCCTTGAGACCCCTTACCTTTAAGACCCTAAATGTGACCATTTAGAGAGTTTACGGCTAGGAGTAAACTCCCTTGGGCTGTAAACACCTCAACACTCTCCAATGAGTGGGTCTTTCTCATCCTTGTGTAGAGAAAAAGTCCCTCAGGCTTCCCTAGCCTTCAAACCAACACTTATGCATGTTTGACCATGAGTTTATGACCATAAACTCCTTTGGGCCGTAAACCCATGGTAGTAAACTCATGTTAGAGTCATTCCACTTTCCTTAGTCCAATCACATGTGATTCCAACACTTGGTCAAAGTGTTTACTAGTCCTGGAAGGTGTTTCCTTTCATATATGTCACACCCCAAAACCATGAACGGCGGAAACGTTCTGGGGCGGAGGACGTCATGTATAGTATCACAACAATGAATAGTAGTAAACAAGCAACAACATCATCCGTTGCATTAATAATATAATTTCATACATGTGTGTTCTGTCAAGTTATATAGACACCAAAATACACATATCAAAATAAAAGATGAGTCTTGAACGAACTCCATCTTCTCAAAAGCCTGGCACCTGTACCTATCTATTGGTGACCTGAGAATACAAGTTATTTTAAAAGCGAGTATCAGCTTAAAGCTGGTGAGATCATAAGTATATTAATGTATGTGGTTGTATGAAAGCATTTGTAAGATGTTTTGTACAATGTTTTGTAAAATGTTTGAACTCTCCTAGAAAACCCTATGTTTCCTACTAATGGTAGCCTTCTACCAAGGTATCTAGTGTCTATGTGTATATCTCTTGTAAGAGCGTGTATTTTCCCAAATCCGACTATCATTAACCAAAAATATAGTTTTTGCATTACCGTGCATCGTGTGAATATTCACGAAGTGAATGCAATGGGAAAAATATCGTAGTACTGTAGTATTTGTAATAAGTGACTACTGCTGTACTAACTACCTTAAAAACAAAAGGTGTTCAAAGAAACATGTGATCGACCTGTATCCTGCTACCTAATCTAGTAAAACGACGATGTAAGATGCCGTAAGAAATGACATTTGGCACCCGTAGACTTGCAAGTCCCACTGTAGCGAGCAACAAGGTGTAGGATAGTCAATCCAGTATAGATCTATACGCAAACTCATATGCTCCCCAATTAAGGAGATTCAGGATACAAAAACGGTCATGGCAAGAAGTGCCATGACCCGTCTAATGGTTCACATAACTGCATGAATGTACATGTAATGAATGTGCTAACTGAAAAGTGTACTCTTTCTCTGTATGTTCTATCTCTATCTAGCATGTATAGTAATATACTGACTCATGAATGAACTAACTCATTGTATGTTTCATTGTTCTAGTAATAGTATTTGTATCCTCCTGTGCTACCCCTATGGTAGCTTACTAGTGATGTAACTGGTACGTATGAACATGGAAGTATACCCTTGCTACCCAAGGGTATTCAATGGACTGGAAGAACCTTTATATCTATATATGTATACATAATATATAACTAATATTTAGACGACCTTCAGACGGATAACCGATGACCTACAACCACATCCCAACGAGGAAAAGGAGATAAAGCGAGCTGGCCTTCCTAAGCCCTTTAAACATTGCTTATATAACTATACATACATAGGCATGCACTTGATAATAAGTATAACAAAGTTTAAGTAATAGTATTTGATAAGTAAAAGAGTTTTTAAAACAGTTTGAAGCAAAACAGTTTGATAAATAGTTTGAACAGTAAAAAAACCACTGGTTTTGTAGTTATTAATCACATGTGATTGATGTAATAACTATAAGTATTTCACTTGTATTCCCCCCCCCCCATAAAGCATTTAAAATCATTTAAACCACTGATTAAGGGGTATGAACTCACCCGTAGTGAGTGGTACGGATGAACTGAAGATGTAGGATTGCTAGGTGTCAAGTGAAGTCTTGAACACACTCTATGATCCTAGTTAACATATAATATCACATATATGTATCCAATTAGTCTTTAAACAACTAATAAACAAAGTCAAGACACCCTAGCACATGCTAAACACCTTATATAAGTGTTATAAGTCTCAAGGATTGCATCTAAGTGTTGTAGGGAAAGGCTAGTGTATTTGGGGTTCAAGGAAAACTCCATTAGGGAGTTTACAGTTTTTGTGGTCATAATCAAAAGGGTTTACGGTCGTAAATCCTTGGTTTTATGGTCGTAAGCTCACCTACTTGTTGACCATTTGATGTTTGAGGCCTTAAGAGTCCCTAGAAGCTTTTCTACTTGATGTATGTGACCATGGAAGGTACTAGGGCACCATTTCACTTCTAATTGGGGTTTACGGTCCCTAAAGCATTTTCCTTTGGGTTTACTACCTTAAACCCATAAGATTTATGGTATTTGGGTATTTTCAAGTCCTTAGCTTATCAAGGTAATAGTCTAGGTTAGATTCTAAGCATAAGGAATAAATATGGGACATTTATACACTCTTTGGGGTGTCTGCGGTTTTGGGAGAATCCCCAAACCGTAAACACATATAAATGAGTGATTTTTGTGCTTTTTGTGTGATAAACTCATCAAGGAAGGATCTAGACAAGTCCCTAAGTCATTGTGAAGCATCTAGGCACCCTAAGGCACCATTTGGCACCATAACTTGATGTTTACGATTCAAGAACTTCTTGAACCGTGAACACCTTCTTCTTGGTGTTCTAGGGTCATTTCCTTGGTATTAAGATGTATAGCAAGCTTTAAAAGACTCTAGGATAGAAGTACTTACTTTGTGGAAGCTTGAAATGAACTAAAAGTCCAAGAACACTAGTGTGTGTTCTTGGTGTTTTGGAAATCTAATCAAAACATGAAATTTGATGGATTAAAAGATGTATAAACACTAGTTTTTATGATATAACAACAATTCAAGCCAAGAAGTACTTACGTTTTCGAGAAATCGGGTGAAAGACAGGATGGTTGTTGAGAGTGTTTGTAGTTTATTCTTGAGATTGCAAGAAAGAAATGAGGTACTTTGGGGAGTAAACTCATGCTTAAGCATGAGTTTACGGTTTTTGGGGTAGTTTACGGCCCAAACATAAAAGTTTGGCCGTGAACTTCTAAGCTACGTGGTATTCGTGGTTTTGAAATTTCAAGACTCGAGGCCTCACATCCTTTCACCCGTTCGTTTAAAGAATAATTATTATAATAGTCAAACGAACTTTAAATTTGTTAAAAACAAATAGAAATGAAATTGACTTATAATATGAAGTGATTGACTTTTAGGGTTTGACCGAATGAAAATTTTGGGTTGTCACAATATAGTTGCGTGTAAACACTACATTCATGCCAATATATGTCATTTAGGACTTATTATGTCTCGGGACTTCATTCGTAGAACTTCTCATCCTTACACGCGTATTCATTGAATCACCCACATCAGGTGAGTTCATACCCCGTAATGAATCTTTTAACTGTTTTAAAAGCTTATAAGGGGGGAATACATGTTGAACAAAATGTTAATTGTGTAATTGTTTGTTATAAAAATCTTTCAAAATGTTGCTTATGTATTTTATAAGTGATCAAAACATTTCAAAAACTATTTTACAGTTATGGTGCTTTATAGTTTAACAAAACTCTGTTTTTAAAGTACAAGCATAACTTGGTAGTAAAATGAGTCTTTTCAATATCAGTTCAAGTAGAATACTAGTAAACTATAATAGGTATAGTATAGGGGTTCAGTTCATACTTGATACAATACACAACAACAAGAGAAGGTACTAAGATACTATAACAACAGAAGGTACTAAGATACTATAACAGAACGAACATACTAAGATGCCATAGCATGGCACTATTACAGGATCTAATTATACCATTGAATCACTAGCACATTGTTCTAAACAAAAGGTGATAGTTATATTGGGTATACATGATCACATAATTTTAATGTGGATGTTCACGGCTTGTAATTGATTGCAGAGGTCGCGTTTTTGTCCCAGAATCTTTGGACAGGGAGAGCGTTTAGTATGGGACCTGGCCATCACATTATACCTTATTAAGAAATTTAAGGCATTTAGTACAATAGTAGTTACTATATACAATACTATAGTACTTACATTTTATAAACGACAAACAAACTAGTTGGTTCTAGTACATTCAGTAGAAAGGGACCATAATGCTAAACTTATGACTCGTTAATGTATACATGAAGGGATATATACAAATAGGATCCAACAAGTAATAGGATGTGTGCTTTCCGCTTCATTTCTTGTTCCTTGTTTGGTTGTGGGCTTAGAGCATATTCACCCAGCCTATTATCTATTCGATTTTAGTTATATATATATATATATGTATATATATATATATTTATATATATATATATATATATATATATATATATATATATATATATATATATATATTGATAAGTTATAAACTAACTTGATGATCTTTTAGATGTTCTCAACAGGTAAGCGATAAATATAAAAACAGTAAATAACATGAGTATGAATCAAGATGTGTCGAATGATTAGATTACTCAATCCTTAGCAGAGCTCGACTAAGAACTTCCGCTGTAGAGGATTCTAGGGTTACAAACAAGAACGATAAATTTGCTGAATAATAAATCTCTAATCGTTACTGATCGTCCTTCTTTTCTAAGATGCATGCAAGCATCTATTTATACTAAACCCTACAAAACTCACGGATGGACAAGCCCATACCGGAGATACATATTGAACTAACTAACGAGCCCAATAGACGCAACACAAAATACGACCCAACAATCTCCCCCTTTGCGTCAAATTGGAGCGAGACTACTTCTTCTTCTTGCTTGGGCCAGCAGCGGGAACCTTCTTTGTAGTATCAAACAGACGTGAGATCAATGCTAGGATAGTCTGTCTGAACCGAATGTACCATTGAATCATATCATCCAAGTACTTTACATCATCCGCTGTGTTCTGCTTGCATCGATGGATGATCCCTAAAACATGTTCCAAACAGGCAGTGGTGTAGAGATGTTTGTCTGCCAAGGCAAAAAGACATTTCTGTCCTTCGTTCCTCGTAAACATGACATAGTTTCTCTTTGGGTCAATCTTCCCCATCTGCATCAAGTTGAGATCACTGGTAGAGCTAACAGGAGATATGGTAGGTTTCTTCTTGAACACACTCGCAATCTCCTGATCCATCAAAGCAACTTCCATGATATAACATACAAGCATCCTCTTAAAATGGTCGATGATTGGACCATATTCACCTTCGTTTGTAAGAAGGATGTTGTGCAAGATAATCCAATCATGGGGATTAAGGTTGGGAAGATCTGCAAGTGAGATGGCATGTTCGGTCTTGGCAGATCCCCAAAGTACCTGAACCGAACATTAGTGAAGTTGCCTTCCCTGTACGGCTTTAGGATCTGAACATTGACAATTTTCTGAGCGCTCTAAGTTTGGTATTGGGGTTGAGTAGCCTTCAGATAAAATTTGATTAAGTCCCGATCAACCTTTGGATGAGGATGAGGGAACTCTGCAATGTTGGAAAAGGCATGAAAGATAAACACCTTTCAGGTCAGTGGCATGTCGAACTGTGAGTCGACAGTGTTAGAACGATCTAAAGAGATCACAGGTTCTAGCCACAGGATACTTGGTGTGTCGATGGCTTCTTTAATCAGCCTCTCAAGAGTCCAAGAAGGAAAAAGTGTTTTCCTGCTCTCAAGAAGGTCGTGGGCTTCTTTCTGTTTCCTTTCGGCTTCTTCAGCCTCTCTAGCCACACGGGCACTGATGTCAACCTGTTTATCTCGACCTTGACGCTTCAGAAGGTCGGTGATTGTTTCTTTATCATCTTCATTGCCCTCCTCACCAATCTTTTTGCCCTTGTCTTTTACACCGGAACCGGAGGCTTGGCCTACTGGAGGAGGTTCGATTGTGTTTGTTGCCGTTGAAGTAGGAGGCGGTTGAGACATAGTTTCCTTTTCTCCTCCTTGTTTCGGAATGGACACGAAATCAAGGAGCCCTTCGATTTTGCTGAGTAGAGAGAGGGCGGGAGCGAGCTTCTCTGCATGGGAACACCTCACAGAATAATTGAGAATTGGATCATGTGCTTCAAGGATGTTTAAGATAGCAGAGTGGACATCCGAAACACACGATTTTACCACCTCTCTTTCAGATCGAAGAGACTCAATCTCCTGTTGAGAGTTGGAGAGTTGAATACTCTTGACCTTCAGAGCGGTAGTTTTCCTTGCGAGAGCATCCATTAGAGTGTTGTCAACAGCTAAGTCTTCTTGAAGCTTGGAGAGACGCTCTTCAATGGTGGTTCTGAAAGCTGAGTTGTCGTCAGAAATAGATTGACGAAGTGAAGCGAACGACTTCAGCTCAGAAGAGATTGATGTAGCCAACTGGTTGATAATGGGTTCCAGCGTAGTCTTGGTGGCATCGATACTTTCCTGTAAAGATTTCAACAAGGAAGAGGCATCAGTAAATAGTTTATCGACTTTTTCGGTCGCTGCCTGACAAGCTTTGGTTGAGGCATCTATGGCTGTAGTGGCGGAGTCGATAGAAACTTGATGAGCTTTGGAAAATGCCTCAACAATTTTCTGAATTGCAGCTTCAGATATGAAGGACTGAGAAGTGGAAGATGAGGCGATGAGCAAATCGATTTTTTCATGTAGCTCCTTGAGATGCCTCTTTGTGACAGGAACGTCGTCATCATCGTCACTTTGAACTTGAAACGGACTGAAATAGACCGAGTCGAAGGTCATGTCTTCCCCGCCAAGGAGTGGTTCTTCACCCTCTGACGCATGAGTAGGAGAGGATGGTGGTGGTGAAGCTGGAGGTTCGGTAGTAGAGGTAGGTTCGGGTTGGGTGGTATGTTCGGTTGTTGGTGTGGGTTCGGGTGCTGAGGTGGACTTGGGTGCGTCAGTATGAACCCCCGCATCAGATACGTTGGTTCTAACTTCTGCAGTGGTGGTGGTGGTTGCTTCGGTAAATATCGGTGGTGGTACTGGGATGGAAGTGGATGGGATTTCAGTAGTGGAAATTATGGGGGGAATAGAAATAGGGATTGTAACTTGTGGAGAGGGAATAGGAGAAGTGGAAATAGGAATCTCTAGTGTAGGCGAACGTGGTGGAGTGTTACCACGTTGAGATCCATCAAAATCAGAACCCTCTTCCTCTGATTCGCTCGAGGACGAAGCGATGATTAGCTTTCGCCTAGGTTGGTTTTTTCGCTTCTTCATTGGAGGGGATTGGGCGGCTCTGGTGGTTTTCCTCTTCTTGGGAGATGGGCCTTTAGCTTCCTTTGCAACCTGCTTTCCCTTATCAGCCTTCTTTCCTTTGGGGGCAGGCTTGTCAGCCTCATGGATTGATTTCAGCATCTTTGGAGTAAGCTCTCTCGGACCAGAGCGTTTGAACTCCTTGTATGTTCGAATAATGCGACTGTCAGCAGGAACATCCCCATACATTGTTTTAGGGATAGAACCATTAAAGGGAAATTTTGAAGCATCCGATACAATGATCTTCGTGGTATGGAAAGTACCAATCGAAGACATCGGAGCACCAGCAACAATGGAAAGTACAATGATCTTCCTGTCGACGACCTTGTCGTAGTGAGCCGTGGCAAAAATTTGGGAGAGGAACTCCATGGGAACAACTTCAGCTCTGGTAAGAGCAGGAGCGATTGGCGAGAACTTCAGGCATTCGATAATGGGGAACATGAATGCATCATATGAATGAGGAGTAAGATCGATGATCAAACTCTGCTGTGGGCGAATAGGCAAGATGTGAGAAGTTGCGTGAACTGATGAAGAATCCGCCATTGCTGTGATGAAGATGGGAGAGATGATGAACAGTGAAGGTTGAAGGATGTTCTTGCTCTCTGGAAATATAGGCGCAGTAAAGAGGTAAATGGTGGTTTACATTGCCTTTTATAATGGGGTTAAAGGAGAGAGAAAAATCTTTCCCAAATCTTCGATTAAAAGACGAAGAGTTTTTCGGAGGCGATTGACGCGTGACAGTTGGCGTTGCCGATGATCACGCATGAGAGAGAGTGTCAGTCCTTAATTACACGCCTTCCCATCAGGCGCCGTTTGGAGAGGAAACGGTTCCAATCCGCACGCTTGATCTTCTGGCGCCGTTTGAAATCAAATCGATTGGACTCTCGCCTGATTCAACATTTTATCATCTTATCCCTTTAGCATGTAACAACATCTTTAAAATAAAATCTCCCACGTGGATCAATATTAACCACAATCTTGTATAACAACCAATCCAATTAAAACGCCTTGAAATTAAGGAAACCAGAATTTTGGAAAATCAAAAAGATTTTCGTGCTGAGTGTGTAAAAGAAAAAGAAATAAAGCAACACTTTTTGAGGGATTATGTGATGTCAATAAAGACACGAAACAATGGATCCCGGGCACGAATCTCTTCCTTCAAAGTCAAGAGAGACCTTAAAGTGTTTGTGTGGTTTCCCGTTGAATAACGATCAGACACTTATTAAGAAGTGTTGAAAGGCTTCTTTTAATTAGGCTTATGAGGGTGGCTTTCGCTTCGATTCAGAATTCCTAATCTTGATATAAGACAGAAATCGAACGAAGTACTTGTGAGACCGGTGTAGTCTGTTGAACAAGTAGGTTGGAGATAATTTAATTGGCAAGCAAAATTTGTAAAATCTCAAGAAAAATTAAAACTGGAGTCCAAGGGAAGAAATGTTATTGGTTTTAACAATTTCATAGGAATCACTCAAAAGGAAATTAGAGATTTTATAGAGGTAAGTCCGTCAATTCATTAGTGAAAACTAGGGCAAATTAATTGTTCACCATCAATGCATATTGGGTATTGAATTTTGGGTTTCACTTAGCGCGTAGTGGCACGAAGCTAAGATCATAAACGCAGAAATTGTGTAACCATAAACCTCAGTGGTAATTTCTGAGAGTCTCAAGGATTATGTTGGTGAAGCGAGTAAGATGGAGAAATGTAATGTAGATGGTGTAAAGAAACCAAAGTACCTCTGCTGTGAAGATAAGGACCAAGCAGAAAACTCTTATCTCATGTGAGAAGAGAGTTAGGTAGCTCATGATTAGAATAAATATGAGAGCCTAGTTGGGAAGACAAGGTTTGTTTATACCAAGTCAGTAAGACTATTATTCAGAATCAGGTGAGGCTTTGGACACATACAACAGCATGCTTCTAGGGACACTTAGCTAGTGAAATGATTTACCCACAAGAAGACATAAAAAGATAAGAGCCAAAAAGAAAATTAAGAAATAACAAAATATTTTTGGAGTTTTTGATAATAAAATAAAAAAATAAGATATAAAAAAATGAATACAAAAAAAAATGTTAGAACCGAACCCGAGCGTTCGGTCTATTTCGGTTGAGAAAAACTTTGGAATCGAACCCGAGCATTCGGTCTATTTCGGGTGAGAAAAATTTTGGAACCGAACCCAAACGTTCGGTCTATTTCGGTTTCCAAGAAAAACAGGTTTGAAAAAGAAAAGAACTTTGACGATAAGATAAATGAGTTTGGAAAAATAATACAAAAGATTTACAACCAAAGAAACTACCTTTGAGTGATAAGTGAAGATCAGATGATACAACTGAACCCGAGCGTTCGGTTCATTTCGTTACACCAGAACAAGACCCGAACCCGAGCGTTCGGTTCATTTCAGCATACATGAGACCCGAAACCGAACGTTCGGTCTATTTCGCTTCTTACTATTAGTCTTGAGAGGTAATTTTTGGTACTGACTCCGATTCCATCATACCTAACCCTTGTAGAATTTTGTTAAAAGATGCTTTAGGAAGAGCTTTGGTGAAGATGTCAGCCAGTTGATCAGTGGTTCGAACAAAGTGAATTTCGACGTTCCCATCTTCCACACGATCCTTAATGAAGTGATACCTCAGTGCTATGTGCTTAGTCTTGGAGTGTTGCACTGGGTTATGACAGATCCTAATTGCACTTTCAGAGTCGCAATATAGTGGGATCTTTTTCATATTGAGTCCATAGTCCCGGAGCTGGCTTTGGATCCAAATCACTTGAGATGTACAGGAGGCAGCTGCGATGTATTCTGCTTCAGCGGTAGACAGAGATACACAGGTCTGTTTCTTTGATTGCTAGCTAACCAACTTCCCGTCAAGGAATTGGCAGCCTCCAGTGGTGCTTTTTCCTATCTAGTCCGCAACCTCCAAGGTCTGCATCTGAGTAGGCTTGAACGAAGAATCCTGAGTTGGATGGATACCATAAGCCAAGAGAGGTAGTTCGTTTCAGATACCGGAGTATGTTCTTCACTGCAAGCATATGAGGTTCACGAGGATTCGCCGGAAATCTAGCACAGTAACAAACAGAAAACATTATATCAGGCCTGCTAGCAGTAAGGTACATTAAAGAACCGATCATCTGGCGATATAGCGTAATATCGACTGCTGGCTTATCCAAGGATGGAGTGAGCTTGGTGCCGAACGCCATTAGAACTTTAACCTTTGAGTCTCCCATCATGCCGAATTTAGCAAGGAGAGTCTTGGTGTAGGCTTCCTGGTTAATAAAGATGCCTTCGGGTCCCTGTCTAATATTTAAACCAAGGAAAAAGTTAATCGGACCCATTGAGCTCATTTCAAATTTAGTCTCCATCAGCTTTCTGAATTCAGCCGTTAAGCTAGGATTCGTTGAGCCAAAGATGATATCATCGACATAGATTTAAACAATCATAAGGTGGTTACCTTCCTTCTTACGAAAGAAAGTTGGGTCAACCGAACCTTGTTTGAATTTGGACATCTTTAAAAACTTGGTTAGCGTTTCATACCAGACCCTAGGTGCTTGTTTCAGACCATAAACCACTTTGTCCTGAATATAGCAGTGATTGGAGTACTTTTCATTTATAAATCTTGGAGGTTGCTCCACGTACACCGTTTCTTCAAGTTCTATATTTAGAAATGCACATTTTACGTCCATTTGGTAGACCTCAAAGTTCTTGTGTGCAGCATAGGCAAGAAATATTCGAACAGATTCCAGCCTAGCTACAACAGCAAAAGTTTCCTCATAATCGATTCCTTCCTCCTGGCAGTATCCTTTCACCTCTAGACGAGCTTTATTTCTTATCACATTGCCTTCTTTGTCCATTTTATTTTTCAAGACCCATTTGAGACCAACAACCGAGGCATCTTGAGGAGTTGGAATGAGGCGCAAAACTTTATTTCTTTCGAACTCATTAAGTTCGTCTTGCATAGCTTGAACCCAATCGGAGTGATCAAGAGCAGTGTTTACTGTCTTTGGTTCAACTTTTGAGACGAAAGAGTTAAACATACAGAACTCTACTTTTGAAAATAAAGATGTTTGCTTTGCCTTCAGTTGAGATCGGGTCAGGACCTTTTCAGAGACATTACCCACAACCAGCGAAACAGGATGATCTCTGGACCATTTGACAAGAGGAGGATAATTTGGATCATAGGATGGATCCAATTCAGCATTCACCATTTCTTTTAATTCAGATTGACTATCATCATCGTAAAACATATTGGCATTCTTCCCCTCGACTGATGAGCTTTCAGGTGTATCTTGACTTTCCGGAGCTACAGGAGTTTCGGGTGGTGTTGAGCTTTCGGGTGCTGCAGTACCTTCGGGTGTTGTTGAGCTTTCGGGTACTACAGGACTTTTGGGTGCAGCTGGGCTTTTGGGTGTAGCTGGAGAAGAGTTCTTCCCCTCAACTTGTGAGCTCGGCTGTTTTGAAGAAGATGGATCCTCCCCCTCAACTGAAGCACCGTGCTGTGGAGGTTCATTTGGAATTGATTCTCCTTCACTCATTTGCTTGGCGGCGTCTTCGACGAGTTGCTTTAGATGATCTACTTTGTTATCTGCTGCATTGGCTTCCGAGAGAGTAGCCTTCTCTGGTTCATCGAATAACTCAACAAACTGTTCAAACAAATTTGCAATCGAGGCTGTGACTTGTCCTGTTTGAGAGAAAATTTCTCCAACTGACTCTTTAGTGGCCTTCAGCTTTTTGACATAGCTGTCATCGAAAGTCACATAATATGTTTTTTCAATCTTCCTTGAATGCTTGTTTAAAACCCGGTAGGCTTTCGAAGTAAGAGAGTATCCCAGAAAAATCCCTTCATCGGCTTTAACGTCGAACTTGTTACGATGTTCTTTAGAGTTGAAGATGAAGCATCGTGAGCCGAATACATGGAAGAATTTAACGTTTGGCTTCCTGTTGTTGATGATCTCATAAGGAGTGAAACTTAGCATGGTTCGGGCAGCCTCACACAAAGACCGGTTTCGTCTTTCGACAATCCCGTTTTATTGAGGGGTGTAGGGGCTGAGAAGTTGTGACTGGTTCCTTTTTCTGCCAAAAAGTCTTCAAAGTCTTTATTTTTGAACTCCAGCCCATTGTCGCTTCTGATGTTGCGAACGACTTTTCTCAGTTGCACTTCAACCTGATTGATGAACATCTTTAGCTTGAGAGTTGCTTCATACTTGTGCTTCAGAAAGAACACCCATGTAAAACGTGAAAAGTCATCAACAATGACAAGAATATACTTGCTACCGCCAATGCTTTCGATAGATGATGGACCACACAAGTCAATGTGAATTAACTCAAGTGGTTCAACAACTTTAGTGTTTATAATCGATGGGTGACTTTGACGACTCTGCTTCCCCATTTCACATGCAGCACATAAATGTTCTCGATCGAACTTGAGCAATGGAAGACCCCGAACATGACCTCCGGTGATAAGTTTGTTGATATCCTTGAAGTTGAGATAGGATAGCCTTCGGTGCCACAACCAGCTTTCGTCAGAATGTGCTTTGGATAGTAGACAGATAGCTGGATTTCCTTTGATAGATTTAAGATTGAGAGGAAACATTTCACCTTTGCGCTCTGATTTGAGAATTACTCTTTTCATTTTCTTCTATATTATCTCTGAACCCTCATCGTCGAATGAAACTTTAAGACCTGTACCTCCAACAAGCTGAGATACACTGATGAGGTTGTGCTGTAATCCTTCAACGTATGCAACCTTTCTAATCGTGAAGTCTCCATTTGTTATCATTCCATAACCTTTTATCGTGCCGAATGAGTTGTTCCCGAACTTAACATTTCCACCGTTTGAGAGAGGTCGAAATTCCCTCAGCTCTTCCTTCCTTCCTGTCATGTGACGTGAGCAGCCACTATCAATATACCATTCTTCGTCAAACTGCTCATCACTAATGACCTGCAAAAATCAAGCAGATTTAGGAACCCAAAGTTTCTTGGGTCCACGTGAGCCTTTCACAGGAACAGGAATAGTAAGAGAGATGTCAACAAGATATGTTCTTTTTATTAAAGTTGTTTCATCTTTCTTCTTGATGGTGAAAACTTTAATTTTGTTAGGATTTGTTACAGATGGTTTGGATTCAGGTTTTGGCGTTTGGGTCTTGGAACTCTTTTCATTATTCTTTACTGAGGAATCTTTTGATTTTCCTTTCAAATCTGTTGAAGGTTTTGGATTTTGAGTTTGAACATAATTGGATTTAGAATGGGATTGAGAAGAATTGTAACGAGAGAATTTGGACTGAGAAGTTTTCTTGATTTGAGGTTCTGAGTGACCCTTTTGTTTTTGGTCATCTGTGGGACCGAACCTTGAACTTTGGTTGCTTTTGCTCTCGGAACCGAACCTATGCTTTCGGTAGTTGGTGTTCTCTGAACCGAAACTTCCCCTTCGGTTGTTATTCTTTTCAGAACCGAACCTGTCCTTTCGGTTGTTATTACTTTCTTGCGTCCTGACAGCACTTTTCTCCGACTTTGAATTTTTGTCATGATAAGAGAAATGGGTGTTTTGAGATCGCCAAAACTGCTTTCGTTCTGAGAGATTCTTCTTGTATCTCTGATATCTTTGCTGTTTTTGATCCTTCACTTGCTTCGGCTGTCGGTGAATATTGGCTTTTTGCTTTTGCTTCCTGTCAGCCTCTTCACTTTAACAGATGACGTTTCGCTTGAAGGAGAGACTTCTTCAACAAGAACTTCTTTTGTACCACTAGTACTTGGCACATCGAAGTTGTCAGGCTTGTTTAGTGGCTCTGGCACATATCTACCTTTGGTTTTCCAGGACGTCCGCTCTGACAAACCAACGTTTTCATTAGCATTATCTATAGGAGCAGACCAGAAGAACTCATCATAGCCATCTTCATTATCTTCATTTACAATGGCTGTGAGTTCGGCTGTCTGATGTTCGGTTACTCCTGTGATCTTATATACCTGATTTGGAGTCGTCCTTACCTTTTGGTATACAACTGCCTTTTCTTCAAGGATCGGGGACTTATTTTGGGACAAACGAGCAAACTCCACAGAATTTTCTGAAATAAGATTTTTGTGGTTTTCGGGTTCGCTCTTAACAAACTCAGAACAGCCAACTTCATCCTCTACAGAAATTTCACTCATATCATCATCCTCATTAAGCTCAGATGCGTTTTCAACTTCAATTTTATTTTCTAAGCTCAAGTTGGCATTCGAAGAGTCAAATTTTTGTATGGTTTCGGTCCTTAGTTTTAGTTTATCATTTTCATCCAAAAGGTTTTTCAGCATGTCCTTATGGTCCTTGGACTTTATAAAAGATTCGATTTTGTCTAGACCATACATATAAGTCGCATTCACATCATCAGACGAAACTACACTTTCGCAATTATATGCTTCAGCGTCGATTTCATCCTCCTTAAACTCAAGGAAGGGCAAAATCATACAATGAATTTTCTGCCCTATTTCACAGTTCAAATGAAGTTGAGTGATGTTAGAATAAAGACGCTTAGCAATTAAACAAAAGACATTTCTTTGTTTCAAAAGTTTCAAATTGTCTCTTTGTAAATAAATGTTTTCGTCCTTAGATTTGATCAGCTCCGACTCCTTCAGCTCTATCCACATCCTCCGTCCCTCACTCTTTGATGACACCCTGCTTATTTGGTCAGTTAGGTTAGAATTGGTGACCCGTGTTTGAGTTAACCTGCTGTCTAGATATGAGATTCTTGAATTTACACTTTTTAATTTTTTTTCATATGAATTTTGTGGGACTTTGAATGAAACAAAAATGGATTGTACCTTCTTGATCAATTCATCAAGCTCATTGAACTGCACGCTGAGAGGTTTTACTGTGAAGCATAAGTCCTCTCGCTCCTTCGTGTCTTCATTCCCACCGTATGTATTGTATCCCCTCATTTGAGATACATCTGTCACCATCAAACACTTTCCACCGCTTTCTTCACCTTTCGCAACATACGCCTTTCCATGAGATGGCTTCCTGACTTCATCATCCTCTGAGTCGGTTGACCAGACCTCCACACCACCGAACTCATCCTCCGCTGCCGAACCCTGCACAATTAAAGCGTTCATTGAAGGATTAGTAGCAACTTTCTTTCTCTTGATCTCATCAAGCTTTTTCATCAACACAGCTTCTTCATCATTTTCCTCATCCTTCTCTGCCATTTTCTTTAGGACACAGTCTTTGGCATAGTGGTTCTTTGCTCCACAGTAGTAGCAGTTCACACCAGAATCTCCTTCAACTTTCGCCTCTTTCTTTGGTTCTTCTACCTTCGGTTCCTCCCTAACCTTTTCAGAACTGTAGCTTCCCTGCCAATTTCGGTTTTTATTGGTAGGGAACCTTTTCTTAATAAACCTCTTTGGATTTGACACCATCATTGCATAATCTTCAGAGGTAAGATCATAGTCTTCTAAGTTAAGGTCTTCATCTTCTACCACACTTTTGCTTTTAGACAGAAGGGCCAAGGATCCCAAGCTTGAGACCACATTTTTCTCTTGCAAGACAATCTTTTCTTGGGATTTCAAAATCCCCACCAGCTTTGCCAATGAATAAGATTTAAATTGCTCATGAGCTTTAACAGTGGACACAACTACTCTCCACTCAGATCTAAGGCCATTCAAAAAGGTAACTTTTTGTTCAATCAGCTTCCTTTCTATATCGTGTTTGATCATCTTACTAAGAAGATGATTAAAGCGATCGAACGTCTGAGTAACAGTTTCATCGGGATTCTGCTTAAATTCGCCAAACTCAGACAAAAGTAGGGTCTGAATGGAATGCTCCAGATCTTCATCTGTGGAATATAGCTCTCGCAGCCTATGCCATATTTCATTAGCAGTGCTGCATGAACTTACTAGCCTGAATGTATCGGATTGAAGAGTGAATCGAATCAGTCTCAATGCTTTAATGTTGCACTGAAACTTATCCTTTTCGTCTTGAGCAATATCCTTTACGTCCTTTAACAGATCATTATACTCTTTCTGAGTTTTAATGATTTTTGACGTTGCTGAATGAGCAAATGGTCCAGATACGATTGCTTCCCAAATAAGGTATCCATTGTCTTCAGATCCAATGACATAATCTTCGAAGTGATGTGCCCAAACTTCGTAATCCTGGGTGTAAAGAATAGGAATCTTCATCGTTGATCCAATGCTGTTTGAGATGTTGATGGGATTTGATTGTGACTCGTCCATGCTTGATCGTTTAACCTATTTGAAAGATCAGACTTGTAATGTATAGAATTAGGGCAAAACAAATAAATGCTGAGTTACGTCAATTATGGAATGACGGCTCAATAAATATTAGTTAATGCGGAATAACCCTAATCGCAACCTCTTTCACAGAAAAGATGTGTATGAATTACACAGCCTCCTGCTCTGATACCAATTGATAAGTTATAAACTAACTTGATGATCGTTTAGATCTTCTCAATAGGTAAGCGATAAATATAAAAATAGTAAATAACACGAGTATGAATCAAGATGTGTCGAATGATTAGATTACTCAATCCTCAGCAGAGCTTAACTAAGAACTTCTGCTGTAGAGGATTCCAGGGTTACAACCAAGAACGATAAATTTGCTGAATAATAAATCTCTAATCGTTACTGATCATCCTTCTTTTCTAAGATGCATGCAAGCATCTATTTATACTAAACCCTACAAAACTCACGAATGGACAGGCCCATACCGGAGATACATATTGAACTAACTAACGAGCCCAATAGACGCAACACAAAATACGACCCAACATATATATATATATATATATATATATATATATATATATATATATATATATATATATATATATATATATATATGTTCTTTATGCATTAAGTATTCATAAGGGGTTCCAGGTATGGGTCAAGTCATAGGACACTAATTCAATGCACAGTTTTCTAGTACAAAGCATAGTTTTCAAACAGAACTTTTAGTAATCAAAAACTAGAAACTTACGAGTAAAGGGTTTAATCCATTTTATTAAACCAGTGTAAACTTAAAGGACTTTTAGGTGATTGACTCTATAATACCCAACAGGTAATTGGATGTGTGCTTTCGACCTTATTTCCTGTTCCTTGTTTGGTTGTGGGCTTAGGGCAAATTCACTCAATTAACTATCTATTCGATATTAGATTATATATAGCCAGTATAAACTAAGTGATTATAGAAGTAATCACTGGGGTCACTATTTTATTAAAAGAAATAAGGGTTTTATTAAAGGATCTTTTCATTAAATATAAAGGAACTATTACAATTAACTCCATGAGTAACAAGTGAATACATCAGGGTTATATATAACGAGGACCAAACAAACAATGGAATGTATGCTAGCCGCCTTACTTCTTGTTCGTTGTTTGTTTGTGGTGTAACATCCTTAAATTCAGGTTCAACCATTTAACCCTTCTTCTTTGCCAAGTTGTCATGTTAGGTCCCTTTGTGTAAATGCTAAGCTTGTTAGTACGCTGGGCGTACTAAGGAGTACGTTGCGCGTACTCGCCCGCTTATTTTGTACGCGGATTTATCCGGGTACGTCGGGCATACCTAAGGTTACGCCAGGCGTAACCAGCCCGGATGCAAAACCCTAATATGACTTGAGGGCTATAAAAGGAATGAGATGGTCTTGTCCCTCAGCCAACATCTTACAGAAAGAAACCCTAAGAGAGTATTCCGTTTGTCCTTAGCTTGTGTGTGAGGGTTCTAAGCTTCAAAGTGCCATTTCAAGGTGGTGAAAGAGAAGAGGAGGCCATTGTAGAAGCTAGAAGTTGGTGGACAAGTGTACATCTGAGGACCACAAAGGTTAGAGCTTCTTCCCGAGGTAAAAAGTTCAGATCTTGCCTTGTTGTTTGTGTTGTGTGCTTCTTGGACCAAATTCTCGGGTTTTTGGTCCCAAGATGGAGACTTTATGAGCAAATAGTCTCTATTCGCCTAGATCTATCATATTTCAGGACTATATGAGTTGTATGTTCATAAAAATGCAATCTTGGACGTGAATGCTGAGCCATGCGTGAGATCTAGGCTTTTGGAGGAGAAAGGAAAGGTGTTAGAAGGTGTGGGGAACCCTTATATCCATGCAAGGATTAAAGGTTTCGACTTTATGGGTTAAGAGGTATTAGAATGGACAGATCTGGAATGTGGGATTATGCCTTAACTGTTTAAGACATTAAAATGAGGAAAGTAAGAAACTGGGATTTACACTGGGCGTAATCCCAGTACGCGCCGCGTAGGGTCGCATTCCCCGTGTCTAGAGTGCAAGGGTATGCCCCGCATACAGGAGTTGGTACGCCCCACGTACTGCTTGCTGTTGACTTTTGTTGACTTTTAGGGTTTTGGTCAACATGTGGACTTTTGAGTCGGGGAAGGGTAAATGGTCTTTTACCCTTCTGTGGGATTGTAGAAAGGGGTGTAGTATAGCCTTGAGAGCCGTTAATGATTTGGAATGATTATTTGTTGTGATTAGGCGATGCTAGGTCGTTGTTTTGAGATTCAGAGATATCGATCACGTGAGTGCTAGACATCATACGAGGTGAGTCTTCTCATTATACTATCCCTGGAAGGGTACATATGTGTGACCGGAAGGTCTGGTATGCTATGAGATATATGTATTGTATGCTATGAGTTGCCTGTTTCGTATGCGGTATGTATGTGATATGTATGTTATGCTTGATATGGGCCGGAAGGCATTATTATATGGGCCGGAAGGCATTATGATGTGGACCGGAAGGTCAGGGAGTTCTGGACCGGAAGGTCGACACGGGTAGGACCGGCAGGTTTATCGGGTTGGGACAGATGTCCCCTGAGACAGATGGACCGGAAGGTCATGTGGAGTATGGCCTGGAAAGGCATATGTGTGTAAGTAGTATTTTGGGGAACTCACTAAGCTTCTTGCTTACGGTGTTTATGTGTAATGTGTTTCAGGTACTAGCGAGGACCGTGGGAAGGCGCCGTAATGACTCGTACACACATGCACAGGTGGATTTGGATATGTTTGATCTTGAGATTGATATGTTTTGTATTATGATCATGTTACATTGGATACTATGGTTTGTCTTCAACGAAATTATGTTTTAAAGAAATGAAAAATTGTTTTGAAAATTTATGTTGTTACAAGTTGGTATCAGAGCCTTGGTTTGAGGGATTCGGATGCACCTTCGGGCGTAACTAAACTGAAACTGAGGATTTGAGAAAATTTTCAAACGATAAAACCTAATTTTTTTTTAAAAAGCAAGAGATTTTGAGACAACCAGAGCGGAGCAGTGTGTATGGTCAGCCAGCGCCCGAACGGTGAACCCCCAAAATGCCCTTACGTTATGTGTTATGAGATATGATATGTTATATTATGCATGCTAGAGATGGCTAGGTATTCATATTAGGACTAGAGTAGCCTGATTTTGTGATGCCTTATCCTAGGAAGGAATGTGCTACTATGTGATACTTGAGAGCGAGTAGGTAGCAGTGAGGGGCTGATAAGAGGTCTACCGAAGGGTAGCCGATGCCAGTGAGATATAGAGTACTTGTGATCTGGGATCCAAGGAGGAGGACTTAGGGTGAGTACTGATGCGGTGTAGGCGGTAGTATAAGGGCCCGTACTACCGAAGACACCGGAGCAGTGCATACTCTAAGTAAGAATCCTTTGGGTACTAAGGAACAAGTAGGGTCGAGTTATCGAGAGCGAGCATACTCGAATGAGTCTTTGATATTATTATGTTATATTCTAGAGACATCATGGTTGGGACATGCCACAGACCTGAGGGGAGCGCTATGAGTGATGAGGAGCTTCATCAGATGATCCACGATGAGGTGGCTGCGGCGATCAGGGCCGAGATTCCGGAGATGTTTGGGTCTATCAAGACCATACTAATTGAGACTTTCGATGAGCGGTATGCGGCGGTGACTGAGGCTGCAACCGCTGCAGCTACAACAGCTGTGGCTGCTACCAGGCCTTAGGGAGGTGACTCGTTGTTATTCTGGGAGTTCAGTAACACAATGCCACCTGAGTTTGATGGGACACAGGATCCGATCGCTAGATGAGACGGATTGCTGATATTGAGGGATGCTTCTATATGTGTTCATGTCTGGAGCATCTGAGGGTACGGTTCACTTTGAACCAGCTTCGCTTGGGAGTGAAGGATTGGTGGAAGTTCGTAACAGGGAGCTTCACTCTTGCAGAGATTTCAGCGGTGACCTGGGAGAGGTTCACCACCATGTTCAGAGACAAGTATGTTCCCCCGGTGGAGAGGGAACAGTTGGTTCTGGAGTTCTTGACCCTCAAGCAGGGTAATGATTCGGTTACTGTGGTCACCCGAAAGTTTCATGAGAGGGTGATGTTCTACCCTGAGCAGGTGTCTACTGAGCAGGCACTGATAAGCCAGTATCTGGGCATTCTGAGGAGGGACATTCAGGAGTTCGTGTCGAACTCGACGTACAGGACATTTGCTGAGCTCCAGGAAAATGCCCGGAAGAGGGAGATTGAGTTGGAGACTCAGGCCAGGGAGGAGGCCGAGTCTCAGAGGATCGATCGGCAGTCGGCTCAGTCTCAGCCGGCAACTAAGCGGACCAAGTTTGCTGATTCGAGGACTGGAGGCCAGAAGTGCGGCAAGGGTCATGGTGGGGCCTATCGATCGGGTGCTTGCTACAAATGTGGCAAGGAGGGGCATATCGCCAAGGATTGCCCCAAAGGATTTATGGTTTGCTTTCATTGCAACCAGACTGGCCATCGGAAGGCCGAGTGTCTACAGTTGCATCAGGGGTCAGCACAGAGATCTGCACCTGATGCTAGGGTTACCGAGGTTTGATTAGTGAAGGTTGAGGCTCCGAAGGCTCGTGGGAGAGCTTTCCAGTTGACTGCGGAGGAGGTCCGCGCAGTGCCCGATGTTGTGGCCGGTTTGTATTCTGTATTTATCTCTTTTTTTTTGTTGAGATATCGTGCTTATATGATGATATGCGTAGGTACTTTTCTTGTGAGTTATGTACCTACTTTGGTGTTATTTGACTCGGGTATGAGTCGGTCATTTGTTTCCTTGGCATTTAGTCAGCACATTAGTATCTGTTGAGAGGCATTGAGTCGACCTCTACGAGTTTCCATAGCTGACGAGCGAGCAGTGTATGCTACGGATGTGATTCGAGGATGTATCCTTGAGATCTTCGGTGTGGAGTTGCTGATAGATCTGGTCCCGATTGCGATGGGGGACTTGTGTGTTATTGTGGGCATGGATTGGTTGAGCCGATTTGGAGCTGTTACAGACTGCGAGCGTTAGTTAGTGACGATACGAGACCCCTATGGGGGAGTACTTACGGTCTATGGCGACGGAACCCGATGTGGGTCAGCGTTTTGCTCGGCTGCCAGGGCGAGATAGAGTTTGCAGCAGGGCTGTAGTGGATTCGTAGCTTATGTGATGGACATGCGAATGGCCGCTAGGAGGCCAGGTTCGATTGATGAGGTTCCGATAGTGTGCGAGTTACCAGATGTTTTTCCCAAGGAATTTTTGGGTCTGCCTCTCGAGAGGCAAGTGGATTTCCGTATCGATTTCGTTCCGGGAGCAACACCTATCTCCAAGGCGCCTTATCGCCTTGCGCCACCAGAGATGCACGAGTTATCCTCGCAGCTTCAAGAGCTACTATGGAAGGGGTTTATTCGACCGAGTAGCTCGCCTTGGGGAGCACCGATCCTTTTTGTCAAGAAAAAGGATGGTTCACACCGGATGTGCATTGATTACCGGGAGTTGAACAAGTTGGCGGTCAACAACCGTTATCCGTTGCCGAGGATCGATGATCTGTTCGATTAGTTGTAGGGGGCGTCTTCGTTCTCCAAGATATACTTGAGGTCAGGTTATCATCAGATGAGGGTTCAGGATGAAGATATCCAGAAGACAGCGTTCAGAACTCGTTATGGGCATTACAAGTTCGTGGTGATGCCTTTTGGGCTCACCAATGCACCAACTGCGTTCATGGATCTCATGAACAGGGTGTGTAGACCGATGCTTGATCGGTCGGTGATTGTAGTCATTGATGATATTTTGTTGTATTCGAGGTCTAGAGAACCACATGAAGAGCATTTGAGGGAGATCCTTGGAGTTCTGAGATCAGAGAGGCTTTATGCCAAATTCTCTAAGTGTGAGTTCTGGTTACGAGAAGTCCAGTTCTTGGGACATCTCGTCAACCACAATGGGAATATTGGCGGCCCTGTACGAAGAGAGATGTCGCATGGTTCGTGGAGAGGTGCTTGACCTGTTGCAAGGTTAAGGCCGAGCACCAGCGTCCACATGGTAAGTTGCAGCCATTGGAGATTCCCGAGTGGATGTGGGAGCAGGTTACCATGGATTTTATCACCAAATTGCCAAGGAATGCAAGAGGTGTCGATGCGATTTGGGTGATTGTGGACAGGTTGACGAAGAGCGCTCACTTTCTTGTTATCAGTGAGAGCTCTTCTGCTGAGAGGCTGGCAGAGTTGTATGTGAGGTAGGTGGTATCGCGGCATGGAGTTCCGATCTTGATTGTTTCAGAACGAGACGTGCGTTTTACTTCCAGATTTTGGAAGAAGTTTCACGAGGATTTGGGTACAAGGCTGCATTTTAGTACCGCATACCACCAACAGACGGAATGACAGAGTGAGCAGACGATTCAGAGGCTCGAGGACATGCTTCGGGCATGGGTATTGGATTTCGGAGGGAGTTGGGACACATATTTGCCCTTGGCTGAGTTTTCCTATAACAACAACCATCACTCGAGTGTTGGTATGCCACCCTTTGAGCTGTTATATGGGAGGAGGTGTCGGACCCCCGTTTGCTGAGGTGAAGTAGGGCAACGTGTGATGGGTAGTATGGAGATAGTGCTTCAGACGACAGATCAGATACATCAGGTCAGACAGAGGTTGTTGACCGCTTAGAGTCGCCAGAAAAGTTATGCAGATAGGCGATGATCTAAGCTCGAGTTTCAGATTTGGGATTTTGTAGTCTTGGAGGTGTCTCCTTGGAAAGGAGTGATTCGATTCAGGAGGAGGGGCAAGCTGGGGCCCTGGTATATTGGGCCGTTTAGAGTGATTGCGAGGGTAGGCAGAGTAGCATATCGATTGGAGCTACCTGCGGAGTTGAGCCAGATTCATG
This sequence comes from Lactuca saligna, assembly GCF_052625555.1. Taxonomy (NCBI): domain Eukaryota; kingdom Viridiplantae; phylum Streptophyta; class Magnoliopsida; order Asterales; family Asteraceae; genus Lactuca; species Lactuca saligna. Next base: position 171,754,803 of record NC_136417.1, on the reverse strand, counting down.
ATACCTTCCACGTGTCTCAGTTGAGGAAGTGTATAGCAGACGATTCGGCGGTAGTGCCATTGGAGGATATTCAGGTGGATGCGGGCTTGAATTATGCCTAGAGACTAATTGCGATTCGGGATCGGAAGATCAAGGTTCTGAGGAACAAGGAGCTACCGTTGGTGCAGGTTCAGTGGCAGCATCAGAAGGGGTCTGAGCTGACGTGGGAGTCAGATTCTGAGATGCAGGAGCAGCATCCAGAGTTGTTTTCGGTATAAGACTTCGAGGGCGAAGTCTAGTTGTAGTGGGGGAGAATTGTAACATCCTGAAATTCAGGTTCAACCATTTAACCCTTCTTCTTTTCCAAGTTGTCATGTTAGGTCCCTTTGTGTAAATGCTAAGCATATGAATACGCTGGGCGTACTAAGGAGTACGCTGGGCGTACTCGCGCACTTATTTTGTACGCGGATTCATCCGGGTACGATGGGCATACCTAAGGTTACGTCGGGCGTAACCGGCCCAGATGCAAAATCCTAATATGACTTGAGGGCTATAAAAGGAATGAGATGGTCTTGTCCCTCAGCCACCATCTTACAGAAAGAAAACCTAAGAGAGTATTCCCTTCGTCCTTAGATTGTGTGTGAGGGTTCTAAGCTTCAAAGTGCCATTTCAAGGTGGTGAAAGAGAAGAGGAGGCCATTGTAGAAGCTAGAAGTTGGTGGACAAGTGTAGATCTGAGGACTACAAAGGTTGGAGCTTCTTCCTGAGGTAAAAAGTTCAGATCTTGCCTTGTTGTTTGTGCTGTGTGCTTCTTGGACCAAATTATAGGGTTTTTGGTCCCAAGATGGAGACTTTATGAGAAAATAGACTCCATTAGCCTAGATTTATCATATTTCAGGACTATATGAGTTGTACGTTCATAAAAATGCAATCTTGGACGTGAATGCTGAGCCATGCATGAGATCTAGGCTTTTGGAGGAGAAAGGAAAGGTGTTAGAAGGTGTGGGGAACCTTTATAGGCATGCAAGGCTTAAAGGTTTCGACTTTATGGGTTAAGAGGTATTAGAATGGCCAGATCTGGAATGTGGGATTATGTCTTAATTGTTTAAGACACTAAAATAAGGAAGGTAAGAAATTGGGATTTACGTTGGGCGTAATCCCAGTACGCGCCGCGTAGAGGGTCGCATTCCCTGTTTCTTTAGTCCAAGGGTATGCCACGCGTATAGGCATTGGTACGCCCCACATACTGCTTGCTATTGACTTTTGTTGACTTTTGTAACAGCCCGGAATCTCAGGTATTATTAAATTATGTTTTGGGGTGATTTAAGAGGGGACTCGGCGAGTTGGAGCCTAGACTCGCCGAGTAGGATCGCAGACTTGGTCGCGGGATCGCGACTGGACTCGACGAGTCCAGATATGGACTCGGCGAGTCGACGCTGTTCAGCGGAAACCCTAGCCGTTTGGTTTTGGAACGTATATAAGGCACTTATAGGCTGTCATTGTCCGTCTTTAGTCGACTGAGAAGAACCCTAAACGGCTGTGGGCATCTAGAGCAAGATTGAAGGGTATTAGGGCTTTGAAGAAATTGTTGTACAAGGAGGAGAAGAGTTTTGGCTAAAGGAACAGCAAGGGATTCGAGTTCTGCGGTTTGGGGACACAGAGAGTGCGTATTCAGGTAATATCTCAGATTCTTTCTGTATTGTTGATGTGTGCATAGATTTAGGGTTTATGGAACCCATTTGGTGATTAGATGAATTAGTACATTGTTACCCAAACGACTATAACCCTGTATTAGGACCTTTAGAGGTCCAGAAGGTCCCATGCTTGTGTATTTCGGGACAAAACTTATCTTAGGAAGCAGTTTGATCGACTGCATGGCATGGACACGCCGAGTCCGATGAACAGACTCGGCGAGTAGCTTGGAGATTGACTGGAACTCGTCGAGCTGTTCTTCAGACTCGGCGAGTGGAGTCGGGGTGGCCCCGCGATTCTTCCACGAGGATCTCGTCGAGCCAAGAGGGATACTCGACGAGTAGAAAGGGAACATCAGGGGAAGTTGGGGAGGACGTCTAGACTCGCCGAGTCGCCATGGCACTCGCCGAGTCCGGTCGAGTTGACCGTTGACCGTTGACCAGAGTTGACCTAAGTCTGACTTCTTAGGGATAGTCGCACTTACAAGATATAAGTGTCAATGAGGGATATGTGATGTTATAGGGAGGTTGTAGCTCGTCGGATTGTGCACGAGTAATTTCAGGATTTGCTAGCTTTCAGCATTCACGAGGTGAGTCTTCTCACTATACTGTACCCGGAAGGGTTTGACTGTGTGACCGGAAGGTCAGATATGATATGTGATATGTATGCTATATGTGGTAAGTTATTTGTTAGATGTGCTATGTATGTTATGTGGGCCGGAAGGCAATATGTTATGGGCCGGAAGGCGAATAGGTTATGGGCCGGAAGGCGTTGTGTCGAGGACCGGAAGGTCAGGGCCTGGAAAGGCGTATGTGCGTAAGTTGTATATTGGGGAACTCACTAAGCATTTAGGCTTACAGTTGTTATGTATGTGTTTCAGGTACTAGCGAGGACCGTGGGAAGGCGCCGGCGTGATCGATACACACTGAAGGATGTTTTTATGATCTTGGGATTTAGACAATCTGTATTTGACATGACACCTAAATTATTTATGCCTTGTTTTGAATGGAAATACTTTATTTTTAAAATGAAAAATTTGTTTGAAAATTTGCGTTGTTACAATTGGTATCAGAGCCTTGGTTTGAGGGATTCGGGTGCACCTTCGGGCGTAACTGAACTCAAACCGAGGATTTGAGGAAAACTTTTACAAATAAAGGCATAAACTTTTATGAATGATTTTGTGGTGAACAAGAAAGAAGCAGTGTGTACGATCAGTCAGCGCCCGAACGGTAAAGATCCCCAAAATACCTTACAATATTATATGATATGAATTGTTATGCATGCTAGAAGACTAGGTATTCATGATAGGACTAGAATGGCCTGATTTGTGATGCCTTAGTCTAGGGAAGTTTGCCGGTATGAGATGCTTTGATAGTGTGCGAGTAGATAGTGCATAACAGAAGTAGAGTACTCACTATCCGGGGTTTGGGGAGGAAGATTTGGGTTGAATGCTGATGCGGTGTGGTCGGTAGTATTGGGCCCGTACTACCGAAGGCACCGGGTCAGTGGGAGGCCCAAGTAAGAATCCCTGTATATCGGAGACTGAGTAGGGTTGTGTTATCGAGTGCGATTACACTCGATGGAGTCTCTGATAGTTTTATGTTGTATTTCAGAGACATCATGGTTAGACCACGCCACGGAGCGAGTACGAGCGGTGTGAGTGACGAGGAGATTCGTCAAATGATTCACGAGGAGGTAGCGGCGGCGATCCGGGCTGAGATCCCGGAGATGTTTGGGTCTATTAAGACCACCCTGATGGAGACGTTTGATGAGCGGTACGCCGCATTGACTGAAGCTGCAGCCGCTGCAGCTACCGCAGCTGTGGCCGCTGCCAGGCCACAGGGGGGTGACTCGTTGCTGTTCCGGGAGTTCAGCAACACGAAGCCACCTGAGTTCGATGGGACGCAGGATCCGATTGCTGCGATGAGGTGGATCGCGGATATAGAGGGGTGCTTCTACACTTGTTCATGCCCGGAGCACCTGAGGGTACGGTTCGCTTTGAACCAGCTCCGTCTGGGAGCGAAGGACTGGTGGAAGTTCGTGACGGCGAACTTCACTTTGGCAGAGATTACAGCGGTGACATGGGAGGGGTTCACTGCTATGTTCAGGGACGAGTACGTTCCCCCGGTGGAGAGGGAACGATTGGTTCAGGAGTTCTTAACCCTCAAGCAGGGTACTGATTCTGTTGCGGTGATCACGCGGAAGTTTCATGAGAGGGCGATGTTCTGCCCCGAGCTGGTGTCCACAGAGCAGGCTCGGATGAGCCGGTACTTGGGTGTTCTGAGGAGGGATATCCGGGAATTTGTGTCGAACTCCACCTATCATACTTTTACTGAGCTTCAGGCGAATGCCAGGAAGCATGAGATCGAGTTGGAGACCCAGGCCAAGGAGGAGGCCGAGTCTCAGCAGGTGGACCGGCGGCCGGCTCAATCTCAGCCGGCAGCCAAGCGGACCAAGTCCGCCGGTTCGAGGACGGGAGGCCCGAAGGGCCGCACTTGCGGAAAGTGCGGCAAGGGTCACGATGGGGCGTGTCGAGCTGGTGCTTGCTACAAGTGCGGCAAGGAGGGGCACATTGCTAGGGAGTGCCCCAAGGGGTTTATGGTTTGCTTTCATTGCAACCAGACCGGCCATCGGAAGGCCGAGTGTCCTCAGCTTCGTCAGGGATCTGAACCTACTGCCAGGACTACTGAGACTCGACCGGTGAAGGTCGAGGCCCCGAGGGCTCGTAGGAGAGCCTTTCAGCTGACTGCGGAGGAGGTCCGCGTTGCGCCCGATGTCGTGGCAGGTATGTTGTAATTCATGTATTTATTTTTAATGTCGAGATGTTATACTTATGTTATTATATGCGTAGGTACTTTCCTTGTGAACTCTGTGCCTGCCTTAGTGTTATTTGACTCGGGTGCGAGTAGGTCCTTTGTATCTTTAGCCTTTAGTCAGCATATCAGCGTTAGTCGTGAGTCGTTGAGTCGACCTTTGAGAGTTTCTATAGCTGACGAGAAAGTGATTCATGCCGCGGAGGTTCTTCGGGGATGCGTGCTAGAGATTTTCGGGGTTGAGTTCCCGATAGACCTGATTCCTATTGCGATGGGTGACGTCTGTCTCATCGTGGGCATGGACTGGTTGAGCCGATTCGGCGCTGTCATCGACTGTGAGCGTCAGCTGGTGACTATACGAGACCATGGTGGGGGAGTTCTTTCGGTGTACGGTGAGGGTACCCGTTCGGGATCTGCTTTTTTTTCGGCCGCTAGGGCGAGGCATTGTCTACAGCAGGGGTGTATGGGTTTTGTGGCGTATGTGATGGATACGCGGGAGGTTTCCGAAAGACCGAGGTCAGTGGAGGAGGTTCCAGTGGTGCGTGAGTTTCCAGATGTTTTCCCTGAGGAGCTGTCGGGAGTACCTCCTATGAGACAAGTAGAGTTTGGTATTGACCTGGTTCCGGGGGCCGCACCTATTGCTAAGGTGCCTTATCATCTTGCACCTCCAGAGATACAGGAATTGTCCTCGCAACTCCAGGAGTTGCTGGGGAAGGGATTCATTCGGCCGAGCAGTTCGCCGTGGGGAGCACCTATTCTGTTCGTCAAGAAGAAGGATGGTTCACACCGGATGTGCATTGATTACCGGGAGTTGAACAAGTTGACGGTCAAGAACCGTTACCCGTTACCGAGGATCGATGACTTATTCGATCAGTTGCAGGGAGCATCTTGGTTTTCCAAGATCGATCTGAGGTCAGGGTACCATCAGGTGAGAGTACAGGATGAGGACGTCCAGAAGACAGCGTTTAGGACGCGATATGGGCATTATGAGTTTGTGGTGATGCCTTTCGGGCTCACCAATGCCCCGGCTGTGTTCATGGATCTCATGAACAGGGTATGCAGGCCGATGTTGGATCGGTCAGTGATTGTATTTATTGACGACATTCTGGTATATTTGAGATCTAGAGAGCAGCATGAGGAGCATTTGAGGGAGGTCCTTGAGGTATTGAGGTCGGAGAAGCTTTATGCAAAGTTCTCCAAATGTGACTTCTGGTTGCGGGAGGTCCAATTTCTAAGACATGTTGTTAATCAGAAAGGGATATTGGTCAATCCGGCCAAGGTTGAGGCGGTGATGAGTTGGGAGGTGCCGAAGTCACCCTCTGAGATCAGGAGCTTCCTTGGGTTGGCAGGGTATTATCGGAGATTCATTAAGGATTTCTCCAAGATCGCAGTGCCACTCACCAGATTGACCCGGAAGGGTGTGGCATTCTCATGGGGGCCCGAGCAGCAGACCTCCTTTGAGACACTTCGCCAGAGATTGTGCGAAGCCCCGGTATTAGCTCTCCCGGAAGGAATGGAAGATTTTGTAGTATATTGTGACGCATCGATTTCGGGACTGGATGCAGTGTTGATGCAGAGGGGTCATGTGATAGCTTATGCGTCGAGGCAGCTGAAGCCTCATGAGGCGAGGTATCCCACGCATGATTTAGAGTTGGGGGCAGTAGTGTTCGCTCTCAAGATTTGGCGTCACTACCTGTATGGGGTTCGATGTACGATATATACGGACCATAAAAGCTTGAAATATTTGATGGATCAGCCCAACCTAAATATGCGTCAGAGGAGGTGGTTGGATGTAGTGAAGGATTATGATTATGAGATCCTGTACCACCCGGGCAAGGCTAATGTGGTAGCCGATGCATTGAGCCGCAGGGCGGAGAGCACTCCATTGCGAGATGTATGCTTGAGACTGACTGTGATGACTCCAGTATTGGATGCTATTCGTGGGGCACAGGCCGAGGCTGTACGACCAGAGAAACAGAAGAAAGAGCGGGTCGTTGGGTTAATTTCAGAGTTCGTTAAGGATGGACGAGGGCTTCTGACGTTCCAGGGTCGGATCTGGGTACCGTTCGTGGGCGGTACGCGTACTACTTTGATGGAAGAGGCTCATAGATCGAAATTCTCAATCCATCCCGGTGTTACCAAGATGTATTTGGATTTGAGGAAAGAGTATTGGTGGCCCTGTATGAAGAGGGACGTGGCATGGTTCGTTGAGAGGTGATTGACCTGCCGTAGGGTTAAGGCCGAGCACCAGAGACCGCATGGCAAGTTACAGCCATTGGAGATCCCCGAGTGGAAGTGGGAACAGATCGCTATGGATTTCATCACCAAATTGCCGAGGACTGCTAGGGGAGTTGACGCAATTTGGGTGATTATGGATAGGTTGACAAAGAGTGCACACTTCCTTGCCATCAGCGAGAGTTCTTCAGCGAAGAAGTTGGCGGAGATATACGTGAGAGAAGTGGTATCTCGGCATGGAGTGCCGATTTCGATTGTTTCAGACCGTGATGTGCGCTTCACTTCCAGGTTCTGGAAGAAATTCCATGAGGAGCTGGGTACTAAATTGCATTTTAGTACCGCATACCATCCCCAGACAGACGGTCAGAGCGAGCGGACGATTCAGACGCTGGAGGACATGCTTCGAGCGTGTGTGTTAGACTTCGGGGGTAGCTGGGATGCATATTTACCCTTAGCAGAGTTTTCCTACAACAACAGCCATCATTCGAGCATTGGTATGCCACCTTTTGAGCTATTGTATGGTAGGAAGTGTCGGACCCTTATTTGCTGGGGAGAGGTGGGTCAGAGGGTGATGGGTAGCACAGAGATCGTGCTTCAGATGACAGAGCAGATTCAGCAAGTTAGACAGAGGTTGTTGACCGCCCAGAGCCGACAGAAGAGTTATGCAGACAGGCGCCGATCCGAGCTTGAGTTTCAAGTCAGCGACTTCGTTCTCCTGAAGGTCTCTCCTTGGAAAGGAGTGATTCGATTCAGGAAGAGAGGCAAGTTGGGGCCCCGGTATATTGGGCCATTTCGGGTGATTGCAAGGATAGGCCGGGTAGCCTATCGGTTGGAGTTGCCTGCGGAATTGGGACAGATCCACGACACCTTTCATGTGTCGCAATTGAGGAAGTGCATAGCCGATGAGTCGGCAGTGGTTCCATTAGAGGATATTCAGGTGGATGCGAGCCTGAATTATGCTGAGAGACCAGTGGCCATCAGGGATCGGAAGATCAAGGTTCTGAGGAACAAGGAGGTACCTCTGGTGTTGGTTCAGTGGCAACACCGTAAGGGATCGGAAATGACTTGGGAGCCGGAACGTGAGATGCGGGAGCAGCACCCGGAACTATTTTCAGAATGAGACTTCGAGGGCGAAGTCTAAACCTAGTGGGGGAGAGTTGTAACAGCCCGGAATCTCAGGTATTATTAAATTATGTTTTGGGGTGATTTAAGAGGGGACTCGGCGAGTTGGAGCCTAGACTCGCCGAGTAGGATCGCAGACTTGGTCGCGGGATCGCGACTGGACTCGACGAGTCCAGATATGGACTCGGCGAGTCGACGCTGTTCAGCGGAAACCCTAGCCGTTTGGTTTTGGAACGTATATAAGGCACTTATAGGCCGTCATTGTCCGTCTTTAGTCGACTGAGAAGAACCCTAAACGGCTGTGGGCATCTAGAGCAAGATTGAAGGGTATTAGGGCTTTGAAGAAATTGTTGTACAAGGAGGAGAAGAGTTTTGGCTAAAGGAACAGCAAGGGATTCGAGTTCTGCGGTTTGGGGACACAGAGAGTGCGTATTCAGGTAATATCTCGGATTCTTTCTGTATTGTTGATGTGTGCATAGATTTAGGGTTTATGGAACCCATTTGGTGATTAGATGAATTAGTACATTGTTACCCAAACGACTATAACCCTGTATTAGGACCTTTAGAGGTCCAGAAGGTCCCATGCTTGTGTATTTCGGGACAAAACTTATCTCAGGAAGCAGTTTGATCGACTGCATGGCATGGACTCGCCGAGTCCGATGAACAGACTCGGCGAGTAGCTTGGAGATTGACTGGAACTCGTCGAGCTGTTCTTCAGACTCGGCGAGTGGAGTCGGGGTGGCCCCGCGATTCTTCCTCGAGGATCTCATCGAGCCAAGAGGGATACTCGACGAGTAGAAAGGGAACATCAGGGGAAGTTGGGGAGGACGTCTAGACTCGCCGAGTCGCCATGGCACTCGCCGAGTCCGGTCGAGTTGACCGTTGACCGTTGACCGTTGACCAGAGTTGACCTAAGTCTGACTTCTTAGGGATAGTCGCACTTAGAAGATATAAGTGTTAATGAGGGATATGTGATGTTATAGGGAGGTTGTAGCTCGTCGGATTGTGCACGAGTAATTTCAGGATTTGCTAGCTTTCAGCATTCACGAGGTGAGTCTTCTCACTATACTGTACCCGGAAGGGTTTGACTGTGTGACCGGAAGGTCAGATATGATATGTGATATGTATGCTATATGTGGTAAGTTATTTGTTAGATGTGCTATGTATGTTATGTGGGCCGGAAGACAATATGTTATGGGCCGGAAGGCGAATAGGTTATGGGCCGGAAGGCGTTGTGTCGAGGACCGGAAGGTCAGGGCCTGGAAAGGCGTATGTGCGTAAGTTGTATATTGGGGAACTCACTAAGCATTTATGCTTACAGTTGTTATGTATGTGTTTCAGGTACTAGCGAGGACCGTGGGAAGGCGCCGGCGTGATCGATACACACTGAAGGATGTTTTTATGATCTTGGGATTTAGACAATCTGTATTTGACATGACACCTAAATTATTTATGCCTTGTTTTGAATGGAAATACTTTATTTTTAAAATGAAAAATTTGTTTGAAAATTTGCGTTGTTACAACTTTTAGGGTTTTGGTCAACATGTGGACTTTTGAGTCGGGGAAGGGTAAAATGGTATGTTACCCTTCTGTGGGATTGTAGAAAAGGGTGTAGTATAGCCTTGAGAGTCGTTAATGATTTGGAATGATTATTTGTTGTGATTAGGTGAGGCTAGGTCATTCTTTTGAGATTCAGAGATATCGAGCACGTGAGATACTAGACATCATACGAGGTGAGTCTTCTCAGTATACTGTACCTGGAAGGGTACCTATGTGTGAACGGAAGGTCTGGTATGCTATGAGATATATGCGTTGTATGTTATGATTTGCCTATTTCATATGCGCTATGTATGTGATATGTATGCTATGCTTGATATGGGCTGGAAGGCATTATGATATGGGCCGGAGGCATTATGATGTGGATCGGAAGGTTGGGGAGTTATGGACCGGAAGGTCGACACGGGTAGGACCATAAGGTTTACCGGGTTTGGACGGAAGTCCCTTGAGACACATGGACCGAAAGGTCGTGTGGAGTATGGCCTAGAAAGGAGTATGTGTGTAAGTAGTATTTTGGGGAACTCAATAAGCTTCTTGCTTACGGTGTTTATGTGTAATGTGTTTCAGGTACTAGCGAGGACCGTGGGAAGGCGCCAGCATGACTCATACATACACGCACAACTTACTACATTTCAACTACATTTTTACCACAACTTTCTACAACTTACTTAACTCACTAAAATCTTATGAACTCATCGACTTAATTGCTGATAAACTCTTTCAAATAACTTGTATTCTTAGGAAACTAGTAGACAGGTACTCGCTCTGGGAAGTCAGAAGATGGCGCAGTACAGCTTCAAGTCTTGTTCTGTTATTTGCTGATGTACTCTATGTTTTGTGAACACATACTTTGTAAATACTTTCTTTCTAATGAAATGGTTGTTCATTAGTTGCTTACTATGATACATGTCTTGTGATACTAAACATGACGTCCTCCACCCCTGAACGTTTTCGTCGTTCCGGTTTTGGGGTGTGACAGCTTTCATCGCTTCCAGGATGACTTCCTCATCTTCCTTCGGAAGTGCGTCATCAGTTTTGGTATAAAGATTGTTGAAAAACCAAGACTTTTGTTTTGAATTCATACCAATTTGTTGTGATGTAAATGGTGTTGCGGTAGTTTTTAGGGGCAGTATGAGGGTCAGCGTTGAAGACATAAGTTAAACGGGTCTAATAACTTGGGTCGTTCACCCTGGTGGTCTCGAGGATATTAATATATGCACGAGTTAGATGGAGGTTATCCTCAGGGCCCCATGGTATGGAAGCCATTATGATGGAAAATATGAGGGTTAATTGGTAAAGTGATTTTATATTACTTATTCTGTAAAGTTGTTTGGTAATTTGCAGAGCTGTTTGTCACTCATTTTTTTTATTCCCTAATAGTTTTGCATATTCCCTAACAGTTATGCAGAGGTGTACACTGATCTGCAGAGATGTACACTGCTCCTTATAGGTGTGCACTGATCCGCAGATGTGTACACTGATCCACAGAGGTGTGCAATGATCTGCAGAAAGCAGTTCTTACGTGGTTAAGTGATGTTTCATAAAACCCTGATTTGGACCTCATTCATTTCTTTCTTACCCCTTCGATTCTTCAACACAACGTCTATGAGCTCGTCTAATGCAAGAAACCACCTCCAAGTTGTCCGTGTGTTTGTTAAAGACGATGTTAACAAATGTAATTGCGATGTACCAACTAAGGAACGAACATGTTGGAAACTCACTAACCCCGACAGATGTTTTTGGAACTACAACAAAAACTTGGTAAGCTTCGTTTCTAAAAATACATGTACGATCGCGATTGTTTAAAATACATCTGGCATGATTAGTCATTGTGTTTTGATGTTTTATTCATGTGGGTTTGACATAGGCAAGACTGAGGAAATGTTATTACTTTGAATGGAAAGATGCTGCACTTGAAGATGGTTACTACAAAAACCTCATCTATTCCATGAAGCAACAGTTGGATTCAAAAGAGGATCTTGGTGTCATAAAAAACTTGAGGACTCAGAATTCTAAGTTGGAGTTTCTTTTGAGTAAGGAGAAGAGTCTAGTGGCAAGCATGGAGAAGGGGATGTGTGATTCCGAGAAGAGCATACGTATGTACAAGCTGTTGGTAGTTGTTCTAATTGTTGGGTATATCATGTTTTTTTTATAATAGGTGTAGTTGTATGTAAATAACAATATCAAAATCTACTATTCCAAATAACACAATCAAAGTCTACTATTCCAAATAACACAATCAAAGTCTACTATTTCAAATAACACAATCACAACCTACTATTCCAAATAATTTATGTCATCCTATTACGGTAAGTAAATCTCGTATCTCTAGGTGATTGACGTGTCTCCACTGGTACACCCGATGCAAGAATTTTCATGAACATGCACACAAAAACTTCACCGTCTCCTCTTTCTCCTTCTTCTACTCTTTCGTGTTGCGACACAAGTTTAGCTTTAATGAATTTTACCTCAGTAGGTTTTTGTCTATTTGGAAAATGGGCCCAATATGATATGTGGTCTAGTTGACTTGTTCTACTATCTCCCAACAATTTGAAACTACCGTCACCCACATATTTTTTAAAGAAACCACACCATTCAACTAAATCATATATGCTTTCTTTCCATGTAAGGTGATCCAAATAAGCCAAATACCAATGCAGTTGCGGTATGTTGATTAGAATTAAAACCTTCAAAAAATGATAAGTAATTAGATATATACATATTTTAATGTGTGTGTGTATATATATATATATATATATATATATATATATATATATATATATATATCCCGATCAATATCTGTCCAATGTGGTCCATCAACCATCTCGGCTGCCATACGCCTCAAATAATGTTGTTTCCCAGGTTCTATAAGTGTGCCTTCAGGATTAATAATCATCCACCTACCATTCGACAGACTTATTTCCTTGAGCTTGGACGACCAGATAACCAAATGTTGCGTGTTAAAATAAAATTCATTTGAACAATTAATTATCTAACACTTTTTGAAATATAAAATAAGGGATGTGTGTTAGCTGAGAGAGCAACCATCCAGAGCCAATACCAAGTAAACTAGACCAAAATTCCCAATTCATGTCAATACCTCTTATAAGTCTATGCTCCATAAATACCGCCCCCATTTTCTTTCCCCACAATTTCCAAAATTCATCATCACAATCTGCATAATTGTCCGATAGTAATGGTCTTTTTGCTACATTATTTTCCTTCTGTGGGTTTTTTCATTTTTTGTTCTTCAATGGTTCCGTCGATGGAACCTACAAAATCAATATGTTAATTAATTTGGAACGATTATATAATATATAAATTGAAATTACTTAATTTTATATCTGTGCGTAAGGCTCCCTACAAAATTTTGATTTCATTTTTATCCCCCCTTTGAACGGTGTAACTGTGTTATCCTCAACTTCAACAACAGGTGGTGGCGTCTGCATATATGTATGGCCTGACTCGGGATCCAAACCACCAAAAAATGCTTCCCGTGCATCCACATTTTCCATATCGTTCACAATTTTTTATCTTTTTCCCAATTATCCATTCTCTTCCCAAAGTGCTCGATTGTGGTTTTCAATTCATTAACAATGCCAAATAACTTGTCTACTGTCTTTTACAGGTCCGTGGTATGTTTCCTGAAAATGAGAGGCTGAGGTGTAATCCGCTCCTTGAAACTGAGACGAGTGAGGTGTAATCTGCTCCAAATAACTTGTCTACTGTCTTCTACAGGTCACGTGGGATGTTATTTTCCTACAAAATTAATAAATTAAATTTAATTATATAAAATTGTTGTAATTTTTATCTATATATAATTAATGTAAGGAATGTATAACTATACCATTGAAACGTCTAATATACGTAAACATTTCTCAGGAGAGAATTGTGTTTTTATTCTCCATGCCCTCATTCTTGGAATTACATTTTCTGTGTGATGCGCAAACCTCAAAGCTTCAGGAAATGTCTCCAAAATCCATACCTATTATTACGCCAAAAAATTATGCTTTGTCCAAACTTATAAGCAATTTAAAAATATAAGTAATTGCACCTAAAACGATCCTTAAACGGAAACTGAAAACCTAAAATTGTATACTTCATCATCTTCGTGTAACCCTCACCCTCATTATCTCGTAACTATCTAGAGATTTTACCAAACCATATTCATAATTGTGTTTCTCTACAACTCCACAAATACGTACCCCATGCAAACATGATGTACTCATTATAATTAATATAAATCATAAAATATTTATAAATAAATAATAAATAAAAAATTAAATACATGTTCCAATTATATTGACTATCGGCTAGCACATACACTGCCGACGGAATGCACGTATTGTCGTCTCGTCCTTTGAGACTCCTCAAAAAAAATATCATTTGCATAACCATTACCGCATCCTCATCGCTACACGTCGAGAATGCTATCCCTTTTATGTAGTCTTCTAAATCTTTCAGCCCTAAATCTTCATCTCTCACATTAGGGAACAACCGATTTCTTAATGTTGAACCTCTTCTGACTTTTGTATTTATTATATAAACATATGGTCCAAATCTCAAACCGCTAATCAAACAAAATTCTGTTTCACTATATTCAACCACCTTGCCTTGTAACTCGAACCGAACCCTCCTAGCCCTGACTACCTCTACATCACAAACCTCATGCAACATCATCAAATGACAGAACATCGGGCCACCAATTGGGGTGGACATACCAATAAAGATCCCAAAAGTTGTCTCTCGAAATAATTCAATTCGCCTACTATTTAGTTTTGTAATGTACTTTTTCAACACAGTCCCAAACGCCCCTCTAAAAGTATATTCTGCAGGCCATCCACGCAAACTATGCTGCAAAAGATTAAACATATATGCCAAAATAAAAAAAATAATACTGAAAACTCACTTTACATAGCATTGTAATTGTATTTTTATAGCATTGTACTTATATATTGTTCTTTGACAATTTTATGCAACAAAAATATATAACAAATTTACATAATTTTACAGAAATGGTCCCATATATATTATAAAATTTGCATAAATGATTCATTTTAATAATAATTATATAAATTTTCAATGTTTTTTTTAAATTACATAAATAATTGGAAATTGATTTTAATATGCATATTTGATCTCAATATTCAATGGTCCATTTTAATAGATAATAATCTATTTTAAGAAATAACAATTATATAGAATCGAAAAAAATGTCCGCAGTGGGGTTTATCGTTCCGCAGAGGGCTCCTCTCTGGATCTGTTCTTGAGCAGAGGGCCTTTGCGGATCTGTTCTTGACGAAAAACACTGGAAAAATGATTTTTTTAATTCTTCGACTACAGTCCTAACACCCTAACAAACATACATTTATATATCATTTAACCTATCAATTTCCAATTCATATAATCAATTTCTACTTCCGAGTTTATACAAAGATTAGGAAAAAATTGAAATATTACTTGAGTTCCATATCCATCGGATAAGACATCGGACTGCAGCTGCTCCAGGAATCGAGCTCGGCGAGACATTTTCCATTCGACATCTAGGAATCGAGTGTTATGCGAATCGACTGTTGTAGTCTCTTTCTGCGGAACTGTGTAACGTAAAAGGGAGCGGGGGGGGGGGGGGGGGTATTTTTTTGAATTTACAAATTTACCCCTGTAATCTGCATAACACTCCATTCCACGCAATTCCATAGAGCTGTAGAGGATCCGTAGATCATTTAATGCATCCGCAAAGGGTGCTTTGCGGATCCTTCGGTCATTTTCCAAAAAAGAAAAAAAGTTTAGTTCATGTTTTAAAAAAAAATTGGTTTTGCTTTGTTCAATAAATTGAAGAAGGGAAACGTAAATGACTTTTAGTTCCCAATAAAGAAAAAGAAAAGTCAGTGATGAGAAACTTTACTCATCCATTTGTGTCTTATAATTTCCCATCTTTATTATTACTATCGTAGAATTATTTTTTTAAAAATATTACTATAACCAAGGAAAAACATATTGTGGATCCATTAAATAACCAAGGAAAACACTACAAGAAAACAGCCCTTTAATGACGCACAAACAATGACACTCGTTGATAGATGACGCGCATTTGTAAGTGCCCTAAAAGATAATGTCATTTTTGCAAAATTTGAAGGATAGAGGGCACACATTTTTGCACGCCCTAAAATTAGTGTCAGAAAAGAAAAAAAAGAAATGGGGAGGGCGCCTTTCATAAAATGTGCATCATGTAAATGTGTCGCTTTATAAATTTTAAGTGAAACACGCATTTTAGGCGGGAAATAAAATGGACGAAAATTACCCCCGCCTATTGAATCCCAAAAATTAATCCCCTGCCTCTTCTACTTAGCAAGAAAAAGCCCTATGTCCTTAATATTCATCTTTAGTATCATCAAACATCTACTCGATCTCCTTCTTATCAGTATCATCAAACATCTCGTTCACTGCCTCCACCCTATCTGTAACAAATCTCTCTCTCTCTCTCATTCTCTTTCTTTCTCTCTCTCTCTCTCTCTCTCTCTCTCTCTCTTCCATTACCCACAACAAATGGTTTTTCGAACACAAGTCAGGGAAAACCTAGGTCAATTCAAAGTCATCTTATAAAATCAACATTCCCTTAATTTCAATTTGATGCAGGTAATACACGACCAACTACAAGTCTCTCTCTCTCTCTCTCACTCTCTCTTTTTTTTCTCTCTCTCTCTCTATCTCTCTATCTACCGCCTACTGTCCGACAAAAACCTAGGCACCAACCAGCCCTCGTCTTCTCTCTGGTTCACCACTACCACCAATAAAGCCCCATTATACCACAAGATTAAAGAACGAAACATTGGGTTTGTGTTTTTGAATCCCAGATCCACGAAACATAGTCCTATATGTTGCTCCATTTTGCTGCTTCCGGTGTAATCCGATAAACCGTGTAATCCGTTTTGCTGCATCAGGTCTTAAGCTAAAAACTTGTACTTGGAGTACTTGGAGTCCTGCTCAGTATGAAGATCTCCTTAAAGGAGGTGAACAGGTTACGTATGTTCTTGAAGAGATGGCTAACCTTGTAAGACATGCTTTAACTCCAACTTCAAATTCCTTAATTTATTGAATTTCTCTCGTTGTGGCATTTCATCAGTCATTTGGTGGGCACATGAAAAAAATACACTTAGACTTCGATTTTACCCAAATCGTAAAGTATTTGACTTCGTAGAATTGATTTGGAGACCATTTCATTTCATAACCATCGTAATTGCAATTCAACCCAATGTCTATTTATACAACAGTTGGAAGATGACCAAATGGATGAACAATCTGAGGATTTAGGGTGCTGTTGGCTACACAAGGCGTGCTTGGAAAACGAGTTGATCAGATGGAATCAGGCTTTGTGACAACCCGAAATTTTTTTATTTTATAAGCTCAGTCAGTCAACTAAGTTTTGTACTAGAAAAAATGTGTGTTGACTCTGCGTCCTATGACCTGATCCATACCTGGTACCCTTATGATGATTTAATGTATACTAAGCATATATATATATATATATATATATATGAAGACCCTTGCGGATATGATGATTTAACGTTAGAATACTATAGGAGTATTTTGGTCCAGATAAATAACTTATGTGATAACTTAAAAGACCCTTACGGATAGGTCTATAATCTTACAGGGTATATTCATAAAGTTTTATATATAATCAAGATCTTATAGACATAGAATCTGTGACCGACGCTTCGTTATCCATTCCTCTTAAGGAACTAGTGTTGAGGTGGGATCAATTATTCGAAGGTCTATTTAATCTTCAATTATATACAATACAAACTAGTGTAACTTGTACAATTATAGGAGGATTCTGTAAGGATCACCCCATAAAGTTACCTTAAAGCTCATAGGTTCTTTAGTCACTTTCATTCTCGCACGACAAGCCCAGATAAACGTAACCACTTCCTCATAGTAAACAACAGAAGAGTTCAAGAGGAACAAGGACAAATTCATGATAAGATTTCAAGGAAAGATCAGCCGAAGTAACCAAAACATCTTACGTGTCACACTAATAAATATTAATCATGTTAATTGGTCGAGTGAGTGGAAACACTGCTCACATTACATGTGTTAGGATTATATTCTTGCATGCAGCTGGTAATAGTTATTCAAGAAACAGATACTCATTCGAGGATAGTTATTTCAAATTCATAGAGTTTATTAGGTCTGGACTCATTTATGAATTGTTCCTAGAACCTTGTGGAAGTTAGGACCCGATACATCCAGAACTAGGATAACCTTTTCTTTTCAGCTTTCGGCTTGTGTCCGTTTCTATAGACTTATTCCGTCTCATATTTGTTTTCTTTTTACCAAAGATGCCTCCTTGCAGATCACCCAGACATGCTACTCCGATAACTCCAATACCTTCTCCACAAATCGATGCAGCAACTCTAAACGCTGTAGTGGCTGCGGCTGTGGCAACAGCCATGGCTCAATATCACCCCATCAGTATAAGTGGAGGTGAAACGCCTACTGATTCTACTCAAGTTGAAGTCCCTGTGCGCTAGGGTGAGTTCTCCTACAAGGACTTCACCAGATGCCAACCATTGTCCTTTAAAGGGACTGAAGGAGTCATTGCCCTCATGCAATGGTTCGAGAAAACAGATTCGGTATTTGAAATCTGTTTATGCCCAGAAGGAAGCAAAGTGAAGTTTGCTACCTACACCTTCTCTGGGAAGGCCCTAACATGGCAGAACAACCATGTTAATTCACTGACTCTATCAGTGACAAACTCAATAGGTTGGGAAAACCTAAAATAGTTAATGCGGGAAGAATACTGCCCGTTAGGCGAGATTCAAAAACTGGAACAAAAGCTATAGGATCTCACTATGGTCGGCTCAGACATAGTGACCTACACGGACCGGTTCACCAAACTAGCAGCTCTATGCCCCTAGATAGTTACCTCGGAGAGCAAGAAGATAGAAAGATACATTTGGGGTTCGACTGCTCCGACCCAAGGAAATGTACTGTCTTCTGACCCAACCACATTTGATAGTGCTAAACGCCTGGCTCAACGACTCATCGACCATGGAGTCTTCCATGGTGTAAAATTCCCTACTCCCGAGCCATCAAGGGAAGAGGACTATAATCAGAAGTCGGAGAACAAGAGAAAGAAGAAGCGAACAACACAAGACACCCCACAAGAGCAACAAGCGAGTACTATGTATGCCGTAACGACGCCTACTGCTTCAGCACCTGCCAGTCGTTATGCTGGAAACCTTCCAAAGTGTGGAAAGTGCAACTTTCACCACACTGGAGTATGCCGAGAAATGCAGTGGCTGAACTGCCACAGAAAGGAAAACACAATCCGTTTCTGCAGGGTACCGGCTCAACCGATCTCCCAAGTCCTCGGAGCTGAAGAAAACCAAGCCTGCTATGGCTGTGGTGAGACTGGACACAATTAGAGGGACTGCCCGATAATCAGGAACTCAAGCGCGGATGGACATATTCTGATGATCACCGCAGGAGAATCTACCCCGGAGTCGTCGACGAGTAGTGGTACGTTTTCAAAATAGTAATTACTTTTAAAATTAATTTATATTCATATAAGATTAAAATTTGGGGATGACACTTAAAAGATACCACCTTACTATGTTCTATTTTGTCATCGTATATTGATATCGTATCTATGTAAACGTATTTCGTTAGTATAGACTCATGAACTGGACTGACTCTTTGTGTGCTTCTTTGTACTAGAAGTAATGAATAGCATTCTCCTAAACTATGCCTATAGTAGTTTACTAATGCTGTACTTGGACTATTACTGAAAAGACTCGTTTCTCTACTAAGTTATGCCTGTACTTTAAAACGGAGTTTTGTATAACTATAAAGTAACATAACCTTTAAAAGAGTTTTGAAATGTTTTGACAACTTATAAATAACATAAGTAACATTTTGAAAGATGTCTATAACAAACATTTACACAATTATCATTGTGTTCAACTTGTATCCCCCCTTAAAACAGTTAAAATAGTTAAAAGATTCATTACAGGGTATGAACTCACCTGATGTGGGTGATTCAAACGGGTATGCGTGTAAGGATGAGAAGTTCCATGAATGAAGTCCCGAGACACAATAAGTCCTAAATGATATATAAGGACACATATTGACATGAATATAGTGTTTATAAACAACTATATGAAAGGAGACACCTTCCCGGACTAGGAAAGACCTTGACCAAGTGTTGGAATCACATGTGATTCAACAAAGGAAGGTAGATCGGCACTCACAAGAGTTTACTACCTTGGGTTTACGGCCAAAGGGAGTTTACGGCCGTAAACTCATGGTTACTCATGTGTAAGTGCAAGTTTGAAGGCTATAGATGTTTTAGGGACCTTAGCTTTACCCTAGGATGAGGAAGACCACTTTCTTTGAAGATTTTGGGGTGTTCACGGCCCTAATGAGTTTACAACTGTAAACTCATGGCCATTTATGTTTATGAGTGTTGCTTAGGGTCCTAAAAGTCATAATGAAGCATCCTAACTTCAAGTCTAAGCCTTAGGAAGTGTTTGTGGCATCAAAACACCCTTAAATTGAGTTTTCGGCCCATGTACCATTTTGGCATGTGTTTGTGGCCGTAATCACCTATGGTTGATGGTATTTTGATTGTTTTGAGTCCTAAACACATCAAGGTAAAGTGCTAGGCTAGTCTCTAGGCTTAAGGAAGGAATTTGGGGCATCTTTGCACCATAAAAGGGAGTTCACGACCCAAGAACATCCTTGGCCGTGAACTCTCTTCTAACCCTTGTTTCTTGATGTTTCTATGGTCTAGACGTGTGTAACCTAGTGTACAACAAGTTAGAAGAAGAGTGCTTACGATATAGGAGCTTGAACTAGTCGATTTGGCCAAGAACACTAGTGTGTGTTCTTGGTGTTTCTTGAGTATCTAAACAAACATGATTTTCATGGATGAAATCAATGTAAGAAGGTAGTTAATATGATGTATTAACTAATCAAGGGATATAATACTCACTCTTTTGAAGATCTAAGGAAAAAGGTTGGATGATAGTTGAGAGAGAACCAAGGAGAATTGGCCAGGGAATGAGAGAAATGACTTAAAATGACCATTTGCCTTATATATGCTCTTGAGTTTATGGCCACATGAGTTTACAGCCGTTAACTCATGGTCTTGTGGCCGTGAACTCACTTAGATGAGGTTATGGTTCGTTTTGCTACACTGTGGTTCTAGCGGGTACTTTCTAACACTTATTCCTTAAGTGTATTAGGCTCAAAACTCTTTAGAATGACCTGTAACCAGGCTAGAACTCTGTACTAAATGTTTTTGACGCTGAGTTGAGTTGACTGACTAAGCTTAAAAAATAAATTTTTTTTAGGTTGTCACATCATCCCCCGGTTAGAGGGAATTTCGTCTCGAAATTAGCTCTCATAGCATTACTACTTGGGTTGTGCTCTTCTGATTGGCAGAATACCCACTCGTAGACTTGGCAACTTTGCCCTTCCATTCATGATAGGATTCATACTTGGTCTATCTATCATCACCTTATGTACACAAGTCGTATATAATTAGGGTTATTTAGATGGTCAGATGTGCGACTCTGCCCCAGGTCCACAACCCAACGAGGACAGGAGATAGGGCGGAAACACACATACTAGATCTGCGTAATCATAATCATATACCACCCTCACGTATAAACTAAATAGTAACATGTGGGTTGTATTCGTCCATAACCTCTGTGCTCGAACTTGGTCTGCTGGACGAGTGGTATTTCATGATGGTCTGCGAACATTTGACGATAAGGCTTCGGAGGAAAAAGTACTCTTCGCACGAGTACTTCGGGGGTTTAGAATGCGAAAGATGAAAATTTTGATTCAGGTCGGACTTTTGATACTAAAGATGAAAGTTTCGAGAACTTGCCGATCGAGGCGATAGAAACATATGAACTCAGTATGGTGAGGACCACACCAACTCATGACGAAAGAAAACAACAGACTCTATACTAAACAAAGTTTTGGTCAAATGAAAGAAACGTCTGATAAACGATGATGTATCCCTGGTATGCTTTGTAATGTACTCCTAGTATGTTCAACAATGTACTCCTTGTAACTGTTCTCGTGTTTCCTGCCTTCTATTCGAAGTTAACACTCCTATGTATCGTACCGCTATGTGCGCATACATACAAAATAAAAGTGCTTTACTAACTGAAGGGATACTTTTATACCATGATCCCCCATGGTACCACTACCATCGCCCGTCATATACAAGTTGTGAATACTTAAGATGAGCCAGGCAGTCGACTGAGCATCTCTGCCTCAAATCCTCAACCAATTAAGCAAAATGGGATCTAAGCGGAGTCACTCACTCTAAGTCTGCAACATCTTAGTTGCGCACAACCCTGATGTATATGGTGAGCCATAATAGCTTCTCTAAGGGATCTTTTAAGTGTCATCCCCAAATTTTAATCTTATATGAATATAAATTAATTTTAAAAGTAATTACTATTTTGAAAACGTACCACTACTCGTCGACGACTCCGGGGTAGATTCTCCTGCGGTGATCATCAGAATACGTCCATCCGCGCTTGAGTTCCTGATTATCGGGCAGTCCCTCTAATTGTATCCAGTCTCACCACAGCCATAGCAGGCTTGGTTTTCTTCAGCTCCGAGGACTTGGGAGATCGGTTGAGCCGGTACCCTGCAGAAACGGACTGTGTTTTCCTTTCTGTGGCAGTTCAGACACTGCATTTCTCGGCATACTCCAGTGTGGTGAAAGTTGCACTTTCCACACTTTGGAAGGTTTCCAGCATAACGACTGGCAGGTGCTGAAGCATTAGGCGTCGTTACGGCATACATAGTACTCGCTTGTTGCTCTTGTGGGGTGTCTTGTGTTGTTCGCTTCTTCTTTCTCTTGTTCTCCGACTTCTGATTATAGTCCTCTTCCCTTGATGGCTCGGGAGTAGGGAATTTTACACCATGGAAGACTCCATGGTCGATGAGTCGTTGAGCCAGGCGTTTAGCACTATCAAACGTGGTTGGGTCAGAAGACAGTACATTTCCTTGGGTCGGAGCAGTCGAACCCCAAATGTATCTTTCTATCTTCTTGCTCTCCAAGGTAACTATCTAGGGGCATAGAGCTGCTAGTTTGGTGAACCGGTCCGTGTAGGTCACTATGTCTGAGCCGACCATAGTGAGATCCTATAGCTTTTGTTCCAGTTTTTGAATCTCGCCTAACGGGCAGTATTCTTCCCGCATTAACTGTTTTAGGTTTTCCCAACCTATTGAGTTTGTCACTGATAGAGTCAGTGAATTAACATGGTTGTTCTGCCATGTTAGGGCCTTGCTAGAGAAGGTGTAGGTAGCAAACTTCACTTTGCTTCCTTCTGGGCATAAACAGATTTCAAATACCGACTCTGTTTTCTCGAACCATTGCATGAGGGCAATGACTCCTTCAGTCCCTTTAAAGGACAATGGTTGGCATCTGGTGAAGTCCTTGTAGGAGAATTCTCCCTAGCGCACAGGGACTTCAACTTGAGTAGAATCAGTAGGAGTTTCACCTCTACTTGTACTGATGGGGTGATATTGAGCCATGGCTGTTGCCACAGCCGCAGCCACTACAGCGTTCAGAGTTGCTGCATCGATTTGTGGAGAAGGTATTGGAGTTATCGGAGTAGCGTGTCTGGGTGATCTGCAAGGAGGCATCTTTGGTAAAAAGAAAACAAATATGAGACGGAATAAGTCTATAGAAACGGACACAAGCCGAAAGCTGAAAAGAAAAGGTTATCCTAGTTCTGGATGTATCGGGTCCTGACTTCCACAAGGTTCTAGGAACAATTCATAAATGAGTCCAGACCTAATAAACTCTATGAATTTGAAATAACTATCCTCGAATGAGTATCTGTTTCTTGAATAACTATTACCAGCTGCATGCAAGAATATAATCCTAGCACATGTAATGTGAGCAGTGTTTCCACTCACTCGACCAATTAACATGATTAATATTTATTAGTGTGACACGTAAGACGTTTTGGTTACTTCGGCTGATCTTTCCTTGAAATATTATCATGAATTTGTCCTTGTTCCTCTTGAACTCTTCTGTTGTTTACTATGAGGAAGTGGTTACGTTTATCTGGGCTTGTCGTGCGAGAATGAAAGTGACTAAAGAACCTATGAGCTTTTAGGTAACTTTATG
Source organism: Lactuca saligna (assembly GCF_052625555.1). Taxonomy (NCBI): domain Eukaryota; kingdom Viridiplantae; phylum Streptophyta; class Magnoliopsida; order Asterales; family Asteraceae; genus Lactuca; species Lactuca saligna. Next base: position 171,731,233 of record NC_136417.1, on the reverse strand, counting down.
GGGTGATCCTTACAGAATCCTCCTATAATTGTACAAGTTACACTAGTTTGTATTGTATATAATTGAAGATTAAATAGACCTTCGAATAATTGATCCCACCTCAACACTAGTTCCTTAAGAGGAATGGATAGCGAAGCGTCGGTCACAGATTCTATGTCTATAAGATCTTGATTATATATAAAACTTTATGAATATACCCTGTAACATTATAGACCTATCCGCAAGGGTCTTTTAAGTTATCACATAAGTTATTTATCTGGACCAAAATACTCCTATAGTATTCTAACGTTAAATCATCATATCCGCAAGGGTCTTCATATATATATATAGAACATAACATAGTAAGGTGGTATATCATGGAACGTTTTCAGGATCTAACTATACCAATGAATCACAACGCATTGTGATAGTTATATTGGGTATACATGATCATAGTAATGTGGATGTTCGTGGCTTGCACTCATGCAGAGGTCGCGTGTAGTTCCTAGAATCTCTTGACAAGGGAGCGTTTAGCATAGGATCTAGCCATCACATTATGCCTAAACCCTCAATTTAGGCAAAATGGTACTTAAAGTAGTCACTTATTACAAATACTACAGGACTTACACTGTCATTACGACAATTACAGAAGGATATAAAATTCCAGTGTCAATGTTATTAATAGTCGTACAGTTGGGTCTTAGTAGAAGGCTACTTTCAAAACAGTCGAGTCTTGGTAGAAGGCGACTATCAAAACAGTCGAGTCTTGGTAGAAGGCTACTTTTAATGGTTAGGATCATAATGCTAGCTTTATGATTCCTTAATGTATACACTATAGGATACATATATACTAATAGATTCTAACATCTAATAGGATGTGTGCTCTTCGCTTCACTTCCTGTTCTGTTGGATTGTGGGCTTGGAATGAGGTCACCCAATCTATTATCTACCCGAATCTATATATATATATATATATATATATATATATATATATATATATATATATATATATATATATATGCTTAGTATACATTAAATCATCATAAGGGTACCAGGTATGGATCAGGTCATAGGACGCAGAGTCAACACACAGTTTTTCTAGTACAAACTTACTTTTCAAAGGCAATACTTTTGGTATACAAAACTAGAGATTTCCCAGATAAGGGCTTAATCCATTTTATTAAGCCAGTACATTTTTAGAGACTTTAGGTGAGTAACTCTATAACACATTAGTTTATACACCATGTTTATATATAAAACTAATGTCCAATAGATAGTTAAATGTGTGTTTTCCGCCTTACTTCTTGTTCCCGTTGGATTGTGGGCTTAGGGTAGATTCACCCAATTAACTTTCTACCCGATATCAGATTATATATAGCAGTATAAACAAAGCTATTATAAAAGTAGTCACTGTAGTCAATATTTTACTATAAGAAATATAGGTTTTCTTAAAAGAACTTTTCGTTAGATATAAAGGAACCATTACAAATAATTCCATGAGTAACAAGTGATTACACCAAGTTTATATATGAAAACGATCTAATAACCAATGGAATGTGTGCTATCCGCCTTACTTTCTGTTCCCGTTGGGTTGTGAGCTTAGCGCATATGCGCACAATCGATTGTTTATTTACTCTGAGTATATATAACTTGTACCCACTTAGTACGCATAGAAAGACTTGTAATGTCATTTTACTTAACTTTCATTCAAGTAGGAAATATAGGATTTTCTAGAGGAACAGGCGAACTTTTCAAAACAGAACTTACAGCTTACATCACTTGTGCATATACATTTTCAACCACATTTTACAGCTTATTCACATCACTAAAATCTTATGAAATCACCAGCTTAATTGTTGATCAACTCTTTCAAATAACTTGTACTCTTAGGAGACTATTAGACAGGTGCTCGTGTTGGGACTTCAGAAGATGGAGCATTATAGCTTTAAGTCTTGTTTTGTTATTTGTTTATGACTTCTATGTTTTGTGAACACACACATTGTAAACACTTTCTTTCTAAATGAAATGGTTGTTCATTACTTGCTTACCATATACATATCTCGTGATACTAACCATGACGTCCTCCACCCCCGAACGTTTCCGCCGTTCCGGTTTTGGGGGGTGACAGGCTTCATGATAGCATTAGATTATATGATCAATCTTGCAGAATTTCAGCCTTCTTCTCTACCCAAATAACGACCGTCTACATAATTTCAGCGTAAGCCTCTGTTGGAGGTAATCAATGCAACAGTATTATCCCATCTTACCAAAAAATGCCCCCCACATGTAAGAAAATTTACATCTTTTACCAATTTACACTCACTGATTTCTACTAGTTATCTCATAAAATTATAACTTTCTTGTTTTTTTTCTTTTTACGTTCAAGTTGTTGGGTTGCTATGCAAAACCCCTCGGAAAGAAAGTAGACATGATCACATATGCATTGTATCTTTGTTAATAACTTTTTTTCCCATAACCAAATTATACTTTTTCTTGTATATATAGGGAGAAAATCTAGTTATGGCAGTTGATGATGATGGCTGCTTTACAGAAAAATTTACCGATTTCATTGGTCGATATGTCAAAGAAGCAGATAAAGATATCATTCAAGTAGTGAAGGCAAGAATAGTTGAATGTTATATAATTATCAATAGTGGAATTTATGTAAAATGATTATTCCTTACCTTTTGTTATAAATGTATTCAGGACAAGGGCAGACTGCTAAAATTTGGAAGCTTTACACATTCATATCATTTTTGTTGGAGATCTGATACCCCTCTTATCTACAGAGCAGTTCCCAGCTAGTACATCTTTTTACTTATCTTTTCTGCAAAAGACATGAATGCCATTCTCATCTTTATTATCTTTAGTGGGATAACGTGGTATCATGATTAGTTTATTCATGTTTCTTGGTCAAGGTTTGTTGTAGTGGAAAAGTTGAAAGATCAATTACTTGAAAACAATGAGAAAACAAAATGGGTTCCTGGTTTTGTTAAGGTAGGTCATTTACAGTGTTTGGTATGATTTAGTCAACAAAGGAATGGAATGACTCATTCCATTACCATTTCCATGTCCACTCCGTTCATTTCCAATTCCATTCCATCTAGGAAAAACGGTTTCACAATTGGCTGGAAAATGCAAGATATTGGGCCATTAGTAGAAGTAGATTTTGGGGCACTCCTCTCCCAATTTCGATCAGTGAAGATGGTGTAGATATTGAAGCTATTGGTTCAGTTGAAGAACTTGAAAGAATTTCAGGGGTGAAAGTAAGTATAAATCCAACATGTAATTACAATGTACTTTAATGGTTGTTTTAAAATATATAATATTCTTTCTTAACATAGGTTACTGATTTACATCACCACAAAATTGATCACATCACAATTCCTAGCCCACGTGGTGAAAAGTTTGGTGTGCTTCATCATGTAGAAGATGTAAGAAAATCATATTTCTTTCTCACAATAAAGAGCAATATCATTTTCTTGATTGATGAATTAATATTATTTGTTGCATGATTTCAGGTATTTGATTGTTGGTTTGAAAGTGGGTCAATGCCATATTCGCTACCCTTTTGAAAATCAGGAATTCTTTCAAAAGAATTTCCCTGGACATTTTGCAGAGGGCTTAGATCAAACTCGTGGATGGTTTTTTCTCTTCTCTTTCATCTAGTTTCATTGTGATATAAATTCACAATATGAGCAAAAGGATTTCACTAGACATTTTGATCATTATTTTATTTAAACAGGGTTTAGGAAGTCTTTAATAGTTGATGATGTATTATTGTTTAATGGACTTGACCCATGCTCAGGAGTCATGCCTTGCAAGTGAAATAATAATATAATCTTGGGGTTTTTTGTTATAATAATGAAACTAATCATATTTTACTTACTATTATGAAAGTTAGGCTACTAACCAATTGGTATATAAGGGCATAATTGTAATTTTCTATATTTTGTAAATGTATGTGTCTGATATGCAATAATACTTTGTTTCTTTTTTCTTCACAATAACAGTTGAGGCAAAAAAGCACTTGCGGATTTACTACAGATGCAATCAGTTCAGGTAAGTTAAAATTCTAAATTTACTGTAGAGTTATTAGATAATTATTATTATCTAGTTAGTTAGGAATTGTTTCATGATGCTTCTCTTCCCCCTGTTGTAGATGGTCTTCTATGGTTCATAAATGAACTAGGCATACAAGTGATGGATTGGAAAAAAAATGTTACCTGTTGTAGATGCTCTTCTTATGGTTTATTTATTTATGATATAATGGGGATGATTATGATAGGAGCGGGGTCTACTTGGACATTTGGAGTGAGACGAAGCAACAAAATTAAAAGGAGGCCTTTGGAATATTGGAAAGGAGAAAGACTCTTATATGCTCGAGTCCATAACAGTAAGTGCACATTGCACTTCGTTTTTAACATATCTTATTTCTTATCACTTGACATAGAAAATTGAAGTATATATATATTTTTTAGTAATTATGGAATGAGGTAGCTATTTTACGTGAAAAAAATGTGGATGGGTTGGTTGCAGGCCTGCCTTACTACTTGTTGTACTACTTGTTAGCTTTTGTAACCAGCAAGCAATCATGGATTAGGGTTTCGTGAATAGAAACTGGGAAAAATGGGCATGTAAAAATGTTGGTTTTTGATGGTATGCAATCACATTCCACTTCTAGTTTCTTGCTTTTGACAATGATTATATATATATATATATATATATTATAGTTTACAAACTGTAGAATGTGTTCAGTAGTGAATCTCATAAGGACAAAATTGTAAATCTGCAGGTGGTTCAATCAATGTCATTTAGTAATATTTGGAATTACAACCTTTGTAAGTTTGACTAAAGCCTTCTGATTTTGTTTACTTTTTAACTTTGTTTTTGGTTTCATTTAGTAATAAAGTATCAAATATCAACAATTATGTGGTAGTAATCATTCTGATGGGGTGTTTGTTAGGCTGCTTCTTTCAACGTCATTAACAATAGTGGTAAGTGATATTGCCATATTTATACCTATTTTTAGGCAATATTTAAGTACATTTTTATTAATAAGTTTGTAATTTGTTTAGAATAATGGTACTTATGAGCTTAAATGTTATTTACAGCCAAAAAGAAGACATTTTGAAGAAAAGGGACTAAAAGCGTTCATGAAAGAAACTTTGGGAATTAAAAGATTAAAAGAGAAGAAAATCTGGAAAAAGCGTTCTCACGACGTGGGAACTTGAAGATTCACGACGTGAGAGTTGGCTCTAGAAGATATGTATGCGGGTGAAGGAATCCTTGACGGGCACGGTTATCTGAAACTCACGACGTGAATATCTTATTATTCAGGATGTGAATTTGTGAAAATCGACAACTATATAAACCCTTGACCATTACGAATAGAGGGGACTTTAGGATAGAGAGAGGAGTTCCAGAAGGCGATTTTGAGCAGAGAAAAGTTCTGGGAAAAAGCTTTCAACACCAAAAGAGTGAAGGTCCATAATTTAGTTTATTTAATCGTTAACTAGGAACATGTTTCATATCACTTTGATTTGTGTTAGTATGTTAGTTGCTATTATGAGCAGCTGAATCTAGCTACTCTTGTTTCGCTAGATGAAGCTTCCAACATATGAATAGCTCAATTTTTATGGATTTATTTAGTTGGTAAAATTGCTTGTGTTTGATTTGTATTACCTAGCATGCTTGTGTTTGTTTCTCTAATTGCTTGATTGCATGTTCTGTGTAGCTTAGTGACCATTAACTGCATGAACTTGTTTACTTAATGATTTAGTGAACATTGAATTGTTAGAGCTAGGATTGACCAATCTTAGTTAGTAATTAGAGTAAATAAACTTAGCTGTGCTAGAGAACGTGGATTGTGACTATAATTGCTTTTATATAATAAATCTTACATAGCATATTTATATTCATAATTAGTTCTGTGTTTAATTGTGTGTGAACATACATAGTTTGACATGAATTAGTTAATTATTGGTAAAGTTAGAACTAAATTACTAATACAATTAAAACCAACTCGATAATCCATAATCATTAGCTAACCATAAGGAAGAAGTGGATTCAGACAAGACAAGAGTGTGTTTTTACTTATTGAATTTGAGTTAAGTTCGTCTGATCTTGTAAAATCAGAGAAAACCCCCATTTAAACTTGTTAATAATTAGGTTAAATTAATTGTAAATAGATTAATTAGTAACACCGTTCCCTATGATCGACACCCGACTTACACAAGCTATACTGTAATCCGACTAGGTACATTGCCTATAAGTGCATAGTTAGTTTAAGTTTGTTAGGTTATAAATATTAAAATTAGTTGGTACTTTCGTGCACATCAAGTTTTTGGCGCCGTTGCTAGGGAACGGCGCGTTTATTAGTTTATTTAGTTGCATTAGATTAATCCACCCTTTTTGTGGAATAAAATCTGCAAAAAGGTTAATTGGTTATTTATTTTTGTTTATTAGCTTAGCTTAGTTGATTAGCATATAACAAAAAAAAATTCGTTTTCTGTCTCTGTCATAGAATTCACGATGTGAGTTTTATAAACTCACGACGTGAAAGCTGCAATTTTCAGTTTTTAGTATTTTCTTATTTTAGTTCAGTTTTACGTTTTTAGTTTAGCGAGTTGCTGGAGTTCATGACCAGAGGCTCAAACACACCCTTGGCGCCACCACTTGAAGATCCCGAGTCTGCAATTCAAAAGAAAAAGACGCCCTTACAAGAATTCAAGTCAGCTTTTTCAAGGAAGTCGGTAAAGAAGACAGGAGAGTCAAGTTCATCCTCAAAGCACAAGAGCAATTTTGAGCACTAGGATCAAATACCCGTCCAAACTGAATCCGAATACGACACTGAGCAGGAATTTGAAGAACATACGAGCGAACCCGATAACGAGCCAAGGAACGAGATGGCAGCAATTGAAGAGATGTCCATGGGAGCTTACAAGAAGCGGATCCGAGAAGATGTGGGTCCCGGTTTAGTCCAACCCGCAATACCTGCCACTGCCACATTCGAGTTGAAGGGGCACATCTTGACTGCACTGAAGGATATCCCATTTTTTGGGAAAGATCATGAGGATGCTTTTAAGCATCTAGATGAATTAAACGACATTGCAGATTACTTCAATGTGCCAAATGTCAACAGAAACACCGTCTTGCTTAGGATGCTTCTCATCACTTTCAAAGGTGCTGCTAAGGAGTGGTTAAAATCACTTCCACCGGGTACAATTACCACTTGGGCTCAAATGCGTGAGCAATTCCTGGACCAGTTTTGCCCGCCATCCAAGATAGCCAAACTCAAGAAGGCAATAGTCAATTTGAGCAATAGTCGGGGGAGTCATTATACGAAGCATGGGAGCGGTACAAGGGCTTGCTCAGAAATTGCCCTCAGCATGATCTAAATGTGCAACAAGAGATGTCAATCTTCTATGATGGGGTCAACATTATAACGAGACAACTCCTTGACTCTCAAGGACCTTTGACAAAGAAAAATCCAAGGGAGGTCAAGGAGCTGATTGAAGAATTCGCGAAGCACTCTCACGAATACCACAACCCTAGGCAAGATGGAATCGAAGGCGGTGGAGGGGCCGAAACTGAAGAAATAGCAGTTGTAATGGCTATGCTGAATAATTTGGATCGAAGGATAAAACAAATGGACCAGTCAACACATGCCATAAGAGTGGGTTGCGAGAGATGTAGTGGTCCACACTTGACCAAGGACTGCAATTTAGATGAGTTTGGAAACAGAAAAGCTCAAGTGTGCTACTCGAGTGGGGATAAGTTTGATGAGGACTGGAGGAAACCGAAGAAGGAGTGGCTGCCATATGAAGAGTATAAGAAGAAAAAAGAAGAGAAGTATAGGCAGACAGGTCGAGGCTTCTATCAAAAGGAGCAACCACCAGCCGAGAAGAAACCCGATCTAGAGGCCATGTTGATGAAGTTTATAGAAGCTTCGGAAAAGAGACACGATGCCACTGATTCTGCTATTATTGAACAGAAAACTTTAATAAAGAATCAGCAAGCCTCCATCCATAACCTTGAAGTACAAGTTGGTCTCTAGTTCATGAGAAGTTATCCCCGAAAAATCCCGAAACGAAGACCCAATCTCATGTAATGGCCATAGACACTGAAGAAGAAGCCATCTCTGAGTTCCTGGAGGCATTGGAAGAAGAACCACAACAGCCCGATCCAAAGCTAAAGAAGACCAAGCTCGAAAATCATGAAGCTGCTGAATTCCAGAATTCACGACGTGAACCATATAAGTTCACAACTTGGGCCCATCATGAACAGAAAAATTCTGTAGTTAGTTCGGTTTATCAGCCGCCTTTGCCTTTTCCTTCCCATGCTACCCTTAGTCCACTAGAAAGAGAGCATTGAGAGTTTCTCAAGCATGTGAAGGGGATCCCGATTAATACTCGCTTTGTCGAGTCCTTATCCAAAATTCCCGAGCATCAGAAATTACTGCAAGATTTGATAGACACTCGCAAGCAATTAAAGAAGCATTCTAAGGTGGTTCTAAGTAAACAAAGCTCAAAAGCTGTGTTGGGAGAAACACTGAAGAAGATGGGAGATCCTGGACGCCTCACTCTTCCATGTGAATTTGGCAACAAAATGAAGGTTAATGCTTTAGCCGATTCTCGGGCTAGCATTAATTTGATGCCTTATTCATTTTATCAAAATTTAGACATTCAGAAGATGAAGGCTACAAGAATGACTATTCACATGGCGAACCGTTCAGTGACATAACCCCGGGGCATCGTGGAGGATATTTTGGTGAAAATTGGAAAATTTGTTTTTCCAATACATTTTGTAGTTTTGGATATGAAGGAAGATCTCGATGTTCCAATTATCCTTGGTCCTCCATTGCTTAACACTGTTGGAGCTTTGGTTGATATTCGCGATTCTAAGCTCACCTTGAGGGTTGCTGATGAAAAAGAAGTTTTTGGGATAGAAGATGGCTTTCCAAAGGAACATGTTCAAGAAGAGGTGTTCACAATCAATAAAGATAATGAACTAGAAGAACTGGAAAAGCTTATGGAAGAAGAGATCAAGGCAGTTCATCAAGTAAAAAGAACAAAACCTAGAGCATCTATACCATAATTGGTTGAAGTCGTAGCTTACAAGAGTCCACCTTCTTGGGTGAGCAAAGAAGATGATGAGATGACAAGTGATGAAGAGGAGATTACTTCAAGGGTGACAAAGCCGGTGGTGAAATAGGAGGAGGATGTTATGGAGTGCAAGGAAGAAACTAAAGGGACCAACCGCAAGCTTGAAGAAGAGGTCAAAGCTAAAAAAGAGAATTCAAAGAAGGCATAGAAAAGGCGAGTTCAAGCTTACAAGAGGCGGTTCAAGGAACAAAAGATCCTAGTGGTGGATTCTTCCGAGGAGTCAACATAGGAGACATGGAGTCCAGCTCTAGACTCCAAGAAAAAGAAGCGCTTCTTGGGAGGCAACCCGAGTTTGGTTTGCAATTTTTTTTCTGTTCTTTTTCTTTTTGCATTTTAGTTTTAAAAACTTAGATCATGTCATCCAACTCTATTAGAACATAATTAGGCACTGAATGTAGGGACCTTAAAATAGAAGTAGTAATAATTGAGAATTTAGTTTAAAGTCAAAATTGAATTAGTATAAATTTTCTCTTCCAGACTTATTCATGACGTGAAGTTCAGAAATTCACGACGTGAATCGTGAATGGACCGGATAAATACTCCATGATATAGTTTAGCCCATTAGACTAACAAACCCAAGATCAATCTGTGAGCGTATGGTCAGTTTTAGTCCAGATGACATTCACGACGTGAATCTTTACGAATTCACACGTGAGTTTTCAATTACATAGGACCACAGAATAAAACCTAGAATAACCAGTTGACCCCATTTGTTTATACCAGATGAAGTAGAAGCGAAATTTGGTCCCCCTTGGTCCCCATTGCTCCGATTTTAGCCGACAACTCTACTAATCTTCTTTGTGCTTAATTAATACTTCCAACAAAGGTAATAATTATTGATTCTTAAGTTTAGTTTTTGCTCTAGTAGATGAACTTGGGGTTAGGGTTCGTTAATTGAGTGAAATGATGAAATTAATTCTTCAAAGTTCGTAATAACCTTTGAATGTTTATGCTATGTGTTTGGAAGTGGTATAGGAGTAAAACCCATTGATATTTTGACTAGATTTACCCCCCCCCCCCCCCCCCGCATTGTTGCGATTTTTCTTGCTGATAGTGCGAATTCACGACGTGAATCCTGGGGCTAAATAGTTTTTCTTTTTCCTTTATGTCTAAATTGTGGATTGTTGTTTTGGCTGTGTTTGTTCCTTGTTTTTTCAGAAATGGCACCGAGAAGAGACGTACCTCTTGGGATTGCAAGCTTACACCCATTTTATGAGTTTCCAACCACTACCTCCCGTGAAATTTACACGCGATGGAATACCCGTTTGGGATGGCTCTACAATCGAGAGTTTGCTGTTGCTCCCACTATTCAGTGGGCGAGGTTGAGGGAGGTTGGCTTGGTTGACAGGATGTCCCAATATCTCACGAAAATCTTTTGGGGGACGTATTCCAATTCATATGCAAAGGGTGGTTCAACCTTTTTAACATCCAGGAGCGTGTGTACAAGGAGCTATGCATGGAGTTCTTTTCCACGGTGTCACACCCCAAAACCGGAATGACGGAAACGTTCCGGGGTGGATGACGTCATGTCAAGTATCACAACACATGTATTATAGTAATCAAAGTACAACAACCATTGCATTAATAGTAATAGTTTTACATGGTTTACATAACAGTACCTTAAAGTAATACAAGTAATAGAATAAATACAGTTTGGTACTAGGCTATCTTCATCAACAGCTCCGCGGATGTACCTGTCTAATGCTAACCTGAGAATACAAGTTATTTGAAAAGCGAGTATCAGTATTTTTACAAATGTTGGTGAGTTCATAAGCATTTAGTGACATTTTATTCAAATAACTTTATGTAAGTGGTAGTTTTCAAGTATATAGTGAAATAGAGTCCTTTCCAGAAAATCGAATATTTTCTATTTAAAAAGCAGTCTTCTACAAAGACTGGTCAGAGTTATGTGGTAAAAAGTAGTTTTCCCTTAAACACTTTCATTATCAAAATACGAGATTTGCTTTTCAAGAAAGTCAGAGAATATTAGGGAAAATAACATATGCCTCAGCAGTGAGGACTGCTGACTAAGGCAAAAGGAATCATAGACTCCAGGAGAGTATCGAATGAACGACACGCCTGACTCAGTCTAACAGAAAGAGACACAGACCCCAGACGGTACCAAATGAAAGGTACAACTAGTAAGGTCTAATACAGTGAACACAGACCACAGACAGTATCAACTGAATGATACGTCTAGCAAGGTCAAAACAGAGAATACAGACCGCAAACAGTATCAAATGAAAGATACATCTTGCAAGGTCAAAACAGAGAATACAGACCGCAGACAGTATCAAATGAAAGATACATCTTGAAAGGTCAAAGCAGAGAATACAGACCGCAGACAGTATCAAATGAAAGATACATCTTGCAAGGTCAAAACAGTGTGACTCTGAAAATGAGTTACCAGCATACAGTGTAAATTGTCGGTGAAATATCGTTACTTTAAGGCCATGAATTAAAAGGCAACATGGGATACTCATAACCATACTTACTAGAGTTCCAGATGCCCTATAAGCGTCTATAAATATGACATTTGTCACCCCTTGGCTTGGTAGGCCGTGGACTGTAGCTAGCAGTCAGGGTGCGGGGGTGTCAATCCCGTATAGATTTATACACACAATGTCCGCTCTCCCTACAGGAGACTCTGGTTACCAACTAGACGACGGAGAAGGCCGTGTCCTGAAGATGCTCCCCAAATAGTGGGTAGAGGCTTCCAAATAGTGGGTAGTGTGTTTCTAATGTAAGTGTTTGTAACAACCCAAAATTTCGTTTCATTGCTTGTACCCCTTTTCGCGACTCGTTTCGATCATCCAATCGTCGTTTCTGATTTCGTTTCCAATTTCTGTCAATTAATTAAGTCATTAATGTGGATTTTATTTTATGACTTAATGAGTGTCCTAATACCCTTAGAACTCATTCTAACACCTCGTATTAGTGATCGGAATATTTCTAGAATCAACCATATCAGGTAACGGCAACTTAATCGGGTGCGACCAAAAGCCCCGTTTAACATCGGTATCGGGTAGAATTCCACCTTGTCCCGAACTTAGGACCTATTTAAACATGTTCAAGCTATCATTTGAAGCTTTTTCTTTCTCTCACTACTCTCTCTCTCTCTAACCTCTCTCCTAAATCCAAGTTTAAAGGTCCAAATCTAGAGTTTAAGGTCTCAAATCTTCAAGGTACCTTCCTATACTCATTTTGTATCATATTGGACCTTCAAATTCGAGATTTGTTAATGATTTAGAGGCTTATATATGAGTTTACGGCCCAGAATGGTGCTTAGGCCGTAAACCCATATTTAAGGGGGTTTTAAGCCCTTAAACCCTTCCATGACTAAATCAAGACTTAGACATGACATTTAGAATATTGGAAATGGATCTAGAACACCTTGACATGAATTTTGAGGGGTTTGTGTGAGTTTACAGCCAAGGCATGTGCTTGGGCTGTAAACTCCTTAAACAAGGGTGTAAACTCACTTCTAAGGTGTTAGAAAGCCATTCAACACCACCAAAATTCTTAGAATAAATCATAGGACCAACCAAAAATAGTTTAAGGACCTTAAACACATTAAAACTCTTCATTTGAGAGTTTACGGCCATAGAAGGTGCTCCAAGGCCGTAAACTCCAAAAAGGATGTCCATTGTGCCCAAAATCATTTCAAGGCTTGTAGGAATTTTTTAGAATCACATGTGATTAACTTTGAGACCTTAAGAACACTTATTCATGGGGGTATGAGAGTTTACGGACATAGGCTCCATGCCAAGGCCGTAAACTCCCTTAAGTGTTTTATTTGATGTTTTAAATTAATTCCAAGCCTTAGGTAAAATTATTCCAAGCATTTCCAAGTGTCAATAGCCATTTGTGACCCTTTAAGCACCATAAACCACCCCACCATGAGTTTACGGCCGTAAACTCATGGGGAATGGGTGTTTAGGCCGTAAACTTCATTAGGGAGTTTACTCTTGGGGAGTAAACTCAAATCCCAAGTCCCTCGCTTCAATTCCCGTCCGAAGATGTCACCCGGGTCCCTCCAAACACTTGTAATGGGGTGTTTCCGCGACTAAAAGTGTTTGTCCGTAACAATCAAATAATCTAAGTTCTAATTAGATACAAATGTGTATCTTTCCATTATACCTAGGAACCTCGTGCGTTTGTAAGCCCCGAACCAACATTTAGCATCCTAAATCGTCGCGTTTCTCAAACCGGTGAGTTCATACCCCTACCCTTTTCAATTGTTTTCACTGTTTTCAGGGGGGAATACAAGCAAAAGTACAAGAAAAATCTTGTACTCCAACTTATCATTTTCTGTTCAATTGATTTCATTATCTATGTTTTAATATAAATAACTGTGTTTATCAAATAGTTCAAATTACGAAGTTAGCTTTCAAATTAATCATAGATTCTTGATAAAATGTCACAATCTAAATTACGTTTCATAATCTAGGAATAATTCATACTAATCATCAAATAGAACGAATACAAAAGTACAATTGGAAATAGAATGAATACGAAACTATAACTAGGAATATAACGAATACGAAACTATAATTAGGAGTAGAACGAATACAAAAGTACAATTGGAAATGGAACGAATACGAAACTATAACTAGGAACATAACGAATACGAAACTATAATTAGGAATAGAACGAATACAAAAGTACAATTGGAAACAGAACAAACACGAAATTATAAATAGGAACATAACGAATACGAATACGAATAGTAATAGGAATAGGATTAGGGAAACGAACACGACTACGAATACGAATACGAATAGTAATAGGAGTAGGATTAGGGAAACGAATACGACTACGAATACGAATACGAATACGAATACGAATAAGTATATGAATATGTTTAAGAATAGAAACACGAATACTAAGATATGTATCTAAGTACACTTCAGGATAACACCATTAGGATATCAGAATATCTAGTTAATACATACATTCCTGGGGAAATTCAATAGGTACGAATAGGTACGAATGGAAATCAATCATTACATCGAAATTCAATAACTAAAATTACTTTTAGGAAGTATGGGACTTTCCTGGGGAACGTTACATAACTAGAAAAGTGTAATAAACCATATAAGTTTATATCATTCACAATTGGTAACATACAATTAGGAAAATATAGGATTTTCCTAGGATCATAGTTAAACATAACCAGAACCGTGTAACCTAAAAATTAATCAAACATTACTTTTAAGAAAATATGGGATTTTTCTTGGATAACAAACTTCTCGGTAAAGCAAAGGTAACTCGTACATTTTCACGAAACAAACATCTTATGAACTCACCAGCTTTATGCTGAATTTCAAACTGCTTGTATTCTCAGGTCAACATTAGACAGGTACCTAGCGATCCTTTTAGAGAAGACGGAGCGTCCCGAAGACTCGTCCTTACTTTTGTTTATATATACTATGTATTACGAATGTACAACTTTACTTTTGAACAAATGTAAACTTTAATATGTAATGTAATGCTTGTTTACTTTACTTACTATGTGCATTGGATTTGATATTCAACATGGAGTCCGCCCCGGAAATGTTTCCGCCTTAGGTTTTCGGGGTGTGACAGATTGGTATCAGAGCCCTTGTTTATAGTGAATGGAGTATACCAAACCTTACATGGTATAAAACTATAAACACTAAAGGGCCTAAGTGCTCTGAACTAAAAGTATATCTCAAATATAAGTATTTTCAATAGTATACAAGTATACCCGACCGTCGAAATCTGTAACTACAAGTAGAACAAAACATAAGTAAATGGGTGTTGTACGTTGCGATTAAACCTGGGCAGTGATGTAGTCGTGTCTAGGATCAATATAGCCTGGCCAACGATATTCATTCGAGACACGGCCAACATGTGCTTGGGAGTGACTGTGATGTACGGCATGCCTAAAACTTACCCAATACTCAAACAATGAGCCGTCGCTGCAGCGAATCATGAAATATTATGGGAGTATTTCTCGAGCCAAATCCGTTATAGAATTCCTCATCCCAGCGTTGCTCCTCAATCATCCTTTTAAGCGATAATTTATCTGTTTTGATAACTCCTTCCTGCTTTATCGCTTAATAGAATTCTATGTATGTCATAAAGAGATATCCTTTGTATCATATCTCTTGATTCAATTCGGAGGACTTACCATCCTCTCTTTCCTGATCTTATTAGATCAAGATGCCTCCAAGAAAGAGACCCAGCTCAAAAACCAACAACAACCCTCCACCACCACCTTCTCTTCAAATCGACCTGGAAACCCTTCAGTCAGTTTTAACTGCAGCATTTTCAGCAGCCATGTCGCAAACGAACCCCGATAGTTCAGGAGGTGGACCCCAGCCTCAAAACCAGGAAGGTAGCCAACAATGAGAAAGATGGCATGTTACATTCTGAAACACTTATCCCAAGGAACATAGAACTTTTCGAAATCCTCATTAGGATTGATTCCGTAGCCTACAAACTTCGATTACCCTCGGAACTTAGTAACATTCCTATGGTACTTCACGTCTCGGTCTTTAAGAAGTATCTACCCAACGAAACCCAGATGCTTCCCGATAGTGAGGATTCACTGGAACGTTAAGCGGCGACTCGATTCCACTTGGAAGCTTGAAGACCCGAAGCAGTAGATTCATTCTCAAATCTCTTTTCACTTCACAATTTGTGTTCAAATCATTGAATTTCGGGATGAAATTCCCTCTAACGGGGGGATAATGTAACAACCCAAAATTTCGTTTCATTGCTTGTACCCCTTTTCGTGACTCGTTTCAATCATCCAATCGCCGTTTCCGATTTCGTTTCCGATTTCCGTCAATTAATTAAGTCATTAATGTCGATTTTATTTTATGACTTAATGAGTGTCCTAATACCCTTAGAATTCATTCTAACACCTCGTATTAGTGATCGGAATATTTCTAGAATCAACCATATCGGGTAACGGCAACTTAATCGGGTGCGACCAAAAGCCCCGTTTAACGTCGGTATCGGGTAGAATTCCACCGTGTCCCGAACATAGGACCTATTTAAACATGTTCAAGCTATCATTTGAAGCTTTTTCTTTCTCTCACTACTCTCTCTCTCTCTAACCTCTCTCCTAAATCCAAGTTTAAAGGTCCAAATCTAGAGTTTAAGGTCTCAAATCTTCAAGGTACCTTCCTATACTCATTTTGTATCATATTGGACCTTCAAATTCGAGATTTGTTAATGATTTAGAGGCTTATATATGAGTTTACGGCCCAGAATGGTGCTTAGGCCGTAAACCCATATTTAAGGGGGTTTTAAGCCCTTAAACCCTTCCATGACTAAATCAAGACTTAGACATGACATTTAGAATATTGGAAATGGACCTAGAACACCTTGACATGAATTTTGAGGGGTTTGTGTGAGTTTACAGCCAAGGCATGTGCTTGGGCTGTAAACTCCTTAAACAAGGGTGTAAACTCACTTCTAAGGTGTTAGAAAGCCATTCAACACCACCAAAATTCTTAGAATAAATCATAGGACCAACCAAAAATAGTTTAAGGACCTTAAACACATTAAAACTCTTCATTTGAGAGTTTACGGCCATAGAAGGTGCTCCAAGGCCGTAAACTCCAAAAAGGATGTCCATTGTGCCCAAAATCATTTCAAGGCTTGTAGGAATTTTTTAGAATCACATGTGATTAACTTTGAGACCTTAAGAACACTTATTCATGGGGGTATGAGAGTTTACGGCCATAGGCTCCATGCCAAGGCCGTAAACTCCCTTAAGTGTTGTATTTGATGTTTTAAATTAATTCCAAGCCTTAGGTAAAATTATTCCAAGCATTTCCAAGTGTCAATAGCCATTTGTGACCCTTTAAGCACCATAAACCACCCCACCATGAGTTTACGGCCGTAAACTCATGGGGAATGGGTGTTTAGGCCGTAAACTTCATTAGGGAGTTTACTCTTGGGGAGTAAACTCAAATCCCAAGTCCCTCGCTTCAATTCCCGTCCGAAGATGTCACCTGGGTCCCTCCAAACACTTGTAATGGGGTGTTTCCGCGACTAAAAGTGTTTGTCCCTAACAATCAAATAATCTAAGTTCTAATTAGATACAAATGTGTATCTTTGCATTATAATTAGGAACCTCGTGCGTTTGCAAGCCCCGAACCAACGTTTAGCATCGTAAATCGTCGCGTTTCTCAAACCGGTGAGTTCATATTCCTACCCTTTTCAACTGTTTTCACTGTTTTCAGGGGGGAATACAAGCAAAAGTACAAGGAAATCTTGTGCTCCAACTTATCATTTTCTGTTCAATTGATTTCATTCTGTATGTTTTAATATCAATAACTGTGTTTATCAAATAGTTCGAATTACGAAGTTAGCTTTCAAATTAATCATAGATTCTTGATAAAATGTCATAATCTAAATTATGTTTCATAATCTAGGAATAATTCATACTAATCATCAAATAGAACGAATACAAAAGTACAATTGGAAATAGAATGAATACGAAACTATAACTAGGAATATAACGAATACGAAACTATAATTAGGAATAGAACGAATACAAAAGTACAATTGGAAATGGAACGAATACGAAACTATAACTAGGAACATAACGAATACGAAACTATAATTAGGAATAGAACGAATACAAAAGTACAATTGGAAACAGAACGAACATGAAATTATAACTAGGAACATAACGAATACGAATACGAATAGTAATAGGAGTAGGATTAGGGAAACGAATACGACTACGAATACGAATACGAATACGAATAGTAATAGGAGTAGGATTAGGGAAACGAATACGACTACGAATACGAATACGAATACGAATGCGAATAAGTATATGAATATGTTTAAGAATAGAAACACGAATACGAAGATTTGTATCTAAGTACACTTCAGGATAACACCATTAGGATATCAGAATATTTAGTTAATACAATAGGTACGAATGGAAATCAATCATTACATCGAAATTCAATAACTAAAATTACTTTTAGGAAAGTATGGGACTTTCCTGGGGAACGTTACATAACTAGAAAAGTGTAATAAACTAGATAACTTTATATCATTCACAATTGGTAACATACAATTAGGAAAATATAGGATTTTCCTAGGATCTAGTTAAACATAACCAGAACCGTGTAACCTAACAATTAATCAAACATTACTTTTAAGAAAATATGGGATTTTTCTTGGATAACAAACTTCTCGGTAAAGCAAAGGAAACTCGTACATTTTCACAAAACAAACATCTTATGAACTCACCAGCTTTATGTTGAATTTCAAACTGCTTGTATTCTCAGGTCAACATTAGACAGGTACCTAGCGATCCTCTTGGAGAAGACGGAGCGTCCCAAAGACTCGTCTTTACTTTTGTTTATATATACTATGTATTACGAATGTACAACTTTACTTTTGAACAAATATAAATTTTAATATGTAATGTAATGGTTGTTTACTTTACTTACTATGTGCATTGGATTTGATATTCAACATGGAGTCCGCCCCGGAAATGTTTCCGCCTTAGGTTTTCGGGGTGTGACAGATTGGTATCAGAGCCCTTGTTTATAGTGAATGGAGTATACCAAACCTTAAATGGTATAAAACTATAAACACTAAAGGGCCTAAGCGCTCTGAACTAAAAGTATACCTCAAATATAAGTATTTTCAATAGTATACAAGTATACCCGACCGTCGAAATCTGTAACTACAAGTAGAACAAAATATAAGTAAATGGGTGTTGTACGTTGCGATTAAACCTGGGCAGTTATGTAGTCGTGTCTAGGATCAATATAGCCTGGCCAACTATATTCATTCGAGACACGGCCAACATGTGCTTGGGAGTGACTGTGATGTACGACATGCCTAAAACTTACCCAATACTCAAACAATGAGCCGTCGCTGCAGCGAATCATGAAATACTATAGGAGTATTTCTCGAGCCAAATCCGTTATAGAATTCCTCATCCCAGCGTTGCTCCTCAATCATCCTTTTAAGCGATAATTTATCTGTTTTGATAACTCCTTCCTGCTTTATCGCTTAATAGAATTCTATGTATGTCATAAAGAGATATCCTTTGTATCATATCTCTTGATTCAATTCGGAGGACTTACCATCCTCTCTTTCCTGATCTTATTAGATCAAGATGCCTCCATGAAAGAGACCCAGCTCAAAAACCAACAACAACCCTCCACCACCACCTTCTCTTCAAATCGACATGGAAACCCTTCAGTCAGTTTTAACTGCAGCATTTTCAGCAGCCATGTCGCAAACGAACCCCGATAGTTCAGGAGGTGGACCCCAGCCTCAAAACCAGGAAGGTAGCCAACAATGAGAAAGATGGCATGTTACATTCTGAAACACTTATCCCAAGGAACATAGAACTTTTCGAAATCCTCATTAGGATTGATTCCGTAGCCTAAAAACTTCGATTACCCTCGGAACTTAGTAACATTCCTCTGGTACTTCACGTCTCGGTCTTTAAGAAGTATCTACCCAACGAAACCCAGATGCTTCCCGATAGTGAGGATTCACTGGAACGTCAAGCGGCGACTCGATTCCACTTGGAAGCTTGAAGACCCGAAGCAGTAGATTCATTCTCAAATCTCTTTTCACTTCACAATTTGTGTTCAAATCTTTGAATTTCGGGATGAAATTCCCTCTAACGGGGGGATAATGTAACAACCCAAAATTTCGTTTCATTGCTTGTACCCCTTTTCGCGACTCGTTTCGATCATCCAATCGCCGTTTCCGATTTCGTTTCCGATTTCCGTCAATTAATTAAGTCATTAATGTCGATTTTATTTTATGACTTAATGAGTGTCCTAATACCCTTAGAACTCATTCTAACACCTCGTATTAGTGATCATAATATTTCTAGAATCAACCATATCGGGTAACGGCAACTTAATCGAGTGCGACCAAAAGCCCCGTTTAACGTCGGTATCGGGTAGAATTCCACCGTGTCCCTAACTTAGGACCTATTTAAACATGTTCAAGCTATCATTTGAAGCTTTTTCTTTCTCTCACTACCCTCTCTCTAACCTCTCTCCTAAATCCAAGTTTAAAGGTCCAAATCTAGAGTTTAAGGTCTCAAATCTTCAAGGTACCTTCCTATACTCATTTTGTATCATATTGGACCTTCAAATTCGAGATTTATTAATGATTTAGATGCTTATATATGAGTTTATGGCCCAGAATGGTGCTTAGGCCGTAAACCCATATTTAAGGGGGTTTTAAGCCCTTTAACCCTTCCATGACTCAATCAAGACTTAGACATGACATTTAGAATATTGGAAATAGACCTAGAACACCTTAGACATGAATTTTGAGGGGTTTATGTGAGTTTACGGCCAAGGCATGTGCTTGGGCCGTAAACTCCTTAAACAAGGGTGTAAACTCACTTCTAAGGTGTTAGAAAGCCATCCAACACCACCAAAAGCCTTAGAATAAATCATAGGACCAACCAAAAATAGTTTAAGGACCTTAAACACATAAATACTCTTCATTTGAGAGTTTACGGCCAATTGTGCCCAAAATCATTTCAAGGCTTGTAGGAATTTTTTAGAATCACATGTGATTAACTTTGAGACCTTAAGAACACTTATTCATGGGGGTATGAGAGTTTACGGCCATAGGCTCCATGCCAAGGCCGTAAACTCCCTTAAGTGTTGTATTTGATGTTTTAAATTAATTCCAAGCCTTAGGTAAAATTATTCCAAGCATTTCCAAGTGTCAATAGCCATTTGTGACCCTTTAAGCACCATAAACCACCCCACCATGAGTTTACGGCCGTAAACTCATGGGGAATGGGTGTTTAGGCCGTAAACTTCATTAGGGAGTTTACTCTTGGGGAGTAAACTCAAATCCCAAGTCCCTCGCTTCAATTCCCGTCCGAAGATGTCACCCGGGTCCCTCCAAACACTTGTAATGGGGTGTTTCCGCGACAAAAAGTGTTTGTCCCTAACAATCAAATAATCTAAGTTCTAATTAGATACAAATGTGTATCTTTGAATTATACTTAGGAACCTCGTGCGTTTGCAAGCCCCGAACCAACGTTTAGCATCCTAAATCGTCGCGTTTCTAAAACCGGTGAGTTCATACCCTTACCCTTTTTCAACTGTTTTCACTTCTTTCAGGGGGAATACAAGCAAAAGTACAAGGAAATCTTGTACTCCAACTTATCATTTTCTGTTCAATTGATTTCATTCTGTATGTTTTAATATCAATAACTGTGTTTATCAAATAGTTCGAATTACGAAGTTAGCTTTCAAATTAATCATAGATTCTTGATAAAATGTCACAATCTAAATTATGTTTCATAATCTAGGAATAATTCATACTAATCATCAAATAGAACGAATATAAAAGTACAATTGGAAATAGAACGAATACGAAACTATAACTAGGAATATAACGAATACGAAACTATAATTAGGAATAGAACGAATACAAAAGTATAATTGGAAATAGAACGAATATGAAACTATAACTAGGAACATAACGAATACGAAACTATAATTAGGAATAGAACGAATACAAAAGTACAATTGGAAACAGAACAAACACGAAATTATAACTAGGAACATAATGAATACGAATACGAATAGTAATAAGAGTAGGATTAGGGAAACGAATACGACTACGAATACGAATACGAATAGTAATAGGAGTAGGATTAGGGAAACGAATACGACTACGAATACGAATACGAATGCGAATAAGTATATGAATATGTTTAAGAATAGAAACACGAATACGAAGATATGTATCTAAGTACACTTCAGGATAACACCATTAGGATATCAAAATATCTAGTTAATACAATAGGTACGAATGGAAATCAATCATTACATCGAAATTCAATAACTAAAATTACTTTTAGGAAAGTATGGGACTTTCTTGGGAAACGTTACATAACTAGAAAAGTGTAATAAACCAGATAAGTTTATATCATTCACAATTGGTAACATACAATTAGGAAAATATAGGATTTTCCTAGGATCATAGTTAAACATAACTAGAACCGTGTAACCTAACAATTAATCAAACATTACTTTTAAGAAAATATGGGATTTTTCTTGGATAACAAACTTCTCGGTAAACCAAAGGAAACTCGTACATTTTCACAAAACAAACATCTTATGAACTCACCAGCTTTATGCTGAATTTCAAACTGCTTGTATTCTCAGGTCAACATTAGACAGGTACCTAGCGATCCTTTTGGAGAAGACGGAGTGTCCCGAAGACTCGTCTTTACTTTTGTTTATATATACTATGTATTACGAATGTACAACTTTACTTTTGAACAAATGTAAACTTTAATATGTAATGTAATGGTTGTTTACTTTACTTACTATGTGCATTGGATTTGATATTCAACGTGGAGTCTGCCCCAGAAATGTTTCCGCCTTAGGTTTTCGGGGTGTGACAGTGTTGAACTAGAGGTAGAGACTCATAACTGAACTGACTAAAGTAAACCCATATGTCTATGCTTGTGTACATAATATATAACTAATGAACCAAACAACCTTCGGATGGACATCCGATCCCACCAGACCACATCTCAACGAAGAAAAGGAAATAGGGCGGACAAGCCTTCCTAAGTCCTTCAATCATTATTTATATGCATCTATACAAGCACAAACATACATCTAACTACGCTTGAGTGTGTATCAAGTGGAATCATATCGTGAAGTATAAGTGTACAGTGTGGAATAACCGACTTGTGAAGTATAAGCGTATAGTGGAATAACCGAGTCGTGAAGTATAAGCGTACATTGTGGGATAATCGAATCGTGAAGTATAAGTGTAGCAAGTATAAGTGTATCACGAAGTGGAAACGACAACTGGTGAAGTAAAAGCGTCTATCAAGTATAAGTGGCTACAAGTATAAGCGATAAAGAGACAATAACCGGTATAAGCGTATCACGAAGGAAATGCGTTATCAAGTAGGAGTTTTAAATAAGTAAAGCGAAGCAGCAGTAACAAGCAAGTAAAAGTATACGTCGTAAAAGGGAACTCCGACGGTAACGGGGTAATGTAACAGAATAACTTTGGGTTGTCACATCATCCCCCGTTAGAGGGAATTTCGTCTCGAAATTCAGGTCTAGGCAAGGAAGTTGGTATGAATGGCCAAGTAGAGGTAAGAGAGTACTTCCTGTACGGTTTGTCCTTGCATTCCTAAGTGATCTCTGGTCCGTGTTTGTCATCCCAATAGACCTTCACGTATGGGATGCAGATTCCGTCTCGTGTAGTTAGTGGGTTCCGACTGGTGTATCTACAAGGTTTGGGTTCTCAATGATTTCTATTTAGATGAGTGGGGTACGAAGAGTGACGTCGCGTATTCGCATATCTAGTCTAAGAAGTGGATCGATCGGGTATGAAACTTGTGGAATATCTGAAAGTAGTAGTGGTCTGACGAGGGTTGGACCAAATCTCTGTGAGGATTCTCAGATGTCCTAAGCTCTCAGAAGGGTAGAGCTTTTCAGTACTTAGAACATAGTGTAATTCTATGGCACGATCATCACTGGCTTGATCGCTATTTCAAAGTTCCTAACGTTCTCTCTCATACTGATAGTGTAGTCCTTTAGGTTGGTTCTTCGGAAGCTCGAGTTGTCCTTGGTTTCGCGATTCCTATCAATTGGCTTTTAGAGACTTTCTAGATCATCGAATGGGTTGCGTGTCTACGGTATCTGTTTGCTGCCGAGTGTCTATCTCAATCTCGTGCAAAATGAACTTACACTTCTGATTCTTGAGATATTTCTGACGGAAACCCCCAGGGTTAGGGAGATAGGGTTTTACCAGACGAGTGTTGGTCTATCTCGGGAGGTGGTTCTACTATTTCTGCGTGAGATAGTATTCGTGGAACACCTAATAGTCTAATGAATCTCTAAGACTTTGGTTTATTTTAGTGCGGAAAGCACATGCTCTTGCATGACCCCTCGACTAACACCAAGGCTGGTGTCAAGTCTATAATCTCTTCGGGATCTGGGTCATGAGGCTTGACGCAACTACTTTTGCACTTGATCAAGTATTCTTGCCTGCGAAGGTTATCCTGTGGTTCTCGGTATCCTAGTGTTCACTTCGGAGAATGTACTTTATCGTCTACAAGGTGACGGTGACTTCCTCCATGCGAGGGGGCGGAGGGTTCTAGGCACTACTTGTCTGTAACATGGTGGACGAAGTGCCTGAGTAGTGCGAGCATCTACTGCCACTACTCTTCTGAAGGTTCTGAGTTTTCTCGGTTTAGGTTAAATCTAGTGAGTATAGATTCCCATCACTCGGGACTTAAATCCTCTCATCCATTCTTCTCAGAGTTTAATCATTGCAGCTTTCGGATTTTCGGGATATTTGTCGCGATGCTTAATTCGGGGGATTAATCGTGAATGGATGGTCAAGCGGAATGACAACAACTTCGGATTTGTGGTCATTATAGTAGTTCAATCCGTAGGGTTCTCTTGACTCTAGCTCCCGTTCCATGGGATAGGACGAAGGGTCTTTCTAGGGAATCTACTAGGTATGCTTCATGTGGTTATCGTCTTCCGGAATGCATGCAGTGTATTTCACTTCGATTCTTATCTATCTAAGGAGGGTTGGTTAACAGCGCGCGGTACCCCTCTCCTGGGTACTTCGGAAGGTTTGAGATAAAAGGGACGACTGACGGATCGCGTTAGTCTTTATTGTTTTTATTTTGTTTAGGTTCGAAAGAACCTTTATTTGCCGAAAGGGCTACGGAGAAAGTTCTTTTTACACAGCACTAGGGATGAACACATGTTTGAACGAAGTCAAACCATGATCAATAGAGTCGTCGAAGTTGGCACACTTCGACATGATATAAAATGAAGATCGATAGAGTCATGCGTCGAACAGGCACACAAGTTCCAGGCGTCTTGGGTTTCGTCCTGCGTATCACTGCCGCAGATACTTGGACCGATCGAATCGATGCGGAACTATAGAGAGTCCTAAGTGTTCTGAATAGAGTACCTTTTTCATGAATGGATTTTCACGAGGCATTTCTATAATCGCCTAACATATACTAGTCATGTATAATTAAAGTGGGGAGGACTGTTGACTGAGCGACTCCGCCCTAAATCCACAACCAAACGAGGAACAGGAAATGAGGCGACATTCACTCACTCTAGGTCTATCCATCTTAACTATACATGGCCGTAACGTATATGTTTTGCCATTATAGTTTTACCTGATGAATTTAAATTTTTATAACAGTGCTACGACTTTCGCCTTAATGGGGAAGTATTTACATTGAATTAGCCTTGTAATGTTTTGCGTGAGTTATCTGGGATCATGAGACATACCAAAATCTACCAGGTTCCTTGATGCTTCTCCCTAAGCATTAGAGTTAGACTCCTCCTGTGTCTTTGTCTTTTCCTTCGGCTGGGCAGTCCTTCTTGAAGTGTCCCACTTCACCACATAGGTGGCAAACTGTACGGGTCGCCACATTGGTGGTTGATGTAATGAACTCAATCGGGGTTCTACAGACGCAAGCAGTATGCCCCAACATGTGGCACCTAGCGCAATAGAGCTCCCGACAGACACCATGATGATGGTAGCTGTACTTGCTGCAACGGGGAAGGTTTCCTAAGTATGGTCTCCTAGGTGTAGGGATGGAAGTGTTGGCAGGGAATTTAACCATCTCAGCTCGTTACCCTTCGGAAGGTCCTTGAGCCGAGGTACTTCCCTCCTCGATCTTAATCTTTCTCTTCAGTGGATGTGAGTGAGGTTCTTGGGTGGCTGGGTATGAAGGTGTTAGTTGCTGCTGTCCACTGCTAGGATCGGAAATCCCGATAAGGCCCTTGCTAACATTGGCGTTGTTAGCATTCAGGTGAGCCAAGACAGCTGATGCGGCTGCCGAGACTGCAGCTTGGAACATAGCCTCATCGAATAGGAGAGTAGGTTTCTTGCTTACGGACTGGTTACGCTTCTTCGGTGGCATGGTTTTCCTACACGGAAAGGAACACAAGATGATGAGAGACAATGGATAGCCCTGGACATATCTTTCATGACTGTATTAGGCATAAACTTTCCCGTGCCTCGGATGTTGGTTGTCTGAGTGTCGACCTACATCCCTATGATGTAGTCCTAGTATGCAAGGTAAGAGTATGAGTATCGGAAGGGCCATAAGATGCGAGTCGTTCCTACTAAGTTACCTTTATACTGGGAAAAGTTTCACTCTCCGGCCTGGAGAGATTTGAGAACAGTTCGGAACGAAACCGCGGGAAGGGAGGCTCATGAAGGCTTATGGCTAAATACTCTCAATAGAGCTGTGGGGATCCGCTCTAAACGTGTGGCTGGCAACGGGAAAACGACAATTTACCTAACACATAGTGTGAGTAGTGTAACCACTAACTCACTAAATTGTATTCTTTTAAGGGTGTATTAGCGTGACGAACACGAGGGTAAGACACTTCTTGGGTTCCATGTACTGGCTCCCTCGATATTCGTCGTATCTTTGACTGGTATCGGCATTGGCTTCCTTCAGGTAGTTACCTAGGGTTCTCTCCTCGTGAAGACATATTGAATCTCTACTCCAGCTTACTTCCGAATCCGACTCTGGGTGTCGTCACTTCATGGTGGATGACTGGAAATCTCGGAAGTTTAGGCGAATCTCTCACCGATGTACCTAAAAGATATAGGCACTTGGTGAATTCAATAGTCTTGACCTAGTTCATTTATTTCCGAACTGGAAATCTTCTCAATGAACTTCTTCGGGGTCGGACTCAACTCTTCTGATAAGCTCTGAAGTGGATAGGGTTTTCTACATGGTTCGTGCGAGAATGGAAATGTCTAAAGAATCCTAAGAGATTATTAACATTTTACTGGATTATCTATATCGAGTCTTGCTATGATTACACAGGGTATACAAATCATATATAGCTTAGATCCGATAGGTCTTCGAATATGTGATACTACTCTAGATCCACATCCTAACAAGGAAAAGGAAATAGGGCGAAACCACACATTCTTAGCCTATGGGATCCTTATTATATATGACCTTGGGAGTATACTCTCTGTAATTGTAGGTATATCAATAAGGATTTTTTTAGTTCTTCACACAAGGTTGGTTATGGATACTAAAATACCCCTATGGTATTTTAATTTCTTGTTTGGTTCTTATCTTCTGAATATGATTCTGGGATTAATGCGAGTCTTTTAGTGTTCCAAAATACTCCTATAGTATTTTAACTTTATGTTTGGCTCTAACATTCCTGGTTGGCAAGTTTCCGACCTGTTGCAACACGATTATCACTCCCAAGCACACGTTCTTCGCATCTCGAATATATGTAGTTGATCAGGTTACATTTATTCCAGCTTACGATTACATAACTGCCCAGGTTTGACGGCAATGCTCAACATCCGAAGACTTTTATTATTGTTCTCCTTGTGATACTTTTGTTCGAATGTTTAGATTCTGGATGTTCTTATACTTTGGTAAAATATGGTTATATTTTTAAGTATAATTCTTGGTCAGAGTGTTTTATCCCTTTGCTTTTATAGGTTGTATATCTTTTATGAATTGATATACTTAGCTCACTATAAACAATGCTCTGATACCAATCTGTCACACCCCAAAACCGGAACGGCGGAAACGTTCTGGGGTGGATGACGTCATGTCAAGTATCACAACACATGTATTATAGTAATCAAAGTACAACAACCATTGCATTAATAGTAATAGTTTTACATGGTTTAAATAACAATACCTTAAAGTAATACAAGTAATAGAATAAATACAATTTGGTACTAGGCTATCTTCATCAACAGCTCCGGGGATGTACCTGTCTAATGCTAACCTGAGAATACAAGTTATTTGAAAAGTGAGTATCAGCATTTTTACAAATGATGGTGAGTTCATAAGCATTTAGTGACATTTTATTCAAATAACTTTATGTAAGTGGTAGTTTTCAAGTATACAGTGAAATAGAGTCCTTTCCAGAAAATCCTATATTTTCTATTTAAAAAGTAGTCTTCTACCAAGACTGGTCAGAGTTATGTGGTAAAAAGTAGTATTCCCTTAAACACTTTCATTATCAAAATATGGGATTTGCTTTTCAAGAAAGTCGGAGAATATTAGGGAAAATAACATATGCCTCAGCAGTGAGGACTGCTGACTAAGGCAAAAGGAATCATAGACTCCAGGAGAGTATCGAATGAACGACACGCCTGACTCAGTCTAACAGAAAGAGACACAGACCCCAGACGGTACCAAATGAAAGGTACAGCTAGTAAGGTCTAATACAGTGAACACAGACCACAGACAGTATCAATTGAATGATACGTCTAGCAAGGTCAAAATAGAGAATACAGACTGCAGACAGTATCAAATGAAAGATACATCCTGCAAGGTCAAAACAGAGAATACAGACCGCAGACAGTATCAAATGGAAGATACATCTTGCAAGGTCAAAACAGAGAATACAGACCGCAGAAAGTATCAAATGAAAGATACATCTTGCAAGGTAAAAACAGTGTGACTCTGAAAATGAGTTACCAGCATACAGTGTAAATTGTCGGTGAAATACCGTTACCTTAAGGCCATGAATTAAAAGGCAACCTGGGATACTCGTAACCATACTGACTAGAGTTCCAGACGCCCTATAAGCGTCTATAAATATGACATTTGTCACCCCTTGGCTTGGTAGGCCGTGGACTGCAGCTAGCAGTCAGGGTGAGGGGGTGTCAATCCCGTATAGATCTATACACACAATGTTTGCTCTCCCTACAGGAGACTCTGGTTACCAACTAGACGACGGAGAAGGCCGTGTCCTGAAGATGCACCCCAAATAGTGGGTAGAGGCTTCCAAATAGTGGGTAGTGTGTTTCTAATGTAAGTGTTGAAGTAGAGGTAGAGACTCATAACTGAACTGACTAAAGTAAACCCATATGTCTATGCTTGTGTACATAATATATAACTAATGAATCAAACGACCTTCGGATGGACATCCGATCCCACCAGACCACATCTCAACGAAGAAAAGGAAATAGGGCGGACAAACCATCCTAAGTCCTTTAATCATTATTTATATGCATCTATACAAGCACAGACATACATCTAACTACGCTTGAGTGTGTAACAAGTGGAATCATATCGTGAAGTATAAGTGTACAGTGTGGAATAACCGACTTGTGAAGTATAAGCGTACCGTGGAATAACCGAGTCGTGAAGTATAAGCGTACAGTGTGGGATAATCGAATCGTGAAGTATAAGTGTACCAAGTATAAGTGTATCACGAAGTGGAAATGACAATTGGTGAAGTAAAAGCGTCTATCAAGTATAAGTGGCTACAAGTATAAGCGATAAAGAGACAATAACCGGTATAAGCGTATCACGAAGGAAATGCGTTATCAAGTAGGAGTTTTAAATAAGTAAAGCGAAGCAGCAGTAACAAGCAAGTAAAAGTATACGTCGTAAAAGGGAACTCCGATGAAAACCTTGGAAAAACCTTTATACTCAGGGAAAATCACATTTGGTATTCTTTGGTAAAATAAGTTTGAAAAACTTTATAAATCCTTGGAAACTTTATAAACCAGCTTAAAATGAATTTAGATAAAACAGTATAAGTAAGAGTTTTGAAACAAATGAAAACCTTTTTGAAACCAGCATAGTATCCTACTCGGTAAAACAGTGTACAGTGTGGTAAAATCTTGTGCATGCGGGTTATCAATCACATGTGATTGATATGATAACTGGCATGTTTAACATGTATTCCCCCTATAAAACATGTAAAACATTAGGTTCATTCAGGGGTATGAACTCACCTGGTGTAAGTGGATCCGACGAAGGTGCCGGTTGGGGGCTCGGTGTCAAGTAGAGACTTGGACACACTTAGTGACCTATTTAACATATGATAACTTATGTTCACAAACAATTAGTACATTTAATACTAATTAATCAAGCATACACACTCTAAGGAGCGGAAAACACTTTGTTTAAGTGTTTGGGGTGTCCCGGGTAACAACTAAGGGCTCAAATGGCTTAGGAATGAAGTCCACTCCCTCCCCCCCCCCCCCTTATATAGGGGCTTGAGTTGGGGCTCAGTGGAAATCTACCCGATACTGTCGTTTAACGGGGCTTTTGGTCGCACCCGATTTAGTGGTCGTAATAATAAGAACTAACTTTTCCAACTAAATGGAAATGTGCATTATGAGTTTTTATTTCTCTTATTACGACTTAACGATATAAATAAAAGAAATATTTATTTAATTGGCGACCTCTAATTAACGGAACTTTTATACAGTGGAATATTCCGTTAACGGTAACGGGGTAATGTAATAGAATAACTTTGGGTTGTCACACACGGTCACATTTCATGACAATGTCTGAGATCCTACTTTTCCCCGTGCTTTGGTGTTTCGGTTAGGCGGGGAGTATCGGGAGTGCAGTCTAGTGGAGTTTTCTCGCCGTATGGGGCTCTATGAAGCTCATGAGACCATCACTCATGAGTTTATTTCGTTTTTGAGGCATGCCACGCGGGTCTATGCTGATGGAGTTTCGGGGCCAGAGTTTTGGAGTAACATTGCCACTAGAGTGTTTAATTCCGGTGTATCGCCCGAGAGTAGCATCAAAAGCCCGATACACCGCCTCATCCATCGTTTAATCACTTTCTCCATTCATCACAAACGCCACAGTGATAATGTTACTAAAAGTAACTTGTTCTTTTTATGGTGCATCCTGCAACCGGGTGTTTGCTGCAATATCACATATTTCTTGGCCTGGTATTTGGCGGACTATGCGACAAGCGCTTGTCCGGGAAGCCCCATTTGTGGAGGGCATTTTTTTACCCGATTGGCCCGCTCTTATGACCTTCTTGTTCCTGCAATTACTCATTCCCTAACATGTATTGAGGGGAATGAGTTTAGCATGGGGTAGTGAAAAATTATGGCACACATTGGGGAATCCTTGGGGATGATGATGATGATGAAGAGGAGCCTGCCGACCAACCTGCGCCAGAACCGAGACCGAGGCACAAGAACGTGAGAGGAAGGGGAGACCTCGGGCAGCCAATACACCCACCTACTTCCATGATTGGTACGCCTTTTGGGAGTGATATGGCTGGTTACTTTGACCAGTTATCGTTGAGTGTCAATTGGATCGGTGGCACTATGGAGAATGTTGTCTGCCATCTTGGGGTGGAGCAGCTGCCTCATTTAGGGTCTCATTACCCGATTTGCCCATGATGGACGGAGTTTGGCGGATGCGGAGGTGATGGAGCTGGAACCAGTGGAGCACATGATGATAAGGAGGATGATTGATTGTTATTTATTTTTTATTTTGTTTGGTTTGTTTTTAGTTTGTTTTTATTTTTTATTTTGTTGGGATTGTAAGAATTGTTTTGAATATTATGTTACTTTTATTTTTCGTTGGTGGTTGTTTCTCAAAAATTGCTAGGAGCGCCTAAAAAGGATAACGAGGTATAAGTGCGTACGTCTTTAGGCGGGAGTGATTAAAACCGAGAGTCGAGACCCATATTTTCAAAATAAGTGTGGGGTGAGTCAAGAGAGTGGAAAGTCTACGAAAGAGTCAAAAATTGATGAATTTAGAAGAGTCTTAATACATTAAGACATTGGATTAAATTGTGCACATTAGAAGAAGATTTGGCAATGTTTTTCTGCTTGCCCAGTTCTCACGACGTGAACTTTTCTTATTCACGTCGTGAGTCAGTTATCAGGAGGTTCTCAGAATACGCGTAATTACGATTTCACGTCGTGAATTGTCTTAAACTCACGTCGTGAATCTGAGATTTTTACAAGTTCAAGACCCTTGACATATTCGTATTCCATGGGTTGATACTATTCTTCTTATCATTATTCTGGAGATTATTTTGGCTCATTTTTACTACCATACATATGCTTTCCCACATTGTTCGTTCTATTTTGGAGATTTACACCACATTTAAAGAATATTGAAGGCTCGATTTCATGTTTTGCCGGTACATTCCTTATTTCGCGAGTTCCAAATCTAAGTTTCTATTTTCGGAGTCCATATTCAAGATGCACGTTTTCCACACTTTTGGAGATGTTTACGCCACTATCCCAGGGGAGTCTGTTCCTTTTTCTCCTTTTTCTTTAGTTTTGATTTATTCTATGCATACAATGAGGGCATTGTATGAAATAAGTGTGGGGTAGGGGTAGAAAAAGTAAATTGCTAGATAATGTAGAATTTGATAGTAAAAATTTACAATTTGAAAATTGAAATTTTTAATAATTGAATCTAATAATAATTTGAACTGTAGTTGCTAGTGTTATGTGGGATGATCCGATAAAAGTTCAAATGTTTAGTTGAGCCAATACATGTTATGGTGCATTTGTGGCCTCCCTTATTTTAGTGAAATCATGGAACAAAAACATAACCCCGCTTGGTTTGAGGGATGCAATATATTTTGCAGCCTAAACCTGAAATGTATCCAGGAAACATATTATCATTAACCAATAAAGGTTGAGGTTGAGCGCCTCTGCTTAAGCATGTAGGTTTTGAGTGAAAAAAGTGAGGTACATGTAATAAAAAAAATAAAAAAAGAGAGAATTGCAAGAAAAGTTTGAAGAATTTTGGAGAAATTAAAGTGAAGATCAAAAGATCAAAATTCCAAGAAATTCAAAAAGTTGAAGATACCAAAAATCAAACAATAAGGTGGTGAATTCAAAGAAATCAAAGATCAAATTATCAAGGAAGTGAAGAATTCCAAAAGAGCTCCATAGTGGTATCATATATTGTAATTCTAGATTATGTATGTTTAGGTTGCTCAACTAAAAATACCTTGAGGATAGGAGGTTTTCTACGGATGGATTCGGAGGGTTGCATAAAATGAGCATTGTTCGGAAAAAGTGGGCAAGTGTTTATGAAGATTGTGAGCATTTAAAGTATGGAGGGGTACTTTAGGAAAATTTTAGACACAAATGCATGTGTTGAGGTCTTGGAATAATGGCTGAGCTGGAGTCGGATTGTTCTATGTGATGTTAGTAATCAAGGGTTAAGTTTAAATTTGCTTGAGGGAAAGCAAAGTCTAAGTGTGGGGTATTTTGATAATGCCATATCTATACCTATTTTTAGGCAATATTTAAGTACATTTTTATTAATAAGTTGGTAATTTGTTTAGAATAATGGTACTTATGAGCTTAAATGTTATTTGCAGCAAAAAAGAAGACATTTTGAAGAAAAGGGACTAAAAGCATTAAAGAAAGAAACTTTGGGAATTAAAAGATTAAAAGAGAAGAAAATCTGGAAAAAGTGTTCTCACGATGTGGGAACTTGAAGATTTACGACGTGAGAGTTGGTTCTAGAAGATATGTACGCGGGTGATGAAATCCTTGACGGGCACGGTTATCTAAAACTCACGACGTGAATTTGTGAAAATCAGCAACTATATAAACCCTTGACCATTACGAATAGAGGGGACTTTTGGCTAGAGAGAGGAGTTCCAGAAGGCGATTTTAAGCAGAGAAAAGTTCTGGGAAAAAGCTTTCAACACCAAAAGAGTGAAGGTCCATAATTTAGTTTATTTAATGGTTAACTAGGAACATGTTTCATATCACTTTGATTTCTGTTAGTATGTTAGTTGCTATTATGAGCAGCTGAATCTAGCTAGTCTTGTTTAGCTAGATGAAGCTTCCAACTTATGAATAACTCAATTTTTATGGATTTATTTAGTTGGTAAAATTGCTTGTGTTTGATTTGTATTACTTAGCATGCTTGTGTTTGTTTCTCTAATTTCTTGATTGCATGTTCTGTGTAGCTTAGTGACCATTAACTGCATGAACTTGTTTACCTAATGATTTAGTGAACATTGAATTGTTAGAGCTAGGATTGACCAATCTTAGTTATTAATTAGAGTAAATAAACTTAGTTGTGCTAGAGAACGTGGATTGTGACTATAATTGCATCTATATAATAAATCTTACATAGCGTATTTATATTCATAATTAGTTATGTGTTTAATTGTGTGTGAACATACATAGTTTGACATGAATTAGTTAATTATTGGTAAAGTTAGAACTAAATTACTAATACAATTAAAACCAACTCGATAATCCATAATCATTAGCTAACCATAAGGAAGAAGTGGATTCAAACGAGACAAGTTTGTGTTTTTACTTATTGAATTTGAGTTAAGTTCGTCTAATCTTGTAAAATCAGATAAAACCCCCTTTTAAACTTGTTAATAATTAGGTTAAATTAATAGTAAATAGATTAATTAGTACCACCGTTGCCTGTGATCGACACCCGACTTACCCAAGCTATATTGTAATCCGACTAGGTACACTGCCTATAAGTGCATAGTTAGTTTAAGTTTGTTAGGTTAAAAATATTAAAATTAGTGGGTACTTTCGTGCACATCAGTAAGTAAAATCTTACTATTATGAAAATCCTTTTCTTAAACCTACCTTATTGACCTATAGCTGATTAAACATTAATTTAATTATGCAGGTTTTGAATTTTTTTTGATGGAAAAGAATAGTGTTAATGCTCTTCATAGAAAGTATGTTGGTAGTTTAGGAAATTTGGCTCATAATTTAGTTAATTATATAAAAAATGTAGAAATGTTACATTTGTCTACTATTGGAATGATTATTTGATGTATTACATTTGTCTGCTATTTGAATGATTATTTTTATGACATTAAAATTTGTGCAATGTATTGTATTTTTTGTATTATGATACATGAAAATCAGTAAATCTATAAATAATTTTGTTTAAAAAAAATTAAAATTACGACACACAAAACTGTGTGTCGTCTTCATATATGACATGGCCTTTCTTGACAAGGGCTTTCTTGATACGCATTGCGTGTCATTCACACACATGTCGTAAGGTTACGACACGCGAGTGTGTGTTGTCTTCCTTTATGATAGGGCCTTCCTTGATACGCATTGCGTGTCGTAAACGTGCGTCATAAATGCGCGTCATAAATGAGTGTCGTAAATGCACGCCGTCTCTCTTTATGACAGGGCCTTCCTTGACGCGCATTTTCGCGTCTTCTGAGCCTTTTACGACGTGCAATGACCATCGTAAAAGGTCGTTTTTCTAGTAGTGAAAACAAATTTTGGAATTGCGTGGTTTGATTTGTGATGGGCTTATTGGTTAATCCATGAAGTATTTATCCAAATCAAATGGGTGGATCATAAGCTTATGGGTATGGATTAAGCTTACACATGACCCTTGATATTCCACACACACACACACACACACACACACACACACACACACACATATATATATATATATATATATATATATATATATATATATATGAATCTACATGCCTAAAATCGGTGACACTTGATATTCAAAGAGTAGAATCCGATTTCTAGTCCCCATATCCTCTCCATATTAACCCTAAATTATTCTTGGTGTTTTGTCATTCCATTTGACGCATCACACTTGGGGGGCTAAGCTTTCATGAGGCCAAGTTATTCAAGCGAATACACAAGGTAATATTCTAACTTGTTTTTATGATTTAAATATCACCTTGCATGCTAGTTTAGGCTTCATGCTTTGGAAAAATGTTTCTTGGATGTATAGTTAGAGAAAACTTAGATCCAAAGCATTGGGGTTGTATGTGCACCATAGGAATGTTAGAGTACATAAAACCCAACACATATGTCATTGCCTATATATTTCTATTTATTGTTCTATTTATTATGTTTTACTTTATGCTCATATATATATGCTTCTAATAGTGACGTTCTTAGTTAACTCTTTGCCTGATCTTTTGTTATTTGACACGGGCGCGAGTCGGTCCTTTGTTTCTCAATCATTCAGTAGGGAGTTTGATATGCCTGATGGGGAGTTAGAGTTTTTGTTGGGAGTGTCCACCGCCAAAAGAACGTGGGGTTTCTGCATCTACAGTGTATCAGGGTTGTGTATTGGACATCTTAAGGGTGCCTTATCCGATTGATTTGATCCCTATCCCGATAGGGGATGTATGTATGATTGTGGGTATGGACTAGCTGAGCAGGTTTGGTGCCATGATTTATTCCGAGGGCCAGTGAGTGGTAGTTCGAATCCCAAGTGGGGGAGAACTGGTTATCTATGGAGAGGGTACCAAGGTTGGTTATGGGTTTTGTTCAGCAGCCAGGACTCGTCAGTATATTCAGCACATGTGAGTGGTTATTTGGATTATGTGGTTGATACTCGGGTTGGGGACAAGACTTCAGTTTTAGAGTTTACCAGTTGTTACGGAGTTTGCGGACATGTTCTCGGTGTACCTCCTGAGAGGTAGGTTGAGTTCAAGATTGATCTTGTGCTAGGTGCTGCTTTGGTTGCCAAGGCACCATACCGCTTGGCACTGCCTGAGATGAAGGAGTTGTCATCTCAACTGCTAGTAAAGCAGTTCATCAGACCGAGCAGTTCTCTGTGAGGAGTGCCAATATTGTTCATCAAGAAGAAGGATGGTTCACACCGGATGTGCATTGATTGCTAGGAGTTGAACAAGTTAATGGTGAAGAACTATTATCCCCTTCCGCAGATTGATGACCTCTTTGATCAGTTGCAGGGTGCATCTTGGTTCTCCAAGATTTATCTGAGGTCTGGGTACCATCAGGTCAGATTGAGAGAGGAGGACGTGGAGAAAACTGCGTTTTGGACTCGTTATGGGCATTACGAGTTCAAGGTGATGCCATTTGGGCTTACCAATGCGGTTGCAATATTTATGGATCTCATGGATCGGGTATGCAGGCCGATGCTCGACCGATTTGTTATCATGTTCATTGATGATATTTTGGTGTATTCCAAGACCAGAGGGCAGCATGAGAAGCACCGTCGAGAGCTTTCAGGGGTTTTGAGGCGGGAACGACTTTATGCCAAGTTCTCAACGTGTGAGTTTTGGTTACGAGAGGTATAGTTCCTGGGGCACTTCGTTAAACAAGATGAGATTTTGGTGGATCCAGACAAGATCAAGGTTGTGATGCAGTAGGACGTTCTGAAATCTCTCTCAGAGATCAGGAGTTTCTTGGGTTTGGCAGGGTACTATCGAACTTTCATTCAGGACTTCTCCAAGATTGTGGTACCTCTCCCTCGTCTGAAGAGGAAGGGGTGCATTTCCGATGGATCTCTGAGCAACAGTCGGCATTTGAGACTTTTCGGCAAAGGTTATGTGAGGCCCCGGTATTGACCCTCCTGGAGCGGGTCGAGGATTTCATGGTATTCTTTGATGCATCCATCACCGGTTTGGGGTGGTCCTCATGCAGATAGGATGATTGATTTCTTATGCTTTGCGGCAGCTAAAGCCACATGAGACGCAATATCCCACACATGACCTAGAGTTGGGGGCGGTGGTTTTCACCCTCAAGATTTGGAGGCATCATCTTTATGAGGTCCATTGTATTGTCTACACGGATCACAAGAGTTTGAGATACCTGATAGACCATTCGAACCTGAACATGAGGCAACGTTGGTGGCTGGACATGGTCAAGGATTATGACTGTGAGATCCTTTACCATCCGGGTAAAGCGAATGTGGTAGCAGATGCTTTGAGCCGCAAGTCGGTTGGGTATTCGATCGGGGAGATGTGTATGAGGATATATTGATTCCCTACTTTTAATTTTGATCATAAAGGCTCGGGTTGAGGGAGTTCAGAACGAGAAATAGGAACAGAAAAGGATCAGAGGTGAGACTAACAGATTTTTCACAAATAGTCGAGGGTTATTGATCCGGTATGGTCGGTTCTGGGTTTCGCTTTTGATAAGGTGAGGGAAAATTAATTTATAATGGGGTTTAAATATGAGCCAAACCCTAAAAATTAGGGTTTGTATGTTGGGCACATACGCCAAGCATACCTATGTACGCCTTGCGTAATAAGGCGCCCCTTAGTACGCTAAGCGTACACATGTATGCATGGTGTACTCCCAAACCCTCTAAATTACAAAATTCCCACTAGCGATTCCAATACACATTTCCTTCTACTTAGGGACCCAAAATGCAACATAATAAAATTATAGGGTTAAATTTAGAAGTACCTTATCATCGGGACGTTTCAATTCTCCCCCACTTGAACTAGACTTTGTCCTCGATGTCTTCCGCAACGAATAACTCATGATAATGCTCCAACATCTCAGACTCCGACTCATAGGTCCACTCAGATCCTTTCCTATGCTGCCACTGTACCTTTACCAAAGGTATCTCATTCTTGTGTAGAACCTTCATCTTCCTTTCTAGAACAACCATTGGTCTCTCAACGTAATTCAAGCGCTCATCGACTTGAATATCATCCAAGGAAACTACTGCCTCATCATCCAATATGCACTTTCGCAACAGTGAAACATGGAAAGTTATGTGAATCTGACTAAGCTCCTAAGGTAGATCCAACATGTAAGCTACCTTGAGAACCCTTGAAATCACCCGAAAAAGTCCAATATATTGGGGACGTAATTCCCCCCTCTTCCTGAAGTGTATCATACCCTTCTAGGGTGAGACGTTCAGAAGCACCATATCGCCGACCTGAAATTCTAACTCTGTTCGGCATCGATCGGCATAGCTCTTCTACCGAATCTGAGCGGTCTGCAGTCTCTGCCTGATCTGCTGGATAAGCTCTATGGTCTGAAGGACTACTTCAGTCCATCCTATAAACGTGTTACCAACTTCTCCCCAAAAAACCGAGGTGCGACACCTTCCACCATACAAAAGCTCAAATGGTGGAGCACCAATGTTGTAGTGATAATTGTTGTTGTAGAAGAACTCTGCAAGAGGTAGTTAGGAATCCCAAATCCCACCAACATCAATAGCATGTGTGACATCCCCAAAATCACGGCCAGAAAAGACCGATTTTGTTTATGCTTTATAAAAATCAGAGTACTTTATTTCATAAAAATTTTGCGGAATTTGTTCCCAGAAAAACATGGTAAATACGTTATTAAAACATTTTCGAAGAAATGTATTTATTTCATTTTAAAACGTTTGGGATGTCATCGTTAATATAGAAACATAAGCATAAACAGAACTTACAATTATTTACACTAGTGATCTACATCTCTTTAAATCTTTCAGTGTAATGTCACTTCATATCGTCACCTGTGATATAAATAAACTGAGTGGGTCAGGTTGGGAAACCTGGTGAGTACATAGGGTTTTCAACCCACAATAATATACTTATTATGTTTAATCATCAAACAATTAACCCAATTACCCATCCCAATTATCTTCTTTAATCTTAAGGGTCTACCCTAAGAATCAGCTATTTCTCGTTCATTCATTCTTAAGGAATAGGTACGAAGTCCATCGTTGTCAATGACACAGCTGTCAAGCACAGCTGCTAGTTCTATCACTTAGGCGCATCTGCCAGAATTGGGACATTTTCTATGAGGCGCTTCTGCCGATATTGACCTTTAAACGCTACTGTCTTGGTCATAAGGCTCCATATTAGGCGCAGCTGCCGATACTGTCCTTAGTGCGCAACTACTAGGACGTTTACCGTAGATCTAAATCATCTACGGGTTGTGGCGCAGCTGCCAGTGCTCATCTATAGGGTACTAGGTCCACTGCTACCAATGTATACCTATAGGGCACTAGGTCCGTACTACTAATGTTCCTCTATTTCAGCTTTTATCCCTCATCATTCATCTACCCATGTTTTACCCAACATATTTTGTAGATATAAAATATTTTATACAGTTTATATCATTTAAAACATGTATAAAAATCTTTCACCAGCATATACAGCAAGTATTCAGACAATATGCACACATAGCACGTAAGTTATAATAAAATACTTCATATCTATGTGTAAGATGAAAGGGACCATGCACTCACCTGAAAGGTGGTGACTCTGCACTCGGACAGCGCTTCGATACTCTCAAAACGATATTCCTTCGATAAAACCTAGTATCGATACCACTAGGGTTTAGTCTAACGATAACCGCGACAAATTAATTGTCTGACTATTATTATTATTATATAAGCGTTAATAATACTCAATATAACTCATAATAATAGCCCACATAATTATTTTAAGGACCTAATAACATTCCTATAATTATTTGAAAGCTATATTAAAAATTGCGTAAGCGTAGCACACTTACAGCGAATTTTATCGAAAACCGGAAATTAATTGGAGCAGCGTTTTGAAACCGCAAAACTCATTTTTCTCGGGACTCCGGGAGCCTCGGGGCTTCCCTAGGGTGATAGGGGGGTTTTCCTAGGGTTTAGGGGGGTTTGGGGGTTAGTGAGAGAAAGTAGAGAGAGAAACTTGTGGTGGAAGGTGTGAAAAATCCGAGACGCTTCACCTCCCTTTTATAGACCGCAGCCTGGGAGTACGCTGAGCATACCGAGGACCTTACGCGGGGCGTAACTTCGGATAAGATGACCAGGTGGCGAAGGCTCGGTGGTGTACGAGACCAAATGTTGGGCGTAGCAAGGGGAGACGCGTCACTCATCCGAGGCAGGTACTGAGTCAGCGATGGAGGGTCCAGATTGCGCCACGTCATCGGATTTGCAACAGACTTCACAATTTCGAGTCTAAACTTTAAAAATTCGTATCTTTCGCATACGATCTCCGTTTTTGACGTTCTTCATATTCACGCGAAGGTGGGAACGTACTCCACAACTTTCGTTTAGATTCCATCGGCTAATTTTGGCTCTATTTTAAATTTTATATTATTAACA
Source organism: Lactuca saligna (assembly GCF_052625555.1). Taxonomy (NCBI): domain Eukaryota; kingdom Viridiplantae; phylum Streptophyta; class Magnoliopsida; order Asterales; family Asteraceae; genus Lactuca; species Lactuca saligna. Next base: position 171,690,487 of record NC_136417.1, on the reverse strand, counting down.
GGCCAGGACAGGATTGGTCCGTTAGATCCTCATAACTTCTTCATCCGATATCCGTTTTCGCCCATCTTTTTCTCGTTACACTACTCTCAACGAGATCTTCGATTCTCATTTAGTTCGTGTTGGCTATAAATCACTCGATCTAATATTCGAATTTCGGGTTGTACACTGCTAGTCCGAAACTTCGAAAAATCATAACTTCTTCATACGAAGTCAGGTTTGGCGTTCTTTTTATTGATGTTCTTAGTTTAACATATTCTATGACTTTCCTTTAGATCACTAAGGCTAAATCTTGCTCTATCGTAAATTCACTATTAACCTTCCCGGTATCGTGCCGGTTCCATCGCGAAACTTCAACGGGTCATAACTTCTTCGTTATAACTCGGATTTCGGCGTTCTTTATATGTATGGAAACCTTGAGACATACTCTACAACTTGGTTAAGATTATTTATTCTAAATAATCCTTTGTCAAAAAGTCGTTTTCGACCCCTATTGCCTCTAAATTGACTAGCCCGGATTTGCGGGCGTTACAGCACGGGCCCACAATATATCCTCAAGGGTCTGCATACCATCCCAAGACCGACGGCCAGAGTGAGGGGACGATACTGTTTGACTTTGAATTTCACCAAGTTTGACTAGTTTGACGTTGACTTTAACTTTCACCAAGTTTGATCTTAAGGGTATTTTGGGTATTTTGGGTTTTTTATTTTGATTGATCATTTCGGTGGATAGGTGACTGTTTGAGCTGAGATTCAGAGTCGGGACCTCATCAGTTACTGTTCAGACTGTTTGTTCAGTCTACTAGTTACTGATATGCTAGTCTGGTAGATCTGTAGGACTACTTGTGATTCTATTTGCATGATTATTTGTATATGTTTATTGTCTTATATATGTCAACATATTGTGTTGGGTTGAGGTTGTATTGCTTCGTGCGGTAGCCAACAAACCATGGAGCATTCGATATATGAACTAAGGGCCGGGTAGGGCATACCAGACTCATACTGAGGGCTCATAAGCATTCCAGATACGAATTGAGGACTGGGCGGTATGTCAGACTCGTACTAAGGCCTTGATGGTATTTCATTCTAATGCTTGATCTGGTCAGTAAGAAAGCCAAACATAAAATGTGGGCCCCGAGGGCAAGCTAGAATTATGCTAAGGGCTCATTGGTAATCATGTCCTTTAGCTATGGTGTAACACTCCAAATCAGGTATTACCATTGAAGCCCTTGAAATTTTAAATGTTGCATAATAAGTCCCTTAAGTACGATGGGCGTACTTCATGGGTACACTTAGTGTACTATGTACGGATGTTCGCGGAGGGCCAACACATACGTTGGGCGTACCAAAGAGTACGCGGGGCGTACATGACGGATGTTCAAACCCTAATTTTTGGACTTGAGACCTATATAAGCATCCTTATCTCATTAGAGCTTCACCCTAATCAGCCTCCTTCGCCTTCAAACATCCCTGAAAACCCTAAAATCATTAGAGAGTGTGTTTTGAGCATAAGGAGTGCATTTGTGGCCATTTTATTGTCCATTCAAGAAAAGGGAGTTGCTAAGCAAGCTTGGAGTGGCATTGGGCTTCAAGAATCTGCATCTAGTTCACCTTGAAGAGCTTCTGTAGGTATAAAGCTTTGATCTTGCCATCTTATTCATTAGATCTAGCTAGGATTTTCTACTTGGTCCATTTTGTTAGTTTTGTACCTCCTCTTGAGAGTTAAGCAACTCCATAGGATGAAATGGTTACATCTGAGCCTTGTGAGCATGCTAGATGCATAAAGGTACTAGCTTGGGGAGTATCTAGACTCCATGCATGAGTTTGAAGCCTTATATGAAGTCCTCATGTGAGGAGTGAAGTTTTTAAGTCCTATATAGCATGAAAGCGCATAAAGTTGCCAACTTTATGCCCTAGGACGTCTTAATGAGCTCAGATCAGATAATGGAAGTTAGAACATCGAGTATTACGCACTTAATGGAAGAAAGTTCTTATACTATTTGTACGTCGGGCGTAAGATAGAGTATGAAGCGCATACAACTCAGGGACTCAATACGTTGCGCGTACCTGGGCGGTACGCAAGGCGTACGCACCTTAGATGGGCTTGGACTTGTTTTGGGTTTGTATGCTTTTGGGCCTTAATTATTCATTGAGCCTGGTCACGTTCTTGAGTTAGTGGGTTAGATTATATGTTTTTGGTCATGGATTCTATGGTTGGGCTTTATTGGTCCATGGAGCCCATTAATGATTTTGGACATGGACTTTAGGCCCATTAGCAAAGGAAGACTTTTTGCGCCATTGTGAAAGGACTTTGGATTTGGGTTCTTCAATTGGATTGTGTTTCGACCCTAATCTTTGGTAAGGGTATTATTATTTAGGAGGGGTGGTTACAGACTGTTAGGACTGTAGCTTTCGGATTCGGCAGATAGAGGTGAGTCTCCTCACCATTATTTGTTATGTGATATGCTACTTGGTTATGGAATATGTGATATGCTAGTTATTTGTGATACTTGCGTGAAAGACGTCGAGGGGTTCCCGAGGCACTTATGTGTAAGACCTTGGAGGGTTTCCAAGGCATCCTTAATAAAGACCTTAAGGGTTTCGCAAGGCATTTGGGCTAAGACCTCGGGTTTTCCCGAGGCACCTGGAGTAAGACCCTAGATGGTTTCCAAGGAATCCTTGGGCTAAGACCTCTGGGGGTTCCCGAAGAAACCATAGTAAGACCCTGGAGTGTTTCCAGGGCATCCCTATATGTTGTATGCATGGCTTATGTGATATTTGTAGCTGTTATAGCTAATATGATATGTGTTATGTGGATTGGGTGTAGGGTATGCTATGGGGAACTCACTAAGCATTAGCTTACAGTTTTTGGATTTGTTTCAGGTACATCCGAGCCTAAGGGCAATGTCAAGGCTTGATGGCGTGGCGTGTACTCTCTCTCTGGCGTTTTTATGGGACACTATGATGTTTTGAAATAAAATTGTAACTGATATGAATTTTGAAAACAATTGTATTTGGATTTCATGGTTTATGGAAAAGTGTTTTGGATAATCAAAAATCAAAATTTTCTTTGAAATTCCAAGTTGTTAAAAGTTGCTATCAGAGCCCAGGATTGGTGGGGAGAGGTGACTAGCCGACGTTTTTCTAGGCGTGTGGAGTGTCGTTGTTTTTCGGGGTCAGGGACCCCATCGTTAGCCGACGCTGGGTGGCGAAAATAGAAAGCACCCAGCGCACGAGTTCATGTCCTAATGTGGCGAAGGTGGGGTTTTCCTCATGTACGCTGAGGGATCGATCCCGAGAATCGTGGGGAGAGGTGACTAGCCAGGTAGGAGCAGCCGGTGTGGCTGAGATGACATGCGTCGAGTTTGTTAGGCGGCTCAATTTGGAGGCTTCACCACCAATTAAGGTCCAACTCCTTGTGAGGGAGTTTCATGACCTTTAGCAGACCGCCGAGACTGTGGCGGAGATCACCGCCATGTTTTGGGAACTGGCACTGTTAATCCTACAGTATGCTACATACGAGGATGTGAGGCAGAAATGGTATCATTCCATGTTGAGGGATGATATCTGGGAGTTTGTGAGTTTTACAGGGTGTAAAACCCTTAATGAGATGGTGGAGAAGGCCCGTGAGCGGGAGATGGTGTAACAACCTGTTATTTCAGGTCAATATATTGACTAAAAGTCAAATATTGTAATATCTTTATGAAGTAATAAAATAGCCTCAAAAATGAAATGTTCAAAAACTTCCGTTTGAGTATACTAAGTGGTAGATATCATAACAAGGTTTCCAAAAGTATAAAGAACACTAAAATCCGAGTTATAACGAAGAAGTTATGACCAATCGAAGATCCACGACAATACCTGTAAAACACTGTTAAGCATAAAATACGAAATTCCAAAAAATTACTTTTTGGCCTTAGGTATCTAAATGAAAGTCGTAGATATCCCAAAACCGTAAACATACATAAAAAGAACACCCAAATCTGACTTCATATGAGGAAGTTATGATTTTTCGAAGTTTCAGACATAGCGGTAGACAACTAAAAACTCGAAATAGAGATCAATCGACTTTTAGCCAACACAACCTAACCGAGAATCTAAGATCTCGTCAATGGTATTACAATTGGAAAAAGACTAACGAAAACGAGCATCGGATGAAGAAGTTATGGATTTTTAACGGACTTTTCCAGTCCCGGCCTGTTAAAAATATATTATTAAAAATAAACTCAGAATTAGCCGAATGAGTCTAAACGAGATTTGTAGAGTATATTCTCACATTCGTGTGCATATAAAGAACGTAGAAAACGCAGTGCCTACGTGAAAGTTACGCATTTTACAACATTGAGGCATAAAACCCGAGGCAGGTCTGAGGGAACACCCTGTGTTCCCCCGGGGAACGTCGTGCGTTCGGGGCACAGAGCCAGTCCCATCCGTCTGTCGAGTCAAGAGTACGTAAGCCATGACGACTCAGGGGAATGCCATGCGTTCGTGAGTGCCCCCAGCACTATAAAAGGGAGGCTAGGGCTCCGGTTTGGTTGTCATTCTCTCCCTATTTCCTCTACCGAACACCTCTCGAGTCCCTCTAAGATTACCTGGAAGCCCCGATATTATCCCTAGCACGCAACGCAAGTCCCGATGCTCCCGAGATTCCCAAGAAATCATCTTTTTCTAGTCGAAGTTCAGCTCGATTATTGTCTCTACTTCTTCAAGGTACCACTTCAACCAAGTGAGTTCATACCCCTATCACTACGTTTTTAAATACCTTTTTAAATGCTTTTAAGAGGAGCGGGGGGGGGGGGGGGGGGGATACAAGTAAACACACGGCTAAAATCATGTTAAACGTCAATCTTGGATATATTTTAATACTATTGTTTTAACTAACTTATGAAGTTTTCATCATGCAAAAAATCTCATAACACAACTTTACTCTCTTTGGAAAAACAACATGCTTTATAAATGAAATATGTTTGGTTTATAAGTTTTCACATCATAGAGTAAACATTTCAACGACAACATTGTGTATTCACAAGATCATATCAATCTCTATATATCGTTGAAAAGGATAATCAGTTCAGAAACAAATACATTCATTTTAATACGGGACTTAATTGAGAATTCGTGAGTCGTACATCTTCAATATACCTATTAAGGTACCGCTAGAAGTCTTGTTTATAACCAGAATCTCTCGTCCGGAGAACGTGACAAGTGTGTATAGATCTATACGGGACTAATGATCCCGCGCCCTGACTGTTAGCTACAGTCCCCGGGGTGACAAGTGTCATCTCATTTCGATGCCTGAAGAACGTCGCTACAGGAAAATTATGATAGGACGGTTATAAAAACTCTTTGGGTAGACAATTATTATGGTATTACGTTTTCACGGGAAAAGTAACAGTTACAGTTCTTTTCACATTCAAATACAATCTTCTTATATTTTTGTTTTATAATAAGACTATACATCATTATTTTAAGCATGACATATTTGCTTACATTCATGGTCTTGGTTCATTTAAGACTGCACCTCACCTTTAGGAAAATATAGTATTTTCCTGGTTCAATACATTTAATTTATACACATAACAACTCATGACTAAAATATCGGATTTTCTAGAAAATATACACGAACTTTCGAATCACATACATTTACTTAAATAACTACTTCTGAACTCACCAACTTAAATTTTGACACTTTTTCTTTGAAATAACTTGTATTCTCAGGAAATCATTAAACCAGGTTAGCAACTACTTTTGAAGATTAGCGCTCTGGCATTAATATCATCTTTTGGAATTCATCATACTGTATTTGACTTTTAAACATGTAATAGATACAATCATGTAAACTTTTCAAATATATGTTATGGTGGTGTGTACTTTCCTTACTATTCAATTGTTATGATACTGCACATGATGTCCTCCGCCCCCAAATGTTTCCGCCATCCTGGTTTGGGGATGTGACAGATTGGTATCAGAGCATTGTTTATAGTGAACTAAGTATATCAAAACCATTTTTTATATACAACTATAAACACAACCAGACAAAAACACTCTGACTAATATTTATACTTTTCAAAATAAATCTTTTACAAAAGTATACATGTATTCATTTCATAGCAAGATCAGTATCATAAACCTGTAATCGGGACGAATATAGCCTTATCAATTATATTTATCCGAGAGCCGACCAGCATATGCCAGGGGATGGCTATAGTGGACAAAAACTCTAAAACATACCAAACATACAATATTTAGAATCAAACATAACATTTAGAATACTATAGTAGTATTTTGTAAAGGAAATAGTTTAACCATGATGTTCAAATTATATGCTTTATTGTTTAGACAATTCTCATAACCCTGTTCTCGTACAGACACGATGGTCGGATTCCATCTACCAGGGGACCCTTACTACCCAAACCAAGGTAACGGAGGCTGGGTGGAAGATGATCCAGAAGAGGATCCCGAGGAAATTGTGGATGAAGAGGAAGAAGAGGAGGAACCCATGGAAGAAGAAGAAGAGTCAGAGGGGACCGATACAAAACCTGAAGTGTACAATCCCCCACAAGTCATCCGACCTCTGGCAATCAGGAGAGGTTTTCTAGGACCAACCCCCATGTGGGGAAACCTCATTCAACAATGGAGCCGAAAACAAGGAGTGCGCCCTCCATACGGGATGTGCCGAGACTTCTACGAGGTTCGTAATGGAGGTTCAACTGATAGGGCACTCCCAGTCATCGTGGATAAAATAGCTAATCAAATTGACTAGTTAGGGATCTCGATGACCCGGATTCAAGAAATCAATGCAACGGCACAAAGTAACGCTGTCGACATTCGTCATCTGGACGGGTTGCAAGAAAATACCCAACTCCACACCGATGTACTCCAAGTAATCAGATGTAGAATCTAGCTCCAAGCGCAACCCGCGTCGCAGGTAGTACTTTCCCGACTCCTAAAATTTTGTTATTGAATAGGATCTCGGCTAAAAATATTGCTTTTCTTTAACTTCTATATCGGAGACCTTTAAAAAGGTCAAAAATTTTCCTAACGCTATGATGTAACCCAACTTATATATATATATATATATATATATATATATATATATATATATATATATATATATATATATATAATGAAGTATTTCCTTTACGTGTAAAATTTCTTGGTTATCACTCAAAATCATAAGTTTATCTATTAATATATAAACTCTCTTTATCAATCAAACTCAAAATCTTGTTTAGGTCAAATCCAATTCATGAAATGTTTAAAATAGCTAACTCATTAACACGCAACTATCAATCATTAAAGACTTATTGTCTTCATTGTTATTTCTTTGACAGCATGATGCCGCCTCGCATATCTGCTCGCAGGGTAAACAACATAACACCAACTCCACCACCACCACCTCCCCAATATGACCCCAACATGGTGCAGCTTGCTATTACCCCAGCAGTAGCAGCTGTACTGTCACAAATAAACTCTAACAACAATGGAGGGCCCGAAAGTAGTACCCATCATCTTAACCATGTCACTGGTCATGGTCTTGTCAGGGAATGCACCTACAAAGAGTTCTCAAACGCAAAGCCAAAGATGTTCAACGGCACTGGAGGAGTCATTACACTTATGCAATGGTTCAAAAAGACCGAGATGGTATTTGAAATCTGTTTATGCCAAGAAGCAAGAAAGGTCAAATTTTTTGCTTGCACTTTCACAGACCGAGCCCTCACATGCTGGAAGGGCCATGTGAAATCCGTATCTCTTCCAGTTGCCAAAGCCATGAGTTGGGAGGACTTAAAGGTTCTGCTATTAGAAGAATACTATCCAAGAGGCAAAATTCAAAAACTGGAGCAGGAGTTATGGAACCTAAGGATGACTGGGTCCGACCTAGCCGCCTACACGGCCAGGTTCAGTGACTTGTCAGCCTTGTGCCCGGGCATGCTCAACCTGGAACCAAAGAAAGTCGAAAGATACATATGGGGGCTGTCACTCCAGATTCAAGGGCATGTTTTGGCTTCCAACCCAGTCACATTCAACAGTGTGAAGCACCTGGCACAATGATTAATCGATCACGGGGTTAAACAGGGTACCATCACAGTTGATGACGACCCACCAAAGGAGGTAGAGGACTGAAGGAAACCCTGGAACAAGAGAAAGGGGCAAACCCCACAAGAGAAACCCAAGAGGCAACAGTTAGTGATAGCTCACGTTGTTACTGTCCCTACCACCCCCACACCTCTTGGATAAGGTGTCTAAGTCCATAACTATATTTGGTATGTACTTGACCCGACCCGGGATGGTCCATTTGGGTTGCATGGCATCATGCATTTGGATAGACTTAATGAGAGAAATAACACTTGTGGTTTATTAATATATTATAAGTTCTAATATATTAATAGTATTATTTAATTAGTATTGATCAAGAACTAATTTGGAATTAATTAAGTGATCAAAAGATAACTAATTAGATATATGGGTTGATTATGTAAATCATCCATAACTTGTATAGTGGGCTAAAAGGCTCCATGGATTATCAAGTTGGGTTAAACCTATAAGATGCTCCATGGGAGTTACAAACCCATGGGTCATGGAAATGAAGAGTCACATCACATTAGGGTTTACATGGTGTAACCCTAAATGTGACACACTATATAAAGGACACAATACTAACCAAAATCGGCTACACTAAGAACAAGAGAGGGCAAGTCCATTTTACAAGTGTTAGACATTCTCTCAAAGTTATTCCAAACCTTTTGGTATTGTGTGAAGCATTTGAGGCATCACACTTGTGGTGCTAGGCTCTCAAGGTTTTCAAAGAATCAAATCAACTAAAAGGTATGTAATTCTAACCATCTTTTAGATTAAAAGTTCCCCATGTATGCAAGATAGGATTATGAACCTTGGAAATCAAATTTTGCATGTATTTTAGACAAACATAGATCCACGGTTTTTTAGGGTGGCATGTACACTTAGGGGTGTTAGAATGCTCGAAACCCATCAGTGGTATCAAAGCCTAGGCTTGTTTGTTAATACTTGATGCAAAATAGTGTAAAAATCAAACTTTTGAGCTATCTGCACAGGGGACTCAATGAGTCCAAGTGAAAATGCATCCAACTCGGCAAGTCAGTTCGTGCACTCGACGAGTTGGCCAGGCAGAGTGCACAATTCCAATTTTTGCTGTTCGAAATGGACTAGAAACATTACCCTAAACTATTTTTGTGTTGTTAAACTTGTTTTAGATGGTGTAATGGTTGTTCTAATCCATTTACAATGACTAATATCAATTTTTCATGATCTTATGTGTTCATATGTTCTTGAAACTTTGATATGAATATTCATGTTCTTATGAGTTTTTTGATAGATCATAGTAATTACTTGTTTAAATGTTATTCATGATCTTTATGTGTTTTAATGGAGTCCATAACTTGTCCTCAAGTGATGGATAACCAAAAGTCTTTTTGTGTTAAAAGCCATTAAAAGTACACATAAGTTATAAATGAAGAGTCTTCATTTTAATAACTCATAAGTTATGAATTGAAGAGTTTTGTTAAGTTACAAAACTTGCCCTCAAGTTTTGTAACATGTAAAGTCACTTAATAAACTTTATTTCCAACCCCTAGATTTTTAAAAGTTAAAAATCAACCCTTATACTTTATAATATTATAAGTTACTAATATATATATATATATATATATATATATATATATATATATGAGAAAGTCATCTTACCATTAGTAGGCCTCATTCACGAAGTCGGTCTATAATAGGGGTATAAGGTTGTTGCCTATAAATTGGCACCTTAATGGGTGTCCACTCTCACCTACCACTTCCTTGATTGGTGGAGGGTCGTTAGCCGAATGGGGTAGGACAAGGATTTATAAATTCTCATTAAAAGTAAGATGAATATTATAAACTAACTAAATGTGTTATTAAATTCCCAATCATAGTTACTTTAGGAAAATGTGAATAAGGTGCTAATCCATGAAAATTACACTTTACACTTTGATTAAGTCGTTAGTGGAGCGTGTGTGGTTAACTGGCACACTAACCTGGACTTAATAAGGTAGGTAAAGGGTGACTTAAAGTGTATTATAGGCCGGTGGAGCGCCTGTGGTTAACTGGCACATCAATTGAGTGATAAACTTTAAGGGTACTAAGTGATTTGCATGGTTACTTCACACCTCGTTTTGTGATCCTCGGTATCCCAGTCAAAAAACTTGGAGGGCACACTCGAGATTGAAACATGCCTTTGAAAAGTTCATTGAATCTAAAAAGAATCTAGGAATTTCTAAGAACCAATTAAAACCTAATAATTTATATTTCGGTTTTTGGTGGAAATTGGTGAATCCTCATTCACCTACCTTTCAAATATGTTATAGCTTAGATTACGGCATACCTCTTCTGAGTTATGATATATTGTGATTGGATCCTAGCCTTAATATTACATTTGGGTGTTTTACTAAGGACTATCTTTATATCTAAACTAAACTAATTCTCTTCTTTTTCAGATGTCTTCCAACAACACTGCTTCTGGCTCAAACCCTACTTGTTCCTTTTCCCTCATGAACCTATGTAGGAAGGTCATCTTCGATGGTTCCAACTTTATGGATTGGATCCAGAACATCAGGATGGCGACTCGTTACAAGGACAATGAATATGTCCTCGACAAGGAGCTAAAGGAGATCGATGAGTCCACTACTACTCTACACGAGATCGCTGACTTCCGGACTCATGAAAGAGATGCCACCAAAGTGGCATGCATCATAATGGCCACCATGACAGTTGAACTCCAGAAGTCCTATGAGGACTACTACCCTTTTGAGATGCACCAAGATATGATGGAAAGATACCATCAGAGTGCTCGTCAAGAGCGGTATCAAATAATCTCCTCCATGATAACAACCAGGATGAAGGACGGAGAATCCGTCACGAGCCACATGCAGAAAATCCAAAGGTATGTGGATCGTTTGCTGAAGCTTAATGTGAACTTCCCTAAGGATCCTGCAATAGATATCACTTTGCACTCCTTACCCTCGTGTTATGATCAATTACGCATGACATACCACATGAATAAGGAATAAGTCACACTCAGAAAACTTCAGGGACTCCTTAAGACCGCAGAAACAGGTCTTAAAGGTAAGTCGGTTGTTAACACTCCTACTCCTACTCCAAACTCCACCCCTGTCTTGGCAATCGGTAAAGGTAGAGGGAAGAAGAGGAAGAGCTATTCGAAGGGTACTAAGGCTAGGACCGTTGATGGCTCTTCTTCAAGTGGAACCAAGAAAGGTTTCGTCACTCCTTCTTCTGACCCAAAAGAGGTCGAATGCTTCTATTGCCATGAAAAGTCGCACTGGAAGCGGAACTGCCCAAAGTACCACCAAGATGTGAAGGATGGGAAAGTTAAACCCAACCATGCAGGTATTTACACTATGCTATCTAATAACTCACCCTATTCTAAATCTTGGGTCCTTGATACCGGTTGTGGTATTAATATATGTTCTGATTTGTAGGGATTAAGAAGAAGTGAGAATGTGGAGCACAGAAAGATAAACTTGATCATGGGGAATAGGAAAGCTTCACCTGTCACCAAGATTGGAGTTTATTGTTTGTTGCTAAGTAGTGGGTTTACTTTAGATTTGAATAAATGTTGTTATTCGCCAGAAAAAGAAATATTACTTCCTTTCATGATTTGTACAAACAAGGGTTTACCTTTTCTTTTGATAATGAAAATGGTGGAATAAATGCTTTCTTTAATAATGTTCTTTATTTTAAAGCATTACCTTGTGATGGTGTGTATGAAGTTGTATCTGTTGTAGATAATCTAGGAAATAATGTGTTGTGTATTGATTCTTCGAGTAATAATAAATTGGATAAAGCATCATTATGGAATTGTAGTCTTGGACATGTGAGAAAGAAACGCATAGGCCAACTCCAAAAGGATGGAGTCTTGGAGTCATTTGACCTAAAGTCAGATGATAGTTGTGAATCATGCTTACTTGGAAAAATGACAAAGTCACCCTTTACTGGTTCTTGTGCTAGGGGTGAAGGTTGGTTGGATCTGGTACATACGGATGTGTGTGAACCCTTCAAATCTACCACAAGGGATGCTAATCGTTATTATCTGACTTTTACTAATGATTATAGTAGATATGGATATGTCTATTTAATCAAGCATAAGTCAGAGACTTTTGAAAGGTTTAAAGAGTTTAAACAGTAAGTCGAGAATCAATTGGGTAGGAACATTAAGATGCTTTGATTCGATCGTGGTGGTGAGTATCTTAGTACAGAGTTCCTCGACTATCTTAAGGAATGTGGGATTATCTCGCAATTGACACTACCCAGGACACCACAGCTTAATGGTGTGGCTGAGAGGCACAATTGAACCTTGTTGGATATGGTTCGTTCCGTGATGAGTCGAGCTTCGCTACCAATCTCAATTTTGGGGTATGCCTTAGAGACTATCGCCCATATACTTAATCTAGTCCCTACAAAGAAAGTTGCCAAAACTCCTCATGAGATGTGGACTGCTAAATTCCCAAACTAGACCACATCAAGATTTAGGGTTGTGAGGATTTCGTGAGGCGTGAGACCCATGATAAGCTTGAACCTCAAAGTAAGAGGTGTGTTTTCATTGGCTACCCACAGAAATCCTTTCGTTACCTCTTCTACAGACCTAGTGACAATGTGGTCTTTGTAGCAAGGAGGGGTGTCTTTCAAGAGAGAGAGAAAGAGAGAGAGAGAGAGAGAGAGAGAGAGAGAGAGAGTTCATAAACCAAGAGTGGGAGGAAAATTGACCTTGAAGAAATTCAAGAGTCAAGTGGTGAAGGAACTTCAAACCCCTAGCACTCAACCTGAGGAGGAAACTCCTGTTGAGCCAATTGACAAGTCTGTACGTCTAAGGTGTTCCACAAGGGTTAGGAATGCACCTGAGCATTATTATGGTTTCCATATTACTACGGAAGGTGAGACACTTATCAGTGATGAGACATTGGTAAGTCTGGATGAACCTAACAGTTATGCGGAAGCCATGGCAGGCCCTGAGTCTACCAAATGGAAAGAGGCAATGGACAGCGAAATACAGTCCATGTATGACAATCAAGTTTGGAACTTGGTTGACAATGTACCAAGTCGTAAGACAGTTGGGTGCAAATGGATCTTTAAGAAGAAGACCGACATGGATGGTAATGTACACACATATCAGGCTCGACTGGTTGCAAAGGACTTTTCTCAAACTCCGGGAGTTGATTATGATGAGACCTTTTCACCAGTTACATAGATTAAGTCCATTAGGGTTCTGTTAGCCATAGATGCATTTCATGATTATGAAATATGGCAAATGGATGTCAAAACCGCCTTCCTTAATGGAAGTTTGGCTAAAGATTTTACATGAGTTAGCTAGAGGGTTTTGTCAGTACATAATACCCTAATAGAGTGTGTAAGCTTGAGAAATCCATTTATGGATTGAAACAGGCACCTCGGAGGTGGAATCTTTGCTTTGATGAGAAAGTCAAAGAATTTGGCTTTTCGAGGAGTGAAGATGAATATTGTGTCTATGTCAACGCTAATGGGAGTATAGTCAACTTTTTTGTACTGTATGTGGATGACATACTACTCATAGGAAATGACATCCCAACCCTGCAAGAAGTGAAGTCCTGGCTTGGGAAGTGTTTCTCTATGAAAGACCTAGGAGAGGCTGCCTATATTCTAGGGATAAGGATTATGAGAGACCGGAGTAAAAGACTAATTAGACTTAGTCAGAGTACTTACTTGGAGAAGGTGCTGAAGAGGTTCAACATGCAGGACTCCAAGAAAGGAGAGTTACCCATCCAGTGTAACGCCAGACTGAGTAAAACTCATAGCCCGAGTACTGAGGCCGAGATAGCAGAAATGAGTCAAGTACCTTATTCTTATGCAGTAGGTTCGATCATGTATGCTATGACCTGCGTTCGACCTGATGTAGCCTTTGCTTTGAGCATGGTTAGCAGATATCAGGGGAACCATGGCAAGGCACACTGGACTGCGGTAAAGAATATCCTCAAGTACCTGCAGAGGACTAAGGACTGGGTCCTTACCCTCGGTAGGAGTGATGACTTGAGAGTTTTCGGGTATACTGATGCTAGCTTTCAGATTGATAGGGATAATTTCCCCTCTTAGTCAGGCTGGGTCTTTACCTTAAACAGAGGAGCAATTACTTGGAAGAGTTCCAAGCAAGAGACAGTGGCTGATTCAACTTGCGAATAAGAGTATATAGCAGCAAGCGAGGCAGCAAAGGACGCGATATGGCTGAAGAACTTCATTGGAGATGTTGGAGTTGTACCAGCTATAAAGGAGCCAGTGGAAATTTTCTGTGATAGTGAAAGTATAGTTACCTTAGATAAGGAACCAAGGGATCACGGGAGATCCAGACACATCGACAGAAAATAACATTTCATCAGACATCGAATAGAATAAGGACTCCTCGTGGCAAAGAGGGTATCATCAGATGAGAACCTAGCAGATCCCCTCACGAAGGGACTGAGTCGGGTTAAGCATCTCCAGCATGCTCAGAGCATAGGGCTGAAGGATGATATTAGTTTTAGTAGTTAGATAATTTTGAAATTTGTAGAGTGTAATTGACAATTGATGATGAATAAAACTTGTGTTTATTTATGAGTAAAGTGTTGCTATATTTTTTCAATCATTTACTATATTTCTTTTGCATGTTTTGACTTCCAGAATAATTATGTTTGGTATACCATATTATTCAAATATCCACAGTCGGTGATATGTTGGAAGTAGGTGTGAATCAAGACTGTCATGAGATGGTTGCAGAGGTGTATGTGGTTGGACATGGCTACAACACTGATGAGTGCTCATAAGTTCTGAGTATTGGACTCAACCCACGCTCACTGGTATCACTTCATGGAATTTATCTCGAGTGATCGTGAGATGGTAATATCATATAAGTTTTCAAACCTAGAGATATGACTTGTTGCCTATGAGTTGGTTATGCATTGATCGTACGAAATCGCATTGGTAACTCGATGTTATAAAACGTACTTTTGTGTGTGATTCAACAAGTAGTAGAATAAGCATGTGAGTCGAAGTTTATCTGTTCCTTCTTGGATTAGAAGCGATATACGGGCCCCTCGATGATTTTGTTTTGACCTATGCACTGGGCCCGGTCAGAACTAAATTGATGTGTTCAATTAAGTTCTCTGTCAAACAAATCGGAAATCGGGAAACAAATTGTTGGACAATAAGAAAGACATTGCTCCATGGATTTGTCCGGCTGATATCTAGAACAGAGGATTATATGATCACTTAGCTTAAATGTCGCATCATCATCTTCTCAGTTCCGAGAGACCTTGAAAGAGTTACGATTGCTGATCAGTTCCTGAAGTCATACTTACATATATAGTTATTAGACTTATCCAAGTGGGAGACTGTCGGATAAGGTGTCTAAGTCCATAACTATATTTGGTATGTACTTGACTCGACCCAGCATGGTCCATTTGGGTTGCATGGCATCATGCATTTGGATAGACTTAATGAGAGAAATAACACTTATGGCTTATTAATATATTATAAGTTCTAATACATTAATAGTATTATTTAATTATTATTGATTAAGAATTAATTTGGAATTAATTAAGTGATCAAAAGATAACTAATTAGATATATGGGTGGATTATGTAAATCATCCATAAATTGTATAGTGGGCTAAAAGGCTCCATGGATTATCAAGTTCGGTTAAACCCATAAGATGATCTATGGATGCTTCATGGGAGTTACAAACCCATGGGTCATGGAAATGAAGAGTCATGTCACATTAGGGTTTACATGGTGTAACCCTAAATGTGACACGCTATATAAAGGACACAATACTCACCAAAATCGGCTACACTAAGAACAAGAGAGGGCAAGCCGATTTTACAAGTGTTAGACATTCTCTCAAAGTTATTCCAAAGCTTTTGGTGTTGTGTGAAGCATTTGAGGCATCACACTTGGGGTGTTAGGCTCTCAAGGTTTTCAAGGAATCAAATCAACTACAATGTATGTAATTCTATCCATCTTTTAGATTGAAAGTTCCCCATGTATGCTACATAGGATTATGAACCTTGGAAATCAAATTTTGCATGTATTTTAGACAAACAAAGATCGAAGGTTTTCTAGGATTGCATGTACACTTAGGGGTGTTAGAATGCTCGAAACCCATCAACCAACAAAGTCGTACATCGGCAACCTGCCGAAGTGCAATAGGTGCAACTTTCAACACCATGGACCCTGCCGTGAGATGCGTTGTGACAAGTGCAACCGGAAGGGACACATTGTCCGCTTCTGCAAGGAACCAACCCAACCAGCCGCTCTAGCCGCAAATGTGGGAGTTGGCCGTACTTGTTACAAATGTGGAGAAACGGGACACTTCCAAAGGGACTTCCAGAAAGTAAACAATGAGAATACTTGTGGAAGAGGCCGAGTATTCGCAATAGGCCAAGAGGAAGCCATTGCTGATCCCACGGTAGTTATGGGTACGTTTCTCCTCAATAACTCTTATGCATGCATTCTATTTGATAGTGGAGCGGAGAGGAGTTTCGTGAGCCACAATTTTAAAAATCTACTCAAACAAACCCCTCAATTATTAAGTGAAACCTTTATAATAGAAATGGCTAATGAAAAACAGAAGGCACTAAGGAAATATACTTAAACTGTACCCTCTCACTAAACAATAAATCCTTTCCAATCAACCTCATGCCAGTCTCAATAAAAAAGTTTTGACATCATCATATGCATGGGTTGACTAAGTTCTCATCGTGCGGATATTTTATGTTACGATAAGGTCGTTCGCCTTAATCTGCCAAATAGCAAAGCCCTCGTTATCTATGGCGACAAACCTAGCACCCCTCTTCGTACCATATCTTGCATCAAGGCTCAAAAATATCTATGCAAGGAATGCCACATGTTCGTGGCACATGTTGTGGATGTGAAACGAGGAGTAGAAGACATCAAGAGCGTGTCGGACGCCTGTGACTTTCCCGATGTCTTTCTTGAGGATCTTCCAGGAGTACCTCCCGCAAGACAAGTCGAATTCAGAATCGACTTAATTCCTGGAGCCACCCATGTGGCCAAAGCGTCGTATCGCTTAGCCCCCGCAGAGATGCAAGAACTATCCAGTCAACTGAATGAACTACTTAGCAAAGGATTCATCTGACCAAGCTTCTCACCTTGGGAGCACCAGTGCTTTTCATGAAAAAGATAGATGGATCATTCAGAATGTGCATCGACTACCGAGAACTCAACAAAGTTACCATTAAGAACTGGTACCCCCTACCACGAATAGATGATTTGTTCGATCAACTCCAAGGAGCAAACTACTTTTCCAAGATCGATCTAAGATTGGGATATCACCAGTTGAGACTTCTAGAGAGCGATGTTCCTAAGACGGCCTTCCGAACCAGATATGGTCACTACAAATTTGTAGTGATGCAGTTCGGAATGACCAATCCACCAGCCGTGTTCATAGACTTAATGAATCGGGTATGTCGTTTGTTCCTGGACAAATTTGTGATAGTATTCATAGATGACATACTCATCTATTCAAAAAGTACAGAAGAACATGGTATGCACCTGAGACAAGTCTTAGAGACACTAAGAACTGAGAAGCTTTACGCGAAATTCTCAAAATGCGAGTTTTGGATTAGGAAGGTGGACTTCCTAGGTTACATGGTCAGCAAAGAGGGAATCCACGTGGACCCTTCCAAGATCAAGGCTATCTGGAATTGGTCTGCGCCAACAACGCCAACCGAAATTTGCCAATTTCTAGGCCTTGCTGGCTATTACCACAGGTTCATACAAAACTTCTCCAATATTGAAAAACCTCTTACCTCCCTGACTCAGAAGGGTGTAACCTACAACTGGGGGAAAAGCAAGATACTGCATTCCAAACCTTGAAGCAAGCCCTGTGCAGTCCACCCATTTTGTATCTTCCAGAGGGGATAGAAGACTTTGTAGTATATTGCGATGTATCCAAACAAGGGTTGGGTTGTGTACTAATGCCGCGAGGAAAGGTTATTGCGTACGCCTCATGACAGCTAAAATCGCATGAGGTCAACTACACCACTCACGACTTAGAACTCGGAGCAGTGGTGTTCACCCTAAAAATCTGGAGGCACTACCTATACGGTACGAAGTGCACCATCTTCACAGACCACAAGAGCCTTCAACACAGATTCGATCAGAAGGAGCTCAACATGAGGCAAAGACGTTGGGTTGAGCTACTCAACAACTACGAATGTGAGATTCATTATCATCCGGGAAAAGCCAATGTGGTGGCAGATGCCTTAATTCGTAAGGACTACTCTGGTCGAAGAGTGAAGTCATTACCCATGCCGATCCATTCACACCTGTAAACACAAATCAAGGAAGCTCAACTGGAATCCTTGAAACCCGAAAACCTGATAGGTGAAGCTCTTAGAGGGATAGACAAGAATTTTGAGATCAAGAGTGACGTAGTTTGTTACCTCATAAACCGAATCTGGACACCGAAGTTCGGTGGGTTCAGAGAGATAGTTATAAATGAAGCACACAAGACTCGATACTCCGTGCACCCAGGTTCAGATAAGATGTATCTAGATCTCAAACAACTCTACTGGTGGCCAAACATGAAAGCAGAAATTTCCACCTATGTAGGCAAGTGCTTGACTTGTGCCAAGGTCAAGATAGAACATCAGAAGCCGTCAGGGTTACTCCATCAGCCCGAAATACCTGAGTGGAAGTGGGAACAGATTTCCATGGATTTCATAACCAAACTACCCAAGACACAGGGTGGTCACGATACCATTTGGGTGATCGTCGACAGGTCAACCAAATTTGCCCACTTCTTGCCAATCAAAGAGACCGATAAGATGAAGAAGCTAAAAAGGACATACATCCGAGAGATAGTGCGACTTCATGGAGTGTCGATATCTATCATCTCAGACAGAGACAGTAGATTCACTTCAAGGTTTTGGCAAACGCTACAGAAGGCCTTAGGTACTAAGCTAGATATGAGTACGGCTTATCACCCACAAACAGACGGGCAGAGTGAGAGAACGATCCAAACCCTAGAAGACATGTTGCAAGCATGTGTAATCGACTTTCGTAAAGCATGGGACATCCACTTACCATTGGTTGAGTTCTCTTATAACAATAGTTATCACACTAGCATCAAGATTGATCCATTCGAAGCTCTTTACGGCCGCAAGTGCAGATCACCTGTGTGCTGGGCGGAAGTGGGCAACACGCAGTTGGCGAGACGTCAAGTCCCTGATAGCACTCTCACTGGTCCGGAAATCATTAGGGAAATGATTGTAAAGATTGTTCAAATTCGAGAGCGACTGAAAGCCACAAGAGATAGAAAAAAGAACTATGCCGACAAAAGATGAAAACCCTTGGAATTTCAGGTTGGTGACCGCGTTCTACTGAAGGTCACACCTGGAAGGGCATGATACGCTTCGGGAAGCATGGAAAACTAAACCCAAGGTACATTGGACCCTTCGAAATTACTACAACGATTAGTCTGGTAGCTTATAGACTTCAACTTCCAATCGAACTTAACAAAGTACATCCGGTGTTTCATGTATCTAACCTGAAGAAGTGTCTATCCAGCGAAACTCTTGTAATTCCACTCCAGGAAATTGAACCGAATGAAAACCTTAACTTTGTGGAAGAATCCGTCGAGATCATGCATAGGGAAATCAAACGAACTAAGCAGACTCGCATACCAATAGTGAAGGTTCGCTGGAATGCTAAGCGAGGACCTGAATTCACTTGGGAGCAAAAAGATCAGATGCAACAAAAGTACCCGCATCTTTTCCTTAGTCCATAAACATTTACTTTGTAATTAATTTCAAGACGAAATTCCCTCTAACAGGGGGATGATGTAACAACTCGTTATTTCATGTCAATGTATTGACTAAAAATCAAATATTGTAATCTCTTTGTGAAGTAATAAAAAATAGCGTCAAAAATGAAATGTTCAAAAAGTTCAGTTTGAGTATACTAAGTGGTAGATATCATAAAAAGGTTTCCAAAAATATAAAGAACACTAAAATCCGAGTTATAACGAAAAAGTTATGACCAATCGAAGATCCGCGACAATACCGGTAAAACACTGTTAAGCATAAAATACGAAATTCCAATAGATTACTTTTTGGCCTTAGGTATCTAAATGGAAGTTGTAGATATCCCAAAACCATAAACATACATACAAAGAACGCCCAAATCTGACTTCGTATGAGGAAGTTATGATTTTTCGAAGTTTCGGACAAAGCTGTAGACAGCTAAAAACTCGAAATAGAGATCGAGTGAATTTTAGCCAACACAACCTAAACGAGAATCTAAGATCTCGTCAATGGTAATACAATGGTAAAAAGACTGACAAAAATGGGCATTGGAAGAACAAGTTATGGATTTTTAACGGACTTTTCAGTCCCGGCCTGTTAAAAATATAATATTAAAAATAAACTCAGAATTAGCCGACAGAGTCTAAACGAAAGCTGTAGAGTATATTCTCACCATTGCGTGCATATAAAGAACGTCAAAACGGAGCTCGTACGTGAAAGTTACGCATTTTACAAGATCGAGGCACAAAACCCGAGGCAGGTCTGAGGGAACGCCCATCCGTCTATCGAGTCAAGAGTACGTAAGCCATGATGACTCAGGGGAACGCCCTGCATTCGTGAGTGCCCCCAACACTATAAAAGGGAGGCTAGGGCTCCGGGTTTGGTTGTCATTCTTTCACCATTTCCTCTACCGAACACCTCTTGAGTCCCTCTAAGATTACCCGGAAGACCCGGTATTATCCCTAGCACGCAACGCAAGTCTCGACGCTCCCGAGATTCCCGAGAAATCAACTTTTTCTAGTCGAAGTTCCGTTTGATTATTGTCTCAACTTCTTCAAGGTACCACTTCAACCAAGTGAGTTCATACCCCTATCACTACGTTTTTAAATACCTTTTTAAATGCTTTTAAGAGGAGCGGGGGGAATACAAGTAAACACACGGCTAAAATCATGTGAAACGTCGATCTTGGATATATTTTCATACTGTTGTTTTAACTATCTTATGAAGTTTTCATCATGCAAAATATCTCATAACAAAACTTTACTCTCTTGGGAAAAACAACATGCTTTATAAATGAAATATGTTTGGTTTATAAGTTTTCACATTATAGAGTAAACATTTCAACGACAACATTGTGTATTCACAAGAGCATATCAATCTCTATTATGCATTCGTTAATATCGTTGAAAAGGATAATCATTTCAGAAACAAATACATTCATTTTAATATGGGACTTAATTGAGAATCCGTGAGTCGTTCATCTTCAATATACCTATTAAGGTACCGTTAGAAGTCCTGTTTATAACCGATATCTCCCGTCCGGAGAACGTGACAAGTGTATATAGATCTATACGGGACTAATGATCCCGCGCCCTAACTGTTAGCTACAGTCCCCGGGGTGACAAGTGTCATCTCATTTCGACGCCTGAAGAACGTCGCTACAGGTAAATTATGATAGTACGGTTATAAAAACTCACTGGATAGACAATTATTATGGTAATACGTTTTCACGGGAAAAGTAACAGTTACAATTCTTTTCACATTCAAATACAATCTTCTTATATTTTTGTTTTATAATAAGACTATACATCATTAATTTAAGCATGACATATTTACTTACATTCATGGTCTTGGTTCATTTAAAACTGCTCCTCACCATTAGGAAAATATAATATTCAGTTTATACACATGACAACTCATGACTCATTTTGTAACAAAATATCGGATTTTTTGGAAAATATACACAAACTTTCGAATGGCATACATTTACTCAAATCACTACTTATTGTGACATCCTGTAAATTAGGGTTGAATCTAAAAACGATCAGTTCATGTTGAAACTTTTCGTATCTCGACTGATTGAATTCTAATGCATATGTTAGTAGAAATATAATTTCATTTCAAATACAATAAGCTAGGAAATGGTATCTTATCTCAAATAATGGAAAATGCCGAACGAAATATAAAGCACAAACTATAACTCTAGTTAACGATTGAAAAAAAATTGAAAATTTGTATTAAATTTCTGTGAACAAAGAAAATATTCCAGACTCGTAGTACATGTTTCCCTGATCGTGGATATATAAAGAACGTCCAAAACGGAGTTCGTATGCAAAATGTATGATCATTTTAAGAAACCGATACCACTTACGTTATCCCAAATCATAAACCGTATTAATCCGTAGAGTTACTTTGCACGCCTCAAATGGAAATTTTGAGAGTGTTTTTGCACTCAGAGTATGCCATAATATTTTATTTACCACTCGAAATAATTTTAGTAAAAATATTTCTAAAAGTCTGAAAAATCAGACGTTTTAAACCAATTAGACCCGAAACTTTAAACGCAAATCTCTGGAGTTTTACAACTCGAAAAATCTATCTGTTCCGGTTTTAAGAATCCTTGAATTAAAATCTATAATTCCGCACTATCGTAAAAAAGTTTCCCGACATTGAGAAATCGGACATGCAAAACAAAAATCGTTTATAAGGAAAATTTATTGCCTAATGAAATATTAAATTTATTGTTTTCGGTAAAGTAATAATAATAATAATAATAAGAAACATCATAAGCTCTCTCTCTTACGTCTCTCTCCCCCCATATGTCTCTCTCACATCTTTTTCTCCTTTCCTCTCTCTTTTTTCTACCTTGGACTTTAGTTGAAAGTGAAAACCAACTCACCACTCAAATGAAGAACCTATAAAACTTCTTTCCCTCCTGATCAAAGCAATATACACGAAAATATATAGACATTGTTTCTAGACAATCCGCAGCTTTCTTTGACTGACACCATTAACACCACATCTTCTCCACCCTTAACCATCACACATCACCACATGTTAACTTCCATTGCCACTACTGGTGGTCTTGAACCACCGTGAAACACCACCATTGGCCACCCGTTGTCAACCAACAACCCCTAATCCCCTCTCACTACTAGAAACCAGAGCTTCTGTGACGGAATTAGCGACGGAACGTTTCTGTAGCTAATTAGCATAGGTTTTACGAGGGATCAGCTATGGATTTCAAAAAATCCTTCAACTAACTTAATTTCAGAAATTTAGTGAGGGGTTATCGAGGGCTTAGCGAGGGATTTATCTCACTTTTTAGACAAAAAGAAATCCCTTGCTAAACTGTGGTAAGTTAAAGGTTTTTAGCGAGGGAACAACCAGGGATTTGTTAAAAACATGAGATTTGTTTCTTGGGCCTCGCCAATCGATCGCTGAAAGGCCCATGCTTTTTTTTTCTTTCATTCGGAGCTCTTTTCTTTTTTCCTTCCATCGTTTTAATTCCATTCCGTCTAAAAGCCCTAAACACGATTTCCTCCCGAAACCCTAAATCGCAATGCGTTGACTCAATTCCTACCTCCGCCCTGAAAATCACCTCCACCACCGTCTACCTGCTCGCCTCTCTTACCTGCATCGCCTCTCATTGACGTTTACTTGAAGCAACGCCAAAGAACATCCTCGTGGCTTTCCTCTCGGGCTGTCTCCCTTCCTCATTGACTTGTGGTTTCCTGCCAACGTCGTTTGATCTGTTGGTTGCTAGAAAATTGTGGTGGTCATCCCATCCAAGCTCTTGTTCTTACAAATTTGATTAACTTTGAGGAATAGCGACGGATTGATCTGTCGCTGAAACTCTTGTTTCTAGTAGTGTCTTCTGTCCAGATAATCAACCGCCACCACTATTGTTGCTGTACTCTTCCACCTCCCTCTTCTCCCTACCGTTCGCCACCGTCAGAAGAGGACGACGGGGAAACCAAAGTCACCACTGTCATCGCCAAACGTCACCACTGCCATCATGGTTGTGTACCTTTTCAACTGCTCGCTGCCACCTCGCCACCGACCAACCACCCTTCGGCCATCATCTTTCGACATCATTACCACCTACTGCTGTCACCACTGTGCGTACCCTCCATCACTATCATTTTTCATTTTTTTTTTGTTGCTACTATACGTAAAAATCCAAAAGCAAAAACCAAAGACCTTGTTTTGTTTTATAAAAACCCCAGGCATATGCATATTCGTTTTGATCAATGAACAGATCTAAAACAAATTCATACTTTGATTTAGTTTTAATACATCCTACCTTCACTTAAAGACTGTTATGAAATTTAGTCCCAAACCCATTCATTGTTTTATTACCTATGCAATAAGACCCGTTGTTCTTTTTTTGTTTTTCCATGAACTCGTGGATCAGTAAGCATTCAAACTCCAAACACAAACTTTATTTACATTTAATTAAAAGAGAGCCTAAAGATGTGTTACTTTTACAAAACAGCCCCTCCCGTAACAAACTTTGATTCCAAATTATATCCTAGCCCCCTCGGGGTGGAATATGTTAACAAAATAAATCCAATACACCAAACTTTGATTTAAATAAACCATTTCAGTCCCTCCTTTGATTTATCTTTAACAAGTGAGTCCCATGCAATTTATTTATATTAACAAACTAAGTGTAAGACCCGTGTAATACACGGGTTTATTAAAAATAAGAATTTAATATCAATATTTAAACATTAAATTTAATATCAATATCAATTTTAGAGCTCTCATTAATTATGACATTTATTACATTATAAATATATCAATTCTTTTTCAAGGAAGCATTTATTTCTCTCAATATTATAACCGAAATAAGTTATGATATGTGAACAAATCAGAAAATTACATGTGGAAATAAATAAATTCTAAAAATCTATTAAAATGTCATGTGTCCAAATCAATGAGGACATGACATGTGGCAGAAAATGAGTTTTATTTATTAGTATAGATCAGTTCCCATAATTAATTAAATTACAAAACCACCTCCCACACTTGCGAATAATACCCAAAACTACTCTTGATTTTATTAGGTAACATAAATAGACCCGGTGATTCGTTTTAAGGGCATGAAACGTCACGAAACGGCTCCCACGATAAATTTCACCCTCGAGCCTCGTTCACGCTTCAAGGGTGAGTGTTTACGGCACCTATTTAATATTTTTACACTTTGGGGGAGACTGCATGTGCTATATATATTTATTTATCTTGACAAACACTTACCGATTACAAAACTAGTTTATAAATATTATTTCGTTAAATAATATTTTATTTACAAATAAACTAGTAATAACTATGTTTTATGTAAATATGTTACAACTGTTTCTAAATAATACAACTAGCCGAGACAAATGATTTCTGCATACAAAATATTATGATTTTATGACAAAATATGTTATTAAACTTATGTCATAAAAAGTTACCACATTTGTAGTATTTCAAGTTCATACCAAACATACATATACGAGTTATCAAACTCTTATCTTGAAATCATTTATGTACTGTGTACACTACCATGAGATTTACCACTTATTTGAACGAGCATTGCACATTTTTATGGATTTTCTTATCGAGTATAACTGGTTTTTCATGACAAACTCTAGTTACGGGCCTTATCAGTGAGACATTATTCATTACCCTAACTGCAAACAAACACTTAGAAGACCCACACCACTATAACCGTTAATCTTCGGAGCTGAGATACGTATGTATAGATCTATACGGGTAGACATCCTTACCTGTGGTTGCTAGCTACAACCTCAACCGATCAATCAAAGCGGTTGATAAATATCTAAAACAGTTTTACGACGTCCAATGAAGCGTCGTAGGGGTAGGTACAGTCACATAGCTCGGTTATAGGACTCACTATAAGCATTAACTAGATCTCATAATCTAGAAACCACGGATCCGGTTTCTCTGATTATCAAACATTTTGAGTATGGATTTACTGCAAACATTTTAAGTATGGATTTACTCACGGTTCTCTGAGTACGAAACATTTTGAGTATAGATTTACTCGCGGTTCCTTTGGTTACTAAACATTTTGAGTATGGATTTACTCACGGTTTCACTCATTACCAAACAATTTAAGTGCGGATTTACTTATGATATCTCTGTCTATCAAATATTTTAAGTATGAATTTACTTACAATTTCTCTTTTATCAAACATCTCCAAATATGGTTTAAACTAAAAAAGGAATACTTTTTAGTCTTTTAAAGTATCATTACTGCGGTTAGCAGAAAATCTGTAAACCCTCACCAACCTTGTGTTGATCCTCAAAATTTCATGTATTCTTAGGGTATCACCAAACGAGCTTTCAGTCCGAAGATTAGTCATGGATTCCAGGCGACCTAGTTTATCTAGTTTTTGTTAAATCGGCCTATCTGTTAAGGCAACTTTATTAATTTATTATTACGAACTTTGTATTCAAATCTTAAAGTGTAATGTAACTGCTATGTTGTTATTGTTGTAACTTGTGATGTAATTAAGTCGCACAGTCCGGCGTATTCTGCCGCCTCGGTCGGGGGTGTGACACTTATGAACTCACCAACTTTAATGTTGATGCTTTTTCTTTGAATTAACTTGTATTCTCAGGAAATCGCTAAACCAGGTTAGCAACTACTTTTGGAGATTAGCGGTCTGGAGTTAATATCATCTTTTGGAATTCATCATACTGTATTTGACTTTTAAACAAGTAATAGATACATCATGTAAACTTTTCAAATATATGTTATGGTGGTGTGTACTTTCTTTACTATTCAATTGTTATGATATTACACATGATGTCCTACGCCCCCGAATGTTTCCGTCGTTCTGGTTTGAGGGTGTGACAGATGGAGTTGGACTTCCACACCTAGCGGAAGCCTGAGTAGGCACAGACAGCAGTGGGTTAGGCTAAAAAGCCAAAGACCTCAGATTCATACAGTAAGGTCCAGCAAGGTCGGGGCCGGTGTACCAAGTATGGGAGATCGCATGGTGGAGCTTGCATAGGGTCGGGCATGGTGTATTATACATGTGGTCAGTCGGGCCACGTGAGTAGGGACTGCCCCAAGAAGCGCTTGATTTATTTTCACTAAAACCAGGTCGGCCACAAACAGGCCGATTGTCCGAAGTTGTAGGAAGGGGGAGGAGCAGTGGTGGCGCCTGCGCCCGTCACCATGAGGATTACAGATGGCTGCCCTACCAAGGTGGATGCTCCATCGGTGAAGAGTCGCACATTTTAGTTGACTACCGAGGAGGCTTAGGAAGTGCCAGACGTTGTGGCTGGTAGGTATTCTATTCTACTGCTCTATATTTATTTTCATTGCTTATGTGTGTATTGTGCTTATGTATATGGACCTTTTTGGTCAATGGTATGCCGGCTCATGTTCTATTCGACTCGGGTGCTACCCGGTCATTTATATCTCTTGCGCTTAGTAAGAAGTTTCAGGATGTGTTGGGGACTTTGGGTTTCCCGCTTGAGGTTGAGATTACGGATGACCGCACTGTGATTGTTACAAGGGTGTACCGGGACTGTGTCCTGAATGTGCTTGGAGAAAGGTTTCGTGTTGATCTAGTTCTGATACCGTTGTGAGGGCTGAAGGTAATTGTTGGGACGGACTGGTTGGGGCCAACGGGGCCATGATCGATTACAAGCGCCAGTTGGTGAGGGTTCAAACCCTAAGTGTGGGAGAATTGGTTATTCATGGTAAGTGGGCATCGTAGGGTCCAACCCTCTGTTTAGCTGCGAGAGTTAGGAGATTTTTGCAGTAAGGATGTACGGGATTTCTAGCATATATCTCGGATATGAGGGTCGAGACCACAACGGATGTGGGCAGTGTGCCGGTTGTACATGAGTTTTGGGATATCTTTCCCGAGGAGTTAGCGAGAGTGCCTTCAGAGAGGCAAATAGAGTTTCGCATTGATTTGGTGTCGGGTGCCGCTCCGATACCGGGATGTAGGAGCTATCTACGTAGCTTTAGGAGCTGCTAGACCAAGGGTTTGTCCATATGAGCAGTTCCCTGTGGGGAGCTCTGATCCTATTCGTGAAAAAGAAGTATGGATCACACAAGATGTGCATTGATTATCGAGAGCTGAACAAGCTAACGGTGAAAAACCGTTATCCGTTACCAACGATCGATGGTTTGTTCGATCAGCTACAGGGTACGTCTTGGTTTTCCATGATTGATCTTCGTTCAAGATATCACCCGATGAGGATTCAGGATGAGGATATATCGAATACATCTTTCAAGACTCGGTATAGGCACTATGAGTTTGTGGTGATGCCATTTGGGCTCACCAATGTCCCAGCAGTGTTCATGGATCTCATTAACAGGGTGTGTAGAATGATGTTGGATCGATCGTTGATCGTTTTTATTGATGATATCATGGTCTACTCTAAGACCAAGGAGCAGCATGAACAGCATCTGAGGGATGTAATGGATACATTGAGGGTAGAGATACTATATGCCAGGTACTCCAAGTGTGATTTCTGGCTGTGAGAGGTGCAATTTTGGGGCACATCATGAACCAGGAGGGTATTTCGGTAGATCCAGCCAAGGTTGAGGCAGTGATGAAGTGGGAAGTACCGAATAATGCATCCGAGATCCGTAGCTTCTTGGGTTAGCGGGGTATTACCAGAGATTCATCCAGGATTTCTCCAAGATCGTTGTGCCGTTAACCCGATTGACCAAGAAGAATGTGACATTTCGATGGGGCCCGGATTAGCAGTTGGCTTTTGAGACCCTTAGACATAAATTATGTGACGCTTCAATTCTAGTACTACCTGAGGGGTTGGATGACTTGGTAATGTACTGCGATGCATCGATCTCAGGGTTAGGCGCGGTACTGATGCAGAGGGGGCATATGATAGCTTACGTCTCAAGGCAGTTGAAGCCTCATGAGGTGAATTACCCCACCCACGACCTGTAATTGGGGGCAGTGGTGTTTTCCCTCAAGATTTGGAGTCACTACTTGTATGAGGTACGGTGAACTATTTATACTGATCATAAGAGTCTGAAGTATCTGATGGATCAGCAGGAACCTCAAAATGCGACAGAGGAGGTGGTTGGATGTGCTGAAAGACTATGATTGTGAGATCTTATACCATCTAGGGAAGGCCAACGTGGTGGCTGATGCTTTGAGCCGCAAGATGGCGGGTTCCCCGATTGGCAACGTTTGCTTGAAGATGATGATTTTCTCTCCATTGTTGGATATGATCAAAGAGTCTCAGGTTGAGGTAGTGAGGAAGGAGAACTGGAAGATAGAGCGGATTCGGGGTCAGTATCCTTTTTGTTATTCGGGATAGTCGAGGTCTTCTGACACATTGTGGCCAGGTGTGGGTACCAGTAACTGGAGGAATGAGACAAAAGATATTGGAGGAGGCACATAATTTCAAGTTCTCTATACACCTGGGGGCTACAAAAATGTATAGGGACTTGAGAATAAGTTATTGGTGGCCCTGCAAGAAGTAGGAGATCGCTTGGTTCGTAGAGCGGTGCTTGACCTGCAGGAAGTTCAAGGCCGAACATTAGCGGCCGCATGGCAAGGTTCAGCCGCTACCTATTCCCATGTGGAAGTGGGAAGAGATTACTATGGACTTCATCACGAAGCTACCGAGGACAACGAGGGATGTGGACGCCATATGGGTGATTGTGGACAGATTGACGAAGAGTGCCCACTTTATTCCGATCTCTGAGAGTATATCCGTTGAAAAGTTGGTGGATATTTACGTGCGAGAGGTGGTGGCTAGACACGGGGTGCCAGTGTCGGTAATCTCGGACAGAGATGTTCGATTTACATCTAGATTCTGGAAGAAGTTCCATGAGGAACTGGGCACTCAGTTGCATTTTAGTACGACGTACTACCCCCAGACAGATGGCCAGAGTGAGAGGACGATTCAGACACTCGAGGATATGCTTCGGGCATGCGTGTTGGATTTTGGAGGGAGCTAGGATACATATCTCCCGTTGGCAGATTTTTCATACAATAACAACTACCATGCCAGTATTGATCGACCTCCATTTGAGATGTTGTATGGTCGGAGGTGTAGGACCCCGGTTTGTTGGGGTGAGGTTGGACACCAAGTCATGGGGAGCACTGAGGTAGTGCTCAAGACTATCGGGCTGATTCAGCAGCTGCGTGACCGGTTGCGATTCGCGCTGAGCCGTTAGAAAAGCTATGTTGACCGGCGATGATCGGATCTTGAGTTCCATGTGGGGGACTTCGTGTTACTAAAGGTGTCGCCATGGAAAGGAGTCATCAGGTTTCGGAAGAGAGGCAAGTTGGGACCCCGATATATTTGACCATTTAGGATTACAGCCCGCATGAGCAAGGTGGCCTATCGTTTGGATCTGCCTAATGAACTTAGCCAGGTACACAACACCTTCCATGTGTCTCAGCTTCGGAAGTGTGTCACAGACAAGGCCACAGTTGTTTCTCAGGATGACAATCAGGAGGACAAGAGCCTCAACTGCATTGAGAGGCTCGTTGCGATTTTGGATAAGAAGACCAAGGTTCTTCGGAACAAGGAAGTGAAGTTAGTAAATGTCCAATGGCAGCACCGAAGGCACTTTGAATGGACATGGGACCCAGAGGATGAGATGCGGGTACATTACCCTGATCTGTTTGCATCTACGGACTTCGAGGGCGAAGTCTAGTCCAAGTGGGGGAGAATTGTAACACTCCAAATCAGGTATTACCCTTGAAGCCCTTGAAATTTTAAATGTTGCATAATTAGTCCCTTAAGTACGCAGGGCATACTTCATGGGTACGCTTAGCGTACCATGTATGGATGATCACTGAGGGCCAGCACGTACGCTGGGCATACCAAAGAGTACGTGGGGCGTATGTGATAGATGTTCAAACCCTAATTTTCGGACATGAGACCTATATAAGCATCCTTATCTCATTTGAGCTTCACCATAATCAACCTCCTTCACCTTCAAACGTCCCTGAAAACCCTAAAATCATTAGAGAGTGTGTTTTGATCTTAAGGAGTGTATTTGTGGCCATTTTAGTGTCCATTCAAGAAGAGGGAGTTACTAAGCAAACTTGCAGTGGCATTGGGCTTCAAGAATCTACATCTAGTTC
This sequence comes from Lactuca saligna, assembly GCF_052625555.1. Lineage (NCBI taxonomy): Eukaryota > Viridiplantae > Streptophyta > Magnoliopsida > Asterales > Asteraceae > Lactuca > Lactuca saligna. The sequence goes on along the minus strand of NC_136417.1, from coordinate 171,659,526 downwards.
ATCTTGAAGAGATTCTGGAGGTATAAAGCTTTGATCTTGCCATCTTATTCATTAGATCTAGCTAGAGTTTTCTAGTTCTTTTGTTAGTTTTGGAACTCCTCTTGAGAGTTGAGCAAATCCAGAAGCTGAAATGGTTAGATCGGAGCCTTGTGAGCATGCTAGATGCATAAAGGTACTAGCTTGGGGAGTATCTAGACTGCATGCATGAGTTTGAAGCCTTATATGAAGTCCTCATGTGAAGAGAGAAGTTTTGTAAGTCCCATATAGCATACAAGTGCATGAAGTTGCCAACTTTACTGTCACACCCCCGGCCGAGGTGGCGGAACATGCCGGGCTGTGCGACTAAGTTCATGGATCATAGATAAATTGAATATACAGCACAAGTACAACAATAAACAAAACAACATTTCATTACATATTTATGTTTTCATAAAAAGTTCTTACAGATAGTAATAAGATAATAATACGAGTTCGCCTTAACAATTAGGCATAACAGTTCAAAAGTAGAAAATTAAAGTACTTGCGAGCCATGTTTTCCATCATCTGAGTGTGCTCGTAATTTCACTGATTTCCTGAGAATACATGTATTTTAAAAGTCAACACGAGGTTGGTGAGAGTCACAGGTTTTCTGCTAGCCGCAGTAATAATACTTTCAAAAGTCCAAAAGTATATTTTTCTTGTATAACAATAGTTGAAACAATGCTTGTCATGAGTCTTTAAAAGCCAATAAGTAATTTTATAAATAAATCTATGCTTTTAAAGAAAACGTGTTTGATATAACTTCATGAAAGTTTAAATATATCCATTGTATAAGTAACCACTATACTTAAAAATAGTTCTGAAAGCAACCAAACCTATGGTTGTAGTGAAAAAGTGAGATAGATTCGTGTTAATGTTTTTAGTGAGTTCTATAATCGAGCTATAGACGAAAAGTACCCCTCCCTACGACGCTTCATTGGACGTCGTAGTAACGATCGTAGACACATATCACCTGCTTCGATTGATCAGTCGATGGTTGTAGCTAGCAACCGCAGGTGGGGTTGTCGAACCCATATAGATCTATATATATGTACCTCGCTCCGAAGATTAACGATTATAGCAGTATGGGGCAGGCTAAGTGATTAAACTCAGCTAATGAATAGTAGCGTCTCACTCAAAAACCATTAACAAAAAGTTTGTGAATAACTCTCAGCCCTAACTTAATTATAGATAAGTACCGGGCATAATGAATTTCGTAGTATAGTATTTGTAAAAGTCGAGTATGGTTGACGTATTTATAAAAGTATAAATTACTCACTTTTATGGAGATATGTATTTTAACATAATGGTATTGTACAAGTGTGTAATGCCTAGTATTCAGATATGGAAGTCTTTACAACTTTTAAAATTGTAGCATGTATATCATATAAGGCATATGTATTTGCATAATAAATACTATTTAGCACATGTATTCTCCCCCAAGAATAAATAAAATATTCAAAAGGGGCCGTAACTCTCACCTTATCGAGTGGTAAACGAGTAGTTCTGAAGACCAGAATGTATTGCCGTGAGGTCGTGATCTCCGAGATTAGTTCGATTTCCTAGAAATTTCGATATATATTAATATTTGGATGTGATTAGGTATTATAACAACTTCTTGAATAATTTCTTAAGTTTTGCCAATTTAAAATTTATTAAATTTTAAAATTTAATTTATTATTTTTCCACAAGTATTTAAATAACCCAAAATTAATTAAACTTCAAATCAAATTTAGAATTTCTAAAATGTACGTATACACATTATTCATTTAATCTTGTATTTAAAGTTGGATTTGTTTTGAAAAGATTTGTCCATCTTAGGGTAAGTTTTAAACATTTTAATAAAACTTTCAGGATTTAGAACTTAATTTCAAATAATTCTAAATATGGAGAGACTAATAATGGACAATTTCAAAGTTGAGGGATCATATCTATTTAAATGGAATACATGTTTGTAAAGTGTCGATCAATTACACAAGAGGTGTTAACCTCCTGTGTTCATTCGATATCCATGCATAAACAAAGGAAAAGAATTACGCATGATTTTATGGTTCTTTGGTTGTTTATTATGATTGACGATGCGAAGAAAATAAATATACAAGGTGGTGACGGTAGGGACTTACAGTGGCAGCAACACAACAGTGGCAAAAAAAGAAGGTGGTTTGTTCGTCGGTGGTGGCAGGAGGGTCCCCGACAGCCTCCTGCTGCCTTCTGTTGCGTCTTCTTGGTGGAGAAACTCTCGGTGGTTGAAATCAGGAGCAAACCATGGTTGAAGGAGGTGTTTGATATTAGTGGCAGTGGGTGGTGGTGTAAGGAAAAAGGAAGAGAGGGAGAGATTAAGAGAGGGAGTGATAGAGAGAAGAAGAACTGATGAGTTTGTGAGGATTCAAGTGAAGCAAAGCCCTCTATTTATAGTATAAGTCTACACACACATGCTTACTAATGGCCATACCTCCACCTGTTTATTTACTTTTGGTGATACTTGCACACCAAGATGAAGAGTGAGGGAGAGGAGAAGTACGTGGGAAGCCGGAAGGAGATCAGATTTTTGGAGTCCATCACTCCCTGTGGGCCCCACATGGGGTCTCCATTTTATGTCCAAAACATGCAAAAACCGGGTGCCTCGGGATTCGTGCATCGAATATTTTTTCGAAAGCATTTTTAGATAGAGTATAATTCAAGGATTCCAGAACCTCAAACGGATTAATTTTTGGAGTTACGGATCTCCGGGAATTTGTGTTTGAAGTTTTGCGTCTTAACGGTAGGCGGTGTCCGTTTTCGCGACTTTCATAAATATTTTCGTAAAAATTATTTCGAGTGTGAAATTAAATAATATATTATATCCTGATTCCAAAAACGCTCTCGGAAATCCCGTCGGCAAAGCGTAAGCGCCTCAACGGATCGTTTTGGTTTACGCGATTAAAGAAACCAGTGTTTTACTGTCCGTTTTTCTTATAACGGTTGTATCTTTTGCATACGAACTCCATTTTGGACGTTCTTTATATTTTCGGAAACAGGGAACACGTACTATCATATTTTAGTGTTTGTTTTGCTCAAAAATGATTATTGCTAAATTTCAGTTTTTTAGACGTATTACCCAACGCTGCAGTTGAGCATTTTAATTTGGTTACCAGGTTACATGTTTGGGCATAAAAATATCATCAGATATTACATAATAATTGAACTTAACTCATTTATATTTCAATAGATGCAGTTAAAGCTGAATGAGTTAATTACAAATAGATTTTCCGTAATTTAGTCGTTTGAAATCCATGCCCTAAATTCCGGGATGTCACATTTACGCCCTAGGACGTCTTAATAAGCTCGGATCTAATATTGGACGTTAGAACATCGAGTATTAAGCACTTAATGGAAGAAAGTGCTTAATTTGTTTGTACGTCGAGCGTAAGATATAGTACGCAACGTGTACAACTCACGGACTTAGTACGATGCGCATACCAGGGCGGTACGCAAGGCGTACGCACCTCAGATGGGCTTGGACTTGTTTTGGGTTTGTAAGCTTTTGCGCCTTAATTAGTCATTGGGCCTGGTCACGTTCTGGAGTTAGTGGGTTAGCTTATCTGTTTTGGGCCATGGATTCTATGGTTGGACTTTATTAGGCCATGGAGCCCATTAATGATTTTCGACATGGACTTTGGGCCCATTAGCAAAGGAAGACTTTTTGGGCGATTGTGAAAGGACTTAGGATTTCGGCTCTTCAATTGGATTGTGTTCCAGCCCTAATATTTTGTAATGGTATTCTTATTCAGCACGAGTGGTTACAGACTATTAGGAGTGCAGCTTTCGGATTCAGTAGACAGACGTGAGTCTCCTCACCATAGCAATGGGTCTAAGGCACCAAGGTCGGCCCATTATTTGTGATGTGATATGCTAGTTGGTTATGGAATATGTGATATGCTAGTTATTTGTGATACTTTCATGAAAGACCTCGGGGGGTTCTCGAGGCACCTATGTGTAAGACCTTGGAGGGTTTCCAAGGCATCCTTAGTAAAGACCTCGGGGGGTTCACGAGGCATTTGGGCTAAAACCTCAGGGGGTTCCCGATGCACCCGGAGTAAGACCCTAGAGGGTTTCTAGGACATCCTTGGGCTAAGACCTCGGGGGGTTCCCGAGGCACCCAGAGTAAGACCCTGGAGGGTTTCCAAGGCATCCCTATATGTTGTATCCATGGCTTATGTGATATATGTAGTTGTTATAGCTAATATGATATGTGATATGTGGATTGGGTGTGGGATATGCTTTGGGGAACTCACTAAGCATTAGCTTACAGTTTGTGGATTTGTTTCAGGTACATCCGAGCCTAAGGGCAAGGGCAAGGCTTGATGGCGCGGCATGCATTCTCTATGACGTGTTTTTATGGGATACTTTGATGTTTTCAAATAAAATTGTAACTGATATGAGTTTTGAAAACAATTGTATTTGGATTTTATGGTTTATGGAAAAGTGTTTTGGATAATCAAAAATGAAAATTTCTTTTGAAAATATGGGTCGTTACATATGGACTCATTCCATGCTGTTATTGTTTATATGTTGGTAGTTTGGGGGAACTCACTAAGCATTGACTTACAGTTTTAGGTTATGTTTCACGTACTTCAGATGACTGTGGGAAGGTGAAGGCATGCCCGTACACATCCTCTGTTTATGATCTATGATTTTGGGAAACTCTGATTACGGAAATGTTTTGAAAACTATTTTGTAAACACTTTATGTTTTGGGTCGTATTTAAAAAGTTTAAATTTATCATGATTATTCTGGATGCTACATCCAAGCTCTTCTCACCACCTTCTTCTTCTTGAAGAACACTTCCAAAACACTCCACTGGACTCAAAAATGCACTCTTCTCACTTAGGGTTGCTTGAATACGTTTTTCATAGAGGTAGGTTGACGAAGTTTGAGAAATGAGGCTATAATGGGTAGAGTTTTCATAATCCTCACGTATGTCCTGCGCACGAGGTGTACGCCTTGCGTACACATCATACGCTCATCATACTACACTTGGGCAAAATAACCATATTGCCATTATGGGCCATTTTGCAATTCCTTTTCACTCCTAAGGGCCAAGATGCAATATTATTCAAATATAGGGTCAAAATTAGAGGTACCTCATTATTGGGATGTTACAGAACTCACTAAGCATTGGCTTATTAGATACTATTAGCATTTTTACAAGACCCTCTGGGGTAAACAAAGGGAACAATCCAGCTTGACTGTCGTGGCAACTGCATTACTCTTGAAAATTATGTTTAAAAGTCTTCCACTGATTATTTCAATAAATCAAGTTTTATGTAATAAAGTTTAACATGGATTTATTTGTGTTCATTTAAACTCTTAAAATGTCATTTTTATAAATGAAATTTTATTAATATTCAAATGGGGATCAAATCAGATATTTTATTACCGCAATAAAAGTTTTTTAATTTTTTGTAAAACCGATTTAGGGTGTTACAAGCGACCAATTCTAGCTAACTAAAGATTTACAACCATCGGTTAACTTAAAATGGGGTACATGTACCACCTACAACGACATCACTTGTTTTCAAGATTATGGCGAAAGGCCTGAACTTTGGTGATGGTATTAATCTAATTAGTACGTAAACAATGCATGACCTCTTAGTCACCGTTGATTTGAAATCTTTTTTGGATTTCAACCATGGATCTGCTCTATTGGTAATTTATCCTTGTTCTCGTTTACCGTTAGAGAATTATAAATATATGGATTTATTCTCCTCAAAATACAACGCTTCATGTCTATGCATTTTTATGCTAGTCGTTGGGCTGAATATACCATACACCATTTATGTAGATTTCTTTAACAATATATCATCGATCGTTTGTGTGCTTGCTAGCTACTACTCCTCTTTCTATATATCTCTAATGTAAAAATATACTCGTTCATTGCATCAAAGAAAATTCTCATTCATTATAACAATAATGGAAACAATATAATATGACATAATACACATCTGCTTGATGTAGATTTAATATATTATTATCAATCATTAAGTAAATTGTTACCAAGGACTAAGTTAAAGAAATGACAATGACAATATTATTAATACTTTGGAACAGAATCCATGAATAACAGAGTAACATACTCCACAATCGTCTTTTCTGGAAAAGTGAACCTGTCATCGTACTTATATATCGTATCAGTCATTCTAGCAAGATTAAGAATTGGTGCAAGAAGTTCCATTGAAACTTCAGTTGGCTTAAGACATCCCTTGTTAATATCTTTCCACTCATTTTCAATCATTTGCTTGAGTTCATGAACAGCTACATTTTCTGGCACCCCGAAGGTCTTCATATACGTATGCACTGATTCAACTTGTTGTGATCTTTCACCCTCAAACTTCATAAAGACATTTCAACTTGTTAAAAAAATAATATTAAAATTTGAAGATAAACTCTAACTTTAGTATGTTGTTTCTTGTTAGATAGCTATAGAATTGATTTATATACTTCAAATACCATGAGAAAATAACTATAATGGTTATTGTAAACATCTGCAACTGGATAATGAAGGGATATATTTTTTATTTTCTAAAAATAGTTGTTTCTATAATGAAATGTTGAATTACGAATTACACACCTGGAAAGTTGTAATATCATTATAAAGTCTTCCTAGTAACTTTGTAGCTTCCCCAATATTTGGACGACTTTCATACCAAGCCAAAGTTTGTTCACTGACAATATCTCCCATAACCATTAAAGAAGATTTTGTAAAAACATCATATGTAGAAGTAATTAATCCATTCCTCAAATACTCTTCGAATGATGGCACGTGTCTACGATATCTCCATTCAGCCTCTTGTAGGTAACCTCCAGCTAGTTCTTGAAACTAGCTTATAATGACATATATGAAATTTAAAAAAAAAAAAGTAAAATATATAAGTAGACACAAATAAATGGAATCTACATTAAACAAGGTGAAATGGTATCATACTGCTTGTTTTGAAGCATCAACCCTATCTGTTCTTCCCTCTGTAGATAGTTGTTTTTGAACTTCAGTAAGCTCGTTCAAGAGAATGTTGTAAAGTGGTTTAATATATTCTGGGAGTTGTTCCATAACATTAATTTCCCAACTAAAATCAAAGGCATGTTTTCATCAAATAATCCTTGTAGAATAATTAATGTAACTAAAGATATGGGATGAGTCACCATTTAATTTTATCATCATATAATTTTTTGCTATTGAACATAATGTTAAAGGTTAGGAGATCATTCAATAAGTATACCTGTTTATGGCACTAGTTAGAATTCGAAGCTCCTCAATAGTACCATATGCATCATATATGTCATCTAACACCAAAATTAGTTGAACCATTTTCGCTAGTACGATTCTAGATTGAGAGTAATCAGGATCCGAAAATATAGCAATTGCCCATAAGTAAACTTCTGGTATTCTATCTCTTACATAAGGAGTTATAGTCTTGAACTCCATGTCCTTGATCCACCTAAATGACAAGAGTATCATATAATCTCTCTTATTTCAGGATCATGAAGACTAATATGCTTTTAAATTCTAATAATTATGCCAATTGGAATATATAAACTAGTATTAACTTGTGTGGAGTCCATTTACGTGCATGTTGTTTTGGATTAACAAATGAGTAATGGTATTCATTACATCAAGAATTTCCCTTTTATCATTATTGTGACACGCTCAAAGTTAAAATCTACAATACAGTGATATTTCAACTAATGTTGAGAAACAAAGTAAAGACATTAATTTACTAGGGTATAAGCTTATTTATTGTTTAGAAAAATAGGGTGTTTAAATTACTTGGAATAGTGAGAGTAGTGAAAGCACTATCAAATTAAAGTATTTCGATGGTATTCTCTAAATCTCAGTTAGATATAACTTAGCAAAGTTCAAAAACAGAGAATGTAGAAGATATGATTTTCTTGTGTGTGTACAGGTAAAAACGAGAATGACCAAATAACATGAGTATAAACTCCTCTCTAAAAATTGCCAAATTGATAGTAACAGGAAATAACTTCCAGTCTGAAAACTGTCACTAACTACCTTAAAACCGAGTCAACAAACAGAGTCATAAAACCGAGTCTAAAATCTCAAATTCGGATTTCCATGTATTTTTCATAAAGCAATATTAACCCAAATAAAACATTTCCATTTTGACCTTGGGTCTGTATCTTGGACCCAAAATTTCCAAACTAAAACAAAAATTGTCACCAGCTCGACCCCGGGCAAGGACTTTGCCCCTTGGACCCCACTACCAGGGGCACTGTCATTGGACTCCCGTGGTTCAGGGGTTTCATCCCTAAATAACAATTTACTTTGAATATTGAATAAACACAAACAAGTGTGCACTCGCATTAGACTTAATTATTTTATATTTATCAAGATTGTATTGGTCAACAAATTAATCACATTACACTTAATTAACATTAATAACACAAATCACCAACATTTATTACCATGTGTAGCTAATGTAAAACATGTAAGGACGATTTTCAAACCGAAGAATAAAAGGGGTGAGAAGAAGTATGTTTTTGAAAGTATGAGAGGAGGTTAGTTGAATATCGTAGCCTAAGAAGCAATGTTGATAACGGTAAGATGTGTTATTCTGTCAATGTAAGGTGTTTTTAAATTTTTAGTATAGAAATCCAATTCTATTTTAGTTTTTCATTTTTGCTAGGCATCTTGACTCTAAGTTTGGATGTTTGAGATATTTCATAAAATTTCGTTTTGAAGGTAAGAGAGCCCATGGTCATTATGAAGGTCTATTTCGATATCCAATAATTTATAAACCGGCCCAAAGTCCAACAAAATTAATACATTATGTAGTTTATCTTCGGCTCCAAAAAGATATCGAGCATGTTATTCTAGTTCTCAAAAAATAAAAAATAAAAAATAAATCAATATTTCATTGAATTCTTTTTTAGTTTTGCTATATATAAAAGTTTGTAATTGCACTTCCTGTTTGCTTCTGTTTTTATGTTTATTTTAACTTTATGTATTTGTGACCTATCATCAGAATATACTAATGTTTTTGGAAAATAACTTTATTTATTATAAATATATAAAAGGATATAAATAAAACTTATTGATCTATTTAAAATGATATCACTATTACTATTATTGATATTGATTTTACTTATAACCTTATTTATGTTGTTTTTAATTCATTAAGAATCGTCTTCTAATTTAACATGGGATTTTAATCTAGAAGAAAAAAACAAAAGAATTCGTTAGATTAGATATATAATTAAAGCATAACATCCTTATGAACCCTATCTGATCAGGATACTCTTCATGGGTTTTAACTTAACTCGATCGGGGTTCGTTTATTCCACCGCCTCAAAAACTTTCATACCTTTAATCATCTTCTTAATCCTTCGTTGTCTCTTTCTAATTCGGTCCTTCCACCGCTTGGTTGTCCATTGAAACGAAGTATATTAACCTCAACAAATTATGAGAGATCGGAGCATATCAACGGGGAAGTAGAAAGAAGCAAGGGACATACATCTTCAAATCACCGTCTGATGAGTCGGTTGCTTTATTTAGATTTCTTTTTGCTTATTTAATTATCGATTTTATATGCCTCACCATTTCCGATTAATTTGTTCTGCTCTCAGTTCGTTTTGGAATCTTCGGTCTCTCTTCCTCTCCTTTTATCTCCTCGGTTCTCCTCTACGCCACTATAGAAAATCACGTTTCAAACTAGAAAGCCCTAAACTCTTTCGAATTTAACAGTGGGGGAGGCGTTGTCATGTCTTTAAATGAACCTTCGATTTTCTTGACCTGCAAACCTAAGAACAGGTTTCAAAGTACTCCATGGATGATGGCAATGGGCCCCTTGATGAAGTGTCGGCTAAAAGTCCAAGACTTGTCTTTTCCCTATAAATAGTCATGTATTATTCATTATTAAGGTTAAGAGTGAGACAAAATGTAGCCGCCACGTTGTGAGGTTTCTTGTAGAGTTAGATTCTTATTCTTAAAGTGTAATATGTTCATCATAATTGAATAAATCGAGTGATCATTCAACATATCTTCGTATTTGTGTTTTTTCTTATTTTCCGCATCTTGTTCATCAAATCAGAATTAGGGTTTTATTCCCAACAAGTGTTATCAGAGCCAGTAGCGAGGGTTCTATTCTCTCAGGGGAACAATTTCTGGGGGGGGGGGGGGGGGGGGTTGTTGGGGGTCAGAAATGACATCGACCAAGTCCTCGTAAAATGGCGTGGAGTGCCGCAATAGAATGTCTGGTCCTGGAGGGCTGAATGCGCTGTATGGGTAAGGTTGCGCCCTTTCAAACACCAATTGGTTTTAGATCAACCGGTAGCGCTCATGCTCAACAAGTGGTATCAGAGCGGGTTTTGAAGATCTATTGATTTTTGAAGTATCGGTTCTTGATTTGATGATTTTCTACACAAGTTTTTGAAGAATATTGGTATTTTGGCGTCTTGGAATCAAAATTTTCTTCAAGATACTCTTCATGGAAATTTATGTTTTTCTTCAACTGTTCATATGGTATTTTCTTTAATCTGATTCGCTCTTCTCTTCATATTGGATTAGTTCATCGATTTTATTACTTTGTTTTGACCCAATTGGATATGTTTGTAAATTCTTTCAATTTGGCCCAATCTTTTGGTCAATTCACTGTTCCTGGTCCATATGCTTAATCACAATCCAGTTTTATTTGGCCCTAATATTACATCTGAGTCTCCGTTTGCGTATATCATTCGTGATTATCAATTTCAACATCCGTACCGTGATTATCGACCCATGAATCGATTCCTTTAGCTTTCAGTTTTTTTTTAATCGATTGGTGCTCATGAGTTTCTGGGTATGTTGATGGACCATTGAAGAACGTTTGCTGTTTTGATTGAAACACAAGTTCGATCTGGAATTGACTTGTGTAAATTAATTTGGTGATTATCACGGAACTCAAATCACCAATAAGAGATTAGCTTATGATCAGATTTTACAATTAGAATACAGGTCTCGGAGTCGGTACCAATTTCTCAGAATTTGGTTTCAAAATTGTGATGTTGGATGGCGTCAATCAGAACGATATGGAATGGTTTTTGTGTGTCTGTTCGCTTTTGCAGGTCAAAATTGGTATTGCAAAATCTTTGGTGTGAGTGAACTCACTGAGAACGAATGTAATCGGATTTTGGAGTTTATCGGAATGAAATCGTAACAGGTACTCAATTGGAAGAACACCGGTCAAACGAAAGTCAAAATTAAGTTACTTGTGAACATTTGTTGACTATGATTCGCAATTTACCTAGAGATTCATGATCTGTTGATTCGAAGCGAAAGGGTTAAAAATCGAGAATGGAAATATGGGATTGCACTCGTTCTTCTCCCACGATCGTTCAATTCGGAAGCAAACCTGTGATTGGGTTCGTGTTTGAAATTGGTTCGCTTTGGGTGTGATACTTCGCGTTCAGAACTCAGGGCTCGGTATGAAGGCTTGTGCTCGAAATGAACCTGGATTTGTGTTTGTATCTGTGTGCTCGGAACGAACGGTGGCACTATTGGACTCGGACATGAACATAAGGAAGAAAAAGAAAGGGTCGATCGACGTTATCAGATGATTGGTATCGTATCTGTGGTTTCGCTTGTGACCTTTCGTTTGAAATCATTCGTTTGGTCCCTGCAACTTCAAGAATTTGACGATCTGGTCCCTACACTTTTCATGCCTTGGCAGTTTTGGACCATTTCCAGATATTGTTACAAATAAAGGGGAATATTGATGCAGAATTACCATTCCAGCCCCTGTCTTTCAGCAAGTGACAGTTTCTGCCCAATATTCATAGAAGTTTGCAAATTTGAGGGCTGGTGAATAGTTTTGGATTTTCTATCGCACATATTTTTTTCGTGAACAGAAAATTAAGGATTCCATCAAGTCTTGGCGATTCGGAAAGTCGTTTTTTGCAATAAAGTCAAAAAAAAATCGACTTTTTTTTTATTTTATACTTCATTGTGTATATCGTTTTGTCGCGGGGGAGCATAGTGTTTTTTATCCATTCAAGATCATTCTCATGACCATTTGAAGGCTTTATAATCACGTTTTTTTATCATAAATCAGGGGAGAATTTGGTATGGCCATTCGAAATTGGATTTGTGACTTTTCAAATTTGAAGATTTTTGATAAAGCTTGTGGTAGAATTATGAAGGTAGATTTTACAGTAGCAGTTCTTCATCGAAATCTTCTAAAGCTTTTGTAGAGAAGTATCATTTACAGTAGAAGTTCTTCATCAAGCTCTTCTAAGGACTTGTTATATCTCCGACTTCTAGTATTTTCTCGATCAAGTGGCGTTACGAATCTTAACATTTAGGTTGTTACATGATAATTTTTTGTGGCTTATATCATTAGCTTATTTGAAGATCATTCTGACTTGGAGGGGAGCTCTTCAATGACAAGAAGTGATTTGGTTTCTTTGTTCTGAAATGGTTTTTTATGACGAGTTTGGCTTTATTGAAGATCTTTGGGATTACATCAGAAAATGAAGTTTAAAAACATTACTTCAGTGCTTGGTTTATATATATATATATATATATATATATATATATATATATATATCCTGGAACCCGTGGTTGAAGACTATTGAAGAATCAAGATTCGTGGATTGCTTCAAATATTCCTCGTTGCAAGATCTTTTATTATTTGCGAGATGCTTGTTTTGGAAGTTAAAGCATTGTCATACATTCCATACTTTGAGGGGGAGATTGTAGGGTTTCAAAATACTCCACGGATGATGGCAATGGGCCCCCTTGATGAAGTGTAGGCTAAAAGCCCAAAACTTGTCTTTTCCCTATAAATAGTCATGTATTATTCATTATTAGGGTTAAGAGTGAGGCCGAATGTAGACGCCGCGTTGTGAGGTTTCTTGTAGAGTTAGATTCTTATTCTTAAAGTGTAATATATTCATCATGATTGAATAAATCGAGTGATCATTCGACATATCTTCATATTTTGTGTTTGTTCTTATTTTCCGCATCTTGTTCATCAAATCACAATTAGGGTTTTATTCCTAACAACATGAAATAGAATTTGTTGTATACGGTGGATTAGACCTTGTTTCTTTTTACTTCAAACCTGAATCCACTGGTAAGTACCTTTTATATCCATTCCATACATTGATTATGTGTAGAAACTAATTCCAAAATTGGATTCTGAATTCGTATTTTGTTACGATTTTGAAAGGGATTGAGGTGGATTGTGTAATTGTGAAGGAAGCTTACTTGAAATGAAGAATATTACGGCTTAGTACTTTTTTTTCTTCCTCGTGGTTATCAAATAATGGCATGACAATGATTATATTCCAGGTAACATAGTTTTTAGCTTGAACTGAAAAAAAGGCAATCAAATCCATTACTAAACGTTTTAATAATCTGAAATGAGTTGGATATTTTGCTATTGTTTGTTTCTATTTCTGTAAATTTTGATTTTTTGTAGGTTTCGATTTATTTTATCAAAGACATTTCCAGGTTTCGCTTCCAATGAAGTTGATTTGTAACACCCGGAATCTTGAGGAATCATTGTTGAGAATAAATATTTTTTTCTTAGGATTGGACACGACGTGTTGGAGGAGCCAACAGGATGTGTCTAGACATGAAGAAGTGTGACTTTCATTAAGGTCAACACGGTGTCTTGCCTCCTAAAACATGGCGTGTTGACGACCGTAATGAAAACCCATATCTTCTGGGGTTTGCCCCTATTTAAAGGAATAAGGAGGCTTGGATTGTCCATCCTCAGGCTCTCAATCCCTTAAAGAAACCGTAATCATCTTTCCCTCCCATTTTTTAGCTAGCTTGGTGTTTTTGAAGCTAAAGAAGGAAGATGGTGGAGGTAGGAAGTAAGGATCCAACAAGCAAGCCCTCATTCTTCAATTTGGCACTCTTATTGAACCTTGTAAGTGTCTAAGACTCGATTTTTATCATTCCAAGTTGTTAAATCTTGAGTTTTGTCCCTTTAACTTCTTGTTCTTGAATAATGGAATGTTTAGATCTCATAAAGCTTGCAACCTTATGAGTCTCCAGGTCAAGGTGACTTAGTAGTATTTTGGATATGGATTATGATCAAGTTTTGATGTCATGCACAGAGATTAGGTCATAAATCCCCATTTTGACCTAATATGGGTTCAAGATATGCATTGGACATGTATGTCTATAAAGCACCAACCTTTGGGATGGTTTTAGTGTTTGAATCACTTCTGGAAAGGATGGACTTCAAATTTTAAGGATTAAGTGTTTGTTGGTTAAGCTCTTGCATTATTAAGCTTTATGGATTGAGTTTTGAACCTTTTTGGGTAGTCCCACTGGAAAAGTTGGAAACTTTATCCTTCTAGACCAGATTATGGACTAGATCTGAGCTTTGGAGCTCTTGGAATCGGAGAAAACAACTTAATGTTTTAAGTTGTTGAAACTCAGTGAAACACAACGTGTTTTCAAGTCAATACGGCGTGTTGGCTGGGGTTTTCCCGACTATTTGGGTGATGGCGGAACACGGCATGGCGAAGGGGCAATTTGGCATGTTTGGTCAACATGGACTGTTAACTTTGACTTTGACCAGAAGTTTGATCAGGGTTGATCATGGGATATTTTGGGCCATGTTTGGGCCTTTTTGGATTATTAGGTTTGGGCTTAAGTCCTAGTCAAAACTAGGTAAGGGGTAAATTGGTCATTTACCCTAGTAATGGTATGACGGTTTGAATGGGAATCCAATTATTAATTGAATGTTATTTGATATTGTTAACTCAGGGATCTGTTAGCCAGTAGCCACGGTTTATCTGTGTGAATTGGCAATGTGAGGTGAGTTTCCTCACTAGTTTTAGCGAGTCGAAGGCACCAATTCCGACCCATGGTTTACATGTTAGGATGGTAGATGTCTTCGTGACTCTTGCATGTTTTGTATAATGATATGCTTACCGGGCAAGGTCCAATGCCAGGCGAGGCCTGATGAGTAGATTGTATGCTAGTCATTAGTATTTTTTTTATGATTACCGGGTGAGGCCCGATGCCAGGCGGGGCTCGATGATTGTATGGTATGCTATAGTCTTTGTGATTATTTCATGTGCTAGTAATGTTATATGTTTATATGATTATATGGTTATATGATTATGTGTTTATCGGGTGGGGCCCGATGATTGTATGGTATGCTAAAGTCTTTGACTTTGACCAGAAGTTTGATCGGGGTTGACCATGAGATATTTTGGGCCATGTTTGGGCCTTTTTGGATTATTAGGTTTGGGCTTAAGTCCTAGTCCAATCCTTTTATTGTGAAAAGGGGTGGAGAAAATAAAAAAAATCAAACGATTTACAGACTTGGAAGTTGTTTTCGGAATCGATTTACTACTTGTGATACTTGATCTCACACACACACACACACACACACACACACACACACACACACACACACACACACACACACACACACACACATATATATATATATATATATATATATATATATATATATATATATATATATATATATATATATATATATATATATATATGGATTAGAGCCAGATTAAATTACTTGGAACAACTTTTAATCCCGAAATCCTACTTTCACACACTCTCTCTCTCTCTCTCTCTCTCTCTCTCTCTCTCTCTCTCTCTCTCTCTCTCTCTCATTGTATGTGTTAAGTTCTATAATTGGTAATTTTGAAAGTTCTTCAAAACCGAGCGAACATTGATTGCCAATGGGCTTTGGAGTGTTCTTTCATGAACCAAATTATCTAATTTTCTTTATATTTAATTCCTTATATTTTGATTTACCGGTACTAATCTTTATTTGAAGCATACAAGGTAGCAGGTAGTTGTCATCATCTGTATGACTTTCAATTTCTTCGACTTTTAGTGCTGTTAAAAGATCTTATAACTTACGTAATATATTTTCCATTCCATTGATGTATTTTCATTTGTTTTGTGTATTAACTTATAGCATCCTACTTATTTTTCTTTTACTCTACCATTGTAAATTGTAATTACAGATTTTTCTTTTTAACGCTTTGTACCTTTCACTTAAATGAGATTCTTTTTAACAACTCATTATTGACTTTAAATTGGTCATTTGTTAAATGATTTGTGTGATGAAACATTTATAGACAAATATTGCACTTTGATTATAGAATGGGTTAGATTTTTGGAGTTGTTTTCGCAGCCATGTCACTAAAATTTCACAAATCATTCTCTTTTTTTGGAAGTTTTGCTCTTGTTCTTTTTTTTTTCCTTTTGTTTTAGCTTTTTTTTGCAGATGTTATTTGGCATTAAATTTGGAATGAAGCCTGAAGAGGCAATATCCAAAAGGAAAACTCTTTTTCTATTTCTTTAAACATTAAAAAACATATAAACTGATAGATGTTTTGGGTTTCTTAGTTATTATATAATCCACATCTAACCCATGCAAAACATGAGCACGTATAATAGTTTACATTAATTTTATTGTTGCACTAGTATCTAGCCGTGCCTTACATTTTAAAAATTTTAATCATACTATATCATCTGAATATATTAATTTATTAAAAATAGGGTTAATTTTATAAAATATCTAAAGTTTTTATAAATATTTTTTGTTCAAATTAAAAGTTTTATCTTTTCCTAAATAAAACCTACACATTTTCAATTATTTTTCTTGTTTATTCCCATATTAAGTTTCAGTCAATGGGCAATAATTGCAGGTATTTTTAGGAAATAAAATCGGTTTGAACCGTACAATCATCAAATATACGAGTTTTTTAATATTATTAAGTTATAACTCGTGGAAACCACGGTCGGTATATTTAAAATTTGTATATAGATAAAAAAATAATAAATGTAAAAAAAACAAGATATTGTCGATTGTAAGTAATTATGAATTAATTTGTTTAGCAAAATAAACATAATAATATTATTAAGATATGATTTTATATTTTCAAAATTATAATAAAATCATAGAAAAATATCACATGTTAAAGAGATATTCTAAAAAACTCACACATGTTATTTTTAGGTTTCATTTATTAGAAGATGTAGATTTATTATTTTTTTTCTATAAACCTACAACTAATTAAACTTTCCCGAATGACAAATGAGTCAAATCGACGTTTTTTCTAGCATGTCACCATTATATGCCTATATATAACATTGACAATTGTTTGTAGGAAGCTTTGATATGTGACGTTTCTATTGTGGGACGGAAAAGATCATAGATATGCAAATGATAATATTTCCTAAAATACGAATGTAGGGTTTATGTGGGGTGAGGCGATTGAGGTTTTGATCACCCAAGGTGGCAATCCAACTTCTTGTCAATCCTATTGGTTGGCATGGTTGTTCCCTAAAAGAAGACAAAGAGACTAAAACAAAAAAGGTAATATTTATAACTAGGAAGACCGAAAGACTTAAAAGAAAATTGTAATGGTTGTCCATATGACGATATGAAAGTTGTGATAGTGTCATGATTTTAATAATGGGACGATGGTATTGTAGGCGGTTAGAGAGCCACGGTAGGATGACCAAAAGACTAAACATGAAAAGGTTAATGTAGGAGGATTGAGAGATTAATTGTTATATATGGGAAGAAGGAGAGACTTATAAGACTAACAAGACTAAAATAGTAATGGGAATGGTTATATGTGCATGGGTCATGGCTATATGTGAGAAGACTAAGGGACTTTGGTTCTCCAAAGGAAATAAATGAGATTAAAACCAAAGGCTAATGGTTATATGTGAGATTAACAAGGATCTAAAAGGCGCGCAAAGGCAATGTGGTGTCAAGGGAATGCAACGTCATCCTGAAAACTAGCATGCCAATGATATTAGCGATGTCGCATGCCAAGGCACATTACATCAAGAGTTATTTTCAAGACACGTATTTTTTGTTAGACATAAAACTATAAAGACACGTATTTTTGGTTAGACATAAAACTATAAAGTTTTGTTAACTTTTTATTATTAGGTTTTGATACAAATTTTCTAAACACTTGGTATATTTGATATTAATCTATACTTTATATGATTTCTCTTTTTTTATATATATAAAATTATCGTCTTAAGTCATGTCTTCATAAAGTTTGAAGCTTGGTCATGTCACAACCCTACACCTGATACCATTTAGAACCGAAGAATACCGAGAGACTTAAAATAAAAATGTGATGGTGATATGTGCGAAGTAAAATGAAAAAGGTAATTGATATATATAAAAAGACGAAAGACTTTGATCATCACCTAAAGAAAACCGAGACAAAAAACTAAAAGTATAATGGTTAAATGTGGAAAGGCCGAAAATACTTAAAAGGAAAAGCGAACCGCTACTGTATGTAAGATTTAGACGACGAGGTCCCATATACAGCTATTAGTTGTTTTCGAAAGCTCTCGGTTTTCCTAAATACAACCATTATCCCTTCCGTCGATCTTTCCACATATAACCATATATACATCAATGACTTTTACCATCTTAAAATAGAAACAACATCAAATGTCAAACATCCTACAAACTGTTTTCGGTGTTGTATATAATCATATTACGATACAACACTAATGTTTTTTTATTCAATTAAGGAAAGCTGGAAAAGTTATAGGTGTTTATTTGTCGATAAGTTTGATGATGTTCTGCTTTAAACAAAAAAACATTTACTATAAAAACCTACTAGTTTCCAAAATTTCTATTTGGTATGCTTAACAGATGTTAATCTGTAAACCGGATACCCAAGCGAAATAAAAAAATATGGAAAAAGTTTTAGGTTGTAACTGGAAAAAGAAAATTAACCTTTTGCCTAAAACTGTAAAATATAAAATATTTAGATCTATTATAAAATCAACCATTATAAATATTGTTATTGCTTTTTTACAAATAATACACCAACAATTTTGTTAATACTTTTATATTGACAAAAAAAGTTAGTATTACGATATTTAATGTATTTTAAAGTTTATTGATAGTTTTTGTTTTGTTTGATTAATATAAAACTAGATATGTTGTCCATGCTCCGTATGAGCCGTATGCGTCTGATTTGAGTATTGTTTTTGTTAAAAGATGTTGGTTGAATAATTCGACTGCTAATTTTCACAGACGGAGAAGGATAGATAGAAAGCAAGAAAAAAAAATTAAATATGAGGATCAATATAGAAAAGATATACCAAAAGAAGAAAATGACAGATGACAGAATGTACTGGACCGTTTTTTGTGTTTTTTATGAAAAAATATAAAAGTTTTGACAACAATGACCAAAGTGTCAAAATGGCTAAAGAATTAAAGGGTCGTTTGGAATTAGCAAGTTTTAAAAAAAGGACCAAAGTTGTCAATTCTTTAAAGTTTTGTGGCCAAACTTTAAATATTAAAAGATTTCGTACAAAATATAAAAATTTTGATTGCAATGACCAAAAGTGTCAAAATACCTAAAAAATAAGAGGCAAAGTTAAACCATACAAAATTACTATTCCTCTCTCTCTCTCTCTCTCTCTCTCTCTATATATATATATATATATATATATATATATATATATATATATATATATATATATATATATATATATATATATATATATATATATATATATATATATATATATATATATAAGTAAAGTGACACTCACTGTATAAAAGTAAATTAAAATGAAAAATACAAAAACAGATAAAACTGAAATAAAGAAAACCGAAATCAAACCAAATTAATATTGAAAAATCAAAATCAAACCGTCGATTTTGGGTTTGGTTTTTCAAAACCGAAAAATTGGGTTTGGAATTTTGTAACCGACCGAATATGTAAAACCAAAACAATAACCGACTCAAGGAACGGAAACCGACGTATACATTATATAACTTATTTAATACATTTACTATATTATTAATAATTATTGTATTATTTAGTTAGAACTAGAAGCATAAGTTAGTGCTTAAGCATGAGTTTGTATATTTAATATATTATTCATATAGCAACTTACGGAGTTGAAACCGAAAAACTAAAAAGCCCATGTATTGAAACTAAAGAACCGAAACCCATCAACCCACATGTTGAAACCCAACAACCGAAAAACCGATCTAGGAAATGGAGTTTATGTATTCCTAACATTACATGTTTAAGGAATTTCTAAAAGCATTAGTGATTTTTTAGATTTTTAGAGAAATATAAATCAATAACTAGGAATTTTTCTTTGGTTAATTCGTAACTTACTTTGTGAAGATGCACAGTTCTTCCTTGTGTAGTTGCTGAAGGTAGTTGAAGTGAGTATTTGCAAGCTTTGATAGTGAATCATATGTGGAACATTCTTTTTCATAGTTGGAGAAATATAACCTTGCTTCTACAATATGCATCCCTCGATGAAAAGAACTCCTCAACGCATGCCTCACCTGTCGTGCAAGATTACCTTCAAGAGTGTCTACAACATCTACAAGCTGAGCTTCTGTGAAGACGAAAGCTTCATCTAAAATAGATTCTCCTCTTATTCTCAGTTGTGTAGATTCATAAAAACTTAACATGCCCCTCACATCAGCTGTAATATATTCCTTGAATTTACCTGAGCTATGGTCTTTGAACTTGTTAAACACATCTGTGCAATCATATATAGCAAGCAGTTTTAACAAGAACAAATCAAACAATATTGCTTAAAATCATGTTTAACAATTAACATATCACTACAAGTAGCATATACCACAAGACAAGTTATAACCATGTTGTCTGAAAACTTGGAAGTTGGTCGAAACTGTATGAAGATCAGCTTGATCATAATCTTCCATGTTCAGCTCCTTGAAAAGTTTGTCAAGTTGACATTCAATCTCTTCCCGAAACATATATCTCAAGCCAAGACGGTAGACAGAATTGATCAAACATAATTTCGCATTTGAATCCATGTTTACATTAATTATCAATCTTCTCAGCTCTTCTTTTGGCTCGTCAATGGCTTTAGCGTATGCTTCCAACTCCTAGAAATTAAAAGGAAACCACACGTAGTCAAATTTAACGAAACGATACAATAAAAACCCCTCCTTACATGAGGGTATGCATGGTTAATTTGATCCGTATTTAATGCGAAGTACGTACTCTTACCAAATAGTCAACAGTTAACGACAATAAACGATCATCCCAGATAGGAGGAGGGAAGTTGGCAACAGGACGCACTGGATCTGTGCTAGTTTTGCCGTTTTCTTTCAGGGTGGTATTAGATTCATTTGCGGCCATTTCTTGAAGGTGTTGATATAGTTTTGGGTGAACTTGTATGTATCATGATTGTAATACTATGAGTATTTATAGACTATAACGCCATTGAATTGCAGTTGAATATCAATAATCAAAATCAAACAGAGATTGTGTTTATGACTTTTCAATTTGGTACCACAAAAAGTTATGTGTGGTGGGCCTTTTCCTATGTTCGATAGATACCTACTTTTGTTCATATTCACTTTATCTTTCATAATTTAAAGTTATCATGTTTTTTTCATTTTCCCACGTCATTAGCATTTTGTCAAGGAAAAAAAAACCTTAAAAGCATCATGTCTATCTATCATAAACGAGCCATTTTGAGTTAGAAATGGCATTCCAAAAGGAAATATATGTAACAATTGGTTGTTATGGACTAAAAGTTTTTTAGAGCAAATAAAAAAAAATGAATGTGATATTCTAGAAATCATAATTTCAATCCATTTTTTTTGACTTGATTATGCAAAAAAAAAATTATATTGTAGTTTGTTACGAGTTTGATCCCTCTAATTAATATTGATGGAAATGAGATTTTATGTTATCATAGAATACATTTATCTGGTAATATCATCATAGTGAATATAATTTTTTTTAACTCTATTGTAAAATTTACGGAATACATATTGTAAAATTTACTAGTTTGACTTGGTTATGCAAAAAAATTATATTGTAATTTGTTACCGGTCAAACCTTAAGATCGTCCATCCTCTGAAATCGTGAAGAGTACTCTTGAAATCTGGTCCAGTCTAACACCTCAGTCCATCTCTCACACTGTCAACTGAAGGCCCTAATCTTCACTCTGGCTGACGAATCCTCATTCTCACTTCCAATATTACAGCACCACTGAACTCTAACCAAACACAAACCATGCGAGAAATGCAATTCTCTTGAACATCCGATGACCAACCACTTATACATCTAACACCTGCAACGGACTCCACTATCTTCATGTTACCAGTCTTTCCCTAGCAACGGTAGTGCCTTGAACTCCAAAGTTCATCCATAGACAATTGTCGACCATACCTGAACCATGATAGATCCATTGAACGCTGACTTCACTTGAGAACTATCGTTCTAACCCTGACCGAATATCCTCTAAATAATACCCCGCACATATCCTAACGAAGATCTGGAATGGTAACGGTACACGCAGAACTCGCTCCGCAAGATGCATCCCTCAGTGGGTTCATCAAGGATTTTTCGACATGCAGGATGGCATATATGATCCTTGATAACCCAAACACTAGCAGAAGACTGGCCCGAGATCTGACCTATCCAAAGTCACTCACAATTCCAAAGCGATACATATTCCCATCATCTATCTATTAGCAGTAGAAGATGACATACCCGCAACATCTGGAGGAATACTGATCACCTTCAGCTGACATGATCAACCCTGTCACACCTGTAGCAGCCTAAACCACTGGAGTGACAAACTCCCTTGTGTACTTTCTCGTACATGGTGCACTGACTCTGGCCCTGCTAGCCTTTCACCCGATGATCCGAAGTCATGGGTCTCTTCCCGGGACCCTCTACTATACGCACCTGACAGGGACCTCTCTTTTCAAAGTGCTCCAATTTGACCTCGCATCTACAACGTCATGGAAATCATATCCTTCAGGGTCTGACACCCTGTCACGCTCACTAGCTCGCTTGCGCATGGCTAAGCTGCAACAATTGGAACATCCTTTGTCCCCAAACTAGGTCACATCTTCCCTGAAGCTTCTCAGATTCTCCAAGACTCTCACCGATTCGAGTATGGATCATGTGCTTTCAGTAGTACGGGCCCAATACTACCTTCCACACCTATCCATACTTTCCTCAGCAATCCTCCCGAATCCTCCAAGTCACTTCCTCAAACTGGTACACCCAAGTCTCACTTAATGTCACTACTAACCCACTGAAACGTATCCTAGGCTTTCCTAGGTTCCCAAACTCACTCAGTCCTCAGCTGCTGAAAGATTCCCAGTAATGTCAACTAGCTACCTCATGAATATAGCCACATGCAATAGAGATCAAATAATCCTTCGAGTAAAAGGCTCATCCCTAGAACGGTTGGACTCAAACAAGAGCTGCGCAATAGGGTCAAATCTATCCCTC
This sequence comes from Lactuca saligna, assembly GCF_052625555.1. Classification (NCBI taxonomy): domain Eukaryota; kingdom Viridiplantae; phylum Streptophyta; class Magnoliopsida; order Asterales; family Asteraceae; genus Lactuca; species Lactuca saligna. Next base: position 171,636,228 of record NC_136417.1, on the reverse strand, counting down.
TGAGATTATCCATTCTGTGTCACATGTGACTTAGCATGTTCATTTAATAGCTAACCCACATCACAAAGAGACCCACAAGCACAAAGCAAACAACATTCAGACAATGGAAAATCTAACCATCATAATCCAATCAAATCGTTATATTCTCTAATCAGGAATCTGTACATGCAATTCAAAGACTCATACAATCAGGCATAACCTAAACAGGCTATCCTATCACTGACTGATCAGTACTAGCATGCAAGTCTACAAGCACATACAATAATCATATAAGGCATCCTCCTAGATCCTTAGCCCTAATCTAGCATGCAGTTCTCATAACAATATCATATCATAAGATAACATGTATGGGTATCTTGGGGAAAACTTACTTGAGCTCGGCTGATTGCATGCATCACACACCTTGTTCTTTTCAAAGTTCTTTTCTCTTTCAAATTCTTTTCAAATTTCTTTTTATAAAATGATTTTACTTTGAAAATTTTCATACCAGGTCCTTAGTTTGAGTTCAGACACACCTGGGAGTGTGCACGAATCCCTCAAACTAAGGCTCTGATACCAACTTGTAACATCCCAAAATCCAGGACCAAAAATTTCATTTTTAATTAAGTTATTATAAAACCATAAGTATAAATTTATCAATAATAACATTCCATGTCAAAACCAAAGTGTCAATAATCAAAACATATTATCATAAAACCATATAAGAGTGTAATCCCAAAGATCTCATGTGCGGAAAACATAGTATGATGCGCTGCGATCAACCCGACTCTTTTCCTTTGAAAACGAGTACCTGAAACCAAAACTATAAACCGTAAGCACGAAGCTTAGTGAGTTTTCTCATCATACCACATACCATACATAACACATATTGCCAGGCATATCTGGGTGCCTGACCTACCCCTTCAGTCCTCTCGACCGGTAACCTTGCCTAGCATACCTGGGTGCTGGCCTACCCATTTGGTCCTCTCGACTGGTAACCTTGCCTAGCATATCTGGATGTTGGTATACCCCTTCGGTATTCTTGACCAGTAACCTTGCCTAGCATATCTAGGTGCTAGCCTGCCCCTTTGGTCCTCTCGACCGGTCTTTGAGGACTATTTCACCCCTACTACTACCACATAAAATCATAGCATATAGCGTAAGATGTCTAACATGACTGGTCACTAACTACCCCTTCGGTCCTTTCGACCAGTTCTGGGGTCTATCCTACCCCTCCTATCATATATCACATAACATCATAGCATACTAGCACGTACGCATAACGGATAACACATACCAGACAATTATCACAAAGACAATTATCTCATCTATAACTCATACTAGTGGGCCGGCCTTGGTGCCGTAGACCCACTTCTACTGGAAGCTAACTCACCTCACACTGCTGAAGTCCCGCAGACTCAATCCCACACTGCTAAAGTCCCGCAAACTCAATCCCTGCTGCTGGTTGACAGATTCTCGAACTGTCAATATCAAACATTACCTAATTAATAATTGGGTTCCAACACATGTCCATAAGTCCATGTTGGGGTAAAAGATTGCTTTACCCCTATCTTGGCTTGATTCAAGCACAAGGCCCAATCCAAAGGCCCAAAAGTCTACTATGGATCAAAGCCCAACATATGGCCCTATTTTCCAAATTGGGCCCAAACCTTTATAAGGTCTTACCATAAGGCCCAACCATTTGGTCCAGTCCAATATTCAACATTCTAATGGACCGATATTATATAATCATAAAGGCCCAATTATGGCCCATTTATGGCCCAATTTTCCAAATTAGGCTCAACCCCTCATATGGGCCTTACCCTAAAGCCCATCCACATATTTTAGTCCATATGATTACTCTTGGATAGCTCATTAATAACCCAATTACCAAAGCCCAATAAAAAGGCCCAACAATAAACCCAAGCGAAATTAGGGTTTCACATAAAATGACGATTAAGGTTAAGTGTTTCTCACTTAACCCATTAAGGACTTAATCCATTAAGCCCATCACTCTTCTGAATAAATCATATGGTGTGATTGGGCTTAGTACACAATTCCATTCTAATTTCCCAAATATGGGTCCCAATAAGTCCAAGCCCATAAATCCAATATTAGGGTTTTCTAAACCCTAATTAGGGTTTCCAATCCCATCTTAGCCCAATAGGCCCAAAACCAAGTCCTTAAGCCCATTAGGGTTTTCCTTAGGTCAATTAGGGTTTATTACACTCATTAGTCACATGTTTGGGCTTTTGGGTCCATTAGGGCTTCATTGGGTCCATTAGGGTTTAATAGGCCTATTAGGGTTTTAGTCCTTTGTCCAAACATCCAAAAAGCAATCCCAACACAACTAAGCACACCGCCACCCGACATGGCAACCGGTGGTGGTTTGATTTCTTTCTTTTTATTATCCTAGCTCCGGTTACAATGTTACAATGAAATACCAAATATACACACACATACATACACTAAAGTACACCTACCCATGGTGGTCCATGGCGGCAGCCACCACCTTATGGTGGTGGTGGTGGCCTTTCTCCCAATTTTCGGCCAAAAATCACACATTACAATTGGAACACACATACCCACGTGTTTTGCTTGCAAAGCGAACCCAACACCCACCTGTGGTAGGTGGCGACGGCAGCAGCACCCTAGCGGTAATAACGACGTTGACAGCGACGACAATAGGCGACATATTGTGATGATAGCCACCATGGCGGGCTGCCGTGGTAGTTCTCCGCGACCCTACTCGACAGAACTTCCCCCACGGCGCACCCACGTCGCACACGAGCCTTGAACCAAACCATCATTCATCAAGGATAGCAGGAAATGCCATGAGTTCCTCCACCCACAAGGCGGCAGGCGACGGGATAAATAGAAAAAGAAGAAGAAGAGCAAGGATTTGGAACAGCTACAATAGTCGTGGTGGTTGATTTGTGACCTCATCAACAACGGTGGCACCGGAGGAAAGTGAGATTGCGACTTCGTCGATCATTACAGCCACGGTGGCAGTGGAGGTTGCTTGGCAGTTGGCTCGCGACTTCGACCATGGCTAGGAGGCAGTTGATCGGTCTTTAGCATGCTTCGGGTTCGTCGGCATTCGTCGGGGGGGGGGGGGGGGACATCTCTGGTGGCACACGATTCCAACAACGGGAGGTGTGGCGGTGCCAGCTAAGGGGTCATAATGGTAGCGGTTAGTGAAGAAACGATTAGGGTTAGGGTTTGACGGGCGGTGAGGTTATATACCCCCATCCCATTCCAAATTTTCCCATAACGACACAATCGGTCCCTCCTTTCCCCTTCTCTTTTAAAATAAGCCCATAGATTACCATTTAAACCTTGCCTCCTTAAAACCTTTACAATATAAGTCCAACTTTTAACAAGTAGCCCCTCTTTCTACATTTATTTACAAATGAAGTCCAAAATTTACTATTTAGCCCCTTCTTCCATAAATCCTTTCATATTAGGCCCAAATTATACCAAACACCCCCTGTCTTCTAAAAATCTTTACAAAGTAAATCTCGTAACTTACACATTTAACCCCCAACTTCTAAATTGTTCCAATTAACTCCTCGAATCCAACACCATGCTTTATAATTATTGATTTTAGGGCTACTATTCATTCAATAATTTATTTTATTTATTTATTAAATAAACGGGGTGTTACATTTCATTTCATAATAAGTTGTATAATGTGTGTTAGTTTAAAAACATCACCAAGTTTTGGTAGAGTTTTCGAGATTTATGAAGTTTTAGCACATAATCCCAACATATAACATGGAAAACACACATAAACATGCATAAACACATAGATCTAACACAAAGCAACTTGTATCCTCCCCCAAAACATAGTAAAACCCGAAAATAGGGGGTATGAACTCACTTTGGGTTGATGGATTTGGTTTTTGAAGAAGATTGGAGGAGGTTTCAGTCCTAGCAAGCTCTTTTGAGTAGATCTCGAACTTATGGGGTTCTAAGGAACATGGATCATGAAATGGAGTGTTAAGAGAAGTAAGTTTAACATGAACATGAAGTTAAACACCTTGATGAGAAAGTAGCTTACCAAGAATGGTGATCCTTGATGAAGAGTTCTTGATCTCACACAAGCACACACGAAATTGAAGAGAAAGTATGGGTGAATTCTTAGGGTTCTAGAGAGATTCTTTGATGTAGTTGTAATGAAAGAAGATGAGGGTGGTAGGATGCACCTTGGCCGAATTTAAGAAGAGAGAAATAGAGAGAATGGAGTGGTTATTACATGGAGGGTTTGAGCTCTAGAAATATGGGATTTGTTGCTTGGATTACCACTAAACATTTGTGAGGTGGCAACACCCTAATTATCCTCTCATTTTTTTTGTTTTAAAACCGAGAATGAGAGAGGGGTAGGAGAAAAGATTAAACATTGTGCTTAAACTTGGTAGCCATCAAAAACATGTAGCCGAATAAGAATTTTTTTTTTCATCCCATTGGGCCCTCTTATGAGTTCACGACCCAAAATGGGTAAAAACAATGGGTTTTCAGCCCATTACAATTATTTATGTGGGTCTTGGCCCAATAAGGCCCATGAAAACGAAGTGCGACATTTTAGGCCCATTAAGGCCCATAAAAAGTATTATGGCCCAAAATGTAGTTTAATGAATGCAGGTCCAATTAGGGCCCAAATGAGGTTTCTTAGCCTAGAATATTTCAAATTGAGAGTTTATTGGCCCAACAGACCCAATAAAACGATCTTGGTCCAATCTGAATTTGAACCGGAAATTAGGGTTACAACCCCCAAAGTAGAGTGTATGAAAAGTATCGAATTAGGTTTTGGGCTTCACGAGTCAGTTTTGATTTGAATTGTTGTTTTTGAAATAAATAATGTGTATATCCTTAAACTTGAAGTTACAAGATACATCGAGAATTGATTACATATAGACAAAATTTCCTAGCCAAAATGTTAGTTGTGAGAAAGATGTTATTGAGTGTTCTTGAATCTATGAATATGTTTATCAAACACAAACCCGGAGAGAGAAAGAGAGAGAGAGAGAGAGAGAGAGAGAGATGTGGGTATTTTCTTTTTTCTTTTTTCTTTTTTGATTTATGTAATAAAATAATTAAAAGGGGGAAAAATCACCGGCTTATCCGTTCCTTTTTGGCCAAAAGATGTGAGTTTTGATATACCAACCATTCTTGTAATTTTGTCTATTTTTCATTATTATTTATGTAAATTACATCGAATGGTCCTCTGATTTATAGTAATCTCATGTTTAGACTTCGAGCTTTTTTTTTAAACTTGGAGAAATCCTTATTGTTTCAATTTCGCTCCCTAATCAACATACAAAGACAATTTCCCCTTAATGTTTTTTTATTATTAATTTATATTTATCAATTTATTCAGAAATAAAGATATGATTTTGAGAAAATACCGCTAATAGTGTAACGACCCAAAATTTAAGACTAAAAATTTCTTTTAACAAAACATTACTTTAAGCAAGATTCATCATTTCAGAACATAAATAGAGTATTAGTTTTCAAAACACATGATCATTATCAGAATAAACATTCCCAGGCTGACAAATCTATGGTGTGTGCCATGCAATCACCCCGAGCTCCTCCCTCCGCTACCGGAAGTACCTGAACGCAAAACTGAAAATTATAAGCACGAAGCTTAGTGAGTTCCCCACCCTACCACATACCAAACATAGAAAATAACATACATAAATTGTCAGACATATCTGGGTGCCCGACCTACCCCTTCGATCCTCTCGACCGGATACTGCCTAGCATATCTGGGTGCTGGCCTCCCCTTCGGTCCTTTCGACCGGATACTGCCTAGCATATCTGGGTGCTGGCCTCCCCTTCGGTCCTCTCGACTGGATACTGCCTAGCATATCTGGGTGCTGGCCTCCCCTTCGGTCCTTTCGACCGGATACTGCCTAACATATCTGGGTGCTGGCCTCCCCTTCGGTCCTCTCGACCGGATACTGGGGAAACTATCTCCCCCTACTGCTACTACAATCACATATCATACATAACATATAACATACATACTGCCAGGCTATTCTGGGGTGCCTAACTACCCGGTACGGCCATTCTGGGGTGCCGACCTACCCGTGTCAAGCCATTCTGGGGTGCTGACTACCCATGTCAAGCCATTCTGGGGTGCTGACTACCCATCGGTCCCAACAACCGATCCTCGGGGACTGGTCCCCTCCTACTACCTCTACCGCATAACATAACAGGCCAGCATGCAAACATATCATCACGTACTGTCAGATGATTCTGGGGTATCTGACTACCCTTCGGTCCTAACAACCGAACTCTACTGCTATCACATATAAAGTATCATGCTAGCATATAACATAACAGGTAGTAGCAATAAAGATGATATCACAAAGACAATCATCCAACATACAACTCCTACTGGTGGGCCGACATTGTGGCCTTAGACCCACCGCTACTGGAAGGTAACTCACCTGCACAGGCTGAACTTGCTGATGCTCCCACTATCTGCTGCCTGACCACTCACTGAACTCCGACTCTTCTAGCTTTCCGAGCTATCAATATCAATGCAACACTTAGCTTAACTGACCCATGACAGTCAACCAAGTCAACTCTAGTCCAAGTCAAAGTCCTGGTCAAATTCAACCTTCCAGGTCAACCCTACTCGCCGAGTCCACTTACTGACTCACCGAGTTCTTATGCTCAAAGTCCTTCTAATCGCGACTTGACTCGCCGAGTCAGCCCCTGACTCGCCGAGTCTACCGATTCCCGAATCCTGACCTGATCAACTCACTGAGTCCTGGCTCGACTCGCTGACTCGAGTCTTAACTCGAAGGGTTTGGGACCACGCGACCTGACTCGTCGAGTCCAAGAACAGACTCGCCGAGCACAAGGCAATCTCCAACCAACTCGCCGAGTTGTTCATCCAACTCGCCGAGTTCATGCCCATCTTCATCCGACTCGACGAGCTGTTCATCCCACTCGTCGAGTTCCTCCTCATCTTCAAGATACTCGCCAAGTCCAGTTGGCTAACCACACATGCAGAGGACTTTCGAGTCATGCAGGGAGTCCAAACAGTAGATCTACCCTTCCCAAGCCCATTCCTCACGTAAAGTTGCAAACTTTACGTGTAGAGAAGGAGATCTAAGCAAAATGCACCATAAACTAAGGCTTAAGACCAAGAGGCTCCATAATCCACTCAATGACTGATACTTTACGGGATTCTAAACCAAAACAAGCATGGATCTGAGGTAGCAACCTCAGATCTGGACCTCAAGCTCGAGATTGATCTTAAACATGGCTTAAAAGCCCCAAAACTCATAACCAAGGAAATATGGAGGAGGGAAACGAATTAATACCTTCAAGTGCTCTGAAATGATCCACAAACTTCGGATCTAAAGCCACTCCTTGATGCTTCGAAGATTCCCACTTCTTCTTCTTCCTTTAAATCACTCAAAAATGGCCAAAAGCATGAATGAGCACAATGGGGCTTAGGGTGCGGCGTTCTGGATGTGAGGGACAGTAAAGGAGCCCTAGGAAGAAGGATGAGGCGATTAAATAGGCTCCAAACCCCGGATTTAGGGTTTTCCTCGCATAGACCCTACTCGCCGAGTCGCCTTGGCCGACTCGTCGAGTTGGTCACTTAATCCTCGACGCGGATCCCGCTCGGACTCGCCGAGTTCCTCCTTGGACTCACCGAGTCCCTCCTAAATTTAGGGTTTCCTTTACTTTCTTGACTTTCAAAATCTTGGGTGTTACAACTCTCCCCCACTTAAACTAAACTTCATCCTCGAAGTTTATCATGGTCCACCGCCTGCTATCTAACTCCAATACCCCACCAATTGATCCAACACCAGCTGCCTACCTTCGCTGGTCTTCCTCCTGATTATTCTGGCTGACATCAATCCTTACGGATATCCATCTCGAGTCAATCCTGACCCTGAACATTCTGGAAACACAATTTACTCAACCGACAATCCTTCTGGTACTCACTTAGTACTGCAACTGAACCCATAGGGGTTCACCCCTTCTTTCCTCACGCGATTCCCTTGTCTTCCAAAGGCAATGCTCCAAAAACGACTATTTCTTCTGTCACTGTGAAGATCCTATCTTCACCAATTCATTATTCCCGCTAACTCCAATACGGGTCATCACCGCTAGTACCCCTGACACTCCTCTCTGGTCATAACTTGGTGTCGAGCACCCCTTGACTCAGCGAACTGAATTCCACCATAACCCGCTTACCCGCACTTCTACTGACTGAAACACTAAACTGCCTGAAACACCGAACTTCCTGATGCACTGAACTGACTGAAACACTGAGTTCCAACTCAACTGTGGAGTCAAAGGATTCCTTACTTAGTCGCTCCCACGACTTCTGAACGAAATCTCTCTCTAGAACTAGTTTCCACTAGTTATCATGTCACTGATGCTCTAACAACCTTCCGATCCAATCAGTCGGACCCATACGTCACATCCTAACATCATCCATTCCACGACTAACAACATGATGGCTCCCAGACTGACGGTAGCCCTTAACGTACCCGAACCCCAACGGTCTACTGCTACTCTGATCTCATAACTGATGTGACGATCTATAGCCAAATTGCTGACTTAGCCATAACTGAACCATTTGGGAAATCCGAATTCTAACCCGTGGATTCCCATATCCTCACTGCTGCACCCGAACGGGTGGGAATTACTGCTTCCCCGCATCCAACAACGCGCTCATGCTGCCTACCAATTTGATAAAAGCCACGGCTACACCCGCGGACTCACGACTCTCCAATACTATCTGGCTGCTAGTGAATGCTACGGCTACCCCCGCAGACTTACAACACTACCACTTCCGACTGCTAATACGAAGACACCCATGAGCCATTAGCTCTCAAGATCCTCATTCCAACTCCCTCGAGTCATACGGGCGATCCACAACCTGAATTCCCAACCACGAAGACTTCACCTCCGGCGGTGACAACTTCAAGTTGATATGACTTCAAATTCTGGCGAAATCGAGTCGTAGAGCTCCTTCCATCACTGATGGTGCCCGAATTCCCCGATGTTATGGCAGATGGCTACGGTTCCCAGGTATTTCTCACATTCTCATTACACTAATGTCGAATATGATTCAAATTAGAGGAAAAACCATTTTATTAAACTGAATATGTATACAGATTTCGGATTTTTAGGTTTAAAAATTAACAGTTTCGTTTTTTGGAGATGATCCATTCTGCGTAGGTGGACGTCACTCCGCAGAGTTTGCTCCGCGGAGTGATGTCTTTCTTCGCGGACTGTTATAATCGAATAATTGGTCCCTCCGCATAGGTTAGATGTCACTCCGTAGAGTTGCCTCCGTGGAATGAGCTCTAGCCTCCGCGGAGTGATGGTTTTTGACAAAAAAATTTTTTTTCTACTTTTAAGTATGTTGCTATTTTTTTCATAATGGATTAATATATATATTTCTACTTTTATATATTTGTTGTGTAGCACGAAGATCTCAATCAAAAAGCGGAGTTAACTTTGAAAGAAATGGTTGGGACTATGATTAAAAAGTATTTTCCGCGCCTAACACAATCACAACGAGTATTATTCGAAGCTTCCCCCTTTGGAATATTTTTAGGAATGCATATCCCACATGGTGATCCATTACTTGTGCATATGATGATGTTGTACGAAGTAAGGTCTCAACCAATATTTGAAATGTGGAGGTTTCTGTTTGATATACAGGGGATCTAGTTGGATTTTGATGAAACTGAATATATTCTGATTTGTGGTTTAAAAGTTGGTCCTTATGTGGATTTACTCTATGACGAAAAGGGTCGGTCAAATTCACAGCTCCGTGCTCGGTTGTTCCCAGATATTTCAGATTCACGTTTGCGACTGAAAGATTTAGAAGACTTTATTATGTCCCCGAATTATTCGGCACTACAAGATGAAGATGCTGTGATGCTTATCCAACATGTTTTTATGTTGAAGGGTCTACACGGACAGGATGTTAAAACGGGCATTCCTGCAGCAGTATACAAGCTTGCTGATAATATAGATGATTGGAACAGATATTACATTTAAAACAGGAATGTCCGCAGTAGTATGCCATGCATTAATTATAATTAATAAATTGAAAATTGCAGGTTTACATGGGGTACGTATTTTTGGAAATATACTTCACGTATGATGTGTGGAATGTTTGAGAAAATAGAAGAGTTTAGACAATTCAAGCAGGCGAATCCCGAATCGAAGAAAGGATACAAGTATACCGTTCCTGGTTTTATGCTTCCGTTTAAGGTTAGTTTCTAATGCATTTTAATAGTTATGATTGTTTAGTTTTTTATACAATAAAATTTTGAACTTCGTTTTGTATTATATAATAAGTTTGTATCATGAATTTTTTTTCATAGATATGGATTTTGGAGACGTTCACAGAGGCAACCATGTTTTATATACGCACGCCGATAGAATTGCCACGGATGAGGGCGTGGAGAAGTAAAACACCGTTAAATTGGGAACAATGTTGTCGAATAATTAACGTGTCTATGGTATGGTTTTTATATTAAGAATAATTTATATTTACAAATTTCAATGTATTTTCATGTTAAACTAACCATCTGATTTTTTCAGCCAAACAACAAACCTATTAATGTCGTGGCAAACCCGGAGGAGCTGATGTTGCCGTTTTATGTTCGTTATGTCAATTGGACTCTTAACCCTGTAGAGTCTCCCCCACGACAACATAGTCCTATTCCAAATAGTCCACCTCATGTTGACTCGGCTGCTCAAAGAAGGATGTACAAGTCCGAAATAGAAACATCTACAACTGAATCTGCCACAAATGCTTCTTCCTCACAACATCTTGAAACTAGTTATATGTCAAACAACACATCAAGATTGACAAATGTGACAACCGTCAAAATTCGAGTCGGTTCTAGATTTGACTAGACTTAGTTGCACATATAGGCACCACACGTATTAGACTTAGTAACTAGAAGCTAAGTTATAACCTACTAGAAACTTGGAAACAATTAGAATCAATGGATAGTGTACTTAAATTTCACATTGATATATGAATTTTACTACTACTTAACTGTAGTGACTATCCTTATTCAGGCCACTCTTTGACTCGAACACCTTTTCATGAATCATATACACACATTATGCACTTGACCTAGTAGTAGAAATTAGGTCGGAGTCTCATAGAAACTTAAGTCAAAGTTGTAGACTAGGACTAGTATACTTGATTCCTCAATTTCGCTTGAATCTCGGAATCACTACATAGAATGCCAATAAACCGATAAAAAAATATTACAAACATTATTTCTAACTTGAATAAGAGTTATGCCCTAAAAACTCATATTTATAAACTTTAACCTTAAAAATTTCTATAAAAATAATTATGAAACTTATAATATGATCTTATAATAATAAAAATTATGAGAATGCAATTAAGAAAAATAAAATTTAAGTCATTAGTATTTAACCTTATTTCTATGCAAAAAAATCAAGGTTTTGTGAATAAAAATTAAAATAAGGTGCATATTTATAAAAACTTGATATTTTTATAAAATAAAGTTATAATTTTATAAAATTAAGAGAGGGAGACCCTTTCTCCACTCCAAAGTCGGACTCCCTCCTCCCAAGATGTCTCTCCTCTTCCCAACACAAAATGATTCTTCTTCTCTCTCACACTCCATCTTCCCTCATTTTCTCTCATTTCTCTCTCACACTCTCACACACATTTTTTCTCTTCCTTCCACTATGAACCACGAAATTTTACAGCCAACATGTCCAAGAACACTCAAGATACTCAAAATCTTCATCATCTAATGGTGTTCATTAAGATAGAACACGATTTCCTTTCATTTCCCTTCAAGTTTTCATGGATTTTCTTGCATTTCTTTGTTCTTCTACACCATTCTAATGAAAGATCATGAACACATAAACATACACACACAAAAACTCATGGTTTTGATGATGATGGTGGTAGAATTTCACCCAAAAACAACATGCATGTTGTTAATGGTGAAATCCAAGGAGTAAAACCTAAGTCAAAATCAACATAATGCCATTTTATACAAGTTTTGGGTAAAAATCACCACATGCATCCAAAGTTTTCTATCAAAAATGATTTTTGAACATTTCAAACTCATGAATGGTCTTCAAAACAACATGCATGTGATGATCTTCAAGCTTAGATGCTTGATGATCAAAGTTGTTGTTAAAAAGCTTTCAAATATGTTAATGAAAGATTTATTTCTAAATAAATATCTAAAAATCATTTTCTGACCTAATCTGATTTTTCCCAGATTCTCATCAACAAAATAAGATGCTCTGTAAATTTCCAGAAGATAATTCATTTTTCTCGAATTATTATAATTGATGCAATAAAATATGGAAATAAATCATATAAAATAATTCCAGAGGTCTATAAATCCGGAATAAATTTGTGGACGACCCCTATGGTGAATAATGACCTCTAATTAAATTTCATCAATTTATGTTACTGTTTAGTATGATTTTCCGTTTTCTTTTTGTTTGGGTATAATAAATCACAAAAACACTTTAGGAAGTGTGAAAATTGTATCTAACAATTTTCACAGATCTTACCTGTGGTGGGAGACTCAGAAACATAATTTCAGAATTTTTTTTCATCATGCCTTCCTATTTTTCCCAATTTTTGGTAACTATAATGGCCTAAAAATAGGAAAAATAGTTCTGATTATCCAAAATTCATGAAATTTTACCAGAACATCATGCTTTACAGTAGGAGGTTACATAAAACTTTTGATGATTTTTCTCTACTGTATACTATTTTTCTTCTATTTTCTAAGGTTAAATACACTTAAATATACATAAATACCCAAAACCGGATTATACAATATGAAAACCACTTTTGGTATTTTTTCCAGATTACTTACATTGTAAATGATGTTACAAAAATTTTTGGTAATTTATTTTAACTGTTTATTATTTATTCTTCAATTAATGATTATTTAAGGGGGTAAAACAAGGAAAAATAGAAATACCCACTGAAAAATATCTTTTATATTTTTCCCAGTCTAATTATGTATAATAACAGTTAAAAAAAAGTTTGGGGTAATTTTGGAAACTGTTTTCTATTTATTTCAATTTTTATTAGAATAAATGCTCAAAAATCATAAAATTGGGTTAAACAGTTTATAAATCGATTTTTATATTTTTCCCAACTCAATAATCTTTAATAAAAGTAATAAAAAAAGTTTGAGTAATTTTGGAAACTGTTTTCTATTTATTTCAATTTTTATTAGAATAAATGCATAAAAATCATAAAAAATGGTTAAGGAGTTTAGAAACCCATTTTTATATTTTTCACAGTATAAGTATGTGTAATGACAATACTATAAAAAGTTTGGGGTATTTTCTTAACTGATTTCTATTTTTCATGAATTTTTATATATTTAGAGAATTAAATATATGAAAAATGGTTATGCATATCCATAATCCATGAAAAATTATCTAGTAGTCTTTTAACACATTTAGAACCAAAATCTGAAGTTTGGTAATTTTTATTAACTGTTTAGTATTTTTCATAATTTTATGGTTATTCAAGAAACTAAAGTGGTGAAAAATAGATAGACAAATCAAAAATTCAAGAAAATTTATCTTGAGGTCTTTGACTTCAATTAAAACTAAAATGCAAAGTTTGGAAAATTTTAGAACTAAATTTATTTAGTTTTGAATATTTAATCATTGGAACACCTCTAAAATGTTAAATATTAACATTTCAATAATGGAAATTTTCCGATTAAATTGTTATATAACAATTGATTCTTTGAAACTTAATTTCCACAGAAAAATATTTATAATTTATCAATATTCAATTGTGACTCAGTATTGGCATAATTCTATTGTAGTAGTAAGTATACTAGTGTTACATCTCGATTAAAGACTCACTAGTAAATACCAATATTGTAGGAATCGGTAGTGGTACACGTGGAACATAGTCAAGGCACCATTTGCATCATCTCAATGTATTGTGAGTATTCACGCACTCCCCTATTTTCAGTTTTTATGTTTTGGGGTGGAAAAACATGTCCAGAAAAACTATTATTTGCATGTTGTATTTAAATTGATTTGTATCAAACATGATTGCTATTGTATTGCTATGTCTCTCTATGTATGTCTATGCAACACGAAACATGAGAACTTATCGTACTAAGGCCCTTCCCTTATCTCTAACCATTAACTCTTTGAGCCAATGGTCATTATGGATAGCGCTATTAGGAATTGACAACTCCTCACTCGCCCTATTGCTGGAGTGCATGATACCATATTCATCTATGGAACGATAAGCATAGATCTCGATAGGGCTTCGGTCATAGGTTTGGTTGAGACTCATTGTTTGCTCATACACATACAAACTCGTTTCTCGTTATAGCAATAAAATTGTTATCAATAATAGCAATCAACTGGTTTCTCATTATAGCAATGAACTCTATTTCTCATTACAACAACGAACTTTTACTAGTGGAAACTTATATACATGTTTTAGTAATGAAATTGTTTGCTCCTTGTAGCAACGAAATTGACAGCTCATTTTAGCAATGAAACTTGTTTACTCGTTTGAGTAACGAACTTTATCTTCCATGAGAATATGAATGTTGCATCTTATTCGGGCAATATACTTTATCTCTCATGATGACAAAGAATTTTGCTTTTACAAACTTATTTACTCATTTTAACAATATACTTGTATTATTGGAAGCTTTTATCAAAACTTTGATTTCAACCCATGGAACCAAGATTATTTTGTTTATTTGTGAGTACTCACCAACTATTTTATAGTTGACGCTCGTTTTACATGTTTTTTTCAGGAATTATCGAGTAAGTGGCACTTAGGGACACTTCACTATTAGGAGCATTTGCATGTGTTGTATTCCAATTTTCATTGTAATTTCTTTTCAAAGTTGTTCAAACCCATTGTAAAATTTTAATGATTTTTAATACTATGGTTGGTGTTGTCTTTTAACTTTTGCTATGAAACCCTTTATACTGCCACGCCTCGTGTTTCCGCTTTAGCGGGGTGTGACAACAAAGAAGAAGAAGAAGACGAGCACAAAGGCATTAGTGAAGCGTCTCATAGGCGTTGTGGCAGAGTTAACTTCTAAAGTAGACCGTGCATTACAGAAAAAAGATGTACCAGACACAAATGTTGAACCAGACAGAGGGTTTCAAGAGGAGGAAGAGATGATAAATGAAGAGGAGGAAGAAAAATATCAACATCATACATATTTTGACTATGATGATATCGGGACTCAAGGTTTGGAGGGGGAATTTTGGCCTACACCTACGCATGTTGAGCAGTCATCGGACGTGGGTGAAGATCACACAAAAGAAATGACTCCCATTGGTAGGCCGCAACGAAAGAGGGGTGTTCCATGGTTTCAGCGGACTCCGTTCACAGTGGTACAAAACTCATATTTTAAATTTGATATATTTTTAAAATATTAATGTATTGATAATTATTTAACATGTTAATTTTTTAGTTCCAATCCACACCAAAAGTGAAGAAAATCACCAAACCAAAGAAAAAAAAAAGTGGTGAAGAGTCCTGAAAAACCAAATGAAGACATTGTGAATGAAGAGAGTAATGATGTTTCAAATCATCTCCTGCTCGACAGTGTTGAAGCTGCCAGTACGTTGAGTTTTTGGAAAGAATGGAATTCGATCTCTGCCAACCTAATCACTAAGCATAGGCTGCATATGCTCACACTGGATGTCGACGTTTGGTCGAGGTTACTTGCAGTTACTGACACTGGGTGGTTACTTTCTTCGGTAACATTCGTTAAATATAATTTTTAACTACAATTTTAGATGATAATTTATATAAAAAACTGTAACATTTTTATCTTAAAATGTACAGCATATTGCGATATGGGGTGCCTTGCTCATGGAAAGACGGCCGACGAACGCAAGGTGGACGATATTCCCTCAAGAACTTAGTTTGCAAAAGGGAAAAACATATTTTCTTAGGAATATCGCAAATGGTGTCGAAGGCCATCCTAAATGGAAGGATGTGGATAAGGTTAGTTAAGTTTATTAATTATTTATTTTATATACGAAATGAATTAATGACTATTAATTTTTTTTTTGTTTGCAGGTTGTATTCCCCCTAATCATTCCTCATGTCCATTGGTTTTTGGCAGTGCTACATTTAGATACTTGGAAAGTAGACATCTATGATTCAGCACGATGTATGAATCACTTCACAAAGTACTACGTTGGTGGAGAATTCAAAAGTTTTGGGGATAGTCTAATTGAAGAGCTAGATGCGATTGAATACTGGAAGGATTTCCCTGATGAACACAAAGACAACACAGTTGTGGAGTTTATTGATATTGTAGATGCGCCACAACAAGAGTATATTAGTGAAAGAGGGGATTGTGGAGTATTCGTATGCATGTTTATGGAAATGATTGCTTTGGGGGTACCGGTGAAGAGTGATAAGCCATGTAGAGATGCAGGATTTCTCTACAGAAATAGGATGACAAATATAATTTGGGATACTAAATAACTTGATGTTTGGTAGTTTGTATACATTATTATGAAAGACTTGTTTTGAGTAGAACATTACAAATAAAGGATTAACGACTAACAAACATTACATAGAACATTACATAAAACATTACAAATAAAAGATTAACGACTAACAAACATTACATAGAACATTATGAATAAAAGAGTCGTCTACATGAAAAAGGGTTTTTTTCTAACCAGATTCCAAACGTCCGTATACTCGAACTCATTTTCATCAAACTGGCACAGATAGTATCCGTTCACGTATTCAAGAAGTTCTTCATCATTAGCATCAGAGCATAGCATTTTCTCATAATTGTAGCATCGATTGTACCATGTGACTTTAGTCTTTAAATCCATCCATTTACTAACAATATCAGGTTTTAGTCGTTGTTGTCCTTGTCCCACTTTAAAGTTGAACAAAGCTACTAAGCGGGACCATTCATCACCAACAAGGCAATTAAGGGGAGCCATTACCGGCAGACCCTCGTAAATAGTAATCCAACATCGTGTTAGGAGCAACACCTCTGTTGTCGTCTATGGAGATGCACCATTTGTTGGAGCAGAAGCATTAGACAGATTACCTGCATTAGAAGACATTGGTACATTGGATGCCATTTTATGAAGAGATCCGTTATCTCTAATTTAGACGTATAGATACGTGCTTTAATATATATATAAAATGATAGGTAACATGGACTGACAAGTCAGTAACGCGGACTGAGCATTCGCTTTGCGGACTGACAACGCAGTAACGCGAACTGACAAGTCAGTAACGCGGACTGAGCATTCTCTTTGCAGACTCACAAGTCAGTAACGCGGACTGAAAACGCAGTAACACGGACTGACAAGTCAGTAACGCGGACTGAGCATTCGCTTTGCGGACTCACAAGTCAGTAACGCGGACTGACAACGCAATAACGTGGACTGACAACCCCGTAACGCGGACTGACAACGCAGTAACGCGGACTAACAAGTCTATATAAAACGACAAACAACAATGTATCACTTCATTTAAGGTATTTTAGTTCATATGCTTTGTATGTTTTACAATGGGTTCAAACCGATGGACCGCTAACGAGTATTTCCTTCTAGCTCGTGCATATATTAATGTCAAAGAGAACACCAGTTTGGAGGATAGAATGTTTTTCATCCAACTAACGAATACCTTCAACACTGACGCTGAAACCACCATACAAAACCATCGCAACACGCTTGATATAGCTGCAAAATGGTATGAATTGAAAACGGAAGTTGTGTTATTCAACGATCTTTATAATAAGATTGAAGATGATCGTGTTAATGATACTGAGGAAGACATCTTGGAGGCGGCTAAAGAAGAATACAAATCCATTAGCAACAGACAGAGTTTCGAGTTTGAAGCCCCTTGGAATCTTTTGAAAAATGTACCGTTTTTTTAACTAGAACTGCATTTTATATTGTTCTTGTATTTCTTTATTTAAATGTAATATGGTATTTATCTTTTATTTTACAAAAAATATTTGACCAACAAATGTTACAAAACCATACGTTCAAAAAACATTATCTGACAAACAGGTTACGCGGACTGACAAATAAGTTACGCGTAATGACAAGACATTTACGCAGACTCGCAAGTAAGTTCTGCGGAATAATGTATATTAATTCCTTATAAATTGGACAACCATGACGAAAATTTACAAGGTGTCGAAAGTTGTGAAAATGAGTTCAGTCAATCAGGTATTAAGGAAAAGTTTCTCCAGCCTACCGACTTTTTTCCATAATCTGCAAAGAAGCAATCCTAACACCTTCACGTACATTACGAAAGATCAGTACAATCATTTCCAAATTTGTTTCGTGGCATTGGGATGCATGGTATGTAGTCCCTTATAGTAAATAAATATTTAGTTATTTCAAGTTGTTATATGCCTAATATTCTTATGTTGACTTACAGATTCGTACGTTTCTCACGTCTATGATACCAATCATATTCGTTGGTCAAGTACCTCTAATTGGGGCGTATGTAACATCCATGTACATTGTTGTTGCTTTAGATGAAAATCATGAAACCCTTCTCATAGCGTTTGCCTTGGGAACCATAAACTGTGACAATTCATGGTTATGGTTCATGAGGAGGCTTAAAGACTGTTTAGGTGACAATACAGAATTTGGTTTCATAAGCCATATGTCTGATTCTATAGACTTTGCAGTCCACAGAGTCTACCCTGATTCATATCATGGCTATTGTTGTAAAAATATAGCCGAGAAAATACGCGCTTCCATCGGAAGCAATACAGTCGTAGAGCAGTTGTTCTGGAAGACGTGTAAAGCGTATAATTTATCTCAATTTTATGCATGTTTGAACAATTTAAAAAATGAGGTTAATGCGAATGATCTTCATTGGCTTGACAATATTCCAATTGCAAAATGGGTACGGGCTTGTTTTCCAAGAGTACGTTTCAAAGTTAAATTCATTGACATTCCTGATGTTGTCAATTGGCTTAAAACAAACACGCATGAGTTTCCAATAACAACAATCATTGAAATTGTTCATGACTCGATGCAAGCAGTGTATCTTCGACGTGCTGCGTTTGGAGGTAATTATAAGTTATGACATCATTAAAATGGTGAATTGATATGTTATTATACGTTATGACATCACAAGTTTTTTTATTGATTCAGTTGATTTCACAGGGGATTTCCATAATCTTTTAACCCCTTATGCACTTAAGGTGATTCACAAAAGATTTATCCACTCGGATGGTTGTACGATTATGCATATTGTTGGCGATAGATATGAAGTGACTAAGTATTCAACAACCGAATATGTCCAATTAGACCGTGGTATTTGTAGTTGCGGTAAATGGCAAAAATGCGGTATACCTTGTGAGCATGCTATAGCTTCACTACACAGACTCGAAATTACAGAAATCCATCAAATGGTAAATTTAAAGTTAAGTACAGCGGTGTATCGAAATGCTTATCAAACTGAGACGGTCAATCCTATTCCAACCCTTAGGCATTGGGAAAAACCAGTCGAAAGTGTTGTGGTCTTACCTCCACGCCAATTCAATTGAACTTTATTGTATGGATCACAACGAATATTAGTTTGTATTCAGTTCTATGTTAACCGTACTTGTAATGGTCTGTTGGCGTTCTTTACTTTTTAATAAAAAAATGTTTACCTTTAAATAAATAATTGTATTCTCATAATTGTAATGTATGCATGAGAACGACTAGACAAAAAACTATGCGAACTGACAAACGCAGTAACGCGGACTGACAAAAACCTCTACGGACTGACAACAGCTCTCTGCGGAGTGGAAGAGACTATATATAGTCATGGATGGTCGTCGGATTTTTCATATAGAGTTATAATTTTTTTTTTAAATTTAAAATGACTTCATCTTCATCTTTGTATATTTGCTCGTGCAACAAAGTTGATTGTTTCTATTGTGATCCGATCGACCCTTTTCTTGCACCATCACCAAATTTAAGAGAGTCATATATGTCGGAGGATACTTTGCAACAACTACAATGGGTTGAAGAACAACAAAAAAAAAAGATAAAGACTCGTCTCGGGCTCTCACTGAACGTCGTGACCTCATTGCGGCGGAGTGCAAAGATGTTGAGGAAAGGATGACGATTACAAAAAAAAAATCAAAGATCATGAGGAATGGATTAAAAAAACGAAGAAGAATCTCAAACTGTCTGAAAAATGGATTGCTGACATGGATGCAGAAATGATAGAACTTGGTAGGCAAAAGGACCGTATGAAAGATAAAATAAGAATAAGGGACGACTACATAACAATGGAGAAAGAAAAGTATCCTTTGCAATTCCCTTAAGTTAATTACCGTTGTTTTTACGTTTACTATATGTTTCTAGTTTGTTGAATGTATTAACTTCGAGTATTCGTTATTATTCTACTAGTAATTATGCACTAATATAATCATAATATTACCCATCATCTTTAAAATAAACACACCAGCTCAAAGTAGACAAATTAGTGTCCTCTAAAACAAAACATAATTAATTATAAATACAACATCAATCATTCAAATCAAACGTTGAACAATAGTCTTCTCTCTGCGTCCCACTTGTCCAACGCGTCTCTTGTGTCCCGTGCGTCTCTAGCGTCTCCTGAGTCCCTTCTGTCCCTTTCCCTTTTCCTTTTGTGTTACTACCTGATGCCGCACTAGTTTTTCTAGCCTTTTTTTGTTTCTTTGGGACCAATGTCGGACAAGTCGCTGCATTATGTGTTGTACTATCACATCTACTACACCTTCTTACTATAGGTTCCTCACCTTGTGACGGAATATGATTTTTGTTTCTCGGTCTACCAGCTTGACGTGTATCCATTATCGGGGGTTTCACAACCATCATGTCAGCAGGAATCTCCCAATCACACGGTTCTAGAAGGGGGTAAACCGGCTCCTCATACGTACTTCGGTATGTTTCCATTTTGTAAGCATCTATAGCCAGATGTCCGAAGTTAGTTTTTTTCAAGTGCTTCAAGACCATTATCACATGACCACAAGGCAACCCAGTTCCTTCCCAATATTTGCATGTATAAGTCTCTTGCCTCAGATCAACTATGCCACCATGTTTGAAATCATGAACTTCATAAAGTGCATCTGAAACACCAGAAACGGACCATCCTGTCGTACGCTCTTCATTTTTACTAACTACTTTTTCAGCCCACTCGGTTAGTACTGTTGAACGTTTCCCTATAAAGAAGATATATATAATTAACTAATTATTCGACCTAATTAAAGTCAAAATAAAATTCATACCTCCTTCGATGCGACGCTTGTTACACCATTCCTGTGAAAGACGTCGGAAGAACTCAAGAAGGGGTATTATAGGCATCTTCCTTGCATCTATAGATAAATCATTCATGGACTCTGCACTGTTCGAGGTCATGTAATCGTAACGTTTCAACGGTGAATATGCTCTAGTCCATTTAGCACGGGGAATTTCACTTAGATACGTTGCTACTTGCGGCCTAATAGAACTAAATCTATACCACAATTCTTCAAAAACATTTCTTTTGTAAGCTTTCACAAGCCTCCAAAACAACACTTTTGTTTTATCATTTTTCCCGAACTTGTGTACTATGTTTCCTAGTATATGAAAAGCACACAAGCCATGATGAGCATGTGAAAAAACATTTTCAATACTAACGCGAATTGCATCGACCCTATCAGTTACAAAAGTCAATTCTTGACAATCACCAACACATTCATACAACTTTTCAAGAAACCATGTCCACGTAAGACCACTCTCTTTTTTGCATATTCCGTGTGCAAGGGGCAGTATCTGGTGGTTCCCATCCATAGCTACTGCATGCAATATGGTTCCCTTAAAATCACCCTTCAAATGGGCACCATCCATAATTATAACTTTACGACAAAAACTTTTGAACTCTCATATCTGCAATATATAAAAATGGAACACATAAACACTCTATAATTTGTTTAAAAAAATTATATATTAAATAACAACAAGTTTTTTGTATTTACCGTGCTCCCAATGGCATAAAAACAACACTCGAAACAATCTTCAGAATCTGTTTGAATATGCGCAACTGTACCAGGATTATGCCTCTTCAAATTGTGAAAATAAATAGGAAGTTTGGAAAAACATTCTTCAGAGGATCCCAACAACAGTTCCATAGCATATTGTTTTTCACGCCAAGCTTGTTTGTAATCTACGTTGATTTCCAGCAAAACATTCAAATCCCTTGATATTTCATTAGGCCTCCAAACCTTGGAACGAGTTTTTCCCATAATCATGCAATATAGTACCCATCACTTTTTTATTAGCATGCTTATGATTAGGGTGTATCTGTAATGATGAACATGTGTGCACGTTGTTGAAAGTCCTGATTTCAAATTCATCAGTGGGATCAAGGAGTTTTGCATACAAACGCCAACTACAGTTCTCAATTTCACAATATACCTCATAACGATTTTTGTTAGAGTGTTTGGTCTTGAACTGAAACTTTTCTCTGGTTGCCTTAAGACTCAAAGCAAAAATTAGTTGTTGTTTGTTATCATATGTTTGACGAACAAACATATCATCATTTGGACCTAAACTGTGAAATGGTCCGGGTTCAACAATAGGATCAGGACAATCATGTATGGGAGGCATACCGTAAAATATGTCTGAAGCCTTTTTCCCGTGTGTGAACTCATTTTCTGACCATCCTTCATTTCACTCTTCACCATCTAAGAAAGTTTTGTCAGTCAGTCTTCCAAACTCATATAAATTTTTTTCTTCAACCATATTCAGTGCCACAGTTTCTTCTTCTGGACACTCTTCAACATTATCAGATACAATGTTTTCAACCTTGTATGGTACAACTTTCACAGCTGCTTTTGTCTATTCGACCAATCCCTGAAACACCTCTATATACAAATGCACAATCTCCTTCGTTTCAGAAATTACATTTCTGAGTTGATGAACATCTGCTTCATCTAAAATATTCATCACATACCCATGAACCGGGTATTGAAATGACAATGATATATTACTATTGAACACATTAGCCTTACTTTTGACCAAATTAAACAATATTCGACAATCAAAATTAGGCGGAAGCAGTAAACCCAAGTTGTTTAACTTTCGTCTAACGTAGGTGTTAATCACATTACTTATCTGCCAAAAACCTCCAGTACATAAAATAACAAAACTCATATTTGGTTTTGAAAATCAAATGAAAACGAACTGATCTATCGACCAAAATGAAACAAAAATATGAAAAAGAAACTTTTGTATCAGAAAACTCTTCAAAATGCTGCTCCAACCACCCATTCCGCGGAGGCATTACTCTCTCCGCGGAGCTCCGCGTTGACCTCTCCACGGGGGTATTTTTGAGATCCAAACAGCTCCCTCCGCGGAGGTTATATTGTATCCGCAGAGACCCATTCCACGGAGCAGTATTAAAAAGGCTAATAACCCATTTTTTCGACCACTACGCAGAGATGACGTCATTCCGCGGAGGTCCACGGAGGGTCCTCCGCAGAATGCATGTCTATAGGTGGAAATTTCGTTTTTTGTGTCTAAATTTATAAATTTACCCTTATATTATGTCTATTAATGGTATTTTCCCTATGATTTTTCACTACTTTTTTTTTAAACTCTGACAATCCTTATTGTTTCAATTTTGGTCCCTAATCAATATACAAATTTCAATTTCGGTCAGTGATCAATGTACAAAGACGATTTCCCCTTGTTTTTTTTATTATTTTTATATTATTTTATATTTATTAATGGGGTTTTCTAAAAGTACCATCCTCTTTTTCCATTTCTCCCTGATATGACTTTTTGTCTTTTGTTGTTTTTTTGTTTTTTCCTATTTTGTTTTTTGTTGCTTTTAATTCTTTTATAATATTATTATTGTTATTATTATTATTACTATTATTATTATTATTATTATTATTATTATATTTTAATTTTATTAATATTATTTTTATAAATTTCGCATAAAAGTTTTACATTTGGACGACATTATAAATTCGAACGGTTATATGAAATCGGACATTATAGATTCAAATGACTATTTTATTATTAATATTATTATTATTATAAAATATTTTATAAATCGGACATTATGAATTTGAACGACTATATAAAATCGGAACAAAAACAAAGTTTATCTCTATTAATTACGGGTATTAATTGGTATGGTATTATCATTACGTGATGCGTTATGCGGATTGAAATAATTTAGTCGAGCACTATACTATGTTTCTAATTTTATATAGCTGTTCGAATTTATAATGTCCGATTTATAAAATGTTGTTCGATAATAATAATAATATTATTATTATTATTATTATTATTATTATTATTAAAATATAAAAAATATTAAAAAACGATTTTATATAGCTATTCGAATTTATAATGTCGTCCGAATGTTAAAAATTTGTGTGAAATTTATAATAATAATAATAATAATAATATAAATTGAAAAATAATTAAAAATAACAAAAATAAAACAAAAAAAGAAAAAAAAAATGATGTCAAATCAAATGTCAAAAAATTGATTTGATTGAGGGGGTAAATTTAGATAAGGGGATATTTATAGCACAACTATTATTAATTTAACACCACCACCTGTCCCTTCTTTCTCCATCCTCCTTGGTCACCACGTCTCCTTTGTTTCCCTACACCTATAGAAGAATGATTATCTGAATTTTATTATAATTCTTGAAATATACATAATCAAATTTTCTTGAATTGTAAACCACATTTCCTACAAAAGACACTAGTTTTGAATCGATGGTGTCAAGTTGTTTATTTAACCCTCCACACTGCTAGAAAACGTTAATAAATTATGGGGATAAAGGACGTGTGTTAGCAAAATTAGTTGGTAGGTGGTAACAGGTAACGGTTAGTAGGTAGCGTTTGATTTTGGAGCGTTTTGTTTAGGCTAAAAACTAAACACTCCTGTCATCGAACGAGACTTTTTCTTTTTTACTAGCGTTTTCTTAAAAGCTAGAAGCTCCCAAACGCTGCGTGCCGAACACGCCCAAAATATGGATAAGAGCTATCTCGTAAAAATTTGAATACGGTTTAAAATGATATCTACAACTAATTTTACTAAATTACGATAAACTTTAAAATAAGAAACTGACTGAAATTGAATGAATTACGATAAACTTTAAAATAAGAAACTGTTTGAAATTGAATGCGTATTAAATTACATTAAAAAATGGCTAATTGTATTTAAGTACCACTAATTTTATTAAGAGAAATTATTATATATATATATATATATATATATATATATATATATATATATATATATATATATATATATATATATATATATATATATATATTAAAGTTATGGAAGAAAAGAATAGTAAACTTGGGACATTTTGTCCAGGTCTTGATTTATATATCCGGTCCCTATACTTCTTTAACTAATTTATTTATGTCCTTTTGTTTGTGTTCCATTCAACTTCCCATTTTTTTGGCAGAATTGATCCCTGTATTATTATTGGAAGTTAGGAATACTAAATTTGGATGCTTTTTGGCAACTTTGCTCATTATTCTTTACCCATTTTGACATTTTTCATCCTTGCAATCAATATTTTTACAAGGTTTGGTCTCTTGATTTACATATCCGGTCCTTGCACTTCTTTAACTAATTTATTTTATATATATATATATATATATATATATATATATATATATATATATATATATATATATATATATATATATATATATAAAAGTTGTGGAAGAAAAGAATAGTAAACTTGGGATACTTTGTCCAAGTTTGGTCCCTTGATTTACATATCCAGTCCCTATACTTCTTTAACTAATTTATTCATGTCATTTTGTTTGTGTTTCATTCAACTTCCTATTTTTTGGCAGAATTGGTCCCTGTATTATTGTTGGAAGTTAGAAATACTAAATTTGGATGTTTTTTGGCAACTTTGCTCATTATTCTTTACCCATTTTGACACTTTTGCTCTTTGCAATCAATATTTGTACACTTTTTTGGAACCTTTTAATATTTAAAGTTTGACCACAAAACTTTAACGGTTTAACAAATTTGATCCCTTTTCTAAAAAGTTGCTAATTCCTACCCCTTTACTTCTTTAGCCATTTTTAGACTTCTGGTCCTTGCAGTCAAAACTTTTACATTTTTTGTCCGGGGCAAAGCCCGGACTTTTCATCCTTGCACTTTCTATGTCTGTCATATTTATCAATTCGGAAACAACATTGAAAGTTTCTGGCCCTCACGTAGCGGTGGTAACCTTTCTAGTTGAATATGAAACTAGAAAGGTTTCCTAGCGTTGCGGGGATTGTTAAAAGTATAGTACATTCGCCCATTAACAAATGCATAGTAATCAAATATGTTCTATTGCAAGATAAACAGGATGTGCAACAAGAGCAACTACCATTTATTAAACAAATTAATAAAAGTAATAAAAAGGGTATGAATAATGAATTCAACTGTTCTAGCATTGTAATAACCAACTACCTTTCTTAAGCAGATACCAACTTCCATATCACTAAATTAATAATACTATCTTTTTTTTTTGCTTTTTTTTTTTGGAAAAAAGAAGATTCACTGATTCTGCCACCCGTGGATAGAGAGAGAGAGAGAGTAAGTTAAATGCAAATATATCAATGTACTTAACTTATTTTTATATTACTTCCATTCAATTATATTACAAAATTGTACTTTCAATTTAAGAATATCTACCAAATTAATATATATATTAAAGATATGAAAGTTAGGAATAATAAACTTCCTAAGTGTTTGGCAAGATTGGTCCCTAAGGTTATGTATGTTTGCTCCTTTTTTTTTTCAATTTTTTTGTCACTTTTGGTCCTCCAACTTATGTTGGTTTTAAAAAACTACTTACAACATTGACCCTTCACCTTTATGCTTTTGTTCACAAACAACCCTTTCACTTTCGTTTGAATTTTTCATAACCCTCGCATTTTATTACATATTATTAGTATTTAGTCTTTTGGTGGAAATGGTCCCTCATTATTATTATTATTATTATTATTATTATTATTATTATTATTATTATTATTATTATTATTATTATTATTATTATTATTATTGTTGTTGTTGTTGTTGTTGTTGTTAGACAAAATTACACGATTGGTCCCTGTGGTTTACCAGATTTAACATATTGAGGACAACGATGGAAACCGAAATCACTCTTTTACTCCTAATCCGATTTTTTATTAATTTATATTTCTCTTTTTGGTTTTAAATTAATGTTTTATTTATTAGAAAATACTCACCCAATACCATAAAGCCACCCACCAGCTGTCATCACCACCACCACCACCACCGCCAAAATTACAGAAATGGTCCATATGGTTTACCCATCGTCACAAATTCAGTCCCTGCTACCTTAAAAGACCAAATTACCCTCACATTAATGGACAAAAAGCAACAGTCTATATTTTTCGGATTGGTTTTCGGCCGCTGCCATACATGACTATAAAGTTCAATTTGTGAGACCATTTCTTTATTTTCCTCATTTATTGCAAGAAATATTGATTTAGATTTCTTTACTTATGTAATTAGATGACATTGTTTATCTTCCTTCAACACCGGGGAATCTTTTCTAGTTATAACATTATGATTTCAAATTTATCTTATTAGGGCATTGTACTTTGAAAAAATTGATTTGGGAATGAAAACAAACCACAAATGTCTTTCACTAACTTGTTGAACCTCTTCAGCCACAACTTTTGTTGGAAATAATATATCAAGAAAATTGTGAAAAACTTATATTTTTTTTCATTTTAGAAAAAGTAATTTAAACCTTTCTAACATATTATCATGTTCCTCTAATCAAAACAACATAAATGGGTCCAATAGAGAATAGATTCACAAACTATCATGCAGTTGATTTGGGTTCTGCTTTTGGAATTCTAGGATATAGTCATATCAACATGAATGGGTATTCTTTATTTTTTATTTTTAAATTCATTTCTTTTTTTTTATTAAATATTTCATGAATTATTAATATTTGCTTCACACACACATATAAAGCCACCAAAATAAAAAAACAAAGGTAAGCAAGTAGCTTACCTCTATCAATTTGCCAAAGGATGTCGAAACAAAAAAATAACCCATAATCATGATTCCTCCAAAGAAGAAACCAACTGTAAATAATACAAATAACTTGTTATTTTTATAACTCGAACATTTCACTAAGTTATAAAAAAATGCTTCAATATTTAGAATAGTGGTTGCTGATTCCCATCAGACCACAAGTTCAACGTACAATGTTTTATCATATGATCCGTCATTGTACAGTAGAAGTTGGTGATGCACAGTGAGTGACTTGTAAAATGACATAAAAGCAACACCACTGTAAATTAGGTGGTTTTCTGACAATATAATAAATTAAGGCAAGAGATAGGAACTGGCCACATACCTTCATTTGTCACTCAAATTATCTCAACTCTAAAAATTGAATTTTATTAATATAATAACAATGTGTAGGGCAATATGTTCTAAAACTGTAAAAAATTGATTTTATTAATATAAAAAGTGTGTAAGGGAATATGGTCCTAAAAATGCAAAATTTTACTTTTTTAAAATTCCTTATGCAAAAAATATCAAACCATTACCCACAAAAAACCAAAATAAAAAAATAAAGCATACCTATATAAATCTTAGGGCTTGCTGATATCAAGCCTTCACATAATTCGTTTGGCCTTTATTTGCAAATTTCTTTGTATCAAAGTCTACATACCATACCTAAATCCACAAACAAACAACCATCTAACAAAATTAGAAATTTAGATGTCAATATGAACTTTCACGTTGAATTAGTCAAAAAGTATCACTAATTTCAACAAACTGTGAGATTGTGCTTTTATTAGATGTAACCATGTCATCAATTCATAATTCTATTTTTGTTGTACATGGGAATGGGTTTAATTTTAAATTATCCAGTCAGTGGTATTTTATTTGACCTTATGTCTTAGCTTTGCCTTTTCTTTTGTTTGGCTTAGTGAATCAGTTAGTTTTCTTCATATATATATATATATATATATATATATATATATATATATATATATATATATATATGTTGGTATGATTCCATGAGAACATTAGTAAATGTTGAAGATAAAATGATGTGTTACCTCAAACTGTTGTCCTTCATGATAAACATCAGCTTGTAATGTGACTCTTGGTTTTGTCTGATATTTGGAAAAAGCATCATAGAGCAAGCACCTGGACCATTAAACGTCAAGTCCTTGTTTCTTAATTCCATTAAAACTTTAAAAAATAGAATGCTAGTAAGCTTTTATAATAGAAATAAAATTTATAAAAATAGAATAAAAAAAACTAACATTTTCTTCATCATCAGTCAATAATTTTCTTCTTGGGTTTTGTTTTTCCTCTACTTCTTCTTCATCCGGTTCTGAGTAAGGATTCACAAACACTGATACACTACCTATCTTGATTCTTATATAGCGCGGATCACCAACTGATGCTACAGTTACAATGAATCCTTCAATTATTACAAAGGTCACAGTTGTTCTTGACAGTTGAGCTGCAATCATTCATCACCATATCTGATCTCAATTGAAACTTCATATTGAGAGCAATTTTAAGTTTTTATAATAGTGAGGCATTTCAAACAAATCCTACGAACATCATTGAACACTTGGTCTGCATAACAGAGGTATACTTTGTAACTCCTTTCCATTGATTCTTTAAAGAAAATAATTTTTTTTGACATAAACTACTTCCCACCAAAGACTCCAGTGTAATACTCTTGACGTTCAATTTCACCTACAAATGAATACACCGTGACCTATAATAAAGTTTTAAAGTGATTTTAATGGGTTCCAAAGTTTTCCCAGTGCAAATTTCCAACTATTGGAGACCTAAATTAATGTAAAATGACTATTTTGTCCTTCATTTTGAATAAATAGAGTATAAAAGAGAAGTTATTTATATACATAATGGTCATTCAAATGACCAGAGTATTTGGTCTTTTTGGTTATATTCTATAATCATAATCTATATATAGTTAATACAACATGATCCACATAGATTTTTTGAAGTGATTTAAATAAGTTCCTATAAGAATCTTTTCTAGAAAATGTCCAAGTACTTTTCCTAAGCACAAGTTAGCTATTAGAAGTTAAATACATGTAGTTTTATTCGTGAGCTAGGTAGAGGGAGTTAGCGGTAGTTCTTTCTGCAGTTGATAGCGGAGAGTGATATGGAGTTTGCCTTAGGAAAACCTAGGATGAGATTTAGTGTTGGGAGCCTTATGTGCAAGGGGATGTCGTATGGATATGAGTCACTTGGTGGAGTCAAGGCAATCCTTGAGAAAAGTATGAATATATGTTGAAGGTAGTGTGGGCCCGTACTACTAGAAGCAGAGGATCTATACTTGATTCAAGGAGAGCTGCGAGGAAACCAGGAAGCTTATGGAGTTTGTAATTCCTCGGTATATATGTTGATGTGTATTCTGATGGTTTGTCTGGTCTATTTTTAGTATGGTGAAATTGAGAGGTATACTTGTGGCAGTTTTGGTGCTGGGGAGGGCTCGAGCTCAGGTTCTGGAGCCGGGCAGCTAGATGAGCAGACGAGGGAGTTCATCTCGTCTGGGATTACGTGTAGTATTCTTGAGCAGCCTCCTGTGATCTTTAGCACGGTCAAGGAGGGCATTCTGGAGATTCTGGATGAGCAATTGAGCTCGTTTTGCTCTGAGATGGTGGCACTAGTGGGAGCATATTCTTTGACATTTAGGGAGTTCCGGGTATGTGGGGCTCCGGACTACCACAAGGAGAAGGACCCGATAGTCAGCCGGAGGTTGTTAACGGATGTTGCTAATGCCATCCGCACTAGCAGTTTCCCTGATGAGGAAAATGTTAGGCTTGCCTCCTATCTTTTGAAGGAAAGGGCACGATACTGGTGGGAGGAGGTAGGCCGTGCAGTTGTGTAACAACCCAAAAATCATGACCAAAAATTTCATTTTAATTATTAATTAAAGAACAAGTTACTGAAATCATCCCTGTGGTTTGGCAAAAATTACGTGTTTTGTCCTTAACATTTTTTTGCACTCGAACCATCCCTATAATTTTATTTTGTTGCGTCTTTGGTTCCTATCAGAGGTGAAAAGACTACATTGCCCTTATTTATTTCTTTTTTAATTAATTTATTGTTCATTTATTATTAATCTATTTAAAAACTATCAATTAATTCATAATGGTCCCACCACCCATATCCATCCCCTTCTTCCCAAAGACACTACCACATCCGTCATCAAACCCCACCACCACCACTTTTGACGTTAAACACAACCACTTATGAAATCAAACACCGTCGTCATCGTCACTGCTGCCATCGACCACAAACACCTCCACCTCCAACTCTACCAGTCTAAAAACAAAACCCAAAAATCATGCCCATAAATCATGAAATCGATGTGCTTAAACCCATAAATTAAACCTGCATAAAACAAATCAAACCTAAAACACTCATTGATTCTCTAAAATTCAAAAGAAAATCTTGAATATGTTCTAATATTTCAAAAGGGTTTTTATAAAATCTCTAATAACAAAACTCTTAAAGTTACAGAGTGCGATTTCATCTAGAATTACCGTCGCAGGAAGAAACAGAAGCAACAGTGGTGGAGGTGTAGTAATGGATGTGTGATGGTGGCTGGTCGGCGATGAGGATCGAGTGGAATTGAGAGAAATGTGGATTGGGGAAGGAGAATGACGATTTAGCTTTTTCAACAAGTAAGAGAGGGTGGGTAAGGGGAAGAGATGGATTTCTTAACCATGCTCTGATGAGTATACTAATGGACTTCAATTCTCAAACATGGATCCGATGAACTACAACCCCCAAACCAAATCCATCAATTGAAATAGCATTTGAATGATATAGGGAAATAAATAGAGGATTACGGTAGATGTAGGGTTCGTTTAATGGTGGCTTACTCGTTACATATATCGCCGACGAGTATCGTTGTTGTGACCGATGGCCTCTTCCGACATGGCGACGGTAAATGATGTAGGCTCGTAAGGTTGAAAGAAACACATATATGAAGAGGGAACTAGGGAGGAGATGGTAAAGGGTGTGGGATAGGGCCACCCTAATTAATATTTATGGCCTACAGGGACCAAATACGCAACAAAATAAAACTATAGGGACGGTACGAGTGCAAAAAAAATGTTAGCGATCAAACACATAATTTTTTCCAAACCATAGGGACGATTTCGGTAATTTATTCTTAAATAAAACCATAATTAACAAATCATCTCATCAAAACATAAGTAATATTATCTCATATCAAAACATCTGTCAAATATATCAGAGTAACATCCCAGGCAAAAATATCATGGTGTGAGCAATGCAGTCATCCCGAGCTCTTCTCTTTGCTACCGGAAGTACCTGAAACCCAAAACTGAAAATTGTAAGCATGAAGCTTAGTAAGTCTCCCCAAACTACCACTGAATACACATAAGACATAATTACATATAAACATATCGTGGGCCCCGCCCCTTCATCGGGCCCCACCCGACATCGGACATAGTCTGACATTGGGCCCCGCCCCGCATCAGACATAGTCCGGCATCGGGCCCCGCCCGACATTGAGTAAAGCTCGGTATACATATAAACATATCAACAAATACACATAAATAATCATATAACATAAACATATAAACATTCATTAGGCCCCGCTCGGCATCAGACTGAAGTCTGAAAGCATACTAACATTCCTCGAGCATTGCCCGACATCAGACCGAATCCGGAAACATATAAATACAGACACATGCAAGAATCACGAAGACGTCAAGCATATAAACATTCCTCGGCATCGCCATACATCGGACCGAAATCCAGAAAGCATATAAACATTCATCGGGCACCGCCCGTCATTGGACCTTACTCCGAAACATACTAACATACATAAACGGGCCGACATTGGTGCCTTTGACCCGTTCTTATAGGAGGAAGCTCACCTCAAATGTCAGATGATAACTGAAACATCTCTGCCCCGAAATCAGCTCTACCGACTCCCTAAACCAAAACAACCCCTTAGCTGCCATTTCTTACCCACATCTCTTAAGGTCAACCATGGTCAAAATCAAGTCTAGGTGAAATCAAAGTCAACGCTCCAAGTTGACTCAACTCGTCGAGTTTACCCTTCTACTCGCCGAGTTCCTATGAACCACATAATCATGATTTCGGGATCCAACTCGTCGAGTCCATCCTTGAACTCGCTGAGTTCTTCCTTACAACAGAATCGGGACACTTCACTTCAACTCGTCGAGTCCATCCTTGAACTCATCGAGTTCCTCAGTTTGTTTGCTCATTCTTAGCTCATTAATCCATTATCCTTCAGATCTGAACCCTAAACTTCAGATCTCGACTGAAAATGCCTCTAAAAGGGTAAAGTTTCCAACTTTACCAATTAATACATTTCCTAAATGAAATAAGTCCAAACCCTAACCTAAATGGCCAAAATCTAAATCCCAACTTCACCAAAACTACAAGATAGACCATGAGGTCATAGATCTGGACTCCTGGGACGAGAGGATCACATAAAGTCTCAGCTTTCTCTGCATGCATGGCCTTTAGAAGCTCCAAAAGGCCAAAATGATGGTCTAAAGGTTGCATGGGACTTCCATGGCCATAAAGTTGGCACCTTTATGCCATGAAAATCCCTCAAGACCTTAGATCTGAAGTATTCTCTAATTGGGAAGTCCAAATCCCAAGAACCATGACCTTTGGACCAAAAACAAGCAAAATAACCCTAATAGAAGATCTAATCAACTACAAAGCAAGTTTCAAGCTTTATACCATCAAAATGTCGTGGATGAAACAAGGGTTCTGAATCTATAAGCTTCTTCTTGTGTCCTCAAGCTTCTCCCTGTTCCAATAGCTTCAAAACACACACTAAATCACTTAGCTCATAAACACTCAAAATACGATTCGGGTATCAAGATTTAGGGTTTGGGACTTGGAGGCTGGAAATGAGGCCAACATGAAAGGTTTAAGACGCTTAAATAGGGTGCAAACCCGAAAATTACGGTTTCCCCTCTGTCAGCATACTCGTCGAGTTGAGGCCTCTTGACTCGTCGATTAGGTTACTTAAATCACGCGTCCCATATGATCTCTACTGGACGAGTTTGGGGCTTCCAACTCGTTGAGTTTATCTTATAAATTGAATAATTAATAAATTAAATATGTACCAGGAACCAGGCATTATAATTCTCCCCCACTTGTCTTAGACTTCTTCCTCGAAGTTTGTTGCCTTAAATAACTCTGGGTAATGTTCCCTCATCTCCTCTTTTGGCTCACAAGTCCATTCTAAACCCTTACGGTGCTGCCATTGCACCTTCACCAACTGTACAACCTTGTTCGTCAAGGTTTTCATCTTCCTGTCGAGGATGGTTACTGGTCACTCGATGTAATTCAGGTGGTCGTCCACCTGAATATCCTCCAAAGTCACAACTATGAAATCGTCCACTAAACACTTCCGCAGCTAGGAGATATGAAAAGTACTATGGATCTAACTAAACTTGGCTGGCAGATCCAGTCAATATGCAACCCGACCCACTCGAGCCACAACCCTAAACAGACCGATATACCTGGGACCCAGCTTGCTCCGCTTCCTGAACCGGATGACACCTTTCCAAGGTGATACCTTCAGGAGAGCCATATCTCCCATCTAGAACTCTAAATCCGATCGACGCTTGTTGGTACAACTCTTTTGTTGACTCTGAGCAGTCTGGAGCCTGCTCCGGACCTACTGGATCATCTCAGTGGTCTTGAGTACCACCTCAGTACTCCCCATGACTCTCTAACCGACCTCACCCCAACAAATCAGGGTGCTACACTTCCTTTGGTAGAGCATCTCAAAGGCAGGTCGATTTATGTCGGCGTGATAATTGTTGTTATATGAAAAGTCCGCTAACGGAATATACGTATCCAAACTGCCACCGAAATCCAATACACATGCGTACAACATGTCCTCGAGAGTTTGAATCATCCTATCACTCTCCCATCCGTCTAAGGGTGAAAATTTGTGCTGAAATGAAGATGAGTTTCAATCTCGTCATGATACTGCTTCCAAAATCTGGAAGTGAAGAAAACATCACGGTCAAACACAACCAAAACCGACACTCCATGACGTGCCACCACCTCGCGTATGTAGATCTCGGCTAGCTTCTCAGCCGATATACTCTCCTAGATCGGGATGAAGTGTTCACTTTTGGCCAACCGATCCATGATGACTTAAATCGAATCCATTCCACGTGCAGTCCTGGGAAACTTTGTGATGAAATCTGTGGTGATGTCTTCCCATTTCCACACGAGAATCTCTAATGGCTGCATCTTGCCATGAGGACGCTGGTGCTTGGCCTTGACTCTCCCTGCAAGTCAAGCATCTCTCCACATACCAAGCTATGTCCCGCTTCATGCAGGGCCACCAATAATCAGGGCAAAGATCCTGATACATCTTCTTCGCCCCGGGATGAATGGAGAACCTCGACTTGTGGGCCTCCTCCATCAGAACCTGGCGTACACCACCCCAGTAAGGAACCAGACCCTCCGATGCAGGGTCTGATGGGTTTTGAGCATGCTAACACTCCTAAGGTGTACATGCAACCCTAAATACCTTGAATCTATGTTTTGTCTATTATACATGCAAACTTGAACTTTCCAAGGTATTACTTTAACTAGCATTCAAAACTTGATACTTGGGTAATAAAACAAGTTAGATAACATACCTTTTCTTGTAGCTTGTTGGAAACCTTGAACCTTTATCCTTTAAGAGCTTAGCACCAATAGTATGAATGCCTCAACTGGGATCACAACACATCTAAAACAAATGATAACTTGAGAAGAGATTCCTTGCACACACAAATCGACTAGCCCTCTAGTATTCCACTTAAGTGCTCTTAGGTTTCCACTAGTGCCAATTTCATGAGCTAGAGGGGTTCTTATATTGTGTGGCAAACTAGGGTTACACCATGTAAACCCTAATGACTTTCCATATCCCTCATGCTCCATGGGTTAAAACCTCCATGATGTATCCATGGGTTACCACATGGAATTAGCCCAACATGAAGAACTATGGATCATAAGCCCACTTTATAAGAATGAATGATTTACCAAATCAACCCCTTATATTTAATTAGTCTCTTTGGATCACAAAATTAATTCCAAATTAATTCTTAATCAATACTAATTAAATAATATGATTTCATATTATTATATTAGAACTTATAATATTTTAAAAAACCATAAATAACTTCCTCTCAAAAGTCCATCCTCTCAAATTGTCCTGATGATATGCGACCCAAATGGACCATGCTATTCTCAAGTCAAATACATACCAATTATAGTTATATACTTAGACACTAATCAAACAGTATCCCACTTAGATAAGTCTATTAACTATTATTGCAAGTACGACTCCACAACCCGACTAGCAATCATAGCTTTTAAAAGCTACTGTCGAACTCTGACCTAGTAAATGACGTGTCCATTAGATAATGGATCATATATTCCTCTATTCTAGATATCATATGGACTAAGACATGGATTATAATCATTCTCTCTGTCCATCTGTTTTTTCTCGATCTCCGATTTATGACAACTGACTAATTGAACAAATCAAATCAGTCCAGGCCTGATGTCATTAATAATCATCGAGGGGCTCACAAATATCGCTTTTATCCCTCCAAGGGTAAAAGAAATGGATAAACTTCAACTCGTATGCTTGCTTGTAATTACTCATAAAATTACACACAACGATATGTTTTATAATATCCAAGTTACTGGTGCATTTACATATGTTAATGTGCAACCGACTCGCAACTACAACTCACACGTTTCCGTTTGAAGAATATAAGATATTATCGTCTCATGATCACTCGTGATAAAATCCTTGAAGTGATTCAAATGAGCATGGGTTGAATCCAATACTCGAATCTTATTTCAAGAGTACTCATGAACACTGCAGCCACCTTGTCCTAGAAAAACTACAGACCCATTCATGAATGTCTTGCCTCAATACCTACTTCCAAAGTATGATCGACTGTGGATGGTTTGAATAACATAGTTATTCGGGAAGTCAAAACATGAAAAGTCAAACACAATAATAATACTAATCCTATATGGCCCCAAAACTTTTGAGCCATATTGATTATGATGGGTTTTGGTCATAAGACAGCTTATGTGCTCATACAAACCCTAATGCTTGGATCTAGGTTTCTCTATTGTACATGCTTTGAATCCAAGACTATAAACCCTAATTCTAGCATATGGAAATCAATATTAACATATAATTAGGTTTAAGATATTACCTTGATTGTTATGTAGCAATAACAATCCCAATTCCTCCTTTGAATTGACTTTGGAAGGCTTAGAGTCACAAGTGTCACTCCTCTAATGGTTCACAAACACCATAAGCAAGAGGATGAAGAGGAGAGAGGTTAGAGGCTGCCCAAAAACGTGTGAAACCCTAGAAGGTTGCTTGTTCACGTTTTTGAGGCATAAGGGGTCTTTATATAGTGAGGCTATTAGAGTTATCTAACAAGGAAACCCTAATTTGGTTGCTTAAGCCCTAAGCAACCCATGGAGCCCTTTTCTTAAAGCCTTGGACGACTTCATATGGGCTTCCCCATTAGAATTCGTCCACCTTATAATAAAAGGCAATCCATGGCCCAAATTGCAATTATCTTATAATTACAATTCCAGTCCCTTAAGTTTAATTAATCTCTTTTAGTCACAAAACTAATTACCAATTAATTATTGACTAATATTAATTAAACAATATGATTTCTCCTTTAATATATTATTCTCATAATATATTAATAAATCATATTTAATCCTTTCTCTCCATAATTCATCCTATCAAGTTGCTTTGGTGAAGGCAACCCAAAAGGACCATGCACCATCGGGTCAAGTACATACCAAAATAGTTATGGACTTAGACACTAATCCAACAGTCTCCCACTTGGA
Source organism: Lactuca saligna (assembly GCF_052625555.1). Classification (NCBI taxonomy): domain Eukaryota; kingdom Viridiplantae; phylum Streptophyta; class Magnoliopsida; order Asterales; family Asteraceae; genus Lactuca; species Lactuca saligna. The sequence goes on along the minus strand of NC_136417.1, from coordinate 171,598,229 downwards.
TAAGTCTAATAACTATTCTGCGTATGACTTCGGATCCCGATCTGCAATCGTAGCTTTCCAAAGCCGCTGTCAACTCTGATCATATCAAATACGCGTGTCCTTTAGATAAGGGATCATATATTCCTCCATTCTAGATATCATATGAGATATGATTTCAAATCATTCTCTTTGTACTATATCTCGATTCCCGATTTATGACGACTGACTAATTGAACAAATCAAATTAGCCCTAGCCCGGCCGAGCATTTATGTTTGTCATCACTAAACCATCGAGGGGCCCAAAGATATCGCTTTTATCCTACTTTGAATAAAAGAAACGGATAAACTTTGATACAATGATCGCTTGCACTCACGCACCGAATCACACACAACAATATGTTTTATAACACCAAGTTACTAGTGCGTTTACATATTATCAATGTGCAACCGATTCGCAAGATACAACTCACACATCTCGGTTTCAAGAATATAAGATGTTATCGTCTCACCAATCACTCGTGATACAAATCATAGAGTGATCCAAGTGAGCGTGGTTTTAATCCAATGCTCAAATCATATTCGTAAGCACTCATGAACGTTGCAGCAAACATTCGCTTATGTCTAATACTTTTCTAGACAATCCACACACCAATTCACGACAGTCTTCATTCATATCTACTTCCAACATATGAACGACTGTGGCCCATTTGAATAACTCGATTATTCTTAATAAACTCAATTATTCTGGAAGTCAAAACATGGAAAGTGAAACACAAGAATAATACTAATCCCATATGACCTCAAACCTTTGAGTATAAATAAAACGCCTTTTATTTATCACCATATTGATTACTCATTATTTGTCGTTTCGGTTAATCAACTTCCTACTTGAATTACAACACTTGTCCCATGCTCCTAGCATGCACACAATGTTTACCTATGGTTCTTACTTTGTGAAATAGATCATATTGAACACATTTCCAGTCATTCTCATTTCTCAACTCCAAATCCTTTTTCCATAAGTTAAAGAATATCAAATTCTTGCTACTTATAGAATATGCTAGATTCTAACATTCTATGCAACTTATCCTTTCGTAATGTCACTGCACCAAAGTCACAAAGACTATTGCCAATGATATTACAAAGTCCTCTATCGGAGATTGTTACAAGACAATTCCATAGACGTGATGTCTCTCACTCAAAGTACATTCTTTGAACATCCTTTTGCATAGAAGTTTCTAATCTAATCATAGATTTCTCAATATTCAATTCCCAATATGGACACACTTCCGTATGTTCCATATGACAACTCATTCTTAATAGAATCTTATCTATTCGTAATGATGTCGATATGGTCCATCCAATATGGAAACATTTCCATATTTTCCAATACTATACTTTCAACTACTCACAAGCGACCAATCCTCGTCGAACTTTGGATTGTCCTTTGATAGTTGTTTAATTATTTTAGTCAAAACCGATTCTAGTCCCTTTTCCCTCTAAATGCGCTCGACATTTGGAAAATTTTAGAATGGTCAAACATTAAAGCATTTGCAATCGATCCTATACCCGAAGCGTATGGGACACGACACATAATGTTTTATTTGCTATGTTCTTAAAATTCGAATTGTGAAGAGGGATGCCGTAATCATAATCGAAATTTTAAGAACACACTTTGTACCTTTGACTAAATTTTATTTACATTTCTCAACCTAAACCTTTAGATTTGAAATGAAGCATAATATTCTCTCCCTTAATTATAGCAAAACAACTCTTCAACTATTGCGACTTTGCAAAGTATGACTCTTATTTTCTATAATTAATATTGCTAACCTTGCAATACTTTCCTTAATAATCATACAATCATAACTTTTATGCTCCCACTATCATGATGATTATTATAAAACATAACACTTATGCTCCCACTAGCTTCGACATGTATTCATAAACATCTTAACTTTCAGAAAACCAATGTTTATTGAATTTCTTAAGTTCATGTTCCTAATACTTAGTGCTTTGATAATCTTTTATCAAGGCTTTTTGAACTTATACACCTTTGCCTTCGATAGTTCATATGTGTGTCTAAACAATTAAGACTAATTGCCAAACCTCATAATTCAAATTATGGAAAGGGATACCGTAACCATAATTGAATTCGAGAATGCAATTTTACAATCACTATCATCTTAAAATCTCTCTTAGTGAAAGCATTTCCTCACAATCATTTTCATGAAGGAGGAAATCTTATGACACTTAGATTTGAGCAGTGTATGTGTTCCTATCCATGTGAATTTGTTAAAACTAAAGTTTACGACAAATTCAAACTCATATGGACCGCACTTTCTTAATCTTGATTTCTTGCCTTTATGGTGGCACAGTTGCCCACCATGTCTTCCAAGTAGTTAAGCAGCTCACCCTTTCCTATCAATGTACCTTTCATCGATTAAGGTGCTTTGCCTTTTATGCGTTCAAAATGAGAACTCATAGAACTTACATGCATAATTAACTTAATTGGAACAACACGGAATCAAAATATTGTCAACACGATAGGTTGTAAACCTCAACTCGTGTGCTAGTGATGATCGATAAGGTTTATTTGATTTGTTCTTGAAACCTTTCAAGTCCATTAAGACTCCCACTAACTCCTTGACATATAAGATTCTCTTGTCAAAACATTTCTTGACAAACAAATATTCAAGAGCTAGTGTAGCTTTTATCAACACTTCATAACTTTGGTCCTAGTTGGTCTTTGTCTTATCCAAGACATCACAACTTTCCATATTTAATGAATGTTTTAAACCTTCTTAATACTTTTCACTCATGTCACAATCTTAACTTTAAGACTTGTTTTGGAACGAAGTATGATTGACTTCTTGATTTAACCATTTCTTCAATTCTTGATTTCTCTTCTTAGACAAACAATTGTACTAAGACTTACTTAGAGGATCAATTGAGATATGGTTCTTAATCATTAAGACCTATCATAAAGCATAAAAGGTACTCTCCCTTCTTCTTAGAATGGAGAAACTTTTATCTCTCTGCCTACTTGATTCTTTTTATTCGTTCTACTATTGATTTAAACCTTTTCAATCAATTCAGAATTACACTTAATCTTATAAGTATAATCATATTTACCAAACCTTTAGTAAATCATAACGAATATCTCGTTACTCTTATGGTGGACTTTGATCAACACACAACTTTGTGTACTCGATCTCCTAGTCCTTCACTTGACACTTTGTCAATGAATTAGTCTAATTTCCAAATACGAAATTTCTCATTCATCGTGCATCCACGTTGCATGATTCCAATTTTCTGTCCAATTGAAACTTGGGCGATGAGAAACTATCGCTATTTGGTAAATTCTCGAGTTTCCATAACATAATAAGAACCAAATCCATTATTTCTACTAATAGAAACATTTTAACATCAATTTTTCATACACGCCATTGTAAGGATAAATAAATAAAATTTAAAATCAAAATTTATTTTATTGCGGAAAAATTTGTCCTTACAATGCAATTCATTGAAAAACTATGCTAATACATCTTTCTTAGCAATCTAATTCTAACTCTAAGTAGTAGCTCAAGAATCTAATCTTTGAGAAATGCGATCGAAATCCATTCCTTCATGGTTAGATTCTGCTCACTTCTTCCTTTAAGCTTCCTTTCTTTTCTTCGATCCTATAAAACATCAATTGTAATCTTATCACATTATGTATTAAGAATCTAGAATAGAAGCTTAAAAGAGTTAGTTAATGGATTTTACCTAGATTAGAGCCATGCGTTTCGACTCTCCCATCTCTTAGATCTCTTAGGTAAATGGGGCAGCTTCGTCTCCAATGCCCCTTCTCTTGGCAATAAAAGCAAATTGACTCTTTTGGAACAACACATGGAACTACTTCAGACATCGCCTTTCTCTTATGATCAAACTTTTCGATCATTGCATGTCTTTCATCGCCATTTTCTATATCCATAGAGGTCTTGAAGGCAGATTCACCAATCAACTTTGCTTTTCTATTACGCCAAATCATTGCTGATTCGGCAGCAATGAGCATATAGGTGAGATCTATAAGGGTCACGTCGTAGTTCATCATATAGTACTATCTTACGAACTCACTATATGAGTTGTGAAGTGACTGAAGAACCCAATCAACAGCCATTTCCTCACAGACAACGGATCCCAACATTCTTAACCTATCAATGTGTGACTTCATCCCTAGGACGTGTTCACACACGGACTTTCCTTCTTTATGTTTACTTGCCAAAAGGGCTTGAGTGATCTTGAACTTTTCAAGCCTTTGAACTTGTGGGTTAGGGAGAATAATCGGAGGAGGTGGAGGAAGTGAAGCATGATCTCTTGTTCCTCGATCGAATCGTGGAATATCATCTTCATGTGGAAAGCTTGTTCCACGGGATTTGGGAAGACCATAGTTGTCGAACTTTGACATCTACAAACGGGAGAAAACGAATTCAAGTTTGTTGATTGATTAAGTCCTTAGTAAATCACCCAAATGAAATACTAAGGCTAGGACCCAACACAATATTCTACAACTCGGGAGAGGGATGCCGTAACCCTAATTGCAGAACATTTGAAGGTAAGTGAATGACGATTCACTAATTTCCACCATGAAAAACGAAAAAGAAAATTTAAGTTTTAAATCTATGAAAACTCCTAGATCCTTTGAGATTCATTGAACTTTCAATGGCATGTTTAAATCTCGATATGCCCCTCTTGTTTGTGACTGGGATGCCGAGGATCACAAAGCGGGTGTGAATAACCATGCAAACTTACATGGTGCCCTCACATGTTACAGTCACCTATTCGATGTGCCGGTAAACCACACACGCTCCACCGAACTATGACAAACATTGAGTCACCCTTTGCTACCTTTGCTTAGAACCAATTAGTGTGCCGGTAAACCACACACGCTCCACTAACGTCTTCGCAAGGGCACAAAGTGTAATTTCATGGAATTGCATCAATTCACTTTTGCCTAAGTAACTAAGATTGGGAACTTTATGAAAACATTTAGTTACTTTTATATTTTATTATACTTATAATGGAAGGTTTCGTCCTATCCTACCCGTTCGGCTAACGACCCTCCACTAGTCAAGAGTGCGGTGGGTAAGAGTGGATACCCATTCAATCGCCGTTTTATAGGCAATTTCCTTAAACACCCCTTATAGACCACCTTCGTGAATGAGGCCTACTAACGGTAAGACTGACTTTTACTCATACATATATATATATAATGTTTGACTTTTAATGTTATATATATAGTATAGGGTGTATTTTAATACTTTTAAAATACTATGTGGTCTAATTTAACAATTATACTTTTAATTCAATTAAATTGTAAATCTAAACTTTTATGGATTTATTAAATCTCTTTTAATTATACACCTTAATTAATTTAAAACCATGAGGGTGTGATTTGAACTTTTTCAAAACAATACTAGAGTTTCATAATTTAACATTCCTAATTAAACTTTTAATCAACTTTTAAATTCCAAAACTTGAGGGCAAGTTTTGAAACATTTCAAATCATTAGGGTTTAGAATTTAAATATACATCAAAATTAAACTGTTTAATCAAAATTTAAATTCCAAAACTTGAGGGCAAGTTTTGAAACCTTTTTTCAAAACATAAGGGTTTCAACTATTTAAATTTCAAAACAACAAAACTTTTGGGTTCAAATTTAAACTATAAAACCTAAAGGGATTAATTTGAAACTATTCCAAACTTTGTCAAGAATATTCTAGATCACATAATTCAAATAAGGCAATTAACTATAATTAGAGGTTATCTAATTAGATCTAGTTCAAATTCTTGCAAGATAATGATCAAATAATTTCCATAACTTAATATATATCAAATAAGGTAACAATTTTCTAATTAGATGACCAAAATCTTTTATTTTGACAAGGATAATCATAAGGGATTAACAAAATTCGAATTTTATTAAGTTGAAACAATTATGGAAATTATCTTAAGTCATAATAGAAAAAAAATCCTGAAAATCCGCCTATCTGACGAGTTGACTCGTCGAGTCAGCCTTGGACTCGTCGAGTCTGCATGGACTCGACGAGTTCAGCCATGGACTCGGCGAGTCCAGCCTCCAGAATTCAAAAAATCGAATTTTCCAGTTATATCAAGCATCAATACAATAGAAACCAATCTAGGCTCTGATACCACTGATGGGTTTTGGTCATAAGACAGCTTATGTGCTCATACAAACCCTAATGCTTGGATCTAGGTTTCTCTATTGTACATGCTTTGAATCCAAGACTATAAACCCTAATTCTAGCATATGGAAATCAATATTAACATATAATTAGGTTTAAGATATTACCTTGATTGTTATGTAGCAATAACAATCCCAATTCCTCCTTTGAATTGACTTTGGAAGGCTTAGAGTCACAAGTGTCACTCCTCTAATGGTTCACAAACACCATAAGCAAGAGGATGAAGAGGAGAGAGGTTAGAGGCTGCCCAAAAACGTGTGAAACCCTAGAAGGTTGCTTGTTCACGTTTTTGAGGCATAAGGGGTCTTTATATAGTGAGGCTATTAGAGTTATCTAACAAGGAAACCCTAATTTGGTTGCTTAAGCCCTAAGCAACCCATGGAGCCCTTTTCTTAAAGCCTTGGACGACTTCATATGGGCTTCCCCATTAGAATTCGTCCACCTTATAATAAAAGGCAATCCATGGCCCAAATTGCAATTATCTTATAATTACAATTCCAGTCCCTTAAGTTTAATTAATCTCTTTTAGTCACAAAACTAATTACCAATTAATTATTGACTAATATTAATTAAACAATATGATTTCTCCTTTAATATATTATTCTCATAATATATTAATAAATCATATTTAATCCTTTCTCTCCATAATTCATCCTATCAAGTTGCTTTGGTGAAGGCAACCCAAAAGGACCATGCACCATCGGGTCAAGTACATACCAAAATAGTTATGGACTTAGACACTAATCCAACAGATTACTCATTATTCATTGTATAATGTTTCGAATAATAAACTTAATACTTGAATTAAAACAATAGTTATGCCATTCTCCAAGCATGCACACTATGTTTGTCTAAACAATAGTTATGCCATGCACCAAGCATGCACACTATGTTTTTCTATGGTCCTTAATTTCTGAAATAGATCAATTGAAGAACATTTCAATGATGCTCATTTCAAAATTCCAAATCCTTATTGCAAGTGTAAGAATTCTAAATTCTTGTCACTGCTAGAAAGTGTTAGATTCTAAACTATGATGCAATGATTCTTTTGTAATGTCTAGGTGCCAAAAGTCACAGAGACTTGACCAATGATATTACAAAATATTCCTTTGGATTTTGTTACAAGACAATTCCATGGAAATGAAGTCTCAGATTCAAAGTACATTCCTTTGAACATCCTACTTGCATAAAAGTTTCTAACTTTATCATATATTCTTCAACTCCCAATATGGAAACATTCCATATTTTCCATACGACAACTCTGTATTAATAGACTCCTGTCTATTCATAATAATGTCAATATGGTCCTTTCATTACTATACTTTCAACTGTCCTTAAGCGACCAATCTTTAGTGAACCTTAGATTGTCCTCAACAGTTGTTTCACCACTTTAGTCATATCCGGTTCTATTCCTTTTTCCCTCTTAATGCCCTAGGCATTTGAAAAATTTAGAACACGAGAATATTATAGCATATGCCATCGATTCTATACCCGAAGCATATGGGATATGAATTCATAATGTCTAACATAAAGACCTAATACTTAATCAGTCTTTTGCTATAATATTTCTATTTTCCATGTTCTCATAATTTTGATTATGAAGAAGGATGTTGTAGTCATAATCAAATTTTGAGAACACAATTAACATTTCCTCATATATAATTTCGTTATGTTGAACCATTCCACCATAACATTCATATATATTTGACTAAATTTGATTAAAATCTCAATCTAAGCTTTTAGATTTGAAATGAAGTACGAATTCCTCTCCCTTAATTATAGCAAAACAACTTTTCAAACCCTACATCTTTGCAAATTGAAACTTTTGTTTTCTATAATTAAAACTTCTAACTGGAAACACTTTCCATAATAATTATACTACCACTAGCATAATAATTATTATTTTACTAGCATAACATTATGCTCCCACTAGCTTTGACATGTACTCAGAAATCAGCTGCACTTCTAGAAATCGATACTTAGTGACTTTCATTACCAAAGTTCAGATTTATGATATGAGATGCTACGATAAGACTTTATATAGGCTTCTCAAAATCATACACCTTTCTTTAGATTGCTCATATGTGTGTCTAAACAGTTTTAAGAACTTACAACAATAAGTCTCAAATGTTTAGACTTTTTTCCATTCTCACAATTCGAAATATGAAAAGGGATGTCGTAATCATAATCAAATTTGAGAATGCAAATATCACAACTGCTACCTCCTTAAAATCTACTTAGTGAAAGCGTTTCCTCACCATCATTTTCATGAATCGGAGAGAAACCTTACAACACTTAGATTTTATGGTGTATGTGTTCCTATCCATGTGAATTTGTCATAACCATAATCACAAGACAAGGTTAGTGACAAATCCAAACTCATATGGACTAAACTTGTTCAATTTTAATTTCTTGCCACTTAGAAGCTCAAGGGCCTACCATTGCTTCCAAGTAGTTATGTAAAAAACTAAGAGCTCATAAAACTCACATGCATAGCTAACTTTAACTGGAATAGGCACAAAAACAAGAAAGCAACCCTAGTCTCTTGATTAGTTCGTGCACCTAACTAATGAACTCGACGAGTCCACTCAGTAACAGAGCAACTCGGCGAGTCAGTTCATGCAGTCAACGAGTTGAAGGCTCAGTTTGCAGAATTTCGAGTTTCTTGGCCTGGTTTGGATTGGGAACACTAACACAAACTGTTTTGCATCATTGAAAATGTTTTTTATGATATGGTAGTGCTTGTACTCATCCAACCAGAAGATAATTGTCAATGTTTAAAAAATAATTGTTGTTTTATATGATAAACAAAATTGCTTGCAAATTGCTGACTTAGAATTATCTTTTCTATGAGTTTGGTTAGATCATCCATGAATTATTTAATAATTTGTGTTGTTAGAAAATGATCTAAATGAATTTTAATGACCTCCATAACTTGTCCTCAAGTTATGGAAAATGAAAGGTCTCATACATTAAAATCCAATTAAACTCATCAGTTATGAATGTGAAGAGTTTTGACAAGTTTCAAAACTTGCCCTCAAGTTTTGGAATTTGTAAAGTCACTCTAACGAAACTTTAATTAGAAACCCTAGAGTTTTAAAAGTTTAAATTCAACCCTTATACTTTATAATATTATAAGTTTATATATATATATATATATATATATATATATATATATATATATATATATATATATATATATATATATATATATATATATATATATATATATATAAAAGACAAGTCGGTCTTGCCGTTAGTATGCCTCATTCATGAAGTCGGCCTATAAGGGGGGGGGGGGGGGGAGGGGTATAAGGTTAATGCATATAAAATGGTAGTTTAATGGGTGTCCACTCTTACCCACCGCTTTGTTGACTGGTGGAGGTCGTTAGCCGAACGGGTAGGATATGACATTAATTCTCCCTCATTAAAAGTATAATGATAAATATAAAGTAACTAAACTTTTATTAAAATACCCAATCTTAGTTACTTTAGGAAAATTTAAAATGGTGCTAATCCATGAAATTACACTTTGCACCTTTTAAGTCATTAGTGGAGTGTGTGTGGTTAATCGACACACTAATTTGGGACTAACAATGTCTGGCAAAGGGTAAATTGATGTTAATCATTGATCAATGGAGCATGTGTGGTTAACCGGCACATTGATTAGGTAATTTGTAACATTGGATGTACCAAGCTAATTTGCACGGTTATTCACACCTTGTTTGTGATCCTTAGCATCCCAGTCACAAACTTGAAGGGCACAATCAAGATTTAAACATGCCATTGAAAAGTTCAATGAATCTCAAGGGATCTACGAATTTCAATCCAATTAAAACTTAATAATCTATTTCGTTTTTCATGGTGGAAATTGGTAAATCATTATTCACCTACCTTCAAATATTTTACAATTGGATTACGACATCCCTTTTGCAATTGTAGAATATTGTGTTGGGTCATCGCCTTAATATTTCATTTAGGTGTAATATAAAGGATTATCATCTAACCTAAATTGTGTTCTTCTTTTACATATGTCCATCCCAGACAATGCTTCCAACCCAATTCCTTCAGGTTCTTTCTCCCTCATGAACCTATGTGGGAGGGTCATTTTCGATGGCTCGAACTTCAATGACTGGATTCGAAACATCAGAATGGCTATTTGCTATGAGGACAAAGAATATGTCTTAGATAAAGAGCTTAAGAAGATTAATGTCACCACTGCTACTCCTGAACAAATCGTTGAACACACTACTCATGAGAGGGATTCGACAAAGGTGTCGTGTCTAATGATTGCTACCATGACGGATGAGCTGTAGAAGTCCTATGAGGACTACTACCCCTTTGAAATGTATCAAGATTTGATAGAAAGATACCATCAAGGTGCTCGACAGGAGAGGTATGGGATCACTTCCTTCATGATCACAACTAAAATGAAGGATGGTGAACCCATCAGGGCCCACTTGCAAAAGATGCAGAGATTTGTGGACCGCTTGCTTAAATTGAATGTCAATTTTGATGAAGAGTTGGCCATAGATATTATTCTACACTATTTACCTTCTTGTTATGATCAGTTTCGTATGACTTATCATATGAACAAGGATGAGGTCACTCTTAGCAAGATTCAAGGCCTTCTGAGAACTATAGAAAGCAACTTGAAAGTTAAGTCGGTTGTGTCTACTGCTACTACTACTACTTCAGCCCCTGTTCTGGCAATTGGACATGGGAAGAGAAAGAAGAGGAAGGCTCCCTACAATAGCTGCAAGGTAAAGTCTCTTGATGGATCCTCTTCTAGTGGGACCAAAGTTGGTTCTGCAAATCCCTCTTCCAATCCAAAGGAAGCAGAGTGCTTCCACTGTCATGAAAAAGGGCACTAGAAATGAAGCTACCCCAAGTACTTGCTAAACATAAAGGATGACAAGATCAATCTCCCTTTTGCAGGTATTTACACTATTCAATCAAATAACTCATCACATGCTAATTCTTGGGTCCTTGATATAGGTTGTGGTATTCACATTTGTTCTGATTTGCAGGGACTAAAAAGAAGTAGGGATGTGGAGCACGAGAAGATAAACTTAATCATGGGAAATAGGAAAGTGTCACATGTGACCAAGATTGGAGTTTATTCTTTATTGCTTATTAATGTTTTAAATTTAGATTTGGATAATTGCTGTTACTCATCAGAAATGACACGAAACATTATTTCTTTTCATGGTTTGTATAAACAAGGTTTTAGATTTTCTCTTAATAATGAAAAAGATTCTATTAATGCCTTCTTTAATGGTTCTTTCTATTTTGAAGCATTGTCTTGTAATGGTATTGTAGGGTTTCAAAGAACTCCTTGGATTATGGCAGCCGTCATGTTGTGAGGTTTCTGTAGAGTTAGATTCTTATTTCTTAAGTGTAATTTGTTCCTCACAATTCAATAAATTGAGTGATCATTCGACCTAAATTTTCATATTTGTGTTTGTTCTTATTTTCCGCATCTTGTTCATCAAATCTCAATTAGGGTTTTATTCCCAACAAGTGGTATCAGAGTGGGTCTTTGAAGATCTATTGATTTTTGAAGTATCGGTTCTTGATTTGGTGATTTTCTTCATATATATTGAAGATTTATGGTGTTTGCTCTGTTCATCTGTGTAAAATTTTAATCCTTTTCGTATTTCATTCATACTTTCTGTTCGATTTTTTTAGTCCAAAATCAATCTATTATATTTCTTTTAATTTGGCGCAAAGATTTGGTACTTTACTGTGCATCCGATTATCTCAAGCCCAAATTCAATGTCATTGTTCGTTTTATCTCAAATCATCACTCGTGTTTTGTCTTCTTGTTGACGTTCTTCACCGTTTCACAATTATCGATATTGTTCATAGGATTCAATTTCAAGCCTTAATCGCTTTTTGGTTAATTGATTCAAGCTCCTTTGTGAATCACGATTCTCATGATGTCAATCTTTGATCAAATTTATTCTTCATTTAATTGATTTTTGTTTTCCAATTGAATCACTTTCATCTTCAAAACCATCTAGCGATTCGTGGATTTATCCCGACTTGTCATTCAATTGAGATTGTCGATTTCATCATAAATATGAATTAATTTCAAATAATCAATGAATCTGTCGATGTTATTTGTATATCACAAATTTCTCATGAATCGATGATATAACCAATTGATATCTATCGATTATCAATGTGGTTCATATTTTTTCAATTTGGTGATCTTGATATGACGAATCATAATCGGAAAGATCTTTCAGTTTGTATTTCGGAATGCAAATGTCATCAGAATCGATTGTAATGGAAAAGCGACTTCACAATAGAAGTTTCGATCTAAACGAAGATGAAAGGAATGAACTTGCGAATCATGAATATTGCATCAGAATAGAGGGGACGCTTTGGGAACGCGTGTCAGAATACACTATTTTATGGGACAATCGGAACGATGATGAATCAAAATTTATTTGGGCTGTCTTGTGACAGTGTTCGCGATTGGAATGAAAAAGGTTTAGATTATCAGAACATCAAAATCAGATCGGAACTTACCACATCACATTCTCATGTTGATTTTGTTTCCAACAGTGATTCTGATCTCAGAATCTGAACCAATCTCGATCTTTGTACTAGATTTCGGAATTATTATGATGAATGGACTCGGAATCGGAACTCCTTTCTCAATCGGAAGCAAACCTGTGATTGGAATCAGTGTAATCATCTTTTGATTTGAAGCGAAAGGTGATGGAATCGGATTAGCTTTGGGTGTACCTAGAACGAACTTGGGTTCGTTTGTTAGCCTTCGAACGAAAGGGCTTGAAGTGAATGTATAGTGAGAACAATAAGAGAACATGTGAGTGGATTCGCCTTACAGTAATGTTGATGAATTAGGACCGAACCTGGAACAATGAACTTGGGTTCGCTTGTTAATGGTTGGAGCAAACGGAGGTAGGCCCGAAAACGAAAGGAGTTTCGCCTGATGGAGCTTGAAATGGAAATAGAAATGAAAGGAACCGAACCTTTGGTTGGGTTCACTTCAGGTGGAACATTGATGTTCTTGGAACGAACTTAGGATTCGGTTGCTTGAGCTCAGATTGCACCTTCGCTTTGTTATCGGTGTTCACTGTGATGATTTCACGATTCCAGTCATGTTCATTTATGCAGTCAATGAATTGGGGAAGAAGATAAACATGTTACATTATTAGTCCCTAATACTTTAGCAAATTGACTCTTTTGGTACCTCTACCTTTCATGCCTTGGCAGTTTTGGACCATTTCCAGATTTTGTTACAAATAAAGGGGTATATTGATGCAGAATTACCATTCCAGCCCCTGAATTTCAGCAAGTGACAATTTCAGCCCATTTTTTCGAAAAAATATACAATTTTAAGGGCTGGTGAATAGTTTTGAGTTCATTAATGCACATATTTTTTATGAACAAAAAAATAAAGATTTCATCAAATCTTGTCGGTTCGGAAACTCGTTTTTCATGATAACGTCAATTTTTTCACGACTTTTTCGGATTTTATACTTCATTGTGTATATCATTTTGTCGCGGGGGAGCCTAGTAAATTTTTATCCATTCAAGATCATTCTCATGAACATTTGAAGGCTTTATAATCATGTTTTTGGTTATAAATTAGGGGAGAATTTGGTATGGCCATTCGAAATTGGATTTGTGACTTTTCAAAGTTGAAGATTTTTGATAAAGCTTGTGGTAGAATTATGAAGGTGGCTTTTACGGTAGAAGTTATTCATCGAGCTCTGCTAAAGCTTTTACAGAGAAGTATCCTTTACAGTAAAAGTTCTTCATCGAGCTCATCTAAGGATTTGTTATATCTCCGACTTCTAGTATTTTTTCGATCAAGTGGCATTACGAATCTTAAAGTTTGGGTTGTTACATGATATTTTTGATGGCTTATATCATTAGCTTATTTGAAGATCGTTGTGACTTGGAGGGGGAGCTCTTCAAAGACAAGAAGTGATTCGTTTTCTTTGTTCTGAAATGAGTTTTTATGGCGGGTTTGGTTTTCATGAAGATGTTTTTGGGATTACAATCGGAAATGAAATTTAAAGACATTACTTTAGTGTTTGATTTATATATCCTAGAGCCCGTGTTTGAAGACTATTGAAGAATCAAGATTCGTGGATTGCTTCATCTATTCCTCGTTGCCAGATCTTTTTATTTGCTAGATGCTTGTTTTGGAAGTTAAAGCATTGCCATCCATTCCATACTTTGAGGGGGAGATTGTAGGGTTTCAAAGCACTCCATGGATGATGACAATGGGTCCTTTGATGAAGTGTAGGTTAAAAGCCCAAGACTTGTCTTTTCCCTATAAATTTTTTTGTTGTAATTATATTATATATTTAATTACCGATAACATAAAGGTTCAATACATATCGATTGAAGGCAAACGGGCAACACGCTAGCCCTTTCTGGATTGCAAAAACAATTCTTTTGAAAACAATATTTGTGGATCTAGGAGATATGACATTAGAATGCATGACCCGTTGGACTCTATTGAGGAGCTCTACCGCCTCTGGTGTGAGAAAACCAAATGTATCAAATCCAAAAGGTACAAACACATGTTGATTTTCTATACATGCATTCTCGTGCTTTACAACTTTGCACGCAGCGGCTTTCAAAGCAACATGTCCAGCTGTGAAACCCCCGCTCCCCAAACCAACGAGAGGAGAGACCACAATAAGATCCACGCACACATGCTTCCCTCTTATCCATCCAAAGACCAAAATGTCATCCGGTCTAAGTGTGGACCTTCCATCATGCGGGTCCGTCAAAAAAGTTCACTGGTGTTTCTTTCTTCACAGAAATACCAGCACGCTGACAAGCATCAAAGAGAACATCCTGAACCACATCATGTCTGTACTTGAAACCAGGGAGCTCTCTACAATGAACCGCGTGTTCCCCAAAGGTATCCAAACATGCCTTGCGGCAAACTGGGCATATCTCGTCAATTGGGAATATGGGAATCATGAGGAGCCTCCAAAGGATAGTTCGGTACTCCACAGGATACATACGTTGGCCAAGATCATCAATAGGGATAGTTAGCAGAAAATCCTGAGCATGAGGTGCCTGTAAACACTCAAAGACTGCTTTCTGTCTGACAGTCATGTCGAAGTCGATTTCCATATCTTGGACGATTTTGCTAAAAAGGGCACACGCCATAGCTTTTTGGGATTTAGGGGGTGGTGTCCTTATTAGTGAAACCGCTACAGCCAAATCCCGGAATCGTATCACGAAGACGAGTCATAGCACATAGGTAATCTGAGTTCATACCACATACGCCACTGTCACGTAAGATGTGGTCTTGTAATGCCCAAGATTGGGTCCTCGAGTCCATACCACATACACCATTGTCACGTAAGATGTGGTCTTGTAATGCCCAAGATTGGGCCCTATAAATAGTCATGTATTATTCATAATTAGGGTTAAGAGTGAGGCAAAATGTAGCCGCCACGTTGTGAGGTTTCTGTAGAGTTAGATTCTTATTTCTTAAGTGTAATTTGTTCCTCACAGTTTAATAAATCAAGTGATCATTCGACCTAATCTTCATATTTGTGTTTGTTCATATTTTCCGCATCTTGTTCATCAAATCTCAATTAGGGTTTTATTCCCAAGAAGATTGTAGGGTTTCAAAGCACTCCATGGATGATGGCAATGCGCCCCTTAATGAAGTGCAGGTTAAAAGCCCAAGACTTGTCTTTTAACTATAAATAGTCATGTATTATTCATAATTAGGGTTAAGAGTGAGGCAAAATGTAGCCGCCACGTTGTGAGGTTTCTGTAGAGTTAGATTCTTATATCTTAAGTGTAATTTGTTCCTCACAATTCAATAAATCGAGTGATCATTTGACCTAATCTTCATATTTGTGTTTGTTCTTATTTTCCGCATATTGTTCATCAAATCTCAATTAGGGTTTTATTCCCAATAGGTATATATGGAACTGTGATGGTTGTAGACAACTTAGGAAATGATGTGTTACATATCAATTCTTCCAATAGTTTGGACAAAGCATGCTTGTGGCATTGACGTCTTAGACATGTCAACAAGAAGCATATAGCCCAACTCCAAAAGGATGGAATGTTGGAGTCATTCGATCTTAGGGACGATGACGTATGCGAGTCTTGTTTGCTTGGAAAGATGACCAAGTCACCCTTCACTGACACTTGTAAAAGGGGTGGGGGTTTATTGGATCTCACATATACCGATGTATGTGGGCCCTTTAGATCCACCACAAGGGACGCATGTTGCTTCTATGTGACTTTCACTAAGGAATATAGTTGATAAGGTTATATCTACTTAATCAAATACAAGTCAGAAACCTTTGAAAAGTTTAAAGAGTTTATGCAAGAAGTGGATAATTGGCTGGGCAGGAAAATTAAGATGCTCCGATCCGATCGAGGTGGTAAGTAACTTAGTCTTGAATTCCATGACTACCTCAAGAAATACGGAATTGTTTCGCAATTGACGCCACCTAGGACACCGTGGTTGAATGGTGTGGCTGAGAGGCGAAATCGAATTTTGGGGGTATGCCTTAGAGACTTCCACCCATATCCTTAATCTAGTCCCTACTAAGAAGGTTGCCAAAACACCTCACGAGATGTGGACAGGGAAAGCTCCCTCATTGGCACATATAAAGTTTTGGGGTTGCAAGGCTTTCGTAAGATGAGAGACTCACGACAAGCTCAAACCTTGTAGTGAGCGGTGTATTTTCATCGGCTATCCGCAGAAGTCCTTTGGATATCTCTTCTATAGACCAAGTGACAATGTTGTTTTTGTTGCAAGGGGAGGGGTTTTCCGAGAGTGAGAAATCATAAGCCAAGAGGAAAGTGGGAGGAAAATTGATCTTGAAGAGCTTCAAGAGTCAAGCGATGAAGGAACCCCTAATGCTGACGTTCAACCCGAGGAGGAAACTCCTGTTGAACTGATTGACGAGTCCTTGCCTCTTTGATGTTCCAATAGAGTTAGTGTTCCACCTGTATTATATGATTTTCATATAACAAGTGAAGGTGATGCATTTATTAGTGATAGCACACTGGTAAATCTAGATGAACCTAACAACTACAAGGAAGCCATGGCAGACCCGGAGTCTACAAAATGGAAAGAGGCTATGGCCAGCAAGATTCAGTCCATGTATGAGAATCAAGTTTGGAACTTGGTTGATAATGTATCGGGTCGTAAGACGGTCGGGTGCAAATGGATCTTCAAGAAGAAGACCGACATGGATGGGAAAGTACACACATATAAGGCGCGATTGGTTGTGAAAGGCTTTACTCAAACTCCCGGAGTTGACTATGATGAGACTTTCTCACCAGTTGCGAAGATTAAATCTATAAGGGTTGTGCTAGCCATGGTTGCATTTCATGACAATGAAATATGGCAAATGGATCTCAAAACCACTTTCCTTAATGGAAAGTTAGTTGAAGATGTTTACATGAGTCAGCCAGAGGGTTTTGTCAGTACAAAGCACCCTAATAGAGTATGTAATCTTGAGAAATCCATTTATGGATTGAAACAAGCATCTCATAGATGGAATCTTTGTTTCGATGAGAAAGTCAAAGAGTTTGGTTTTTTGAGAATCGAGGATGAGTCATGTGTATATGTCAAAGCCAATGGGAGTATAGTTAGTTTTCTCGTATTGTATGTGGAGGAAATACTGCTCATAGGAAACCACGTCCAAACATTGCAGGAGGTTAAGTCCTCGCTTGGGAAGTGCTTCGCTATGAAGGATGTCGGAGAAGTTGCTTATATTCTTGGGATAAGGATAGTGAGAAACGAGAGTAAGAGACTAATAGGGCTTAGTCAAAGTACTTACTTGGATAAGGTACTAAAGCGTTTTAGTACGGAAAATTCCAAAAAATAGGAGTTACCAATCCAAAGCAATACCAAATTGAGTAAGACTCAAAGCCCGAGTACCAAAGCCGAAATAGCAGAAATAAGTCGAGTACCTTACGCTTTCGCAGTTGGCTCGATCATGTATGCTATGACTTGTACTCGTCCTGATGTGGCCTTCGCTTTGAGCATGGTCAGCAGATATCCAGGGAACGCTGGTAGAGCACATTAGACCACAGTAAAGAATATTCTTAAGTACCTTCGGAGGACTAAGGAATGGTTTCTTATCCTTAGTGGGAATGATGACTTAAGGGTGAGAGGGTATAGTGACGCTAGTTTTCAGACTTACTGGGATAATTTCCGCTCTCAGTCGGGCTGTGTCTTTACCCTGAATGGAAGAGCAGTGACTTGGAAAAGTTCCAAGTAGGAGACCGTAACTGATTTAACGTGCGAATCAGAGTACATATCAGCAAACGAAGCGTCAAATGAGGCAATATGGTTGAAGAACTTCATCGGAGACCTTGGAGTTAAAGGAGCCTATGAAGATTTTCTGCGATAACGAAGGTGCGGTTGCCTTAACCAAGGAACCGAGGGATCATGGTAGATCCAGACATATCGACATGAAATATCATTTCATTAGACATCGGGTAGAAGAGGGACTCCTCGTAGTGAAGAAGGTATCATCAGAGGATAACCCAATAGATTCCATTACAAAGGGACTAAGTAGGGTTAAGTACTTACAGCATGCAAGGGGCATTGGGCTAACGGACAATATTAGTTTTAGTGATTAGATATCCATAGAAGCTTGTAATAGATAAATTTTAATTGACATTTTGATGATTAAATAAAGGAGTATTACTTAGGCCGGACGGAGTGGACCGCGGGGAAACCGCGGGATCGGTTCCCGCATTTATGCACACCGCACCGTTGGTGCGGGAAAGGAGCGGCGGGAAGAGGGTTGGGGGAGAGAGTCCCACTCTCTCTCTCTCTCTCTCTCTCTCTCTCTCTCTCTCTTCTAACCATTGGCTGACACAAATTTTTTTTCTTTTTTTTTTTCTTTTTTACTCCAAACGGCTATATAGTCGTTATATATATATATATATATATATATATATATATATATATATATATATATATATATATATATATATATATATATGTATATATATTCTTTTTTCCTTACCTTTTCTTAACCTATAAATACTCAAACATTTTATCATGTTTTTGTCACCCATAACCTATATTTCTTTCTAAAAAATATTATTCAAAATGTCATCATCTTCATCATCCGATTCGACGGCGGTAGAGCATGTCGAGCGAGCATTTGGTGTACTTAAGAGACGTTGGCAAGTACTAACGATCGGGGCAATGTCATATGAGGTGAAAAGGTTACAACACGTAATGTATGCATGTATCATATTGCATAATATGATTCTTGAAGACGAAGGAAGAGCGATATGCCGATACAACGAAAATGAAGTTTTTCCAAATGTCGAAGGAGTAGCCGTTGGTACACAAGAGTATAGGGTGAATAGAAGAGAAGTACACAATCGCGACATTCATCAGGCCCTTCGTGCGGATTTGGTAGAGCACATTTATAAGGCTCATATTCAGCTCCCGTACGAGTTATCTCACGATGATTTGTTTGACGAATCAGACGAGGATTCTGATATGTTCGTCGAGAGTGAAGATTCCAACGACGAGAGTGACGCTGGGGAGAATGATGCAGACGATCAAGGCGATGACGAAGACGATGTTTCCGAGTGACGTATCTAGGTTTAAATAAAATTAGGATATTAATTAATAATTTCTACTATGTTGTAGGTTGTTCGATTTTTTTTGCGGTTTTTTTTCTACTTATTTAAATATTAGGGTTAATGTAATTTCTATTTTACTTAATGAAATGCTTTTTATTTTTAATTAAATTTTATGTTTGATATTAATTTAAAAGTTATAAATAAAAAAAATATTTTATTTAATATAAAAAAAAGTGAGGGAAGGGCTTCCTACCCATTCCTTGGCTTTTAGGTGAGGAAAAGGAGAGTGAGGGAAAGAGGGGTATGGCCCAGCAAAAGTGAGGGAAGCTTCCCTCCCACTCCTTCCAGTCTTATAAGTAATGTTACTGTCTTATGTCAATTATTTACTATTGTTTCACTTTGCATGTTTTGACTTCATAAATAATAAGATTATTTAAACTATCCACAGTCGATCATACTTTGGAAGTAGGTATGAAAGAATACTGTCATGAATTGGCTTGTAGATTGTCTAAGTGTTTAGACATAGCAAAAGTTTGATGCAACGTTCATGAGTGCTTGAAATAAGATTTGAGTATTGGATTAAACCCGCGCGCACTTGAATCACTTCATGGAATTAATCACGAGTGATTGTGAGACGATATTATCATATAATCTTAAAACCTAGATATATGGTTTATTGTTTGCAAGTTGGTTGTGCATTGATAATGTGTAAACACATTAGTAACTTGATGTTATAAAACACATTGTTATGTATGATTTGATGAGTAAATAGTAAATCCATATGAGTCGAAGTTTATATGTTCCTTTTATCCTACGAGGGTAAAAACGATATCTTGGGCCCCTCGATGATTTGGTTTGACTTATGTGTCGGGCCCGGTCAGGACTAAGTTGATGTGTTCAATTAACTTCTATGTCAGACGAATCAGAGATCGAGAAACAAACTGCTGAACAATAAGTACGACTATGTTCCATGTGATTGTCCGCACGATATCTTGAGAACGGAGGACTATACGATCCCTTATCTAAAGGACGTGTCAGAGTTCGACAACGGCTTTTGAGACTACAATTGCTAACTGGATTTTGAAGTCGTACTTGCATCTATAGTTATTAGACTTATCCAAGTGGAAGACTGTTGGATTAGGTGTCTAAGCCCATAACTATATTTGGTATGTACTTGACCCGATTGTAGCATGGTCCTTTTGGGTTGCCTTCACCAGAGCAACTTGACTGGATGATTAATGGAGAAATAGGTTATTATGGTTTATTAATATATTATATGAATAATATATTAAAAGAAAAATCATATTGATTAATTAATATTGGTCAAGAATTAATTAATCAATTAATTTTGTGGTCAAAAGATATTAATTGAACCTAGGGAACTGGAATTGCAATTATAAGATGATTGGATTTTGGGTTGTGGATCCCTTAGAAGGGGATAGACGAAATCAAGGGGGAAGCCAACATTGAATTCGTTCACGCCTTGTTTCTGGAAGGTTCCTGTGTACTGCTTAAGACTTAAGCAATCCAATTAGGGTTTTGACTGAAACTATTGCACCTAGTTCTTGGTACACATTTCTTTTTATTTTTATCTAAGTATTTTGCATTTTTGGCCTTGGACTTCGCGAGTTGAAGAACCAACTCGCCGAGTAGAAGCAGAATGGGACGCTGGGTTTAAGCCGTATACTCGACGACTCGGGTCCCGGACTCGGCGAGTAGACGCTTTCTGGACAAAAACCCTAATCCAAGGGTTTGCACCCTATTTAAACAATGTTATGTCGACCCAAAACGTCCCTTATGCTCCCAGAAAACCTCTCATTGAAACCCTAGCCGTTATTGAAGCAATCTAAGCCTTATTAATGGATTTTGGTGCTTGTGGTCTCAAGAAGGAAGGAAAAAAGATTGAGGAAGCAAGTAGAGACCAAGGGAACCTGAATTTGTGCACTTTCTACAACTCATTGAAGGTAAAAAGCTGTAACCTTGCTCATTCATTTGTTAGATCCCTCTTTGGGGAGATTTAGGGCTTTTATAAGCCATTTTTGGCGGCCAACCATGTTTGCAAACATGGTTGGGGGTTAAAGCTTCTAAATCACATCATTTGAGGGGTCACTAGGCAGATTTGAGTGGCTTTTGCACCCATGAAAGGCCCCATGCATCTTAAGAGTTTGTTTTATGTCTTTTTGAGCTCAAAGTCCCATGCAAGCATGTAAAGTTTGTAACTTTACATGCTAGATCGATTGTAGAAGCTTGGATCTATCTTTTGATCAAAGGTTGTACATCAGAAATAAAAGATTTAGAGTGTGAACGTGACCGACTTGGCGAGTCCGTTCACGGACTCGACGATTCTGAGGCTTTGAGCCTCATATCTGTTGAGGGTCAAAGGAACCCAGTTGAGTGTTAGAAGGTTTGTAACCGGACAGAACGAGTTACCTAATACATTGGACATGATTTTAGATCTGGAGTTCATGGGACTCGGCGAGTGCTAGAACAGACTCGGCGAGTCCAAGGCAATCTTCTTAAGGATGAAGATGAAGAAGACGAGTTGTTCATCAACTCGGCGAGTCGAGGACAGAACTTGTTCCTCAAATGAAGGTGAACTCGACGAGTTGTTCATCAACTCGGCGAGTCGGATGAGTTTCATGCGATGTTCATATGAGAGAGGAGCTCGTCAAGTTGACGGCCCAACTCAACGAGTCGGGTCATGGATGAGGACGAGTAAAGGGTGAGGGACTCAGCGAGTTGATGGCCCAACTCGGCGAGTCGGTTCAACTTGAAGTTGACTTTGACTAGACTTGGACTGACCCTATTTAGGGTTGTACTTGCTGTGTGTTGACTTGAAGGTTGTCGTGTAGGGATCGAGGAGTCGAAGGGAGTCGACTTGTGCACCGAGGATAATTCAAATACTGCACGACATTGAGGTGAGTTACCTTCCAGTAGGGGTGGGTCTAAGACCACAATGTCGGCCCACCAAAAAGGGGTATTTAGAAGATAATGGTCTTTGTGATAATTATCTTGGTTTGGTTATGTGTTGGTTTTGAGATTTATCTGGATGATATGTTATGTGTATAGTAGGGATTAGTTTCCCTAACAATGGTCCTTAGGACCCAAGGTTAGGTCAGTACCCGGATATGCCTGACTGTATGTTTATATCTGTTGATTGTATGCTAGTGGTGTTGGATAAGGTGTCTAAGTCCATAACTATTTCGGGCTTGTACTTGACCCGACCCGGCATGGTCCATTTGGGTTGCATGGCACCATGCAATTAGATAGACTAAATGAGAGAAATAACACTTGGAGATTATTAATATATTATAAGTTCTAATATATTAATAATATCATTTGATTAGTTGATCAAAGAATTAATTTGGAATTAATTAAGTGATCAAAGGATAACTAATTAAATATATGGGTTGATTATGTAAATCATCCATATCTTGTATAGTGGGCTAAGAGGCTCCATGGATTATCAAGTTGGGTTCTACCCATAGGATGCTCCATGGATGCTCCATGGGAGTTACAAACCCATGGGTCATGGAAATGAAGAGTCATGACACATTAGGGTTTACATGGTGTAACCCTAGATGTGTCAACACTATATAAGAAGCATATTCTCCACCAAAATCGGCTACACTAAGAAACTAGAGGGCTTGGCCGATTTTGAGAAGTGTGTGTTATCTCAAGAGTCTTTCCAAGAGCATTTGGTGTTGTGTGAAGCATTTGAGGCATCACACTTGGGGTGCTAGGCTCACAAGGTTTCAAGGAACATAAGCAACAACAAGGTAAGTTATTCTATCTTTCATTCAAGTTAAAATTGTTCCCCATGTATGCTAGATAGGAATATAACCTTGGAAATTCAACTTTGCATGATAATTAGACAAACATAGATCCAAGGTTATTAGGGTTGCATGTACACTTAGGAAGTGTTAGAATGCTCAAAACCCATCAGTGGTATTAGAGCCTAGGCTTGTTTGTTTGTTATTTGTGCTTAAAAGTTGAAGAAAGTCGAAAAATCTGCTGTCTGACTGATGGACTCGGCGAGTCCATGGGGAGGACTCGTCGAGTTCATGTGTATCTTCAACCTACTCGGCGAGTAGGGTCGACAGAGTGCAGAATTTCGACTTGAGTTGCTGGAAATGGATTAGAATCATTACCCTAAAATGTTTTGGTACTTGAAAACTTGTTTTAGAAGGTGTAATGTCTTTTCTAACTCATTTACAACAACTAGTTATCAAAATTACAAAGATACAATGTGATTTTGATTCTTGAAAGTGTTCATATTCATATTCTTGTTCTTATGATGTTTAGATGATCATAGGAATTATTTGTAACCTATGTGGTAGATTAATTCATGATCATAATGTGTTTTAATGGAGTCCATAACTTGTCCTCAAGTTATGGAAAACCAAAAGTCTCTTGGATTAAAAACCATTAAAAGAACACAAGAGTTAGGAAAAATGAAAAGTCCTCATTTTATTACTCTATTAAACTCATAAGTTACAAGAAATGAAAAGTTTTGAAAGTTTACAAAACTTGCCCTCAAGTTTTGGAACAAGTAAAGTTAAGTTAAAACTTTAGTTCCAACCCCTAGAATTTTAAAAGTTAAAATTCAACCCTTATACTTATATTATTATGATTTAATAATTATATATATATATATATATATATATATATATATATATATATATATATATATATATATATATATGTATAAGAACAAAGTCGTCTTACCGCTAGTACGCCTCATTCACGAAGCCGGTCTATAAGGTGGGTATAAGGTTGTTGCCTATAAAATGGTGACTTAATGGGTGTCCACTCTCACCCACCGCTTGCTTGATCGGTGGAGGGTCGTTAGCTGAACGGGTAAGACAAGGACTTATTAATTCTCATTCAAAGTATGATGAATATTATAAAGTAACTAAATGTTTTATTAAATTCCCAATCTTAGTTACTTTAGGAAAAATGTGAATAAGGTGCTATTCCATGAAATTACATTTTACACTTTGGATTAAGTCGTTGGTGGAGCGTGTGTGGTTAACCGACACATCGATTGAGTGATAAACTTTAAGGGTACCAAGTGATTTGCATGGTTACTTCACACCTCGTTTTGTGATCCTCGGTATCCCAGTCACAAAACTTGGAGGGCACACTCGAGATTGAAACATGCCTTTGAAAAGTTCATTGAATCTCAAAGAATCTAGGAATTTCTAAGAACCATTCAAAAACCTAATACTAAAATATTGCGGTTTTCGTGGTGGAAATTGGTGAATGACGAATTCACCTACCTTTCAAATGTGATATAGCTTAGATTACGGCATACCTCTTCTAAGTTATATTATATTGTGATTGGATCCTAGCCTTAATATTACATTTGGGTTTTTTTATTAAGGACTCTCTTATATCTAAACTAATCTTGTTCTCTTTCCTTCAGATGTCTTTCAACAATGCTTCTGGCTCTAATCCTAATGGCTCCTTTACCCTTATGAACTTGTGTGGGAAAGTCACCTTTGATGGATCCAACTTCAATGAGTGGATCAGAAACATCAGGATGATTACCCGCTACGAGGACAAAGAATATGTCCTTGACAAGGAGCTTAAGGAGATTGATGAGTCCACTGCAACTCCTCAGGAGATCGCTGAATTTCGGGCACATGAAAGGGATGCTACGAAAGTGGCTTGCATCATGATGGCCACGATGACAGCGGAACTCCAAAAGTCTTATGAGGATTTCTACCCTTATGAAATGCACCAAGATTTGATGGAAAGATACCATCAAAGTGCAAGACAAGAGAGGTATGAAATCATCTGCTCCATGATAACAACCATGATGAAGGACGGGGAATCCGTCACGAGCCACATGCAGAAAATGCAAAGGTATGTGGATCGTTTGCTGAAGCTTAATGTGAACTTCCCGGAGGATCTTGCAATAGATATTATTTTGCATTCCTTACCATCGTGCTATGATCAATTCCGCATGACATATCACATGAACAAGGAAGAAGTCACCCTCAGCAAACTTCAGGGACTTCTCAAGACCGCAGAATCAGGTCTTAAGGGGAAGTCGGTTGCTATCACTCCTACTCAAAACTCTACTCCGGTTTTGGCAATCGGGAAAAGTCGAGGGAGGAAGAGAAAGAGCTCTTCTAAGGGTACCAAGGTTCGGACCCTTGATGGCTTTTCTTCAAGTGGAACCAAGAAAGGTTTCATTACTCCTTCTTCTGACCCAAAAGAGGCTGAATGCTTCTATTGCCATGAAAAAGCTCATTGGAAGCGGAACTGCCCAAAATACCAGCAAGATGTGAAGGATGGGAAAGTCAAACCCAACCATGCAGGTATTTACACTATCATTTCTAATAACTCACCCCATTCTAATTCTTGAGTCCTTGATACCGGGTGTGGTATTCATATTTGTTGTGACTTGCAGGGACTAAAAAGAAGTGAGGATGTGGAGCAAGGAAGGATAAACTTGATCATGGGGAATAGGAAAGCTATACCTGTTACCAAGATTGGAGTTTATACTTTATCGCTAAGTAGTGGGTTTAGTTTAGATTTGAATAAATGTTGTTACTCGCCAGGAATGGCAAGAAATATTATTTCCTTTCATGCTTTGTACAAACAAGGGTTTACCTTTTCATTTAATAATGAAGTTGGTTCTATTGATGCTTTCTTTAATAATGTTCTTTATTTTAAAGCATTACCTTGTGATGGTGTGTATGAAGCTGTATCTGTTGTAGATAACTTAGGAAATAATGTTTTGTGTATTGATTCTACCAATAATAACTTGGATAAAGCATCTTTATGGCATTGTCGTCTTGGACATATAAGCAAGAAACGTATAGGCCAACTCCAAAAGGATGGAGTCTTGGAGTCGTTTGACCTAAAGTCAGATGATAGTTGCGAATCATGCTTACTTGGAAAAATGACAAAGTCACCCTTCACAGGTTCGTGTGAGAGGGGTGAAGGTTTGTTGGACCTTATACACACGGATGTGTGTGGACCATTCAAACATGCCACAAGGGATGCTAATCGTTATTATTTGACTTTTACTGATGATTATAGTAGATATGGATATGTCTACTTGATCAAGCATAAGTCAGAGACTTTCGAGAGGTTTAAGGAATTTAAACAGGAAGTCGAGAATCAATTGGGCAGGAACATTAAGATGCTTCGATCCGATCGTGGTGGTGAGTATCTTAGTTCAGAGTTCCTCGACTATCTAAGGGAATGTGGGATAGTCTCACAATTGACACCTCCCAGGACACCACAGTTGAATGGTGTGGCTGAGAGGCGTAATCGAACCTTGTTAGATATGGTTCGTTCCATGATGAGTCGAGCTACGCTACCAATCTCATTTTGGGGTATGCCTTAGAGACTGCCGCCCATATTCTTAATCTAGTCCCTACAAAGAAAGTTGCCAAAACTCCTCACGAGATGTGGACTGGTAAAGTACCTAAACTAGACCACATCAAGATTTGGGGTTGCGAGGCTTTCGTGAGACGCGAGACTCATGATAAGCTCGAACCTCGAAGCGAGAGGTGTATTTTCATCGGTTACCCACAGCGATCCTTTGGTTACCTCTTCTACAGACCGAGTGACAATGTGGTCTTTGTAGCAAGAAGAGGAGTCTTTCGAGAAAGAGAATTTATAAGCCAAGGAGACAGTGGGAGGCAAATTGATCTTGAAGAAATTCAAGAATCAAGCGGTGAAGGAACTTCAAACTCTAGCCCTCAACTTGAGGAGGAAACTCCTGTTGAGCCAATTGACAAATCTGTACATCTGAGACGTTCCACGAGAGTTAGGAGTGCACCTGAGCATTACTATGGATTCCATATTACTGCAGAAGGTGAGACACTTATTAGTGATGAAACACTAGTAAGTCAAGATGACCCTAACAGCTACGAGGAAGCCATGGCAGGCCCCGAGTCTGCAAAATGGAAAGAGGCTATGGATAGCGAGATACAATCCATGTATGACAATCAAGTTTGGAACTTGGTTGAAAATGTACCAGGTCGTAAGACAGTAGGGTGCAAATGGGTCTTCAAGAAGAAGACCGACATGGATGGTAAAGTACACACTTATAAGGCTAGACTGGTTGCAAAGGGCTTCTCTCAAATTCCTGGAGTGGACTATGATGAGACCTTTTCTCCGGTAGCCAAGATTAAGTCTATTCGGGTTCTGTTAGCCATAGCTGCATTTCATGATTATGAAATATGGCAGATGGATGTCAAAACCGCTTTCCTTAATGGAAAGTTGGCTGAAGATGTTTACATGAGTCAGCCAGAGGGTTTTGTCAGCAACGAGTACCCTAATAGAGTGTGTAAGCTTGAGAAATCCATTTATGGATTGAAGCAAGCACCTCGCAGATGGAATCTTTGCTTTGATGAAAAGGTCAAGGAATTTGGCTTTTCTAGGAGTGAAGATGAATCTTGTGTGTATGTCAAGGCTAGTGGGAGTATAGTTAGCTTTTTGGTATTGTATGTGGATGACATACTACTCATAGGAAACGACATTCCAACTCTGCAGGAAATAAAGTCCTGGCTTGGGAAGTGTTTCGCTATGAAGGACCTTGGTGAAGCTGCCTATATTCTAGGGATAAGAATCTTGAGAGATCGGAGTAAAAGACTAATTGGACTTAGTCAGAGTACCTACTTGGATAAGGTGTTGAAGAGATTTAGCATGCAGGATTCCAAGAAAGGAGAGTTACCCATCCAGAGTAACACCAGATTGAGTAAGACACAAAGCCCTAGCACTGAGGCTGAGATAGCAGAAATGAGTCGAACACCTTACGCTTCGGCTGTAGGATCGATCATGTATGCTATGACGTGTACTCGACCCGATGTAGCTTTTGCCTTGAGCATGGTTAGCAGGTATCAGGCGAACCCTGGCAAGGCACACTGGACTGCGGTAAAGAATATCCTCAAGTACCTACGAAGGACTAAGGACTGGGTCCTTACCCTCGGTGGGAGTGATGAATTGAGAGTTGTAGGGTATAGTGATGCTAGCTTCCAGACTGATAGGGATAATTTCTGCTCTCAGTCGGGCTGGGTCTTTACCTTAAACGGAGGAGCAATTTCTTGGAAGAGTTCCAAGCAAGAGACAGTGGCAGATTCTACTTGTGAATCAGAGTATATTGCAGCTAGCGAGGCAGCAAAGGAGGCGATATGGCTGAAGAACTTCATTGGAGACCTTGGAGTTGTACCAGCTATTAAAGAGCCAATGGAAATTTTCTGTGATAGTGAAAGTGCTGTTGCCTTAGCCAAGGAACCAAGGGATCATGGGAGATCCAGGCACATCGACAGAAAATACCATTTCATTAGACATCGGATCGAAGAAGGACTCCTCGTGGCAAAGAGGGTATCATCGGATGAGAACCCAGCAGATCCCCTCACGAAGGGACTGAGTAGGGTTAAGCATCTTCAGCATGCTCGGAGCATAGGGCTGAAGGATGATATAAGATTTAGTAGTTAGATAATCTCGAAATTTGTAAAGTGTAATTGACATTTGATAATGAATAAAAAGTGTTTTGTTTATGAGTAAAGTGTTGCTATCTCTTGTCGATCGTTTACTATATTTCTTTTGCATGTTTTGACTTCCAGAATAATTTTGTTTGGTATAACATGTTATTCAAACCTCCACAGTCGGTCATATGTTGGAAGTAGAAGTGAATCAAGACTGTCATGTTTGGTTGTAGAGGTCTTGGACAAGGCTACAACAATCATGAGTGCTCATAAGTTCTGAGCATTGGACTCAACCCACGCTCACTGGAATCACTTCATGGAATTCTATCTCGAGTGATCGTGAGACGGTAATATCATATAAGTCTTCAAACCTAGAGATATGATTTGTTACTTACAAGTTGGTTATGCATTGACTGTACGAAACCGCATTGGTAACTCGATGTTATAAAACGTACTTTTGTGTGTAATTCAATGAGTGGTAGAACAAACATATGAGTCGAAGTTTATCTGTTCCTTCTTGGATTAGAAGCTGATATCTGGGCCCCTCGATGATTTTGTTTTGACCCATGTACCGGGCCCGGTCAGAACTAAGTTGATGTGTTCAATTAAGTTCTATGTCAAACAAATCGGAAATCGGGAAATAAATGCTGGACAATAAGCAAGACAATGTTCCATGTATTTGTCCGGCTGATATCTAGAACAGAGGATTATATGATCACTTATCTTAAATGGCGTACCATCATCTTCTCAGTTCCGAGAGACCTTGAAAGAGCTACGATTGCCGGTCGGTTCCTGAAGTACTAGAGATATAGTTATTAGACTTATCCAAGTGGGAGACTGTTGGATAAGGTGTCTAAGTCCATAACTATTTCGGGCTTGTACTTGACCCGACCCGGCATGGTCCATTTGGGTTGCATGGCACCATGCAATTAGATAGACTAAATGAGAGAAATAACACTTGGAGATTATTAATATATTATCAGTTCTAATATATTAATAATATCATTTGATTAGTTGATCAAAGAATTAATTTGGAATTAATTAAGTGATCAAAGGATAACTAATTAAATATATGGGTTGATTATGTAAATCATCCATATCTTGTATAGTGGGCTAAGAGGCTCCATGGATTATCAAGTTGGGTTCTACCCATAGGATGCTCCATGGATGCTCCATGGGAGTTACAAACCCATGGGTCATGGAAATGAAGAGTCATGACACATTAGGGTTTACATGGTGTAACCCTAGATGTGTCAACACTATATAAGAAGCATATTCTCCACCAAAATCGGCTTCACTAAGAAACTAGAGGGCTTGGCCGATTTTGAGAAGTGTGTGTTATCTCAAGAGTCTTTCCAAGAGCATTTGGTGTTGTGTGAAGCATTTGAGGCATCACACTTGGGGTGCTAGGCTCACAAGGTTTCAAGGAACATAAGCAACAACAAGGTAAGTTATTCTATCTTTCATTCAAGTTAAAATTGTTCCCCATGTATGCTAGATAGGAATATAACCTTGGAAATTCAACTTTGCATGATAATTAGACAAACATAGATCCAAGGTTATTAGGGTTGCATGTACACTTAGGAAGTGTTAGAATGCTCAAAACCCATCAAGTGGTAGGGGTGAAATAGTCCCCAGATACCGGTTGAAAGATACCGATGATGAATACCGGTTGAAAGATACCGATGTGGTTACCAGTTGAATGATACCGAAGATGGTTAATGGTTGAAAGATACCGATGAAGGTTACCGGTTGAAACATACCGATGAAGGTTACCGGTTGAAAGATACCGACGATATTGTACGGTATGTGGTATGCTGGGGGAACTCACTAAGCTTTGTGCTTATAGTTTTGGTTTTTGTTTCAGGTACCTCTTCGTTGAAGGGGAAGGAGCCGGCGGTGTAGCATCGCATCACACACACACACACACACACACTCATGGTTTCCGCAAGGAGTTTTTGGGACTGTATTCTGATTTTCATTACTTTTGATGTTATGGTTTGGGACACAACAATATAATTTTGTGGCGTGTTGTTTATTTGACAATATTTTGGTAAAAATGTTTATGGAATTGTTGATTCAAAAATGAAATTTTCGGGCTTGAATTTTGGGATGTTACAAGTTGGTATCAGAGCCCTGGTTTGAGGGATTCGGACACACCCTCGGGGGTGTCTGGACTCAAGCTGAGGGACTAAAAGATTTCTACAAGAAAAGTGGTTTTCTAAAATCTAAATGGAAGGATTTTAAGAAAGACGAAGTGTGAGATGCATGCGACCGGCCGGGCTCAAGTAAGTTTTCCCCAAGATACTCGTACTTGTTATGTTATGGTATGTTATATGGTTTTGATTCAAAAAATTGCATGCTAGAATAGGACTAAGGATCTAGGAGGATGCCTTGTGTGCCTGATATATGATTCTGAGAATTGCATGCTAGTTAGGGCTAAGGGTTTAGGAGGATGCCTTATATGCCTGTTGTATGAGCTATATGCTAGGACTGTTTAGTTAGCAGTAGGATGGCATGTATAGGTTATGCCTTGTTTTGGTTACCCAATGGACGAATTCTGCTTGCTTTGTGCTATGGAGGTTCTGGCCATCTTCAACTACCTAAGAAACGGATATGTAACAGTATCTGCAAACTAGTTAGGGGGTGGTGGGGACTCCTAGTGCAGCTGATGGCGGAGGGTAGGTCGGAGAGTGCCCTAGGGAATCCTAGGATGAGGTCAGTGGAAAGGCTATCGGAAAAAGGGACTTGGCAAAGTCGAAGCAATCCTTGAGGAAAGTATGGGTAGATGTGGAAGGTAGTATGGGCCCGTACTACTGAAAGCAGAGGACATGTACTCGAATCAAGGAGGGCCTAGATGGAACCTGGAAACTTGGAAAGTGTGTGAGACCTCTAAGCGGTATATGTGATCCTGATAATCGTATATTTATTTTCAGAATGGTGGTCACGCGACATGGAGCAGGAGGTTCAGGATCCGGGTCAGGATCGGGCTCGGGCGCAGGATCCGAGCATGTAGATGATGGGTTACACAAGTTCATCGCGTCCGAGATCTCGAGGGGTATCCTTGATGTGACGCCGGTTATCTTCGGGTCGATCAAGGAAGGGATCATTGAGCTGGTGGAGGATCGCCTCAGGGCGTTCAGGAGTGACATGGCGACCAGCCAGTCAGGGCCACGCACACTGTCCTTTAAGGACTTCAGAGGGAGTGGTGCGCCACATTTCCATGGGGTGAAGGACCCCATTGCTACTAGGAGATGGATCGCAAACATCGAGTATGTGCAGCTAACGAGTTTCTGCCCGGAAGGGTTGAAGGTCCGTTTCGCTGCAGGGTGTTTGAGAGACAGGGCCAGAGATTGGTGGGAGTCGGTTGGTTACTCTCTGGGAACCTCGGCTGTTGAGGCTATGACCTGGTCAGACTTTGTGACCAGATACAGGGCGGAGTTTGCGCTAGTTGTGGAGATTCAACAGCTGGCCAGGGAGTTCTTGGACATAAGACAGACTACGGAGACTGTGGCGGAGATCACCGCTAAGTTCCGGGAGAGGGAATTGCTGGTGCCCCAGTATGCAGGTGATGAGGACATGAAGAGGACCTGCTACCATGACATGCTATGAGCTGACATCCGAGAACATGTCAGTTTCTCAGCTTGCCCTACCATGGATTCTATGATTGCCAGGGCTAGGGAAAGGGAGATTGATCTGGAGCACATCCGGAAGAGGATGGCAACGGAGGGGCTGATGATGGGGGCTTCGGGGAAGAAACCCAAGGGATCTGATGGTAGGCCAAAAGGCCAGTCAGGGCGGGACCGCTGTGGGAAATGTGGTCGGTCACACGAGGGAGCTTGTCGCAATCAGGCTGCTATAAGTGTGGCAAGGTCGGACATTTTGGAAGAGATTTTACTGCCCCTCCTCCGGCGATTCAGATATTTGACCTGATTTTCTTTCATTGCAATCAGAAGAGCCATAAAAAGGCCAATTTCCCTAGATTGACAGCAGCAGCAGCGGCGCCGACGGTGGCGTCGACTCCAGCGACAGCATGGGTTGTGGATGGCCGGAAGGCCAAGTTGGAGGCTCCAGTGGTTCGGAGCCGAGCATTTTAGCTGACAGCCGAGGAGGCACGCGCTGCACCCGATGTGGTGACTTGTATGATTTCTTATTTTATGCTTTTATGTTATGTCGCTGTGATTTTGATATATTATGTGCCTAGCTTAGGATTGTTCCATGTGAACGGTATCCCAGTTCAGGAGTTGTTTGATTTGGGTGCCACTCGATCATTAGTCTCTCTTGCGCTTAGCAAGAAGTTTCCGAAGTCTTCAGGAATGTTGGATTGCCCTCTAGATGTTGAGATTGCGGACGACCGGTCGGTACGGGCATCAGAGGTCTACCGGGATTGTGTTTTGAGGCTGTTCGAGGAACGTTACTTGGTTGACTTGGTTCCCATACCTTTGCGGGGGAACAAGGTCATTATTGGTATGGACTGGCTGAGCCCCAATGGGGCAGTGATCTACTGCGCGCAGCAGTCATTGTAGATTATGACCCCTAGTGGGGGAGAGCTGGTGGTTCAGGGCAAAAGGCCACAACGAGGACCAACTTTATGTTTAGCAGCGAGGGGTAGGCGCTACCTTCAGCAGGGTTGCGCAGGTAATGTCGCCTATGTTATGGATACGCGGGAGGTGGGTAGGGCGATGGTGGGCGATGTGCCTGTATTACGGGAGTTTGAGGACGTGTTCCCCGAGGAGTTGCCCAGGGTACCTCCCGAGAGGCAGGTGAAATTCAGAATTTGTGACAACCCGAAACTTTTTCCGTTTCTGTTACGCATTTTTGTTAATGAAATCTCAGATCCGCTAACCTTTCCATCAAACTTTTTGGTTTAGTAAATAATCTAGTTAAATTTAATTAAATTATTTGCAAGTCGAAACCAAAAATCGTGTGGAAACCCGAATATCTCGAAAAATCAACATTTTTGGTCTAAATGGGATTACGATCGTAAACCTGTTTACGATCAGTGATGTGTGGACCCCTCACCTCACCCTATAAATGCGATGTCTCCGACTTCATTAGGATGTTTTCTGGCCACACTCACTCCTCCTCTCTCTTAGAATCTCAAACCGTAAACACTAAAAAACGCACTTAAAACTCCGGGAAACGTCGAAAAACACTGTTTGGAGCCTTTTGGAATCACTCATCCCGTCGAAATCAGCATCCAAACACCATTTTTCCGAGTTTACGATCCAACCTTCAAGAACCGTAAACCCTGTTCTTGAGTTTACGGTCCAACCTTCAAAGACCATAAACTCATCAAGCCTTTAGAAACCGTAAACGCCCCTTTTTTGGTGGTACTTTTGGCTGAAAACTCATTTCTTCGATTCAAGCAAGTCTCGGTAACATTCCTCAACCAAATTCAAGTGTTTTTCCGACACTTTATTTATCGAAATCGCTAATTTAGATACATATACATATTTATTTGATAATAGGATTTCGTTAAGTGTCACGTGTAACAACTCGGGAACCTTCTTTTCAGTCAACAACTCCACGCAACAACTGTGAGTTCATACCCCTACATTTTTCCGCATTTTTAAGGTTTTCAGGGGGGAATACAAGCTAAACATAAATGTTTTCTTATAAGCTAAACATAAATGTTTTCAGGAATATACATAACAGTTATGCAAATTTTATACTTTATTTCCCTTTTGTACTATGTCGAGCATAAGGGATGTTTTCACTAAAATTGCATAGTTTTTACGGATACACTATTTTCTATGTTATACATGCAAACTATAATCGGTATAGTTTAGGGTTTCTCTAAAAACTTATCAAGCATAGAACTTTCTCTACTAAACATATGCACTGGAACATAAACCGTTTACAGTTTATATCACCGTTTTATCATGATTTTCATAACTATAACTTATCTCTATACGCGGTATACATTCGGATTCTCACTACGGTAGAACGCTACTGCATTACATGTAAACTAGATTGTACGATACTGTGAGGCGCTACTTCCCTACTGTACCCTTAGGTGTACAGGGATAAATCCTACCACTGTATAACCAGAGTCTCCTGGAGGGAGAGCGTGAGGTTTGTGAACAGATCTATTCGGGACTAACAATCCCACATCTGGACTGCTAGCTACAGTTAGTCAAGGACGCATGAGATGTACAAATGTCATTTAACATCAATGCCTGAAGAACATTGGAAAGGTCACTAGTCATATCAAGCATGGTTATACGACTCACATTATGTATAAATCACCGATAGCTTACCAACCTGGTTTTCTTCAGTAGTTTTATTTATACTAAATAGAACTAAACATACTATGCATACTGGCCGAGCCAGGGTTTTCAAAACCGGATCTTTTATGCTACGGTTTTTCGTA
The DNA here is from genome assembly GCF_052625555.1 of Lactuca saligna. NCBI lineage: Eukaryota > Viridiplantae > Streptophyta > Magnoliopsida > Asterales > Asteraceae > Lactuca > Lactuca saligna. The sequence continues at coordinate 171,562,572 of NC_136417.1, read as the reverse complement.
TTAAATACTTATACTACATGATTAGCTTTAGCTAGTCACATGAGGTAGTAGTTTCGCATATCTCTACGGATTTTCAGAAATGAACATTCATGGTTGTATACGAAATCGATAACACTACGTTTTTCACTAAAGAAAATATCGGATTTTCTTGAAATTACACAATCATTTCGGCTCCCTCATCAAAAAGTTTTCATTACAAATTACTGCTTATGAACTTACCAGCTTTATGCTGATATTTTTCAAACTGCTTGTATTCTCAGGAAATCAGTACACAGGTACTTGCTGGATTTTTTGAAGAACCGAAGCATTTAGAGTCTTTAAGTTTTTATTTTTCAAAACTAATGAATGTAATTCAAACTGAGTTTTGAAACAGATGTAAACATTTTTTTCAAATATTCACTATAATGGTTGTGTTGCTATGATTGTTGTTATTAATTGGTTGTGCTGCTATATATGACGTCCTCCGCCCCAGAATGTTTCCGCCAACAGTTTCGGGGTGTGACAGATTGGTATCAGAGTCGATGTTTATAGCGAACTAGTGTATCGAACCTTACGTGGTATACAACTATAAACACTAAGGGGCCTAAGTGCTCCACACTAAAAGTATACTTTCAAAATATAAGTATTTTTTTAAGAAGTATACGGGCATGCATACATAACAGGATTCGTATCACTAGTAGAGTAGAACAAAAGTATTTGGATGTTGGAACGCTACGGTTAAACCTGGGCAGTTATGTAATCATGTCTAGGGTGAATATAGCCTGATCAACTATATTCAGTCGAGACATGACCAACATGTGTTTGAGAGTGACTGTGGTGCTACAGCAGGCTTAAAACTTACCAGAATCATATCACATAAAATACTATAGGAGTATTTTCGCTAGAGCCAAACTTAGTACGTAGATTCACTCTAAGTATTTTTACCTTTCCTTCCTTAAAGCGATAACTTACTTGTGTTAGTAACCTTTCTATGATTATCGCTCGGTAGAATACTTTCTTTATCATGATGAGATATATTTTGTTTTTTTTTTATATCTTGAGGACTTACCATCCTCTTTTTCCTGATTGTTTCTTGAACAAGATGCCTCCCCGACCAAGACCCATCAGAAGGAACAACGACACTGCGCCACCACCACCACCTCCTCCGTTTGACCCTGTCATGTTCCAGGCAGCAGTTACCACCGTCGTGACTGCAGCAATGACACAAGTAAACGCTGGAGGAGCTGGAGGTGGAACCGACCCATAGAGACAAGATGGAAGTCAGGGACATCAGAAAGAGTGTTCCTACAAGGACTTCATGACTGCGAAACCCAAGTCCTTCGATGGAAATGGAGGAGTCATCACCCTAACTCGATGGTTTGAGAAGATCGAATCCATCTTCGAAATTTGCGTCTGTTTTGAAGCCAACAAGGTGAAGTTTTCCGCCTACACCTTCACTAACAGAGCCTTGACCTAGTGGAATGGTCGAGTCAAAGCCCTAACCCTGCCAGTGGCCAATGCCATGGGCTGGGAAAGGCTTAAGGAGCTCATGCTAGCGGAGTACTGCCCGAGGGGCGAAGTGCAAAAGTTGGAGCACGAACTCTGGAACTTGAAGATGAAGGGGCCCGACATCGCTGCCTACACTGATAGATTCTGTGATCTGGCGCTTCTCTGTCCAGGAATGGTCATCCCGGAAAGCAAGAAAATCGAGAGGTACATCTGGGGACTGACACAACCCACCAAAGGAAATGTCTTGGCTGCTAGGCCGACTATATTTGAAAGCGCCAAGGATCTAGCACAGACTCTGATCAATCATGGAGTCGATCTGGATGAAGTGACAATTGTCCCTGAACCCCAAAAGGATAGTGGTGGGAAGAAGAAGAAGTTTGGCAACAAGCGAAAGGGTCAGTCTTCGCAGGAGCCCTCCAAGAAACAACAAATAGTAGCAGTTCATGCTGCTACTGTTCCTGCTGCTGCTCCCACTGTTGTTCCAACCACCCAATCTCCTACTGGTGGTTATGCTAGAAAACTACCCCTGTGCAAAAAATGCAACTTTCATCATCACGGGCCCTGCCGTGAGTTGATCTACAATAACTGTGGGAAAAAGGGACACACAGTTCGATACTCCAAGACACCGGCCCAACCAACCAACCAGGCTCCGGGGGCGGGCGTAGGTCAAACTTGTTATGGATGTGGAGAGGCTGGGCACTTCAGGAGAAATTGTCCTAAGGCAACAACTGGTGGCAACATAGGGAGAGTTCTGGTGATGGGCCAGGAAGAAGCAGTTGCTGATCCTACCATTGTTATGGGTACGTTCCTCGTTAAAAACTCTTATGCATGCATTCTCTTCGATTCTGGTGCAGAGAGGAGCTTTGTTAGTCATTCATTCAAACACCTAATCAAATGTAAATCTCAACCTCTAACCGAAACATTTACCGTCGATATGGCTAACTGAAAGAAGGAGAGCACTAACGACATATTCATAGGCTGTACTCTTACTCTAAACAATTATTCGTTTGCCATCGATCTTATGTCTGTGTCCATCAAGAGTTTCGACGTCATTATCGTCATGGACTGGTTAAGATCCAATAATGCTGATATTATTTGCTTCGAGAAGGCTATCCGTCTCAACCTTCCCTCTAGTGAAGCCCTCATGATTTATGGTGATAAGCTCAGTTCGAACCTTCGTATCATTTCGTGTATCAAAGCTCAAAAATATCTGCGGAAGGAGTGCCATGCATTCCTAGCTCATGTTGTCGACGAAACGCGAAAAGTTAGAGACCTCGAGAGCATCCCTGAAGTATGTAACTTTCCTGATGTCTTCCCTGAAGACCTCCCAGGAATCCCTCCCGAACGCCAAGTCGAGTTCCGTATCGACTTGATCCCCGGAGCTACTCCTGTAGCTAAATCTCCATATCGTCTAGTGCCAGCGGAGATGCAAGAATTATCCAGTCAGCTCAATGAGCTGATCAGCAAAGGATTCATAAGGCTGAGTTCCTCACCCTGGGGAGATCCAATCTTATTCGTGAAAAAAAGGATGGATCCTTTCGGATGTGCATTGACTACCGAGAGTTGAATAAGCTAACCATCAAGAACCGTTATCCCTTACCCATGATCGATGATCTTTTCGACCAACTTCAGGGAGCCAGTTATTTCTCAAAGATCAATCTAAGATCAAGATACCATCAGTTGCGAGTTCATGAGAATGATGTGCCCAAAACAGCATTCTGCGGAAGGAGGTCCATGAGAATGATGTGCCCAAAATAGCATGGACCTGATGAATCGGGTGTGCCGCCTTTTCTTAGACAAGTTTGTGATTGTGTTCATTGACGAGATACTTGTCTATTCGCGGAGTGAGGACGACCATAAACATCACTTAAGACAGGTGTTGGAAACATTAAGGGCAGAAAAGTTGTACGCGAAATTTTTGAAGTGCGAATTCTGGATCAGGAAGGTGAATTTCCTTGGGCACGTGGTTAGCAAGGAAGGAATACACGTTGACCCATCCAAGATCAAACCAATTGAGAACTAGTCTGCACCAAAGACACCCACAAAAATCCGGCAATTCTTGGGTCTCATAGGCTATTATCGCAGGTTCATTGAGAACTTCTCCAGAATCGCTAAGCCTTTAACTACCCTGACGCAAAAAGGGGTAACCTTTAGTTGGGAAGCCAAGCAAGACACTGCATTTCAAACATTGAAGCAGGCCCTATGAAACGCACCTATCTTGTCCCTGCCCGAAGGGACTGAAAACTTCGTTGTCTATTGTGATGCATCCAATTAGGGCCTAGGATGTGTTCTCATGCAAAGAGGAAAGGTTATCGCCTATGCCTTAAGACAATTGAAAACACATGAAGTCAATTACACAACTCATGATTTGGAGTTGGGAGCAGTGGTCTTTGCGTTAAAGATCTGGAGACATTATATTTACGGAACCAATTGCACTATCTTCACCGACCATAAGAGCTTGCAGCACATCTTTAATCAGAAGGAGTTGAAAATGAGACAGCGAAGATGGGTCAAGTTACTCAGTGACTATGAGTGCGAAATTTGCTACCATCCCGGCAAGGCCAATGTGGTAGCAGATGCCCTCAGTCGAAAGGAGTATTCAAGGCATAAGGTGAAGGCACTAACAATGACCATCCATTCCCATCTATCCGCACAAATCAAGGAGGCTCAACGGGAAGCCTTAAAACCCGAGAACATGACGAATGAAGCCTTGCGGGGAATGGACAAGAACTTAGAGGTCAAAGGAGACGGAGTGTACTATTTCATGAACCGAATCTGGACCCTAAAGTTCGGTGTTACAGAGAGGTTGTCATGAATGATGCGCACAAGACTAAATACGTCGTTCACCCAGGTTCGGATAAGATGCATCTGGATCTCAAACAACTCTATTGGTGGCCAAACATGAAAGCAGAGATTGCTACCTTCGTGGGCAAGTGCCTGACTTGCACCAAGGTGAAGGTTGAATATCAAAAACCCTCAGGTTTACTTCAACAGCCAGAAATACCTGAGTGGAAGTGGGAAAGGATAATCATGGATTTTATCACCAAGTTACCTAGAACTCCGAGTGGGCACGATGCTATCTGGGTAATTGTTGATCGGTTGATGAAGTCCGCCCACTTCTTGCCAATCAAAGAAAGCTTCAAGATGGAGAGACTAACACAGATCTACCTTCAAGAGGTATTTCGCCTTCATGGCAGTCTTTACAGAAGGCTCTTGGATCTAAATTGGATATGAGCACGACTTATCATCTGCAAACTGATGGATAGAGTAAAAGGACAATTTATAAATTGGAAGACATGTTGAGAGCCTGCGTCATTGACTTCGGCGCGTCATGGGACACTCATCTTCGTTTGGTTGAATTTTCCTACAACAATAGCTACCATACCAGCATCAAGGTTGCGCTGTTTGAAGCCCTCTATGGCCGCAAGTGCAGATCCCCTCTGTGTTGGGCTGATGTGGGCGACACGCAGCTAGCCAGGGGTCAAATCCCCGACAGTACTCTCACTAGTCCTGAGATCATCCGAGAGACAACTGAAAAGATTGTGCAGATCCGAGAGCGACTGAAAGCTTCACAAGATAGACAAAAGAGCTACCCCGACAAGAGACGAAAACCCTTGGAGTTCTAGGTTGGTGACCACGTCCTTCTGAAGGTCTCACCCTGGAAAGGCATGATACACTTTGGGAAGCGTGGAGAGCTAAACCCAAGGTACATTGGACCATTTGAGATCCTTGCTAGGATCGGTCCCGTAGCATACAAACTTCAGTTACCGCGAGAACTCAGCAACATTCATCCTGTTTTCCATGTATCGAACCTAAAGAAGTGTCTGTCCGATGAGACACTTATGATTCCTCTCGACGAGATTGAAATCAACGAGAACCTCAACTTCATGGAAGAACCGGTCGAAATCATGGATAGAGAGATCAAATGAATGAAACAAAGTCGCATCCCGATAGTGAAGGTTCGGTGGAATGCCAAGCGGGGACCTGAATCCAATTAGGAGCACAAAGACCAGATGAAACAGAAGTATCCGCATCTCTTTCCTAATTCATGATTTGTAGTCTAGGTTCGATTTTCGGAACGAAATTCCCTCTAACGGGGGGATGATGTGACAACCCGAAACTTTTTACGTTTCTGTTATGCATTTTCGTTAATGAAATCTCAGATCCGTTAACCTTTCCGTCAAACTTTTTGGTTTAGAAAATAATCTAGTGAAATTTAATTAAATTATTTGCAAGTCAAAACCAAAAATCGCGTGGAAACCCGAATATCTCAAAAAATCAACATTTTTGGTCTAAATGGGATTATGACTGTAAACGTGTTTACGGCCGTGACCTCATTTTGACCGTAAACCTGTTTACGATCAGTGATGTGTGGACCCCTCACCTAACCCTATAAATGCGATGTCTCCGACTTCATTGGGACATTTTCTGTCCACACTCTCTCCTCCTCTCTCTAAGAATCTCAAATTGTAAACACTAAAAAACGCATTTAAAACTCCGGGAAACGTCGAAAAACACCGTTTGGAGCCTTTTGGATCGTCTGGAATCACTCATCCCGTCGAAATCAGCATCCAAACCCCATTTTTCCGAGTTTACGGTCCAACCTTGAAGAACCGTAAACCCTGTTCTTGAGTTTACGGTCCAACCTTCAAAGACCGTAAACTCATCAAGCCTTTAGAAACCGTAAACACCCCTTTTTTGGTGGTACTTTTGGCTGAAAACTCATTTCTTCGATTCAACCAAGTCTCGGTAACATTCCTCAACCGAATTCAAGTGTTTTTTCCGACACTTTATTTATCAAAATCGCTAATTTAGATACATATACGTATTTATTTGATAATAGGATTTCGTTAAGTGTCACGTGTAACAACTCGGGAACCTTCTTTTCAGTCAACAACTCCACGCAACAACTGTGAGTTCATACCCCTACATTTTTCCGCATTTTTAAGGTTTTCAGGGGGGGGGGGAGGGGGAAATACAAGCTAAACATAAATGTTTTCAGGAATATACATAACACTTATGCAAATTTTATACTTTATTTCCCTTTTGTACTATGTCGAGCATAAGGGATGTTTTCACTAAAATTGCATAGTTTTTACGGATACACTATTCTCTATGTTATACATGCAAACTATAATCGGTATAGTTTAGGGTTTCTCTAAAAACTTATCAAGCATAGAACTTTCTCTACTAAACATATGCACTGGAACATAAACCGTTTACAGTTTATATCACTGTTTTATCATGATTTTCATAACTGTAACTTATCACTATACGCGGTATACATTCGGATTCTCACTACGGTAGAACGCTACTGCATTACATGTAAACTAGATTGTACGATACTGTGAGGCGCTACTTCACTACTATACCCTTAGGTGTACAGGGATAAATCCTACCACTGTATAACCAGAGTCTCCTGGAGGGAGAGCGTGAGGTTTGTGAACAGATCTATTCGGGACTAACAATCCCACATCTGGACTGCTAGCTACAGTTAGTCGGGGACGCCTGAGATGTACAAATGTCATTTAGCATCAACGCCTGAAGAACATTGGAAAGGTCATTAGTCATATCAAGCATGGTTATACGACTCACATTATGTATAAATCACCGATAGCTTACCAACCTGGTTCTCTTCAATAGTTTTATTTATACTAAATAGAACTAAACACACTATGCATACTGGCCGAGCCAGGGTTTTCAAAACCGGATCTTTTATGCTATGGTTTTTCGTATTAAATACTTATACTACATGATTAGCTTTAGCTAGACACATGAGGTAGTAGTTTCACATATCTCTACGGATTTTTAGAAATGAACATTCATGGTTGTATACGAAATCGATAACACTACGTTTTTCACTAAAGAAAATATCGGATTTTCTTGAAATTACACAATCATTTCGGCTCGCTCATCAATAAGTTTTCATTACAAATTACTGCTTATGAACTTACCAGCTTTATGCTGATATTTTTCAAACTGCTTGTATTCTCAGGAAATCAGTACACAGGTACTTGTTGGATTTTTTGAGGAACCTAAGGATTTTAGAGTCTTTAAGTTTTTATTTTGCAAAACTAATGAATGTAATTCAAACCGAGTTTCAAACAGATGTAAAAGTTTTTATTCAAATATTCACTGTAATGGTTGTGTTGCTATGATTGTTGTTATTCATTGGTTGTGATGCTATACATGACGTCCTCCACCCCGGAATGTTTCCGCCAACGGTTTCGGGGTGTAATAGAATCGATTTGGTCCCTGGTTTGGCTCCGATAGCCAAGGCACCATATCGGTTGGCTCCTCCTGGGATGCAGGAGTTTTCTACACAGCCGCAAGAGTTGTTAGACAAGGGGGATTCATTAGATCGAGCAGTTCACCCTGGGGAGCCCCGATTTTGTTTGTGAAGAAGAAGGACGGGTCGCATCGGATGCGTATAGATTATCGGGAGCTAAATAAGGTAATGGTGAAGAACCGTTACCCACTCCCGAGGATTGATGACCTCTTTGACTAGTTACAGGGAGCATCTTGGTTCTCCAAGATTGATCTGCACTCAGGATATCATCAGATGAGGGTCAGGGAGGAGGATATACAGAAGACGGCGTTTCGGACGCGCTATGGCGACTATGAGTTCGTGGTGATGCCTTTCGGGCTCACCTATGCTCCCACCACGTTCATTGATCTCATGAACCACGTGTGCAGACCGATGTTGGATCGGTCCGTGATAGTTTTCATCGATGACATCTTGGTCTATTCCAAGACGCAGGAGGAGCATGAAGACCATCTGCGAGAGGTTCTGGAGACTTTGAAAAGGGAGAACTTGTATGCTAAGTTCTCCAAGTGTGAGTTCTGGTTGCGCGAGGTGCATTTTCTTGGGCACCTTGTCAACCAAAACGGGATTTCGATAGATCCGGCCAAAGTGGAGGCCGTGATGAGATAGGAGGTTCCGAGGTCTCCATCGGAGATTTGGAGTTTCCTAGGATTAGTTGGCTACTATCAGAGATTCATCCAGGATTTCTACAAGATAGTCGTACCCCTAACCAGACTAACGAGGAAGGTCGTGGTCATTCATTCGGGGCCCGAGCAGCAGGCTGCATTCGAGACATTGAGACAGAGATTGTGCGAGGCGCCAATCTTAGCCCTGCCAGAGGGCATGGAGGATTTCGTCGTGTACTGTGATGCATCCATCTCGGGTTTGGGTGTAGTATTGATGCAGAGAGGGCATGTCATTGCTTACGCTTCGAGGCAGCTGAAGCCTCACGAAGAGAATTTCCCGACGCATGATTTGGAGCTAGGGGCTTTTGTGTTCGCCCTCAAGATTTGGCGTCATTACCTCTATGGGGTTCGTTGTACAATTTACAAGGACCACAAGAGCCTGAGGTATCTCATGGACCAGCCAAATCTGAATATGAGGCAGCGTCGGTGGCTTGATGTGGTGAAGGATTACGATTGCAAGATCCTTTACCATCCGAGAAAGGCCAATGTGGTGGCCGACGCGCTTAGCCGCAAGGCAGCGCCGATCAGGGATATATGTCTGAGGATGACAGTGGTGACTCTGCTTTTGGAGCGGATTCGGGAGGCCCAACAGGAGGCCATGAAGGAGGAACATCGGAAGAGCGAGCGAATTATGGAGCATGTTTCCTCCATCAACTATGACAGCCAGGGGTTATTGACACTACACCGTAGGGTGTGGGTGCCGTACCACGGGCGTGTGCATCAGTTTCTAATGGAAGAGGCGAAAAAATCTCGATTCTCCATTCTGTAGGATTAATGTCTAAGTCCATAACTATATTTGGTATGTACTTGACCCGACCCGGCATGGTCCATTTGGGTTGCACTTCACCGACACAATTTATATGGATAATCTTTTGAGAATAGTATGTTTATGATTAATATAATATATTATAAGCTCTAATATATTATTATGGAATCATATTATTTAATTAGTATTGATCAAGAATTAATTTATAATTAATTAAGTGATCAAAAGGAACTAATTAAATATGGACTCTTATATATATGGAATGGGCCAAGTTCATTTAGGTTGGGCTAAGCTTTCATGGATAGTCCATGGAGTGTTTAACCCATGGACCCTAGGAAATGAAAGGTCATGGGTATTAGGGTTTAACCCTAATCCTCCACACTATATAAAGATGTCCTTGGTTGGTGAAATTGGCACTAGTGTGGGTACACTATGAAGGGCTAGTCGATTTCACTAGAGAGAACCAAGTATCCATATTCTCTAAAGTCTTCCAAGGTGTTTTGGTGATTTGTGATTCCACTTGAGGCTTCCACACTATTGGGGCTAAGCTCTTAAAGCTTGAAAACATCAAGCTACATCAAGAGGTATGTCATCTAACTAGTACTTTGTAGTATAAGTGCTTCATAATATGCTAGTTAGGATTAAAGCCTTGGAAAGTTCTTATTTGCATGTATAATAGAGAAAACATAGATCCAAGGTTTATAGGGTTGCATGTACACCATAGGAGTGTTAGAATTCTAAAAACCCAACAGTGGTATCAGAGCCTAGGCTTGTTTTCTTGTCATACTTGCAAAACTGCTTAAAAAATCGAAATTGGTGCTATCTGATCATCAGACTCGGCGAGTCCATCAGGAGACTCGGCGAGTCCATGCCTAAAAAGTGATCAAATCGATCCAACTCGCCGAGTTGGTTCATGCACTCGACGAGTTGGACCCCCAAACAGCATAAATTCGACTTTTTTGGCTGGAATTGGACTAGGAACATTACCCTAAGATGTTTTTGAACTTATAAACTTGTTTTTGAAGTGGTAATATTCATGCTAATCCAATTTCAAAGATAATTGTCAATAGATTCATGTTTTGTATTAGTTTAAGGTTTAGATTAATTACATGAAAAAGTTTGATTTGAATTATCTTGTTCTTATGAGTTGCTTAGATTAATAGATAAGTTGAGTGAAATAGTTGTTTTCAATCCAAATTAATCTAAGAGTTGATTCTAAAATGTGTTTTTGTAACTTGTCCTCAAGTTATATGAAAAGTCACATTTAAGTTTCATAAAACTCATAAAAGTTGGCAATGGTTACAAAAGATGAAGAGTCTTGTCCTTAAGTTATGGAGGTTCAAGAGTCACTTCATTAACTAATAAAATATGTAACCATAATTAAATCCATAAGTTACAAAATAAAGAAAAGTTAATTCTTTTATTAGTTTAAAGTCTTCCATAACTTGTCCTCAAGTTATGGAACTTGAAGAGTTTTTGGATTAAAACTACTTTAAACACATAAGTTATGGAATTAATTAGTTTTGAATAGTTTCAAAACTTGCCCTCAAGTTTTGGAATTTGAAAAGTTTTCACTTATGAATACTTTAATTCCAAGTTAGCCCTTAGAATTTTAAAGAGTTAAAATTCAACCCTTATACTTTATAATATTATAAGTTAATAATATATATATATATGTATAAGAGTAAAGTCATTCTTACCGCTAGTACGCCTCATTCACGAAGCCGGTCTATAAGGTGGGTATAAGGTTGTTGCCTATAAAATGGCAACTTAATGGGTGTCCACTCTCACCCACCGCTTGCTTGACTGGTGGAGGGTCGTTAGCCGAATGGGTTTGACAGGACTATAATTCTCCCTTCATTAAAAGTATTAATGATAAATACTAAGTAACTAAACTCTTAATAATACCCAATCTTAGTTACTTAGAAAAATGTGAATAAGGTGCTAATCCATGAAATTACACTTTGCACTTTGTTTAAGTCGGTTAGTGGAGCGTGTGTGGTTAACTGACACACTAACTCGTATTTAACAAGGTAGACAAAGGGTGACTTAATATTTATCATAGTATCGATGGAGCGTGTGTGGTTAACCGGCACATCGATTGAGGGGTAATTTATTAAGGGTACCAAGTGATTTGCATGGTTACTTCACACCTTGTTTTGTGATCCTCGGCATCCCAGTCACAAAACCTGAAGGGCACACTCGAGATTGAAACATGCCATTGAACAGTTCAATGAATCTCAAAAATCTAGGAGTTTCAAAACCAATTAAAACCTAATAATACATTTCGTTTATCTTGGTGGAAATTGGTGAATCGTCATTCACCTACCTTCAAATATTTTATAGCTTGGATTACGGCATCCCTCTTCTAAGTTATAAAATAGTTTGTTGGGTCCTAGCCTTAATATTTCATATTGGGTGTCATATTAAGGACTTAAGATCAACTATCTTTAATATCTCCCAAAAGATGTCTGGTTTAGACATTTATGATCTTCCCAAATCTCTTGAAACAAGCTTTCCTAATGAAGATGATGTCCCACGGATATCATACTTCTTTCTCCTCCTCCAATTATTCTCCCTAACCCACAAGTTCTTGAAAAGTTTTAGGTCACTCAAGCCCTATTGGCAAGGCAAGGTCTAGGTGTGATCACATCTTGGAGATGTAGTCACATATTGACAAGCCGGGAGAGTTGGGTGTCAAAGTCTTGAGAAAGTTGGTGGTTCAACTACTTTCTAAGTCACATAGTGAGTTCTTTTGGAACACCTATGAAACAGACTATGACAAGACCCTTAATGATCTTACCTATTTGCTAAGATCAACTTCCTAAAACTTAATGGACATTGACAATGATGACATTGGATATCTAGTAAAGCATTCTCTTCCCAATGGAAAGAGATCGGCCATAGTCAACTCGGTTGACCAAATGGTAAAGAGAAAAGCTAAGTCTGTGATAGTCTCGTGTACCTTTATCAAAGGGTCCATATGTTTATATTGCCAAAGAAAGGGGCATTGGTTGCGAAGCTGCCAAACTTACCTAAGGATTTTAAAGTCAATAATTTGACTCTACTTCAGGTAAAATCCACTATCTAACTATGCTAAGTTTCTATTCTGAGATTCTTGATACATGATGTGACTGGGTCACATGGTGATCAAGGAAAAGTGAAGAAACTTAAAGAAAGAATATGTTGAATCTGATCGCGTAGATGGATTTCTATCGCGTAGTTTGTAGATCAGATACTTGAGCTACTTCTTAGGAGTTATGAGATATTGCTTAGGAATAGATAACAACAAGTATTCATATGAATTGTAAGGACAAGTTCTTCCGCAAAGTTTTTAAAATAAAAGGAAAATTTTGATTTTATTTATTTTAAAAATATCCTTACAATGGCATTTGAGGAAAAATTGTTGCTTATATGATTCCATTAATAGCAAGAGTGGAAATATGAAATTGATTTTTTCATTTGTGGTAATGTCTAAATTTACCAAATAAAGGAAAGATTCTCATCACCCAAGTCTCAATTGGACCGGAACTTGGAATCATGCAAGGTGTATAGCATGATGAATGAGAACTTTCAAGTATTGGAAAATTAAGACTAATTACTTGTTCACATGGATGTGTGAGTAATGTGAAGGACTAAGGGATTGAGTGCACATTCTTGTGCACTGGTCAAGTCCACCACAAAAGATCGATAAGACTATTCGTCATAGTTTACTAAAGCTTAGTAAATATGGTTATACTTACAAGCTTAAGTGTAACTCTGAGACATTGGAAAAGGTTCCAATGTAAGGCAGAGCGAATAAGAAGAATCAAATCAGGCAGAAGGATAAAAGTTTCTCAAATCTGAAAAAATAAGAGAGTACTTTAGTATCAGTTTTTGTGATCATCTTAATGATTAAGAAACCATAGCACAATTAGTTCTCTAAGGAAATCTTAGTGCATTCTTATGACTAAGAAGAGGGATCTTGAATTGTTGAAATGGTTAAATCAAGAAGATGAGTCATACTTCGTTCTAATACAAGTCTTAGAGTCATACTCCAAGATTGTCATTTGAGTGACATGTCTTAAAGAAGGTTTAAAACACTTGTCAAATGTAAGAGTAAAAGTTTTCTACTCTTGTACATTTGAAATTGGTAAGTTGTGATGTTTTGGATAAAACAAAGACCAACTTAGGCCAATTGTGTGAAGTGTTTTTCTTGATTAGAATCCACACTATCTCTTGGATGTTTGACAAGGGAGTCTTATAGTTCAAGAGGACAGTGGGAGTCTTAAAGGTCTTGAAAGTCTCAAGAACTAATCAAGAATAGAACCTGAAGTTCTTCACTAGCACATGACTTGCGGTTTATAACCTATCGTGTTGACATATTCTATGCCCATTCCAGTTAAAGTTGGCTTTGCATATGAGTTCTTAGAGTTCTCAATTTGTTGCACAACAACTTGGAAGCAATGGCAGGCCCATGAGCTGCCAGGTGGCAAGAAATTAAGATTGAGTTCAGTCCATATGAGTTTGGATTTGTCATTATCCTTGTCTTGTGACTATGGTTTTGATAATTCACATGGATAAGAACACATACACCATTAAAAATCTAAGTGTCATAAGGTTTCTCTCCGATTCATGAAAATGATGGTGAGGAAACACTTTCACTAAGTAGATTTTAGCTAGATAGCAATTGTGATATTTGCATTCTCAAAGTCGTTAGTGGAGCGTGTGTGGTTTACCGGCACACTAACCTGGACATGTGAGAAGTGGCAAAAAGGTCTAACCATTATGATTACGGCATCCCTCTTCATAATTGTTTAGACACACAAGTGTGCTATCTAAGGGAAGGTGTATGATTTTGATAAAGTTTTATCAAAACAATCTAGTATCAGAAATCTGAACTTTGGTAAGAAAGTCAATAAAGTATTGATTTCTAGAAGTCGAGCTTTCTGAGTACGTGTCAAAGATAGTGGGAGCATAAGTGCTATGCTAATAATCATCATGTTAGTGGGAGCATGATAATTATGATAAGTATTGCAAGTTAGCAATGTTAATTATAGAAAACAAAAGGTTTCAATTCGTGAGGTTGCAGGGGTTGGAAAAGTTGTTTTGCTATAATTAAGGGAGAGGAAATTATACTTCATCTCAAATCTATAAGCTTAGATCGCGAGGTTTTAATCACTTAGTCAAGGATATATATGAATTTCATGTTGGAAATGGCTCAACATAAGGAAATTTTGTATATGAGTCCATTATTTGCGTTCTAAAATTCGATTATGATTACGGCATCCCTTTTCATAATCTGAATTATGAGAACTTGGCAAATAGAAATGGAAATATTATAGCAAAAGACTGGTTTAGTCTTTATGTGAGACATCATGAATCGTGTCCCATATGCTTCGGATATAGGATCGGTTACATGTTCTATATTCACCCTTTCTAAAATTTTCCAAATGCCTGGGGCATTAAGAAGGGAAAAGGTTTAGAACTGGATATGACTAAAGGGATTAAACAATTGTCGAGGACAATCTAAGGTTTACCAAAGATTGGTTGCTCAAGGACAGTTGGATGTATAGTGATAATTCTGGAAGGACCATATTGACATAATCTGTAAGGAGGCAACTCTTGTTCAGAAGTGATAGTCAAAATGGAATCTAGAAATGTTTCAAAGTTAGAAATTTCAATCTGTGTAAGATTAAGGAAACTTAATGCATGAAGGATATTTCCAAGGAGTTGATCTTCTTTGGAATACTCTGTAATGATTGTTGCCAAGTCTTTGTGAATTTGTGCATAATTGTTACAAGAGGATCAATGCATATAAGTTTAGAATCTAACAGATTTCAGTAAATGGCATGAATTTGGAATTCTTGGATTTACAGTAAGGATTTGGGAGTGTGAAAAGAGAATCATTGAAGTTATGTTCAATTGATCTAGTTCACAAAGTAAAGATCACAGACAAACATAGTATGCATACTTGGTGTATGGCATGACTAGTGTTTAGAAAACATAGTGTACATGCTTGGAGCAAGGGACAACTATTGTTTTAAATTCAAGAATAAAGTTGATAGCTGAAACAGTATACAATGAATAATGTGTAATCATATGGTGATAAATAAAAGGTGTTTTATTTATATTCATAAGTTCTGAGACCATATTGGATTCAATTATTATTGTGTTTCACTTTGCATGTTTTGACTTCTCGAATAAACTAGGTTATTCTTCCAGAATGACTAAGTTATTCAAACCATCCACAGTCGGTCATATGTTGGAAGTAGATATGAATTAAGACTGTCATGGGTTGGCTTGTAGAGGTCTAAGGTGTTGGACAAAGGGATACAACACTAATGAATGCTCATAAGTTCTGAGTATTGGATTCAACCCGCGCTCATTGGAATCACTTCATGGATTTTAATCACGAGTGATCATGAGACGATAATATCTTATATTCTTCAAACCTAGAGATATGAGTTGTTACTATGAGTTGGTTGTACATTGATTGCATTAAAACGCATTTGGTAACTCGGTGCTATAAAACGTGCCTTTGTGTATGATTCAACAAGTAGTAGAACAAGCCATATGAGTCGAAGTTTATCCATTCCTTTTACCTTCGGGATAAAAGCGATATCTGTGGGCCCCTCGATGATTTGATGATGACAAATGGAAGTGCTCGGCCAGGCCAGGACTGATTTGATTTGTTCAATTAGTCAGTCGTCATAAATCGGAAATTGGGAAACAACAAATGGACAAAGAGAATGATTATAATCCATGTCTCAGTCCATATGATATCTAGAATGGAGGAATATATGATCCCTTATCTAATGGACAAGTTCGTTGACAAGATCAGAGTTCGACAGCGGCTTTAAGAGCTACGATTGCCAGTTAGGTTTGAAGTCATACGCAATAATAGTTTTAGACTTATCCAAGTGGGAGACTGTTGGATTAATGTCTAAGTCCATAACTATATTTGGTATGTACTTGACCCGACCCGACATGGTCCATTTGGGTTGCACTTCACCGACACAATTTATATGGATAATCTTTTGAGAATAGTATGTTTATGATTAATATTAATATATTATAAGTTCTAATATATTATTATGGAATCATATTATTTAATTAGTATTGATCAAGAATTAATTTATAATTAATTAAGTGATCAAAAGGAACTAATTAAATATGGACTCTTATATATATGGAATGGGCCAAGTTCATTTAGGTTGGTCGATTTCACTAGAGAGAACCAAATATCCATATTCTCTAAAGTCTTCCAAGGTGTTTTGGTGATTTGTGATTCCACTTGAGGCTTCCACACTATTGGGGCTAAGATTTTAAAGCTTGAAGACATCAAGCTACATCAAAAGGTATGTCATCTAACTAGTACTTTGTAGTATAAGTGCTTCATAATATGCTAGTTAGGATTAAAGCCTTGGAAAGTTCTTATTTGCATGTATAATAGAGAAAACATAGATCCAAGGTTTATAGGGTTGCATGTACACCATAGGAGTGTTAGAATTCTAAAAACCCAACACATTCATCCCAGAGCGACGAAGATGTACAGGGATCTTCGCCTAGACTATTGGTGGCCCTGCATGAAATGAGATGTAGCATGGTACGTGGAGCGGTGCTTGACCTGCAGGAAGGTCAAGGCCAATCACCAGAGGCGACACGACAAGATGCAGCCATTGGACATTCCGGTGTGGAAATGGGAGGACATTACGATGGATTTTATCACAAAGCTTCCCAGGACCGCGCGAGGGGTGGATTTGATTTGTGTCATCGTCGATCGATTGACCAAGAGCGCTCATTTTATTCCGATTCAGGAGGGCATCTCGGCCGAGAAGCTGTCCGACATCTATATCAGGGAGGTGGTGGCACGACATAGGGTGCCAGTGTCGGTGATTTCAGACAGAGATGTGCAGTTCACTTCCAGGTTTTGGAAGAAGTTTCACGATGAGCTGGGTACTCGTCTGCATTTTAGCACCGCCTTTCACCCTCAGACGGATGGTCAGAGTGAGCGGACCATCCAGACTCTGGAGGATATGTTGCGAGCATACGTGTTAGACTTCGGAGGTAATTGGGATACCTACCTCCTGTTGGCGGAGTTCTCCTATAATAATAGTTATCACGTAAGTATCGATCGTCCTCCCTTCGAGATGTTGTATGGGAGGAAGTGTAGGACCCTGATATGTTAGGGCGAGGTTGGCCAGAGGGTAATGGGGAGCACTAAAGTAGTGCTCAAGACGACAGAGAGAATTCAACAGGTCTGGAGAAGGCTTCAGACTGCTCAGGGTCGGCAGAAAAGTTATGCCGATAAGCGTCGATCAGACCTAGAATTCCAGGTCGGGGATATGGTTCTCCTGAAGGTGTCACCATGGAAGGGCGTTAGCCGATTCAGGAAACGAGGCAAGCTAGGACCTAGGTACATTGGACCGTTTTGGGTTATAGCCCGGGTGGGCAAGGTGGTGTATAGGTTGGATCTGCCAGCCGAACTCAGTCAGATCCACAGCATTTTCCATGTTTCCCAGCTGCGAAAGTGCTTGGTGGACGACTCGGTAGTGGTGCCCTTGGAGGACATTCAGGTTGATGGCCTGAACTACAATGAGCGACCTGTGGCGATCCTCGACCGGAAGTCGAAGGATCTGAGGAACAAGAGAGTGGAACTCGTGAAAGTGCAATGGCAGCACCGGAAGGGCTCGGAATGGACTTCGGAGTCGGTGGACGAGATGATGGAGCACTACCCAGACCTATTTCAGGAACGAGCAGCAGACTTCGAGGACTAAGTCTAAAATAAGTGGGAGAGATTTGTAGCACCTGGTTCTTGGTACGTATTTCTTTTTATTTTTATCTAAGTATTTTGCATTTTTGGCATTAGACTCGGCGAGTTGAAGGACCAACTCGTCGAGTAGAAGCGGAATAGGACGTGGGTTTAGGCCGTCTACTCGACGAGTCGGGTCCTGGACTCGGCGAGTAGACATTGTCTAGACAAAATCCCTAATCCAAGGGTTTGCACCCTATTTAAACAATGTTATGTCGACCCAAAACGTCCCTTATGTTCCCAAAACACCTCTCATTGAAACCCTAGCCATTATTGAAGCAATCTAAGCCTTATTAGTGGATTTTGGTGCTTGTGGTCTTAAGAAGGATGGATAGAAGCTTGAGGAAGCAAGTAGAGACCAAGGGAACCCAAATTTGTGCACTTTCTACAACTCATTGAAGGTAAAAAGTTGTAACCTTGCTCATTCATTTGTTAGATCCCTCTTTGGGGAGATTTAGGGCTTTTATAAGCCATTTTTGGCGGCCAACCATGTTTGCAAACATGGTTGGGGGTCAAAGCTTCTGAATCACATCATTTGAGGGGTCACTAGGCATATTTGAGTGGCTTTTGCACCCATGAAAGGCCCCATGCATCTTAAGAGCTTGTTTTATGTCTTTTTGAGCTCAAAGTCCCATGCAAGCACGTAAAGTTTGTAACTTTACATGCTAGATCGATTGTAGAAGCTTGGATCTATATTTTGATCAAAGGTTGTATATCAGAAATCAAAGATTTAGAGTGTGGACGTGACCGACTCGGCGAGTCCGTTCATGGACTCGACGAGTCTGAGGCTTTGAGCCTCATATCTGTTGAGGGTCAAAGGAACCCAGTTGAGTGTTAGAAGGTGTGTAACCGGAAAGAAAGAGTTACCCAATGCATTGCACATGATTTTAGATCTGGAGTTCATGGGACTCGGCGAGTGCTAGAACAGACTCGGCGAGTCCAAGGCAATCTTCTTAAGGATGAAGATGAACTCGACGAGTTGTTCATCAACTCGGCGAGTCGAGGACATAACTTGTTCCTCAAATGAAGGTGAACTCGACGAGTTGTTCATCAACTCGGTGAGTCGGATGAGTTTCATGCGATGTTCATATGAGAGAGGAGCTCGTCGAGTTGATGGCCCAACTCAACGAGTCGGGTCATGGATGAGGACGAGTAAAGGGTGAGGGACTCGGCGAGTTGACGGCCCAACTCGGCGAGTCGGTTCAACTTGAAGTTGACTTTGACTAGACTTGGACTGACCCTGTTTAGGGTTGTTCTTGCTGTGTGTTGACTTGGAGGTTGTCGTGTAGGGATCGAGGAATCGAAGGGAGTCGACTTGTGCACCAAGGATAATTCAAATACTGCACGACATTAAGGTGAGTTACCTTCCAGTAGGAGTGGGTCTAAGGCCACAATGTCGGCCCACCAAAAAGGGGTATTTAGAAGATAATGGTCTTTGTGATAATTATCTTGGTCTGGTTATGTGTTGGTTATGAGATTTATCTGGATGATATGTTATGTGTATATTAGGGATTAGTTTCCCTAATAGTGGTCCTTAGGACCCAAGGTTAGGTCAGTACCCGGATATGCCTGACTGTATGTTTATATCTGTTGATTGTATGCTAGTGGTAGGGGTGAAATAGTCCCCAGATACCGGTTGAAAGATACCGATGACGGATACCGGTTGAAAGATACCGATGTGGTTACCGGTTGAAAGATACCGAAGATGGTTACCGGTTGAAAGATACCGATGAAGGTTACCGGTTGAAAGATACCGATGAAGGTTACCGGGTGAAAGATACCGATGAAGGTTACCAGTTGAAAGATACCAATGATATTGTATGGTATGTGGTATGATGGGGGAACTCACTAAGCATTGTGCTTACAGTTTTAGTTTTGGTTTCAGGTACCTCTTCGTTGAAGAGGAAAGAGCCGGCGGTGTAGCATCGCTTCACACACACACATACTCATGGTTTTTGCAAGGAGTTTTTGGTACTGTACTTTGATTTTCATTACTTTTGATGGTATGGTTTGGGACACAACAATATGATTTTGTGACGTGATGTTTATTTGACAATATTTTGGTAAAAATGTTTATGGAATTGTTGATTAAAAAATGAAATTTTCGGGCTTGAATTTTGGGATGTTACAGAATCCCTAGCAGCTCTCCTATATAAAGGACCCTATGGCTTCACAAATCGGCTACCACTTGAACCCTAGAGATCAAGAGTCGATTTTGAGCCTCCTTCCCCTCTCTCCAAGATCATCCAAATTGCTTTGGTGTTTGTGATTCATTAGAGGCATCTCGATTGAGGTGCTAGGTTGTCAAAGCGCAAGATCTTCAAGCTATAATTGAAAGGTAATTTCCTGACCCTAGTATCGTCATGATTTTTGATTTTGTATGCTAGAATTAGGGTTTACAAGCATTGAATGAGTTTCATGTACAACTAGTGAAACCTAGATCCAAAGCTTTAGGGTTTGCATGTGAACCATAAGATTGATGTAATACTCAAAACCCATCATCATCATCAAAAGTGACATGGATTGTTTCTTCAAAATTTTTACATTGAAAGATTAAATACTTTGAAAGCTTTGGATACGTTGGAGTATCCTAGAAACACTCCCTCGTTAGCTTTAGCCTGAAACTTTGAATCCTAATCTCTTTGATTCAAGATGTGAAAAACACATCCAAACACATGAAAATAAGAAATGTTTGGTTTTCTTCCTTTCAGTAGCTCATAAGCAGTTTTCCCATGACGTTTGACAATAATAAACTGGTTTTGGGTATCACACGTTGTATTGATGGCTTCAGCCCAAAATGACAATGAAATACCAACTTCAACAAGCATAGTTCTTCCAGATTCAATGAGAAGTTTGTTTCTTATTTTTGCGATACCATTTTGTTGGGGAGTTCTAACTGCCAAAAAGTTCTGAGAGATTCCTGAGACTGAGCAAAAATCTTCTATAGAAGATTTTATGAATTCAGTTCCATGATCACTACGTAATTGCTTTAATTTGTGATCATAGAGGACTTCCCATTTCTTAATGAGAGCAATGATTTCATCAGCAGAATGTCTCTTCTTTCTTAAAAGACTACCCACATAAACCTTGAGAATTCATCCACAATGACAAGCATATATTTCTTCCCAGCTCTTGACTTGATCAGAACTGGTCCAAAAAGGTCCATATGAATGAGATGAAGAGGTTTGATAATTGAAGAACAAGACTTTGGCTTGAACGAAGACTTGGTTTTCTTCCCCTTTTCACACGTTGAGCATAATTTGTCCTTGACGAATTGCATCTTAGGAATTCCTCTCACAAGCTGATTCCCTGCAATCCTTGAGATATTCTTGAAGTTCAGATGTGATAGCCTTTTGTGCCACAACCAATTTAGATGAGACTAAGCATGAGAGAAGAAGCAATAACAAAGTGAGTTGCCATCAGAAAACATATCCAGAACATAGATGTCATTTGTCGATTTGCAGTAAGAACAGTGATGTTGTATCACCATAAATTTTCAAACAGAATTTCCATTTTTAAACCACATAAAACTCAATATCACATTTTCTCAAAAACCACAATGTAACAATTGTCAAAACACAACTCAACAAAATAAGTATCCCAGAATCCTCATTCATAATCTTGAACAGGTGTGTACAATCAAGCAGGGGCCTTCTCGTGATCCTGAGAAGTACCTGGAACACATATCACACAACACGATAAGCACGAAGCTTAGTGAGTTCCCCAAAATAACACACACATCTCATTAGCGTCTCATGGTTATATCTTGAATAAGACCCTCCGGTCAACGTGTCTTAGTGGAACCCTCCGGTCCCACAACTCGGGTTGACCCTCCGGTCCTAACTCAGTAAGGCTCAGAATAATACACATCATAAATCACAAAAACATAATGCAGGATATCATAATACTTAATATAAACATACAAGACCCTCCAGTCACACATAATTACGACTCAAGGTAAGTATAGTGAGAAGACTCACCTCGCAGAGTAAAGCAATGTATCCTACACTCGAGCTGGTGCCCTAATCTTCGCCGCTCCATGACCTCCAAAATCCACAGTTGACGAAAATCATAAAGTCAAAGGAACTTAACAGTCAAAATCGATGCAACTCTAAAAGTCAACAAAAATCCACACCCAAGTCAACAGTCCATTTGACTCAACTCGTTGAGTACAGCTCATGAACTCATTGAGCCCCTCAGGACTCAGTAAATCGCGAAAACCCAGTTCTACTCGTCGAGTTGTTGGCCAACTCGTCGAGTCCATGTAGCGTTCAGAAGACCAGGGAACCCTATTTACTCGTCGAGTTGTCTCATCAACTCAACGATTCCATATGGAATCTAAAAATGGGTCAAACCCTCTCAACTCGTCGAGTTGTCTCACCAACTTGCCGAGTCTATAACGCGTCCAAACCATCGGGGTAAACAACTAGGGCCGCCACCCCGATATACTCCTTTTGATTACTTAGAAATGCTACAAAAATGTGCCTTACTATACTCATCTAAGACATATCCTTGTCCTCATCCATCTCAGTACCCTTTGGTGACTCCCTCACTATATATGAATACCTCGCAGCAGACCTATCACACATATTCTGGTGAAAATATCTCAACTAAATGCTACCCATAGGGTTTACCTCCAAACTATGAAACCAATAACTCGTAATCTCCTTCGCTTCTCAGTCCCCTTTGGTGACTCCCTCACAATATATAGTATGGAGGATTAGGGTTACATCCATGTAAACCATAATACCCAAGACCTTTCATTTCCATACAATCCATGGATTAAAAACTCCATGGACTATCCATGCAAACTTAGCCCATCGTAAATGAACTTGGCCCATCTGTATATATATATATATATATATATATATATATATATATATATATATATATATATATATGTATATATATATATATATATATATATATATATATATCACATCCATTTAAACCACATAAAACTCAATATCACATTTTCTCAAAAACCACAATGTATCAATTGTCAAAACACAACTCCATAATATAACTGATAATATCCCAGAATCCTCATTCATAATCTCGAACAGGTGTGTACAATCAAGTCGGCGCCTTCTCGCGATTCTGAGAAGTACCTGAAACACATATCACACAACACGGTAAACACGAAGCTTATTGAGTTCCCAAAAATACCACACACATCTCATTAGCCTCTCATGGCTATATCTCGAATAAGACCCTCCGATCAATGTGCCTCAATGGAACCCTCTGGTCCCACAACTCGGGTAGACCCTCCGGTCCTAGCTCAATAAGGCTCAGAATAATACAAAATATAAATCACAAAGACATAATGAAGGATATCACAATACTCAATATAAACACACAAGACCCTCAGGTCACACATAATTACCACTTAAGGTAAGTATAGTGAGAAGACTCACCTCGCAAAATAAAGAAATGTATCCCACACTTGAGCTGCTGGCCTAATCTTCGCCCCTCCATGGCCTCCAAAATCCACAGTTGACCAAAATCCTAAAGTCAACGGACGTTAACAGTCAAAACCGATGTAACTCTAAAAGTCAACAAAAATCCACACCCAAGTCAACAGTCCATGTTTACTCAACTCGTTGAGTACAGCTCATGAACTCGTTGAGCCCCTCAGGACTCAGTAAATCGCAAAAACCCGGTTCTACTCGCCGAGTTGTTGGCCAACTCGTCGAGTCCATGCAGCGTTCAGAAGACCAGGGAACCCCACTTACTCGTCGAGTTTTCTCATCAACTCGTCGAGTCTACTCTGAATCTAAAAATGGGTAAAACCCTCTCAACTCGTCGAGTTGTCTCACCAACTTGCCGAGTCTATAACGCGTCCAAACCATCGGGGTAAACCCTAACCGACTGGTCGTGTTTTCTCATCAACTCGTCGATTCCCTTTAGTCTATTTTCTCATTTAGAAGATTTAAGGCACAACTAAAACCCCAAACTCTGGATCTAGCCTCCCAAGGCTGAAATACCATGTAAAGCTGCAAGCTTTACGTCCATGCATGACACCTAGGGCATAAAGTGCAAAAACAAGTTCCATTTAAGGTTCTCAGCATAAAAGCTCTCCTCTAGCTTGATAAAGCTTGGACCTTTGGGCTTAAGGGACCTCATAAGATCCAAATCTGAAGTCTTAATATCTTGGCAAGCTCAAAATACTCAAAGTCTGAAGGAAAGATGGAAAAAGCCCTAAAACTTCCCAAAATGAGATCTAATCAAAATCATGAGCAACGTGGTGAATTTTTGCCTCCAACATAAACTAAGGATGGATAAACACTAAATCCAACAGTCCATTCTTGTTCCAAGCCTTGATATTCTTCTCTTCTCTTCCAAAAGTGCACTAGAATGCCCAAAGTTAGCTATTCTCTGCCTCTCTTAAATCAATCTAAGGATTAGGGTTTCACACAGGGGAGTAGAATGATGAGGGAGGCGGAAATGAGGGCTTAAGGCCCTTTAATAGGATACAAACCCTAAAAATTAAGGTTTCCTCAAACAGCTCCAACTCTTCGAGTTGGTCACTAAACCCACGCGGCCAATCTCAGCTCCTACTCGTCGAGTTGGGCCAACCAACTCGTCGAGTAAACCCTATAATGTGCATTAAAACTCTCGAGTTTCACATCCAGGATTCGGAGTGATACAATTCTCCCCCACTTGAATTAGATTTGGGCCTTGAAATCGCTTCTTAGCAACACATAGCTCGAAACCAATAACCCAAGAAGGACCATCGAAAAATTCTCAAATCATACAACAATCTCCCTCCCTGGACACCTGAAACCAAACAGGAACTCCCAACCCGAAGAAGGACAGACCCCTTTTTTTCGTGTCCATATCAGCTCTAACTCTCCCAAACTCAGAATCCGTAGTGGTCTGTCTCTCTGTCAAGGACCGATTAAGTACCTCCGACTCTGTTCATCTTATTGCGACTGAGGGGTACAAGTCCTTGACCATAAGTGGCTGCTGACCACTCATGTCAGGAAGACCAGCCGATTCGGTCCATAGCTCAAAAGGAACAAAAGGGTCACATCTCACCAAGGACCCACCACCCGTAGAACCCATCTCTGATATCTACAAACATAAGCCCCAATTCACTCTCAAATGCCCCGTCCAACACTGAGTTTCGGGTCAGCTCCCGACCCAACAGTTAAATCTCCACGGCTACCCTTTGCACATTCAATAAAACGACTTACCTACTTTCTTCTAACCAGAGCTATCTCAACTCGTCATGACACACCAAGACATGAAGTTCGCTTTACCTCAAGCAAATACCAAAATCCATCCGAAGTTGCCTCACCTCCAATCTCTGTTGTCTACCACTTACTAGTTCCAAGCATCGCGTGGTCCTTACTATACCACAAACCGACCTACTCATATTTAAAACATCAGATGGAAACCATTATCACTCGAAATGAAATCCATCTGAAAATCCGGGATCTCATCACGCCTATCCTCACACAAATAAGGCCAAACTCAAGCTCGTGAGTCTAGTTCAATAGGAAAATTGGAACCACTCATTTTCAATCTGATACTTAACTCATGACCTATGTTCCACGAATCTACGCATGCATTACACCTCGATCCTTCCAAATACAACAACCACTTTCTAACACAACGGTTTCTGACCATTGTTGAGATCCCAGTCTCACCCTGGCTCAGCCACCTGGTTCCTACAAACTCACTTGGCAAGGCTACACAGGCCTAAAACCCCCCCTACGCCACACTCTGACTAGTGAGTGACACGACTCCCTGTAGTCTTACATCACTCTCCTATTGACTTCTGGGTGCTACGGCTCCCCGCAGTCCTACGATACTCCCTCTCATTGACTTGTGAATGTTACGGATCCGTGTAGTATTACGTTATCCTCTCCTACTAACTCATGAATGCTACAGCTCCACATAGTATTACGATACTCTCTCGTACTAACTCGTAAATGCTACGGCTCCCAGTAGTATTACGATGCTCTCTCGTGTTGACTCTTGAATGCTACGGCTCCCCGTAGTATTACGATGCTCTCCCGTACTAACTCGTGAATGCTACTGCTCCCCGTAGTATTACGATACACTCTCCTACTGACTCGCCATGGGCTCACCCCACCTTTGGGAGTTGGCATGTATATACGATCTCACCACCTTTGGGAATTCTCGTTTCCTTTTTAAGGTCAAAACCCTCAGATCTTCTCTAATCTTGAAAACCAAGCACAATGATGGGGCTTGGAAAGGGAGATACCACTTTGTAAGGTGCGACTCCGTTCCCAATGGGGATCTCTTGCCCACAGATTGGGTTAACAAGGGTAGGATTTCAATGCTTTGTCTTGTGATCCTGGAATCTTTTTCTAATTTTGATTGTTTCTTTGCAACCTTCAAGTTCAAGGAACTTGTTCCCGTTGCTGAGAATTCAGAAAAGAAGATTGAGAAGTTCTTGGACTTATCTGAAGTCAAGAGATCCTTCCAATTCGATCAAGCAGTCCCGCAGGAAAGCTCATCTGCTACAAAACTCATGTTGACGGGTAAGGATCCTTAATTTTTTCCTGTTTGTAATGAGGATCTTTAATAATCCTTTGTTGTATACAGGATCCAAGGTCACTCGCTCCAGTGCTTGCTTTACTCTTACTGATCTTGATACGGCTATGTCAGGAGATCAACTGGTAGTGAAGAAGGATAAGAGTTCGTCCTCTCTTCCTCCTAAGACGTTGACCGTGGATTTGCCAGTGAAAACTCCGGGATCCCAAAAGAGGAAAATTTTTGAGTCCACAGGTTTATCTCTGGAGATCCTTGGAGCTGAGGAAGCGCTCCAAAAGTTGGTCTCTATTTCTCAGGCTGTAAGTGTTGATTTCATTTTTGCTCCATTTTTCATCTTGTTTTTCACCGACTCACCATATTTTCATCATAGGTCTCTGATCATGTTTTCGTTGATCTAAGGATCCGGGTGGAGAGGGCTGAACAAGCCCTTTAGGGACAGGAGAAGATGTAGAAGACGACTAACGAGGATCTTTTGAGGAGGGTAGAACTACTTATAAGGGAAAATTTTGAGAGAGAGGAGCGTATGTGAGATGGAGGGGGTGATCTCCGATGCAAAGGTCAATGCTGTAGTGACCGTTTGGGAGGCCAAAATCTGTCTGGATGGGGATCTTAAAAATGTAGGATCCTGGGATGTGGTTGGTTAGCGCAAGGCATCAGCCAAATTAACCAGCAAGCCTGCTACTGCCAGTCAGGATCCTGTGTTGCGGCTGACCGGGGGGAAGAGAAGAAGGCTAATGATGACCAGGATAAGGTCTAGGCCTTTTAGGTTATTAGGGTAGCATAATCTTTTGACGTAATACTTTTTTAAGGCTGTAGGCCTTTTAGTTTTTGAATATAATGGTTGATTTTCTTTTCGTCTTTCTCCATTTCCTGCATAATACAATACTAAGGTCTTTGCACAGTTAAGATCCTGAATATAAAACAAACTGATAATGATTAGTTAAAAATAACAATAACTGATTTTTTAAGTGATTTAAATTTTCTCTTAGAAGTTCAATGATTAACTCACAACACATAAGAGCTTTTTAATATGCTTTTAAGACTTCCATGAAGATGTCAAAATAACGAATTACTCTGAAGTGACGAGAGTTTATATGTCGGCGATCAGTTTAGGATCCTCGATTTTAAAACTTCAAAGTTAAGGAAAGATGGAACCTGATTGTCTTTGAGTTTCTCTTTAAGCTTCATGAGTCTTGAGTTTTAGAATTTACTAAGGATAAATTCCAACATAGGAGAGAACTTTGGTTCAATGTTAGGAATGAGGTCTCTTACTAACAAGGGTCGATGAGGATCCTTAAAGGTGAGGATCCTTACCATCAGAGATCCTACAAAATAAAGATATTGGATCTTGTAAGGGAAATTTCCCCCCAGGGATAATCCTATTTGGATTATAGACTTAAACAAAATAGATAACACGATAATGTTATATTCTGGGGAGGATCCCTACTTGAGATATAGTTCATTAGGTAGGTAAAATGAAAATGTTACAATCTGGCCAGATTTTCTAGGGAACACTCCTAACATGCGACAATATGAAGCTGGTGTAGGTCTTGTGTAATTTTTGGGGCAAAATCCCAATCTTTGATAACATGATAATGTTATAAGCCTTAAGTGGTTACTAGGGTAAAATCTTGATAACATGAAAATGTTATAAGCCTTAAGTAATCACTGGGGTAGGATCCCGATTTCTGGATAACATGAAAATGTTATAAACCATAAGGATCTCAACTTGTGTTCAAAGATAAGAGGGTTGCCAAGCCACTGAATCGTGAAATGATCCCCTTATCCGTATCCCACAGATAGATATCATGCGTCCAAGCATGGTGTATAAACCTTAGTTCGTATGAAAAAGGTAATTAGCTCTTTAAACCTTAGAGGGGATTAAGTACCCTTAGGTGTAGGAGAGATGATCAGTCTCTAGCTTGTGTAAATGGTAGTTTAGGTATTAAATATAATGGAGTTTACCAAGTATTGGGATCTTTATGTGTTATGATCCTTGTGCTTAGGGGTGTTCAAACTTAAGGATCCTGTCATTATGGGATCTCCGATTATGAGGATCCCAATGTTTCAGGATCTCGACTCTTGAGGATCATTCTGAATAGCAAATGTTAGCTAAGGGTGGGCGTTAGTCTAGCTAACACCCCTCGATGCTTAAGTTAGTAATGTGTTCGAGGAGAAAATCAATAATAATAAAAGTTTTAAGGTAGAGGACATGTGTACCTTATTTTTGTTGTGGATCATTTGATCCTACTTACATGTAGTATGCTTTAAGGTGTATGGCATTCCAGGATCTTGGCAGAACGTCTCCTTTGAGTGTTGCTAGCCAGTGTGCTCCTTTTCATGCTTCAGCGTCTACAAGATATGGTCCTTCCCACTTGAGAGCCAATTTTCCTGCACATGGATCCTTGGTGTTTTGGAATGTTTTTCTTAATACCAAGTCTCCTATTGAAACATTCTGACCCTTATATACCTATTGTAAGCCTTGGTGATTCTTTGTTGGTGAGCAGCAATGCGTATTTTGGCAAGATCCCTAAGCTCGTTAATTGTGTCAAGATCCTATGCTAGGATCATATCATTATTCTCTTGGTCTTGCAGCAAGTATCTTGCCGTTGGGATCACTACTTCAGTATGGATTACTGCTTCTATCCCAAACACCAAGGAATAGGAGGTCTGACCTGTGGCCACTTTGGAAATGGTTCTATCTGCCCATTTAACGAAAGGAAGTTCTTCTGTCCGTCTTCCCTTCTTTTTGGCTAGCCTTTTCTTCAAATTGTTAACTATGATTTTGTTGATGGACTCCACTTGACCATTAGCTAGGGGATGAATAGGAGTGGACATTATCATCTTGATCCCATAGCTTGTGCAAAAGTCTCTTATTCTTTTGCTAATAATTTGGGATCCATTGTCGCATAAGATTTCAATCAGGATCCCGAACCTGGAAAAGATATTACGTTTAATAAATGATACTACCTCTTTGTCTCTTACCTGGACGAAAGCTTCAACTTTGATCCATTTGGAGAAGTAATCAGTCATCACCAACATGAATACTTTTCCTACTGGGGCTACTCTCAATTTTCCTACAATATCCATCCCCCATTTCATGAAGGGCCATAGGAGATAATAGGATGTAGAGTTTCTGCTGGTTGGTGCAGGATGGTGTTGTTTCTTTGGAAAGCATCACATTTTGAGCATGTAGAAAGGAGTCTTTCTTCATGGTTGGCCAGTAGTATCCTGTTCATAGTATTTTGGAGCATAAGGATCTGCCCCCGATGTGATTACCACAATCTCCTTTATATATATCATTTAAGACTTCTGCAGCTTCAGGATCTTCCAAGCATCTTAGGTATGGACCTGCCATATATTTTTTGTAAAGTTTAACTTTGATTAACATGAATTTTGAGACTCTCATCCTGAATGCTCTTTCACTTTTTTCTCCTATCGGGACTGTGTCATTTTGGAGATATTCCATAATGGGTTGGGTCCAAGATCACGGACTTCTTTCAGGATCCTATTCGTCGGGATCTCTTTGAGGAAGGATCATATGGTCAGGATCTTCAATAGTTGCTATGCTTGTCGGACACTTAGGATCTTTTGGCTTGTCGAAGACGGTTTCTGTGACATATTTCACGGACAGAAAAGACCGATTTTGTTTATGCTTTATAAAAATCAGAGTACCTCTTTTAGTGAAAATGTTGCGGAATTTGTTCCCAGTAAAACATGATAAATACGTTATCAAAATGTTTCCGAAGAAATTTATTTTTATTCATTTTAAAACATTTGGGATTTGATCGTCAATACATAAACATATGCATAAACAAAACTTACATTCATTTACATTAGTGATCTACATCTCTTTAATCTCTTAATGTAATGTAACTTCGTATCGACACCTGTGATAAAAATAAGCATGAGTGAGTCAGGTTGGGAAACCTGGTGAGTACACATGGATTTTAATACCAAAATGTTATATCATATATATATAATTTTGAACTCACAAAATATACAATTTCACCATATATATATATATATATATATATATATATATATATATATATATATATATATATATATATATATATATATATATATATATATATATATATATATATATATATAAGCAACTCTTACCCCACCCTGTTAATCCTTACAACGAGACTATCCATACTCTCGGACCTTAAATTTCACCTGTTACTTAACCCATACTCTCGTATCTAATTCATGCTCTTGAATCAATAATTGTGCCCATTCAATACTCTCGGATTAGGGACAAGTGTCTGTGTAAATCCATTCTCCTGGATTAATGACGAATGACTATGTCATATACATACTCCCAGACTGACGACGGCTGACTATGTCTTAATCCATACTCCCAAACTAAGGACAACTGACTATGTCTTAATCCATACTCCCGGATTAATGACAGTTGACTATGTCCAATCCATACTCTCAGACTAGGGACAATGACTATGTCTAATATTCCATCAATAACTCATTTTTGATGCTTATTGTCCCTAAATTGACTAGCTCGAATCTGCGGGCATTACAATTATCCCCCCCTTAGGATGATTACGTCTCGGGATCATCAACAAAATAGGGTTGTATAATGACTCCATTCATTATCTCTTCATCCTAGGTAATAATCGTAACTTTTATGTTTCTTTGAATGCATATCTAACTCTTGGTCTTCTTGACTGTAAGCGGTGCTTTATCTTGCACCCGTTCTCTATGTCTTCTTACACTTTCAATCATGACCCTCATGTCACAAACTCGCTCTTTATCAGAGACTCATTCTTCTTCTTAACAAACTTAAGATAAGTTTATTTGATTTCCACGATAGACCGATGAGTCACGTTCTAATGAATTCTCATCGTATGTTGTAACGCTCAGACTCGGGTCTCTTAGAGTCAAATTCTGGAATGCATTATACTTTCCTTCATGTTCTAATGTGATATAATCACATTTTAACATGTAGCATTTCTAGCTACCAACTTCTTTATCTAGTGTGATACTTCTATTGACCGCTTTGATTATCTTTCATTTCAATCTTCTGGCTTAAGTTAGATGCTACATCAAACTTGGTTCTCTGAACCACGTAACATACTCATCTTAGTCAGACTCAATTTGATATGAACACTAGGGTCGAAACAACAATCATCTTCTTAATCATTACCGAAACGATGGTAACGACATACTTGAATAAAACGAAATCAATTACTAGCTTCTTGGTAACCTTGTGACTTTCCATCATCCACGTGCGAGTCCTCTGCTTCCGGTAGTATAGGCCTCTACTACCATTCACACCTACTCATACTCATCCCAAGTATTGTCTCGCAGTTTTCCAAGTCACCATACAACAAAATCACACAATAGCTTAACACATTAAATAGTAAAACGAAGGTTTTATATTATTCCTTGAAACGATTACATGGGTGTTCAAGTTCATCCTAGATTATGCCTCTAATAGGCTACACCTTAAGATATTATAACTTGATCTTCGGATATCCATCCTCACTCCTCATTCCTTGCATTGTTATCTGCTTCGTCTGGGATCATATGGAATGCTCTTGCCTTCGGTTTTGGCGGCACATTTGGCTTTGTAGCTTCTTTTCTCCTTGGGAACTTTTGCTTGTAGTGTCCTTCTTCACCATATAAAGAAAACTTCTCTCTTGGTTGTGCATTCGCTGGCATAATGACCAGTCTTCCCGCATTTGAAGTTGGTCATCTCTTTAGAGCATATCCCAATGT
Source organism: Lactuca saligna (assembly GCF_052625555.1). Taxonomy (NCBI): domain Eukaryota; kingdom Viridiplantae; phylum Streptophyta; class Magnoliopsida; order Asterales; family Asteraceae; genus Lactuca; species Lactuca saligna. The sequence goes on along the minus strand of NC_136417.1, from coordinate 171,530,260 downwards.
GCTTCCTTCTACACTTGTCACACCATTGTGCTCCTTCTCCAGACTTTGAGAATTTTCTCTTCTTGTTAGACCTTGTGGATCCTTCAAACTTTCTCTTATCGCCAACTTCAACCTTGTTGGTAACTCTTCTCTTGATCATATCGTCAACAGACTTAGCAGCCCAGATAGTTGCCTCTAGAGTAGATGCCTGACGTACCGGCACCGCATACTCCCAGGGAAGTCCCTTTGCGTACTTGTCGACTTTTTTCATCTCGTATGGGAAAAGGCGCAAAGCAAACTCCATTTTTTACGTGAAGTTGTTAGTGTATTTATCGATGGACATGCTCCCTTTCTTCAAAGTTAGGAATTGGTTCTCTAGCTCAAGCAGGTTTTATGCTGAGCAATACTTGCGCTTAAAATGCACCAAAAACTCTACCCAAGTCAGTTCCAGGGGCTCATTGGGGCTTAGAGTCTTCCCCAGGGTGTTCCACCAGCACACAGTGCCTCCTCAAAACTGACGTACTGCAAATGTGGTCTGTAACTTGCCTCTGCATCCACATATTATGAAGGCCAACACCATCTCTGATATCCATTCCATAACTCCAATCGAATCTTCCTTTCCAGTGAAAGTCGATGGCTTGCAAGTTAGAAAATCCTTGTACTTGCATCCATTCCTCTCGTCTCCATCATCTTGGTTGTTTCGTCGAACTATTGGTGGGTTGGCTTGACCAACGGTCCCACTGTAGTTCCTTCCTTCCGACTGCCCATCATTCAGTTCGGGTTGTTCGATTGGTATCATAGCTTCCTCTCGATCTGTTGAAGCAAACGTCTGGGTTCCTCCATTTGATGATCCAACATCATTTGGATCATCGCATGTACTCCAGCCATCATGATGGGCTCAGAAGTGGCTACCACAACAGGTATTTGCTCAATCACTGGAGGTTGATCCTGTTTCCGTTCGCATTCCCGACTCCACTTCAGGTTCTTGCCAATTCGATCTATACACCAATTCAGATGTTCAGTGTGTAATGACGAGAATTAAGATAGGAAAGATTTTATTTACGATCGACGTGTAAATCTCCCTATCACTCCAAAAAGTTATATGTCGGTTCTAATACCGTAATTAAACATTTAGAAACCTGAACACATAAAGTTTCCAGATCTGGTTGGCAACAGACCATAGATCCGATCATATAATGCATATCATAAATCATTTAGCACATAAAAGCATGTTAGGTATTTTCTCTAAATAAGCTAGTGCTTGTGTCTATTCAGGTGTATTACCTAAATTTTATTAGACACACTCCTCACAATCATTGCTTAGCATTTTAAGTTTAAGTCTAGAAATAAATCCATATTCCTAGTTCGCTTAAACTAATGCTCTGAAACCAACTGTCTCATCCCCATTTTCACGGCCAGAAAATACCGATTTTGTTTATGCTTTATAAAAATCAGAGTACCTCTTTTAATAAAAATGTTGCGGAATTTGTTCCCAGTAAATCATGATAAATACGTTATCAAAACATTTCTGAAGAAATTTATTTTTATTAATTTTAAAACATTTGGGATATCATCGTCAATACAGAAACATAAGCATAAACATAACTTACATTCATTTACACTAGTGATCTACATCTCTTTAATCTCTCAGTGTAATGTAACTTCGTATCGACACCTGTGATACAAATAAGCTTGAGTGGGTAAGGTTAGCAAACCTGGTGAGTACACAGGGATTTCAATCCCACAATGTTATATCATATATATAATTTAGAACTCACAAAATATAAAATTTCACCATATATATAACCAACTCTTACCCCACCCAGTTAATCCTTACAACGAGACTATCCATACTTTCGGACCTTAAATTTTACCTGTTACTTAACCCATACTCTCGGATCTAATTCACGCACTCGGATCAATAATTGTGCCCATTCCATACTCTCGGATTAGGAACAAGTGTCTGTGTAATGAATGACTATGTCCTATCCATACTCCTGGTCTGAGGACGAATGACTATGTCTTAATCCATACTCCCGGACTAAGGACAACTGACTATGTCTTAATCCGTAGTCCCAGATTAATGACAGTTAACTATGTCTAATCCATACTCTCAAACTAGGGACAATGACTATGTCTAATCCTTGCTCCCGGATAAATGACATATACTAAAGTTCTATTCTCTTAGTATAACACACTCGTACTCGTAAGTAAATACTATCCAATATTCCTCATAATTAATTTAGGGTTACTCTTTATCCTAAATCAACATATATAATTAGGTATGTTCTTTAACACGTATTTCAGGCAACATCAATTAACTGCACATAAACATATAATTAATACTTGAATCAATACTTGTATTAAAATCATGTTCATGAAAGAGACTATGCACTCACGTGCAAAGGTGGTAACTCGGTACTCACACAACACTTCGTTTACTTTAAAACAAATTTCCGTCAACAAAACCTGGTATCATTTCCACTAGAGTTTAGTCTAATTTTCAACGAAACTAATTAATAGTCTAGCTATTATTACAATTATATAAGTGCTAAACAATACTCTTCACCCACTATGTACAGACAGGGGTCAGACATGAAACACCAGAGGGAAGGATCATTTTGGCATATAGCACTTCTGAAATCCAACAACCCAGGCGGCCCTTCAAACTAGATTCCCCATATCGTAAGTGGTTATAATGATATTATAACGACACTTATATAACCCATAATAATAGCTCAAATAATTATTATAAGGTCCTAATAACGTTACTAAATTTAAAAAAACTATATTAAAAATTAGGTAGGCGTATCTTACTTATGAGGGGGTTTGGCTAGAAGTCGGGCTCTGCAGGAGCAGAACTTCCGAGCCGAAAGCCCTTCTTCACGGAGCCGTCGAGCGCTCCGGGGCATTCTTCTAGCGCTAGGGGAGTTTTGGCAGGTTTATAGAGAGTGTAGAGAGAAGAAAGAATGAGAAATGTGTGAAGAAAATGAGGGTGGGAGAGGTTATATTTATAGGGTGAAATATGGTTGAACTTGGTGTCACATGTCACCATCTAGTGGCAAGACTTGGGGAGAAAGCAATGGCCAAGATTGTGCCACGTCACCTATTTTCGCACAACACACTTCTGAATTCTAAAATCCATAACTTTTGCATACGAGCTCCATATTTGACGTTCTTTATATCCATGCATAGGTAAAAATAATATCTACAACTTTCATTTTGACTCCGTCGGCTAATTGTCGACCAATCTTAAATTTAATAGTAGGAGGAGATTATACTGTTAAATGACCGCGAAAAATTCGTAACTCTTTCATACGGACTCCGTTTTCGTCTGTCTTATTGTCGTTGACTTCCTATTAATTATATCTTCAACTCTCATTTAGGTCACGTAGGCCAAAAACCGCTCGATCTAAAATTCGAGTTTCGGGTCGTGCACTACCATGCCAAATTTTAGAAAATTGATAACTTCCTCATACGAAGTCAGATTTGGGCTTTCTTTTTATGCACGCTCTCAGTTTAACGTATAATACAACTTTTGTTTAGATCACTAAGGCCAAAAAGTCTTCTATCATAAATTCACTATTTACGTCTCCCGGTGTCGTGCCGGTTTTTCCGTAAAACTTCAACAGGCCATAACTTCTTCGTTATAACTCGGATTTCGGCGTTCTTTATATGTATGGAACCCTTGTAACATATACTACCACTTGGTTAAGATTAATTTTTCTATATAATATTCCATCAATAACTCATTTTTTATGCTTATTGTCCCTAAATTGACTACCACAAATATGTGGGCGTTACAATTTCTATGTTGGGGTTATTATGTGAATTATAAGAATCTTCGTCTCTGGTGGGATCCTAAGGGAGGATCCTAAATTGGATAGTGCATGTACTTCTGTGTTTTCCACTCTAGGAACTTGGGTTAGGCTAAAGTTTTCGAAATCAAAAGCTAATTTTTTTAGGATCTCTAGGTATAATGCTAAATTTTCACCTTTCACTGCATAAGATCCATTGTAGTGATTGGTTAGTATTAAAGAATCAACAAATACCTGAAGATCCTTAATTTGAAGATCCTTAGCTAATTGTAGTCCCATGATGAGTGCTTCGTATTCTGCTTCGTTGTTGGTAGTGTTGAATTCACAACTAACTGCCTGGAATACGATGTCTCCCTATGGTGACTTTAGTATGACCCCAAGGCCTATTCCTTTCTGATTTGAAGCTCCATCTGTGAACAACGTCCATCTTCTCAGGTGTTCATCTTATAGGAGTCTCTTGGCTTCCATGTCTACATTGTTTTGTAGATCATCACTAAAGTCAACCATAAAGTCTGCTAATGCTTGTGCTTAATTTTACCGACCATTTTGCCATCCTTCCTGACATTTCTGGTTTTCTCATGACATTCTTTAGAGGATAGTTAGTTTTTACATGTATAGTGTGTGTTTCAAAGTACTATCTTAATTTGGTAGAAGCAGTTACTAAGGAAAGAATTAATTTTTTGAGATGATAGTACCTGGTTTCAGGATCCAAGATACGTTTACTAACATAGTAGATAGGATGTTGCTCCCTGTTAAGATCCTTAACCAGAACGACACTTACCACGCTTGAGGATACTGAGAGGTAGAGAATAAATGGTTCTCCTTCTATAGGTTTCACTAGTAGTAGAGCAGAGCTTAGATATTATTTGAGTTCCTGGAAGGCTTTCTCGTGTTCCTCCTTCCACTCAAATTTTTTGTTCTTTTTCAAGATATCGTAAAAGGGCTTGCACCTTTATGAGAATCTTGAAATGAACTTGTTGAGTGCTGCTACTCTTCCGGTTAGCCTCTGGATGTCCTTTGTTGAAGACGAGGATCTTAGTTCCATGATTGCTTTTATTTATTCTGGGCTTACTTCTATCCCTCTTTCGGTTACCATGTATCCAAGGAACTTGCCTGACTTCATTCCAAAGTGACATTTGAGTGGGTTCAGCTTTATATTGTACTCGTCCAAGATGTCAAACACTTCCTTGAGGTCTCTAAGGTGATCTTCGACTTTCATCGACTTTGACTACCATGTCGTCAATATAAACTTCCATGGTGTCCCCCAATTTGTCTATGAACATCCGATTCACCAATCTTTGATATGTCGCACCTATATTTTTTAGACCAAAAGGCATTACGGTGTAACAATATATACTTGTTGGTGTTATAAATACAGTATCTTCTTGGTTTGATGGTTCCATTTGGATTTGTTGGAATCATGCTGAAGCATCCATGAAGGTCAGGAGTTCATGGCTAGTTATAGCATCTATCACAGAGTCAATATGTGGTAGACAGAAAGGATCCTTAGGACAAGCCTTGCTGAGATCCGTGTAATCTACACACACTCTCCATTTTCCATTTTTTTGTATGACAACCACGTTAGCTAGCCATCTTGGGAACTTCACTTCCTTGATCATTCATGTTTTGAGGTGCTTCTCTACTTCCTTTTGGATTATTTGATTTCTTTCGGGGTGCAAATTTACTTCTTTTTTGGTGTATTGGTCTGAAAGAAGGGTCAATATTAAGTTTATGAGTAATAATACTCTTGTCTATACCTGTCATATCTTCGTGTTTCCATGCAAATGTCTTGCTTCTGGTTCTTAAGAAATTCAGTAGATCCCGCTCGATCTGCTCAGGCATTGAGGATCCTATGAGGGCTTTAGCTTCAAGATCCTCAATACCCAGGGGCACTTCCTTTACATCTTGTTCCTTTTTCTCTAGAACATGTCGTGCCCCCTGCCTTAATTGGGATGCTTGTTGGGGTTTGGTTGTAGATTTCATAGAGGTTTTGTAGCACTCTTTCGACTCTTGTTGGACTCCCATGACCTTCACTGTCCCCCATGGAGTGGAAATCTTCACACACTGATGATATGTTGATGGAACCGCTTTCATCTCGTGGATCCATGGTCTACCTAGTATCATATTATAAGAAGACAGGGTGTCAATAACACATAAATTTTGTATGGAGTTTACCCCTTCTATGTATATTGATAGCATTATTTCTCCAACTGTGTGTTTTATTTCCCCGCTAAATCCTATGAGGACTGAGGATCTTCTTACTATCTCTGTTTCTAGGACGTTCATTCTTTTCGGTGCGTCTAGGGGTATGATATTGACCGAGGATCCTCCATCAACGAGAATCTTTCTGTGACAACCCGTTACTTTCCAAGTGAACAAAAGTCAAACACGTTAAATAAAATTTTGAATTTTATTTATTTATTTTTTTAAATTCATAAGGGTTAGAAAATAATTTATACTATATAAATAATGTTTATATAAGTTTTTGGAATAAAACACACTCGAAAATCAACATTTTTCCCTCTTTGGAACCAATAAGCCTCAGACCGATATACTCCCTTTTCGGCCGAGAACCCTCGGACAGAAAACATGATTTCGGCCGAAAACTCAACTGGATATATATGTTTCATCCAAAAACTTAGACCATTTCTCACTTTTTCACTCAAAAACACTCCCATTTCTATCTCAAGTATCATCCAAGAGCATTCATACCTTCAAGAACAATCCTTTGAATCTTCATATTGTTCACCAAGAACAGCCTTCAAATCTTCCAGTGGCCGAAAACACCCAGGACCGAAAACCTGTTTTTGGCCGATAACTCTCCAAGACCGAAAATTGATTTTGCCCAAGAGATTTCGATGGATCCTTGACCGAAAACCCTCCTTAACACTTCATTATCTTTTCGGTAATACTTACAAGAAATTCCTCACATAAATCTAGTGTTGTCTAACACTTTAATTAATGATTTCGCTAACTTAAATACAATTACGTGTTTAAATATTATTAGGATACCGTTAATTCTGCGTACGTCAACCCGAGGATCATCTCTGCAGCACCATTATCCTTACACAAACATATACCAGAGCTGAGTTCATACCCCTACATTTTTACTGTTTTTTAATGTTTTAAGGGGAGAATATAAGTAAAACACAAGGATTTATGTGCTTTTATACAAATGATTTCAAACAGTTTCAAAACCATTGCAACTGATTCAAACAGAGAATTCACTACATTTTATAATAATATTTATATATTTTAACCATTTTTGTAACATGTCGAGCATAAGGGTCTTTTCCTTCATACAAGTAAATTGCAAAAGTTTTCAGTACGGTACAGAACATACAATTAAACTATAATTGGTATAGTTGAGGACACGACATCACTTTTACTGAGTTCAATACATGAAACAAGAACATACATACAAACTATAATAGGTATAGTTTGGGATACATTACACTATGTTACTAGTTCAAGAACATTATTCAAAAACTAACATATAAACTATGGTAGATATAGTTTATGGAACATTACACTATTTTTCTGATACAATGAAATATTACTAAATAATTATTTAAGTATAATTATTTTACATTACAAGTACATTACTACAGAGTTATACATACATATTTAAGTACAAGAGAACACTACAACAATACACGTAAACTAGTTAATATAGGGTTGTGAGGCACTACTTCATTATACCTACTAGGGTATAGGTCTAAATCCTTTACAATATAACCATAGTCTCCTGAAGGGAGAGAGTGAATTTGTGTGTAGATATATACGGGACTGACAATCCCGCACCTAAACTGTTAGCTATAGTTAGGCCGGCAGACCTGGGGTGACAAATGTCATAATGTTTCCGACGCCTGTAGAACGTCATAGAGGTTACTAGTCATATCAAGCATGGTTATACGAAACTCGCAACAGTATAAACTAAAACATTTGTTTACGAGATTACATTTCTTCAAACGGTTTTATTTTAAGTAATAAAACTACATTATATTACAACTGGAGGATTCCAGGGATTACAAACAAACGGTTTTATTTTAATTAATGAAACTACATAGCAATACTATACTTTACTACTGGTGGTATTCAGGGAGTTATTCAAAGGTTTTCACATAGAACAATACTATACATTACTAATGGTGGTATCCATGGATTCATCCACATGTTTTCATACAGTACACTATCATATTTTATACCTGGTAGTATCCAGGCACACATACAAAGGTTTTCATACAACGGCTTCATAACAAACACTACTACGATTAATGAATACAGTAACAAACATACATTTTGGTCTTAAGGCCTCAGACTACTTATCACTACTAAAGAAAATATTGGATTTCCTTGAGGTATATACGAACATTTTTCAAATATCACAGACAAGTTTCCATTACAAAAACATACCTATGAACTCACGAACTTATTTATTGATAAACTTTCTAAACCACTTGTATTCTCAGAGAACCGGTAGACAGGTACGCCCGCATGTTTTGAGAAGACGGAGCTTTTAGAGTCGCGTCTTTTATACTTTTGATATACATTTTTGATGTTATACAAACTATGTATCAAATCGATGTAAACAATATATTCTATCGATGTAATAGTTATGTTTGCTTTGATTACTATTATACAATTGTTGTGATACTGTACATGACGTCCTCCGCCCCCGAACGTTTTCGCCGTTCTGGTTTGGGGGTGTGACAGATTGGTATCAGAGCATTGTTTATAGTGAACTAAGTATATCGAACCACATAAGATATACAAACTATAAACACAATGGAGGCCGGAGTGCTCTGACTAAAAGTATACTTTTAAAAATCGAATTATTTCATAAGAAGTATATGAACATTACATACATACCAAAAACGGTATCACAAGAAGAACAAAACAAAAGTATTTAGATGTTGGACACTACGGATAAACCTAGATAGTTATGTAATCATATCTGGGATAAATATAGCCTGATCAACTATATTTATTTGAGATACGACCAACATGTGTTTGGGAGTGATTGTGGTGTTGCAACAAATCTAAAACTTACCAAACTCTATACTGTTGGATATAGTGTCTAAGTCCATAACTTTATTTGATATGAACTTGACCCGACCCAACATGGTCCATTTGGGTTGCACGGCATTGCAATACTTGGATAGACTAAATAAGAAAATAAGGAACTTATGATCATTAATATATTATAAGTTCTAATATATTAATATAGTATTATTTAATTAGTATTTGATCAAGTATTAATCTAGTATTAATTTGGTGATCAAAGTGAGACTAATTAAATATATAGGGTTGATTATGACAATCATCCATTCTTTTATGGTGGATTAATGATCCATGGTTTATGGGTTATGGATGTAACCATTTTAAGCTCCATTGATAGTCCATGGGAGTTACAAACCCATGGGTCATGAGAAATGAAGAGTCATGAAAATTATGGGTATTCATGTGAAAACCCTTATTGTGACAACACTATAAAAGGAACCCTTTGGCTAGTAAAATCGGACCTAAAGTGTTACTAGAGAGGGCATAACCGATTTTGAGTGTAAAGGAGTATTCTCTCAAGTTATTCCAAGTTTTGTGGTGTTGTGTGAAGCATTTGAGGCACAACATTTGGGGTGCTAAGCTCACAAAGTCTTGAAGGAATCCAAGCAACAACAAGGTATGTATTTCTACTAGTTTTATATTTTTATGTAATCCCCATGCCATGCTAGCTAGGAAATAACCTTGAAAAGGAAATTTGCATGTATATAGTGAAAACATAGATTCAAGTTTATTAGGGTTGCATGTACACTTAGGAAGTGTTAGAATGCACAAAATTCATCAGTGGTATCAGAGCCTAGGATTGTTTTCTGTATACTTGATGCAAAATTGATTGAAAATCGAAAATTCTGCTCACTGACGACTGGACTCGCCGAGTCCATGAACAAATTCATCCTACTCGTCGAGTAGGATAATGTACTAGACGAGTAGGAGCGTGCTGGGAAACTTTTTGTGTTTTGTTGCTAGAAATGGATTAAAATCATTATCCCAATCTGTTGTGGTCTTGTAAAATCTATTTTTCAAAATGATAATGATTATGTTAACCCATTTTTGCATGACTTTTATCACTTTTCAAGTATTGTATATGTTTATATGATTTCTTGAAGTTGCTTGACATGAATTTGTGTTCTTATGAGTTTTTAGAAGATCATAGGAATTATATGTAACCTCCATGTGTGTTTAATTCATGATCTTAATGGCAATGATGGTGTCCATAACTTGTCCTCAAGTTATGGATAAAGAACTAAAACTCATAAGTTACAAATTGAACCATTAAAACTAAACTAAACCAAAAGTTACTTCTTTAAATTATGATTAAAGAACTAAAGAAGTTTCATAAAATGAAGAGTCTTCATTTTTATGAATCATTAAAACTCATAAGTTACAAATTGAAGAGACTTAGAATAGTTTCAATTTTTGCCCTCAAGTTTTGGAATTTGAAAAGTGTTACACTTTAATTCCAAATCAAACCTTAGATTTTTAAAAGGTTTAAAAATCAACACTTATACTATTATTATAATTTTATTATATAGATATGTATAAGAATATGTCATTCTTACCGCTGGTAGGCCTCATTCACGAAGTCGGTCTATAAGGGGGGTATAAGGTTGTTACCTATAAAATGGTGACTTAATGGGTGTCCACTCTCACCCACCGCTTCCTTGATCGGTGGAGGGTCGTTAGCCGAACGAGTAGGATACGACTTTAAATTCTCATTAAAAGTATAATGAATTATGAAGTAACTATACATTATAAATTCCCAATCTTAGTTACTTTAGGAAAATCTGAAATTGGTGCTAGCCCATAAAATTACACTTTGTACCTTACCAAGTCGTTAGTGGAGCATGTGTGGTTAACCGGCACATCGATTAGGTAATATTGTTGAGGGTACCAAGTCAATTTGTATGGTTATTCACACCTTGTTTGTGATCCTCAGCATCCCAGTCACAAACTTGAGAGGGCACATTCGAGATTCAAACATGCCATTGAAAAGTTCAATGTATCTCAAAAGATCTAGGAGTTTCAAAACCAATAAAACCTAATAATAAAATATTTCATTCTTATGTTGGAAATTGGTAAATCGTCATTTACCTACCTTCAAATATTTTATAATGTGGATTACGGCATCCCTCTTCCACCTATAAATAGTTTGTTGGATCCTGGCCTTAATATTTCATTTGGGTGACTTATTAAGGATTCTTAACCTAATGAAATTTATCTTCCTTTTATTCCAGATGTCTTCCAATAACGCTGCTGGCTCAAACCCTATAGGCTCATTTTCCCTAATCAACTTGTGTGGTAAGGTCCTCTTTGATGGATCCAACTTCAATGAGTGGATCAGAAACATCAGGATGATTACCCGCTATGAGGACAAAGAATATGTCCTTGACAGGGAGCTTAAGGTTGTTAATGAAGCCACTGCTACTCCAGAAGAGCCTGGGGAGTTCATTGCACATGAGAAGGATGCCACCAAGGTGTCCTGCATCATGATGGCCACAATGACTCCGGAACTCCAAAAATCTTATGAAGATTTCTACCCCTATGAGATACACCTGGATCTGATGGCAAGGTACCATCAGAGCGCGCGTCAAGAGAGGTATGAAATCATTTCCTCCATGATAACCACAAGGATGAAGGATGGTGAACCCATCATCGGTCACTTGCAAAAGATGCAGAGGTTCGTTGACCAGTTGCTAAAGCTCAATGTTGACTTCCCTGAGGAATTGGTGATTGACATCATTCTCCATTCCTTACCTTCAAGTTATGATCAGTTTCGTATGACTTATCATATGAACAAGGAGGAAGTCACACTTAGCAAACTTCAAGGACTCTTAAGGACAGCTGAAAATGGCCTTAAGGGTAAAGTGGTTGCTACTTCTACTCCTTTAACAGCGCCTATTCTTGCAATTGGGAAAGGGAAGGGTAAGAAGAGGAAAAACCCTTCAAAGGGTAACAAGGGTAAGACTCTTGATGATACCTCTTCAAGTGGGACAAACAAAGGTACCATTACTCCTTCTTCAAACCCAAAGGAAGCACAGTGCTTCTATTGCCAGGATAAGGGACACTTAAAGCGAAGCTGCACCAAATATTTGCAAGATGTAAAGTATGGGAAGGTTAAACCCACTCATGCAGGTATTTACACAATATTGTCTAACAACTCATCTAATACTAATTCTTGGGTGCTTGATACAGGGTGTGGTATTCACATTTGTACTGATTTGCAGGCACTAAGAAGAAGTGAGCAAGTGGAGCACAGGAAGATAAACTTAGTCATGGGCAACAGGAAAGCATCACCTGTTACCAAGATAGGAGTTTATTCTTTATTGCTTAATAATGGGTTAATGTTAGATTTGAATAAGTGTTGTTACTCGCCCAAAATGGTGAGAAATATTATTTCTTTTCATGGCTTGTACAAACAAGGTTTTTCATTTTCATCTGATAATAAAAATGGTGCTATTAATGTTTATTACAATGATGTATTTTACTTCAAATCAATACCTTGTGATGGTGTATATGAAGCTGTGAATGTTGTAGACAATTTTGGAAATAATGTGTTGTATATTGATTCTTCTGATAGCTTGGATAAAGCATCCTTGCGGCATTGTCGTCTTGGACATGTTAACAAGAAGCGCATAGGCCAACTCCAAAAGGCTGGAGTCTTGGAATCATTTGACATCAAGTCAGATGATAGTTGCGAGTCTTGTTTACTTGGAAAAATGACAAAGTCACCCTTCACAGGTACTTGTGATAGGGGTGAAGGTTTGTTGGACCTTGTACACACGGATGTGTGTGGGCCCTTCAGAGTTGCTACAAGGGATGCTAACCACTATTATGTGACTTTTACTGATGATTACAGTAGATATGGATATATTTACTTAATCATGCATAAGTCAAAAACCTTTAAAAAGTTCAAAGAGTTTAAGCAGGAAGTTGAGAATCAATTGGGCAGGAACATCAAGATGCTCCGATCCAATCGGGGAGGAGAGTATCTTAGCATTGAGTTCCTTGACTATCTTAAGGAATGTGGGATTGTCTCACAATTGACACCTCCCAGGACACCACAGTTGAATGGTGTGAATGAGAGGCACAATCGAACCTTGTTGGACATGGTTCGTTCCATGATGAGTCGAGCTTCATTACCAATCTCTTTCTGGGGGTACGCCTTAGAGACTGCCGCCCATATCCTTAATCTAGTCCCTACTAAAAAGGTTGCCAAAACACCTCACGAGATGTGGACTGGGAAAGTGCCCAATTTGGACCACATCAAAATTTGGGGTTGTGAAGCTTTTGTGAGGCGTGAGACTCATGACAAGCTTGAACCCCGAAGTGAGAGGTTTATCTTCATCAGCTACCCACAATGATCCTTTGGTTACCACTTCTACAGACCTAGTGATAATATGGTCTTTGTAGCAAGAAGAGGAGTATTTTGTGAGAGAGAATTCATAAGCCAAGGGGACAATGGGAGTCAAATTGACCTTGAAGAGATTCAAGAGTCAAGTGGTGAAGGAACCTCAAATGCTGTCAGCCAACCTAAGGAGGAAACTCTTGTTGAGCCGATAGATGAGTCTGTACCTCCAAGACGTTCCACTAGGGTGAGGAACACACCTATTTTTTATTATGGTTATCACATCACCACTGAAGGTGATACATTTATCAGTGATAGTACACTGATAGATTTGGATGAACCTAATAATTATAAGGAAGACATGGCAGGCCCTGAGTCTGCGAAATGGAAGGAGGCTATGGACAGCGAGATTCAGTCCATGTATGACAATCAAGTTTGGAACTTGGTTGACAATGTACCAGGTCGTAAGACAGTTGGGTGCAAATGGATCTTCAAGAAGAAGACCGACATGGATGGGAAAGTACACACTTATAAAGCGCTACTGGTTGCGAAGGGATTTACTCAAACTCCGGGAGTTGACTATGATGAGACCTTCTCATCAGTAGCTAAGATTAAGTCTATTAGAGTGTTGTTAGCCATAGCTGCATTTCATGATTATGAAATATGGCAAATGGATGTCAAAACCGTTTTCCTTAATGGGAAGTTGACTGAGGATGTTTACATGGCTCAGCCAGAGGGTTTCGTCGATCCAAAATACCCTAATAGAGTGTGTAAGCTTGAAAAATCCATTTATGGATTGAAACAAGCATCTCGCAGGTGGAAGCTTTGCTTTGATGAGAAAGTCAAAGAGTTTGGCTTTTCTAGGAGTGAGGATGAGTCTTGTGTATATGTCAGGGCTAGTGGGAGCATAGTTAGCTTCTTGGTGTTGTATGTGGATGACATACTTCTCATAGGAAACGACATCCCAACTTTACAGGAGGTTAAGGCCTGGCTTGGGAAGTGTTTTGCTATGAAGGACCTTGGGGAAGCTGCCTATATCCTAGGGATAAGGATATTGAGAGATAGGAGTAAGAGACTAATTGGACTTAGTCAAAGTACTTATGTGGATAAGGTACTGAAGAGGTTCATTATGCAAGATTCCAAGGAAGGAGAATTACCAATCCAGAGTAATGCCAAGCTAAGTAAGACTCAGAGTCTGAGTATAAAGGCTGAGATAGCTGAGATGAGTCAGATACCATATGCTTCCGCTATGGGCTCGATCATGTATGCTATGACTTGTACTCACCCTGATGTGGCCTTTGCTTTAAGCATGGTCAGTAGATATCAAGGGAGCCCTAGCAAGGCACACTGGACAGTGGTAAAGAACATTCTCAAGTATTTGCGGAGGACTAAGGACTGGGTCCTTACCCTCGGAGGCAGTGATGACTTGAGAGTGGAAGGATTTAGTGATGCTAGCTTTCAAAGTGATAGGGATAATTTCTGCTCTCAGTTAGGCTGGGTATTTATCCTAAATGGAGGAGCAATTGCTTGGAAAAGTTCCAAGCAGGAGACAGTAGCTGATTCAACTTGTGAATCAAAGTACATAGCAGCAAGCGAGGCAGCAAAAGAGGCGATATTGCTAAAGAACTTCATCGGAGACCTTGGAGTTGTACCAGCTATAAAGGAGCCAATGGAAATTTTCTGTGACAGTGAAAGTGCGATTGCTTTGGCTAAAGAACCAAGAGATCACGGGAGATCTAAGCACATTGACAGAAAATACCATTTCATCAGACATAGAATAGAAGAAGGACTCCTCGTGGCAAATAGGGTATCATCAGATGAGAACCCGGCAGATCCCCTCACGAAGGGACTGAGCAGGGTTAAGCATTTACAGCATGCAAGGTGCATTGGGCTGAAGGATGATATTAGTTTCAATAATTAGATTCCTGAAACTTGTAAAATGAAATTGACATTTGATGATAAATAAAAGTTGTTATTTAGTTATGAGTAAGGTGTTACTATCTTGTGTTGATTGTTTACTATGTTTCAATTTTGCATGTTTTTACTTCTAGAATAATCATGTTATTATTCAAACTATCCACAGTCAGTCAAACTTTGGAAGTAAGTATTGATTTAAGACTGTCATGAATTTGGCTTGTATGATTTGTCTAAAGTGCTTTGGACAATGCAATGGTTGCTACAACGTTCATGAGTACTCATAAGGGCTGAGTATTGGATTCAACCCACGCTCACTTGCATCACTTCATGGAATTTATCTCGAGTGGTCGTGAGACGGTAATATCATATAAGTCTTCAAACCTAGAGATATGATTTGTTGACTATCAGTTGGTTATTCATTGATTGTATGAAAATGCATTGGTAACTCGATGTTATAAAACGTGCCTTTGTGAGTAATTCAGCAAGTAGTTAATACAAGCATATCAGTCAAAGTTTATCTATTCCTTCTAGAAATAGAAGTGATATCTGGGCCCCTCGATGATTTGGTTTTGACCCATGTACCGGGCCCGGTCAGAACCTAATTGATGTGTTCAATTTAGTTCTATGTCGAAACAAATCAGAGATCGAGAAACAAATGCTGGACAATAAGTAAGACCATGTTCCATGTGTTTGTCCGGCTAATATCATGAGAGCAGAGGATTATATGATCACTTATCTTAAATGGCGTATCATCATCATCTCAGTTCCGAGAGACTTTGAAAGAGCTACGATTGCTAGTTGGATTTTGAAGTCATATTTGCAAATATAGTTATTAGACTTATCCAAGTGGGAGACTATTGGATATAGTGTCTAAGTCCATAACTTTATTTGATATGAACTTGACCCGACCCGGCATAGTCCATTTGGGTTGCATGGCATTGCAATACTTGGATAGACTAAATGAGAGAATAAGGCACTTATGATCATTAATATATTGTAAGTTCTAATATATTAATAGTAGTATTATTTAATTAGTATTTGATCAAGTATTAATCTAGTATTAATTTGGTGATCAAAGTGAGACTAATTAAATATATCGGGTTGATTATGACAATCATCAATTCTTTTATGGTGAATTAATGATCCATGGTTTATGGGTTATGGATGTAACCATTTGAAGCTCCATAGATAGTCCATGGGAGTTACAAACCCATGGGTCATGAGAAATGAAGACTCATGACAATTATGGGTATTCATGTGAAAACCCTAATTGTGACAACACTATAAAAGGAACCCTTTGGCTAGTAAAATCGGACCTAGAGTGTTACTAGAGAGGGCATAATTGATTTTGAGTGTAAAAGAGTATTATCTCAAGTTATTCCAAGTTTTGTGGTGTTGTGTGAAGCATTTGAGGCACAACATTTGGGGTGCTAGGCTCACAAAGTCTTGAAGGAATCCAAGCAACAACAAGGTATGTATTTCTACTAGTTTTATATTTTCCCATGCCATGCTAGTTAGGAAATAACCTTGATACGGAAATTTGCATGTATATAGTGAAAACATAGATTCAAGGTTATTAGGGTTGCATGTACACTTAGGAAGTGTTAGAATGCTCAAAACCCATCATATACAAAGGAAACACTAGAACTGAACATATAGTTAAAATACTATAGGAGTATTTTATAGCACAATAACTCTAGAATCAACTACGAGAAAACAAAGAACCTTTGCTAATAGATCTATAATTTTTAAGTGTATACACATAAGTTATATATAAGTAAGATTTTATAGGCTTACAATAGGTGATTTAGCTTTACTTCATGTTCCTTGTTTGGTTGTGGACTTAGAGTAGGATCACTTATTTGAAGGCTTGTTTAGTTTTAGTTATATATGATTTGTGTACACTATGTGATTATAGGGGGATCAGGCACAAAACACATCATACAAATTCTTTCCAAGTGTTGCTATTAATTTCAAGGCGATTGTTTACTTATGTTAGTAGACTTCCACTGTAAATCGCTTAATAGATCACTATAACTGTCAGGATAAGATATACCTTGTTCAATATCACCTCACTCATGATCACTATAGAGGACTTATCATTATTTTCTCTAAAATCATTTTAGAGAAAGATGCCTCCAAAGAAGTCCAATAGGAAGAAAAACAACCCTCCGACAAATCCACCACTGCTACCACCTCCTCAGTACGACCCTACTGTTTTCCAAGCAGTAGTAACTGCCGCTGTGGCAGCCACCATGTCATAGATCAATGCAAGTGGTAATAGCGGGTCGGGTAGTGGTGCCAACCCTTTTAACCACGGAGACAGTTATGGAAAACCAAGGGAGTGTTCCTACAACCTAAACCTAAATCCTTCAATGGCACTGGAGGTGTCATTGCCTTAACTCGTTGGTTCGAGAAGACCGAATCAATATTTGAAATCTATGTGTGCCCCGAGTCCAGCAAAGTGAACTTTGCAGAATGCACTTTCACTAACAGAGCTCTCACTTGGTGGAACAACCAAGTCAAGTCCCTGACTCTCCCGATAGCCAACGCTATGAGTTGGGATGATTTAAAAGAGCAGATGCTAGCATAATACTACCCGAGGGGCGAAATGAAAAAATTAGAGCATGATCTCTGGAGTCTGAAGATGATGGGCTCCGATATCGCTGCTTAAACTGCTAGGTTCAGTGACCTGGCTCTTCTGTGTCCCGTGATGGTCACCCCGGAGAGCAAGAAGGTGGAAAGGTACATTTGGGGATTGACTCCCCCGACTCAAGGGAATGTTTTAGCTTCCAATCCACTCACTTTCGATAGTGCAAAGCGTTTGGCGAAGACACTAATAGATCATAGAGATCGCCAAGACTCCGTGACAGTTATCCCTGAACAGCCCAAGGAGAGCGGCAACAAGAAGAAATTCTAGAACAAAAGGAAGGGCCAATCTTCGCAGGAGCCCTCCAAGAAACAGCAAACTATGGTGGTTCACACTGCTACTGTTCCTACTGCTGTTCCTACAACTCAAGTACCTCCCAGCCGCTATGCTGTAAATCTACCAAGTTGCGACAAATGCAACTTCCACCACGATGGGCCTTGTTGAGAAATGCAGTGTGCCAACTGCAATAAGAAGGGCATATATCCCGCTTCGATAAGACACCTGCGCAACCTAACGTTCAGGCCCCTGGATCTGGAGTAGGCCAGGCTTGCTATGGTTGTGGTGAAACAAGGCACTATAAGAGAGATTGCTCGATGGCAAGAAATGTTGGCAACACAGGAAGATTGCTTGCCATAGGTCAGGAAGAAGTTGTAACGGATCTCACTGTAGTCACGGGTACGTTCCTGATCGATAACTCTTATACATGCATACGCTTTGATAGCGGTGCGGAGAGGAGTTTTGTTAGCCATAATTTCAAACACTTACTCAAACACAAACCACAATCACTAAACAAAACATTCACTGTCGAGATGGCTAACGGGAAGAAAGAGAGCACTAACGACGTATTCATAGGTTGTACCCTCAATCTAAACAACTATTCATTTCCTATCGACCTCATGCTGGTCTCCATAAAAAGATTTGACGTCATCATCAGCATGGATTGGTAAAGTCCCCATCGTGCTGATATTCTACGCTACGAAAAAGCCATTCACCTTAATCTGCCAAATGTCGAAGCCCTCGTTATCTATGGCGACAAACCCAGTACAAACCTTCACATCATCTCGTGCATCAAAACTAAAAAATACTTGGGTAAAGAGTGTCACGCATTCTTAGCCCATGTAGTCAACGAAAAACAAGAAGTAAAAGACCTCGAGAGCATTCTCGAAGTCTGTAACTTTCTTGATATCTTCCCCAAAGATCTTCCAGGAGTTCCTCCTGAACGCTAAGTCGAGTTTAGAATCGAATTGATTCCCGGAGCAACCCCTGTAGCCAAATCCCCAGATCGACTAGCTCTAGCGGAGATGCAGGAATTATCCAGCCAGCTAAACAAACTGCTCAGTAAGGGATTCATTCGACTGAGCTTCTCACCCTAGGGAACACCAGTCATGTTTGTTAAGAAAAAGGATGGATCTTTCCGAATGTGCATAGACTACTGCAAACTAAACAACCTTACCATTAAGAGGAGATACCCTCTTCCTCGAATAGACGGCCTCTTTGATCAACTCCAAGGATTCAGCTACTTTTCAAAGATCGACCTGAGATCGGGTTATCACTAGTTACGAGTCCATGAGAATGATGTTCCCAAAACAACATTCTGAACCCGTTATGGTCACTATGAGTTTGTACTAATGCCCTTTGGTCAAATGAATGCACCCGCAATATTCATGGATTTAAGGAATCGGGTGTGCCGACCATTCCTAGACAAATTCGTGATAATATTTATAGATGATATATTCATCTACTTACGAAGTAAGGAAGAGCATAGTCAGCACCTGAGACAAGTCTTAGAAACATTGAGGGCAGAAAAGCTTTATGCCAAACTCTCAAAATGCAAGTTTTGGATTAGGAAGGTAAACTTTTTTGGTCGCGTGGTTAGCAAAGAAGGAATACATATGGATCCCTCCAAAATAAAAGCAACCGAGAACTAGTCAGCACCCAGAACGCCGACCGAGATCTGCCAATTTTTAAGACTTGCTTGATATTACCGCAGATTCATACAAAACTTCTCCAGAATTGCTAAACCTCTTACTACCCTAACTCAGAAGGGTGTAACTTTTATCTGGGGAAAGAAACAAGAAACAGAGTTCCAAACTCTAAAGCAAGCCCTATGCAGCACACCTATCTTGTCCCTCCCAGAAGGGAGAGAGGATTTCATAGTATACTGTGATGCATCCAATCAGGGGCTAGGTTGTGTGCTTATGCAGCGAGGAAAGGTTATTGTATATTCCTAAAGACAGCTAAAGGCACACGAAGTCAACTACAGCACTCATGATATTGAGTTGGGAGTTGTAGTCTTCGCACTAAAAATCTGGAGACATTGCATGTACGCTACCAAGTGCACTATCTTCACCGACCATAAAAGCCTTCAACACATTTTGAATTAAAAAGAACTTAACATGAGACAACAACGATGGGTAGAACTACTCAATGATTATGAATGCGAAATTCTCTATCATCCCAGCAAAGCCAATGTAGTAGCAGATGCCCTTAGTCGAAAGGAGTACATGGGTCGAAGAGTGAAGGCACTAACCATGACAATGCATTCATATTTGTCCACACAAATCAAAGAGGCTCAGTTAGAAGCCTTGACACCGGATAACGTGGAAGGTGAAGCCTTAAGAGGAATGGAGAAAAACTTAGAAATCAAGGGTGACGGAGTTCGTTACTTCATGAATCGAATCTGGACACCGAAGTTCGGTGGCTACCAAGATGTTGTCATGAAAAAAGCCCTAAAACTCGATAATCTATTCATCCGGTTCAGATAAGATGTATCTAGATCTCAAGAAACTTTATTGGTGGCCGAACATGAAAGCAGAGATTGCTACCTATGTGGGCAAGTGCCTAACTTGCGCTAAAGGCAAGGTAGAATATCAAAAGCCCTCAGGTTTACTTCAGCTGCCGGAAATACATGAGTGGAAGTGTGAGCGGATTAAAATGGACTTCATAATGAAGTTACCCAAGACAGCGGGTGGTCATGATACCATTTGGGTAATCGTTGACAAATTAACCAAGTCCACACACTTCCTACCAATCAAAGAAATAGTCAAGATGGAGAAACTAACCAGAACTTACATCAGAGAGATAGTACGACTACACGATGTGCCTATATCTATTATCTTAGATAGAGACAGTAGATTCATCTCGCAATTTTGGCAGTCATTACAGAAATCTCTGGGAACTAGGTTGGACATGAGCACAGCCTACCATCCACAAACCAACGGGCAGAGTGAGAGGACCATTCAAACACTAGAAGACATGCTGAGAGCCTGTGTGATCGACTTTGGTAAAGCATGGGATACCCATTTTCCACTTGTCGAGTATTCATATAATAATATCTACCACTCTAGCAACAAGGTTGCCCCGTTCGAATCCCTCTATGGCTGTAAGTGCAAATCCCCTCTGTGCTAGGCTGAAGTGGGTGACACATAGCTAGCTAAGGGACAAGTCCTTGATATCACTCTCACTGGTCCATAAATCATCCTAGAAACCACAAAAAAAGGTCGTGCAAATCCGAGAATGACTAAAAGCTTCTAGAGATAGACAAAAGAGCTACGCAGATAAGAGACAAAAACCCTTGAAATTCAAGGTGGGTGATCGCGTTCTGCTGAAGGTCTCACCCTGGAAGGGCATGATATGCTTCGGAAAACATGGAAAACTAAATCCAAGGTACATAGGGTTATTTGATATTCTCACTAGAATCGGCCCAGTAGCTTACAAACTCCGTCTACTACAAGAACTTAGCAACATACATTCTATCTTCCACATGTCAAATCTAAAGAAGTGTCTATCGGACAAGACACATGTGATTCCACTCGATGAAATCGAGATAAACGAGAGTCTTAACTTTGTGGAAGAACCAGTAGAAATCATGGATAGGGAAGTCAAATGAACGTAACAAAGTCGCATACTGATAGTGAAGGTTCGCTGGAATGCCAAATGGGGACCTGAATTCACTTGGGAGCGAGAAAATCAGATGCGACAAAGTACCCGCCTCTTTTTCCTAGTCCATCATGTATATACTTTAGAAAGAATTTTGGGACGAAATTCCCTCTAACGGGGGGATAATGTGACAACCCGTTACTTTCCAAGTCAACAAAAGTCAAACCCGTTAAATAAAATTTCGAATTTTATTTATTTATTTATTTATTTAAATTCGTAAGGGTTAGAAAATAATTTAAATTATATAAATAATGTTTACATAAGTTTTCGGAATAAAACACACTCGAAAATCAACATTTTTCCCTCTTCGAAACCAAGAAGCCTCGGACCGAAAACTCCCTTTTCGGATGAGAACCCTCGGACAGAAAACATGATTTTAGCCGAAAACCCTCTTTCCGGCCGAAAACTCAACCGGATATATATGTTTCATCCGAAAACTTAGACCATTTCTCACTTTTTCACTCGAAAACACTCCCATTTCTATCTCAAGTATCTTCCAAGAACATTCATACCTTCAAGAACAATCCTTTAAATCTTCACATTTTTCACCAAGAACACCAAGAACAGCCATCAAATCTTCAAGTGGCCGAAAACACCTAGGACCAAAAACCTATTTTCGGCCGAAAACTTAGCAAGACCGAAAATTGATTTTGGCCAAGAGATTTCGGTGGAGCCTTGACCGAAAATTCTCCTTAACACTTCATTCCATTTTCGGTAATACTTACAAGAAATTCCTCACATAAATCAAGTGTTGTCTAAAACTTTAATTAATGGTTTCGCTAATTTAAATACAATTATGTGTTTAAATATTATTAGGATATCGTTAATTCCGCGTACGTCAACCTGAGGATCATCTCTGCAACACCATTATCCTTACACAAACACATACTAGAGGTGAGTTCATACCCCTACATTTTTACTTTTTTTGATGTTTTAAGGGGGGATACAAGTAAAGCAAAAGGATTTTTGTGCTTTTATACAAATGATTTCAAACAGTTTCAAAACCTTTGCAATTGATTCAGACAGAGAATTCACTACATTTTATAAAAATATTTATATTTTTAACCCTTTTTGTACCATGTCGAGCATAAGGGTGTTTTCCTTCATACAACTAAATTGCAAAAGTTTTCAGTACAGTAAACTATAATTGGTATAGTTGAGGACACTACTTTACTTTTACTGAGTTCAATACACGAAATAAGAACATACATACAAACTATAATAGCTATAGTTTGGGATACATTACACTATGTTACTAGTTCAAGAACATTATTCATAAACTAACATATAAACTATGGTAGATATAGTTTATGGAACACTACACTATTTTCCTGATACAGGGAAATATTACTAAATAATTATTGAAGTATAATTATTTTACATTACAAGTACATTACTACAAAGTTATACATACATATTCAAGTACAAGAGAACATTACAACACTACACGTAAACTAGTTAATATAGGGTTGTGAGGCACTACTTCATTGCACCCACCATGGTACAGGTCTAAATCCTTTACAATATAACTAGACTCTCCTGGAGGGAGAGCGTAAATTTGTGTATAGATCTATATAGGACTGACAATCCCGCACCTAAACTGTTTACATTTAGGTCGACATGCATGGGGTGACAAATGTCATAACATTTCTGACGCTTGAAGAACGCCGTAGAGGTCACTAGTCATATCAAGCATGGTTATACGAAACTCACAACAATATAAACTAAAACATTTGTTTACGGGATTACATTTCTTCAAACGGTTTTATTTTAAGTAATAAAACTACATTACATTACAACTGGAGGATTCCAGGGATTACAAACAAACGGTTTTACTTTAATTAATGAAACTATAGAACAATACTATATTTTACTATCGGTGGTATCCAGGGAGTTATTCAAAGGTTTTCATACAGAACAATACTATACATTACTAATGGTGGTATCCAGGGATTCATAAATAGTTTTTCATACAATACACTATTATACATTACAACTGGTAGTATCCAGGCTCACATACAAAGGTTATCATACAAGGTTTTCATAACAAACACTACTACAATTACTGAATATAGTAACAAAACATACATTTTGGTCTTAAGGCCTAAGACTACTTATCATTACTAAAGAAAATATTGGATTTCCTTGAGGAGTATACGAACAGTTTTCAAAGATCAAAGACAAGTTTCCATTACAAAAACATACTTATGAACTCACCAACTTAATTGCTGATACACTTTCAAAACCACTTGTATTCTCAGGGAACTGGTAGACAGGTACACCCGTAGGTTTTGAGAAGACGGAGCTTTTAGAGTCGTGTCTTTTATACTTTTGATATACATTTTTGATATTATACAAACTATGTATCAAATCGATGTAAACAATATATTCTGTCAATGTAATAGTTGTGTTTGCTTTGATTACTATTATACATTTGTTGTGATATTGTATATGACGTCCTCCGCCCCTGAATGTTTCCGCCGTTCCAGTTTGGGGTGTGACACCTTCTGACGAAATGGCTGGCCATGTACAGTGTTATCACGAGTCTGTCATGATGAGGATCTTGAATTCCTTCCCTGACAATCTCGTCAAATGTAATTTCTTTTTTACTGCTAACCATGGTATTCTTTCGTGGCATATCCTCCTTTTCTGTTTTGGAGACCTTGGTGTGTCTTTTAGCCTGAAAATAAGAGGTACCACAGATGTTAGATCCACCTGAAATAACATGAATTATCTTAGCATCATAGGGTGGTGATCCTGGTTTCTCTGGGATCCTGTGATCATCCTGGCTATTTTCCTTGGATTTTTCTCTTTTTCTCCCCAGGATCTCTTTGAGGTGTCCTTTGCTAAGGAGGTAGCTGATTTGTTTTCATAGAGCTATGTAATCCTCCGTCATGTGGCCAAAGTCTTCATGGTCAGCACACCATTTGGACTTGTCTTTCCAAGCGGTGGACTTGTTATCTCTCTTTGGTCATCTTGCTTTATCTCCTAGATCCTGCATAGCATGAATTACACTTGAAAAATCCATAGAAAAACAATAGTCGATGATTTTAGGAAGCTCTTCTTCTTCTCCCTCTTCAAGGGCATTAACCCTGTGATGATCTGGTTTGGAATAGGGCTTCAATTTGTAGGATCTATGAGTTGAGGATTTGGCCTTCCTGTTGGGGTTCTCATATTGATCTGAAGGTTTGCTTCTCTTCTAGATCTCTATATCCTCTTTGAGCCGTATGAACCTCAATGTCTGACACCTGACTTTATCCAATCTTTTGCATGGGGTCATCACAAGGTCTTCGTAGAAGGGTGAATCCTTTCTTAATCCAATTTTAAAAGTTTCCATAGCGGTGTCCATGTTAATGTTGGGGATGCTCAGAGCTTCCCTGCCAAACATGTTAACAAAGTCCCTAAGTTTTTCCTTAGGATCCTAAACCATCCGGTAGAGATCACTAGTGATCTTCTCAAAGTTTATGCTGCAAGAAAATTGGTTATTAAAGATATTGACCAAGTGTGCAAATGAAGTAATAGAGTATGGGGGAACGTTTAATAGCCATTTGAGGGCTGATCCTGTAAGAGTCGAACCAAAGCCTTTGCATAGACAAGCTTCCTTCAAGTTCCTTGTGATGGGAATGATCTCCATCCTTTCTCTATATTGGGCTATATGCTATTCGGGATATGTAGTCCCATCGTATAGCTTCATGTTGGGAGTTTGGAAGCGCTTAGGAACTTCGGTATCGGCTACCGTAGGAGCAAATCTCGAGATCATGTGGCTTGTAGGGGATACTTCTGGTATTGGTTGAACCACTCTGGGTACACTGGAGATCATTTGTCTTAATTGTTGAAGTTCTCTAGCCATGTTCGGGTTTATTCCTGCATCAACATTAATGTAGTTAGTATTAATAGTATTGCTGTTTAAGAGGTTACTAGAGTCAAGGTTTCTGTAAGTCCCAAATCTGCTTGTGTATCAATCAGATCCGTTTGATGGTTCGGAATCCCAATCAAACGGATGATGCTAGATCTAAATAGAAGAGAAGGAGAAGAAGAACAAGTGAATCTATGATGTATTCAATGAATAGAATGATGCTCCATACACATAGTACACACACACACTAGTTCTTCTCTCTCTAAAACACATTGAGTTTCACACACTTAAGCTCCCCACTCTTTCTCTTGGCCATGCACTCATCAACCTCTCCTCACCCCTAACACCTATATATATATATATATATATATATATATATATATATATATATATATATATATATGGGGAACATAGGTCGTGAACATGTTCATGGCCGTGAACTAGTTTATGGCCGTAAACACAACGACAAACATATATTACATTACAAAAAACCCAATTGCCTAGAAAAGCAAAGTATAAACCAAATTTTGACCCAACAATCTCCCCCTTGGTTTATAGCTTTCTTTTCTAATTGGCCCAACAAGCTTCCCCTAAAAAGTAGCTAGCTTTTCTTGTCAATCTTCATTTGGAGCTTGGCTTCAGCATTTATCTTTGATTTCTGCACAGCTTCAAGATGAACTTAATGAATCTTCAATAAATGACTTCATCTTGAGCACTTGGGATTTTCTTCATAATTAGGCTTTGAACGTACGTTGGGTGAGGAGGCTTGATGTACTGATTCTTGAAAGATAGCGCTTTTAGCTTGAGAATCTTCAGAGAGAACAATAAAGAGATCTAATCTTCTGGATCACTTCAGCAGGTTCATAGATAGCAGCAAATTAATTGAGGAGGCTTCAGTACAATCAGTCACATAATCTTCAAGTAAGCTTCACCTTGCTTCTGGGGTTGAAAGATTGAATGTTGAAAGAATAGTCTTCATTTCTTGTTCCTTCGAATGAGAATTCTTTGATGATCATAGATGAAGCCTTGGCTCAAAAAATCTCGATACAGTCTCCATGAGTCTCATCTACATCTGACTTCACTTTTCATAACAAAACAAAACTAAAAGAAAACTTAGCATACAATATTTTTAGATTTTTCATATTTTCTGAACAAGAATTAAAACAAAAATAACACTATTTTTGGATTTTGAATTTTCTGATTTTTGTGTGATTTTTGAATTTTCTGATTTTTGATTTTTTTTTTGATTCTCCTCCTAAATTTGTACATAGAGGAAAACTATAAACAAATTTAACAAAGACAAAAATATTTGGGATCAAAGTTGTGAGACAGTCTTAACTTGTTTTTCAGTACCTTCACCTTCATGAATATATCTGGTCAATTGTTGGTATTGTGGTCCACTTTAAACACGAAGAATATTGACAAACTTTTCCAAATGTACCATTTAGCTTACAACGACGACAGGTATTGTTGTCCACTTAAATTTAGCAGCGAGATCTACAGACAACCTCTAAATGGTTCAATTTTAGTTGCACTAGAACATGTTCCCCACTTCCTGATATACCCTGGTTATCAAGAACTTCCAAAGAACTCCTTACTTTAGGTGAGTAAAAAATTATTAAGGAGGAAGATAAATTTAGAGATAAGTGCATATGTTGATTCCCAGGTCAAATCTCTTTCAATCACGTAGAGGGGACAACATATGGCTAACTAGGATAGAGGGATTGAGAAGTAGAATATTGCATATGTTGTGTTCCGGGTCAGATCATTTCAATCACGCGAAGGAGACAACATATGACTAACAGACAGATAAAGAAGATGCATAGAAATAGAGTTGCATATGTTGCATTCCAGGTCGGATCTCTTCCAATCATGCAGAGGAAGCAACATATGACTGACAGATAGAAAGTAAGAAAATAATTTCCTACATACCTACTTTATTAGAACCCCCCCAGTCGCCCTATCAGAACCAGAATTAAGGACATAAGTCCGTACATCAAGGAAAAGTTGAATCAATGTTCTAGATGCATATTAATTTAGTGTATCCTGTAGGTTCCCATGTTTATCTCACTGCTTAATCTACCCGAGCATCGTATGGTCAGTCCAAACAATCCTATCTAAATCCACAATGTCAAATCCTTCGTCGCTACTAGCACATTGAACACAGAGTCTAGACAATTCAGATTCAGTCCCTTCCACATGTTTAGACTGCCTGTTATCACTTTATCTTGACATTACTCCCCAACAATAGCTACTAACAAAAACTATAAGAAAACAAAAGATTCTCTTCAAAACGAATCCGTGTAAGATAAACTCAGGAGTATCGAGAAGAAAAATCAAACCGTAAGTCACCGATTGAATTTGCATCCAGAAGGTCTGAGAACAGCACGCATAATCTCAGAACAGATCTGAAAATTCTTCACATCATTAAGCACAAACCTCATTTGTGATCCTCTCCTTTTCTTCCTTTCTCGCAAAGGACACATACTCTCACTTAAAGTCCTGAGTGTTATACAGTTGAGAGATGTCTCCTATCATGCGCCTGGAACAGCCACTATTAACAAACTGAAGTCTGATGATATGCCTCCATAGCTGCTCCAGCACAGAGCGGGATTAGTTGGTCTTTGGAACCCAGTCCATTTTGAAACTGGGTTGACCTTTGTCATCAACGCAAGGTACCCTCTCCCATGACATATCTTGTTTATCACAAACAGAAGATGAAGAAATATTAGACGTATTAGATGATTTCTGAGATTGAACCTTTGGTTCCCATCTGTAGTTAGGTTTAACCCATTTCTTGTTGGATTGGATGGGCGCCTCGGTACTTGCTTTTGAGTTTGAGCCTCTCTTGGATTGGACTTCTTGCCCGACATTCCCTTCTTGCCCTTGGGATTTTAATTCTTGGCCTTGTGGGTTTGATTCTTGGCCTTCTGGGCATTCCAGTCGCCATTTCGCGATTGTGATCTCGAATGATTTCCTTTGGAGTATCTCCCTTTTGGTGCATTTTGCCATCCTTGTACGTAGTAGGGAACATATGCGTGATTAGGACAATTTCTAGCAATGTGTCCAAGTGTTCCACAATGAAAACATGTCCTTTTCTTCGCTGAGGAGTTGCTTCTTCTTGCCCCTAGTGGCGTGCCTTTGCCTTGCTTCTGGTTGTTCCCACATGCACACTTGTAGCAAGTAGTCTGCTTCGCTTGTTTTGGTGGCCTGTATTTCTCAACAACAGGTTTGTTAGGAGTAACAGAATTAGAAGCAATAGATTCAGAGTTCAAGGAATCATTGGTTTGTTCAATAGTGTTCTCCTTGTTCTCATCTTCCGTTACTCCACCTGCACAGGAAGTAAAAATATCAGTATTCTTCACCTCAACACCCTCAGTTGGCCCTAATTGTTCAGTCTTAACTGAAGCTGGTGCAGGGGGTTGGCCATACTGAACAAGTGTCTCTACCTCATTGGTTTCAAGGGGTGAGTTATAGTTGTCGTTAAAAGGAGGTGGAACACTGTGGTACCCAAGACCTTTATTTTGATTATCTTTAAATTTTAATTGTTTCTCAATCATGGATGCAACTATCTCACTTGACACATCATATTTTCTAAAATTAAAATATGCATTTTCAAATTTGCTTTTCAATGTGTCAAGCTCGGCAGTCACAGAGGCAAGATGTTTCTTAATGTAGTTATAATTCTCATATTTATTGTTGTATTCCTCTTGAAGGGTTCTAAAGTCATTTATTTTGGCCTCTAGTTTCTCTTTTAATGGTCTCTGGTCTTTCTTAAGTTCATACTTCTCATATTTTAGGTCCTCGCTCTTTCTTTTTATCAACTCAATTTGTTCACATAAAAAATTATTTTGGCCTCTAGATTCGCTATTGATCATACATGTCTCATCTCGTGTGGTAAAAATGACATGATCTGAAGAAAATAATAATAATAATAATAATAATAATAATAATAAATAAAAAAATAAAAAAATAAAAACTATGTCCCCTTGTTAGCCTTGTATATGAGTTATCAAAAAAAAAAGAAGCTAAATTTCATTTTCCTAAAACACTTTATAGTTTAACTTTATAGTTTAGAGATCCCTCAATCCACCACTCTTCCCAAACGAACCCAACCAAAATAAGAACATAAGGGTTTTATATGGCGGCAGCCGTCGCAGCTAGGTCCATCCTCCGCTCGGCCTCCACCTCCGTCAAATCATCGGTGACTAGAATCTCCGCCGGCGCTAAACCTAGTTCTACCGGTGCAGCACATTCTCCCTTCCGTATCCGCACTCAAAAGCCCCAATCTCATCGCATTTTCAGGTTATTGTTATACGTCTTTAGCGTCTATTTATATCTTTATTTGCTTTAATTTCATATCCACTTCTTCTGACAATGTTAAAGCTTGAATTAGTATCTGCAATTCGGGATTTTGACATATGATTAATGCTATTAGCCCTTTCATGTTGATGTTTGGTGATGATTTTCTTAACCAATTTCTAAGGGTATATCCCCCCTTCAAAACAGCTGCCCTTTAATTATTTGATATCAAATTCTGTTATTGATATCTACAAGTTGATTAAGTGAACAAAGAAAAATTAGACTAAGAATTGGTTGATTCCTTTGAAATTTCCACATATGAGTAGATTCATAATATCTTTCGTCATGTTCCATTGATAAGTTAAATTAAAAGAAAAACCAAAAAATTGATTTCTTGAACCCCACTTTCATTAAGGCAAAGTCACAAACTTAGTTGGCATTTAGGCTTATCAACTAAATCCCATTTTTTGCAGCATTTTTTTTTATATACCGCATCAATCCAACACCAAATTGGTGTTGGTGAATAGTATAACATCAAATATTGTGTTATACTATTCTTTAACACCGAATATGGTGTTAAACTTTCACTTGTACAAATTGCTCCTTTGATAGGTTGTGATTTTCTGGTATTACAAGACATATTATAGGGTTTCATTTTTTTAATATGGAGGCTTTAAATAGTAAAAAATTTAAAATAGAGATTTTTGTGTTTATAATGTATCCAAATTATGGAGTGTTTTCATAGGCACAAAATTAATATAGTTTATTATTTTTTTTTCAGTAATTGGCCTATTAGGTTGTGTTTTTCTAACATTTACCTTTGAATTTTGTCATTTTTAGTTTGTTATTGTTTAATGATGTTCCACATATAATATTTGTTACTTGTGATATTATATTATAAATTAAATTTATGTTATGAAGTTCACTTTTTGGTTACAATTGTCTATTAGTAATATAATCTATAAATTTATAGATATGTGTCAAGTTTGTAAAAAGTTAACAAATATAAGGGTTTTTTGGAAGTAAAATAATATTCTTTTTGGAGTAAAATGGTGTTATATGCTGGAGAGGATTTAGTGTTTGAACCATTTTTGTCATTTTGGTGTAAAAAATGGCTTGTTATTTTAAACTAGTTGTGAGACCCATGTGTTACATGGGATTTTTTAAAAGAAAAATTAAATATGAAATTCTAAACATTTGAAAAGTTTGAATTTATAAGAAAATTGCAAAAAAAAAAAATAGTGAATTATTAAAATTAAAGTGTTTTTTTTTTTTTTTTTCTCTTTTAAATTTAAACAAATAATTTAGATAAATAAACCAAAGAAACTAATCAGACTTTTATTTAGTGATTTTGAAATTAGAAGGAAAGTCAGTTAATGAAATTAATATGCATTTATTATGATGTATTATATTTAAATACTATGTGGAATTTAATAAAATGGATAACCCATAAAATGGCACGTGGAAAATAAACTAAAATCAAAAGAATAAGAAAAAGCCATGTGGCATAATGCATTCGAAGATGACAAGTGGCAAAATTATTTTTATTTATTAAGAAGGAGATTTAGCTTCAAGTAATTGGGTTACAAAAATTGGAATCTGAACAACTTGAATCCCTATTAGACCAAAAGATGTTTCAAACTGAGGTAAATTAGTTTTCTTTTTTTTTTTTTTTTTTTTTATTTTATTTTTATTTTATTTTATTTTAAAACCAAACCACTTAATTCATAATCTGATTAGTGATTATTAAAGTAAATCCCATTGATCCCAGTTTAATCTGTTTAGTCCTACTTAATGACTTTTAAATGCTTAACTCAGCATTTAGTATATGTGTTTTAATTTTATTGGTGATTACATAATTTAAAAAACGAATTTTTGATGCATAAGCATAAGTTGACTTTGGGCCTCTTGTTTTTTTAAGGGTGAGCATATTATCTGAAAACATAGCCAATAGTTTTAATAAATATATATATATATATATATATATATATATATATATATATATATATATATAAAATACGTAATCACATAAAGAATTAAGAATAAAAAAATGTTGACTAAAAGAAAGAGGAGACTAAATTTTGAACAACA
Source organism: Lactuca saligna (assembly GCF_052625555.1). Lineage (NCBI taxonomy): Eukaryota > Viridiplantae > Streptophyta > Magnoliopsida > Asterales > Asteraceae > Lactuca > Lactuca saligna. Next base: position 171,498,302 of record NC_136417.1, on the reverse strand, counting down.
ATTATTTCTTGGAAATAAAAAAGAATCTTAAAAAACTTGTGGTTAGAACTTAGAAAACACAATCCTTTTCATGGATTAGACTTAAAACATGTTTAAAGCCTTTAAAAATTAAAAACCGTGAAAATTATGATAGCAAAGTCGAGAGTAAATGACTAGTTTACCCTTCTAGATGTAATACCAGCTAAAATACTTGTTTTATAACAAAAGTAAAAACCAAATTGAAATACTTATGGAGCATGTCATTGACTTTAATAATTTTGTGAATTTTCTACATATAATTTTTAGGTAAGTTCTAAGTTATCTTTTTGTTTTTTAAATTTAGGAAAGTTTCTTTATAAAAGAGTTTATAACGTTTTACTATGAGGTAAGATTAATCGTTAAATACTTAAAACTGCACATTTATGCCACAATGATTCACTTTTTTTTTTTTCCATAATTCTTTTGGCTCTAATTTTATTTTTCTGGATGTGAAAATTGTTTAAAAAAATAGGTTACCAGTTGAGATAAGTTGTGTTGCTGTGGAATCACTGATTCCATTCCATTCAGCCACTGCTTCTGCATTGCTCACTTCAATGCTTTCAAATGCTCCTTATCCCTATTCCTGGACCATTGATGGTATTTATTTATTTATTTATTTATTTGTGTTTCCTTATTATTATTATTTTTTTTGGTCTGTTACAACTAAAATATAATAATGATCTGAAAATTCAATTATTATTTGGTAAAGTGGCTCTTGAATCTCATTAAACTTGTTATTCACTTTGCAGATTCCTAGCAACAGGATTTTCTTTTTCAGATCTATGTATTTTTTTTCCTTTTTGAATTGAGTTACAAATTACAATACCCAGTGTCACATTTAATAGTTTTTTGTTTAGTTTTGTGTAAATGATAAGGAGGATGAGGGCGTTTATGTCTTTTGCGAACTGAGTTTTATCCTATCTTTTATTAGATGAGACAATTATTGTAGTTTTTGTAAGGTGAAATGGTTGGTTGAATGGAATAAGATTGGGTTGTGTTGAGTTGACTAAATTATATATATTTCTATTCTTATGTGTACATGTAAAATAAATCAATCAAGTATGCTCAAGTTAACGATCTTAATATATTTATTTTATAAATTAAAACAATTTAAAATTATCAGTATTTGGACATAAGCCGATTTTCAGACAAGTTATGATTTGTATTAATGTTTGCATTGAACAAAAAGATATTATTAGATATGAGAGTGCGACAAATGAGTGTTTTTTTTAGATAATGGGGGCAAAAAGATATTATTAGATATCAGAGATGTGTAAATGGAAGTTAAACTCTTAAACAAGATGCTAATATAGAATCAAGGAATAAACTTAAAATCGTGCGCAAGTGAGTGAAGAAAGTGGTATACCTTATTATGCAACATGAGCACAATGATGATTAAAGGTGAAATCCTTAATGAGATGGATTCATGATGTGATACAAGGTTAAACCGATCTAAAATAATGTATGAAAGATGTTCAAGCGAATAAATATGTTTAAATGTTGATAGATTTCTTAAATATATTTTGGCAAACTGTGTTGTTGTTATGATAAACATTTTGATTGATATTTGTTATCGACTGTAGTTAATATGTTATATGATATCTTTGTTGAGATTTCAACGTTAATTGTTGTGTAAAGCTCACAATGGGAAAAATTGCTATGTTGTTAGTTAAAACTTATATTAGATTTTTACCATGTCTATAGATTTTTACCGATTAAAATGACAATATCACAAAACAATAAGACATTACCAATGGTGATCAGTTGTGGTTTAAGAAAAATGATTAGTGGTTTAAGAAAAATGATTACTAGAAGCTTGTAGTTAGAAGTGACAAGTGAATGATGGTGTTCGTTTATTTTAATCCATAAAAATAGATCGTTGTATTTTAAAATCAAAATAAAAGAGTAAATTACACGAATGGTTCCTATGGTTTAGGGTAATTTGCACATTTGGTGTCTAACTTATTTTTTTTTTTAATTCGAAAGGTCCTTATTGTTTGCTTTTGTTACACGTTTGGTCCTTGCCTTACCTAAAAAGATTATTTTTTCATTGATTTTTTAATTTATTTAAATAAACACACCTTCAACCCCACTCCCCTCACCTTACCTACCCATCCCACAATTTTTTCCTATTTAAATAATAATCTTCTTAGGTATGACAGGGACCGAGCACGTAACAAAAACAAAAAGTAAGGACCAAGCGTGTAACAAAAACAAATAGTAGGGACATTCCGAGTTAAAAAAATAAGTTAAGGACCAAACACGCAAATTACCCCATACCATAGGGACCATTCGTGTAATTTACTCAAAATAAAAAGTTGGTTTCCGTATTGGATACGATCAAAAGTTTAGTGACTAAAGAACAAATTTTATGTTATTGGTTTTTAAGTCATTTTCCATTTCTAAAATGAGTTAAAGTTATGTGTTTGTCTTCACATGAAAATTATGAAATTAGAAGTTATATGCTTCTTCATGTAAAGGTAAAAGTGATCAAAATATGTTAAAGTACATGAAAGAGTCTATATATTATATACTAGAGATATCAAGTGGATAATTGTAATGAAGTATGTAATAAAAGTGTTCATTTGAAGGGAATGTGTATTTGACATATATTATATATGTATATGTATTGACCTATTACGTAGGTGGCATCTACAATATACAATATGTCAAGCCACCTACATTTTCGTAGGTGGACTTACCGATTTTACGAAATTGGTGGGTCGCCGAGTTTACAAGTATAAAACATTCTTCTTTTTTATTTTTATTTTTTTTATTTTACAAAAATATGGAAGCTCAAAATTCTTTAATACATATACCTCTTAATATTACTCTTAAACACAGATCTCATTTCAAAGATAACATTTTAAGGTGTTTGAAATTTTAGTTGATATTATTTTAAAGTTATTGTTTCTTCCGTAATCATAAAGGGCTCAAATCGTCTTCAGCTACATAGGGCTCCTCCAAATTTGTTTAATGAAGAGGACGCCTTTGAGTTTGAAAGAATCTTCCTCCCTATGCTTGCCAAAAGAAGGCACAAGATCATGAGGCCGACCCCGATAATCCCCCTCCATGAGAAACAGAAAAGCATCACGAATTACATATTCCTTCCATCTCTCAATATATAATGTGTTGATGGATCTTGCGTTGTTTCAAGTCATAAGCTTATAATAAAAATCCTAGAAATATGCCCTTGACCATTTTTTTCATATTTGCAACATATAAGAATCCCAACTCTTTTTTTTTTTTTTTTTTTTTTTTTTTTTTTTTTTTTTTTAAATTGTAGTACGCAAGAATTCCAAAAATCACATCAAAATCTAACATTTTTTTTAATGTTTTGTATGTCTTCCATAACAACAATTTTGTAATATGACTTTTCCTAAATTACTTCGTAAGTTAGATAAAAGATGATGGCTAAAAACACATTGATGCACATTTGGTAGTATATATGTAATGGCTACCATAATCGATGGAGACTTATCATAAATGAAGGTTAAAAGTTCCATGTCAATTTGATAAGAATTATAGGAACCATAGATTCTGAAATGAAAACGTCATATGAAGATGCAATCAATTTTGATGAACACAAAGATGTAAATAAGATTTGTTTGCATTAGAGGATAGAGAAAACAATTTGTTACAATGAAATGTGTGAAACTATTCTATCCCAAAAACTTTGTCCAATCTTCTAACTAATACCCCTATATATAAGCATCAAAGGAGTATTAGAAAGGAAACCTAAGTCGACAGTTCAGAACTGCAAACCTAATATTAGATATAATTCTAAAATCGAAATGACAAAAACCCAATCCAGAACTTAAGAAGAGACACTAAACATTCTGAATGCATACAATTAGACACAATATATTTCTGAACCCTAACAATCTCCCCATTTGTGTCAAGTTGTTGTTGTGGTCTTTTCTTTAGTTTTCTTCACAACTTCAAAAACATTCGGAATAGTATTCAGTAAAGTTATCAGAATGACTGTCCACCATTTGATCATATCCGAAACACACTTTTATATATCCTTCAGAATTTGACTTGTTTAAATTTGCCTTTGCAACAATTTGATTTAAAGTTGTTGTAGAGTATAAATGTTAATCTATTAAGAACATCTGCAATGCTTCACCTTTTTATTCTCTTTCATTTTATAAGCCACTACCCAAAGATCTTTTTCTATGAAACAAGACTTCAATTTTTCCACATCATTAGGAACTGGAAATGGCTTCAGAATTGACTTTTAACTAAGAACAACTGCAGTCTCAACATCGATCTTCGCAATTTTCAAGAATATATGCTCTCAACATCCTTCTAAAAAATTGAACGATAGGCTCATACTTCACAGTGTCCTTGGCAACAATATTGAATAAAGAAATCCAATCGTAAGGATTCATAAATGGAATATCACCCAACGATAGTTCATGAACCTCCTGATTATGACTTCGAAAAGCTTTCAAGCTAACATTCACACAACCATCAACACCAATTGGTTTTCCAACTTTCAATGAGACTATTCTCTTCAAGCTCCACGTTTTATACTGAGGTTTTGAATTTTTCACATAAAAAGTGAACAGTTTCTTGTTGATCTCTTTGTCTGATAGTGGAGCTTTCACAATTGAATCAAAACATCGGAATTGAAAAGCTTTGGAAGAGATTGGAAAATATAACTGTCAGCCAATATCATTCTTAACATCAAAGGAAGTCTATGGTTACAACCAAAAGAAATTCTGTGACAATCCGAAATTTCTATCTTGTAAAGCTATTTAATTCAATCAAAATCAGACTTGTTTCTACTATCTTTTAGTATTGTTAAGGGCCTGTTTGAGAGTTCTATGCGTAGTACACTCAAGGATTGGGTGTTAGGAAGTAATTACCTAAGTTCATTGAAATACTTATGGAACATGTCGTTGACTTTAATAATTTTATGAATTTTCTACATATAATTTTTAGGTAAGTTCCAAGTTATCTTTTTGTTTTTTAAATTTAGGAAAGTTTCTTTATAAAAGAAATAATAAGGTTTTACTATGAAGTAGGGACGTAGGGTGAATTGTTAAATACTTAAATGCACATTTATGCCACAATGATTCACCTTTTTTTTTCATAATTCTTTTGGCTCTATTTTTTTGTCTGGATGTGAAAATTGTTTAAAAAAATAGGTTACTAGTTGAGATAAGTTGTGTTACTTAGAATCACTGATTCCATTCCATTCAGCCATTGCTTCTTCTGCATTGCTCACTTCAATGCTTTCAAATGCTCCTTATGGCTATTCTTGGATCATTGATGGTATTTATTTATTCCCTAAACTTCAAATTTTTTCATCAATTATGTCATTGGAAGTAAGTTTTGTGTTTCCTTATTATATTTTTTTTGGCTTTTGCATCTCGTTAAACTCGTTATTCACTTTGCGGATTCCTATCAACAGGATTTTTTTTCAGATCTATGTATTTTTCCCTTTTTGAATCAAGTTACAAATTACAATACCCATTGTCACATTTAATAGTTTTGTGTAAATGATAAGGAGGATGAGGGCGTTTATGTCTTTTGCACACAAAATAGATTTAGAATGAGTTTTTTGTATCATCTTTTATTAGATGAGATAAAGATTGTAGTTTTTGTAAGGTGAAATGGTTGGTTGGATGGAATAAGACTGGGTTGTGTTGAGTTGACTAAATTATATATATATATATATATATATATATATATATATATATATATATATATATATATATATATATATATATATATATATATATATATATTCTCTTCTTATGTGTATATGTAAAATAAATCAATCAAGTAAGCTCAAGTTAACGATCTTGATATATTTATTTATAAATTAAAACAATTTAAAATATCAGTATTTGGACATAAGCCTATTTTAGACAAGTTATGATTTGTATTAATGTATGCATTGAACAAAAAGATATTATTAGATATGAGAGTGCGACAAATGAGAGTGTTTTTTTTTGTTTTCCATAATTTGATAATGCGAGAAAAAGATATTATTAGATATGAGAGATGTGTAAATGGAAGTTAAACTTTTAAACAAGATGCTAATCTATAATCAAGGAATAAACTTGAAATCGTGCGCAAGTGAGTGAAGAAAGTGGTATGCCTTATTATGCAACATGACTACATGAGCAAAATGATGATTAAAGGTGAAATCCTTAATGAGATGGATTCATGATGTGATACAAGGTTAAACCGATTTAAAATAATGTATGAAAGATGTTCAAGCAAATAAATATGTTTAAAGAGAAAATTCGAGAAATAACAAAAAACAAGAAAAAACAGATTTTGGAAAATGACCAAAGGATTCGGAGAGCACCCTCTGCGGATCCTCTACAGCTCTGCGGAATTGCGTGGAATCGAGTGTTATGCGGATTACATGGGTAAATTTGTAAATTGAAAAAAAAATATCCCCCTTTTACGTTACATAGTTCCGCAGAAGGAGACTACGACAATCGATTTGCGATCTCGATTCCTGGACGTCGAACGGAAAAATGTCTCAGCGAGCTCGATTCCTGGAGCAGCTGCAGTACGATGTTTTATCCGATGGATATGGAACTCAAGTAATATTTCAATTTTTTTCCTAATCTTTGTATAAACTCGGAAGTAGAAATTGATTATATGAATTGGAAATTGATAGGTTAAATGTCATATACAAATGTATGTTTGTTAGGGTGTTAGGACCGTAGTCGAAGAATTAAGAAATCGATTTTTCCAATGATTTTCGTCAAGAACAGATCCGCAGAGGCCCTCTGCTCAAGAAAAGATCCGCAGAAGAGCCCTCTGCGGAACGATAAACCCCTCTGCGGAATTATTATTATTATTATTATTATTATTATTATTATTATTATTATTATTATTATTATTATTATGTTTTTCAATTCTCTATAATTGTTATCTCTTAAAATGGATTATTATATGTTAAAATGGACCATTAAATATTGAGATAATTTTATGTTGATTATATGCATATTAAAATCGATTTCCATTTATTTATGTAATTTAAAAAAAAACATTGAAAATTTCTATAATTATTATTAAAATGGACCATTTATGTAAATTTTATAATATATATGGGACCATTTCTGTAAAATTCTGTAAATTTGTTATAAAAACGTTATTTTGTTGCATAAAATTGTTAAAGAACAATATATAAGTACAAGGCTATAAAAATAAAAGTATAATGTTATGTAAAGTGAGTTTTGATTATTATTATTTTTTTAAAATTTTGGCATATATGTTTAATCTTTTGCAACATAGTTTGCGTGGATGGCCTGCAGAATGTACTTTTAGAGGGGCGTTTGGGACTGTGTTGAAAAAGTACTTTACAAAACTAAATAGTAGGCGAGTTGAAGTATTTCGAGAGACAACTTTTAGGATCTTCATCGGCATGCCCACCCCGAATGGTGACCCGATGCTCTATCATTTGACGATGTTGCATGAGGTTCGTGATGTAGAGGTAGCCAGGGCTAGGAGGTTTCAGTTCGAGTTAAAATGCAGGGTGGTTGAATATGGTGAAACAGAATTTTGTTTGATTAGCGGTTTGAGATTTGGATCGTATGTTGATATAATAAATACAAAAGTCAGCACAAGTTCAACATTAAGGAATCGGTTGTTCCCTAATGTGAGAGATGAAGATATACGGCTAAAAGATTTAGAAGACTACGTAAAAGGTTCAGCATTCTCGACGTGTAGCGATGAGGATGAGGTAATGGTTGTGCAAATGGTATTTTTGTTCAGGGGCCTCATAGGACGAGACGACAATATGTGCATTCCGTCGGTAGTGTATGAGCTCGCCGATAGTCAATATAACTGGAACAGGTATTAAATTTATTATTTATTATTTATTTATAAATACTTTATGATTTATATTAATTATAATGAGTACGGCAGGTTTGCATGGGGTACGTATTTGTGGAGGTATAGTAAAACACAATTATAATTATGGTTTGGTAAAATCTATAGATATTTACGAGATAATGAGGGTGAGGGTTACACGAAGACGATGAAGTATACACTATTAGGTTTTCAGTTTCCGTTTAAGGTTAATTTGAGGTGCAATTACTTATATTTTTTAAGTGTTTATAAGTTTGGACAAAACATAATTTTTTGTCGTAATAATAGGTATGGATTTTGGAGAAATTTCCTGAAGCTTTGACATTTGCGCATCACACAGAAATAAAATTCCAAGAATGAGGGCATGGAGAATAAAAACACAATTGTCTCTCGAGCAATGTTTACGTATATTAGACGTTTCAGTGGTATAGTTATATATTCCTTATATTAATTATATATAGTTAAAAATTACAACAATTTTATATACTTAAATTAAATTTATTACTTTCGCAGGAAAATAACATCCCACGTGATTTTGAACCAACGCCTGTTGAGATCCATTTGCCATTCTTTGTGCGTTATGTAAGTTGGACTCTAGACAAAGTGTACTCGCCACCGCAACAACAGAGTCATCCTAAGGACCGGTCTCCATCACCGTAACAAATGAGTCCTCCTATGCAGCGGTCTCCATCACCTCACCCGTCTCAGTTTCAGGGAGTAGATTACACCTCCCTCTTATTTTCAGGAAACATACCACATACTTGTAGAAGACAGTAAATAGACAAGTTATTGGGTGTTGTTACTAAATTGAAAACCACAATCGAGCACTTTGGGAAGAGAATGGATAATTGGGAAAAAGATAAACAATTTGGTGTGAACGATATGGAAAATGTGGATGCGGGGGAAGCAAATTTTGGTGGTTTGGATCCCGAGTCAGGCCATACGTATGTGTAGACGCCACCGCCTGTTGTTGAAGTTGAGCATAACACAGTTACACCGTTTAAAGGGTGGATAAAAATGAAATTGAAATTTTGTAGGGAGCCTTACACACAGGTATAAAATTAAATTATTTCTATTTATATAGTATATAATTGTTCCAAATTAATTAACATATTGATTTTGTAGGTTCCGTCAACGGAATCATTGAAGAACAGAAAAAGGAAAAACCCGCAAAAGGAAAATAATGTAGCAAAAAGACCATTACTATTGGACAATTATGCAGATTGTGGTGATGAATTTTGGAAATTGTGGGGAAAGAAGATGGGGGCGGTATTTGTGGAGCATAGACTTTTAAGAGGTACTGACATGAATTGTGAATTTTGGTCTAGTTTACTTGGTATTGGCTCTGGATGGTTGCTCTCTGAGGTAACACACATCCCTTACTTTATATTACAAAAAGTGTTGGATAATTAATTGTTCAAAATGAAATTTTTTTCTAACACGCAACATTTGGTTATCTGGTCGTCCCTGCTCAAGGAAATAAGTTTGTCGAATGGTAGGTGGATGATTATTAATCCTGAAGGCACGACTTTGGAACCTGTGAAACAACATTATTTGAGGCGTATAGAAGTCGGGATGATTGATGGACCACATTGAAAGGATATTGATCAGGTTAGTATATATATATATATATATATATATATATATATATATATATATATATATAAATTAAAATATGTGTATATCTAATAACTTATCATTTTTTTGAAGGTTTTAATTCCAATCAACATACCGCAACTGCATTGGTATTTGACTGATTTGGATCTCCTTACATGGAAAGTGAGCATATATGATTCAACTGAATGGTGTGGTTTCTTTAAAAAAAAAATATGCGGGTGATGGTAGTTTCAAATCATTGGGAGATAGTATATTAAGTGAACTAGACCACATATCATATTGGGCCCATTTTCCCAATAGACAGAAACCTACTGAGGTGAAATTCGTTAAAGCTAAACATGTGCCACAGTAGAAAAAAGTAGAAGAATGAGAAAGAGGAGATTGTGGAGTTTTTGTGTGCATGTTCATGGAAATTCTTGCACCGGGTGTACTAGTGGAGACGCATCAGTCACGTAGAGATACGAGATTTACTAACCGCAACAGGATGGCAAAAATTATTTGGAATAGTAGATTTTTGTCACAATTAGCATTTTAGCTAGGAAAGTCTATTTCAGTATAACCATTCATCTAATGTAAAACATGAACTCTAAGTAAATCTCACTCAATGCTCATTTAGATTCATCAATTATGTTCATCAAAGAGTCTGAAAACCCTAAGAATCCTGGTTTAGGTCCATATTGGACTAGGAGTTCCTTATTGAGCCTAATGGACCAATAAGCACCCAATTCAAATTTATTGGACTTAGAAGCCCTTATTGGATCCTATTTGGACCTTGTAACATCCGGATTTTCAGAGATCTTGTGATTTAAAGGAGAGACTCGACGAGTTGAGGGTCCAACTCGCCGAGTCGAGTCGGGTTTCTCTCATGGATTTAATGAGTGGACTCGACGAGTCTAACGAGGGACTCGTCGAGTAGGTGTTGGGCAGAGAAACCCTAAACTCTGGGGTTTGGGACCTATTTAAAGGCACTTATAGCCTCCTTGGCCCCTTCCCAACAGTGTCTTCGTCCCTTGAGAGAAACCCTAGAGTTATTTATGAGCTAAAGAGGAAAGAGGCTTCTTGGAGGTCATTTCTTTGAGAAGAAGATCAAAGGAGTTGCAAGGATCTCAGAGGAGAGTTGGTGGATTAGTCTCGTCTTCATTTCAAGCTTTAGATCTGGTACAAGTCTTGCCTCCCTTGTGTTTGAGTAGATTTCCTTGATTGTAAAGTTGGGCTTGTATCCATATTGATGGGGTTTTGGGTGCATCCAAACCCTTTTTCGAGTCAATGGTTGATCTGGACCTTGTGAGGTCCAAAGATCCAGAAAGTAGACAACCATGAGTGAGTAACCTTGGAGTTTTGAAGCTATGGAGCTTCAATGGAGTCAAAATGGTGTATAGAGCAAAATACACCGTACATGAGCCTCAAATTCAGACCTTTGTGTGACATTTGGGTTATAGGAGGTTAGATCTATGTTTTGGGTTGCAGATCTGACCTCAAATAGCTGAATGAGAAAGCTGTGGGAGCCAACTCGCCGAGTCCATGGCTGACTCGACGAGTCGTAGCGGGTTTCACAGAGTAGTCTTAACCCAGTGTTGGCTCTCCGAGTTGGGAGTCAACTCGACGAGCTGAGTGAGTCCTAGGTAGAGTTCAGTTGATGCGAGGGGACTTAACGATTCACATGGGTGCACTCGACGAGTAGGGTCAAATGTGGACTGTTGACTTGAGCTTGACTTCTGTTGACTTTGGGGTTTTGGTCAACATAAGTAATAGAGGCCTTGGAAGGGTAAAATGGTCTTTTACCCACTTTAGAGAGTTAGAAAGAGAAGGAACCGCCTTCGATTATCTGAGTCGTGAAAAAGAGTTATTATAAGAGATATCCATCCTATGTGTTAGGCGGTGGCGAGTTCGAGATTCAAGTGTGAGGATAGCTGCTTTCTGCTTGCCAGGTGAGTCTTCTCATTATACTTTACCTAGAGTAGTAATTAGAGTTATGTGACAGAGTCTTTTGTATGCTATTTATGTGATATGATGCACCACATTATTTCTATGTGATTTATGCTGTATGTGTGTTCCAGAGTTTACAGAGTTAGGACTGAAAGGTCCACAGAGTTAGGACCAGAGGGTCCACAAAGTTAGGACCAGAGGGTCCATAGAGTTATAGCCTCGAGTGGCTAATATGTGTTTTATGTGGTATCTTGGGGAACTCACTAAGCTTTGTGCTTACCGTGTTATGTGTTATGTGTTTCAGGTTCTCAGGATCGCGGGACGGTACCGGTTGATTGTACACACCAAAGAAAGAGTTATGAGGATCCTGGATTTTTAATTACTAAAACATGGGTTATGTTTTGTGAATTGAACAAATGAGATTTTAATAAATTGGGTCATGAGGATTTATATAATTTTAAATGAAAATTTTCTTTTGAAAATTTACGTTGTTACAAGTTGGTATCAGAGCCTTGGTTTGAGGATTCGGACGCACCTTCGAGTATGTCTGAACTCAAACTGAGGAATTGAGGAAAGTTTTTCAAAATAAATGATTTTCTAAAACGAGGATGAGTTTTAAGAGAAAACGAGAAAGATTAGTGTGTACAATCAGCCAGAGCCCGAACAGTGATTTCTCAAAATACCCTTACCTTATGTGTTATGAGATATTATGAGAAATTATACATGCTAGAGACAGGCTAGGTATTTCATATTTTTGGATTAGAGTAGCCTGAGTTGTGATGCCTTAGTCTAGGAGTTGCTATTATCTGTGATGCGCTTTCGAGTATGTGCTGGGTAAGAGTATCCAGAGGGAAACCTTGTGGAGAAGGGATTTGATTAGAGAAGTAATCTAGGAGAGATACCTAGATGAGCATTTATGGTACCTACTGCGAGAATAGTTAGACACCCGCGAGGGGTAGAGTTACTTGATTTCGGTGATATCTTTTGAGCGTGAGTAGAGCAAGTGGAGTTGTACCTAGAGTGGTTTCTCGTGTTGGTAGAGATTATTCAATGCCCGAATGCTGCTTGCTTCATGCTTTGTATAACTCTCGGTGATGGGAGACAGCTACTAAGTGAATATGACGATATTCAGGAGGTAGGTGGCTGGTATGATTAGGAGTTTTTCAGCAGCTGACGGCGGAGAAATGTGGGAACCTAGGAAGAGCCTAGAAAGTGACCTTAGTCAGAAGAGTACGCTGGCAGAGTAGAGCATTTCGCTGGGAAGCGAATAAGCGTATGGGGATTGGTGATTGAGAGGGTTGAGCAGCTACTCAGGGAATTTGGGATGGTCCGTGTAGAGAGTATGGGTAGATGTGGCAGGTAGTATGGGCTTATACTACTGAAAGCAGAGGACCCATACTCGATGCAGGGAGTATTCCAGACATTCTGAGTAGCAGATCGAGAGGTGATGTCATGGTTCGGGTACCATGATCGGTAGCAGATCGAGAGGTGATGTCATGGTTTGGGTACCATGATCAATAGCAGATCGAGAGGTGATGTCATGGTTCGGGTACCATGATCAGTAGCAGATCGAGAGGTGATGTCATGGTTCGGGTACCATGATCAGTAGCAGATCGGGAGGTGATGTCATGGTTCGGGTACCATGATCAGTAGCAGATCGAGAAGTGATGTCATGGTTCGGGTACCATGATCGGAAGCAGATCGAGAGGTGATGTCATGGTTTGGGTACCATGATCGGTAGCAGAGCAAGAGGTGATATCATGGTTCGAGTACCATGCTTCATAGCGGATAGTGTTTGTGCTTTTTCCAGTTATCCTGTCGTTTTTGGGTTACTCTATGATCGGATCCAATAGAATATGGGGTCAGAGGGCCATGTTGAACAAGTTTCAACAGAGTATACCTTGAGAAGAGATTTGAGTTGATTTCCAAGAGATTTTTAGTGAGATGTCAGTTAGAGTCGCAAGACTCAAAGATGAGTGGAGATGGTATTATATGAAGGATTGCAGCCTGAGTTGAGCAATCGGCCGATAGTGGAGACGTCACCTTCTGTGATCTGAGTGGTGCTATTTCTGTTTCCTGTGGGAAACATAAGAGGTGTCGCGATCTTCGGTTTTGAGCTTGGGGGTAAGCCCCGCGGGGTAGCAGTGATGGCGATCTTCAACCAGAGTATTTGTCAGTATGTCTTCCACAAGGTAATGATATATCATGAGCAGGCTGTCGGTGGGAACTAAGATGGCCAAGGACCAGGACAAGGACACACCCTACTCGAGTATAGTAGGTAGGGATGACAATGGGTACGGGTATACCGGGTTTCGTGTTCCCCGTCCCCATACCCGAATCCCGATCCCCATCCCCATACGCAACCCCATCCCCATCGGGGATTAAAAATCTATCCCCATCCCCATCTCCAATGGGTATCGGGGATCCCCAATGGGTAATCGGGGATTTTTCCCCGTTACAAAGTTTTGAACTTTTATGAAAAATAACTCATAATTATATATTAACCAACAAAACAAAAACTAACAGAATAATATAAAACACTATAATCACTAAATGTCTTCAAACACGAACAATAACATTCAAGGTTACAAATAAAATGATTTTTTGCAAAAAAAAAGACATAAAAATTCTTCCCAAAACTATACGTTTGATTGTTAAAAAACCTTACTTTGTCTACTGAAAATTTGCTTATGCATTATTAAAAATAAAAACATAAGTAATACTATATATATATATATATATATATATATATATATATATATATATATATATATATATATATATCTATATGTATATATATATATATATATATATATATATATATATATATATATATATATATATATATATATATATATATATATATATATATATATATATATATTGGGTAACCATCGGGGCCGGTTTCGGGTACGGGTATGGGTACCTGACAGGTAGAACCATTCCCATCCCCATCCCTGCTTTTTATATTCAGGTAATACCCATCCCCGTCCCTATCCCCGGTCAACTCGGGGATTTACCCGGTCAAATCGGGTTAGGGTTTTGGGTACCCATCGGGTACGAGTTTTTTTGCCATCGCTAATAGTAGGGCACGTGTTAGCTGTAGCAACTGATGATCAAGAAGAGCATACCGGGGCGATAGCTTTTTGTCTATGATGGGTATCGAGAGTGGAAGTGGAGTCTCTGCTCTTATGATGAGTGATGTGATAGAGCGTTGGTTGAGGAGTCGAGGATGAAGAGAATGATAGTTCATTATTTCCAGGCTAAGAGTCAGAGTTAATATTGGACAGTTGGGGAGGTCCGGTGATGGGTGGGTGTGTATTTCTGAATGACTAGAGACAGTCATGATTGGAAGTTCTGAGGATTTCATCTGAGATTGGGGTTATTTGAGGTTTCTTGATCTCTGTCGGGAGACCATCGAGCGTGCATAGCACCTTCCAGAAGTAGGTGCGATGTTACTGGTGGGAACAGTTATGGGATAGATTGTTGGTGCATCAAATTATGATGGTTCAAACCATGAGTGGGGGAGAACTGGGTATTCTAATGAGAGAATCAGAGGTTGGTTCAAGAGTGGTTAGAGAATTGGATATAGAGACCTGTGGTATGGATTCAGAATACCAGCATTATTGGTGGTTAATGTGAGGTGTCGAGTAAGTTTATGCATGAGGTTCGTGTTTATGAAAGGACGAGTGTCTCCACGGCCGGTGGCCGTTGGTCAGGGAACTTGTAGTGGTTAGAAATTCTTCGAGTTGGTTTGGCTTGTAAGGTTAGTTCGGCAGTTGGGAAATTCCGGCCTGATGTATGGGCTGTTATATGTAGTTTGGGAAGAGCAGATGTGGAATTAGACAACTAACCTCAGGGTCGGCCAGTGTATTCTTGCATGAGTTTTGAGCAATAGAGGAGGGAGTTTTGGTTGATTGTCATCATGTTCCGATTCATTGTCGATTCTTCAGTGATTTAATTGAGAGTTGGGATACTTCGAAGTTGCGCTTTGTGTGAAATGAAGGATAGTTATGATATCTTGAGGGAATGCATTGAGGTATCCGTGTATGACACCGTAAGTATGGGATCGGTGGTTGAGGCAGGACACCGTGATGTTCTGCGATGGTGTTCTGGGATATCCGAGTATGATGCCCTGAATTCCGAACTATTTTTAGAGTCTTGAGTTTGAGGCGACAAGTGGTGTATCAAGTATCTACGGTTCCAACGGAAGCCCTTCGGGTATTGACATCAAGAGGGATCATTTAAGAAGATGGATTGCAGCAGGGAAAGGTGTTTCGTTATGGCGATTGTCGTCAGATATTATGATGTATAATTTGGATGAGTGTGGGTACCTATCTATGTTAGTCTGCAGAGCATGAGTTAGAGGACGGAGTGTGGTGTTAACGTGAGTATGTGTAACGCCCGCGTTTCCAGGCTAGGCATTTTCTTGATGTAATAGTTTAGGTTAACCCTTGTAACTCTTTTTGAAGTATTAATAATGAAATATTTGAGTATTATGTGAATTATGTGTATTATATTTTTATTTTCTTAATTATTATAATTTAATGAATTAAGAATAAAATAAGCGTCAAAATTAAAGTATGAGATAAGCCCGATATCTTTGCATAAAGATGTAGTGGCCGAAACGAGGTTTCCGAATATATATAGAACGCCCAAATCTGACTTCATATGAGGAAGTTATGATTTTCTGAAGTTTCGACTTAGCGGTGTGCAGCCCGAATACTCGATTTGAGATCGAGCGGTTTTTAGCCGAAGCAATCTAAATGAGAATCGAAGATCTCGTTGTTAGTAATGAAACGATGAAAAGTTAGGCGAGAACGGACGTCGGACGAAGAAGTTATGAATTTCTAACGGAGTTTTCCTGTTCGCGCCTACTAAAAATAAATAATAAAAATAAAGTCAAAATTAGCCGATGGAGTCTAAACGAAAGTTGTAGAGCGTAGTCTCACCTATGCGTGGATATAAAGAACGTCGAAAATGGAGCTCGTATGCGAATGTTACACAATTTAGAAGTTTGACGAGTCAAATTACGCCGAGCGTAATTTGAGTACGCCCAACGTACTCAGGAGGATGCAAGTTGCCTGACCAATACTCGAGTGCCACCGATTGACGCATGCAGTGACGTCAAAGTACGCCCAGCGTACTGAGTACGCCCAGCGTACTGAGTACGCCCAGCGTAAATTGAAATTACGCCCAGCGTAATCCCAGACCCCCAGCTAATAAATAGAAACCGAGATCAACCATTTTCTCTTGTTCAAACTCTTTCTTCTCTCTAGTTTTTGCCTCGATTTGCATGCCAATCATATCCCGAAGCCCCGGTATCATTCCCGAGCCCCGAAGTAAGTTCTGAAGTCCCGAGGATCCCGAGGAGCGTTATTCCCGAGCCGAAGCCCTGCCCGTGAGGAGCCCGGTTTTTGTGAAGATCTTCCAGCTCTAGCGAAGAATACTACTTTTACAAGTTGTAGTATTGTCCGATCATCTACTGATCAGGTGAGTGTATAGTCACTTTCATCTTACACATAGATATAAAGTATTTTATAAAATACGTGCTATGTGTATATATATTGTTGTTTATACGTGTGAGTGTGTGGTTACTTTCTTCTAAAACATAAACATGAAGTATTTGCTTTGAAATACGTGTTATGTGTTTATACATTATTTGTTTATTTGAAATAAGTGTTGAATAAATGTTTTATACAAACACATTTTTTTATCTACAAAAGTTTTGGGTAAAGCATGGGTAGATAGTTGATGTGTGTTAAAATGAAGAGAGGCCTCGATGTCGTTGGTTTTGATTCAGTCATCTAGCGGAGTTTAGATGACGACCACAGACTTTTCTAGACAGTCCTGTGGAACACTAGCAGGCTCGCCACCTGTAGGTGTTAATGAACTTGGGTGTTCATTCGCTGTACTCCATCCCCCCCATGGTTGCCTTATTTGACATATATTGCCGGGAAACCCCCGAATGCATGTGTTGTCGCCCCGATGAAATATTCTTAGACTAGGTCCCTTGTGTTAGTTATTTTAGGGACATAAAGTGAGAATAACGGGAATGAGTAATTGGGTTATTGTTGGTTGATGAAAATTAATTTAATTATTTATTGTGGGTTGAAAACCCTATATGCTCACCAGGCTCCCAAGCCTGACCCACTCAGTTTCTTTGTATTACAGGAAGTGGCGCGAGGGCATAAGATGGATAATCATCAAGTTGTTTTGTTTACAAGTCTGTATGTGTATATATTTGTTGAATGACTTGTAATGTTATTGTTTATGCTTTATGGTATGTATCGGAACATGACATCCTGAGTTTTGATTATATAATGATAATACATTTCTTTATGAAATGCTTTGGTAAATATTATTTTATCATGTTTTGTTTTTGGGAACAAATTCCGCATCTCTTTTAAAATCAAAAGGATTTACTCTGATAATGTTTAAAAAGCATAAATGAAACCGGTCTTTTCTGGCCGAGATTTTGGGGATGTCACAGTTGGTATCAGAGCATTAGTTTAAGCGAACTAGGAATTTGTAGGATTTCTAGACTTAAACTTAAAATGCTAAGTGAAATTTTGAGATGTGTGTCTGTTATATTTGAGACACGAGCACTAGTTTATTTTAGGAAAATTGCCTAAAATGCTTTTATGTGCTAAATGTTATATGTTTGCCATATATGATATTATTTGTTCGGATCTATGGTCTGTTGCCGACCGTATCTGGAAACCTTACGTGTGTAGGATTCTAAGCATACGTCTACGAATTTAGAACTAGCATGTAAACGTTTTGGAGTGACAAGGATGATTTGATTATCTATCGTGAATGAGGATCTAATTTCACCTTATTCGGTGTGTAGATCAAAAATGGTGAGAACAAGAAGTGGAGTTGGAAATGCTGATGAAAACAGGGATCAACCACCAGTGATTGAGCAAATACCTGTCGTAGCAGCAGCACCTGAGCCGATAACAATGGCTGGTGTACAACTGATGATTCAAACAATGTTGGATCGTCAAATGGAGGAGACTAGGCGGTTGCTTCATCAGAATCGTGAAGAACTATCACTTCATGTGGAAGAGCCTGACTTAAATGAAGGGCACTCGGAAGGTGGAAACTTCAGTGGGTCTGTTGGTCAAGCCAACCCACCGATAGTTAGACAAAACAACCATGATGGAAGGAATGATGGAATGGGATGCAAGTACAAGGACTTTCTAACTTGCAAACCATCCACCTTCAATGGAAAGGAGGATCCAATTGGAGTTATGGATTGGATCACAGAAATGGAGTTAGCCTTCATGACTTGTGGCTGCAGAGGCAAGTTGCAAACTATCTATGCAGTGCGTCAGTTCCGAGGTGGAGCCGTTCGATGGTGGAACACTCTAGGAAAGACTTTAAGCCCTAATGAGCCACTGCTGTTGTCATGGGCAGAATTCTTGGTGCAGTTCAAACGCAAGTTCTGCTCGGCTCAAAATCTGTTGGAATTAGAGAATAAGTTTTTAGCATTGACGAAAGGCAGCATGTCAGTTGATGAATACACTAATAACTTTACTGATAAGATGGAGTTTGCTTTGCGCATCGTGCCAGATGAACTGACAAAGGTTGACCGATACGCAAAAGGACTCCCATGGGAGTACGAGGTGCCGGTACGTTAGGCACCTACTCTAGAGGCAGCTATCTGGGCTGCCAAGTTTGTTGAGAACATGATTAAGGGGAGAACCACCAACAAGGTTGAGGTTGGTGAGAAGAGAAAGTTTGAGGGAACATCTAGTTCCGGTAAGAAAAGCAAATTTTCAAAATCTGATTTGAAAAAGTTTGGTGGAGGAAAAGGAGGCGAAGCGAAATGGTGTGATAAGTGTAAGAAAAAGCACTTTGGGAAGTGTAGTGAGGATGTAACCTGTTACAATTGTGGAAAAATTGGACATTTTGCCAATGAGTGTCCGAACAACAAAAGGATGTGTTTTGGTTGTAATGAAGAGGGGCACATTTTGAAAGACTGTCTGAAGAAGGAGGCAGCAAAGCCCAACATTCCACCAAAGTCGAAGGCAAGAGCCTTCCAGATGACACTTGAGGCTGCGAAAGATGAAGCTGATGTCGCTTCAGGTACCTTTCTTCTTAGCGAACTACATGCTCAAATTTTGTTTGATTCTGGAGCCAACTACTCCTTTATTTCGCATGAGTTTGGTAGAAAACTAGCTTTGCCTGTTGATATACTAGATAATGCTTTATTAGTCGAAGTTGCTAGTGGCAAGTTTGTACCTGCTAGGCATCGTATGAAAAACATCTTAATCGACTTGAATGAGAATAAGTTTCACGAGGAATTATTGCCTATCGAACTTAATGGTTTCGACATCGTTCTGGGAATGGATTGGCCTAGCGCCAATGATGCCGAAATTTTATGCAAGAAGAAGATAGTTAAAGTAAACCCGCCTAGGAAAGATTCGTTTATGGTGTATGGGGACAAACACAGAGTAAATTCTGGAATCATTTCCCTAATGAAAGCCAGAAAGTGTTTGACCAAGGGATGTACATCATATTTAGCATTCGTGATTGATGCTAAGAAGGAAAAGAAGGTGATGCAGAGTATTCCAGTGGTGTGTGATTATCCGGAAGTATTTCCCGAAGATCTTCCTAGATTACCGCCTGATAGACAAGTGGAGTTCAGAATAGACTTGTTACCAGGGACCACGCCAATAGCAAAAGCACCTTACCAATTAGCACTGACAGATATGAAGGAGCTGATGATGCAACTTCAGGATTTATTGGACAAAGGTTTCATTAGACCTAGTTCATCACCCTGGGGAGCTCCAGTGTTATTCATGAAGAAGAAAGATGGAAGTATGAGAATGTGCATCGATTACAGAGAATTGAACAAGGCAACAATAAAGAATAGATACCCGTTGCCAATGATTGATGACCTGTTTGATCAATTGCAAGGTTCGAGATATTTCTCGAAGATCGATCTAAGGTCAGGATATCATCAGCTAAAAGTGAGAGAGCAGGATATCGAGAAGACTGTATTCAGAACACAATATGGACACTATGAGTTCTTGGTTATGTCATTTGGACTAACCAATGCTCCAGCAGCGTTCATGGATTTGATGAATAGGGTTTGTAATCCGTTTCTAGATAAATCTGTGATAGTATTCATAGACGACAATCTGATTTACTCGAAAAGCCAAGAGTAACATGGCAGACACTTGGGAGAAGTGTTAGAAGTCTTGAAGAAGGAGAAGTTGTATGCGAAGTTCTCCAAATGTGATTTTTGGATTCGAGAAGTCCAATTCTTGGGTCACGTGGTCAACCAGGAAGGGATAATGGTCGATCCAGCAAAGATTAAGGCTGTAATGAAGTGGGAACAACCAAAAAGTTCCACAGAGATCTGAAGCTTTTTAGGATTAGTCGGATATTACCGAAGGTTTATCCAAGGCTTTTCTTCGATCGCTAGTCCATTAACAGCTTTGACCTACAAAGGAGTTACTTATGCTTGGAGTGATAAGCATAAAGAAGCATTCGAGAAGCTAAAGAAAAGACTATGTGAGGCACCAATACTTTCTCTACCTGATGGAGTTGAAGACTTTGCTGTTTATAGAGATGCGTTTGGGGTTGGATTGGGTTGTGTTTTGACCCAAAGAGAAAAGGTGATAGCATATGCGTCTCGACAGTTGAAGGAGCATGAAAAGAACTACCCTACTCATGATTTGGAGTTGGCAGCAATAGTTTTTGCTCTGAAAATATGGAGGCATTACCTCTATGGCACAAAGTGTAAACTTTTCACCGATCATAAGAGTCTCCAATATCTCTTTAATCAGAAAGAATTGAATATGAGGCAACGACACTGGCTAGAATTACTTAAGGACTACGATTGTGAGATACTTTACCACCCCGGTAAAGCTAATGTTGTTGCTAATGCTCTCAGTCAGAAAGTTAATCTTGAAGGAAAAAGGCCAAGAGCGTTGAGAATAGAAGTTGTCTCGAACATTGTGGAAAGTATAAAGAAAGCTCAAGAGGAAGCTTCTGAAAAGAATGACCGAAAGGAGGAACGTTTGGGCAAAACGTTGGTGTTCGGTATAAACAGTCATGGACTGAAGGTGTTGCAAGATCGGATTTGGATACCTAAGACAGGAGGAGTCAGAGATCTTCTGATGGGAGAAGCTCACAAAACCATGTACTCAATTCATCATGGTAGCACTAAAATGTATAGGGACCTGAAACCCTACTACTGGTGGCCAACGATGAAGCTTGATGTTGCAAAGTATGTGGCCGAGTGTGTGACCTTTGCGAGAGTCAAGACACAACATCAGAAACCATATGGGAGCTTAGAGCCTTTACCTGTGCCTACGGGTAAATGGGAAGACATTGCTATGGATTTTGTCACTAAACTACTCAGAACGAAAAGTGGTCACAACATGATTTGGGTGGTCGTTGATCGATTCACTAAGAGTGCGCATTTCATAGCAGCCAAGGAGAAATGGTCTATGGATAAGCTTGCAAATTCTTATGTGAAAGAAATTGTGAGGCTTCACGGTGTCCCGTTAACGATTGTGTCAGATCGTGACAACCGTTTCACCTCAAGGTTTTGGAAAAGTCTATAAGAGGAAATGGGTACCAAGTTGTGTTTAAGTACAACTTACCATCCACAGACTGATGGTCAGAGTGAAAGAACGATACAAACACTTGAAGATATGCTGAGAGCATGTATCCTAGAATTCCTAGGTAACTGGGATGAACATTTACCTTTGGTAGAATTTTCCTACAATAATAGTTTCCACTCGAGCATAAAGATGGCACCTTATCAAGCTTTGTATGGACAGAAGTGTCGTACACCGTCTTGTTGGCTTGAGGCTGGGGAAAAGCAGTTTATGGGACCCGAGATGGTCTATCAGACTGCTGAGAAGTTGAAAGTGATCAGGGAAAGAATGTTAGCAGCTCAGGATCGTCAAAAGAGCTATGCTGACAAGAAGCGAAGAACAATGACTTTTGAAGTTGGAGATTCGGTTTTACTTAAAGTCTTGCCGTGGAAGGGACTTATAAGGTTTGGTAGAAGGGGAAAGTTAAGTCCGAGGTTTATTGGACCGTTTAAAGTTCTTCAGAGGATTGGGAACCAAGCTTACAAGCTAGAACTACCAGAAGAACTGAGGGGTATTCATAACACTTTTCATGTGTGTTATTTGAGGAAGTTCATGGGAGAAGTTCCCGATATAATTCCAATTTCTGAATTGAGAATTGATGAAAACAAGAGGTTAATTGAAGAACCAGAGGGAATTGTTGACCGAAAGACTAAGAAGCTTCGACGCAAGATGGTCGAACTAGTGCTTGTTCGTTGAAAACATTCGAATGGGCCAAATCTCACATGGGAAACGGAGAGTGACATGTTGAGTCGCTATCCAAATTTGTTTGTCAATGTGTGATTCCGAGGACAGAATCATCCTAAGGGGGAGAGAATTGTAACGCCCGCGTTTCCAGGCTAGGCATTTTCGTTGATGTAATAGTCTAGGTTAACCCTTGTAACTCTTTTTGAAGTATTAATAATGAAATATTTGAATATTATGTTAATTATGTGAATTATGTGTTTATTTTCTTAATTATTATAATTTAATGAATTAAGAATAAAATAAGCGTCAAAATTAAAGTATGAGATAAGCCCGATATCTTTGCATAAAGATGTAGTGGCCGAAACGAGGTTTCCGAATATATATAGAACGCCCAAATCTGACTTTGTATGAGGAAGTTATGATTTTTTGAAGTTTCGACTTAGCGGTGTGCAGCCCGAATACTCGATTTGAGATCGAGCGGTTTTTAGCCGAAGCAATCTAAACGAGAATTGAAGATCTCGTTGTTAGTAATGAAACAATGAAAAGTTAGGCGAGAAAGGACGTCGGACGAAGAAGTTATGAATTTCTAACGGAGTTTTCCTGTCCGGGCCTACTAAAAATAAATAATAAAAATAAATTCAAAATTAGCCGACAGAGTCTAAACGAAAGTTGTAGAGCGTAGTCTCACCTATGCGTGGATATAAAGAACGTCGAAATCGGAGCTCGTATGCGAAAGTTACGCAATTTAGAAGTTTGACGAGTCAAATTACGCCGAGCGTAATTTGAGTACACCCAGCGTACTCAGGAGGATGCAAGTTGCCTGACCAATACTCGAGTGATTGACGCATGCACTGACGTCAAAGTACGCCCAGCGTAAATTGAAATTACGCCCAGCGTAATCCCAGACCCCCAGCTTATAAATAGAAACCGAGATCAGCCATTTTCTCTTGTTCAAACTCTTTCTTCTCTCTAGTTTTTGCCTCGATTTGCATGCCAATCATATCCTGAAGCCCTGGTATCATTCCCGAGCCCCGAAGTAAGTTCCGAAGTCCCGAGGATCGCGAGGAGCGTTATTCCCGAGCCGAAGCCCTGCCCGCGAGGAGCCGGTTTTTGTGAAGATCTTCCAACTCTAGCGAAGAATACTACTTTTACAAGTTGTAGTATTGTCCGATCATCTTCTGATCAGGTGAGTGTATAGTCACTTTCATTATATATATATATATATATATATATATATATATATATATATATATATATATATATATATATATATAAAGTATTTTATAAAATACGTGCTATGTGTATATATATTGTTGTTTATACGTGTGAGTGTGTGGTTACTTTCTTCTAAAACATAAACATGAAGTATTTGCTTTGAAATACGTGTTATGTGTTTATACATTATTTGTTTATTTGAAATAAGTGTTGAATAAATGTTTTATACAAACGTTTTTTTTTATCTACAAAAGTTTTGGGTAAAGCATGGGTAGATAGTTGATGTGTGTTAAAATGAAGAGAGGCCTCGATGTCATTGGTTTTGATTCAGTCATCTAGCGGAGTTTAGATGACGACCACAGACTTTTCTAGACAGTCCCGTGGAACACTAGTAGGCTCGCCACCTGTAGGTTTTAATGAACTTGGGTGTTCATTCCCTGTACTCCATCCCCCCCATGCTTGCCTTATTTGACATATATTGCCGGGAAACCCCCGAATGCATGTGTTGTCGCCCCGATGAAATATTCTTAGACTAGGTCCCTTGTGTTAGTTATTTTAGGGACATAAAGTGAGAATAATGGGAGTGGTAATTGGGTTATCGTTGGTTGATGAAAATTAATTTAATTATTTATTGTGGGTTGAAAACCCTATATGCTCACCAGACTCCCAAGCCTGACCCACTCAGTTTCTTTGTATTACAGGAAGTGGCGCGAGGGCATAAGATGGATAATCATCAAGTTGTTTTGTTTACAAGTCTGTATATGTATATATTTGTTGAATGACTTGTAATGTTATCGTTTATGCTTTATGGTCTGTATCGGAACATGACATCCCGAGTTTTGATTATATAATGAAAATACATTTCTTTATGAAATGCTTTGGTAAATATTATTTTATCATGTTTTGTTTTGGGAACAAATTACGCATCTCTTTTAAAATCAAAAGGATTTACTCTAAAAATGTTTAGAAATCATAAATGAAACCGGTCTTTTCTGGCCGAGATTTTGGGGATGTCACAGTACTGTGGGATGATAAGAGAAAGCGCTACTAGTCAGCAAGAGGGTGTTGTGATACTACGGGGAGCCGTAGTACTCACTAGTCAGCGAGAGGGTGTTGTGATACTACGGGGAGCCATAGTATTCACTAGTTAGCAAGAGGGTGTTGTGATACTGCGGGGAGCCGTAGTATTCACTAGTCAGCAAGAGGGTGTTGTGATACTGCGGGGGAGTCGTAGTATTCACTAGTCAGCGAGAGAGTGTCGTGGTACTTTAGGATGCCGTATTATTCGCAGGTCAGAGCATGATCTCTTTAATGATTAGAAATCGTTATATACTGAGTTAAGGTGTGGTTATCACAATCAGAAGGAATTGGGGAAGTGATGTACGCATGGGTTGAGGGTCATGAGTCATGAGTTGAGTTGTTCATAGGGATGAGTGGTTCCAATTTTGGGTCGGACCAGACTCTCGAGTTGGGTTTGGCTCTAGTGGTGCTTTGAGTAGGCAAGATGAGATTCTAGATTCTGAGATGGGTCCCAAGTTGAGGGGTATTGTTTATTAGCTGATGTCTTAGACCTATGTAGGTCAACACTCGGGTACGGGAGGTACTGCGAGGGGCATATATCTAGGGAGTAGTGTTCGATAGTGGTCGAGGGTGAAACGATTTAGTGGGATTACGGTATTCGTTGGGGGTAAAGAGAGCTTCATGACTTGTGTGTCACCGGACCGAGATTGTTGTTGTGAGAAGGAAGTTGGTGAGACATTTCGGGACATGTTATGGGTGACCTTTGGAGGTTCAACTGTGGAGTCAGGAGTTGACTTAGTGCCCAGTATTGAAAAGGGATATGAGAAACAAAGTTGGGGCTTACGAATGTGATGTCTGAGGAAACTTATGAATGAGTATAGTTTTCACTTGTATCTGAGGACAGAGTGTTAAGGATTCTTGTTCGGATGGGTTCTGATAGCGGTTTAGTGGATGAGCCCTAGTAAGGTGTTGTGACATCCCCATTTTCAAGGCCAGAAAAGACCGATTTTGTTTATGATTTATAAAAATCAGAGTACATCTTTTAATAAAAATATTGCGGAATTGTTCCCAGTAAAACATGATAAATACGTTGTCAAAGCATTTCCAAAGAAAAGTATTTTTAATTCGTTTTAAAACATTTGGGATGTCATCGTCAATACATAAACATAAGCATAATCAGAGTTAGAAGCTTACCTTAAAACACTCCTATGTTCACATGCAAACCCTAATGCTTGGATCTAGGTTTCTCTAATTAAACATGCATTGGATCCAAGACTTCTAATGACTAATAGAGTATAAGAATAATACAAAATCAGAGTTAGAAGCTTACCTTAGAACACTTGTTTGATCTTCTTGTTCTTGGAGCTTTAGAGTCACAAATGTCACTCCTCTAATGGCTTACAAACACCAACTAGCAAGAGGATGATTTGAGAGAGAGGAGAGGGTATAAAATTGGCCAGGGTTTCTTCTCTAAGCACAAGTGCTGATTTCCTTAGCCCTTGGGGTCTATTTATACTTGTAAGGCTCCTAGGGTTTCACCCTTAAAACCTAATTGGATAACTTAAGCCCTAAGCAATCCAAATCCTTTCCAAGATAAGCCTTGGAAGAATTTATGGCTATCCTAAGCCCTCGAATTCATCCACCCTTTATCCTTAAAGGATATGTAGCCTAAAG
Organism: Lactuca saligna; assembly: GCF_052625555.1. Classification (NCBI taxonomy): domain Eukaryota; kingdom Viridiplantae; phylum Streptophyta; class Magnoliopsida; order Asterales; family Asteraceae; genus Lactuca; species Lactuca saligna. Next base: position 171,471,681 of record NC_136417.1, on the reverse strand, counting down.
TGCAACTATCAAACAATTGACAGTTTATACCCCTTTGTTTAATTAATCTCTTTAAGTCACAAAATTAATTCCCAATTAATTTATGACTTATATCAGTCAAACAACAATATTATTATTCCTTATATTATACTTATAATATTCCTTCTCTCATTATAAATCATCCTGTCAAGTTGCTATGGTGAAGGCAACCCAAAAGGACCATGCACAACCGGGTCAAATACTTGCCAAATATAGTTGTAGCCTTAGACACTATTCTAATAGTCTCCTACTTGGATAAGTCTAGTAACTATATATACAAGTACATTCCGATTAGCAATCGTAGCTCTCAAAGACCCTGTCAAACTTTGATCTAATCAATCTTGTCCTTTAGATAAGGGATCGTACAGTCCTCTGTTAGATATCATGCTGACAATTCTATGGAATCAATTTTGTCTAGCATTTGGTTTCTCAATCTCTGATTCATTTGACATAGAACTTAATCGAACACAACAATTCAGTTCTGACCGGGCCCGAGACATAAGTCAAATCAAATCATCGAGCGGTCGAGATATCGCTTTTAACCTCTTAGGATAAAAGTAACAGATAAACTTCGACTTATATGCATTTACTTATTCATTAATCAACTATACACAACAATGCGTTTTATAACACCAAGTTATTGATGCGGTTTCGCATTATCAATGTACAACCAATTAACAAATAACAAACCATATATCTAGGTTTTAAGACCATATGATATTATCGTCTTGCGATCACCCTTTTATATCATATTCCATAAGGTGATTCCAGCAAGAGCGGGTTTGTTCCAACGCTCAAAACCAGTTCATAAGCAATCACGAACGTTGCAACAACCCTTTGCTATGTCTAATACCATTTAGACAATCTACACACCAATTCATGACAATCTTCATTCATATTTACCTCCAACATATGAACGATTGTGGACAATTTGAATAATTCGATTATTCTTAATAAACTCAATTACTCTGGAAGTCAAAACATGCAAAATGAAACAATAGTTAAACAATTAACATAAGACAGTAACATTACTCATAAATAATACTCTTTTATTTAATCAACAAATGTTAATTACATTTATCTATTACACGTTTCTACTACTATCTAATCTATACTAATATCATCCTTCAGCCCAATACTCCTAGCATGTTGCAAGTGCTTAACCCTACTCAGTCCCTTCGTAAGCGGATCTGCTGGGTTATCCTCCAATGATATCCTCTTCACTACGAGTTGTCCTTCTTCTACACAATGTCTAATAAAGTGATATTTTCTGTCGATATGTCGCGATCTACCATCATCTCTCAGTTCCTTGGTCAAGGCAACCGCTCCTTCATTATCACAGAAAATCTCGATGGGCTCCTTTATGGCGGGTACAACTCCAAGATCACCAATGAAGTTCTTCAACCATATTGTCTCCTTCGATGCTTCGCTCACTGCAATGTACTCTGATTCGCACGTTGAATCAGCTACGGTTTCCTGCTTGGAACTCTTCCAAGTCACTGCTCCTCCATTAAGGGTAAAGACCCAGCCCGACTGCGAACGGTAGTTGTCTCGGTCGGTTTGAAAGCTGGCATCACTATACCCTCGCACCTTCAAGTCATCACTCCCTCCGAGAACTCAGAACCATTCCTTCGTCCTCCGAAGGTACTTAAGGATATTCTTGACCGCAATCCAATGGGCTCTGCCAGGGTTCCCTTGATATCTACTAACCATGCTCAAAGCAAAGGCTACATCATGGCGAGTACAAGTCATAGCATACATAATTGAGCCAACTGCGGAAGCGTATGGTACTCGACTCATTTCTGCTATTTCAGCTTCGGTACTCGGACTTTGAGTCTTACTCAACTTGGCGTTACTTTGTATCGGTAATTCTCCCTTCTTCGAGTTTTCCATACTAAAACGTTTTAGTACCTTATCTAAGTAAGTGTTCTGACTAAGTCCTATTAGTCTCTTACTTCTCTCTCTTACTATCCTTATTTCCAAAATATAGGAAGCCTCTCCGAGGTCCTTCATAGCGAAGCACTTCCCGAGCCAGGACTTAACCTCCTGTAGAGTCGGGACGTCGCTTCCTATGAGTAGTATGTCATCGACATACAAAAGGAGAAAGCTAACTATGCTCCCACTGGCTTTGACTTATACACACGATACATCTTCGCTTTGTACAAATCCAAACTCTTTGACTTTCTCATCGAAGCAAAGATTCCATCTGCGAGATGCTTGCTTAAGTCCATAAATGGACTTCTCAAGCTTACACACTCTATTCGGATGCTTCGGATCAACAAAACCCTCTGGATGAGCCATGTAAACATCCTCAGCCAACTTCCCGTTAAGGAAAGCGGTTTTGACATCCATTTGCCAAATCTCATAATCATGAAATGCGGCAATAGCTAGCATCACTCTAATAGACTTTATCTTCGCAGCTGGTGAGAAGGTCTCATCATAGTCAACTCCGGGAGTTTGAGTAAAGCCCTTCGCAACCAATCGCGCCTTATATGTGTGTACATTTCCATCCACGTCGGTCTTCTTCTTGAAGATCCATTTGCACCCAACGGTATTACGTACGGGCACATTATCAACCAAATTCCAAACTTGGTTGTCATACATGGACTGGATCTCGCTGTCCATTGCCTATTTCCATTTTGCAGACTCCGGGCCTACCATGGCTTCCTTAAAGCTATTAGGTTCATCTAGATTTATTAGTGTACCATCACTAATATACGTGTCCCCTTCGGTAGTAATATGAAATCCATAAAACTGGGGTTGAACTCTAACTCTTTCGGAACGTCTAAGAGGTAAAGACTGGTCAATAGGCTCAACCGGAGTTTCCTCCTCGGGTTGAGTGCCAGCGGTAGAGGTTCCTTCATCTATCAACTCTTGAATCTCTTCAAGCTCGATTTGCCTCCCACTGTCTCCTTGGCTTATGAGTTCTCGCTCTCAGAAAACTCCTCTCCTCGCTACGAAGACTACATTGTCCTTCGGTCTATAGAAGAGATATCCAAAGGATTTCTACGGGTAGCCAATGAAAATACATCGCTCACCACGAGGTTCGAGCTTGTCGTGAGTCTCTTGTCTTACGAAAACTTCACAACCCAAACCTTGATGTGTGCTAACGTGGGAGCTTTCCCTGTCCACATCTCGTGAGGTGTTTTGGCAACCTTCTTTGTAGGGACTCGGTTAAGGATATGGGCGGCAGTCTCTAAGGCATACCCCCAGAATGAGATAGGTAGTGAAGCATGAATCATCATAGAACGAACCATGTCTAACAGGGTTCGATTACGCCTTTCTGCCACACCATTCAACTGCGGTGTCCTAGGTGGTGTCAATTGCGAAACTATTCCGCATTCCTTGAGATAGTCGTGGAATTCAAGACTTAGGTACTCTCCTCCTCGATCGGATCGAAGCATCTTGATTTTCCTGCCCAATTGATTCTCCACTTCATGTTTGAATTCTTTGAACTTTTCAAACATTTCTGACTTGTGCTTGATCAAGTAGATATACCCATATCTACTATAGTCATCGGTAAAAGTCACATAGAAGCAGTTCCCATCCTTCGTGGTTGATCTAAATGGTCCACATACATCGGTATGTATTAAGTCCAATAGACCTTCACCCCTTTCACACGTACTTGTGAAAGGTGATTTAGTCATCTTTCCGAGCAAACAAGACTCGCATGTGTCATCTTCCCTAAGGTCGAATGACTCCAACACTCCATCCTTTTGGAGTTGGGCTATGCGCTTCTTGTTGACATGTCCAAGACGACAATGCCACAAGGATGCTCTATCCATATTATTGGAAGAATCCATGCATAAAACATCATTTCCTAAGTTACCTACAATCATAACGGTTTCATAAATTCCATTACATGGTATAGCTTCAAAATAAAAGACACTATTTAGATAAGCCAAAATAGAACCATTCTCATTATTAAAAGTAAATCTAAAACCTTGTCTAAACAAACCATGAAATGAAATGATGTTTCTAGCCATTTCTGGCGATAGCAACAATTGTTCAAATCTAAAGATAAACCATTCCTAAGCACTAAAGAATACACTCCAATCTTGGTCACAGGCGACGATCTTCTGTTCCCATGATCAGATTTATTCTTCCATGCTCCACGTCTCTATTTCTTCTTAGTCCCTGCACATTAGAACAAATGTGGTAACCACAACCGGTATCAAGAACCCAAGAAATATCATGAGATGAATTGTTAGATTTAATTGTGTATATACCTGTGAAAGATGGCTTGATCTTTCCTTCCTTGATGGCTTGCAGGTACTCTGGGCAGCTTCTCTTCCAATGCCCTATTTTATGGCAATGATGGCACTCTGTCTCCTTAGGGTTAGGACAGGGTTTAGCAGGATCAACTGTGGTCCCACTAGAAGAGGAACCATCTCGGGGCTTAACCTTGCGATGGTTCTTAGACGAAGCCTTCCTCTTCTTTCCCCTTCCTTGTCCAATAGCCAATACAGGAGCAGCGGGTGGATTGGGAGTTGGTGCAACAGACTTGTCCTTGAAGTTGCTTTCAGCGACCCTCAAGAGACCTTGGAGCTTGCTTAGGGTGACATCTTATTTGTTCATGTGGTAGGTCATCCTAAATTGATTGTAACTTGGAGGCAAAGAGTGAAGCACGATGTCGATCGCCAAGTCTTCCCCAAAGTCAACATTCAACTTGCGAAGACGGTTGACATACCTTTGCATCTTTTGCAGGTGCACGGTAAGAGACTCTCCATGACCCATCTTAGTGGAAATCATGTTAGTGAAAATCTCATAACGCTCTTGTCTCGCATTTTGGTGGTATCTCTCCAACAAGTCTTGGTGCATTTCGTACGAGTACATGTCCTCATAGGACTTTTGGAATTCGGAGTTCATAGTGGCTATCATGATGCAATGTACCTTCGCTGCATCACGCTCGTGAGTTTCAAAAGTAGTCATTTCAGCCGGAGTAGCGATTTCAGGGTTGATTTTCTCGAGCTTCTCATCGAGGACATACTCCTTGCCCTCATAGCGAGCAATCGTGCGAATGTATCTTATCCATTCGCTAAAGTTTGTCCCATCGAAAGTGACCTTTTGACAAAGGCTCATCAATATGAATGAACTAGCAGCATCGTTGTTTGCGTTTGACATCTACAAATAGAAAGGACAAAGATAGATTAGAATTTGAATCCCTAATAATAACCCAATAAGAAAATTAGGGCTAGGATCCAACAACAATATTTACACATTAGAAAAGGGATACCATAATCTAACATGCAAACATTTTGAAGGTAAGTGAATGACGATTCACTAATTCTCCACCATAAAACATAACTTTAAGTCTAAATGTATTGAGAATTCCTAGGTTTAGATGAGATTCATTGAAACTTTTCAATGGCATGTTTAAATCTCGATATGCCCCTCTTGTTTGTGACTGGGATACCGAGGATCACAAAGTGGGTGTGAATTACCATGCAAATTCACGTGGTGCCTTCATTGTAACAATCACCTATTCGATGTGCCGGTAAACCACACATGCTCCATCGAACTATGATAAACAATGAATCACCCTTTGCCACCTTTTCTTAGAACCAATTAGTGTGCCGGTAAACCACACACGCTCCACTAACTTCTTAGCAAGGGTGCAAAGTGTAATTTCATGGGATTGCATCAATTCACTTTTCCTAAAGTAACTAAGATTGAGAAATTTTGAAGAACATGTAGTTACTTTATAGATTCATTATACTTATTAATGATGAGAGAGAGTTGCCCTATCCTACCCGTTCGGCTAACGACCCTCCACCGATCAAGCAAGCGGTAGGTATGAGTGTACACCCATTAAGCGCTATTTTATAGGCAACAACCTTATACCCACCTTATAGACCGGCTTCGTGAATGAGACCTACTAACGGTAAGACTAGCATTTTAATTATACATATGTATATATATTAGTCTTGTAATATTATATTAGTATAGGGTTGAATTTTAAACTTGTAAAATTCTAGGGTTTTAAATTTAAATTGTCAAAATTAAACTTTTTTAATCACAAAACATAAATTTCAAAACTTGAGGGCAAGTTTTAAACTTTTCAAAACATAGAGGATCAAATAACAAATAATCTAAATTAACAATTAATCACATAATTATCCATATTTGATTTATTTATGATTTCTTGCTAAATAATTTACCAATTTAATCAAAATAATTAATTAATTATCATATAAGGAAATTAAATATTTTATTAATTGATAAATATCTTTAATTAGGTCAAGATTACAGTCATATATATATATATATATATATATATATATATATATATATATATATATATATATATATCAATAAATCGGATCTAATATGATAAAGGCAAGTTTCCATAAGATAAATATCAAAAAATCCCGATTTATGCCCTTCTTGACGTTCGGACTCGCCGAGTGCCCAAATGGACTCGCCGAGTCAGGCCAACTCGCCGAGTCCATGACTCAGAATCACAAAATTCGAATTTTGCAAGCAAGAAACAAACAATCATACATCAATTTAATAGAAACCAATCTAGGCTCTGATACCACTGATGGGTTTTGGCCATATGAACACTCCTATGTGCACATGCAAACCCTAATGCTTGGATCTAGGTTTCTCTAATTAAACATGCATTGGATCCAAGACTTCTAATGACTAATAGAGTATAAGAACAATACAAAATCAGAGTTAGAAGCTTACCTTAAAACACTTGTTTGATCTTCTTGTTCTTGGAGCTTTAGAGTCACAAATGTCACTCCTCTAATGGCTTACAAACACCAACTAGCAAGAGGATGATTTGAGAGAGAGGAGTGGGTATAAAATCGGCCAGGGTTTCTTCTCTAAGCACAAGTGCCGATTTCCTTAGCCCTTGGGGTCTATTTATACTTGTAAGGCTCCTAGGGTTTCACCCTTAAACCATAATTGGATAACTTAAGCCCTAAGCAATCCAAATCCTTTCCAAGATAAGCCTTGGACGAATTTATGGCTATCCTAAGCCCTAGAATTCGTCCACCCTTTATCCTTAAAGGATATGTAGCCCAAAGTGCAACTATCAAACAATTGACAGTTTATACCCCTTTGTTTAATTAATCTCTTTAAGTCACAAAATTAATTCCCAATTAATTTATGACTTATATCAGTCAAACAACAATATTATTATTCCTTATATTATACTTATAATATTCCTTCTCTCATTATAAATCATCCTGTCAAGTTGCTATGGTGAAAGCAACCCAAAAGGACCATGCACAACCGGGTCAAATACTTGCCAAATATAGTATAGCCTTAGACACTATTCTAACTATATATATATATATATATATATATATATATATATATATATATATGTGTGTGTGTGTGTGTGTGTGTACGTATATAATTTATACTTTATTTTAATACGTAAATATGCTATTATAATTTGTAACTCGTTCATACGAACTCCATTTTTGACATTATTTATATCCACGCGTAGGTGGAGACGTATTTTACAACTTTCGTTTAGACTCCATCGGCTAATTTTGACTTTATTTTTAAAGTTATATTTTTAATAGGCCGGAACATGATTGGTCCGTTAAAATCTCATAACTTCTTCATCCGATGTCCATTTTCGTCTGTCTTTTTATCGTTATGCTACTAATAACGAGATCTTTGATTCTCATTTGGGTTGTGTCGGCTAAAAACTGATCGATCTAATATTCGAATTTCGGACTGTACACTGTTAATCCGAAACTTCGAAAAATCATAACTTCCTCATACGAAGTCAGATTTGGGCGTTCTTTTTATGGACGCTTTCAGTTTAACGTATTCTACGATTTTTGTTTAGATCGCTAAGGCTAAATCTTGCTCTATCGTAAATTCACTATTTTTGTTTCCCGGTTTCGTGCCAGTTTCATCGCGAAACTTCGATGAGTCATAACTTCTTCGTTATAACTCGTATTTCGGCGGTCTTTATATGTACGGAAACCTTGTAAAATATACTACAACTTGGTTAAGATTATTTATTCTAAATAATATTTTGCCGAAAAGTCATTTTCGACACTTATTGCCTCTATATTTACTAGCCCGAATCTACGGGCGTTACAATTATCTCCCCTTTAGGATGATTACGTCCCAGAATCATCAATGAAACAGGGCTTGTATAATGACTCCATATGTCATCTCTTCATCCTTGGTAATAATTATAACTTCTGTATTCCTTCAAGTCTATCTCTTAGACTTATTGATTGTAAGCAGTACTCGATCATGGATCTACTTTCTATCTCAGGTTAGACTCCAAATTATGACCTACCATTATGTGATGCACATTTAGACTCATGTCTCTTATAGTTATGTTCCAAAACAGACTATACCTTCCTTCATGTTCTAATGTGATATACCCACATTTTAAAAGGTAGCATTTCTAGCTACAAGCAACTTTTCGTGATACCTCTACTGATCTCTTTTTATTCCAATCTTCCGTCTTAAGTCAGATGCTACATCGAACTTGATTTTCTAAACCACATAGCATACTCAGCATAGTCGGACTCAATTCTATATGACCACTAGGGTTAGAATATCAACAATCTTTTTAGTCATTACCGAAACGATGGTAACGACATACTTGAATAAAACGGTATCAATTACTAGCTTCTTGGTAACCTTGTGACTTTCCCTGATCCAAGCATGAGTCCTATGCTTCCGGTAGTATATGCATCTACTACCTTTCACACCTACTCATACTCGTCCCAAGTATTTTCTCATAGTTTTCCAAGTCACCATACAAGAAAATCACATAACAGTTTAACACATCAGATAGCAAAACGAAGGCTTCATTATTTCTTGAAACTATTACATAGGTGTTCATGTTCACCCTAGACTATGCCTCTAATAGGCTACATCATATTGTTCTATCTGTTAGGCTACCTCATAACTTGGTCTTCGGGTATGGATTCCTCATCCTTGGTTCCTTGCATGGTTTTCTGCCTCGTCAAGGATCATGTGGAATCCCCTTGGCCTTGGTGGTGTGTTTGGTTTTACTGCTTTGTTTTTCTTTGGGCAATTTCTTAACAGGTGCCCCTTGCCTCCACATCCATAGCATACCTTATCATTATGTGTGCAATCCTTGGAATAGTGACCAGTCCTTCCACACATGTAACAAGTTACTTCTTTGTTGCACTTCCGACAATGCTTCTTGTTGCATTTATCACACCATCTTGCTTCACCTCCTTCTCCTCCTCCAAGCTTTGAGAATTTGCTCTCCTTGTTGGACCTTGAAGATCCTTCAAACTTCCGCTTCTCTCCTGCCTTATCTTTTTCTAGACCCTTTTCTCTTATCTGGGTCTCTACGTTCTTAGCTGCCCTAACAGCTGTTTTCAAGGTAGTTGCCATTTTGACCATTGGGCCAAAGTCAGTGGGCAATCCGTTAGCAAATCTATCAATCTTGGAGAGTTCAGTAGGAACCAAGTAGGGAAATAGCTTCATCCTCTCGGTGAATGCGGTGGCATACTCATCAACACTCATCTTCCATTTCTTCAGGTTCTGAAACTCGTTGTTCAAGTCTATCAGATCTATCTCTGAGCAGTACTACATTTTCAACTATTTAAAAAACTCTTCCCATGACATCCTTAGGGCTTTTCCTTGTGGCATCGTATCTGCCAGTAGCTTCCACCAGCTCAAGATTCCTATTTTTAGCTGTCTTACTGTGAAGACAGTCTTCTGTTTCTCGCTACAGTTGCAACTCTCAAACACCATCTCCATCTCAGAGATCCAATCCATAATCTCAACCGACTTTGGGCTTCCTGAGAGACTTGGTGGTTTCGCACCCAAAAAATTCTTGTACATTCGCCCATCCTTGTCATTTTTCCTTTTCGGGCCATCCCTTCGTTTAACTTGAGTCCCCACTTGACTCACTTGGTGGCTGTAGTTCCCTTCCTCCGATTGCTCGGGAATCAGTTCGGGTTGCTCAATGGGCATAGTAGGTTCGTCCCTATTCAACATCTGCCTCATTTCTTCCCTTTGTTCAGCTAACATAGCCCGAACCATGGCTAGTACTCCAGCCATGGTGATTGGCTCGGGTACATCTTCTATTACGACAGGTATTTGCTGAATCACCGGGGATTGATTCCTATTCCATTTGCATTCCCAGCTCCAATGCGGGTTCTTGCCATTTTGATCTATATACCGAAAAAGGTGAATCTAGATCTTAATTTAGGATTGACGTTTAAATCATCCTTATCACTCCGAAACGTTTATATGCTAGTTCTAATATTGTATTCGTACGTTTAGAATCCTAAACACATAAGGTTTCCAGATCCGTTCGGCAACAGACCATAGATCCGATCAAACTATAGGATAAAGCATAACAAATCATTTAGCATGTAAAAGCAACTTAGACATCATTCCTAAAATAAGCTAGTGCTTATGTCTATTCAGGTGTATTACCTAAATCTATTAGACACACTCCTAACAATCATCACTTAGCATTCTAAGTTTAACTCTAGAAATTTCCTACAAATTCCTAGTTCGCTTAAACTAATGCTCTGATACCAATTGTGACATCCCCATTTTCACGGCCAGAAAAGACCGATTTTTTTATGCTTTATAAAAATCAGAGTACCTTTTTTAATAAAAATGTTGCGGAATTTGTTCCCAGTAAAACATGATAAATACGTTATCAAAGCATTTCTGAAGAAAAGTATTTTTAATTCATTTTAAAACATTTGGGATGTCATCGTCAATACAGAAACATAAGCATAAACAGAACTTACATTTATTTACACTAGTGATCTACATATCTTTAATCTCTTAGTGTAATGTGACTTCATCTCAACACCTGTAATATAAATAAACTGAGTGGGTTAGGTTGGGAAACCTGGTGAGTACATAGGGTTTCAACCCACAATAATATAATTATTATGTTTAAACAATCAAACAATCGACCCAATGATCGTTCGTAAAGCACTAATTCCATAGCTGTTGGGTACTAAATCCATAGCTACCAGTGTTTATCTAATAGGTACTAAGTCCATAGCTACCAATTCCTAATAGGTACTAAGTCCATAGCTACCAGTGTTTGTCCAATAGGCACTAAGTCCATAGCTGCCGATGTTATTTGTTAGGCACTAAGTCTATAGCTGCCAATGTTTACTCACATCATCTTTTATCTCTCATCATTCATCTACCCATCTCATACCCAACATACTTGTATATTTAAAATACGTATACAGTTCAAATCATTTAAAACATGTATAAAAAAACGTTCATCCAGCATAGACAACAAGTATTCAGATAATATGCACACATAGCACGTAGTTTATATAAAATACTTCATATCTATGTGTAAGATGAAAGTAACTATGCACTCACCTGAGAAGGTGGTGACTCGGTACTCGGACAACGCTTCGTTTACTTTAAAATTTTTCCTTTGACGAAACCTAGTATTATTACCACTAGATTTTAGTCTAATATTTATCGTGACTAATTATTAGTATTATTATTATTATATAAGCGTTTAAACAATACTTTCAAACCACTATGTACAGACAGGGGCCAGACATAAAACACCGGAGGCCAGGACCATTTTGGCGTATAGCACTTCTGAAATCCAACAACCTTATGCGGCCCTTTAAACCAAATTCCCTGTACCGCGAGTAGTTAAAAAGATATTATAACGACACTTATATAAGTCATAAAAATAGCTCAAATATTTATTATAAATTTATAATAACAATACTAATTTTAAATATAAACTATATTTAAAATAGGGTAAGCATAACTTACTTACAATAAGATTTTAGCAAGGAGTCGGGCTCTGTAGGGGCAGAACTTCGTCGTTGAATCTTTCTAAGAAAGATTCGGGCAGCGCTTCAGCGCTCACCTTACTATACTAAAACTACAGAAAGAGAAGTCGAATCACGAGGGACCAAAATGCTCGGGGGATAAGGAGAGAAAGACTCTTGAATCAAGAGAATGGTGCAAGAAATATGAGAGCCCAATGCTCTTATTTATACTAATTAAATTTTCAAAAACTACCCTCCATAATTACTTAATGACCTTTTAGTTATATAAACAACTAAACACCCCTTTATAATACTATTTTAAATAGATTTAACGATATTTGAACTAAACTAATGTCGAAAGAACTCAACATTAGTCTTATAATGACCGCATAGTTGATATCTTTCTAATGATATATACATATGCATATATATGTGTACGTTTATATGATTTATAATTTATTTTAATACGTAAATATGCTATTATAATTTGTAACTCGTTCATAAGAACTCCGTTTTTGATGTTATTTATATCCACGTGTAGGTGGAGACGTATTTTACAACTTTCGTTTAGACTCCGTCGGCTAATTTTGATTTTATTTTTAAAGTTATATTTTTAATAGGCCAAAACATGATTGGTATGTTAAAATCTCATAACGTCTTCATCCGATGTCCATTTTCTTCTGTCTTTTTATCGTTACGCTACTAATAACGAGATCTTCGATTCTCATTTAGGTTGTGTCGGCTAAAAACCGTTCGATCTAATATTCGAATTTCGGGCAGTACACTGTTAATCCGAAACTTCGAAAAATCATAACTTCCTCATACGAAGTCAGATTCGGGCGTTCTTTTTATGGAAGCTTTCGGTTTAATGTATTCTACGACTTTTTTTTAGATTGCGAAGGCTAAATCTCGCTCTATTGTAAATTCACTAGTTACGTTTCCCGGTATCGTGCCAGTTCCGTCGTGAAACTTCGACGGGTCATAACTTCTTCGTTATAACTCGGATTTCGGCGGTCTTTATATGTACGGAAACCTTGTAAAATATACTACAACTTGGTTAAGATTATTTATTCTAAATAATATTTTGCCAAAAAGTCATTTTTGACACTTATTGCCTCTAAATTGACTAGCCCGGATGTACGGGCGTTACAAGTGTGGACCCTTCCGTTTCTTGGGGCGTGATTCGGATCTTTTAGCATGTTGGTATGAGTGAGTGGTATCCGATTGTTGGATTCGGTCTTGTGAGAATTAGAGGATCAGTGGGTTATCAGGTTTGACATTCGAGGAGCGAATATCATGGTGATTGCTTGAGTAGGTGGTCTGGCGGCGAGTTAGGCCACTAGAATTTCCAGATATTGGGAAAGAGTATTTTAGCGGCCGAAGAATTGATTTAGTTTTGGGACTTGGGAGTTTCTGTGTGGTTTCAGGTGTCCATTGTGAAAGATATCGGTGTAGTATAAGATCCTTCCGGTGGTGTCTTTCATGTTGATGAACGTTATGTGGTTACGAAGTGATTTCAAGGGCGAACTCTAATTCAAGTGGGGGAGAATTGTGACATTTGGATTTTCAGAGGTATTCTGGTGTAGGTTAATCTTGTGATTTAAAGGAGAGACTCCACGAGTTGAGGGTCCAACTTTCCAAGTCGATTCAGGTTTCTCCCTTGGATTTAATGAGTAGACTGGATGAGTCCGAGGAGGGATTCCTCGAGTAGGTGCTGGGCAGAGAAACCCTACTCTCTGGGGTTTTGGACCTATTTAAAGGCACTTATAGCCTCCTTGGCCCCTTCCCAACAGTGTCTTTGTCCCTTGAGAGAAACCCTAGAGTTATTCATGAGCTAAAGAGGAAATAGGCTTCTTGGAGGTCATTTCTTTGAGAAGAAGATCAAAGGAGTTGTAAGGATCTTAGCGGAGAGTTGGTGGATCGGTCTCATCTTCATTTCAAGCTTCAGATCTGGTACAACTCTTGCCTTCCTTGTGTTTGAGTAGATTTCCTTGATTGTAAAGTTGGGCTTGTATCCATATTGATGGGGTTTTGGGTGCATCCAAACCCTTTTTCAAGTCAATGGTTGATCTGAACCTCGTGTGGTCCCAAGATCTAGAAAGTAGACAGCCATGAGTGAGTAACCTTGGTGCTTTGAAGCTATGGAGCTTCAATGGAGTCAAAATGGTGTATAGAGAAAAATACACCATGCATGAGCCTCAAGTTCAGACCTTTGCGTGACTTTTGGGTTGTAGGAGGTTAGATCTATGAGTTTGGGTTGCAGATCTGACCTCAAATGGCTGAATGAGATAGCTATGGGAGCCAACTTGCCGAGTCCATGGGTGACTCGATGAGTCGTAGCGGGTTTGACCGAGTAGTCTTAACCCAGTGTTGGCTTGCCGAGTTGGGAGTCAACTTGACGAGCTGAGTGAGTCCTAGGTAGAGTTCATTTGATGTGAGGGGACTCGACGAGTCACATGGGTGCACTCGACGAGTAGGGTTAAATGTGGACTGTTGACTTGAGCTTGACTTCTATTGACTTTGGGGTTTTGGTCAACATAAGTAATAGAGGTCTTGGAAGTGTAAAATGGTGTTTTACCCACTTTAGAGAGTTAGAAAGAGAAGCTGCCGCCTTCGATTATCTGAGTCGTGAAAAAGAGTTATTATGAGAGATATTCATCCTATGTGTTAGGCGGTGGCGAGTTCGAGATTTAAGTGTAAGGATAGGATCTTTCTGCTTGCCAGGTGAGTCTTCTCACTATACTTTACCTAGAGTGGTAATTAGAATTATGTGACAGAGTATTTTGTATGCTATTTATGTGATGTGATGCACTGCATTATTTCTATGTGATTTATGTTGTGTGTGTGTGTTCCAGAGTTTACAGGGTTAGGACTGAAAGGTCCACAGAGTTAGGACCAGAGGGTCCATAGAGTTATAGCCTTGAGTGGCTAATATGTGTTTTATGTGGTATCTTGGGGAACTCACTAAGCTTCGTGCTTACCGTGTTATGTGTTATGTGTTTCAGGATCTCAGGATCGCGGGACGGCACCAGTTGATTGTACACACCAAGGAAAGAGTTATGAGAATCCTGGATTTTTAATTACTAAAACATGGAGTTATGTTTTGTGAATTGAACAAATGAGATTTTAATAAAATGTGTCATGAGGATTTATATGATTTTAAATGAAAATTTTCTTTTGAAAATTTACGTTGTTACAGACCTAATTCATAAATCTAAAACATTTTGGACAATTTGGGTCTAGAATGATTCATTCTAACCCTAATGGACCTTATTGGGCTATAACTTATCCAATTAACCTTAGTGAGCCATAAGCCCATTCTTTTACTCTAATTGGGCTGTGAATGCTTCCAAAAGCCCAATGGGCTGAAATTTTTTATGTTTAGGATCCAAATATCCTAACTAAAGTTAATGGTCCCAAGCTACTCCACCCTTTCTTCTTGGCCCAATATCTCGGCCCACGTATAACCAAAAAAAAAAAAAAGGAAAATAAGAGAATTAGGGGTGGTGGACTTTGGAGGTGCCACCTCCATTTTGTTCATCATATATCCATGCAAGGAACCCCATACATTCAAGCTAGTCACCTCACTACTTCTCTCCTCTCTCTTCTTCTACTCTCGGCCGAGAGCCAAAACACACACACACACACATACTTGAAAATTCTCTCCAAACCTCTCAAAAATCATCCTCATCCTTCCTCCAAGATGTCAAAAATTTGCTAGGGTTCTAAGGATTCTTCTTCAATCCCTTCAAATCTTTGGTAAGTTATTGTCAACCACAAGTATCTTCTTTCATCTTAATATTAAAAACTCCTTACATGGTTTTTATTCCATGATCACACCTTAGAAGCTCCGTAAGTTCGAGATCTACTCAAGGGAGTTGCTGATGGGTTTCGAGTAATACATCATTCTTATGGTGTACATGCAAACCCTAATAGCTTTTGGATCTAGTTTGTCTAATGAACATGCAATTGAATATCCAAAGCTATAAACCCTAGATCTATCATATAAGAACTGAAATAAGGGTTTAGTAATTACCTTCAATTGTTATATAGCAATAACAATCTAATCCTTGGCTTCAGAAAGCTTAGTGCCTCAAGTGTTGCACCTCTAATGGAGTCACAAACACCACTAAGCAACAAGATGAAGAAGAGAAGAGAAAAGGGGCTCCAAAACATCCAGGAAACCCTCATCCAAGTGTTAGCCACGTTTTTGGTGCCCAAGGGTTCCTTATATACTTAGGCTATTAGGGTTATCCAATATGGAAACCCTAATTTGACTGCTTAAGCCCTAAGCAGCCCATGGAACCCTTTTGGAACATGCCTTGGACGATTTCTAATGGGCTTCCCCATAGAATTCGTCCAACCTATTATTCCAAGGTGGTCCATTACCCAAATGCAATTATCCTATAATTAGAATTCTAGTCCCCTAAGTTTAATTAATCTCTTTTAGCCACATAATTAATTCTTTATTAATTCTTGACTAATATTAATTAAACAATATGATTTCTCCTTTAATATATTATTCTCATAATATATTAATAAATCATAATTAAACCTTTCTCTCCTTAATTTATCCTACATATTACTATGGTGAATGCAACCCAAAAGGACCATGCTCATAATTGGGTCAAGTACATACCAAAATAGTTATGGACTTAGACACTAATCCAACAGTCTCCCACTTGGATAAGTCTAATAACTATTTTGCATAACTTCAGAACCTGATCAATAATCGTAGCTTTCAAAAGCCGCTGTCAACTCTGATCTTATAAGATACACGTGTCCTTTAGATAAGAGATTATATATTCCTCCATTCTCAAGATATCGTATAGTCACAAGACATGGATTTAAATCATTCTCTCTGTCTATGTATTGTTTCCCGACATCTGATTTATGACGATTGACAAAAGACTGCAATTGAACACATCAACTTAGTCCCGGCTTGGCCAAGCGCTTAGGGTGCCATCACTAAATCATCGAGGGGCCCACAGATATCGCTTTTATCCCACTTTGGGTAAAAGGAATGGATAAACTTTGACTCAAATGCTTGCTTGCACCTACTAATCGAATCGCACACAACAATAAGTTTTATAACACCAAGTTACTGGTGCGTTTACTTATCATCAATGTGCAACCGACCAACAAATTTCAACTCACACGTCTTGGTTTCAAGAATAAAAAATGTTATTATCTCATTAATCACCCGTGATAAATCCATGAAGTGATTCAAGTGAGCGTGGGTTTAATCCAATACTTTATCTAAGCTTCTTAACCTCATACACCTTTTCCTTAGAAAGCTCACATGTGTGTCTAAAGAAATTCAAAACTTATGTTACTAAGTCCCAAATGTTCAGACTAATTGCCAAATCGTACAATTCGAACTATGAAGAGGGATGCCGTAATCATAATCGGATTTGAGAATACAATTTTCACAATTGCAATCTTCTTAAAATCTCTCTTAGTGAAAGCATTTCCTTACAATCATTTTCATGAAGGAGGGAAACCATATGATACTTAGATTTTAAAGTGTAAGTGTTCCTATATATTCGAATTATCCATAACAACAATTGTAACGCCCTGATTCTCAGGTATTGTCTAAATATGAGTTGTTGGGTTAAGCCCTACTCGGCGAGTTGGTTGATATACTCGTCGAGTAGCAGTAGGAAGGATCGCGGGTTAAGTAACCTACTCGACAAGTCCATATTAGGACTCGGCGAGTAGGAGCTGGCAGCTGAAACCCTAAAACCCAGAGTTGTGCACCCTATTTAAGGGAACACAAACCTCTTTCAACCTCTTTGTAGTCTCTTAACAAACCCTAATATGTTCGTGTGTGCCTATTGTGTGTGTGAAGCCTTGGAAGAGGATTTTGGTGAAAAGAGCTTGGGAAGCAAGTGGTTTGAAGCAAGGAGCTTGGGGAAAATCTGGATCTACTCCATTTTTCATCTCTTGGGAAGGTATCAAGCTGTTATCCTCCTTTCTATTTTGTTCTAGACCTGCTTGGTTAGAGATTAGGGTTCTTGGTTAGGTTATAAAGTCATTTGCTGGAGTATGAGCCAAGATCTGAAGTTGTAACTTCAAATCTGAACTCTCTATGAATTAAAGGACCATAAAGTTCTTAGCTTTGGCAATTTTGAGCCCCTCCCTAAGTGTAAAACCCCATTTCAAGCATAGTTTGGGCTTTTTGAGTCATTGGAGCCTTGCATGCATGTAAAGTTTGCAACTTTACGTGATAAGCAGGCCTAAGGAAGTTAGATCTACAATTTGGGGCCTTGCCATGGCTTAAAAGTTGTCTGCATGATAAAATGACTGAAGGGACTCGGCGAGTCGCAAAGCTGACTTGGCAAGTCACATGAAGACGTGCATTAGACTCGACGAGTTGGACGAACGACTCGGCGAGTCCGATGAAGATTGCCATAAGACTCGACGAGTTGAAGAACAACTCAGCAAGTCAGATGAGTTTTAACAAGGATATGTTTGTATGTATATCCGTCGAGTCACAAGGAGGGAACTTGAAGGGTGGCCTTAAGTTTTGATCGAGATTCAAAGGAACTCGATGAGTCGCCCCGATGACTCGGCGAGTTGGATGTGCTTCAAAGGACTCGGTGAGTAGCCGAGTAAACTCGGCGAGTTGAGGTCAACGTGGACTGTTGACCTTGACTAAGGACTTTGACCTTGATCAAGGTTAGCTATTCTGTGAGGACAGAGACTTATGAGCATGCCATATTATGGTAATAGGTGGTGGAGTCTTTGATAAGTGATCGGAGAGCTTTGGTTATTTAACGAACTCACATCTACGAGGTGAGTTATCCTCACTATACTAAGGGGTCTAAGGCACCAAGGACGGGCCCATTGAATATGTTATCCTAGTAGTGATAAATGTTGAGTATGAGTTAGTGTTGCATGCTAGTGGTTATGCCAGTTAGGTAGACTTGTAGGACTACCTGTGATGCTATATGATTATGCATGCTCAGTAGTTATGTAATATGTTATGTGGGTTGGTTTGAGGTTGTACTGCTCCATGCGGTAGCCAACAAACCCTAGAGTATTCCAGATATGAGCTGAGGGCCTGGTAGGCATTCCAGACTCATACTGAGGACTCGGGAGTATTCTAGATATGAGTTGAGGGCCAGGTAGGCATTCCAGACTAATACTAAGGACTCGGGAGCATTCCATATATGAGCTGAGGGCCCGGTAGGCATTCCAGACTCATACTGAGGGATCGATGGCATCACAGATACGAGCTGAGGGCCTGTTAGGCATTCCAGACTCGTATTGAGGGCCCAAGGATAGTCCAGGTTGTAAAGCTGCAGACCCAGTATATGTTGTTCTGTTTTATTGATATGATATGCTAATGTTGATATTGCTATCTGGACAGTATGTGCATCGGTATTTTGGGGGTAAATCACTAAGCTTTCGGGCTTACAGTTTCAGCTTATTGTTTTAGGTACATCAGAGGATCGCGGCAAGGCGAAGGCATGATTGTATAGCTCCTTCTATTATGTTTATGTTTCTAGGAAAAACTCTGATAATCAATATTTTGAAAACAAAGTTGTAATGTTTTGATGAACTTGATATGTTTAAAAAGTTTAAATTGGTTTGAAATTTTGGATGTTACAACAATCATAAGACAATGTTTGTGACAAATCCAACTCATATGGATTGAACTTGTTCAATCTTGATTTCTCGCCTTATGGCAGCAGGAATGCCCACCATTGCTTCTAGGTTGTTAACAAGCTCACCCTTACCTTATCAATGTATTTTCTATTGATCAGGGTGCCTTGCCTTTATGCAATGTAATTGAGAACTCATAGAATTCATATTGCATAGGTAACTTAATCTGGAATGGCACGGAAACAAAATTATGTCAACACGATAGGTCTCCAACCTCAAGTCGTGTTCTAATTAGCTATTGGTTTATTCTTGAACTTTTCAAGACAATTGAGACTCCCGCTAACTTCTTGACATATATGATTCTCTTTGTCAATGAACTTTTCTTGACAAAATAGATATTCAAGAGTTAGTGCGAAATCCTATCAAGACTAACACTTCGCTCAATTGGTTCTTATTGGTCTTTGTCTTCTGCAAGATATCACAACTTACCAATTTCAAATGTGCAGGAATAAGAAGACTTTTTTCCAATTCCACAATTTTTGAGTGTTATAAACCTACTAAAGACGTGTCACTCAATTCGCAATCTTGGAGTATGACTCTAAGACTCAATATTGGAACGAAGTATAATTGACTTCTTGATTTAACCATTTCCACAAATCCTGATTCCTCTTCTTAGACATACAAATGTGCTAATACTCACTTAGAGGATCAATTGAGATATGGTTCTTAATCATTAAGAATTATCATAAAACACAATAAAATGTACTCTCCCTTCTTCTTAGAATGGAGAAACGTTTATCTTTCTGCCGATTTGATTCTTCTTATTCGTTCTGCTATTCATTGTAAACTCTTTCAATCAAATAAGAATTACACTTAAGCTTATAAGTATAATCATATTTACTAAACTTTAGTAAATCATGAAGAATACTCTATCTCTCTTTGTGGCGGACTTGACTAGCGCACAACCAAGTGTACCTGACCCCTAGCCCTTCACTTGACTCTTTGTCAAGGAATTAGTCTAATTTCCAAGTATGAAAGTTTTCCATTCATCACACAATGCAAGTTGCATGATTCCAAGTTTCTGTCTAATTGAAACTTGGGCAATGAGAAACTCTCCCTATTTGGTAAATTTCCACAAATAACACAATTAAGAATCAAATCCATTATTGCTAATAGTAGAAACATTCAAACATCAATTTTTTTCATACATGCCATTGCAAGGATAAATAAAAAAGACAAAAAAAAACAAATTTTATTTTATTGTGGAAAAACTTTGTCCTTACAATCCAATTCAACAAAAAAAACTATGCTATTACATATTCCTAAGCAATCTATTCTAACTCCATGTGACATCCCCTAATTTCTCGGTCAGAAAAGACCGATTTAATTTATGCTTTTTAAAATAAAATCAGAGAAATCTTTTTAAAAGATGTTGCGGAATTGGTCCCCAAAACAAAACTTGATAAAAGTTTATGAAAACTTTTATTTAAGAAATTTATAATTTCATTTCATATCAAAACCTCGGGATGTCATGTTCCGATATAGATTAAAAGCATAAACAAGACATTATAAGCCTTACAACAGTTATTTACAACTACTGGCCTATAATTTCCAACTGGGTCAGAGTTGGGAGCCTGGTGAGCATATAGGGTTTTCAACCCACAATAATAATAATCTTATTAAGTTCACCAATCAACAATAACCCTGATTACCCATTCCCGTTGTCCTCACTTTACGTCCCTAAACACCTATCACAAGGGACCTAGCCTAAGGAATATCATCGAGATGGACACTACTTCTAAGGGGACTCCTCCACCATACATTTCCTAAAGGCAACCATGAGGAGGATTGGAGTACGCCAATGAACATTTAGTTCATCAACACCTACAAGTTTCGAACTTGCTAGTCTGCCACTAGACTGTCTAGAAAGGTCTTTGGTAGTCATCTATACTCCGCTAGATGAAAACAACAACAACAACAACAACATCGAGGCTTCTCACCATTTTAACACACATCAACTATTTCGTCTAACCATGTTCTACCCAACATATTTGTACATAAAACACATACATAGTTTAAAACTTGTATAAAACATCTGTTCAATAGTCACCTCAAATAAACACTTAATATAATTACACATAGCATGTATTTTATAGAAAATACTTCATATCTAGGTGTAAGATGAAAGTGACTACACACTCAGATGATTTGATGATAATCGGGTAGCAATTCGTTGCTTAAAACGATTGTTTCTAATAAATCCGGGAGTTTTATTGAGAAACAGGGCTCTGTAAAGGTTGCACTTCGAAACTGAAAAAAAATTCGTGCTTCTCGGGCACTTCGTGGCGTATTCCAAGGCTTATAATCGATACCGGGGCTTTGGGGGATGTTAAGATGAAAGAAATATGGGTTCAAGGGCTAAAAGTGACAACTTTCCAAAATATACCCGGGAGGTCTCGGACCCTCCTATTTATAGGGGTGAGGCTTCTGATTGGACGGCTGGAAAGAAGCCACACGGCAACAGATCTGAAGAGGGCAGGTGGCTCGCACGTGGGCTGCGCATGCGAGGGGCTTGTTGGCAGCTCCTGATTGGACCGAGGTCTAGTCCAAAGTAGGGGGTCCGTGGCACCATGCGAAGCTCGGATGCACGAGGGAAGGGGCAGGTGTCGCAGCTTCATTGGACCACTTCGGATAAGCTCTCCGGTTCGGATGACTCAGCAAGACACGCGTTAGATGCGAGGCGAGGACATGTGGCCGAAGTCCACGTATGTGAGATTTCTCGGATTTGGGGATTTTTCTCGATTTTTGCGCCAAAACTTCTAAAATCCATAACTCTCACATACAAGCTCCGTTTTTGACGTTCTTTATATGCACGCGTAGGTAAATTACGCTCTACAACTTTCGTTTAGACTTCATTGACTAATTTTGAATTTAATTTTATATTATTGTTTTTGACAAACCAGGACAGGAAATCTGTTAAAAATTCATAACTTCTTCATCTGACGTCCGTTTTGGTCTGACTTTTTACCTTTGTGTTACTATTGACGAGACCTTCGATTCTCGTTTAGGTCGTGTTGGCTAAAAATCACCCGATCTAAAATTCGAGTTTTTAGCTGTCTACTGCCAAGCTGAAACTTCAAAAAATCATAACTTCCTCATAGGAAGTCAGATTTGGGCATCCTTTTTATACATACTCTCGGTTTAACGAGCACTACGACTTTCATTTAGATCACTAAGGCTAAAAAGTAGTTTATCAAAAACTCACTTTTTATGACATTCAACATCGTGCCGGTTTTGTCGCGAAACTTCGACATGTCATAACTTCTTTGTTATAACTCGGATGTTGGCATTCTTTATATATCCGTGTAGCGCCTGGTTCCTGGTACGTAAATCTTATTTGAGCATTTTCTTCTTTTAGCCTTGGACTCGGCGAGTGACAGGTCCGACTCGCCGAGTAGATGCGGGACCCGGGACACGTTTAAGTTGTCGACTCGACGAGTCCATATCCTGGACTTGGCGAGTCACAGCTGTTGGATGAAACCCTAAGTTTCAGGGGTTTGCACCCTATTTAAACGCCTTATTCGCCCCAACCCCGTCCCCATTCACCCTTAGAGCTCTGTATCTTGCTTTAGCCGCATTTCTTTGTGAATTTGAAGTGTATTGGTGGTATTCTTGAAGTTTTTGAGGGAAAAGAAGAGGGAATCAAGAAGAGGAGAAGGAGGCCAAGCATCTCTGTGTCATTCCAACGTTTCCCCTAAGGTATAGCTCATTTCCCCTCTGGTTTTAAGCTTATTGATCCTTATAACTCCATTAGAGCCCTTTTTGGGCCATTTCCAAGATTGTGTATGCTTAAGGGTTCGTAATAAGTGGATTGGCCTCTAGATCTGGACAAGATTGAGCTCCAGGAGCTCATATCTGTTAGCTTTATGGACCCATGTTGCTTGTTTATCCTAGATCTACCATTTTGAGGCATTTTGCACCCTAAAATCCATATTGGTGAATGTCTACACGTAAAGTTGGAAACTTTACGTGGGAATCGTGTCCTAGAAGCTCAGATCTGTGAATGGCATGGACTGGAATCGAGCAAATCTGTGTATTTTAGGAGTGCATGGCAACGACTCGGCGAGTCTGCTCGCGAGTCTCCGGGTTGTCCCCTTTTTCCTGTATCGAGTTTGGGCAGCGAGTCACAGGGTGTGACTCGGTGAGTTGGAAGCCGAACTCACCCATGGTAGGACTTGGCGAGTCATGGCCTGAATCGGCGAGTCCAAGGCAATCTTCATAGATCAAGAACAGACTCGGCGAGTTGTTCGTACAACTCGGCGAGTCTAAGCATGAGTGTTCTTCGGATGAAGGTGAACTCGACGAGTTGTTCATATAACTCGGCGAGTAGGATGAAGGACTTGAGTATCTGTTAAGAAGGAGAACTCGTTGAGTCGTCGCCTAACTCGACGAGTAGGAACGGGATTCAGGGCAAGCGTTTGGGGTAGGGACTCGGCGAGTTGGAAAGCCAACTCGGCGAGTTGGTTCAACTGGAAGTTGACTCTGATTTTTGACTTAGGTCATAATCAGGGGTAAAATGGTCATTTTACCCAAAGGTCATTTCTCAGTGTTTGATTGAGTATGTTGTGGGATTTGCAGCCGGAGGATTTCCGGAGCAGCAGTAGACAGTCGGTTCCCGCTCAGATCAGCAGCTACTTCGAGGTGAGTTACCTTCCAGTAGCGGTGGGTCTAAGGCCACAATGCCGACCCACCAGTAGGAGTTGTATGTTGGATGATTGTCTTTGTGATATCATCTTGATTGCTACTACCTGTTATGTTATATGCTAGCATGATACGTTATATGTGATAGTAGTAGAGTTCGGTTGTTAGGACCGAAGGGTAGTCAGATACCCCATAATCATCTGACAGTACGTGATGATATGTTTGTATGCTGGCCTGTTATGTTATGTGGTAGTGGTAGTAGGAGGGGACCAGTCCCCGAGGATCGGTTGTTAGGACCGATGGGTAGTCAGCACCCCAGAATGGCATGACATGGGTAGTCAGCACCCCAGAATGGCTTGACATGGGTAGT
Organism: Lactuca saligna; assembly: GCF_052625555.1. Lineage (NCBI taxonomy): Eukaryota > Viridiplantae > Streptophyta > Magnoliopsida > Asterales > Asteraceae > Lactuca > Lactuca saligna. The sequence goes on along the minus strand of NC_136417.1, from coordinate 171,447,231 downwards.
CAGCACCCCAGAATGGCTTGACACGGGTAGGTCGGCACCCCAGAATGGCCGTACCGGGTAGTCAGGCACCCCAGAATAGCCTGGCAGTATGTATGTTATGTGTTTGTTTGGTATGTGGTACGATGGGGGAACTCACTAAGCTTTGTGCTTACAGTTTACAATTTTGATTTCAGGTACCACTTCATCGAAGGGGGAGGAGCTGGCGCGGTAGCGGCACATCATGCACACACTATGGTTTCCGCATTTATGAGATTTCCCTGGGATTTGTACTCTGATATTTTGATGGGTTGTATGACTTGACTCTTAAACATGGTCTACGTTGTGTTATGGGTTGTTTAAACAAAGTTTTTAACTGTTGGTGTTTTCTAAAGTAATGTTTTTAAAACAAAATTTTTAGACGTGAAAATTGGGTCGTTACAATCCGAAATCCTTGTCACGACCACTACAACTTTCTTAATAGATATCGGCTTTATCTAATATTTATTTTTGACGCTCATTTTCTTAATTAAGTAACTCCTAGTAATTAAGCATAAAACACATAATATTCACATAATTCCTTTTCAATTCTTCAAAATCAGTTACAGAGGTTAACCTAGACTATCACCTCAATATAAATGCCTAGGCTAGAAACACGAGTGTTACAATTCTCTCCCGCTTAGGATGATTCCGTCCCTGGAATCACACCTCAACAAACAACTGCGGGTAGCGACTCATCATGTTACTCTCTGTTTCCCAGGTGATATTTGGTCCATTCATATGTTTCCAGTGCACAAGCACAAAATCAACCATCTTGCGTCGCAACTTCATAGTCTTACGGTGAACAATTGCCTCAGGTTCTCCGATCAACCTCTTGTTTTCATCCACCCTTAATTCAGAAATGGAAATTTTGTTGGGCACATCTCCCGTGAACTATCTCAAATAACACACATAAAAGGTGTTATGAATACCCTCTAGTTCTTCCGGTAATTCTAGCATATAAGCTTGATTCCCGATACTCTGAAGAACTTTAAATGGTCCAATAAACCTTGGACTCAACTTTCCCCTTTTACCAAATCTTATAAGTTGCTTCCACGGTGAGACTTTAAGTAAAACCGAATCTCCAACTTCAAAGGATATCAACTATCTTTTTTTGTCAGCATAGCTCTTTTGACGATCTTGAGCAACTAACATCCTTTCTCTAATTACTTTCAACTTTTCAGCAGTCTGATGGACTATTTCAGGTCCCATAAACTGCTTTTCCCCAGCTTCCAGCCAACATGACGACGTTTGACACTTTTCACCATACAAAGCGTGATAAGGTGCCATCTTAATGCTTGAGTGGAAACTATTATTATAGGAGAATTCTACTAGAGGTAAGTGTTCATCCAAGTTACCTTGGAATTCTAGGGTACATACTATCAACATATCCTCCAATGTTTGAATTGTTCGTTCGCTCTGACCATCAGTTTGCAGATGGTAAGCTGTACTCAAACATAACTTGGTACCCAATTCCTCTTGTAGACTCCTCCAAAACCTTGAGGTAAAACGACTGTCACGATTAGATACAATCGTTAACAGAACACCGTGAAGCCTCACAATTTCCTTCACGTAAGAATTCACAAGTTTATCCATAGATCATTTCACTTTTGCTGCTATGAAATGCGCACTCTTAGTGAAGCGATCAATGACCACCCAAATCATGTCATGACCGTTCCTTGTTCTAGGCAGTTTAGTCACGAAATTCATGGTAATATCTGTTGGATAAGGTGTCTAAGTCCATAACTATTTCTGGTATGTACTTGACCCGACCCGACATGGTCCATTTGGGTTGCATGACACCATGCAATTGGATAGACTAAATGAGAGAAATAACACTTGTGGATTATTAATATATTATAAGTTCTAATATATTGATAATATTTAATTAGTTTGATCAAGAATTAATTTAGAATTAATTAAGTGATCAAAAGATAACTAATTAAATATATGGGTTGATTATGTAAATCATCCATACTTGTATGGTGGGCTAAGAGGCTCCATGGATTATCAAGTTGGTTTTCACCCATAGGATGCTCCATGGATGCTTCATGGGAGTTACAAACCCATGGGTCATGGAAATGAAGATTCATGACACATTACGGTTTACATGGTGTAACCTTAGATGTGTCAACACTATATAAGGAACTCATTCTCCACCAAAATCGGCTATACATGTGAACAAGTGAGGCTTAGGCCAATTTTAGCAAGTGTAAGATTCTCTCAAAGTTTACTCCTTTGCATTTGGTGTTGTGTGAAGCATTTGAGGCATCACACTTGGGGTGCTAGGCTCACAAGTTTCGAAGGATCACAAGCAACAACAAGGTAAGTTATTCTATCTTCCATTCAAGTTAAATATTGTTCCCCATGTATGCTAGATAGGAATATAACCTTGGAATTCAACTTTGCATGATAATTAGACAAACATAGATCCATGGTTATTAGGGTTGCATGTACACTTAGGAAGTGTTAGAATGCTCAAAACCCATCAGTGGTATCAGAGCCTAGGCTTGTTTGTTGATTATTTATACAAACTGCTTGAAAAAATCATTTTTCTGCTTTCTGCTCGTGTAAACTCGCCGAGTCCATGGGGGGAATCGACGAGTTGATGACAAAATGCAAGCTACTCATCAAGTTTGTTCTTGCACTCGACGAGTAGAGGCTGCAGTGTTCAGAATTTCGATTTTAGTTGCTGGAAATGAACTAGAAACATTACCCTAAATTGTTTTGGTACTTGAAAACATGTTTTAGATGGTGTAATGTTTATGCTAATCCATTTACAATTACAATTATCAAAAATACAAGTTTTAAGTGTAATTTTTGATTCTTGAAAGTATTCATATTCGTGTTCTTGTTCTTATGATGTTTAGATGATCATAAGAATTGTTTGTAACCTATGTGGTTGATTAATTCATGATCATAATGTGTTTTAATGGAGTCCATAAGTTGTCCTCAAGTTATGGAAAACCAAAAGTCACTTTGTTAAAAGCCATTAAAAGAACACATGAGTTATAAAAAATGAAGAGTCTTCATTTTTAATACTCTATTAACTCATAAGTTACAAGAAATGAAAAGTTTTGAAAGTTTACAAAACTTGCCCTCAAGTTTTGGAACAAGTAAATTCTTAATTAAAACTTTAGTTCCAATCCTTAGAATTTTAAAAGTTAAAAGTCAAACCTTATACTTTATAATATTATAAGTTAATATATATATATATATATATATATATATATATATATATATATATATATATATATATGTATAAGATCAAGTCGTCTTACCGCTAGTACGCCTCATTCACGAAGCCGGTCTATAAGGGGGTATAAGGTTGTTGCCTATAAAATGGCAACTTAATGGGTGTCCACTCTCACCCACCGCTTTCTTGATTGGTGGAGGGTCGTTAGCCGAACGGGTAAGACAAGGACTTATAAATTCTCATTAAAAGTATGATGCATATTATAAAGTAATTAAATGTTTTATTAAATTCCCAATCTTAGTTACTTTAGGAAAAATGTGAATAAGGTGCTAATCCATGAAATTACACTTTACACTTTGTTTAAGTCGTTGGTGGAGTGTGTGTGGTTAACCGACACACTAACTTGGACTTAACAAGGTAGGTAAAGGGTGACTTAAGGTTTATCATAGTATCGGTGGAGCGTGTGTGGTTACCGGCACATTGATTGAGTGATAAACTTTAAGGGTACCAAGTGATTTGCATGGTTACTTCACACCTCGTTTTGTGATCCTCGGTATCACAGTCACAAAACCTGGTGGCCATACTCGAGATTGAAACATGCCATTGAAATCTTCAATGAATCTCAAAGAATCTAGGAACTTCTTATAAACAATTAAAAACCTAATATCAATATTTCGTTTTTTCATGGTGGAAATTGGTGAATCGCCATTCACCTACCTTTCAAATATGTTATAGCTTGGATTACGACATACCTCTTCTAAGTTATAATATATTGTGATTGGATCCTAGCCTTAATATTACATTTGGGTGTTTTATTAAGGACTGTCTTAATATCTAAAGTAATCTTGTCCTCTTCATTTAGATGTCTTCAAACAATGCTGCTTCTGGATCTAATCCTAATAGCTCCTTTACCCTTATGAACTTCTGTGGGAAAGTCACTTTTATGGATCCAACTTCAATGAATGGATCAGAAACATCAGGATGATTACCTGTTATGAGGACAAAGAATATGTCCTTGATAAGGAGCTTAAGTAGATTGATAAGACCACTGCAACTCCTCAGGAGATCGCCGACTTCCAGGCACATGAAAGGGATGCTACCAAAGTAGCATGCATCATGATGGCCACCATGACAGCGGAACTCCAAAAGTCCTATGAGGACTTTTACCCTTTTGAAATACACCAAGATCTGATGGAAAGATACCATCAAAGTGCACGACACGAGAGGTATGAAATCATCTGCTCCATGATAACAACCTTGATGAAGGACAGAGAATCGGTCACGAGCCACTTGCAGAAAAGGCAAAGGTATGTGGATCGGTTGCTGAAGCTTAATGTGAACTTCCCTGAGGAGCTTGCAATAGATATCTTTTTGTACTCCTTACCATCGTGCTATGATCAATTCCGCATGACATATCACATGAATAAGGAAGAGGTCACACTCAGCAAACTTCAGGGACTTCTCAAGACCGTAGAAACAGGTCTTAAAGGGAAGTCGGTTGTTAACACTCCTACTCCAAACTCCGCCCCAGTTTTGGCAATCGGGAAAATTTGAGGGAAGAAGAGGAAGATTTCTTCGAAGGGTACCAAGGCTAGGACCCTTGATGGCTCCTCTTCAAGTGGAACCAAGAAAGGTTTCTGACCCAAAAGAGGCTGAATGCTTCTATTGCCATGAAAGGTCACATTGGAAGCGAAACTGCCCAAAGTACCAGCAAGATGTGAAGGATGGGAAAGTTAAACCCAACCATGCTGGTATTTACACTATCTTATCTAATAATTCACCCTATTCTACCTCTTGGGTCCTTGATACCGGTTGTGGTATTCATATATGTTCTGATTTGCAGGGACTAAGAAGAAGTGAGAATGTGGAGCAAGGAAGAATAAACTTAATCATGGGGAATAGGAAAGCTTTACCTGTCACCAAGATTGGAGTTTATACTTTATCGCTAAGTAGTGGGTTTAATTTAGATTTGAATAAATGTTGTTATTCGCCAGAAATGGCAAGAAATATTATTTCCTTTCATGCATTATATAAACAAGGTTTCACCTTTTCATTTGATAATGAAGTTGGTTCGATTAATGCTTTCTTTAATAATGTTTTTTATTTTAAAGCATTACCTTGTGATGGTGTGTACGAAACTGTATTTGTGGTTGATAACTTAGGAAATATTTTTTTGTGTATTGATTCTGTTAATGATAATAACTTGGATAAAACATCAGTATGGCATTGTCGTCTTGGACATATAAGCAAGAAACACATAGGCCAACTACAAAAGGATGGAGTCTTGGAGTCATTTGACCTAAAGTCAGATGATAGTTGTGAATCATGCTTACTTGGAAAAATGACAAAGTCACCCTTCACAGGTTCTTATGAGAGGGGTGAAGGTTTGTTGGATCTTGTACACACGGATGTGTGTGGGCCCTTCAAACATGCCACAACGGATGCTAATCATTATTATTTGACTTTTACTGATGATTATAGTAGATATGGATATGTCTACTTAATCAAGCATAAGTCAGAGACTTTCGAAAGGTTTAAAGAGTTTAAACAGGAAGTCGAGAATCAACTGGGCAGGAATATTAAGATGCTTCGATCCAATCGAGGTGGTGAGTATCTTAGTTCAGAGTTCCTCGACTATCTTAGGGAATGTGGGATTGTCTCACAATTGACACCTCCCAGGACACCGCAGTTGAATGGTGTGGCTGAGAGGCGTAATCAGACCTTGTTGGACCTGGTTCGTTCCATGATGAGTCGAGATTCACTACCAATCTCATTTTGGGGGTATGCCTTAGAGACTGCCGCCCATATCCTTAATCTGATCCCTACAAAGAAAGTTGCCAAAACTCCTCATGAGATGTGGAATGGTAAAGTACCCAAACTAGACCACATCAAGATTTGGGATTGCGAGGCTTTCGTGAGATGCGAGACTCATGATAAGCTCGAACCTCGAAGCGAGAGGTGTAGTTTCATCGGCTACCCACAACAATCCTTTGGTTACCTCTTCTACAGACCTAGTGAAAATGTGGTCCTTGTAGCAAGGAGGGCTATCTTTCCAGAGAGGGAGAGTTTATAATCCAAGGAGATAGTGGGAGGCAAGTTGACCTTGAAGAAATTCAAGAGTCAAGTGGTGAAGGAACTTCAAACCCTAGCACTCAACTTGAGGAGGAAACTCCTGTTGAGACAATTGATAAGTCTGTATCTCTAAGGCATTCCACAAGGGTTAGGAATGCACCTGAGCATTACTATGGATTCCATATTACTGCGGAAGGTGATACACTTATCAGTGATGAGACACTGATAGGTCTGGATGAACCTAACAGTTATACGGAAGCCATGGCAGGCCCTGAGTCAGCCAAATAGAAAGAGGCAATGGGCAACGAGATACAGTCCATCTATGACAATCAAGTTTGGAACTTGGTTGAGAATGTACCAAGTCGTAAGACTGTAGGGTGCAAATGGATCTTCAAGAAGAAGACCGACATGGATGGTAATTTACACACTTATAAGGCACGACTGGTTGCAAAGGGTTTCTCACAAACTCCGGGAGTTGATTATGATGAGACCTTTTCTCCAGTGGCCAAGATTAAGTCTATTAGGGTTCTATTAGCCATAGCTGCATTTCATGATTATGAAATATGGCAAATGGATGTCAAAACCGCTTTCCTTAATGGAATGTTGGCTGAGGATGTTTACATGAGTCAGCCAGAGGGTTTTGTCAATACAGAGTACCCTAATAGAGTGTGTAAGCTTGAGAAATCCATTTATGGGTTAAAGTAAGCACCTCGCAGATGGAATCTTTGCATTGATGAGAAAGTCAAAGAGTTTGGCTTTTCTAGGTGTGAAGATGAATCTTGTATATATGTCAAGGCTAGTAGGAGTATAGTTAGCGTTTTGGTGTTGTATGTGGATGACATATTACTCATAGGAAATGACATCCCAACTCTACAGGAAGTTAAGTCCTGGCTTGGGAAGTGTTTCTCTATGAAGGACCTAGGAGAAGCTGCCTATATTCTAGGGATAAGGATCTTGAGAGACTGGAGTAAACGACTAATTGGACTTAGTCAGAGTACCTACTTGGATGAGGTGCTGAAGAGATTCAGCATGCAGGATTCCAAGAAAAGAGAGTTACCCGTCCAGAGTAACGCCAGATTGAGTAAGAGACAAAGCCCTAGTACTGAGGCTGAGATAGCAGAAATGAGTCGAACACTGTCACACCCCTAAATCAGAACGGCGAAATCGTTCGAGGGTGGATGACTTCATGTAGTAAAGAAAGAAATACAACCATCACATAGATAATTTAAAAGTTTACATTGTTGAAAGGTACTTTTTTCAAAAGAAATTACAATATGATGATTTAAAAGGAAATTAAACTAATGCCGCAGCGTCCCTTCTTCAAAAGCTGCAGTTTACCTGTATTACTGAATCCCTGAGAAATACAAGTGATTTTGAAAGAGTAGGTTAGCATTTAAGCTGGTGAGTTCATAAGTATTTAGTGACAATGTTTATATGAAAAAGAATGAAAATGGTTTGTTCACGTTAAATGTTTCAAGAAAATCCCATATTTCTACATAGTAGATGGTAGTTTGATTTGTTCCAAAACTGTAATGCAATAGTGCTTTTCATGCCTAAAATAGTAGTTTTATGTGCAAATCGTTAAGGAATTTGAAAAACCCCGTAAATCAATGTGTTTTTAATATTCCATGTGAGTCTTATAACCATTCTATTTAACCAGGATGCCTATATCAACGTTCTTCAGGCATTGGAAAGTTATGACGTTTGTCACCCCAGGCCTGCCGGCCTAACTGTACCTAACAACTTAGGTGTGGGATTGTCAATCCCGTATAGATCTATACAAAAGTATCATGCTCCCCCTACAAGGGATTATGGTATATAATACAGGACTTAAAATGCATACTTGAAAGTACGTGAAATGTCTCAACAAATTTTAGTATAAAACAGATTTACCTATGAAAATGTCTATTTGGTCTGGTATATGAGAATATCTCTTTGATGTAGTGTTCTTAGTATGTAAATGTTCATGATTTCCTCGTAAACTATACCTATTATAGTTTTTCAAAGTGTCTTTCGTTCATATAGTAAACCCTAGTGTAATGCTCACTCATTATGTAAAGTATAACACGTAAAGTGACTTAACTGATCACATATACCTAATGTAAAATGGAGCATTTGATTTATATATATATATATATATATATATATATATATGTATATATATATATATATATATATATATATATATATATATAAACACGTTTTATTTCCACAGGACAAGGTGTTATTGAAAATACATATCTTATACGAGAATACTCATGTAGTAGTTCATGAATCACATATGATTACTTAGATAAAAAGTTTATATAGTGAATCGTTAAGTTACACACGATAATAACCACGTGTTTTACTTGTATTTCCCCCCCCCCCCCCCCCCCCCCCCCCCTTAATATTGTATAAAAAGCATTTATCAAACATTTAAAAGCGTAGTTTATAGGGGTATGAACTCACTTGAAAGATCGAAGAAGGCGAGATGAAAACCGAGCAAAACTTTGACTCGAGAAAGCGGATTTTCTCGGGATTCTCGGGAATCTCGGGAGCACAAACGACCTTTGGGGCTTGAGTATGGAAACCGGGGCTTCGAGATATCACGTGCACGAAAAATGAGGCAAAAACGCAAGAAAGATGAGAGGAAATGAGCATTTTCCCCGGAACCCTCGCATCCCTTTTATAGGGGCTGGGAACCGCCTCGATACGCTGGGCGCACGCGTGCGTCATGCGTGACCGCATCCTCGACTGCCTCGGAGCTCGGATGGGACGGGGCATAGCCTCGCATAGGGGTGACGTGGATGATCCGAGGTCTAGTCCTTGCGTACGCTGGGCGTACACTGTTACACCGGGCGTAACTTGGATTGGGCTGGTGACTCCCCCTTCGGATAATACTGAAATTTGTTTTAAATTTATATTTTTATTATTTAGTAAACTTCAAAAATTCATATCTTCTTCATACGAACTCCGTTTTCGACGTTCTTTATATCCACGTGTAGGTGAGACTACGCTCTAAAACTTTCGTTTAGACTCCGTCGGCAAATTTTGAAATTATTTTTATTATTTATTTTTAAAAGGTCGGGGTAAGAAAAGTTCGTTAGAAATCCATAACTTCTTTATCCGATGTCTGTTTTTGCCAGATTTTTTATCGTTGAAATACCATTGTCGAGACCTTCGATTCTCATATAGGTCATTCCGGCCAAAAGTCGCTCGATCTCTGTTTCGAGTTTTTAGCCGTCTACGGCTATACCGAACTTGGAAAAATCATAACTTCCTCATACGATGTCAGATTTGGACGTTCTTTTTATGTACGCTCACGGTTTGGTGATATCTAACATAGTAGGTAACAAAATAGAGACTTTTGTACATTTTATTTTTAAAGTTAATTTCATTATTTTCAAAAGTGGTTACAATACTTGGCTTTTTAAGTCATTACATGAAACCGAAATATCGGGTTGTCACAAATACCTTATGCTTCGGCTATAGGATCGATCATGTATGCTATGATGTGTAATCGACCTGATATAGCCTTTGCCTTGAGCATGGTTAGCAGGTATCAGGGAAACCCTGGCAAGGCACACTGGACTGCGGTAAAGAATATTCTGAAGTACCTACGGAGGACTAAGGACTGGGTTCTTACCCTCGGTGGGAGTGAAGACTTGAGAGTTTTAGGGTATAGTGACGCTAGCTTTCAGACTGATAGAGATAACTTCCGCTCTCAGTCAGGCTGGGTCTTTACCCCAAACGGAGGAGCAATTTCTTAGAAGAGTTCCAGTCAAGAGACAGTGGTTGATTCAACTTGCGAATCAGAGTATATAGCAGCTAGCGTGGCAGAAAATGAGGCGATATGGCTGAAGAACTTCATTGGAGACCTTGGAGTTGTAAACAGCTATTAAGGAGTCAATGGAAATTTTCTGTGATAATGAAAGTGTTGTTGCCTTAGCCAAGGAACCAAGGGATCACGGGAGATCCAGACACATCGACAGAAAATACCATTTCATCAGACATCGAATAGAAGAAGGACTCCTCGTGGCAAAGAGGGTATCATCGGATGAGAATCTAGCAGAAACCCTCATGGAGGGACTTGTTGGGTTTTGAGCATTCTAACACTCCTAAGTGTACATGCAACCCTAAATACCTTGGATCTATGTTTTCTCTATTATACATGCAAATAAGAACATCCAAGGTATTATCCTAATCAAGCATACAAAACAATAACTATAGCAAGATAGAATACATACCTTTTTGATGTAGAAAGTCTTCATGAAGCTTGAGTGCTTAGTGCCCCAAGTGTGACACCTCAAATGGAATCACAATCATCAAAAAACTTAGAATAGCTTGAGAGAATTCTACACTTCTTGAAATCGGCTAGCCCTCTCTAGAATACATCTAGTGTCTCTCTAGTGGCCGATTTTGCCAAGAATAATATCTTTATATAGTGTTACAATTAGGGAAAACCCTAATTGTCATGACTTTCCATTTCCTTGGATCCATGGGTACAAATACACCATGGAGCATCCATGGACCATCCTATGGGTTTTAGCCCAACTTGATTATCCATGGAGCATTAGCCCACTATACAAGTATGGATGATTTACACAATCAACCCATATATTTAATTAGTCTTCTTTTGATCACTTAATTAATCCTAGATTAATTCTTGATCAATACTAATTAAATAATCTTATTATTCTTATTATTAATATACTAGAACTTATAATATATTAATAACCATAAGTGTCTTATTTCTCTCATCCAAGTGCATGATGGTATGCAACCCAAATGGACCATGCCGGGTCGGGTAAAGTCTTACCAATTATAGTTATGGACTTAGACATTAATCCAACAGTCTCCCACTTGGATAAGTCTAAAACTATTATTGCGTATGACTTCAAGAACCAACTGGCAATCGTAGCTCTCAAAGCTTCTGTCAAACTCTGACCTTGTAGATGAACTCTGACCTTTGTCAGTGACTTGTCCATTAGATAAGGGATCATATATTCCTCCATTCTAGATATCATATGGACTGAGACATGGATTATAATCATTCTCTCTGTCCATTTGTTGTTTCCCGATTTCCGATTTATGACGACTGACTAATTGAACAAATCAAATCAGTCCTGGCCCGGCCGAGCACTTCCATTTGTCATCATCAAATCATCGAGGGGCCCACAGATATCGCTTTTATCCCGAAGGTAAAAGGAATGGATAAACTTCGACTCATATGGCTTGTTCTACTACTTGTTGAATAATACACAAAAGCACGTTTTATAGCACAGAGTTACCAAATGCGGTTTCGTGCAATCAATGTACTATCAACTCATAGTAACAACTCATATCTCTAGGTTTGAAGAATATAAGATATTATCGTCTCATGATCACTCGTGATAAAATCCATGAAGTGATTCCAATGAGCGCGGGTTGAATCCAATACTCAGAACTTATGAGCACTCATGATTGTTGTAGCCTTGTCCAACACCTTAGACCTCTACAACCCATCATGACAGTCTTAATTCATATCTACTTCCAACATATGACCGACTGTGGATGGTTTGAATAACTTAGTCATTCCGAAAGAATAACCTAGTATATTCGGGAAGTCAAAACATGCAAAATGAAACACAATAATAATTGAATCCAATATGGTCTCAGAACTTATGAATATAAATAAAACACCTTTTATTTATCACCATATGATTACACATTATTCATTGTATACTGTTTCAGCTATCAACTTTAATCTTGAATTTAAAACAATAGTTGTCCCATGCTCCAAGCATGTACACTATGTTTTTCTCAAACACTAGTCATGCCATACACCAAGTATGCATACTATGTTTGTCTATGATCTTTACTTTGTGAACTAGATCAATTGAACATAACTTCAATGATTCTTTTTTCACACTCCCAAATCCTTACTGCAAATGCAAGAATTCCAAATTCATGCCATTTACTGGAATCTGTCAGATTCTAAACTTATATGCATTGATCCTCTTGTAATGATTATGCACAAAGTCATAAAGACTTGGCAACAATCATTACAGAGTATTCCAAAGGAGATCAACTCCTTGGAAACATCCTTCTTGCATTAAGTTTCCTTAATCTTACATAGATTGAAAATTCTAACTTTGAAACATTTCCAGATTCCATTTTGACCATCACTTCTGAAAAAGAGTTGCCTCCTTACAGACTATGTCAATATGGTCCTTCCAGAATTATCACTATACTTCCAACTGTCCTTGAGCAACCAATCTTTGGTAAACCTTAGATTGTCCTCGACAATTGTTTAATCCTTTTAGTCATATCCAGTTCTAAACCTTTTCCCTTCTTAATGCCCCAGGCATTTGGAAAATTTTAGAACGGATGATTATAGCACATGTAATCGATCCTATATCCGAAGCATATGGGACACGATTCATGATGTCTCACATAAAGACTAAACCAGTCTTTTGCTATAACACTTCCATTTCAATTTGCCAAGTTCTCATAATTCAGATTATGAAAAGGGATGCCGTAATCATAATCGAATTTTAGAACGCAAATAATGGACCCATATACAGAATTTCCTTATGTTGAGCCATTCCAACATGAAATTCATATATATATGCTTGACTAAATGATTAAAACCTCACGATCTAAGCTTATAGATCTGAGATGAAGCATAATTTCCTCTCCCTTAATTATAGCAAAACAACTTTTTCCCAATTGAAACTTTTGTTTTCTATAATTAACATTGCTAGCTTGCAATACTTAACATAATTATCATGCTCCCACTAACATGATGATTATTAGCATAACACTTATGCTCCCACTAGCTTTGACATGTACCCAGAAATCAGCTCACTTTCTTACCAAAGTTCAGATTTCTGATACTAGATTGTTTTGATAAGACTTTATCAAAATCATACACCTTCCTTTAGATAGCACACTTGTGAGTCTAAACAGTTATGAAGAGGTATGCTGTAATCATAATGGTTAGACCTTTTCGCCACTTCTCACAGGTCCATATTAGTGTGCCGGTTAACCACACGCGCTCCACTAACGACTTTGAGAATGCAAATATCACAATTGCTATCTAGCTAAAATCTACTTAGTGAAAGTGTTTCCTCACCATCATTTTCATGAATCGGAGAGAAACCTTATGACACTTAGATTTACTGGTGTATGTGTTCTTATCCATGTGAATGGTCAAAATCATAGTCACAAGACAAGGATAATGACAAACCCAAACTCATATGGACTGAACTCAATCTTAATTTCTTGCCTCCTGGCAGCTCAAGGCCTGCCATTGCTTCCAAGTTGTTGTGCAACCAATTGAGAACTCTATGAACTCATATGCAAAACCAACTTCAACTGGAATGGGCACAAAATATGTCAACACGATAGGTTATAAACCTCAAGTCGTGTGCTAGTGAAGAACTTTAGGTTTTATTCTTGATTAGTTCTTGAGACTTTCAAGACTTTTAAGACTCCCACTGTCCTCTTGACCTATAAGACTCCCTTGTCAAACATCCAAGAGATAGTGCGGATTCTAATCAAGAAAAACACTTCACAACATTGGCCTTAGTTGGTCTTTGTTTTATCCAAAACATCACAACTTACCAATTTCAAATGTACAAGAGTAGAAAACTTTTACTCTTACATTTGACAAGTGTTTTAAACCTTCTTTTGAGACATGTCACTCAAGTTACAATCTTGGAGTATGACTCTAAGACTTGTATTGGAACGAAGTATGACTCATCTTCTTGATTTAACCATTTCAACAATTCAAGATCCCTCTTCTTAGTCATAAGAATGCACTAAGATTTCCTTAGAGAACTAATTGTGCTATGGTTTCTTAATCATTAAGATGATCACACAAGCTGATACTAAAGTACTCTCCCATCTTTTCAGATTTGAGAGACTTTTATCCTTCTGCCTAAATTGATTCTTCTTATTCGCTCTGCCATACATTGGAACCTTTTTTCCAATGTCTCAGAGTTACACTTAAGCATGTAAGTATAATCATATTTACTGTGCTTTAGTAAACTATGACGAATAGTTTTATCAATCTTTTTGTGGTGGACTTGACCAGTGCACAAGAATGTGTACTCGATCCCTTAGTCTTTTACTTGACTCACACATCCATGTGAACAAGTAATTAGTCTTAATTTTCCAAAACTTGAAAGTTCTCATGCATCATGCTATACAACTTGCATGATTCCAAGTTTCGGTCCAATTGAAACTTGGGTGATGAGAATCTTTCCTTATTTGGTAAATTTAGACATTACCACAAATGAAAGAATCAATTTCATATTTCCACTCTTGCTCTTAATGGAATCATATAAGCAACAATTTTTCCTCAAATGCCATTGTAAGGATATTTTAAAATAAATAAAATCAAAAATTTTCTTTTATTCTAAAACTTTGCGGAAAAAAACTTATCCTTACAATCCATATGAAAAACTTGTTGTTATCTATTCCTAAGCAATATCTCATAACTCCTAAGAAGTTGCTCAAGAATCCGATCTTCAAACTATGCGATAGAAATCCATCTACGCCATCAGATTCATCATATTCTTTCTTTAAGTTTCTTCACTTTTCTTTGATTCTTAAAACATCACCATGTGACCCAGCCACATCATGTATCAAGGATCTCAGAATAGAAACTTAACAGAGTTAGATAGTGGAATTTACCTGAAGTAGAGTCAAAATTATTGACTTTAACATCCTTAGGTAAATTTGGCAGATTTGTAACCAATGTCCCTTCCTTTGGCAACATAAACATATGGACCCTTTGATAATGGTACACGGGACTATCACAGACTTAGCTTTTCTCTTTACCATTTGGTCAACCGAGTTTACTATGGCCGATCCCTTTCCATTGGGAAGAGAATGCTTTACTGGATATCCAATGTCATCATTGTCAATGTCCATAAAGTTTTAGGAAGTTGATCTTAGCAAATAGATAAGATCATTAAGGGTCTTGTCATAGTCTTTTTCATAGATTTCCCAAAGGAACTCACTATGTGACTTAGAAAGTGATTGAACCACCAACTTTCTCAAGACTTTGACACCCAACTCTCCCGGCTTGTCAATATGTGACTACATCTCCAAGATGTGACCACACCTAGACCTTGCCTTGCCAATAGGGTTTGAGTGACCTTAAACTTTTCAAGAACTTGTGGGTTAGGGAGAATAGTTGGAGGAGGAGAAAGAAGTATGATTTCCAAGGGACATCATCTTCATTTAGGAAACCTTGTTTCAAGAGATTTGGGAAGATCATAGGTGTCTATTACAAACATCTTTTGGGAGATATTCAAGATAGTTAATCTAAAGTCCTTAATATGACACCCAATATGAAATATTAAGGCTAGGACCCAACAAACTATCTTATAACTTAGAAGAGGTATGCCGTAATCCAAGCTATAAAATATTTGAAGGTAGGTGAATGACGATTCACCAATTTCCACCAAGATAAACGAAATGTATTATTAGGTTTTAATTGGTTGTGAAACTCCTAGATCTTTGAGATTCATTGAACTTTTCAAAGGCATGTTTCAATCTCGAGTGTGCCCTCCAAGTTTTGTGACTGGGATGCCGAGGATCACAAAACGAGGTGTGAAGTAACCATGCAAATCACTTGGTACCCTTAATAAATTACCCCTCAATCGATGTGCCGGTTAACCACACACGCTCCATCGATACTATGATAAATATTAAGTCACCCTTTACCTACCTTGTTAAGTCCAAGTTAGTGTGCCGGTTAACCACACACGCTCCACTAACGACTTAGACAAAGTGTAAAGTGTAATTTCATGGATTAGCACCTTATTCACATTTTTCCTAAGTAACTAAGATTGGGTATTATTAAGAGTTTAGTTACTTAGTATTATCATTAATACTTTTAATGAAGGGAGAATTCTAGTCCTGTCAAACCCGTTCGGCTAACGACCCTCCACCGGTCAAGCAAGCGGTGGGTGAGAGTGGACACCCATTAAGTTGCCATTTTATAGGCAACAACCTTATACCCACCTTATAGACCGGCTTCGTGAATGAGGCGTACTAGCGGTAAGACTGACTTTACTCTTATACATATATATATTATTAACTTATAATATTATAAAGTATAAGGATTGAATTTTAGCTTTTAAAATTCTAAGGGCTAACTTGGAATTAAAGTATTCATAAGTGAAAACTTTACAAATTCCAAAACTTGAGGGCAAGTTTTGAAACTATTCAAAACTAATTAATTCCATAACTTATGTGTTTAAAGTAGTTTTAATCCAAAAACTCTTCAAGTTCCATAACTTGAGGACAAGTTATGGAAGACTTTAAACTAATAAAAGAACTAACTTTTTCTTTATTTTATAACTTATGGATTTAATTATGGTTACATATTTTTCTTTAATGAAGTGACTCTTGAACTTCCATAACTTGAGGACAAGTTATGGAGTCATAAAAGTTATTCAATGACACAAGACTCTTCATTTTGTAACCATTGCCAACTCTTATGAATTTTATGAAACTTAAATGTGACTTTTCATATAACTTGAGGACAAGTTACACAAACACATTTTATACTCAACTCTTAGATTAAAATGGATTGAAAACAACTATTTCAGTCAACATTTCTATTAATCTAAGCAACTCATAAGAACAAGATAATTCAGATCAAACTTTTTCATGTAATTAGTCTAAACCTTAAACTAATACAAAACATGAATCTATTGACAATTATCTTTGAAAATGGATTAGCATGAACATTACCACATCAAAAATAAGTTTATAAGATCAAAAACAACTTAGGGTAATGTTCCTAGTCCATTTCTAGCCAAAAAAACTCAAAAATATGTTGTCTGGGGGTCCAACTCGTCGAGTGCATGAACAAACTCGGCGAGTTGGATCGAATTCATCACTTTTAAGGCATGGACTCGTCGAGTCTCGTGATGGACTCGCCGAGTCTGATGGCCAGACAGCACCAGATTCGCTTTTTCAGCTTCTATTGCAGGTATAACAAGAAAACAAGCCTAGGCTCTGATACCACTGTTGGGTTTTGAGCATTCTAACACTCCTAAGTGTACATGCAACCCTAAATACCTTGGATCTATGTTTTCTCTATTATACATGCAAATAAGAACATCCAAGGTATTATCCTAATCTAGCATACAAAACAATAACTATAGCAAGATAGAATACATACCTTTTTGATGTAGAAAGTCTTCATGAAGCTTGAGTGCTTAGTGCCCCAAGTGTGACACCTCAAATGGAATCACAATCATCAAAACACTTAGAATAGCTTGAGAGAATTCTACACTTCTTGAAATCGGCTAGCCCTCTCTAGAATACTACTAGTGTCTCTCTAGTGGCCGATTTTGCCAAGAATAATATCTTTATATAGTGTTACAATTAGGGCAAACCCTAATTGTCATGACTTTCCATTTCCTTGGATCCATGGGTACAAATACACCATGGAGCATCCATGGACCATCCTATGGGTTTTAGCCCAACTTGATTATCCATGGAGCATTAGCCCACTATACAAGTATGGATGATTTACACAATCAACCCATATATTTAATTAGTCTTCTTTTGATCACTTAATTAATCCTAGATTAATTCTTGAGCAATACTAATTAAATAATCTTATTATTCTTATTATTAATATACTAGAACTTATAATATATTAATAACCATAAGTGTCTTATTTCTCTCATCCAAGTGCATGATGGTATGCAACCCAAATGGACCATGCCGGGTCGGGTCAAGTCTTACCAATTATAGTTATGGACTTAGACATTAATCCAACAGGACTGACTCGGGTTAAGCATCTCCAGCATGCTCGGAGCATAGGGCTGAAGGATGATATTAGATTTAGTAGTTAGATAACCTTGAAAATTTTAAAGTGTAATTGACATTAGATGATGAATAAAAGGTGTTTTATTTATGAGTAAAGTGTTGCTATCTCTTGTCAATCGTTTACTATATTTCTTTTGCATGTTTTGACTTCCAGAATAATTATGTTTGGTATATCATACTATTTGAACCTCCACAGTTGGTCATATGTCGGAAGTAGGTATGAATCAAGACTGTCATGATTGCTTGCAGAGGTCTAAGGTGTTGGACATGGCTACAACAATCATGAGTCCTCATATGTTCTAAGCATTGGACACAACCTATGCTCACTGGAATCACTTCATGGAATTTATCTCAAGTGATCGTGAGACGGTAATATCATATAAGTCTTCAAACCTAGAGATATGATTTGTTACTTACGAGTTGGTTATGAATTGATTGTACGTAACCGCATTGGTAACTCAATGTTATAAAACATGCTTTTGTGTATAATTCAATGAGTGGTAGAACAAACATATGAGTCAAAGTTTATCTGTTCCTTCTTGGATTAGAAGCTGATATCTGGGCCCCTTGATGATTTTATGTACCGGGCCCGGTCAGAACTAAGTTGATGTGTTCAATTATGTTCTTTGTCAAACAAATCAGAAATTGGGAAACAAACAGTTGGACAATAAGTAAGACATTGTTCCATGTATTTGTCCGGCTGATATCTCGAACAGAGGATTATATGATCACTTATCTTAAATGGCGTATCATCATCTTCTCAGTTCCGAGAAACCTTGAAAGAGCTACTATTGCTGATCGGTTCCTGAAGTCATACTTGCAGTTATAGTTATTAGACTTATCCAAGTGGGAGACTGTTGGATAAGGTGTCTAAGTCCATAACTATTTCTGGTATGTACTTCACCCGACTCGGCATGGTCTATTTGGGTTGCATGGCACCATGCAATTGGATAGACTAAATGAGAGAAATAACACTTGTGGATTATCAATATATTATAAGTTCTAATATATTAATAATATTTAATTAGTTTGATCAAGAATTAATTTAGAATTAATTAAGTGATCAAAAGATAACTAATTAAATATATGGGTTGATTATGTAAATCATCCATACTTGTATAGTGGGCTAAGAGGCTCTGTGGATTATCTAGTTGGGTTTCACCCATAGGATGCTCCATGGGAGTTACAAACCCATGGGTCATGGAAATGAAGAGTCATGACACATTAGGGTTTACATGGTGTAACCCTAGATGTGTCAACACTATATAAGGAACCTATTCTCCACCAAAATTGGCTACACATATGAACAAGTGAGGGCTAGGCCAATTTTAGCAAGTGTAAGATTCTCTCAAAGTTTACTCCTTTGCATTTGGTGTTGTGTGAAGCATTTGAGGCATCACACTTGGGGTGCTAGGCTCACAAGGTTTCAAGGATCACAAGCAACAACAAGGTAAGTTATTCTATCTTCCATTCAAGTTAAATATTGTTCCCCATGTATGCTAGATAGGAATATAACCTTGTAATTCAACTTTGCATGATAATTAGACAAACATAGATCCAAGGTTATTAGGGTTGCACGTACACTTAGGAAGTGTTAGAATGCTCAAAACCCATCAATATCTTCCCATTTACCCATGGGTGCAGGCAAAGGTTCTAAACTCCCATACAGTTTCTAATGTTGTGCCTTAACCCTAGCATAAGTTACACACTTGACCACATACTTAGCAACATCGACCTTCATCATCGACCACCAGTAATAGAGTTTTAGATCCCTATACGTTTTTGTACTGCCGGGATAAATCGAGTACATGGTCTTTGAGCTTCTTCCATCAGAACATCTCTTACTCCTCTCGTCTTAGGTACCCAAATCCTATCTTGGAATACCTTCAACCCTTGGTTGTTTGTACCGAATACTAACATTTTGCCCAAACGTTCTTCCTTTCGGTCATTTTTCTCTAAAGCTGCCTCTTGAGCTTTCATTATACTTTCCATAATTGTCAAGACAACTTCAATTCTCAACGCTCCTGGCCTTTTCTTTTCAAGGTTTACCTTCTCACTGAGAGCATCAACAACAACATTTGCTTTACCAGGGTGGTAAAGTATCTCACAGTCGTAGTCCTTGAGTAACTCTAGCCAGAGCCGTTGCCTCATGTTCAATTCCTTCTGATTAAAGCGATATTGGAGACTCTTATGATCAGTGAAAAGTTTACATTTAGTACCATAAAGATAGTGCCTCCATATCTTTAAGGTGAATACTATCGCTGCCAACTCTAGATCCTGAGTGGGGTAGTTCTTTTCATACTCTTTCAATTTCCTCGATGCATACGATATCACTTTATCCCTTTGGGTTAGAACACAACCTAACCCAACTCCAGATGCATTGCTATAAACTGCAAAGTCATCAACTCCTTCAGGCAACGAAAGAATCAGTGCTTCACACAATCTCTTCTTCAACTTCTCAAAGGCTTCCTTATGCTTCTTATTCCAAGCAAAAGTAGCTCCTTTGTGGGTCAGAGCTATTAATGGAGTAGCAATCAAAGAAAAGCCTTGGATAAACCTTCGGTAATATCCAGTGAATCCTAAAAAGCTTCGAATCTCCGTAGGACTTTTTGGTTGTTCCCAATTCATCACAGCTTCAATCTTCACTGGGTCAACCATTATCCCTTCTTGGTTAACCACATGACCCAAAAATTGGACTTCTTGAATCCAAAAATCACATTTGGAGAACTTTGCATATAGCTTCTCCTTCTTTAATACCTCTAACACTTCTCTTAAGTGTTTACCATGCTCCTCCTGTATTTTCGAGTAACTTAGCATGTCATCTATGAACACTATCACAGATTTATCTAGGAATGGTTTACAAACCCTATTCATCAAATCAATGAAAGCTGCTGGGGCATTGGTTAATCCGACCGACATAACCAAAAATTCATAGTGTCCATATCTTGTTCTGAACGCAGTCTTTTCGACATCCTGCTCTCTCACCTTTAGTTGATGGTACCCTAACCTAAGATCGATCTTCGAGAAATAGCTCGAAACTTGCAACTGGTCGAACTGGTCATCGATCCTCGACAATGGGTACTTGTTCTTTATTGTTGCTTTATTCAGCTCTCTGTAATTGATGCACATTCTCATGCTCCCGTCTTTCTTTTTTACAAATAACATAGGGGCTCCCCAGGGTGATGAACTAGGTCGAATGAAACCTATGTCCAATAACTCCTTAAGTTGTGTCTTAAGTTCTTTCATCTCTATTGGTGCTAATCAATACTGTGCTTTTGCTATCGGCATCGTTCCTGGTAACAAGTCGATACGGAATTCTACTTGTCGATCAGGGGGCAATCCGGGAAGATCTTCGGGAAAGACTTCCGGATAATCACACACCACCGGAATATTCAGCACCTCCTTCTTTTCCTTCTTAACATCGATCACGAACGCTAGATATGATGTACATCCCTTGGCCAAACACTTTCTGGGTTTTATTAGGGAAATGATTCTAGAGTTTACTCTGCGTTTGTCTCCATACACCATAAACGACTCTTTCCCTGGCAGGTTTACTTTTACTATCTTCTTTCTACACAATATTTCAGCATCATTGGCACTAAGCCAATCCATTCCTAGAACTATTTCAAAACCATTTAACTCAATAGGCAATAATTCCTCGTGGAACTTATTCCCATCCAAGTCAATGAGGATGTTTTTCATTCGATGGCTAACAGGTACAAACTTGCCACTAGCAATCTCGACTATTATAGCATTAACTAGTCTATCTACTAGCAAAGCTAGTTTTCTACCAAATTCATGCAAAATAAAGGAGTAATTGGCTCCAAAATCAAACAAAATTTGGGCAGGCAATTCATTTTTGATAAAGGTACCTGAAGCGACATCAGCTTCTTCTTTCGCATCTTCGAGTGTCATCTGAAAGGCTCTCTCCTTCGGCTTTGGTGGAAGATTGGGTTTTGACGCGTCCTTCTTCTCCGGGCAATCCCTCAAAATATGCCCTTCTTCATTGCACCCAATACATACGTTCTTATTGAAGGTGCATTCATTGGCATAATGCCTAGGCTTTCCGCATTTGTAACAAATGACTTCCACGTTGCACTTCCCAGCATCTTTCTTCTTACACTTGTCACACCACTTGGCTTCGGCTCCTCCACCGAATTTTCTCAAACCAATCTTCGAGAATTTGTTCTTTTTATTGGAACATGAAGTTCCTTCAAACTTTCTCTTTTTGCCAACTTCAACCTTGCCGGCGGCTCTCCCCTTAATCATATCTTCAACAGACTTGGCAGCCCAGATAACTGCCTCCAAAGTAAGTGCCCAACGTACTGTCACCGCATACTCCCATGGAAGTCTCTTTGCATATCTGTCAATTTTTGCCAGCTCATCTGGGACAATACACAAAGCAAACTCCATTTTGTCTGTGAAGTTATTCGTATATTCGTCAACGGTCATACTCCCCTTCTTCAACATTAGAAATTGGTTTTCTAACTCGAGTACGTTTTAGTCCGAGCAGTACTTGCGCTTGAAGTGCACCAAGAACTTCGACCAAATCAGTTGTAGTGGCTCATTAAGGCTTAGGGTTTTCCCCAAAGTGTTCCACCATCGAGCAGCACTACCCCTAAACTGACGTACTACAAATGTGGTTTATAACTTGCCTTGGCAACCACAAGTTATGAAATCAAATTCCATTTCTGAGATCCAATCCATTACTCCGATAGGATCTTCTTTTCCAGTGAAGGTAGATGGCTTGCAAGTCATAAAGTCTTTATACTTGCACCCATTTCTCTCCACTCTATCTCCGTGGTTATTTCTCCCAACCACAAGCAGAAGGTTCATCCCTGTTGTTCAGCAACATTTGCCTCAATTCCTCTCTTTGTTCAACCATCATGGTCTGAATCATAGCTCGTACTCCAGCCATGGTGATGGGTTAGGTTGCGGCTCCTACTATAGGCACCTGTTCCACCACTTGAGCTTGAGGTTGTTTGTTTCTGTTTAAATTTCCAGCTCCACTCCGAGTTCTTGCCATTGTAATCTATATACTGAATAAGGCGCATTTAGGTCTTTATCCTTGTAAGATATTTCAATTCCCTTATCACTCCAAAACGTTTACATGTTAGTTCTAATCTTGTAATCATACGCTTAGAATCCTACACACACAAGGTTTCCAAATCTGGTCGGCAACAGACCATAGATCCGAACAATTAATGGAATATATGGAAAACATATAGCATTTAGCACATAAAAGCATTTTATGCATCTTTCCTAAAATAAACTATTGCTCGTGTCTTAAATATGGTAGACACTCATCTCACAATCATCACTTAGCATTCTAAGTTTAAGTCTAGAAATCCTATAATTTATTAATTTGCTTAAACTAATGCTCTGATACCAACTGTGACATCCCCTAATTTCTCGACCAAAAAAGACCGATTTAATTTATGCTTTTTAAAATAAAATCAGAGAAATCTTTTTAAAATATGTTGCGGAATTGGTCCCAAAACAAAACTTGATAAAAGTTTATCAAAACCTTTATTTAAGAAATTTATAGTTTCATTTCATATCAAAACCCCGGGTTGTCATGTTTCGATATAGATTAAAAGTATAAACAAGACATTATAAGCCTTACAACAGTTATTTACAACTACTAGCCTATAATCCAAAAATCTCTCATCGTCCTCTGACTATGCTCGGGGTCCACTACCTGTAATCATAAAAATCTGAGTGGGTCAGGCTTAGGATCCTAGTGAGCATATAGGGATTTCAACCCACAATAATAATAATCTTATTAAGTTCACCAATCAACAATAACCCTGATTACCCATTCCCGTTGTCCTCACTTTATGTCCCTAAACACCTATCACAAGGTACCTAGCCTAAGGAATATCATCGGGACGGACACTACTTCTAAGGGGACTCCTCAGCCATACATGTCCTAAAGGCAACCATGAGGGGGATTGGAGTACGCCAATGAACATTTAGTTCATCAACACCTACAAGTTGCGAACTTGCTAGTCTGCCACTAGACTATCTAGAAAGGTTTGTGGTCGTCATCTATACTCCGCTAGATGACAACAACAACAACAACAACATCGAGGCCTCTCACCATTTTAACACACATCAACTATTTCATCTACCCATGTTCTACCCAATATATTTGTACATAAAACACATATATAGTTTAAAACTTCTATAAAACATCTGTTCAACAGTCACCTCAAATAAACACTTAATATAATTACACATAGCATGTATTTTATAGAAAATACTTCATATCTAGGTGTAAGATGAAAGTGACTACACACTCACATGATTTGATGATAATCGGGCAACAATTCGTTGCTTAAAACGATCGTTTCTAATAAAACCGGGAGTTTTATTGAGAAACAGGGCTCTGCAAAGGTTGGGCTTCGAAATTGAAAAAAAAAATTCGGGCTTCTAGGGCACTTCGTGGCGTATTCCGGGGCTTGTAATCGATACCGGGGCTTTGGGGGATGTTAAGATGAAAGAAATATGGGTTTAGGGGCTAAAAGTCACAACTTTCCAAAATATAATCGGGAGGTCTCGCACCCTCCTATTTATAGGGGTGAGGCTTCTGATCGGACGGCTGGAAAGAAGCCACGCGGCAACAGATCCGAAGGGGGCAGGTAGCTCGCACGTGGGCTGCGCATGTGAGGGGCTTGCTGGCAGCTCCTAATTGGACCGAGGTCTAGTCCGAACTAGGGGGTCCGTGGCACCATGCGAAACTCGGATGCACAAGGGAAGGGGCACGCGTGTTCCATTATATAGTACTCTCTTGCGAACTAACTATATGATGCAGGAAGCGACTGAAGAACCCAGTCAACAGCCAACTCACCTGAAATCTTGACACCCAACATCCTTAACCTGTCAATGTGTGACTTCTTCTCTAAGACATGTGCACACACAGGTTTCCCATCTTCGTGTTTACTTGCCAAAAGGGCTTGAGTTAGCTTAAACTTTTCAAGCCTTCGAACTTGTGGGCCAGGGAGAATAATTGGACGAGGTGGAGGAAGTGAAGCATGATCTTCAGTTCCTCGATCATATCGTGGAATATCATCTTCATTTAGAAAACTTTTTCCGTGGGATTTGGGACGACCGTAGTTAGATTCAGACATCTACAAAACAGGAGAAATTCAAGTTAGTTGATAAGAATCCGTGATGTAACACCCAAATGAGACATCAAGGCTAGGATCCAACACAATACTCTACAACCTAGAAGAGGGATGCCGTAATCTAGTTGTAAGATATTTGAAGGTAGGTAAATGGCGATTTACCAATTTCCACCATGAAAAACGAAAAATTAAATTTAAGTTTTAAATGAATTGAAACTCCTAGATCTTTCGAGATTCATTGAAAATTTCAATGGCATGTTTAATCTCGATTATGCCCTTCATTTATGACTGGGATGCCGAGGGTCACAAATAAGGTGTTAATAACCATGCGAATGTACATGGTGCACTCAATGCTACTATCACCTAATCAATGTGCCGGTTAGCCACAAACGCTCCATCGATCTAGGATAAACATCGAGTCACCCTTCGCTACCAATGCCAAACCTAAATAAGTGTGCCGGTTCACCACACACGCTTCACTAACGTCTCAGCAAGGGTACAAAGTGTCATTCCAAGGATTAGCATACAATTTCACATTTTGCCTAAAGTAACTATGATTTTGGAATTTGAAAAACATTTAGTTACTTTGTACTTCATTATACTTATAATTGAAGGTTTCTGTCCTATCCTACCCGTTCGGCTAACGACCCTCCACAAGGCAAGAGTACGGTGGGTAAGAGTAGATACCCATTCAATCTCTGTTTTATAGGCAATTTCTGTAAACACCCCTTATAGACCAGCTTCGTGAATGAGGCCTACTAACGGTAAGACTGACTCTTTACTCATATATATATATATATATATATATATATATATATATATATATATATATATATATATATATATAATATTAGACTTTTAATGTTACATATATATAGTATAAGGTGTATTTTACACTTTTAAAATACTAGGTGCTTTTATTAACTTTCTCTTTTAATTAAACTTTTAATTAGCTTAACAAAACCATGTGGGTGTAATTTGAACTTTTCAAAATACAGGGGTTTTAGAATTTAAATATTACATAATTATACTATTAATCAAAATTTTAAATTCCAAAACTTGAGGGCTAGTTTTGAAACATTTCAAAACATTAGGATTTAGAATTTAAGTATTTCAAAATTAAACTTTTAATAAAAAATTTAAATTCTAAAACTTGAGGAAAAGTTTTGAAACTTTTCAAAACATTTGGGTTTAACTATTTAAATTTCAAAGAACAAAACTTTTAAGTTCAAAATTAAACTATAAAACTTAAGGGTAAATTTCAAAGAACAAAACTTTTAAGTTCAAAATTAAACTATAAAACTTAAGGGGAGTAATTTGAAACTATTCAAATAAGGCAATTATCTAATTTTGACCGAGTCAAATATCTTGTAGGATAATTCATCAAATAACTCAAATAATTAAACATAATCTTATAAGGTAACAAATATTTGATTAAATGGTAATTATCTACTATTTTGGTAAGGATATTCACCCAAAATCAATAAAAATCGGATTTTATGAATTAAAAATGTTTATGGTAAGTAACCCAAGTCAAAACAGCAAGAAAATCGCCAAAAAAAACGCTGCCAGACCCTTGGACTCACCGAGTCAGAGACTGGACTCGCCGAGTCAGTCAAGCAGAAGGGCAAAAATCGATTTTTTTCAACCATTAAACTATCAAATAAGCATCAATTCATTAACAAACAACCCTAGGCTCTGATACCACTGATGGGTTTCAAGCAATACATCATTCCTATGGTGTACATGCAACCCCTAATAGCTTTTGGATCTAGTTTGTCTAATGAACATGCAATTGAATATCCAAAGGTATAAACCCTAGATCTATCATATAAGAACTGAAATAAGGGTTTAGTAATAATCTTCGGTTGTTATATAGCAATAACAATCTAATCTTTGGCTTTAGAAAGCTTAGTGCCTCAAGTGTTGCACCTCTAATGGAGTCACAAACACCACTAAGCAACAAGATGAAAAAGAGAAGAGAAAAGAGGCTCCAAAATGTCCAGGAAACCCTAATCCAAGTGTTAGCCATGTTTTTGGTGCCCAAGGGTTCCTTATATACTTAGGCTATTAGGGTTATCCAACAAGGAAACCCTAATTTGACTGCTTAAGTCCTAAGCAGCCCATGGACCCCTTCTGGAACATGCCTTGGATGATTTCTAATGGGCTTCCCCATAGAATTCGTCCAATCAATTATTCCAAGGTGATCTATAACCCAAATGCAATTATCCTATAATTACAATTCAAGTCCCCTAAGTTTAATTAATCTCTTTTAGCCACATAATTAATTCTTGACTAATATTAATTAAACAATATGATTTCTCCTTTAATATATTACTCTCATAATATATTAATAAATCATCAAGTCCCCTAAGTTTAATTAATCTCTTTTAGCCACATAATTAATTCTTGACTAATATTAATTAAACAATATGATTTCTCCTTTAATATATTACTCTCATAATATATTAATAAATCATAATTAAACCTTTCTCTCCTTAATTCATGCTACATATTGTTATGGTGAAGGCAACCCAAAAGGACCATGCTCATAATTGGGTCAAGTACATACCAAAATAGTTATGGACTTAGACACTAATCCAACAGTTGCTAGGGTCGAAAATCACTTCATCTCTTTGCACTGCTTCGTCAAAAACCGAACATCAAGCAAAAAAAGGTGAGTTCATAACACTTGTTTTCGATTTTCATATGATTTTGGGGCAGAATGCAAGTAAAATGTGTAGATTTATGTGTTATATGCACGTTTTGTGTGAATTCTTAGTTTGTTTGGTAATCATGTGTTAGATCTTAGCAAATCTCAAAATTTTAAGTATTATTTATCAAAGATCTATGAACTATGACATTATATACATTACATTATCAAGCCAAAAGTGATTACATGTTTAAGAAACAAAAGAATTCAACAAAAACCTTGTTAAAGGTCAAAATTGTCAAGAAAACAAAAGATAAGGGTAAAAAGTGAAATTTATGTTTTTATAAGGGCCAAACAGGTCCTACATGTATAAAAAGGTATTTTTATGCTAAACATACTTTAAAAAGGGCCAAAAATGAAAATTTAAGCTTAATGGGCCAAAACTTTTGGGCCTCACGGTTTTGGGCCCAATTTGCGAAAAAAAATGAAGTTTTGGGGTTAAAAATGTTATTTGGCCAAAGTTTGAGTCATGAATGTAAATAAACCAAATTTAGAGGTGAAAATAACATTTATTTTCAAATTGGACCAAAAATGTAAGGTTTTCCAAAATTGGGCCAAAAGTGTACACTTTTACAAACAAGGGGCTGAAAATGTATTTTCTACAAAACAGGGTTCTAAATGTAAAAATATAACATTTTGGGTTAAAACCGTAAATTTATAGACATCTGGGACAAAATTGCAAACATTTATAAATTATGGACTTTACAAAACTTTGGGCCTAATTTCAAAATTTGAGGATTATTGGCCAAAAATGTTGTTTTTACAAAAAGATGATTTTTATCATCAATCTATTGAACTTCGAGCTAAAAAAAACAATAGATTAAAACAAAACGGACAAAATACAACAATAACTATTTATTAGGCCTAATATACACGTTACTTGGCCATTGGACCCTAAGGGCCCAATTAAGTGTATATTGAGCCCAATGTCTTCCATGACGTGTTTATTAGGTGTTGCAACCCACTTACATGTTAATTTGGTCCTAAGTTATGGATTACATGTTTATTGGGCTTTTGTGGCCCATTTACATGCCTATTGGGCCTAAATTACCTTCTTACATGTTATTGGGCATTTGTGGTCTAATTACATGCTAATAGGGCTTAGAATGGAAATTTCACATGTTAGTAGATCGTAACTATACCTTTGCGAAATCATTAAACTTCGTATACTTATATATGTACCTTTCAAATACAAAACATACTACATATACGTAAACATTAAACATAGTACAAAAAGGGGGGTTGAGAATCTAGTGAGACATGTCGGTTGGCACCTCTGAGTGTACAATCGTAGCCTGTAGTTATAATCAGAGTTTCCTGGTAGGAAAGTGGGAGTTTGTGTATAGACGGGCTACCTAGTCATTATCATGCATGGTTATAACGGCTCATATAGGGATTTGATACCAAAAGATTATCCTTTTGAATATAAACTCTTTAATTGTGTCAATGCAAAACGACTTACTTAACGATACAACAATCTAGACGTTGTTATAGAACATAAAATATCAGATTTTATGGAGAAATTATTCATATACATTTATCATTTATTCAAAATATAATGAATCTAATCTACACTCGTATAAGTTATAACTATGAAAATTCACACATGCATTTATACTTGATTTTCACATCATTTTCAGAAATGTTACAGAAAATATCAGATTTTCTTGGTTTTTATGAAAGATACAAAGACTTTTACTCCAACATGCTTATGAACTCACCAACATTATATATGTTGACCGTTTTCATAATAACTTGTATTCTCAGGTAATCGTTAAGCCGGAAGATTTGCAAGTGTGTATGGTTTTGTTTATGTAATAGCATTTATCGTACTTTTAACAATTTGAACTTATGTATTTTAACAATGTACTTGATGTGAACAATGCTAGTTGTATTATGTAATATTGGTGATGATCGTGTTATGATTCATGTATATTCATGGTGATGATTATTCAATTGTTAGTCACACGAGCCCCCGAATGTTTCCGCCGTCTGGTTCGGGGTGTGACAGGTTGGTATCAGAGCAATGTTTATAGTGAACTAGCATATCTAACGATACATGATATGCAACTATAAACACAATGGGACTAAATAACTCTGAACACAATAAAAATTTCACACGTATGTGCGCATATTAGGATAATAACCTAACAATATTTAACAAAAGCTTCTGGAGGAAATTGAACACTATGACTAAACCTGGGCAGTTATGTAGTTATATTAGGGATAAATATAGCCTGGTCAACTATATTTATTCAGAATATGACCAACATGTGTTCGGGAGTAATCACAGCGGGAAATGAATCCAAAAGCCTACCCCAGTCTCCAATAACTCTAGGGAACCCAAACACAAATAATTAAAAATACTATAAGAATAATCAAAACATGACTTGTTCCCGCGCCCCCATGCAGTCACCATGGATGATGATCAGGAAGGGGTACACTTCTACCAAGCGCTAGTGGCTCAAGGAGGGCTTGAGGAGGATCTTTAGGGGGCAAAAGGGGGAGTCGATGATGTTGGACCTGATGAGTACACCGATACCATCTATGAGTTTGAGGGAGCTGACGAAGACATGGAGGAAGATAGGGACGTGAATGAGGCCCATGTCGAACCACCTACCGATGAGGCACCCCAGGACCACCCTTCGGGGAGGATCGTTCTCTGGAAGAAGAGGTCGCCACACTTCGGCAACAGCTATTCACTATGGAGGCACAAGCCGTACAAGCTGAGCAGGAAGACGATGAGGCCATCAGAGAAATGACCGAGATGGCTTAGTTGTTGGCGCTACATTTTGGGAAATGATTTTGCTACCATATTTACTTCTCCATATGATTAGGATTAGTAGCGTATCTTATTAGTACTAGGATTCGCTTAGGCGTACTATGTTATGTACTATCGACTCTATGTTTAAGTGAATACACTACTCATAGGGTCGTCATGCTGCCAGATTTTATATACTGTACGCCTTTTGGCAAATTTTCATGTATCAAAACTATTCGTATTAATGAAAATGCTTTATGTTTTATCATGACGTTGTTATCTGCTATGTGTTTTACTTCCTTGTTTTATGTCAATGTGTGTAATTACTGAAGTACATGCTATACCCCTAGATTATAGGATCACAACTCGCAAAAACCATAGGCACTCAACATATTTTCGTTCCATGACAGAAAGATGCCTCAAAGACCCAACCATGGAAACAATGCAACACCAACCCCACCGAAAATAAACTCGGTTGTATTCCAGGCAGCAGTGTCCGCTGCGGTCACTGAGGCACTTGCACAGATTCGCAATGGAAACAACAGAGAAGGCAACGGGCAGGGAGCTAGAAGCACAAATCAAGGGACAAACCACGGAGCCGCATGACCATGCACCTACAAGGATTTCACCAACACCAAACCTCGGACCTTTAATGGGACAGGAGGTGTCATAGCCCTAAAGAGATGGATTGAGAAAGTAGAGTCTGTTTCGAAATCTGTGGATGTCCGAATGAGTGTAAGGTCAAGTTCGTAGCCTGCACGTTCATTGACCAAGCTCTCTCCCGGTGGAATGGCCACGTAGAGGCCATAACACCCCCAATGGTGAACGTGATGCCCTGGGAAGAGCTTAAGGAGATGATGTTGGCAGAATATTGTCCTAGAGGTGAGATTTAGAAGATGGAACAAGAGTTATGGAACCTCACGGTCCAAAACTCCAATATGGATGCATACATATCCCAATTTAGTGAGTTATCTCTTCTGTGTCCCAGAATGATCACCTCAGAAGAGAATAAGATTGAAAGGTTTATCTGGGGACTAACTGAACCTATCCAAGGGAATGTCATTGCGGCAAACCCTAAAATGTTTGATAGTACCAAGAGACTAGCCAAGAAACTGTACGATCATGGCAATAAGAAGGGTGCCAAGACAGTGGTAGCGGAGGTTAAAAAGGAAGAAGAGAATAAGAAGGGGAAGAACAACAAGAGAAAAGAAAAGCAAAACTCGGAATCATCTAAGAAGCAACAAGCAGTGTATGTCCATGCTGCAACACAAGCTACTGCCACACAACATGCTCCAGCCTTATCCACACCAAATGCTTCCAAGCAGTACTCGGGAAATCTCCCCAACCATCATGGGGAGTGTAGAGAGATGAGTTGCACAAGGTGCAATCGGAAAGGCCATACAACGAACTATTGTAGGATTCAGATTCAACAGAACCAGATGACAAACAACAACAACAACAACAACAACAATATCGGAGCTAGCTATACCTATTATAGATGTGGGAAAACTGGGCATATCAGGTGAAACTTCCCCAACGCGAACAATCAATGGACAGGAGCAGTAGGGAGAGTACTGACAATGGGTTAGGGTGAAGCTGTGCATGACCCAACCATTGTCACTGGTACGTTCCTACTTAACAACTTGTATGCATGCATCTTATTTGATAGCAGAGCGAAGCGAAGTTTTGTGAGTAATAAGTTCAAATACTTACTAAAATAACAACCCCAAAAGCTTAATGAAGCCTTCACGATGGACATGGCTAATGGGAAGACTGAATCAACTAAGGATATCTATGTAGGGTGTACACTAACTCTAAACAATCACACCTTCCAAATAAGCTTAATGCCTATAAATATTAGGAGTTTTGATGTGATCATCGACATGGATTAGTTAAGCCCCCATCATGCCGATATTATGTGTCATGAGAAGGCCGTTCGCCTTCATCTTCCTAACAACGAAACCCTAATAATCTAAGGAGATAAACCCGGCATAAACCTTCGCCTTATATCGAGTATCAGGGCACAAAGGTGTCTACAAAAGAAGAGCTACGCATTCTTTGCTCACGTGGTGGATAAAACCAAAGAGAAAGCGAGCATTCACAACATCCCAATGGCATGTGATTTCCCGGATGTGTTTCCAGAAGATCTTCCGGGAATACCCCCATAACGATAAATCAAATTCCGAATCGACCTAGTGCCTGGAGCCACTCCAATCGCCAAATCACCTTATAGGTTGACTCTTGCAGAAATGCAAAAATTATCAAGCCAACTGAGCGAACTCCTGAATAAAGGATTTATTAGACCCAACTTCTCACCGTGGGGAGCTCAGGTTCTTTCAATTAAAAAGAAAGACGGATCCTTCAGGATGTGCTTTGACTATAGGGAGTTAAATAAGCTCACCACCAAAAACCAGTATCCACTTACACGAATCGATGATCTATTTGACCAGCTCCAAGGAGCTAGTTACTTTTCTAAGATAGATATGAGATCCGGTTATCATCAACTCAAAGTCCGAGAAGAAGACATTCCTAAGATTGCTTTCCAAACTTGTTACAGTCATTACGAATTTGTCGTGATGCCTTTCGGTCTAACAAATTTCCCCGTTGCATTTATGGACCTCATGAATCGAGTCTGCCGCCCATTCCTTGATAAATTCGTAATCGTTTTCATCAATGATATTCTCGTGTACTCTCGAAGTGAAGAAGATTATAGCCAACACCTCCGACAGATTTTAGAAACCTTACAGGCTGAAAAACTGTATGCAAAACTCTCCAAGTGAGAATTTTGGCTCTGCAGTGTAAATTTTCTGGGCCATGTAGTCAGTCAAGAAGGAATACACGTGGACCCCTCCAAGATCAAAGCAATCGAAAGCTGGGCAATTCCGGCAACACAAACGAAAATTCGCCAATTCTTGGGTCTCGCTGGCTACTATCGAAGATTCATTCAGAACTTCTCCAAGATAGCCAAACCCCTCACCACATTGACTTAGAAAGGCGTACCTTTCAACTGGACTGAGAAGAAAGAAACTGCCTTCCAAATCTTGAAGCAAGCCCTCTATAGTGCTCCAGTGCTATCCTTACCGGAGGGAACCGAGGACTTCATAGTTTACTATGATGCTTTGAATCAGGGTTTAGGTTTTGTCCTTAAGCAACTTGGGAAGGTAATTGCTTACGCATCCAAACAACTGAAAATGCATGATGTAAATTACACCACGCATGATCTCGAACTGGGGTCAGTGGTCTTCTCCTTAAAGATTTGGAGGCACTACCTATATGGTACCAAGTGCACCATCTTTACAGACCACAAGAGACTCCAACACATTCTAAATCAAAAGGAACTAAACATGAGGCAATAGAGATGGGTTGAAGTGTTAAATGATTATGAGTGTGAAATCAAATACCATCCAGGCAAGGCTAACGTAGTAGTTGATGCCTTGAGCCGAAATGAGTATTCAAGTCGTCGTGTGAAGACCTTGTCAATCACCATCCAATCTAATCTAGCCTTACAGATCAAGGAAGCCCGGTTAGACGTATTGAAGCCAGATAATGTCGCCAGTGAATCGCTACGAGGAATGGAGAAGGAGCTCGAAGTCAAAGACGACGGAACCTACTACTTCATGAATAGAATTTGGATTCCTAAAATTGGGGGATTTAGCGAGGTAGTCATACATGAAGCCCACAAGACGCGATATTCTATTCATCTGGGGTCAGACAAAATGTATTTAGATATCAAGCAACAATATTGGTGGACTAATATGAAGGCAGAGATAGACACTTTGTGGGCAAGTGTCTTACTTGTGCCAAGGTGAAAGTGGAATACCAAAAGCCCTCGGGACTGCTACAACAACCAGTGATACCCGAGTGGAAATGGTAAAGGATTACTATGGACTTCGTGACCAAATTTCCAATGACAGCAAATGGACTAGATGTTGTCTGGGTAATTGTCGATAGATTAACAAAATCCGCTCATTTCCTGCCAATAAAAGAGTCCTACAAGATGGCAAAGCTGACTCGAATCTACCTCAAGGAAGTTGTGAGACTCCATGGAGTGCCAGTATCTATTATCTCGGATCGAGATAGCAGATTTACTTCAAGATTCTGGCAATCTCTTTAGAAGGCAATGGGAACAGAGCTGGATATGAGCACCGCCTACCACCCACAGACGGATGGTCAGAGTGAGCGTACCATCTAGACACTCAAGGATATGCTCCGAGCTTGCGTGATTGACTTCGGCAAATCATGGGATGCCCATTTGCCTCTGATCAAATTCTCTTATAGCAACAGTTACCATACGAGCATCAAGGTTGCTCCGTTCGAGGCTCTCTATGGTCGTAAATGTAGATCGCCCCTAAGTTGGGTTGAGGTGGGTGACATGCAACTGGCAAAAGGGAAATCGTCAGCCAGTGGTCTTACAGGACCCGAAATCTTTTGTGAAACAAATGAGAAGATAGTCCAAATCAAAGCTCGACTTCATGCATCGCGAGACCGACATAAGACCTATGCTGACAAGCGGCGAAAGCCACTAGAATTTCAAGTCGGGGATCGTGTGCTATTAAAGGTCTCTCTATGGAAAGGAATGATACGATTTGGGAAGAGAGGAAAATTGAACCCGCGGTACATTGGACCGTTCGAGATTCTTGCCCAGATTGGTCCAGTGGCTTATAAGCTACAGCTACTCGCCGAGCTTACCAACGTACACCTGGTGTTCCATGTCTCGAATCTGAAAAAGTGTCTATCAGATGAAACCCTTGTCATCCCGTTGGAAAATATTGAGTTAAACGAAAACCTCTTGTTCGTCGAAGAACCAGTGGAGGTTATGGATAGGGAGGTGAGTCCCATTCACTTATTGTAAAACATGTACTATAAGTAAATCTCACTCAATGTTCATTTAGATTCATCAATTATGTTCATCAAAGAGTCTGAAAACCCTAAGAATCCCGGTTTAGGTCCATACTGGACTAAGAGTTCCTTATTGGGCCTAATGGACCAATAAGCACCCAATTCAACTTTATTGGACTTAGAAGCCCTAATTGGATCCTAATTGGACCTAATTCATAAATCTAAAATATTTTGGACCATTTGGGTCTAGAATGATTCATTCTAACCATAATGGGCCTTATTGGGGCATAGCTTATCCAATTAACCTTAGTGAGCCATAAGCCTATTCTTTTATTCTATTTGGGCCGTGAATGCTTCCAAAAGCCCAATGGGCCGAAATTTTTTATGTTTAGGATCCAAATATCCAAACTAAAGTTAATAGGACCAAGCTACTCCACCCTTTCTTCTTGGCCCAAAATCTCGGCCCATGTATAAACAAATAAAAAAGGAAAATAAGAGAATTGGGGGGGTTGACTTTGGAGGTGCCACCTCCATTTTGTTCATCATATATCCATGCAAAGACCCCCATACATCCAAGCTAGTCACCTCACCAGTTCTCTCCCCTCTCCTTTTCTACTCTCGGTTGA
The DNA here is from genome assembly GCF_052625555.1 of Lactuca saligna. NCBI lineage: Eukaryota > Viridiplantae > Streptophyta > Magnoliopsida > Asterales > Asteraceae > Lactuca > Lactuca saligna. Next base: position 171,411,053 of record NC_136417.1, on the reverse strand, counting down.
GAGCCAAAACACACACACACTTGAAAATTCTCACCAAACCTCTCAAAATCATCCTCATCCTTCCTCCAAGATCTCAAAATTTTTCTAGGGTTCTAAGGATTCTTCTTGAAGCCATTCAAATCTTTGGTAAGTTATTGTTAACCACAAGTATCTTCTTTCATCTTAATATGAAAAACTCCTTCTTACATGGTTTTTATTCCATGATCACACCTTAGAAGCTCCATAAGTTCGAGATCTACTCAAGGGAGTTGCTAGGGCCAAAAATCACTTCATCGCTTTCTACTTCTTCTTCAAAAACCGAACATCAAGAAAAAAGGTGAGTTCATACACCTATGTTATTGGTTTTCAAATGATTTTGGGGGAGAATGCAAGTAAAATGTGTAGATCTATGTGGTATATGCATGTTTTGTGTGAATTCTTAGTTTGTTTGGTAATAATGTGTTAGATCTTAGCAAATATCGAAATTTTAAGTATTATTTATCAAAGATCTATGAACTATGACATTATATATATATTACATTATCAAGCCAAAAGTGATTACATGTTTAAGAAACAAAAGAATTCAATAAAAACCTTGTTAAAGGTCAAAATTGTCAAGAAAACAAAAGATTAGGGTAAAAAGTGAAATTTATGTTTTTATAAGGGCCAAACAGGTCCTACATGTATAAAAAGGTATTTTTATGCTAAACATACTTTAAAAAGGGCCAAAAATGCAAATTTAAGCTTAATGGGCCAAAACTTTTGGGCCTCACGGTTTTGGGCCCAATTTGCAAAAAAAAAATGAAGTTTTGGGGTTAAAAATGTTATTTGGAAAAAATTTTGAGTCATAAATGTAAATAAACCAAATTTAGAGGTCAAAATAACATTTATTTTCAAATTGGACCAAAAATGTAAGGTTTTCCAAAATTGGGCCGAAAGTGTAAACTTTTACAAACAAAGGGCTGAAACTGTATTTTCTGCAAAACAGGGTTCTAAATGTAAAAATATAACATTTTGGGTTAAAACCATAAATTTATAGACAACTGGTACAAAATTACAAACTTTTATAAATTATGGACTAAAGGGCCATTTTTACAAAACTTTGGGCCTAATTTAAAATTTTGAGGATTATTGGCCAAACACGTCATTTTTACAAAAATATGATTTTTATCATCAATCTATTAAACTTCGAGCTAAAACAAACAATGGAATAATACAAAATGAATGAAATACATCAACAATTATTTATTGGGCCTAATATACACGTTACTTGGCCATTGGACCCTAAGGGCCCAATTAAGTGTATATTGAGCCCAATGTGTTCCATGACGTGTTTATTGGGTCTTGTGACCCAGTTACATGTTAATTTGGGCCTAAGTTATGGACTACATGTTTATTGGGCTTTTTTGGCCCATTTGCATGCCTATTGGGCCTAAATTAGCCTCTTACATGTTATTGGGCCTTTGTGATCTAATCACATGCTAATAGGGCTTGTTAGTAGGCCGTAACTATACCTTTGTGAAATCATTAAACGTCATATACTTATACATGTACCGTTCGAATACAAAACATACAACATATACGTAAACATTAAACATACTACAAAAAGGGGGTTGAGAATCTAGTAAGACATGTTGGTTGGCACCTCTGAGTGTTCAATCGTAACCTATAGTTATAATCATAGTTTCTTGGTAGGAAAGCGGGAGTTTGTGTATAGATCTATACGGGGTGATCCCCCACGCCTTAGTTGTTCGTTACAGCTAGACTAGGCCAGTCTAGGGCGACAAAATCCTTAGCAAGACCGACATTTGGAAAAATACCAAGATAGGTGACCTAGTGATTATCATGCATGGTTATAACGGCTCATATAGGGATTCGATACCAAAAGATTAACCTTTTGAAGTTAAACTCTTTAATTGTGTCAATGCAAAACGACTTACTTAACGATACAAGAATATAGACGTTGTTATAAAACAGAAAATATCGGATTTTCTGGGGAAATTATTCATATACATTTATCATTTATTCAAAATACATTGAATCTAATCTATACTCATATAAGTTATAACTATGAAAATTCACACATGCTTTATACTTGATTTTCACATCATTTTTAGACATTTTACAAAAAATATCGGATTTTCTGGGTTTTTATGAAAGATACTAAGACTTTTACTCAAACATACTTATGAACTCACCAACATTATATATGTTGACCGTTTTCAAAATAACTCGTATTCTCAGGTAATCGTTTGGCTATGCTAGCTTGAATAAGATGCGTGGGGGTGGCCCGTTTGGTTACGCTAGCTTGGGTGAAACCCGTGAGCGAGGCTCGTTTGGCTATGCTAGTTGGAGTGAGAACCGTGGGTAAGGCCCGATTGGTTATGTTATATTGGATGAGCAGACCTTTTGGACATTTGGAGTTTTGCTTAGGGCATGTGGTACTGGTGGTAAGTCCATAGGCTAGTAATGGAACCTTGGCAAGATAAACATGATCTGCATTGTTAAGAATTGAGCGGAATAAATGGTGTCACGGTGTGTCGTGAATCTGTATTGTATAACTCATGAGGGTGGGACCCGATAGTGACTGGTAGGGTTTGGACACTAGAGCAAGTTTGGAATAGGGAAGACCAACGATCATCGGATTGGATCTCTGTAACAGATAGGCTAGGGTAGCCTTTATCAGTTACACTCTTGGACGGAGTCTTTATGTGCGACAGTGTGTGAGTTTCTTAGTATCAATAAACTGGTAAAGATTCTACATTGCAGTTTATTAAAGGACCAACATGGAATTAGGGGATCTCTGATAGATCGAATATGCGAATTCTTGGTTATCAGGATGTGAGTTATGTATTGGTGTGGCACCAATGGTAGATGTGGTGAGAGTGACCCTTGTTTAAGGTTCAAGGTTAGCGGCATCGGAGAGCGGTTAGGGATTATGTTTTTCTAGTTATCGATAAGATGATTAAGGGTCAGAAAGATTTGTTTCGGTTAGGGTTGCGAATTGGAGTTATTATTGATGTGGTATAGGATGGTTCTGTCTACCTGGGAGTCAGAAATGGTATAGGTTTTTTTAGTTTTCGGGCATTACAGTTGGATCGTCTTTTGGTAGTTGAGGGCAGAGTGTTAAGGTTCATTCTTCATCAGGGTATGTGATCTTTGCTAAGATTGGGGTTGATAAAAGTGTTGGAAGGCTATCGTCTATATATGATGACTTCTAAGTCCTAATCGAAGTTTAGGAAGTTATGGTGTGGTCGTCTAGTGTGTCAGAGTAAGTTATAAGGAATGATTTCGAGGAATAAATATAATTTAAGTGGGGGAGAGTTGTAATCCCCATTTTCCAAGATGGACTGGTTTATGGCATTATAGAGTCAAAAGCTTGGTCTTTAGGGAAACCCAGGTGTCACGACGTGACCATTGAGAGGTCACGATGTAGCCATTAAAAGGTCACAATGTGACAAGCCAAAAGTGTAGAACGCGTATCGGTATTGTGCTCATGACATGACATATAGATGGTCACAACGTGAGGAAGGCTACAACCAAAGCCCATGATATTTTAGGGTTTCCTTTGTATTTAAACCCCATTATCTTGATTTTAGGGTTCTTTATCAGCCCCCATCACCCTCAAACCTTAGAAAACCTTAACCATAATCCCACTTGGTGGTTATTGGCTCATTTTGGTGCTTTAGGTAGTTTGAAAAGGAAGAAGAAGAATTCTAGAGTGTTGATCCAACAAGGAAACCTCATCATCTTCAACTTGTATACATTCTAGACCTTTGTAAGATCCAAGATTCAACCTTATGCTCCTAAGTTTCTAGATGAGCTGGGTTGATATTATGGGCGGCTGGCTTTGACTTTGACAGTTTACTTGATGACTCGGGTTGATTTTGGTCACGATTGTTGGAATTGATGGTTTTCTTAGATTACTATAAAAATGCTCAAACATAAAATCACTTAACAATTAAGATTGGGCGGATGCAACCTAATTGGATCTATGTCTACACATTAAAGCAACATACTTTGAATAAGTATCCAAAGGATTTTTGTGGGTAGCCAGGTAAAATACATCTCTCTTGGCTCTATGTTTGAGTTTGCCATGAGTCTTTCATCTTATGATAGCTTCACAACCCCATGCCTTGACATGTGCGAGCGAGGGTACTTTCCTTGTCTACATCTCATGACGTGTTGTGACAACCTTCTTAGTTGGAACAAGATTTAGGATATGAGCAGTTTTTACTAAAGCATATCCATAGAAATTATTGGAACAGAAGATCGATTCGTCATGGAATGAACAATATCAAGTAGGGTTGGATTACTCCTATCAACCACACCATTAAGTTGTGGCGTTCTGGGAGGAGTCAATTGTGAAACAATTCCACATTTCTTGAGACAGTCGTGGAACTCAATACTAAGACAATATCCACCTCTGTCAGATTGAAGCATCTGTATCATCCTATCTAAATGATTCTCAACCTCGTGCTTAATCTCTTTGAACTTTTCAAAGATTTTTATTTATGTTTGATTAAGTAGATATAACCATATCTACTATAATCATCCGTTAATATCACGTAGTATTGATTTGCATCCCTTGTAGCAAGTCTAAGGGAACCACATACATCAGTATGTATGAGATTCAACAATCCTTCACCTCTTTCACATGTTCCAGTGAAAGGCGATTTTGTCGTCTTGCCCAAAAGACAAGACTCACATTCGTCATCTGATCTAAGGTCATATTATTCCAACACTCCATTTAGGATTTGGGAGATGTGTTTCTTGTTAATGTTCCCAAGATGACAATGCCACAAGCATGCTTTGTCTACACTATTAGAAGAATCAATATGAAATACACTATTGCCTAAGCAATCAACACATACCACAGTTTCATAAAAACCGTTACAAGGTAAAACTTAAAACATAAAGACACCTTTCTATATACCATAATTGAACCATTTTCACATTGTCTTAACAAATGCATGAAATGAAATAATGTTTCGTGTCATTTCCGAAGAATAGCAGTAATTAATCAAATCTATTCCAACAGCACTAGAAGCCCCCTACGTCCCAATCTTGGTGACAGGTGAAGAACGCCTATTCCCTATAACTAGGTTGAGCTTCCCAACTCTATTTCCTCACTTCCGATTAGACCCTACAATTAGAGCAAATGTGAAAAGCACATCTCGTATCAAGGACCCAAGAATGAGAAGGTTCCCTCATTCAAAACTTGAAGGTACTTTGGGAAGCTTCTTCTCCAATGCCCTTTCTTGCCACAATGGAAGCAAGTGGTCTCCTTTGGGTCACTAATAGTTGGAACATCAAAGTTGGGCTTTTCCTTTGACCCATTGCCATATGATCGAACATGGGCCTTGCCCTTCCAATTTGATTGAGAATAGGCGTTCTTCTCCTTTCGTCTATTCAACCCAATGGCCAGTACAAGAGAACTTGTAGCGGAAGGGACATGATTTTTCTTCATCCCTGATTCAGCAATTTGCAATAAGTTGTGGAGTTGGGTCAATGTCATTTCCGTGTTTTTCAAATGATAAGTCAGTATGAACTGATCATAACTAGGAGTCAGGGAATTTAGGACCATCTTAATGTCCAACTCCTTGTCAAACGACACATTGATCTTTTCTAGCCGCTCTACCTATCTCCGCATTCTTTGCATGTGAGCGCAAATAGATTTTCCTTCCTTCAACTTGCATGCCATAAGAGACTTGACCATTGCATAATGTTCTTGCCTAGACTTTTTGTGAAACTTTTTAGCAAGGTCAAGGCACATCTCATAGGGCTAGTAGTCCTCATAGAACTTCTAGAGTTCTAGCGTGATGGTGGCAAGCATGATGCAAACAACATTGTGTTGGATATAGTGTCTAAGTCCATAACTATATTTGGTATGTACTTGACCCTATCCGGCATGGTCTATTTGGGTTGCACTTCACCCGAACAATTTGTGGATAATCTTTTGAGAATAGTACAAGTTATGATTTATTAATATATTATAAGTTCTAATATATTAATATAAGATCATATTATTTAATTAGTAATGCTTATTTGGAATGGGCTAGGCTTGCATGGAAAAGTCCATGGATACTCCATGGAGCTTTAACCCATGGATCTCATGGAAATGAAGAGACATGGGTATTAGGGTTTACATGGATGTAACCCTAATCCACCACACTATATAAAGGAGGCTTTGGTTCTTGAAATCACACGAGTTGACACTTGTTGAGGTGAGGGCCGATTTCAAGATAGTAGTGACTATTATCTCAAATTCCAAGTTTGTGGTGATTTGTGATTTCCATTTGAGGCATCCACACTATTGGTGCTAGGCTCTAAAACTCCAAGCAATCAACTACTACTACAAGGTAAGTATTTCTACTAACTTCATTTGATTCATGTTCCCCATGCCATGCTAGTTAGGATATGAACCTTGGAAAATTAATTATTTGCATGTATCTTAGACAAACATAGATCCAAGGTTTATTAGGGTTGCATATACACTTAGGAAGTGTTAGAATGCTCAAAACCCATCAGTGGTATCAGAGCCTAAGCTTGTTTGTTTGATACTTGATGCAATATATTGGAAAAAGTCGAAAAACTTGCTGTCTGCCTGATGAACTTGCCGAGTCCATGGGGGGACTCGCCGAGTTCATGTGTATCTTCAACCTACTCGCCGAGTAGGTTCATGCACTCGGCGAGTAGGAGCCACAGAGTGCAGATTTTCGACTTTAGTTGCTGGAAATGGACTAGAAACATTACCCTAAACTGTTTTGGTACTTGAAAACTTGTTTTAGATGGTGTAATGTCTTTGCTAATCCATTTACAACAACTAGTTATCAAAATTACAAAGTTTTAAGTGTAATTTTTTTTTTGATTAATGAAAGTGTTCATATTCATGTTCTTGATCTTATGATGATTAGATGATCATAGGAATTATTTGTAACCTATGTGGTAGATTAATACTTGATCATAATGTGTTTTAATGGAGTCCATAACTTGTCCTCAAGTTATGGAAAACTAAGAGTCACACTTGAATTAAAACCATTAAAAGAACACAAGAGTTAGAAAAATGAAGAATCTTCATTTTATTACTCTATTTAACTCATAAGTTAAAAGAAATGAAAAGTTTTGAAAGTTTACAAAACTTGCCCTCAAGTTTTGGAACAAGTAAAGTCATATTAACAACTTTAGTTCCAACCCTCAGAATTTTAAAAGTTAAAATTCAACCCTTATACTTATAGTATTATGATTTAATAATTATATATATATATATATATATATATATATATATATATATATATATATGTATAAGAACAAAGTCGTCTTACCGCTAGTACGCCTCATTCACGAAGCCGATCTATAAGGTGGGTATAAGGTTGTTGCCTATAAAATGGCAACTTAATGGGTGTCCACTCTCACCCACCGCTTGCTTGACTGGTGGAGGGTCGTTAGCCGAACGGGTAAGGCAAGGACTTATAAATTCTCATTAAAAGTATGATGAATATTATAAAGTAACTAAATGTTTTATTAAATTCCCAATCTTAGTTACTTTAGGAAAAATGTGAATAAGGTGCTAATCCATGAAATTACACTTTACACTTTGTCTAAGTTGTTACTGGAGCGTGTGTGGTTAACCGGCACACTAACTTGGACTTAACAAGGTAGGTAAAGGGTGACTTAATATTTATCATAGTATCGATGGAGCGTGTGTGGTTAACCGGCACATCGATTGAGGGGTAATTTATTAAGGGTACCAAGTAATTTGCATGGTTACTTCACACCTCGTTTTGTGATCCTCGGCATCCCAGTCACAAAACTTGGAGGGCACACTCGAGATTGAAACATGCCTTTGAAAAGTTCATTGAATCTCAAAAGAATCTAGGAGTTTCTAAGAACCAAATTAAATATTTTAATATTTCAACTTTGGTGGAAATTGGTGAATCGTCATTCACCTTCCTTTCAAATATGTTATTACTTAGATTACGACATACCTCTTCTAAGTATAATATATTATGATTGGGTCCTAGCCTTAATACTATATTTGGGTGTTTTATTAAGGACTATCTCTATATCTAAACTAATCCTTCTTTCTTCTTTTATCAGATGTCTGCAAACAACGCTGCTTCTGGCTCTAATCCTAGTGGCTCCTTTTCTCTTATGAACTTGTGTGGGAAAGTCACTTTTGATGGATCCAACTTTAATGAATGGATCAGAAACATCATAATGATTACTGGCTACGAGGACAAGGAATATGTCCTTGATAAGGAGCTTAAGGAGATTGATGAGACAGTTGCTACTCCTCAAGAGATCGCTAAGTTTAGGGCACATGAAAGGGATGCCACCAAAGTGGCATGCATCATGATGGTCACTATGACTGCGGATCTCCAAAAATCCTATGAAGATTTCTACCCCTATGAGATGCACCAAGACTTGATGGAAAGATACCATCAAAGTTCTCGTCAAGAGAGGTATGAAATCTTCTCCTCCATGATAACAACTCGCATGAAGGATGGTGAACCCATCACGGGCCACATGCAAAAAATGCAAAGATTTGTGGACCGTTTGCTGAAGCTAAATGTGAACTTCCCTGAGGAGCTTGCAATAGATATCATTTTGCACTCCTTACCTTCATGTTATGATCAATTCCGCATGACATACCACATGAACAAGGAAGAGGTCACTCTCAACAAACTTCAAGGACTCTTAAAGACCACGGAAAGTGGTCTTAAGGGTAAGGCAGTTGTAACTACTCCTACTCCTACCAACTCCGCCCCTGTCTTGGCAATCGGGAAAGGACGAGCGAAGAAGAGAAAGAGTTCTTCGAAGGGTACCAAGGTTAGGACCCTTGATGGCTCTTCTTCAATTGGAACCAAGAAAGGTTTCATCACTCTTTCTTCTGACCCAAAAGAGGCTGAATGCTTCAATTGCCATGAAAAGGCACATTGGAAGCGGAACTGCCCAAAGTATCAGCAAGATGTGAAGGATGGGAAAGTTAAACCCAACCATGCAAGTATTTACACTATCATTTCTAATAACTCACCCAATTCTAACTCTTGGGTCCTTGATACCGGTTGTGGTATTCATATTTGTTGTGACTTGCAGGGACTAAGAAGAAGTGAGAATGTGGAGCAAGGAAGGACAAACTTAATCATGGGGAATAGGAAAGTTACACCTGTCACCAAGATTGGAGTTTATACTTTTTCGCTAAGTAGTGGGTTAAATTTAGATTTGAATAAATGTTGTTATTCGCCAGAAATGGCAAGAAACATTATTTCCTTTCATGCATTGTATAAACAAGGTTTCACCTTTTCATTTGATAATGAAGTTGGTTCGATTAATGCTTTCTTTAATAATGTTCTTTATTTTAAAGCAGTACCTTGTGATGGCGTGTATGAAACTGTATCTGTGGTTGATAACTTAGGAAATAATGTGTTGTGTATTGATTCTGTTAATAATAATAACTTGGATAAAGCATCATTATGACATTGTCGTCTTGGACATATAAGCAAGAAACGCATAGGCCAACTCCAAAAGGATGGAGTCTTGGAGTCGTTTGACCTAAAGTCAGATGATAGTTGCGAATCATGCTTACTTGGAAAAATGACAAAGTCACCCTTCACAGGCTCTTGTGAGAGGGGTGAAGGTTTGTTGGACCTTGTACACACGGATGTGTGTGGACCATTCAAACATGCCACAAGGGATGCTAATCGTTATTATTTGACTTTTACTGATGATTACAGTAGATATGGATATGTCTACTTAATCAAGCATAAGTCAGAGACTTTCGAAAGGTTTAAGGAATTTAAACAGGAAGTCGAGAATCAATTGGGCAGGAACATTAAGATGCTTCGATCCGATCGAGGTGGTGAGTATCTTAGTTCAGAGTTCCTCGACTATCTTAGGAAATGTGGGATTGTCTCACAATTGACACCTCCCAGGACACCACAGTTGAATGGTGTAGTTGAGAGGCGTAATCGAACCTTGTTGGATATGGTTCGTTCCATGATGAGTCGAGCTACGCTACCAATCTCATTTTGGGGGTATGCCTTAGAGACTGCCGCCCATATTCTTAATCTAGTCCCTACAAAGAAAGTTGCCAAAACTCCTCACGATATGTGGACTGGTAAAGTACCTAAACTAGACCACATCAAGATTTGGGGTTGCGAGGCTTTTGTGAGGCGCGAGACTCATGACAAGCTAGAACCCCGAAGCGAGAGGTGTATTTTCATCGGCTACCCACAAAGATCCTTTGGTTACCTCTTCTACAGACCTAGTGATAATGTGGTCTTTATAGCAAGAAGAGGAGTCTTTCGAGAGAGAGAGAGTTTATAAGCCAAGGAGACAGTGGGAGGCAAATTGATCTTGAAGAAATTCAAGAGTCAAGTGGTGAAGGAACTTCAAACACTAGCCCTCAACTTGAGGAGGAAACTCCTGTTGAGCCAGTTGACGAGTCTGTACCTCTGAGGCGTTCCACCAGAGTTAGGAATGCACCTAAGCATTACTATGGTTTCCATATTACTGCAGAAGGTGAGACACTTATTAGTGATGAGACACTAGTAGGTCTGGATGAACCTAACAGCTACGCGGAAGCCATGGCAGGCCCTGAGGCTGCTAAATGGAAAGAGGCTATGGATAGCGAGATACAATCCATGTATGACAATCAAGTTTGGAACTTGGTTGAGAATGTACCAGGTCGTAAGACTATAGGGTGCAAATGGATCTTCAAGAAGAAGACCGACATGGATGGTAATGTACACACTTATAAGGCACGACTGGTTGCAAAAGGTTATTCTCAAACTCCGGGAGTTGATTATGATGAAACCTTTTCACCAGTGGCCAAGATAAAATCTATTAGGGTTCTGTTAGCCATTGATGCATTTCATGACTATGAAATATGGCAAATGGATGTCAAAACCGCTTTCCTTAATGGAAAGTTGGCTGAAGATGTTTACATGGTTCAGCCAGAGGGTTTTGTCAGTACAGACTACCCTAATAGAGTGTGTAAACTAAAGAAATCCATTTATGGATTGAAACAGGCACCTTGCAGATGGAATCTTTGCTTTGATGAGAAAGTCAAGGAATTTGGCTTTTCAAGGAGTGAAGATGAATCTTGTGTCTATATCAAGGCAGTGGGAGCATAGTCAGCTTTTTGGTACTGTATGTGGATGACATACTACTCATAGGAAATGACATCCCAACCCTGCAGGAAGTAAAGTCATGGCTTGGGAAGTGTTTCGCTATGAAGGACCTTGGTGAAGCTACCTATATTCTAGGGATAAGGATTTTGAGAAACAGGAGTAAAAGACTAATTGGACTTAGTCAAAGCACCTATGTGAACAAAGTGTTGAAAAGATTCAACATGCATAACTCCAAGAAAGGTGAGTTACCCATTCAGAGTAATGCCAGATTGAGTAAGACACAAAGCCCTAGTACTGAGGCTGAGATAGTAGAAATGAGTCGACTACCTTATGCTTCAGCTGTAGGATCGATCATATATGCTATGACGTGTACTCGACCTGATGTAGCCTTTGCTTTGAGCATGGTTAGCAGGTATCAGGGGAACCCTGGCAAGGCACACTGGACTGCGGTAAAGAATATCCTCAAGTACCTACGGAGGACTAAGGACTGGGTCCTTACCCTCAGTGGGAGTGATGACTTGAGAGTTGTAGAGTATAGTGACGCTAGCTTCCAGACTGATAGGGATAATTTCCGCTCTCAGTCGGGCTGGGTCTTTACCTTAAACGCAGGAGCAATCACTTGGAAGACTTCCAAGCAGGAGACAGTGGCTGATTCCACTTGTGAATCAGAGTATATAGCAGCAAGCGAGGTAGCAAAGGAGGCCATATGGCTAAAGAACTTCATCGGAGACCTTGGAGTTGTACCATCTATAAAGGAGCCAATAGAGATTTTCTGTGACATCAATAGTGCGGTTGCCTTAGCCAAGGACCAAGAGATCATGGGAGATCCAGACACATTGACAGAAAATATCACTTCATCAGACATCGAATAGAAGAAGGAATCCTCATGGCAAAGAGGGTATCATCGGATGAGAACCCAGTAGATCCCCTCACGAAGGGACTGAGTAGGGTTAAGCATCTCCAGCATGCTCGGAGCATAGGGCTGAAGGATGATATAAGTTTTAGTAGTTAGATAAATTATGAAATTTGTAAAGTGTAATTGACATTAGATGATGAATAAAAAGTGTTTTATTTATGAGTAAAGTGTTGCTATCTCTTGTCGATCGTTTACTTTATTTCTTTTTGCATGTTTTGACTTTCAGAATAATTATGTTTGGTATATCATATTATTCAAACCTCCACAGTCGGTCATATGTCGGAAGTAGGTATGAATCAAGACTGTCATGATTGGTTGCAGAGGTCTAAGGTGTTGGACATGGCTACAACAATCATGAGTGCTCATAAGTTCTGAGCATTGGACTCAACCCACGCTCACTGGAATCACTTCATGGAATTTTATCTCGAGTGATCGTGAGACGGTAATATCATATAAGTCTTCAAACCTAGAGATATGATTTGTTACTTACGAGTTGGTTATGCATTGATTGTACGAAAACGCATTAGTAACTCGATGTTATAAAACGTGCCTTTGTGTGTAATTCAATGAGTGGTAGAACAAACATATGAGTCGAAGTTTATCTGTTCCTTCTAGGATTAGAAGCGATATATGGGCCCTTCGATGATTTTGTTTTGACCTATGTACCGGGCCCGGTCAGAACTAAATTGTTGTGTTCAGTTAAGTTCTATGTCAAACAAATCGGAAATCGGGAAACAAATGCTAGACAATAAGTAAGACCATGTTCCATGTATTTGTCCGGCTGATATCTAGAATAGAGGATTATATGATCACTTATCTAAATGGCGCATTCTAGTTAAACAGAGTTTAAAGAGCTACGATTGCTGATCGGTTCCTGAAGTCATACTTGCAACTATAGTTATTAGACTTATCCAAGTGGGAGACTGTTGGATATAGTGTCTAAGTCCATAACTATATTTGGTATGTACTTGACCCGACCCGACATGGTCCATTTGGGTTGCACTTCACCCGAACAATTTATGGATAATCTTTTGAGAATAGTACAAGTTATGATTTATTAATATATTATAAGTTCTAATATATTAATATAAGATCATATTATTTAATTAGTATTGATCTATAATTAATCTAGGATTAATTTAGAGATCAAAGATATTACTAATTAAATATGGGCTTCTATATTTATATAGTGTGGGCTAATGCTTATTTGGAATGGGCTAGGCTTGCATGGAAAAGTCCATGGATACTCCATGGAGCTTTAACCCATGGATCTCATGGAAATGAAGAGACATGGGTATTAGGGTTTACATGGATGTAACCCTAATCCAGCACACTATATAAAGGAGGCTTTGGTTCTTGAAATCACACGAGTTGACACTTGTTGAGGTGAGGGCCGATTTCAAGATAGTAGTGACTATTATCTCAAAGTTGCAAGTTTGTGGTGATTTGTGATTTCCATTTGAGGCATCCACACTATTGGTGCTAGGCTCTAAAACTCCAAGCAATCAACTACTACTACAAGGTAAGTATTTCTACTAGCTTCATTTGATTCATGTTCCCCATGCCATGCTAGTTAGGATATGAACCTTGGAAAATTAATTATTTGCATGTATCTTAGACAAACATAGATCCAAGGTTTATTAGGGTTGCATGTACACTTAGGAAGTGTTAGAATGCTCAAAACCCATCACATTGGTGGCATCATCAGAATGCTTGTTGAGAGCAGTTATTTCTTTAGCGGTAACAGTGGATTCATTGATTTCAACAAAAGGATTTTCGAGAACATATTCCTTGTTCTCGTAACAAAAAGTCATCTTTATATTCCTCATCCAATCCATGTAGTTTCGACCAACGAGCTTCTCTTTTGACAGAATCAATAAGAGAGTGATGCTAGAGTTTTGAGTGAAGGATTGAGCAGGAGCATCACCGTTTCCAGACATCTATAATAGTTTTAGTTAGTTGTTAAAATCCTTAATATTTTAACCAATATTAATATTCAAGGCTAAGGTTGGACCTTGTATGTTTCAATAGGTGTGTCATAGCATCTGTTGCGGGGCTTTGAGCTATGGTTTAGCTGATTCATGAGTCACGTGAGTCTTTTCACTATAATGTGTAGGATGTTAGCTGTGTTTGTGACTCTTGCATGTGTATGTTGGGTTGGGCCTATTTATTTATATGTTGGGTTGGGCCCATTTATTGTATGTTAGGTTGGGCCATTTGTTATATATTGGGCTAGGCACATCTTTATGTATGTTGGGTTGGGCGCATTTGTATGTTATACTGCGCCCATTTATTATAAATGTTGTGTTTGGCCCATTAAAATGAGTGGGTTAGGCTCATTTGTGTATTAGGCTGAGCCTATTTCTATGGTATGTGGTATTTTGGGGAACTCACTAAACTTTATGCTTACAGTTTGTGGTTTAAACATTTTTAGGTACCTTCAGTTCCAAAGGGAAAGGCATGACATGACTGCATAACATCTCCTTATGATTTCCGCATCAATGATTATTTTACTCTGATGATTTTGATACATTTTATTCTAATTGATTTTGAGACACGTGATGTATGGATTAATGATTTTAAAAATGAAAAAAAAAAAAAAAATTGATGAGTATTTTGGGGCTTTGCATTAACACCCCTATGGATGTCTTTTGAAACACACTTGGATGTCTTTTGAAACACACTTAAAGTATTTTGGTATTTTTGTGAGATCATATTTAGATAAATCTAACATAAAATCGGAAAATATTTTATGAACCATAGTATTTTACAGGTGTTCAAATTTCATAGAAAGGTCGAAAAAGACTAAACTACTTGCCAACAATGAGTTTTGCTATTGGTTGACGATTAGTTTGGAATTGATCACTTAAACCCAAATGAAACATCAACAACCAAACGATGGTAATGAGCTCACCTCCTTTGCTCACTTGTGCTGCTAGAGTGTTGGCTCGTGAATTACATGCACCATAACACAATAACTCCACCCATACCTTGCTTATAATGAACCATTTATCCTTATTCATATCCCTTTCCTCTATATGCATCAACTCTTTGGCCAAATTACAACTATCAAATAGCACCGACTTGCTCCGGTCACCTTTTATCGTCACTGGTGGCACTTCCGTTCGTACACTAAGAATTCCACTACAAGCAACAAATTGCACTACTAGAAAAAGGTTAATAGAGTACGGTTGAAATTGTGAATATAATACGTACATAGAGGGCGTATTAGTAGAGGGGTGTATTAGATTACATGCATAATAGAGTACGGCTATTTGACCGTATTATATTATCCTATCTAGTTTACAACCATCGCATGCATACAATCATCTAATACGCCATATATACACATCTAATACACCAATAAACAACCGTACTTGATGTCTCACATCTAATACACCAATTCCATTCCAATTCCACTCCAAACAATACACATCTTGATGTCTCACATCTAATACACCAATTCCATTCCACTTCCACTCCAAACAGTCAATTCCAGTCCATGGATGCTCTGGAACACATGGATCACCATTCCAACTGAAACAAACTTTTCAATTTCTGCAAAGCTACTATATGATTACCATGGATCAATCTCTACAAAATACAAACCTACTATATGATTCCATTCCAACCATAAGAAGTGGGACATCACTGATCATGTTTTCATTTTCAGAAATAGAAAAAAAAATTACAATGAACTTAGTTCATTAAACAGAAAAAATTTTGTTAATGTCACATCTCTAACCTCTCTTTCCCCTTTGTCACCTCTAACCTCTCTTTCCCCTTTGTCACCTCTAACCTCTTTTTCCCCTTTGTGGTTGATTCATTGTATGCCTACAAAAATTAACAAGAAAACTTACGATTCAAAATCTCAAATAACTTTTAATGAAGAAAACTCAAATTATAAGACCTTGGCCATTAACAACTTCATCTATAGCAATGCAAGGGTGAAAACTTCTCCAGAACATAAAAAATATGAGCAAATACAACATGAAATACAACTTGTGTACCTTACAAAAAGGCTTCACTTTATCACCAAAAGTTCTCATCCATGTTTTAACACGTTCCTCTAATTCCTCACTAGAAAATGGTTTTTTGTCCTTCCAAATGTTCTACAAACAAATTAAGATAAAAAATTTGTTATTTAACAAAGGTGAGCCTTTATTACAATAAACAAAAATGAAAAAAATATATATATCTAACAATATACTTACTTTCGGAAATCCATGTTGTCGAAAAAGTACAAACTCATGCATCCAGTTCATAACGTAGTAACCACACTCCCAATCGGACAATTGTTGATTACACTAAAACAATTATATACGTATGAGAGTTTTCTTTTCGGATATATATATATATATATATATATATATATATATATATATATATATATATTAGTTAGTAAGATTAATTACCTTGGGGAAAATCCAAGTCATTGGACACAAACGTGATTTGTTGGTTTTTGTTTTTTTAAACCTTGTAACAGCCCTAAAACAAAAATAAACAACAATGATTTGTTAAAATTTATAAAAAGATATATCATTTTGAATACTAAAATAATAAATTTCTTACTTATTCACATGTTCAACTATTGTGTAGTCTTTCAATGTCTTTGTCTGTCTTGCAAAATCCAAAATGTAGCTTTTATATTGATGAGGACAAATCATTATCAACATCCAATGTCTCCTAATAAAGATTAAACAAATTAAACATAAACAACTTTTGATTAAAAATATCATAACAGTAAAGACATTTAGAATATCATACCTTTCCCAATATGGTGCAAGAAAAAATTGTTTTTCCTCATGAAAATTCATCATATCAACAAGATCATTGATGACATGATCTGTTTCACCCCTATCATCGTATTCACATCTCGTAGACGTGATACATTGTGGGTTTATAAAACCACATTTGTTATCCATTCTTGATACAAGCATGAGTGAATGTAGCATTCTGAAAACACAATATATATTATAATGGTAAAATAATATGAAACATTAATACCATAAATGTTAAAGTACTTACATTTGATACCAGAGAATACAACTAATATCAAGTTGTTCTTTGTTCAACATCTCCATAATGGCCACTGAGCTAATCACGGTTTCAACACTCGCAGAGTTGAAGATCCCGGGTTCAGACACAATAGGAAACGACTCCGGAATGTTGTGGCTCTTAAACAGTTTCTTTGGCATCATGGGTTCTTGCATCGTTTTGTATAACTTTTCCTTTTGTACCTACATTAAGAAACCAAACGATTATCATGAAAATTGTATTGCTATGAAAATAATAACAATGAGAGAGAGAGAGAGAGAGAGAGAGAGAGACGTAGGTTTGTGCCATATACCCTATTTTCTGCTTCATCCCCCATCATCTCTTTAGATGCTTCCAGTTTCCTTCTTTTCTTTCTAGGAAGATTTTTCTGCCACCAAAAAATAGTAAAAAATACAGTATATTTCTGTGGGCTAAATGCTAAAAATAGCATCCAACTTTCATATATATTCATTGTAACTTTTTATCTTATTAAGGCATGTTAATATATAATATCTTTCAAAGAAATCAAAAGAAGAAAATTATGCACCTCATACTCTTGCTTTTTCTTTGCTTTCTTCTTATGCTCTTTAGCTTCTTCAACATTCACGTTTTCTTTCTCTTTTTCCTAAAGTCCAAATTAAAAGATTATATTTTAATATATGTAGTTTTTTTATGGCAAATTAACTATAAATGAAAACAATACCTTTCCAAAATTGTAAGTTAGAGTGACTACCTGGTCATGAAGAATAGGAGCAGCTTGGGTCGACATTGATAATGGTTCGATGAGAGGTCTTTTATCTTTCTGCATAATTGAAATCGAGTTTAGTAAATAGTCAATGATGCATGTGATTAGATATTAATGTACCTTAATAAGAGTAATTGAATCTCTAGGCCATTGAATAAAACTATGAAGTGCCTGCCCTAGATTATATACACCTTCAATTGGCGATATTGGAAGAAGGAAAGAATGATGATCTCCATAGATAATATCGACTGATACCCTCAAATGCCCTGCTTCTAGAGGAACCGAATGAATTACACCATCTCCGAAAGGGAAGACGGTTCCTTTGGCTAATGATGGGCGTATTGTGCCATATGGTAGCATCAACTCACAGTCGGTGGCTTCCTACAAACAAATATACATTTTGTTTAATGCAAAGTTATATTATCAAACATGCAAACAAATATATATGTTAGAAAAAATAGATATCGTTATCTTATGCAAATCATCCAACAATGTCGTGGATGTCTTCGATCCAACACTTGTCGTCTTCACCCGAGAAAAATTTGTGTCGTCCGCCATATCAATTGTCTTATCTTGCTTCAACGCAGCAACCACTATCGGTACTAATTGTTCCGACATCTCAGTCATTAACCTATCTTTGATCTTGTCATAAAAGTTGCTATTCAACATCCTCGTCTCTAGCTTTTCTTGCATCTGTTCAACATCGGGTAACTCATGTTCTTTCTTTTTTCTTTTATAAATCATTGATTGCTTTAATCCGATATTATGACCAACTGCCCTCGTGCGACCGGAATGTTCCCGTCCTAGTACCTCCGCCAGTAGATCAGATCGAGGTCCAAGCTCCAACACTCCTTGAGATAACAGAATATCTTTTTGGATCTATAAAAATGCAAACAATACAACTGTAAGAGCAGTTTATTTAATAAAGAACTTTCAAAGGCCACTATCTTACAATCTTATCTGCTAGAGGTTCGGTCTCTGGCGTTATAACCAACTGCCCCGATGCATTGCGTTTTCTCCTGGCATAGAGAAAATTCCTTGCCCGCTTGCTTGATATATTGTGGCCTTTTATTGTTACACCAGATGTTGCCTCTTCATCCCATTTGCTTTCATTACCACGATACCCGCTTGGGCCCAACCGAGGATGGTTCTTGTTTTTATTTGCTGCCTCCCTTCCTTTTCTTCTTAATTCCTTTACAAATGAATTGTCCAATTAGAAATAGTAAAACACAACAATATTATAAACTCAAATAGACCTCAAATTCTTCCGTGGATTTTAGAACAATAAACTTTTTCCACATTGCTTTGTCAAGGTACGGGTATTCTTTTACTGGATTGACACCTTTTTCCCACAACTTAAGAAGCGCCGACTTGTAGGCCTTCCATTGCGTGTTGCAATCTCTAAGTACTTGTGCTTTATGATTATCATCTCGTATATGCCAATAATTCTGCTTTTTTAAATAAAAAATGAAGATAACAATTATTAGGTAAATGATATGATACAACTTGTATGATAGAAGATAATAACATGGTAGGAAATTGTGATTGCTACTATTAAATGATAACAAAAGTGTGTTGAAATGAGTTTTACCTTTATGTTCAACCACAATTGATCCTTGTCACATTGATCCACTAAATCCCAACTATCTATAAGGATAGAAATCATCTTCCTCGTAGTCACTCCACGATAACTGGTGAACTTAAAGCGGTTAGGTCCAATAGCTCTACCGAATTGATCAAACTCAACTGTTAAATTTGATAGATATTCTTTGGAATGATCTCTGATCAATGTCACACTTCTCTTTTTCTTTTCTTTACGGTCCATTGTATGCCTACAAAAGCATAAACACTCGTATAATTAATTCTAAGAGTCTCAAACACCAAAAAAAAACCAAAATTTTATATAAAATTGAAGATGCCCAAGGTAAGTTTATGCTCTTTTCAAAACAAATTCAATGCTTTATGTACTCTTGATTCATATATTAACTCAAATAATGTTTGTTAATATGTATACCTTGCTTCAAGATGTTTCGTTTTGGGTTTATCAACACTTCTTTTTCTGGTTTTTCTTTCTACCATACGGATCCTCCTGCTCTTGGTTGTTTGCACTAGTACCTCATCCATATGTAATGGTAAATTTCCAATGTATAACCTCAGACCTGTTGATAAAAAAATGAGCATAAAAATGATCATAGAAAATGATGAGGGTAAAGATATGTTAAAGATTATGACTTAATCCAACTAATGAGAAGATGATGAAATAATAATCGATACCCCACAGCTAAAGGCAATTGAAGTGAAATTGAAGGAGATTGGAATAGTCTCTGAATCTTTTGGTCCTGTACAGAAAATTTCAAAAGGATCAATGTGATTGAAGATTACACAAATAAAAAATCGGTTACTTTGTAGTTTTCATTCCATTCTAAATGCATATTTCTACTCAATAGTGCAAAGGTGGCAACTCAGGGGAGAAGAAACTCTCTCTTCATTTCTGATGATTGGTATGTAAATTGCCTCATATTCTTAAAATCGACTTTATTTATTAAAATTATGACATGGAATTTTATAAAACATTTTAGTAATTCAGCTGTGTTGACTTGTTTTCGAGCCAAATGTACTCATTTAATTGTTATATTGACCTAATATTTCTTTTATTCTTTAATTTCAAGCTTTTGCAGATGTTAAATCAAGTTACAAAAGGATGAATGCACTCCCTAAAGTACCCTTATACACCTGTCCAAGTGAATTTTGACAAATATTACCTGAGGAAAACATCAACCAAATCCCCATTTTCTTTTAATCTACCCTTATACACTTGCCCAAGTGAGGCTGCTGCTATTGGAGAAGTGGTGAGCTCTGAATAGATGTTTGGTGAAAGTGTATGATGAGATTATTTTGATGAAGGCAAAGGAGTTTGTAGCAAATTCTTTCTATAGCGGTTTAACTGCTACTAAGTTTTTCTATAAGAAAGAATATTGACACATTTTTTTTGTTTCTTTAGAGGAGTTCACATAGGAAATCATCAGAGGGTAGCAAAATATGCGCTTTTGACTTGTTGGCATCCATAGCTGACAAGTTATCACAGGAGAGTGAAAGTTCTACTTCAATCACCAGTCCAGAACAAGTTATCATAGTTTAAATCTACCCTCCAAACGTAGGTTACTAGAAATTAATATGATTATGATATCATAGACCAGTTGAAATTGTCGATTACTAGAAATTTTACTGATTATGGTCTAATAAACCAATAACTAAGTAGCATTTATACTTTTACACAGTATAACCATTATCAACTCCTAGTCAACTAGCAGCATTGCATAAACACAACATTAATCAAAGAAGACATTGTCATAAACAGAACATTAATCAAAGAAGGCCGATCGTACCTGTAAACAACGTGAAAGAAGGAGGAGGCAGAAGCGGCTGTTGGCCGGAGTAGGAGACTTCGTCTGTGTTGTCGACTGAAGACCGGAGGCGTCGTCGGGTGAAGGCGAAGGCTTCGTCGTTCTCGTGATAAGCAAAAAAGTACACGCAAAAGGGAGCGTAATTGCAATTTTGACTTTTGGGTCAATTTTGTTTAGTTTGCAAATTTTGACCGAATTGAAAATGTGCTGGGCTACACTGATGGGCCCCTTCAATATGCAAATTTTGACTTTTGGGTCAATTACCCAGGGAAGACGTAAGTGTATTTTTTGTTTTCTTTTTTATCTGCATCAAACCTTGTGAACCGTTTTAATAAAAATAATGTCTTACTTGTGTAAATAATTTTGCAATAAGTACCAGTCAATCATTTATTAACTAAAATAAGAAATTCATGTATATTTGTGTATAAACTCACTATTGAACCGATAAGAAAAATAAAATTACAAACATGGATTTGTTTCTTCTTGTTAATGTAAATAATAATTTGATGGAAGGAAATGATAAGAGACAAAATTATCACATTTACTAAAATTTTCGACGACAAATTTTTAGCAATTAGCATTATAGTAAATCAAATAATAAGAAGCTGTGAAATGATGAATCAGTATGAGTTCAACTTATTTTTATCTTATTGTCATCCCATTATATCACTTTGTTTATTTCATCGTGATACCATTCTTCCAGAAGCATAATGTGTTGGTTGATTTGAAAAGTGGTCCCTGAGACGTCAACTTTAATAGAAAATATGTTAGAATTATTACAATGACAATTTTGCCCTTTCATTTTGGATGTAAATGGTTAAAACTACCATAATGCCATAGGATCAAAATGGCAAAAAATCAAAATTATCAAGATATTTGAATTGGATGAACCAAGAATTCTTTGAATGCTTATGAAGCATATCCAGAAGGTTGGCTTTAACCCTTTAAACAAACCCATCTTCAGTGTCCAAACATTTTCTCTATGTGATTAATTAAACGAAAATCAGTCTAAAGTGACAATTTTTCCATTTCATATGTTTTTGATAAACCGGTAACAACATTATACTTGAATCAATTTTCTTTTTAACAAAATAATACTTTCAACAATAGGATTATACTTTCATTTTGTACACATAATAGCATCGTACTTTCAGTTTTTACACATAATATCCACGTACTTTCATTTTTTACACATAATACCCCCGTACTTCCCTTTTTTACACGTAATAACATCGTACTTTCAGTTTTTATACATAATACCCCCTACTTTCATTTTTTACACATAATTGCATCGTAATTTCATTTTTTACACGTAATACCCCCATACTTTTGTTTTCTACACATAATAGCATCGTACTTTCATTTTTTACACACAATACCCCCGTACTTCTGTTTTTTACAAATAATACCCCCGTACTTTCTTTTTTTACACATAATAGTAGTAACCATTCAACATTTTCATTCCAGAATAAAATGAAGATAAACTTGTGTAAGTCATGACATAAGTTGGATCATCTGGTGGTGATAGCAGCTGTGTACATTGATGGATAACAGTTGCTTCTGCTTGTAAAATTACAAAAATACCCTTACTACTATCTAAAGTTGTAAACACATCAATGATTCATATAGCCAAACAGAAAGTAACCTGTTTCCATATGATCCATATAGCCAAACACATCAATGTGTAGTTAAGAACATAGAATTGTTCTTAACTACAACTATCATTGTTATTGTCCTTCAGTGTCGTGTCCGTCTGTGTTGCTGCAAACAAAAATGTATTAAATACATACATAATACTATCCTCATATGTTTCAGATTTACATTCAAATTATATTTTTTATTTTTAGATTGAACAGAGGGGTTTATTACCTTTCTTCAACATATGCTCCTTCGTTATGGTCCAATCTTAAGTAAGCAGCGTCATTAATATCGACATTTATAGATGGAATACCAATAGAAAATGGAGGTAGGTCGTCAAACTGGTTATATTCTTCCTCGTCCACGACATTTTCAACTCCGAGTATACGTCGTTTACCATGAAGAACAATGTGCCATCTCGTGTCCATTGGGTCCTCAACAAAGAATACTTGGTTAGCTTGCTTAGCTAGAATAAATGGTTCAGATACATAACCGTTTGTAGAAAGATTGACAAGTGTGAAACCGTCTTCATCAACTTTAACACCTCTTCTATTGTCAACCCACTTACACTTGAACACGGGTACTACAACCGAGGAATCATAGTTCAATTCCCAAATTTCTTGAATGACACCATAATACGAGTCTTTGGCTATACGTGACCTTCCCTCATGATTTGCACTAGAGTATTCGGTCGACATGGCTATTAGCGTCACTCCACTATTTTGTAGTGTGCTCTTTCTATCCTGGTTTTGGGTATAAAATGTATACCCATTAATGTCATAGCTTTGATATGTTGACACAGCATTTTGCGGACCATACCCCAACACCTGCACTAATCTATCAACATCTTTTGTCCTTAAGCTTACTTTCACCTTATCTTTCAACCATTGTGGAAATTTTTTAATATGCTCATTAGCTAACCATTTTTCGGTCCTCCTACTATTTCTTGATCGTAACATTTCCATGTGTTCCTTTGCATAAGGAGCAACAGATGTCATGTGTTGCAGGACTGTAAAGTGTGCCATGTGGAATTCGTCTCGATCAGGAATTACCACTTTCGATCCAATTATACCAACTCCTTGAAGTCTACCTTCATGATGTGATTGCGGTATTCCAATAGTGTTGACTCCTTTGAGATAGTTTGTACAAAACTCAATCACTTCCTCTGCAGCATATCCTCTAACAATACTGCCTTCTGGTCGATGTCGGTTCCTTACATATCCTTTTAAGACACACATATATCTCTCGAAAGGGTACATGTATCGCAGAAACACCGGACCACAAGCCTTTATTTCTCTTACAATATGGGATACAAGGTGAACCATGACATCAAAAAATGAAGGTGGAAAGTACATTTCAAGTTCACAGAGAGGGAGGATAATATCATGTTGCCATGAGTCCAAAACTTCAGGATCAATCACTTTCGAATGAATCATGTTGAAGAACAAGCAAAGCTTTGTTATTGTATGTCGGACATGGTCCGGAAGTATTCCACGAATTGCAATAGGAATCACATGTGTGATTAGAACATGATAATCATGTGACTTCATACCAATCAATTTCAAGTCTTTCATTGACACCAACTTCTTGATGTTTGTAGAATAGCCAGATGGCACCTTGATACCATGTAGGCATTTACAAAACTTTGTTTTCTCATCTTTAGACAATGTATAGCAAGCTGGTGGTAGATATGTACGTCTTCCTTCTTTCTTAATAGGAGCAAGCTCTGGACGAATTCCCATTGCAACCATGTCATCTCGAACACTAAGCCCATCCTTTGATTTTTTTGGAATGTTCAACAACAAGCTTGTTAAGCTTTCAGAAACATTTGTCGTAATATGCATGGGATCAAGACAATGTCGGACTTCCAACGTTTTCCAGTATGGTAATTCCCAAAAAATAGACCTTTTCTTCCAATTGGTCGGCTGATTGTTTTTACTGCGTTTTCCAAAAACAATCTTTAAATTTTGAACTTGGGAAAATGTCATTTTTCCATCCATTGGGAGATTCATATCTTCATCCTCGGTTTTACCGTCAAACAAGTTTCCCTGGGTACGATACAAATGATTCTTTGGAAGTGATCGTCGATGTCCCATGTATACATTTTTTTTACAGTTTTTCAACCACATCGACCGTGTGTCCTTTTCACAAACTGGACACGCCTTCTTTCCTTTTGTACTATATCCGGACAAATTTGCGTAAGCTGGAAAATCACTTATAGTACAATAAATCATTGCATGTAGCTGGAAATACTCTTTCTTGAATGCATCATAGACTTCAACTCCCGAGTTCCATAATTCTTTCATGTCGTTAATTAATGGTGCCAAAAACACATCAATATCGTTACCGGGTTGTTTCGGACCTTGAATTAGCAATGACATCATGATGTATTTCCGTTTCATACATAACCACGGTGGAAGATTGTATATGCAAAGAAGAACCGGCCATGTGCTGTGACTACTTCTCATGTGTTTGAACGGATTAATTCCATCTGCACTAAGTCCGAATCGGAGATTTCTAATCTCATTACCAAATTCTTCAAATTCATGATCAATGTTCTTCCATTGCGGAGCATCAGCCACGTGTCTCATCTTTCCATCTCTTTTACGCTTCTCAGCATGCCAACGTAATAATTCTGCATCTTTGGCATTTGCAAACAATCGTTTCAGTCTTGGTACAATGGGCAAATACCATAATAACTTGGCAGGGGGGCCATTCTTTGTCACATCACTATTATATTCTGTTTGTTTCTTCCACAAATAACGCAACCTTCCACATGTAATACATTCATGTAGATTTGCATGCTCATTTCTATACAACATACAATCATTTGGACATACATGTATTCTTTCGATTTCCAAATCCATTGCACACATTATTTTTTTCGCTTGGTATAGTGAAACAGGCAACTCATTACTTTCAGGGAGCATTTCATGTATAACCCCTAACAGTTCTGTGAAACTTTTATCACTCCAACCATTATTTGCTTTTAGGTTAAACAATTTCAGGACAGCAGAAAGCTTGGAAAATTTCATGCAGCCGTCATACAACGGTTTTTCAACGTCTTCAAACAACTGTTGAAATTTTTCATAATCTCTATCAGGCACATTATCTTCAATATCATGTAACATGTCATCTAGGTTATCATGGATGTCATCTTCTGAATCATCTGTATCATCATAACTAGATTCAACATCAATTGTGTTATGATCAATCAATAACTCGCCATGTTGTGACCAACATGTATATCCATTCATAAATCCTTCACATATCAGATGTTCTTCTATTATATCCAAATCATAGATCTTTTTACAATTTCGGCACATTTTACAAGGACACCAAATGTAAGATTCTCCTCTATGCACCCGATGATCCTCAGCAACTTTAAGAAATTTCTTGACGTTATGTAAATATTCACTGCTAGCCCGTGGTAGTCCATACATCCAAGTTTCACGATACATCTGTGTAAAAACATACCACAAAACGAAAGAATTAGAGTCATCCCACAAAATAATAACAATGTATTTTCTTTTATTTACAAATAATAGTATAATGCTTATATTGATAGTGAAATGTAAGTGCATTGCTATTATAGGTACAAAATTATCAAATGTAAAATAAAGTTGCATTAAAAATGCCAATTACAAATAGTGGAGGTCCTATCGCAATGAAAATGATAAAAAGAACTTTTAATTCGGGAGGTTATCTACAATAAAATTATAATTATAGTTTATTAAATTATAATTTTATTCAACTTTTTTATTAAGTTTTGTACGTGAGCCTTGTACTTAATTTTTTTTTTTACTAAATCATATTGTTTTGAAAATTAATTCCCCAAAGCCAGTAACTTATTTTGGTGGTTTGTTTTTCATATTCATGAAAAACAAAAATTATATCACCAAAACAATTCCTTTATTTCAAAAAATTATACTTTTTATTTTTAAATTGAACTTCCTCCCAAAACCAACGGTGGTCAACTTCTTTAATACCACAAGATCCTTCAGTTTCTTCTGTCCCACAAACACATCAAATTCCCCCTTCTGTTCCTGTTTCGTTATATGACAATTGGGCAAACTTTGATTCAACTCCAACTCCAGTAGTAACAAAGCTGATGCCTTCTTCTCAAGCTCCTTCAAGTGGTGCTAACTTGCTTGACATGCTTTCTGAGTTATCAGTTCCTGCATCTGTTAACAACCCACAAATGTCACTTTTTGGCACAAATCCTCATCCTCCTCCTCCTGCTGCTGGTGGTGCACCACCATCGGCGTTTGTCCCTGGTGGTGGTAATAATGGCATATGTTTTTGTGGGATTTTTTGTATGAATTTAAAATTTCTAATGACTTGTGTTGTTTGTGTGTGCAGGATTTATTTACTTCAAGTTATTCTTATTCATTTTTGTGCTCCAGGGTAGTACCTGTGTTATGAGTTATCACACAACCTTCCACAACACAACTCATTACTTTTTATATCAACTTTGTTACAATTTTTGTGACCTGGATCAGGCAAATATATCTAGTTTTACCAAAAATGTTGATCATTAATAAACCCGTTTCAAGGATAATTTGGTCCGAAACTCCGAATAAAAGATTTAACCACCAATTTAATCATTTTTTACAAATCAAAAAGATTCTATTAAACAGTTGATTACATTGGAATTGATACCATTATTAGAAGAATATGATAGAAATGAAAGAATAACCATTGTTTATGAGGTACAGAGGGAATCTTTATCCTTTCAGTTGATGCAAACTCAAATGCTTACAGTAAACAAAAAAACAGTAATTAACCACCAATTTTATCATTTCTTGAAAGATTTTAGCCAAACTTTCAAGATTATTAAGCAAGTATACATATTATGTTTGCACTATATATGTGTGTATTATGGAACTTAATCTAATATTTTGACAGGCTTTATGAAATAGGGAATGTGGTCTTGTAAGTAAGAAGTTGATATATTGAAATTGATTGGTATGAAATTAGTACTCAATGACTGTTAAGGACTGTGAAGTAGTATTTAACAAGAGGGTGTTTGAATTTTAAGATTCCAAGGTCATCTGGTTAAAATTAAACAACAAGTTTTTAAAACAGAGATCCTACCATTTGATTTTGCATCTCCATCACAGCCAAAATGCTTCTATATCCTTCGTGAACGGTTGTAGTTCCTTTGTATTTCTGCCCTTGTTTTTCTGTTGCAAAAACAGAAATCAAATTTTGAACCGCTACCTGTGTTTTTCTATTGCAAAAATAGAAATCAAAGCTCTTACCCTTTAAATTTGAACCGCAGGTGTGGTTAATTTGTATGATGATGATGGTCCGGTGGTGGGATTTTCAGGTTGGTTGAATTATTGGAGGTGCGAGGCGAGGCGAGGCCGGTGATGATGGTGTTGCGACAGGGGAGATGGAGATGAAGGACCGATTAGTGGTGTAGAGATGGAGAAAGGGTGGTGTTAAGGTGAACAGGTTGGGAGGAGAAGCGTATTCAATTTAGGTATTAGCCGTACTTAATCAAAATGGTGGCGTATTTTATTTAGTTATTTGATTTTGTTTCTAGTACATCTCCTTAACCGTATTAGATGCTGCAATTGTGCGTATTATATTTATCTTATCCCTTTATAATACGGTTTTTATTTACAACCGTATTAGATGGGGGTGTACTCTATAGCCAATTTTCCAGTAGTGTTGGTTCAAATCCTCATTTTGTACTCCACAATCTATTTCATCAAAAAGCCTCATGGCCTCGGCACAAGTATCCCGAAACCGTATGTGCCCAATACCTGCCACTGAAGATATCATGTTTGGCTGCATGATAAGAAGGTATAACATGTAATCTGATAATAGTTTGGAAATTTCCCGATGATCATTGTTGGCAGGTATGGGTGCCTTATTGTAGCATAGCTCAGTGGCGATGTGCCAGAGTATGAGACTCTGATCATAGTCAACATCTATAATATATTGAAGTAAGCTACCCCAACCATTTTCCATGAGGATCGTCCAATTTCCTCGTGCCGAACATATCTCCTTTGCAGTTTCCAAGTCGTCTGCAAGTTCTGATTTTACTTTCAGCTCATTGAAGATGAATTCTTTAAGTTTTGGGGTGAAGCTTTTGGATTTAACATACTTGATCTCATCCAAAAGCCCACTAAGCCCAAAGTTTTGATAAAGAAATTGATGTATGCCTGGACGTGGGTGCAAGCAGTAATAGATAAGGTTGTAAGTTGAAATGGATTCCGACCACCTTCGTCTTAAAAACTTAATCTCGCAATATTTGCAAGTATGTGATTGGGAATGATCTTTTGTGTACCCAAGAGTTCCCGCGAACCTGAGTCTAAAAAATGCACTGACGAGTCTTGTCTTGAGAGTCTTGTTTTTTAGTTCAATCTCAGGAGACTTCCGTAAAGAAATGATGATCCAGTCTGATAGTAAGAGCATGAGTAGTGCGATGAAATCCAAAACCAAAGCACCAAAGAGCAAACCATATGTTATCATGACATCAACTCTTTTAAAATTTGTTTTGTTTTCGAATATAAATAAAACGATTGTTGAACAAATCGTCGCCAATGAGAAAAACCGGGTAATGGCTCCAGTTAAACTAAACACCAAAGGAATCTTGGTGAAGAGAACCTCATACATAAAATTTAACTCAATCTCGACCAGTTTGAAAGCATCTTCTGCGTTTCGATTCTGGAAAAAAGCACTACTCTGATTCCGTTCACGTCGACTGAAAATCATATCAACAATAATCCCTTTGAATGTTTCAAAGAATTGATATGCATACTGCACTAGCTCCAACTCTGTCAAAGACCCTTTTTTAGCCTTTCTTGCTGATGTAGCCCCACGATCTGGATCTGAAACAATTTCAATTCTTGTTGGTAGTTTATCCATCTTCTTTGAAAAGAATCCATCCATTACTTGTTCATAGTTCGGCCCAGGATCAGCGGCTGTACCAATGGAATCTTTAAATCTATCAGCACTAGCGCGATAGAGCGAGTATGTCCTCTCACTATATTTGATGATTCCTGTTAAGAACATCAACATTGTGGGAATCCATAGCCGATTTTTTGGTAGTGACTGAACAAACACATAAACAGTAGCTAAACACTGGAAAATAAGACCAAGAAGATGGCGAAGCCACAACTCATTATCTTCTAACGCAAAAGCGGTAATAGTGTCGGGACCACCAAGGTGCAGCAAAAGAAATGGTGACCAGAAGGCAAGAAGGTCCTCGTTTTCCACAGCCAACCTAACCTGTTTTTTCCCGAGGCTGCAGTTAGGGTTTCCTTGGCTGTTCGAGATCAGGGCAACGGCAAAGTTAGCCGCCCAATCAGCTAGCAGATATGCAGACCACAATGACATGATTATCCAATTGCTTTTTGTTCGTTTTCTTACAGGAGCAACAAGAATCATAAATGTTTGTAAGGAAAGACTCAAGATGATGAACCCTCGGAGATCACATGTATACCATAATCGTTCCCATTTTTCAGGAATCGGAATCTCCACCATCATTCTCCTCATTTTCTTAATTTGGCTAAATGCTAATGCTTCTTAAAGATATCTGCACAAGATTGAAAATCTTACTTTGATCAATGATAGAATATATATCAAAATTGCACAAAGTCAAAGTTGCTGTATAATTGGTCTGAATTAATTGCTACATGTTTAACAAGTTCCGTATTTGGAAAATGGAAATTACCATGATGAAATTAAACTCATGTCTCCGTAATGAATGTTCACTATTAAAACTTTGATTAATAGTGAGAGCATCCACAATAGGGAGTTTAATGGAAGAGTCGAACGAGGTGGCATGCCTATTTGTCATTCAATGGATACAACTCCACTATTATGAAATGCCACCTTGGCATTCAATGAATTTGGAGTTCAATGGTCATTGAACTCTTCAATGGAAAAAAGAAAAGTCTTTAAATCTTTAAATAATTATTTTTTTAATATGTTTCATTGAATTTGTAGAGTTTAATGCACTGAGAAATAAAAATGAATAGAATTGTATGGAATAGTGAATGATGATGTGGCACTCCATTGAACTCTATAGAGTTCAATGCATTGTGGATTCACTGAGGGAATCAGCAACAAAATAATTTCATCGCAAATAACACCCGTAGACAAAACAAATGACAGTTGTTTACCAAAATAAGCGACTAAAGTCTGATGTTTCATTGGATGTTGAACGACTGAAGTATAGCATTCAAAATTTTATTGCTTTGGATTTGAAATATTTGATAAAGTAGTGGTGACAACTAAAGCTCTGGGGATGTTTCCAATGGTGGATTACAGAGATGAACATGATCGGTTATGGTGAGGGTGGGTGGGTGGGTAGGTGTGGTGTATATTTTTTATTTTTATTTTTGTTATCAAAATTTATAAGTGATTAAAAGAAAATAGAAAAAGAAATTAAGAAGGGCAATATAGTCTATTTATATAGATCAATGACCAAAACTGTAAAATTAGGAAATCACAAGGACTTGTCTTGTCTATTTTCAAAGTTTAGACCAAAAGTGCGAATTCACATAAACCACAGCGACCAAAACTGTAATTTACAATATATGTAGTGAAATGTAGAATTTTTCAAATGGGTCAATACAGTTATAAGTAGAGAAGAAAGATTTTTTACTACCCCAACCCATATGAGATGAGCATATCAAAACAACAAAAAATCAAGTAAAATAAGCTAAATGAATTCTAACAGGGATGAGTATACCAAAACAACTAAAAATCAATTAAAATAAGGTAAATGAATTCAAACCCCATTACCACAAATTGGTAAGTT
Source organism: Lactuca saligna (assembly GCF_052625555.1). NCBI lineage: Eukaryota > Viridiplantae > Streptophyta > Magnoliopsida > Asterales > Asteraceae > Lactuca > Lactuca saligna. The sequence continues at coordinate 171,379,417 of NC_136417.1, read as the reverse complement.
CACCGCTTTAACCAACTTACCATTCTACTGATTGTTATAGAATTATGCAGATTTATATATAATATTTGTAAATTAAATATATTTATAATCAATTTATAAAAGTTGGCGCGGTTTGTTTTTTGCGGTTTTCCAATCTCTAAAACCGAAAGCGAATCGAATATTTCCGTTTTTTAAAAAGTAGAAACCAAACCTTCAGTTTTATGGTTTCAAATTTTCGGTCTTGGTTTTTTTTTTTTTTTTTTTTTTGTTATTTTGGATATTTTGGTTTGCGGCTTGATTTTTGTTCAACCCTAGATAATATACAATATTATTAAATATAAAATGATAATTATTGGCTATGATCAGTTAACACAGTAAAGTTCATTGGATTAAGAAGTTTAAGAGGACTGAGATCAAAACATAAATAAGGACTACACATGAAAAGGAATTGATGTTTTAGACCCTAACCAAAAAAATGTCAATGGTGCATTTTACTAAAAAGATGATAATAAATGTTAATGTTACAATCTATTAAATTTCGATAGATTCTAGAAATTAAGAAGTGAAATCGTATAAAAGGGTGTAATGTTGATGTTACATTAATTTATTAGTTTTTGAAAACTTTAATGTATTTGAGAGGTTTTATTTGTAAAATTTAATTGCCCCCACAGCAACCATTTAGTAATTGTTTTTGCAAAATTTGCCAATTTACATAAAGACTACTCTTATTTTCAGTCAAACTCAATCCAATTATCTATTAAAAAAAAAATCCCTCTTTAACATATACAACCCAACTAAATCCAAACATTAACCCATAGTATAATTCCATTTACAAACAAATAAACAAATAAACTATTATTTTATTGTTTATTATATCTAGTTAAAAAAACAAAATAGAATCACCAATAGTATAATTCCATGTAGGCTTGACTAGGACTTTATTTTGGTGGGTGTATCACTACAAGTTGGATCAAGTCGGTTGTTTATTTTTTTATATTCTTTTTCGTTTAAATGTTTTTGACGACCGAACACATTCTCAGTTTTCAATGGCAATAGTCTAAGGTATGTCCAATAATATATTAAAAGAAGTACCTTTGTTATTGTTTGTTAATGATGCAATAAAAAATAATAATAATAAAAGTGAGTAGTCTTATCTATGAAATAAACAACATATAAATGGAAAATAGACTTCGAAATTGTCCGCAAAATGATCTTAATATGCAACAAGAAGTCTTGATCTTCTATGATGGGATAAATGTGATGACAAGGTAACTCCTTGATTCGCAGGGACCTTTAATAAATAAAAATCCTTCTGAAATTAAGGAGCTAATCAAAGATTTTTCAAAGAATCCACGGGAGTATCACAATCCTCGCAATGACAACACAAAAGGAATTGGGAATGGCACTTCGTCAGACATGGTGGCTGGTTTTGTTATGTTGAATAATATGGATCAAAGAATGACGAAGATGTATCAATCCTTACATGTCATACATGTGGGTTGTGATATTTGCAATGGGTCACATTTGAAAAAAGATTGCCATTTTGACGAAAACGGGAATAGGAAGGATCAAGTTTGTTACTCAAGTGGCAATCGATATGATGAAGATTCGAGGAAGCCGAAAAAGAATGGTTTCCATACAATGAGTACAAAAAGAAAAAGGAAGAAAAATATAGACAAATCGGACGGGGATTTTACCAAAAGGAGCAACCTTAACCCGAGAAAAAGGTGGACTTAGAGTCAATGCTTACAAGGTTCATGGAAGCTTCAAAAAAAAGCATCATGATTCAGCTGATGCTATTATGAGAAATCATCAAGCTTCCATTAAAGACATTTAGATTCAACTTGGGAATTTGCCAACATAATTTAATCAAAGAATACCACCTAAAAATTCCGATCAAAAGGAGAAACCACATGTCATGGCCATAGACACTGAAGAAGATACCATCTCTGAGTTCTTGGAAGCCTTGGAAGAAGAGACAAAGAAGCCCGAATCCTAGACAAAGCAGATCAGAGTCGAAGAAGAAATTGTTGTTGAATCACTGTCATCACGACGTGAAGATTCAATCCTCATGACATGGTCTCAATCTGAACAGAAAAAAATTTCATATGATCAAGCTTTTCAACCTCCACTACACTTTCCTTCTCCAGCAAGAGTTCATCATTTGGAAGAAGAACATAAAATTTTTATGCAACAAGTTAAGGGTATCCGATCAATATTCCTTTTATTGAATCCTTGCCAAAGGTTCCTGGGTATGCTAAATTTCTTCAAGATTTACTAGACACTCACGAAAACTGGAGAAGACCTCCAATATGGTTCTTAGTAAGCAATGTTCCATTGTTATTATGGAGGGGATACTAAAGAAGATGGTTGATCCCGGACGCCTTACACTTACATGTGAATTTGGAAATAACATGAAGACATATGCTTTAGCCGATTCTGGAGTGAGTATAATGCCTTATTCATTTTATCGAAAACTCAACCCTCAGAATTGAAGGCTACTAGAATGAAAATTCAAATGGCCAATCGTTCAATGACTCGACCTAGAGGAATACTTAAGGACATTTTAGTAAAAATTGAAAATTTTATTTTTCTAATCAACTTTGTGGTGCTAGATATGAAAGAGGATGAAGATGTCCCAATTATCCTTGGACGCCCTTTAGTTAATATCACATGAGCTTTGGTTTATATTCGTGAGTCAAAGCTTACCTGACGAATGGGGAATAATGAAATGACATTTGGCATTGACGATGGATTCAAGAAGGATTGTGCTCAAAATGAAGTATTCTTTATGGATGAAGGAAACGAGCTTGAGAAGTTAGCGAAATTGATGGAGGAAGAAATTCAAACAAGAGAACAAGTCAAGCGTACCATGCCAAGAGCTTCAGTTCGAATGGTTTTGAGATCTTTGCTTATAAAACTCTAAATTATTTATTGAGTGAAGAAAGTGAAGAAAGTTGGGTGTCAAGTGACAAAGAAGAAGAAATTATACAAGACTTGAGCAAGCCAACTTTGGATAACAAGGTTGTCGAAGCTAAGGAGCTACAAAAAGAAAAAGGATAATTTGTATTTGTGAAGAATAAATGGGTGAAATGAAAGCTCGAGGAAAGCAATTTTAAAATAAAGAAGTAAAATCCTAAGAAATCTTATTTAAGAAGGGTACAGGTGTATAAGAAAAGGTGGAGGGAATAAAAGCTGCAATTGGACAACATATCTCCAACCAATACCACGTAGGGCTTACGGAGTCTGGCTCATGAATCTATCAAAAGAAGCGCTTCTCAGGAGGCAACACGAGTTCGGTTCTCATTTTCCTTTCTTTTCTTCTTTTATTTTTTTTTCATTTTTAGGATAAATTTTATTTTCTTTGTTTTCCATTTATTGGATAAACTTTTTGGCCACTCTCTATATATTTTAAAAATCAAGTGTGGGGCCCTTATCGTAAAAATGAAGAAAAAATATTTTTATGAAAAACTTTTTTTTATAAAAAAATGATTTTCATAAATTAATTAAATAAAAAATTGTTTTTATGGACCATTTGGACTGAAGCAACCCAAACAATTTAGCCCAACATGCCAACAGACCTTAAAAGTCGCCCTTACATGGCCCACGGCGTGAGCCCAAGCCCACAACATGAAGAGGTCAAAGTCATGAAGTATGTTCAAACTCCAGTCGCTATTTGCGATCACTCATTTTTCCTACTTTATGTCATGAAGCAAGAACTTGCCCCCAAGCTTTAATTTCAACCGAAAATCTTGTTTTTCCTACTTCTATATTTTGTTACATCATCAAAGGTATGATGTATGAGTTCCTTAATCTTTAATTTCCTTAAATTTTTAGTAATTAGAAGTTAGGGTTGGTTCTTAAAGCAAAATTGCATAATTGGGTCGATTTTTTCAAGTGAATTGTGACTGCATGTATGTCTAAAAGCCATAGAATATCAACCTAAACAAACTCGAAACATGCATTTGAGTTGCATTTGGCCTGAAAATGATCGACCGCAGTATACGTGTCAAACCAAAAGTACGATGTGGTCTTCGTGACCACGAAATGAAAGTTGGGTACTCAGTTTTCTGTTTTCTGCTTATTGCTTAATCCGTTTAGTGGTTTTGTTGTTTTTTCTTGCTGTTAATTTTTTAGGTATCATGAAACTGAGGCATGCAAATCCGGAAGAACAGGAACAAATTGATGTTCCTAGTATACCTCCACTATAACGATTCCACAAAATATTTTGCAATCCATGCTCAAAAAATATTCAAATAAACTGGGATGGTTATATAATTTGGACTTCGCGTTAGCACCCATGATTGATTGGTCTTGGCTGAGTGGGATTGGTATGGTAACAAAAGTGGAGCGGTATTGGACTAAACTATTTGTAGGAGACAGTTTCACTTTCCAATGCAACGGGTGGCGTAATTTATTTAAGAACGGACGACCGAGCCGACATTCAACCGGGCCCTTGCATTTAGATTCGGAGGTGTTTATCGATAATGTAGCCTAAGGGAGTTTGCTAGGCGAATGCCATTGTAGGCATAAGTGGTAACTCAATCACCCCATTTCATCTTCTTTTTACAAGGATGTGTACGAGACTTCACCATGAGATTGCTTGATGTGCAATTGTGGAGATCCATTTCTAATCACGAGTATAGTTCGTATAATGCTTGTGAAGGACAGATTCAGTCACCTATCCATTGGTTTTTACATCGCTTTATCACCTTCACAATGAATCACAAACATCATGGTGACAAGGTGCCATCCCAAAATTTATTCTATCTTTGGAGCATCATCACACTGGTGGACATTTGGTTACTCGACTCGCTCGATCATATGGGATTTTGAGTCCTAACTTTATTCAAAATATGACATGTTTTAAGGATTCAGATTTGACGACTCAATTTTTGAGTCTTATAGGAGTTTGTAATGAATCTGGTGGGGGATATGTCATACCCCCAGAATATGATGAACAACAAATGGGTCAACAAGGGAAGCAATTGAGGCAAAGGGGAAGGAGAAATGTTAGAGCTCATGGAGAAGGGGCCAACAACAACAACCACCTTAACAATTCGAGGGTGGGGTACCAAACGACCTGTTCCATAGTCGGGTTAGTGCACATTTGGATAATCTACTTTGTGGCGTATGTGATGGATACGCGGGAGGTTTCTGAGAGACCGAAATCAGTTGAGGAGGTTCCCGTGGTGCGCGAGTTTTCAGATGTTTTCCCCGAGGAGTTGCCGGGAGTACCTCCTGTGAGGCAAGTAGAGTTTGGTATCGACCTAGTTTCGGGGGCAACGCCTATTGCTAAGGTGCCTTATCGTCTTGCACCTCCAGAGATGCAAGAGTTGTCCTCGCAGCTCCAGGAGTTGCTGGGGAAGGGATTCATTCGGCCGAGCAGCTCGCCGTGGGGAGCTCCTATTCTATTCGTCAAGAAGAAGGATGGTTCACACCGGATGTGCATTGAGGATCGTTACCCGTTGCCGAGGATCGATGATTTATTCGATCAGTTGCAGGGAGCGTCTTGGTTTTCCAAGATCGATCTGAGGTCAGGGTACCATCAGGTGAGAGTACGGGATGGGGATGTCCAGAAGACAGCGTTTAGGACGCGATATGGGCATTATGAGTTTGTGGTGATGCCTTTCGGGCTCACCAATGCCCCGGCTGTGTTCATGAATCTCATGAACAGGGTATGCAGGCCGATGTTGGATCGGTCAGTGATTGTATTTATCGACGACATTCTGGTGTATTCTAGATCTAGAGAGCAGCATGAGGAGCATTTGAGGGAGGTCCTCGAGGTGTTGAGGTCGGAGAAGCTTTATGCAAAGTTCTCCAAATGTGACTTCTGGCTGCGGGAGGTCCAATTTCTAGGACATGTTGTCAATCAGAAAGGGATATTGGTCGATCCGGCCAAGGTTGAGGCGGTGATGAGTTGGGAGGTGCCGAAGTCACCCTCTGAGATCAGGAGTTTCCTTGGGTTGGCAGGGTATTATCGGAGATTCATTAAGGATTTCTCCAAGATCGCAGTGCCGCTCACCAGATTCACCCGGAAGGGTGTTGCATTCTCATGGGGGCCCGAGCAGCAGACCTCCTTTGAGACACTTCGCCAGAGGTTGTGCGAAGCCCAGATATTAACTCTCCCAGAAGGGATGGAAGATTTTGTGGTATATTGCGACGCATCGATTTCGGGATTGGGTGCAGTGTTGATGCAGAGGGGTCATGTGATAGCTTATGCGTCGAGACAGCTGAAACCTCATGAGGCGAGATACCCTACGCATGATTTAGAGTTGGGAGCAGTAGTGTTCTCTCTCAAGATTTGGCGTCACTACCTGTATGGGGTTCGATGTACGATATATACGGACCATAAGAGCTTGAAGTATTTAATGGATCAGCCCAACCTAAATATGCGTTAGAGGAGGTGGTTGGATGTGGTCAAGGATTATGATTGTGAGATCCTGTACCACCCAGGCAAGGCTAATGTGGTAGCCGACGCGTTGAGCCGCAGGGCGGAGAGTACTCCATTGCGAGATGTATGCTTGAGACTGACTGTGATGACTCCAGTATTGGACGCTAGTCGTAGGGCACAGGCAGAGGCTGTGCGACCAGAAATGCAGAAGAAAGAGCGGGTTGTGGGGTTAATTTCAGAGTTCGTTCAGGATGGTCGAGGGCTTATGACGTTTCAGGGCCGGATTTGGGTACCGTTCGTGGGCGGTACACGTATTACTTTGATGGAAGAGGCTCATAGATCGAAATTCTCGATCCATCCTGGTGCTACGAAGATGTATTTGGACTTGAGGAAAGAGTATTGGTGGCCCTGTATGAAGAGGGACGTCGCATGGTTCGTCGAGAGGTGCTTGACCTGTCGTAGGGTTAAGGCTGAGCACCAGAGACCGCATGGCAAGTTACAGCCATTGGAGATCCCAGAGTGGAAGTGGGAGCAGATCACTATGGATTTCATCACCAAATTGCCGAGGACTGCCAGGGGAGTTGATGCAATTTGGGTGATTGTGGATAGGTTGACGAAGAGTGCACACTTCCTTGCCATCAGTGAGAGTTCTTCAGCGGAGAAGTTGGCGGAGATATATGTGAGAGAGGTGGTATCTCGGCACGGGGTGCCGATCTCGATTGTTTCAGACCGTGATGTGCGCTTCACTTCCAGGTTCTAGAAGAAATTTCATGAGGAGCTGGGTACCAAATTGCATTTTAGTACCGCATACCATCCCCAGACAGACGGTCAGAGCGAGCGGACGATTCAGACGCTGGAGGACATGCTTCGAGCATGTGTGTTAGACTTCGGGGGTAGCTGGGATGCATATTTACCCTTAGCAGAGTTTTCCTACAACAACAGCCATCATTCGAGCATTGGTATGCCACCTTTTGAGCTGTTGTATGGTAGGAGGTGTCGGACCCCCATTTGCTGGGGAGAGGTGGGACAGAGAGTGATGGGTAGCACAGAGATCGTGCTACAGACGACAGAGCAGATTCAGCAAGTTAGACAGAGGTTATTGACCGCCCAGAGCCGACAGAAGAGTTATGCAGACAGGCGCCGATCCGAGCTTGAGTTTCAAGTCGGCGACTTCGTTCTCCTGAAGGTCTCTCCTTGGAAAGGAGTGATTCGATTCAGGAAGAGGGGCAAGTTGGGGCCCCGGTATATTGGGCCATTTCGTGTGGTTGCAAGGATAGGTCGGGTAGCCTATCGGTTGGAGTTGCCAGCGGAGTTGGGACAGATCCACGACACGTTTCATGTGTCACAATTGAGGAAATGCATAGCCGATGAGTGGGCAGTGGTTCCATTAGAGGACATTCAGGTGGATGCGAGCCTGAATTATGCCGAGAGACCAGTGGCCATCAGGGATCGGAAGATCAAGGTTCTGAGGAACAAGGAGGTACCTCTGGTGTTGGTTCAGTGGCAACACCGTAAGGGATCGGAAATGACTTGGGAGCCGGAACGTGAGATGCGAGAGCAGCATCCGGAACTATTTACAGAGTGAGACTTCGAGGGCGAAGTCTAATCCTAGTGGGGGAGAGTTGTAACAGCCCGAAATCTCAGGTATATTTAAATTATGTTTTTGGGTGATTTTAGAGGGGACTCGGCGAGTTGGAGCCTAGACTCGCCGAGTAGGATCGCAGACTTGGTCGCGGGATCGCGACTGGACTCGGCGAGTCGACGCTGTTTAGCGGAAACCCTAACCGTTCAGGTTTGGGACGTATAAAAAGGACTCATTGGCCGTCATTGTTCGTTTTAGCCTTCTGAGAAGAACCCTAAATCGATTGTGTGCATCTAGAGCAAGATTGGAGGATATTAGGGCTTGAAGAAATTGTTGGGCAAGGAGGAGAAGGGTTTTGGCTAAAGGAACAGCAAGGGATTCGAGTTCTGCGGTTTGGAGACACAGAGAGGGCATATTCCAGGTAATATTTCGGGTTCCTTTCTGTTATTTTGATGTGTATGCGAATCTAGGGTTTTTGAAACCCATTTAGTGATTGGATGGGTTATTATGTTATTACCCAGACGTTTATGCCCCAGTAATAAGGTGTTTAGAAGTCCAGATAGTCCCATGATTGTATATCTCGGGACCATACGTAATTCAGGGAGCAGTTGATCGCCTGCATGGCATGGACTCGCCGAGTTGTTCTTCAGACTCGGCGAGTAGCTTGAAGATTTACTGGGACTCGCCGAGTTGTTCTTCAGACTCGACGAGTGGAGTCGGGGTGGCCCCGCGATTCTTCCAGGAGTAACTCGTCGGGTCGAGGAGGATAATCGACGAGTAAATAAGGAACCTCAGAAAGTTGGAGGACGTCTAGACTCGCCGAGTCGCCATGGTACTCGCCGAGTCCGGTCGAGTTGACCGTCGACCGTTGACCAGAGTTGACCTAAGTCTGACTTCTTAGGGATAGTCACACTTAGAAGGGATAAGTGTTAATGAGATATGTGATGTTATAGGGAGGTTGTAGCTCGTCGGATTGTGCACGAGTGATTTCAGGATTTGCTAGCTGGAAAGGCGTATGTGCGAAAGTTGTATATTGGGGAACTCACTAAGCATTTATGCTTACAGTTGCTATGCATGTGTTTCAGGTACTAGCGAGGACCGTGGGAAGGCGCCGGCGTGATCGATACACACTGAAGAATGCTTTTTATGATCTTGGGATTTTGAATATTTGTATTTGACGGAATACTTAACTATTTATGCCTTGTTTGAATGAAAATAATTATATTTTAAAAATGAAAAATTTGTTTGAAAATTTGCGTTGTTACACACTTTTTCTTGAGATATCTTAACTTCAATGGCTGCTTCTAATCGTCAAGAAACGTATTCAATGCAAATAGCAAATAGCGTGGGTTGCCCTACTTGTTCCGCCCCACTGCTAGGTGTTGAAGAATATGATCATTGGAAAGTGAGACTTGAAAGGTTTTTACTGGGTAAAGAGAAAGGTGAAGCTATTTGGAGATCCGTCAAAGAAGGTCCTCATGTTCTAGCTAGAACAACGGTTAGAGATGCTGTTGCACCACTCATGGGTCAAGAAGAACAACGTCCAACTCTTTCTCACTGTTGATGATATCGACAAGCTGCATGCTGATCAAGTTGCCTTTTCCGAAATGGTGTTTGGTGTTCCACCATCTCTCTTTGAACACTGTGTAAATCAGCAAAATAGATTTGGGATACTCTCCAAGATTTGTTCGAAGGCTCAGAAAACATGAAAGACAAGCGTCTGACCTCAGTTGTCAATGGATTTGACACTATTACAACAACCCCTGGTGAATCTGCTGCTTTAGCGTCTAACCGGTACCTAAACGTTGTCAAGAACATGACAGGTCATGGGATTGTCTGAACTCCCTTGGAATACAATTTCAAGTTCATAAATAGTCTTAGTAAAGGATGGGGAAATGTGAAATCCTTTCTTCAGAGCAATGGATCTCTAAAGAAGCTGAAGCTTTTCCAACTGTTTGATGAACTTCAAGGTCATGAATCAAATGTTGCATAAACCTTAAGAGACCTGTCAGGAGGTCTCTAGCTCTTGTTAGCTCCTTCGAACCTCTTGTTCCGAACCTATCTACATCGGATCCGATTCAAATCCGTTTTTCCACCTATTCAACCCTCACCACCCATCTTAGCCACTTCTTACTATCTTATTGATGGTGATCTTGATTCGGAAGCTATGGACTCTGAACTCCATTTCCAACAAGAATTTGCCTTGCTTTCTATGAAATACCAACGTTCTTTTAATCTCTCTCATAAACCGTTTAATAACCATTTTCATACCCCACACCAAAACAATCCTCAAACTTTCACCAAACCTTCCAAAAATCCACCAGCCTACAAACCTAACATCTCTGCACCAAATTCCACCTTGGAATCTCAACAGACTCCGAAATCTGACAAACCAACAATTTTGTGCCATAAATTTAGTCATCAAAATCACTTTGCAAAAGATTTTCTAGTTGAAGTCTCTCAAAAACCAAAAATCAAGGATCCAAATTACTATGCACGATGAGCTCAAGAGATGGCTGAGAGTGAAAAGGCGTTTTTCACCATTGTATCAAGAGATATTGATGGTTATTGGTCTTTTGGGGATGATGACGTTGTGGCTACTGGAGAAACATGTGTCTGATGGCAAGACAAACAATTGAATGTGATGAAGGCTTTTGGTCCTTTGAGTCAGAAGAAGAAGATGAAGTTGCTGAACCAAACTACTCCTATATGGCCACAAATGATCCACCAGGCCAAAGCATCGTTCAACAGGTAAAACTATGATTACTAACAATAATTTTGATTTATCTCTTTGTGAATCTTATCTAACCCATATCCAAACAGATATAAACACCATCTATAAAGCCTATGAGTCTGTCATAGAATCCAGTGAGAAGGAGGACAGTGAATTGAGTCGTCTTAGGTTATGTTTCGAGGATAAGAATTTAAAAATAGAGTCTTTAGAACGAGAGCTTGTAATGTCAAAAGATGAATTTATCATTCTTAAAGACAAATGTGAAAACACTTATTCTGAAAGAAATGTTTTAATTTCCGATAACAAACGTCCCAATGCCAAAATAGATGCTTTGTCATTCTTGAAGGAAATCAACGGATGACTCACAATTTTCATCATCCGTGGTCAAAAGCCCTTAGTCTCGGAAGTGAGTTTTTGAAACCTATAACTAGTCCCTTGAAGGAGTTGAAAAACCTAATATTTATGGGAGATGTTCCGAACCACCAACATTCAGATACCCCTGTCTCTCCTTTGTCACCTCTTCTTGAGACATTTGAAAATTTTGCATCTCTGATTCCTGGGTTTCAGCCAATAGTTGTCAAGTGTCCTGATTCCATGCCTCTTCCGCCTCTGACAAACCTGGTCCTGAATCAGACCACAAAATTCCACCATGGGATTTCAAATCGTACAGACCTAGTTCTAAAACACAATCCTCCCTACAACTGTGTTGTCGAGGAAATAATTCCATTGACAACTGAACAAGTTACTTCTGAGTTTGCATGGGCATCCTTAGATGATAATGTTGAAACCTCAAGTAATACTTCTTGAAATTCATATGAATCGAATTCCCAAGTGGTATCCAAAACAACCTTGGTACCAATCAAGCCTAAATTTAACAATCCATCCATAGGTCAAACTTCCAAGTCAACATCTGAACAAAGGAAGAAACCCTCCTTGAATAGAAAAGATGTCGTTGATCCTAAAAGGGGAGCCAAAAATGCCCTTAAAAAGGAAGTTAGGTCAAGACAAAGTTCTAGGTTTCTTGAGAACTCCGAAAAGAATATATCTCGGAATGTCATCACATCGTCATCTTGGAATTACAACACCTCTGGGTCTGTCAAGATAATTAAAAGACCAACTAATCTTCCTAGTCAGTCAGAACCTAAGAAAGTTGTCAATCACACTCGACATCAACATGATTATTGGCAAACCTCAGCTATGTCTACTTTCTATAGGCGTTTCTGACGTTAGTTGGTTATGGCACAAAAGGCTTGCTCATTTTAATTTCAGGTATATGAATGATCTTGTTTCCGGTGAAATGGTGAGAGGACTGCTACTCCTCAAGTTTGAAAATGACCATTTATGTGATGTGTGTAAGTATGGGAAGGAATCGAAGAAGGGTCATCCTGTTATTAATAAAAAATCTATCTTTGAACCATTGGAACTTCTACACATTGATTTGTGTGGACCCTTAACTTTAGAGAGTCTACATTATAAGAAATGCATTCTTTTGATTGTTGATGATTTTACAAGGTTCACCTGGGTCTTCTTCCTAAGGCTTAAGTCAGAAACAACCTCAGAACTCATCAAATTCATCAAAGGAATTGAGGTTCTCGTCAAACTTCCTGTTAGGCGAATCTGAAGTGATAATGGTTCTGAATTCACCAATACCACCATTAAGAAATTCCTCACCGAGAAAGGAATTGATCATAAATTCTCAGCTCCTTACACTCCACAACATAATGGTGTAGTCGAAAGACACAACATAACACTAGATGAAGCTGCTTGATCCATTCTTAACTTTGCAAATCTACCACTTTATATCTGGGCCGAAGCCGTGTCAACAACTTGCTTCACTCAGAATCGGAGTATCATCAATCAACACCTTAATATGACACTGTACAAAGCAATGAATGTTCGTAAGCCAAGCATCTCCTTTCTTCATGTTTTTGGATGTCGATGCTTTATCAAAAACAATTGTGATCAGCTTACAAAGTTTCAACCTAAAGTTGATAAAGCAAATTTTCTTGGTTACTCTACAAAATCAAAGGCTTATCGAGTGCTTAATTGTCGTACTCGAATTTTAGAAGAAAACTTTGATGTAACCTTTGATGACAATTTTGTTCAGAATTCTGGTCTTACTCACATTACAACTCACAATCTGGAGTTCGATGCTCCTCCACCGGAATGTACGAACATTCAAGTAATCGATGAATTTGACATTGAATCCCTTTTCAGACCCTTAGAAATTGCTCTTGATTTAGAATATCGATCGAGACAAACCTCATCCTCTACAGTTCCTGTTTTGCAACCTATTTCTGGTCCTACTCCTACCTTTCCTCCATTTGATTACAAATAGTTTCAACCTTCACAGGTTGAGAGGGAGAATGGTCAACCTTCCCTCAAATAAAATGTAGAAGGATTCCAAGACGCAGCTCCCAAATTTGATTTTAATCCAATCAATTACGATGATGATGCAAATTTCATTGACTTCCCACCTAACGATGATGTAAATTTATCTGGTTTAGAAGTTCAGGGGGAGCATCATCCACAAGTTTAAACCACTCTAGGGAAGAAACAGAACCCTATTATTGATATTGGATCCTCCGCTGCACAAGAGCTTCTGAGACTTCATATATGGACGAAGTATCATCCTCCAAATTGTCACAACTAGCATTTTTAGCTAGGAAATTCTGTTTTCATGTAACCATCAACTATTGTAAGACATGTACTCTAAGTGATATCATGTTCTATGCTCGATCAAAAACATCCATTTGAATCAAAACACCTGAATGAAGTCCAAAACCTCATTCAATACAACTCAGATACTTAATTGTAGGTTTGAAACCGTAATAACCCGGTTCAAACTTAGTATAGGCCAGGATCCTCTTATTGGGCCTAATGGACAGTAAACTTTCAATTTGGATATTTTGGATCAGGGAACCCTAATTGGGCCTAAATTGGACACAAATTCATGACACCAAAGTATTTTGGGTCATGTGGGCCTAGAATGACTCATCTTGTAATCATGGGCTTATTGGGCCATAAATGGATTCATAAGCCCTATTTGGCCGTGAACTAAGTTATTGAACTTCATTGGGCCGAAAACCCAAATTTCCTTTATCATTTTGGGTCGTAAACCCATATACGGGCCCAATGGCCCGAAAAACTTCATGTTAGACTAAACAAACTCGATTAGTAATTAAGTTCAAGCCCAACATCTAATTTCTTCCATCCTCTCCTAAGTTCTCTGCCATAACCGAAAAAAAAGAATTGCAAACGATGAATGGTTGCCACATCCATATTGTATGGAGGATACCCATGCATTTATCTCCCATATATCAAGACTTGCATTGTTATCCAACATACTTCAAGAACTAGCCTCTCTCTTCTCTCTCTCACCCTCCTATCGGTCGAACCCGCCTCACTATACCTCCTCCATTTCACATTTCAAACACAATATTCTCTCATATTTTCCTCTCAAACTCAAGGAAATCCTCTCATTCTTCCCTTCCAAAAACCGTGAGTGTGTGTGGGTGGGTGTTCAAGAGTTCCATACCAAAGATCCCAACTTGGTATGTTCTTGTTTAACTCTATGGTTTAACTTCAAGTTTACACTAAAAATCTCTTCTTAACCCACATCATTTCAAGATCCATGTTCTTAGAACTTCATAGATCTCGAAAATCTCCTCAAGGAAACATCTAGGGCTGAAATCTCCTTCAAACTCTTCATCAAACCGAGAATAACAAGCCAAAGTAAGTTCATACCCCCTATTTTTGGTTTTTACTATGTTTTGGAGTAGAATACAAGTTTTTTTGTGTAGATATATGTGTTTATGCATGTATGTGTGTATTTTCATATTATATATTGTGTTTATGTTATGAAAACATGCTGGATCTGTACTAAACTCGAAATATCTACTATACTTGGTGATGTTTGTAAACTAAACCATCTTATGTGACTTATTATGAGGTGATAAAGATTAAACATGCTAAAAATATTTGAGAACTTACAAAAATCGTGTAAAGGGGACATTTTTGACAAAATAAACAAAAAAGTGAGGTTCTTATGTAACTCACGGTTTTGAGAGGATCATAAGAGTCATTTTTAAATCAAAATGAATATTTATGATATTTATGGTCTTAAAGGGGCCAAAGGTGCAAATTTTCACAAATGGGCTTCTATATGGGCCTTCATGGTTTTAATGGGCCAAATATGCCAATTTTCACAAAAATGGGTCTTATTAAGTAACTCACGCTTATTAGGGGTCAAAAAGGCTTTTTTTTTGCTAAACACGGTTAGTTGCAATAGTTGAGGCCCTACAAGGGCTAAAAATATAAACATTTTCATAAATGGGCCTTATATAGGCTTCTCATGGCTTTGGGTAAAAAATTTGTACTTTTTGGACTTTTATGGGCTTAAATGTCATTTTCAACAAAGCTATGTTAGAAATGTTAAATTTTGATAAGAGGGATTAAAAATGTGAATCTATTAAAATTTTGGCCAAAAATATGGACTTATCTATAATGGGCCAAAAATGCACATATTTATAAATATCAAGCCAAAAATGATATTTTTGACAAAAATGAGTTAAAAATATTATTTTTACAAAAAGTGGGCATTTTATGTCATTTTGGTAAATAATTGAACTAAAACAAGCAATAAAATAACAAACGGGCAAATTTTGCCATTCTCATGTTATTAGGCCTTAGTGACCCATTTATATGCTTGATAGGTCCTCAATACTCTTTACATGTTAATTTGGTCTTATTGACCCACTAACACGCTCAACAGACCTAGGATACTCCTTGCGTGCTTTATGGGCCTCTAAATAATATACATGTGAAACAGGTCTTAGTTGTCCTTTTACATGTATATTGGGCCCGGGTTATATAAACTCATTCCCTATGAGCCTAGAAATGATTTACATGCTTGGTGGGCATTAGCTTGTTCACTTACATGTTCATTGGGCCTAGAATGTGCTTTATATGTTTCTCTTCGCGTAAATTCGATTAAGGATCTAGTAAGACGTGTTGTTGACACCTATTGAGTGTACGATCGTATCTTGTAGTTATAACCAAAGTCTATTGGAGGGAGAGCAGGGATTTGTGTATAGATCTATATGGGGATGACACCCCACACCTGAGTTGTTTGCTACAGTTAGACAAAACCAGTCTAGGGGACGAAAACCTTACCTTATTCTGTTGGCTTTCATAAACGCCAAGAAAGGTGAAATTATCATTATCTATTATGGTTATAATGATTCACTTAGAGGAATTAACATTATAAAATTTACAGGAGACCATTCTCTTTTCTCATTGGATTACTCGGGAACATACTCGCGTCGGTACTCAACCCCGGAGGTTGGTATACCAACATTCTCTTTCACAGACAACATAGGGTTGTATGGGGGCATACTCTTTACATTCTCTTTACATTCTATGTATTCTCCTTATACATTCTAGTAAAAATTAACACACATGCATTAATACAAGATCGGACAAAAACATACTAAACCGTTTTCAGAAAATATAGGATTTTTCTGGTTGTTACAAAGTTATACTAATCATTTTCATAAACATGCTTATGAACTCACCAAAATTTTTATGTTACCTTTTTAAATTAACTTGTATTCTTAGGAAACTGACGAGCAGGTTGGGCAGAACGAACTTATGGATATTTTGTTATATTTTGTTTCATCATACTTTAACTATTTTGGCATTTAATGTTTAAAACACAGTACTCGATGTAAACAATGAATGTTGTTATATTACATGTGTGATGATGATGATGTTATGTTTCAATTATATACTCTGTAATGATACTACAACAATGGAGTCACACACAAGCTCCCGGATGTTTCTGCCGTCCGGTTTGGGGGTGTGATAGATTGGTATCAGAGCTTTGTTTATAGTGAACTGGAATATCTAATCATACATAATATGAAACTATAAATACAATGGGACTAAAACACTCTGAATAAAGTAATACCTAGGTACACATTACTATTATAACCCAAAAAGACTCTGGAGGTAATTGAACACCGTGGTTAAACCTGGACAATTATTTAGTCGTATTGGGGGTAAATATAGCCTGATCAACTATATTTTTTCAGAATACGACCAACTTGTGTTTGGGGGTGATCATGTTGGAAAATGAATCTAGAAACTTACCTCATGTCTAAAAAGCTCTAAGGAACTTATACATAAAAAAATTAAAATACTATAGGAGGATTTTGAAATCCTATCTACATATACTCTCCTTATACACTTCTCATCCTTCCAACTTCTCACATAGTGTTCATGGAAGAGGTTCAACAAGGAATCCTTTACTATGAGGCCCTGGTGGCCAATGGGCTAATTGAAGGAGACCCTACGATGGGTCAGGAGGCAGATCCCGGTGTTGGGCCTAAGGAATACGTGGAGACAGACTACGAGTTCGAAGAACCTAAAGAGGTTATGGAGGAAGATGGGGACACCCTACAGCACCACATGATCCCATTAATAGGACTCGCTCCTTATAGGAGGAGGTTTCCACCCTTTGGCAACAACTACTAGCAGTTGATGCCATAGCTATGCAGACAGAGCATGAGAGGGACGAGGTCACCAGGGAAATGAGTGAGATGGATGATCTCGTGGCACGACATTTTGGCATGTGATTTCACCACCAGGCCCTTCTCAACGCAACTAGTACCCATTCATCTGCTACTTACTTCTTTTATGATTTTCCTTTATGTACTACTCTATGTACTATCGACTACATGATTAAGTGATTACACTACTAATGGAGTCGTTATTCTGTTGAATTTTACTTCATTTCATGTATTGTATGCCTTATGTATGCAAATTTTCATGTATCAAAAGATTATCATTAATGAAAACGGCTTATATATTTTCTCGTGATGTTGTTATCTACTATGTGTTTTATTACTTTTATTACATGTTGATTGTATGCACTCAATTACTTACGCACAACGGAATCACCGACACTGTTCTATAATCAAGAAATCTTGAAACTAGAATACACTGGATACTGAACATCTTTCCGTTCCATGACCGAAAGATGCCTCGAATACCGATACGCATAAACCGCAACACAACACCATCACCACCGTGTCTGCCATAAATGGAATCAACTACATTTCAAGCAGTAGTTTCGGCTGCAGTTACAGCAGCACTGGCTCATATTCACCACAGGAATAACGGAGGAGGTAACTGTCTAAGTCCATAACTATTTCTGGTATGTACTTGACCCGACCCGGCATGGTCCATTTGGGTTGCATGGCACCATGTAATTGGATAAACTAAATGAGAGAAATAACACATATGGCTTATTAATATATTATAAGTTCTAATAAATTAATAATATTATTTAATTAGTTTGATCAAGAATTAATTTAGAATTAATTAAGTGATCAAAAGATAACTAATTAAATATATGGGTTGATTATGTAAATCATCCATAACTTATATAGTGGGCTAAGAGGCTCCATGGATAATCAAGTTGGGTTGGACCCATTGGATACTCCATGGAGGCTCCATAAGAGTTACAAACCCATGGGTCATGGAAATGAAGATTCATGACACATTAGGGTTTACATGGTGTAACCCTAGATGTGTCAACACTATATAAAGGTCATGTATTCTCCCAAAATCGGCACTACTACTAGTGAAACAAGAGGGCTTGGCCGATTTTAGTGTGTTATACATTCTCTCCATGTTTACTCCATAGCATTTGGTGTTGTGTGAAGCATTTGAGGCATCACACTTGGGGTGCTAGGCTCACAAGGTTTCAAGGAACATTTACAACAACAAGGTATGTAATTCTATCTATTATTTATGTTAAAATTGTTCCCCATGTATGCTAGATAGGTTCATAGCCTTGGAAATCAACTTTGCATGATCATTAGACAAACATAGATCCAAGGTTTTTAGGGTTGCATGTACACTTAGGAAGTGTTAGAATGCTCAAAACCCATCAGTAACAGGCAAGGAGCCAGAATTTCAAACCATGGGATGAACCAAGGACCCATAAGAACCTCTACATACAAAGACTTCACGAATGCCAAGCATCAACTTTCAATGGGACGAGAAGCATCATAACTCTGAAAAGGTGGATAAAAAAGGTAGAATCAATATTCAAGATTTGCGGATGTCTTGAGGAGTGCAAGGTGAAGTTTGCGGCTTGCACATTCGTCGATCAAGCTCTCTCTTGGTGGAATGGTCATGTGGAGGCCATGACACTCCTTGTGGCGAATGCTATGCCATGGGAGGAGTTGAAAGAAATGTTGATGGCAGACTATTGTCTAAGAGGAGAAATCCAGAAGATGGAGCAAGTACTGTGGAACCTCATAGTACAAAACTCTTACATTGATGCTTACATATCGAGGTTTAGTGAGTTTTCACTCTTGTGTATAGGGATGATCACATCTGAAGGAAAGAAGATTGAAAGATTCAGATGGGGACTGACCGCTCCAATTCAAGGAAATGTAATTGTAGCGAACCCAGAAACATGTGATAGTGCTAAAAGGCTATCCAAGAAGTTATATGACCATGGAAACAAGAAGAGTGCCAAAGCCGGGGAAACAGAAGTCAAAAAGGAAGGTGATATCAAGAAAGGCAAGAAAAGCAAGCAAAAAGGGCGACAAACCCAAGAGTCAACAAAGAAGCAACAAACAGTAGCAATCGATGTTGCTACTGCCCAGGTTACCACAACACCACATGCTCCAGCCTCATCTACACCAACTACTGCCAGATAATACTCGGGGACCCTACCCGAGTGTAATAAATGCAGTTTTCATTACCATGGAGAATGCAGGGAGATGCATTTCATGAGTTGCGACCAAAAGGGTCATACAGCACGATATTGTAGAACTCACCTTCAACAAAACTAACAACCAAATAACAACAACAACAACAATCACAATAACACTAACAACAACAATAAGGCTGGGGCTAGTTACACTTTTTATGGGTGTGGGCGAACTGGTCATTTCGAACGCGATTGCCCCAAAGCCAACAACCAAGGGGCAGGAGGATCAGGGAGGGTATTGATGTTGGGTCTAGGTGATGCAGTTCAAGACCTGACGGTTGTTAAAGTACGTTCCCACTTAACAACACTTTCGCATGCAGCTTGCTCGATAGCGGAGCTTCATTAGTAATAAAGTCAAACATTTATTAAATCAACAACCCCAGAAGCTAAACGAAGCCTTCACGATGGAGATGGCTAATGGGAAAACCGAAACAACCAAAGATGTTTACGTAGGGTGCACATTAACACTAAACAACCATTCATTTCAAATAGATTTGATTCCATTAAATATTAGGCGGTTTGATGTGATAATCGGCATGGATTGGTTAAGCCCCCACCATGCTGATATTATGTGTCGTGAGAAGGCCATCCGTCTTCACCTCCCCAATCACGAAACCCTAATGATCTATGGTGATAAACCTGGCGCCAATATTCATCTTATCTCGTGCATCATGGCACAAAAGTGCATGCAAAAGAAAAACTATGCTTTCCTCGCTCATGTTGTGGATAAAAACAAAGAAGAAGTAAACATTAAAGACATCCCAGTGGCATGTGACTTCCCGGATGTATTTCTAGAAGACCTTCCGAGAATACCCCCTGAAAGACAGGTCGAATTTTGAATCGACCTAATACTAGGAGCCATATCAATTGCTAAATCACCCTACAGGTTAGCTCCTGCCGAAATGCAGGAGCTATCCAGTCAGCTAAGCAAATTGCTGAGCAAAGGATTCGTCAGACCAAGCTTCTCACCCTGGAGAGCTGCAGTCTTGTTTGTCAAGAAAAAGGACAGATCCTTCAGGATGTGCATCGATTATAAGGAATTGAACAAGCTCATTGTTAAAAACTGATACCCACTCCCTCGGATTGACGATATATTTGACCAGCTGCAAGGAGCTAGTTGCTTTTCCAAAATAGATCTAAGATCTGGTTATCATCAACTCCGAGTCCGAGAAGTGGACATTCCAAAAACTGCCTTCTAAACTCGATACGGTCATTACGAATTTATTGTGATGCCCTTCGGTCTAACAAATGCCCCTGCAACATTTATGGACCTCATTAATCGAGTCAGCCACCCATTTCTTGATAATTTTGTGATCGTATTCATCGACGATATCCTTGTATACTCACGAAGCAAAGAGGAGCATGGTCAACATCTCCATCAAATCTTGGAAACTCTAAGAGCTGAGCGATTATATGAAAAACTCTCCAAATGCGAGTTCTGGATTCACAGTGTAAAAGTTTTGGGTCATGTAGTCAGTGAGGAAAGGATTCACATGGACCTTTCCAAGATCAAGGCCATTGAAGGCTGGGCGATCCCAAAGACACCAACAGAAATCCGACAATTCTTGGGTCTCGCGGGCTACTACCGAAGGTTTATCCATAATTTTTCCATGATAGCCAAACCCCTCACCACCTTGACAAAAAAAGGCATATCTTTCAACTGGACGGAAAAGCAAGAAGCTGCTTTCCAAAACTTGAAGCAAGCCCTCTGTAGTGCACTAGTGCTATCCTTACCAGAGGGAACTGAAGACTTCATGGTCTATTGCGATGCTTCTAACCAAGGTTTAGGCTGTATCCTCTTGCAGTGTGGAAAGGTGGTAGCTTACGCATCCAGGCAATTGAAGACACATGAAGTAAATTACACCACCCATTATCTCGAGCTGGGAGCTGTGGTCTTCGTCCAAAAGATTTGGTGGCACTACCTCTACGATACGAAGTGCACTGTCTTCACCGATCACAAAAGCGTCCAGCACATTCAAAACCAAAAAGAGCTGAACATGAGGCAGTGAAGGTGGGTTGAGCTACTAAATGATTATGAATGCTAGATCAAGTACCACCCAAGCATGGCTAATGTGGTAGTCAATTCCCTGAGCAGGAAAGAATACTCAGGTCGTCGGGTGAAAACATTATCGATAACCATCCGCTCCCACCTAACCTCACAGATCAAGGGAGCCCAATAAAATGCATTGAATCCAGAGAACGTCACAAATGAAACACTACGTGGGATGGAAAAAAACTTTGAAGCCAAGGAGGTCGAAACTTACTACTTCATGAATAGAATCTGGATCCCTAAACTTGAGGGATTCAAAGAGATAGTCATGAACGAAGCTCATAAAACACGATATTCCATCCATCCAGGTTCGGAAAAGATGTACCTAGACATTAAGCAAAATTATTGGTGGCCAAATATGATGGCAGAGATCACACTTACGTGAGCAAGTGTCTCACTTGCGCCAAAGTGAAAGTGGAATATCAAAGCCCTAAGGATTTTTACAACAACCAGTAATACCCGAGTGGAAATGGGAAAGGATTACATGGACTTCATAACCAAATTACCTAAAACAGCAGACAGATTGGACACTATCTGGGTGATTGTCGATAGGTTAACTGAATCCGCTCATTTCCTGCCAATAAAAGAATCGTAGAAGATGGAAAGATTAACATGAATCTATATCAAAGAGATCATGAGACTTCATGGAGTGCCAGTATCTATTATCTCGGATCGAGATAGTAGATTTACTTCACGGTTTTGGCAGTCACTCTAGAAGGCTATGGGGACGCAACTAGACATGAGCACTGCCTATCACTCTCAAACTGATGATCAGAGCGAGCAAATCATCTAAACACTCAAAGACATGCTCCATGCCTGTGTGATCAATTTTGGCAAGGCATGGGATACCCACTTGCCTCTAATTGAATTCTTGTACAACAATAACTATCACACGAGTATAAGGGTTTCTCCTTTTGAGGCCTTATATGGCCGCAAATGCAGATCGCATCTCTGCTGGGCTGAGGTGGGTGATACACAGCTGTCTAGAGGGCAATCACCGAGCAGCACCCTTAAATCATTCGAGAAACTATAGAGAAGATAATCCAAATCAAAGCCTGAATCCAAGCGTCACGTGACCGACAAAAGACTTACGCTGACAAACGACAAAAACCTCTGGAATTCCAAGTCAGAGATCGGGTACTATTAAAGGTCTCTCCCTAGAAAGGGATGATCCGTTTTGGGAAACGGGGAAAACTAAATTCACGATACATCGGACCGTTTGAGATTCTTTCCCGAATTAGTCTGGTGGCCTATAAGCTGCAGCTACCTACTAGGCTCAGCAACGTACACCCTTTGTTCCACGTTTAAAATTTGAAAAAGTTCTTAACAGATGAAACCCTTGTTTTTCCTCTAGAAGAGATCGAAATAAACAAGAATCTCGTGTTCGTTGAAGAACTGTTCGAGATAATGGATAGGGAAGTGAAGTGTACGAAGCAGAGTCTTATTCCAATTGTGAAGGTTCGATGGAATGCTAAGCGTGGACCAGAATTCACATGGAATGTGAGGAACAGATGAAGTAGAAGTACCTTCACTTATTCTCTCGTTCGTGATCCTACCTTTCAAAATAATTTCCGAACGAAATTCCCTCTAACGGGGGGATAATGTCACAACTAGCATTTTAAGCTAGGAAATTCTGTTTTCATGTAACCATCAACTATTGTAAGACTTTTACTCTAAGTGATATCATGTTTTATGCTCGATCCAAAACATCCATTTGAATCAAAACACCTGAGTGAAGTCCAAAACCTAATTCAATACAACTCAGATACTTAATTGTAGGTTTGGAACCCTAATAACCCGGTTCAAACTTAGTATGGGCCAGGATCCTCTTATTGGGCCTAATGGACAGTAATCTTTCAATTTGGCTATTTTGTGTCAGGGAACCCTAATTGGGCTTAAATTGGACCTACATTAATGAAACTAAAGTATTTTGGGTCATGTGGGCCTAGAATGACTCATCTTGTAATCATGGGCCTTATAGGGTCGTAAATAGATTCATAAGCCCTATTGGGCCATGAATTAACTTATTGAATTTTATTGGGCCGAAAACCCAAATTTCCTTTATCATTTTGGGCCGTAAACCCATATATGGGCCCAATGGGCCGAAAAACATCATGTTGGACTAAACAAACTCGATTAGTAATTAAGTTCAAGCCCAACATCATTTTGGGCCATTCTTATGTTATTGGGCCTTAGTGACCCATTTATATGTTTGATAGGTCCTGTATACTCTTTACATGTTTATTGGGCCTTATTGACCCCAATTAACATGCTCGACAGACCTTGGATACTCCTTGCGTGCTTTCTGGGCCTGTAAATAATATATATATGTGAAACGGGCCTTAGTTGTCCTTTTACATATATATTGGGTCCGGGTTATATAAACTCATTCCTTGTGAGCCTAGAAATGATTTACATTCTTGGTGGGCCTTAGCTTGTTCACTTACATGTTCATTGGGCCTAGAATGTGCTTTATATATTTTTCTTCGCGTAAATTCGATTAAGGATCTAATGAGACGTGTCGGTTGATACCTATTGAGTGTACGATCGTAGCCTGTAGTTATAACCAGAGTTTCTTGGAGGGAGATCGGGGATTTGTGTATAGATCTCTATGGGGATGACACCCCACACCTGAGCTATTCGCTACAGTTAGACTAAACCAGTCTAGGGTGATGAAAACCTTACCTTATTCCATCGACGTTCATAAACGCCAAGACAAGCGAAATTGTTATTATCTAGTATGGTTATAACGACTCACTTAGAGGAATTAACATTATAAAATTTACAAGAGACCATTCTCTTTTCTCATTGGATTAATCGGGAACATACTCGTACCGGTACTCAACCCCGGAGGTTGGTATACCAACATTCTCTTTCACAGACACCATAGAGTTGTTTGGGGTCATTCTCTTTACATTCTCTACATTCTCCTTATACATTCTAGTAAACATTAACACAGATACATTAATACAAGATCGGACACAAACATACTAAACTGTTTTTTAAAAAATATAGGATTTTATGGTGGTTACAAAGTTATACAAATCATTATCAGAAACATGCTTATGAACTCACCAACATTTTTATGTTGACCTTTTTAAATTAACTTGTATTCTCAGGAAACCGTTGAGCAGGTTGGGCAGAACAAACTTGTAACAGCCCGAATTTCCAGGTATCTTTTATGCTTATGATTTTGATGTTTTGTGAGGGGACTCGACGAGTTGGAGCTCAGACTCGCCGAGTAGGGTCGCGGTTCTGGATGCGGGTTCGCGCCTGGACTCGGCGAGTCCGCGCTGTTTAATGAAACCCTAATTTCTCGGGTTTGGGACCTATTTAAAGGGCCTTAAGGCCGTCATTTGTGCTCACCAATCCCCTGAGTGAAACCCTAGCGAGTTTGAGTGTTTGGAGCAAAGCAAGAAGCCATTGTTGATTTTGGAGGTGTAATCTTGCAAGGGAAAGGAAGCAATAGCTAAGGAGAATCAAGAGGAGCCACTTCCTGAAGATTTAAGGACCAGAAAATCACCTTTGAGGTACTACCTTCGATCTATTCTCTATTATGTTGGTGTTTATTTTGATTTAGGGCTTATTAAGCCCTTTTGTGGCTAGATCTAGTGCTTCCTTGGTCCCTTAAGCGATTTAGGTTCTAGATTTGGACCCTTAGAGGTCCAGAGTGTCCCTTTGCCCAAGCTTTTTATGAACCCATGGGGGTTTTGGATTGGGGTCCTTGTGTTTGAGGTCAAAACACCATTTGTGAGTCAAGGAGTGTGTTATGAGCACCAAGTCTTGGACTTTACGTGATGAATATGCTTAGAAGGGCCAGATCTATGAGTTGTTGGAACGGATCTGACCTCAGAAACAAGTTTGAGTTGATGCATGGCATGGACTCGCCGAGTCTGAAGAACAGACTCGGCGAGTAGCTTGAAGATTACCCTTAACCACTCAGCGAGTGGTCCTGCCGAGTTATGGGTTAACTCAGTGAGTCAGGGAGAGTTGGTGAGCGTTGACAGGTGGACTGAGTCGAGCTGGGACTCGCCGAGTTATTCTTCAGACTCGGCAACTTGAGTCGGGGTGGCCCCGCGATTCTTACCAGGTGGAACTCGTCGAGTCAAGGGAGTACTCGACGTATCAAAAGGGAATCCTAGAGAGTTGGGGAAAACGTCTAGACTCGCCGAGTCGCCCTAGTGCACTCGCCGAGTCCGGTCAAAGTTGACCGTTGACCAGAGTTGACCAGTGTTGACTTGATAGGGGTAGTTAAACCTAGTTGAGAAAGTGTTAACTAGAGGTATATTGTATTATAGGAGGATTATAGCTCGGCGGATCGAGCACGAGTGATTTTGGGATTTTGCTAGTTATCGAGATACGCGAGGTGAGTCTTCTCACTATACTTTACCTTGAGTAGGTAATCAGAGTTATGTGTTAGAGTATTTGTATGCTATATATGTTATGTGTTGTACTGCATTATTTCTATGTGATTTATGCTGTGCATGTTTACAGAGTTAGAACCTGAGGGTTCACAGAGTTTGGGTGCATGGACCCATAGAGTTATAGCCTCGAGTGGCTAATATGTGTTTTATGTGGTATTTTGGGGAACTCACTAAGCTTCGTGCTTACAGTGTTAGTGTTGTTGTTTCAGGTACTAGCGATGACCGTGGGAAGGCGCCGGTTTGATCTGTACACACGCATGGGATTTTTGATATATATATGATCTTGGGATTTTGTATGATGTGAATTGAGATTTGGAACTTAATGTTTTATGGAAATTAATTGAGAAATGTTTTTATAATTTTCAAAAATTATTTTTGAAAAATTTATAGTTTTACAAGTTGGTATCAGAGCCTAGGTTTGAGGGATTCGAGTACACCTTCGGGCGTATTTGAACTCAAACTGAGGATTTGAGATTTATTTTTAAAAGGAGTAAAAGATTTTTTTGAAAAACACAGAGCAGAGATGTGTGTACGATCAGTCCGCGCCCGAACGGTGATTTCCCAAAATACCTTTATTTTATATGATATTGATATTGATATGTTGTATCCGCATGCTAGAGTAGGCTAAGTGTTCCTATTAGGACTAGAATGGCCTGATTTGTGATACCTTAGCCAAGGAAGAGGTGAGCTGCTATGAGATGTTTGAGAGTGAGTAGGTAGCAACGAGGGGATTATGAGAGATCTATTAGAGAGTGGGTTTTGCATGATAGAGTACTTGGGATTTGGGATCCGAAGAGGAGGACTTGGGGTGTATTCTGATACGGTGCGGACAATAGTATTGGGCCCATACTACTGAAAGCACCGGAGCAGTGTACAGCCCAAGTAAGAATCTTTGGAACACCAAGGATCAAGGAGGAAAGAGTTGTCGAGTGTGTGTACGCTCGAATGGATTCTAATATATCGTATGTTGTATTTCAGAGGTGGATCATGGTGAGGACACGTCATATGCTAGAGAGCAGTGGGGTTAGTGATGAGGAGATCCGTCAGATCATTCACGAGGAGGTGGCTGCGGCCATCAGGGCAGAGATACCAGAGATGTTTGGGTCTATTAAGACCACGCTGATCGAGACCTTTGACGAGCGTTATGCCGCTCTTTCTGAGGCTGCTGTAGCAGCGGCCACCGCAGCTATTGCTGCCGCGAGGCCGCAAGGTGGTGATGCGTTGCTGTTCCGGGGGTTCAGCAACACAAAACCACCCGAGTTTGATGGGACCCAGGATCCGGTGGCAGCCATGAGGTGGATTTCTGATATCGAGGGATGTTTCTTCACTTGCTCATCTCCTGAGCATCTGAAGGTTCGGTTCGCGCTGAACCAGCTTCGCTTGGGAGCGAAGGACTGGTGGAAGTTTGTGACGACGTATTTCACGCCTGCTGAGATGGCGGAAGTGACCTGGGAGAGGTTCACTGCCATGTTCCGAGATGAGTACATTCCCCAGGTGGAGAGGGAGCGTTTAGCCCAGGAGTTTCTGACCCTCAAGCAGGGTACTGAGTCGGTTATGGTGATTACCAGGATGTTCCACGAGAGGGCGATGTTCTGCCCTAAGCACGTGTCTACGGAGCAGGCACGTATGAGCCGCTATCTGAGTATCTTGAGGTGGGACATTCGGGAGTTCGTGGCGAAGTCCTCGTACCGGACATTTGCCGAGCTTCAGGCAAATGCCCGGAAGAGGGAGATTGAGCTTGAGACTCAGGCCAGAGAGGAGGCGGAGTCTCAGGGGAGGGATCGGCGACCGACACAGTCTCAGCCGGCAGCCAAGCGGGCCAAGCCCGCTGATCCCAAACCAGGGAGCCAGAAGGGCCGCACTTGTGGGAAGTGTGGCAAGGGTCATGACGGAGTCTGCAGAGCGGGATCTTGCTACAAGTGTGGCAAGGAGGGGCATATGGCCAAGGACTGCCGCAAGGGGTTTGCGGTGTGTTTTCACTGCAACCAGACCAGACACCGGAAGGCGGAGTGTCCGCAGTTGCGAGGATCATCTCAGGGATCTGCCCCTGCCGCCATCAGAGCTACAGAGAGTCGGCCAGTGAAGGTCGAGGCGCCGAGGGCACGAGGGAGAGCTTTTCAGCTGACCGCGGAGGAGGTCCGTGCAGCGCCCGATGTCGTGGCTGGTATGTGTCCTTTCATGTATTTATTTTGATGTTGAGATATTATGCTTATGTTATGTTGTGTTTAGGTACTTTCCTTGTGAACTCTGTACCTGCTTTAGTGTTATTTGACTCGGGTGCGAGTCGGTCTTTTGTATCTTTGGCCTTTAGTCAGCATATCAGTGTTAGTCGTGAGGCGTTGGGTCGGCCTTTGAGAGTCTCCATAGCTGACGAGAGAGAGATTTATGCCACGGAGGTTCCCCGGGGATGCGTGTTAGAGATTTTCGGTGTTGAGTTCCCGATTGATCTGATTCCTATTACGATGAGAGATGTCTGTGTCATTGTGGGCATGGACTGGTTGAGCAGATTCGGCGCAGTTATCGATTGCGAGCGTCAGTTGGTGACCATACGAGACCCTTGTGGGGGAGTTCTTTCGGTGTACGGTGAGGGTACACGTTCAGGGTCAGCTTTTTGTTCGGCCGCTAGGGCGAGGCAGTGTCTACAGCAGGGCAATAAGGGTTTTGTGGCGTATGTGATGGATACGTGAATGGCTTCCGAGAGGCCGAGTTCAGTTGAGGAGGTTCCGGTGGTGCGTGAGTTTCCAGATGTTTTTCCCGAGGAGTTGCCGGGTGTGCCTCCTGTGAGGCAAGTGGAGTTCAGTATCGATTTGGTTCCGGGGGCTGCGCCTATCGTTAAGGTGCCTTATCGCCTTGCACCTCCAGAGATGCAAGAGTTATCCTCGCAGCTTCAGGAGCTGCTGGGGAAGGGATTTATTCGGCCGAGCAGCTTGCCGTGGGGAGCGCCTATTTTGTTCGTCAAGAAGAAGGATGGTTCACACCGGATGTGCATTGATTACCAGGAGTTGAACAAGCTGACGGTCAAGAATCGTTACCCATTACCGAGGATCGACGATTTGTTCGACCAGTTGCAGAGAGCATCTTGGTTCTCCAAGATCGATTTGTGGTCTGGGTATCATAAGGTGAGAGTGCAGGATGAGGACGTCCAGAAGACAGCGTTCAAGACGCGTTATGGGCACTATGAGTTTGTGGTGATGCCTTTTGGGCTCACCAATGCCCCAGCGGTGTTCATGGATCTCATGAACCGGGTATGCAGGCCGATGTTGGATCGGTCGGTGATTGTATTTATCGATGACATTCTGGTATATTCGAGATCTAGAGAGAAGCATGAGGAGCATTTGAGGGAGGTCCTTGGGGTTCTGAGATCGGAGAAGCTTTTTGCAAAGTTCTCCAAGTGTGATTTCTGGTTGCGGGAGGTCCAGTTCTTAGGACATCTTGTTAACCAGGAAGGGATATTGGTCGATCCGGCCAAGGTTGAAGCGGTGATGAGTTGGGAGGTGCCGAAGTCACCCTCTGAGATTAGGAGTTTCCTAGGGTTGGCGGGGTATTACCGGAGATTTATTAGGGATTTCTCCAAGATTGCAGTGCCACTCACCAGATTGACCCGGAAGAGTGTTGCTTTTTCATGGGGTCCCGAGCAGCAGGCCTCCTTTGAGACACTTCGCCAAAGGTTGTGCGAAGCCCCGGTATTAGCTCTCCTGGAAGGGATGGAGGATTTTGTGGTATACTGTGATGCATCGATTATGGGTTTGGGAGCGGTGCTAATGCAAAGAGGGCATGTGATAGCATATGCATCGAGGCAGCTGAAGCCTCATGAGACGAGATATCCCACCCATGATCTAGAGTTGGGGGCAGTGGTGTTCGCCCTCAAGATTTGGCGTCACTACTTGTATGGGGTTCGGTGTACGATATACACAGACCATAAGAGCTTGAAGTATTTGATGGATCAGCCCAACCTGAATATGCAACAGAGAAGGTGGTTAGATGTGTTCAAGGATTATGATTGTGAGATCCTGTACCACCCAGGCAAGGCTAATGTGGTAGCTGATGCATTGAGCCATAGGGCGGAGGGCACCCCGCTGCGAGAGGTATGTCTGAGATTGACCGTGATAGCTCCAGTTTTGGACAACATTCGTGGGGCACAGGCTGAGGCTGTGCAACCTGAGATGTAGAAGAGGGAGCGTATTGATGGTTTGGTTTCTGAGTTCGTTACCGACAGTCGGGGGCTTATGACATTTCAGGGGCGTATCTGGGTGCCGTTCGTGGGAGGAACGCGTACCATTTTGATGGAGGAGGCTCATCGGTCGAAATTTTCGATCCATTCGGGGGCCACTAAGATGTATTTGGATTTGAGGAAAGAGTATTGGTGGCCCTGTATGAAGAGGGATGTCGCGTGGTTTGTGGAGAGGTGCTTGACCTGCCGTAGGGTTAAGGCCGAGCACCAGAGGCCGCATGGTAAGTTGCAGCCTTTGGAGGTTCCCGAGTGGAAGTGGGAACAGATTACTATGGATTTCATCACCAAATTGCCGAGGACTGCCAGAGGAGTTGACGCAATTTGGGTGATTGTGGATAGGTTGACGAAGAGCGCTCATTTCCTAGCTATCAGTGAGAGTTCTTCGGCAGAGAAATTGGCAGAGGTGTATGTGAGGGAAGTGATATCTCGGCATGGGGTGCCGATCTCGATTGTTTTAGACTGTGATGTGCGGTTCACTTCCAGATTTTGGAAGAAGTTTCATGAGGAATTGGGTACTAGGCTGCATTTTAGTACCGCATATCATCCCCAGACAGACGGTCAGAGTGAGCGGACGATTCAGACGCTCGAGGACATGCTCCGGGCATGTGTGTTGCATTTTGGTGGTAGCTGGGATGCATATTTACCCTTGGCAGAGTTTTCCTACAGCAACAGCCATCATTCGAGCATTGGTATGCCACCTTTTGAGCTGTTGTACGGGAGGAGGTGTCGGACCCCCATTTGTTGGGGAGAGGTTGGGCAGAGAGTGATGGGCAGTATAGAGATCGTGCTTCAGACGACAGAACAGATTCAACAGGTCAGACAGAGATTGTTGACCGCTCAAAGCCGACAGAAGAGTTATGCAGACAGACGCCGGTCCGAGCTTGAGTTTCAGGTCGGCGATCTCGTTCTCCTGAAGGTCTCTCCTTGGAAAGGAGTGATTCGATTCAGGAAGAGGGGCAAGTTGGGGCCCCGATATATTGGTCCTTTCTGTGTGATCGCGAGGGTAGGCCGGGTAGCCTATCGTTTGGATTTGCCAGTAGAGTTGGGGCAGATTCACGACACTTTTCATGTGTCGCAGCTGAGGAAGTGTATAGCCGATGAGTCGGCAGTGGTTCCATTAGAGGATATTTAGGTGGATGTGAGCCTGAATTATGCCGAGAGACCAGTGACCATCAGAGATCGGAAGATCAAGGTTCTGAGGAACAAGGAGGTACCCCTGGTGTTGGTTCAGTGTCAACATCGGAAGGGATCAGAGATGACCTGGGAGCCGGAGCGTGAGATGCGTGAGCAACATCCGGAGTTATTTTCGGAGCGAGACTTCGAGGGCGAAGTCTAGTTCTAGTGGGGGAGAGTTGTAACAGCCCGAATTTCCAGGTATCTTTTATGATTATGATTTTGATGTTTTGTGAGGGGACTCGGCGAGTTGGAGCTCAGACTCGCCGAGTAGGGTCGCGGTTCTGGACGCGGGTTCGCACCTGGACTCGGCGAGTCCGAAGTATGGACTCGGCGAGTCCATGCTGTTTAATGAAACCCTAATTTCTCGGGTTTGGGACCTATTTAAAGGGCCTTAAGGCCGTCATTTGTGCTCACCAGTACCCTGAGTGAAACCCTAGCGAGTTTGAGTGTTTGGAGCAAAGCAAGAAGCCATTGTTGATTTTGGAGGTGTAATCTTGCAAGGGAAAGGAAGCAATAGCTAAGGAGAATCAAGAGGAGCCACTTCCTGAAGATTTGAGGACCAGAACATCACATTTGAGGTAGTACCTTCGAGCTATTCTCTGTTATGTTGGTGTTTATTTTGATTTAGGGCTTATTAAGCACTTTTGTGGCTTGATCTAGTGCTTCCTTGGTCCCTTAAGCGATTTAGGTTCTAGATCTGGACGCTTGGAGGTCCAGAGTGTGCCTTTGCCCAAGCTTTTTATGAACCCATGGGGGTTTTGGATTGGGGTCCTTGTGTTTGAGGTCAAAACACCATTTGTGAGTCAAGGAGTGTGTTATGAGCACCACGTATTGGACTTTACGTGATGAATATGCTTAGAAGGGCCAGATCTATGAGTTGTTGGAACGGATCTGACCTCAGAAACAAGTTTGAGTTGATGCATGGCATGGACTCGCCGAGTCTGAAGAACAGACTCGGCGAGTAGCTTGAAGGTTGCCCTTAACTACTCAGCGAGTGGTCCTGCCGAGTTATGGGTTAACTCAGTGAGTCAGGGAGAGTTGGTGAGCGTTGACAGTTGGACTGATTCGAGCCGGGACTCGCCGAGTTGTTCTTCAGACTTGGCGAGTTGAGTCGGGGTGGCCCCGCGATTCTTACTAGGTGGAACTCGTCGAGTCAGGGGAGTACTCGACGTGTCAAAAGGGAATCCTAGAGAGTTGGGGAAAACGTCTAGACTCGCCGAGTCACCCTAGTGCACTCGCCGAGTCTGGTCAAAGTTGACCGTTGACCGTTGACCAGTGTTGACTTGATAGGGGTAGTTAACCCTACTAGTGTTAACTAGAGGTATATTGTATTATAGGAGGATTATAGCTCGGCAGATCGAGCACGAGTGATTCTGGGATTTTGCTAGTTATCGAGATATGCGAGGTGAGTCTTCTCACTATACTTTACCTTGAGTAGGTAATCAGAGTTATGTGTTAGAGTATTTGTATGCTATGTATGTTATGTGTTGTACTACATTATTTCTATGTGATTTATGCTGTGCATGTTTACAGAGTTAGAACCTGAGGGTTCACAGAGTTTGGGTGTACGGACCCATATAGTTATAGCCTCGAGTGGCTAATATGTGTTTTATGTGGTATTTTGGGGAACTCACTAAGCTTCGTGCTTACAGTGTTAGTGTTGTTGTTTCAGGTACTAGCGATGACCGTGGGAAGGCGCCGGTTTGATCTGTACACACGCATGGGATTTTTGATATATATATGATCTTGGGATTTTGTATGATGTGAATTGAGATTTGGAACTTAATGTTTTACGGAAAATAATTGAGAAATGTTTTTATAATTTTCAAAAATTATTTTTGAAAAATTTACAGTGTTACAAAACTCATGGATATTTTTTTATATTTTGTTTCATCATACTTTAACTATTTTGGCATGTAATATTTAAAACACAGTACTCGATGTAAACAATGAATGTTTCTATATTACATGTATGATAATGACGATGTTATATTATATACTCTGTAATGATAGTACAACAATGGAGTCACGCACAAGCCCCCGATCGTTTCCGGCTTGTGGTTCGGGGGTTTGACACATACCAAGTTAATGGAAACCCAAGCGCTCGTTTTCAAACTCGCTCTGCCACAAGTGTTCAAAATGAATGCCATTTTTCAAGATTTATTTCCATGGTTGAACCCAAATCCATAATGGAAGCACTAGTACATGCTGAATGGATTACAGCTATCCAGGAAGAATTGGCAGAATTCGATAGGAATGAAGTATGGACACTTGCCCCTCATACTCAAAATCAACCAATTGTCGGTACAAGATGGGTGTTTCGAAACAAGCTAGTTGACGTATGAGTTATCATTAAAAATAAAGCAAGGTTGGTTGCCAAAGGATTCACACAGATTGAAGGACTTGATTATGGTGAGACCTTTGCCCCCGTTGCTCGTCTTGAAGCTTTCAGGATCTTTCTTGTTTCTGCTGCTCACAAAGGGTTTAAGGTTTACCAGATGGACATCAAAAGTGCTTTTCTAAATGGTGAACTTGGATACTGAAGTGTATCTTCAACATCCTCCCGATTTTGTCATCCTCTCATTTCTGAATCACTGGTACAAACTCCAGAAAGCTATATAGGGCCTCAAGTAAGCCCCTCGCGCCTGGTACAAGATGCTTACCAACTTCCTCAAGCGTTCTGGTTTTCAAAGAGGTATTCTCGATCCTACCCTGTTTTGATGGTCCAATGGAAAACATCTCATGCTTGTCCAAATATATATTGATGATATCATTTTTGGATCTACGGATTCATCAATAGTTGCTAACTTTGTTAAGTTAATGATTAATTGATTCCAAATGAGTATGAATCTTGAATTGAGTGTTTTCCTCGGTCTCTAAGTCAAATAAATCAATCGAGGAAATTTCATTAACCAAGAAAAGTGTATCTCAAAACTTCTCAAAAAGTACTCGATGGAAACATGTGTCTCCGCCAAGGTACCCATATGGTTCGGACACAAATTATTTTCGGATCCATCCGGTGTTTCAGTTTATGAAAAGAAGTATAGAGGAATGATTCGGTCTTTACACTATCTTACAACAAGTCGTCCAGAAATCATGTTTGGTACTTGACTTTGTGCCAGATTCCAAGTTAATCCAAATATGTCTCAACTTTTGGTTGTGAAACAAATATTCCGATATCTCAAAGGAACAAAGAGTCTTGAAATCTGGTACTCAACAAACGAGAGTTTTCTTCTTCAAGCTTACTCATACTCAAACTATGGCGGTCTTCAGTTGGATAGAAAAAGCACATCTGGTGGCTATAAATTTTTAGGTGGTCTACTGGTAAGCTGGTCATCCAAGAAGCAGAACTGCATTGCACTCTCAACAGCCGAAGCGGAATACATTGCTGCTGCTAGCTGTACTTCTCAAGTTCTCTGGTTAAAATCTCAGCTTTTGGACTATGGTTACCGTTTACAACGAATTCCTATATATATCGTGATTCTAAAAGTTCAATTGCTATTTTGCACAACCCAATTCAACACTGTATCACGAAGCACATCAATATACGTTCATTAAAGATCATGTTTTAAATGGTAACATCGAACTTATTTTTGTTCCATCTGACGATGAAATCGCTGATGTCTATAATAAGGCATTAGAAGCAACCAAATTCAATAGTTTTTTGAGCAGAATGGGTATCATGATGCCCGATCCTCATTTCTTTCAAGAGGTTTGTAGTCTCTGATAACAACATCAGCAAGAAGATTAGCTCCGGAGTTGAAATTTTCTCTCATCTCGGAACTATTGCCTCTCGGAATAAATAGGGTCATTTTATGTGTCTTTTTATCTAACCACCTCTGGTAGTTTTAAGTTGTACATCTCATCTAATCATATGAAGTCCGTGACCAATATAATCACATTGGTACTAATCTCACCTCTGAATTTAATTCATAAGATCATCCTGGAATTATAGTCAAGAACGATATTGAACTCTCATTCTTTGTCCAAGATCACATTCTTCATCTTTGGAACTTTTCAAAATTTCACTCCGAACTCTTGGCTTCAGAATCTCTTCAAAATTCTGCTCCATAATCTTTTCAAAACTTACTCATGAATTTCATAAAAAACTTTCACTCCAGACTCTTGGCTCTGGAATCCTTAAAAAATTCAATCCGGACCTTATGACTCAATTGCTTCATTTCGGAACCTATCTCTGACCTTTTTCATGTTCCGAGATCAATAATTTTTTTCGGACTCTTCATGTTAAGAAAATATTTCAAAACTTTCCGCAACCCTATGGTTCCGAAATCAAATCACATTACTAAGTCCAAAAGGTTTTTAGGTGAAACGTTTTTTAACTGTTACTTTTTAATGATGATTATCTTTTCACCCTCGAAACTTGCGCCATGTTGCACACGTCTCGATGGATTTAACATCCCGTCTTCTAAGTGACGTTTTCTAAATTGTACATCACGCCACAGTTACTTTAGGCGTTGTAGGTGAACTCAAACCTTTTTTGGCAACACATTTAATGCGGTCTGATTTCATATCCGATTGTTATCATTGCACTCCCAACCCGACCCGTTTCCTTAACCTAGAAAAACCCTTCTCAAACCCTCTTTTCCCCTTTACGCGCACAATAGAGCCAACATCCTTCTTCTTGTTTCTCTTTCAACTGTGTTCTTTAAACTTTCATCTCCTGCAACAATGGCAACTTCATCTCCTTTCAAAGTCTCCCTAACAGTTCCTGTAGTCACTTAAACCGCTCCAAAAGTTCCCAAAACTGCAGCGAAAAAGAAATCATCCAAGGGATCATCATCTCAGTCCAACGAACCCTTTCTCAGAGACACGACGCAACTATTCTCCCTTGATCCCTTGGATTTCGATGAGCCCATTAGAATCATAACCGAGTTCATTGTTCATCATCCCATCGCCATTCCTCTCACCAAGATACCAGAGACACCAATCCCACTTTGTTTTCTTCACATGACATTTGAAAGGGTCAATATTAAGAATGATGTTCTTGAGACGAGGATAATTGGTGATCGCATAGTACCTGTCCATAAATCCTTGTTTCTCAAGGCGATTGGAATTGAAGAAAATCCTTCAGACTTCAAGGTACAAGAACCCACACCAGATGAATTTCTACTGTTTCTTACTCACATCGGTTATGGTCAAGAATACAAAGCCAAGAAGTTCAAGAAATCAGCTATCTCAGGCCTCTGGGCCATCCTGATGCACTTCATTCTCATGGGTTTATTCAGAAAACATGGAGGTACAGATACACTTAGCAAAGATTGGTTGTACGTGGTTAATAGCATTTTCTCTGGAAAGAGAACGCTGTTGATCTTCCTGAAGTCTTGTGGCAAGATTTTTGAAAGTTTGCCATCAAACGGAAGCCAAACGAGATTTCCAACCCTAGATTTTGGGCCTTGATGATCCAACAACTATAATGCGAGATGTCCAAACCAATTCCAGTGGATACGATTCCGAGAGAGGTATTTTTTTTCTTTCAAAACTATTAGACACTATCATATTCCAGACGAAACTTCCTTTAGACCAATTAGACATTTACCGGAACATATTTTGGCCATCCTATGTTCTGTATCTATTCATTTGAAACATCATATGGAGACCTCGACTGTGTATAGCCGTACATAATCTACCCCGGTCCTCGTTGAGCCCATTCCGGAAGTGGCCAAGACTGTTCCTTCAGGAGGTAAGAAGAAGAAATCTGCAAAGAGGAAATCATCTCTCTCAAAGCCAAAAGCCAAAAAGAGAACCAAATTTGGTTCCTCCTCTCAATAGGAAGGAGCCAAGGACATTCCGGCTAACTCTGCCCATCCTCCTACCCTACCTAGCCACTCTTCAAAAGTAGCTTTCGGAGTTTCAAAAGCACAAGCACACACACACGGGGAGTCTCCACATAATCCACCCTCACCTTCCCAACAAGGTGTTGATGGTGTTGAAAAAAGTTCCTTGCCCCCTTAGAACAAACCCACAAGTCTTACTAGAAAAACCAATTCTTTTTACACAAGCACAATCTGAAATCCCTGTTCCGGACCCCAAGCATTCCAAGGTTGGAGTCGTCCCACCAACCTTAGGTGCCTCAACTGGTCTGATACCCGGTAAGGGTACAGGATGACGAGGTGATAATGATCCACTAAGGGAAGACTATGTTGATAGGGCTCATAGAAGACATCCGGAAGTCACCAGGTCTCAATTCAAAGCAACTCTCATCTATATGAAGAATAGGTCAATTCAAAGCAACCTGACCTTTGTTGCTCTTATTGATGATATCATAGATTTGGAATTCGCTTCAGGAGAAATGCTAAAGACACAACTCCATTATTTTATGCATTCTGATCCAAATGAAGAACTTTCAAACGAGCTTGTTTCCGACGATGACGATGCTTCCATTGTTGCTGCTCAAATGTTGCCCTCATTTCGCCTTAGGCCAAGCCATCCTCATCAAGACCAGCTTTTGATTTCAGACTATCATCCTCCTCTTCTGAGCCTGTAGATGAAGAAATTAAAATAGATGATCAAGTACAGGTCAATCTTGAAGCTGAAACTAAATCAACTCCCAAATTACAAGATGATGCAGCTACAACAAAGCCTGGCCCCTCCGAACTGCCATTGAATCCAGAACCCATCAAAGCTAAGTATCGAGATTCCACTTCGGACATCGGATCTTCTACTGGAAATTACATCAATTCATTTTACCTTTAGGAACTCCGACACAATGTCTCTGAAACCATGAAGAAAGTTGATGTCATTTAGTCCTCTGTGGATGGACTCAAAACCAAGCTTGACATAAAGGTTTTCGGACTGGATTCTAAACTTGATGCAATTCTCAACTCTTTGTCTGATCTCAATAAATCCACATCAACTGTTGCTGAATGAGAAGCTCAACTTGATCAGCTTATCTCTCTTTTCCTGAAGCATACGGTAGATGAGGTTGAACATAAATACCATGAAATGTCGGATCACTACCTCGATACCATCACCACATTTCTTTAGTCCATGACGACATGATTGGAGCCACCAATGAACTCATTAAAAAAACTTATGTTCGTCATCAGAAGCAGATTCAGAGGATGGAAAAGGAGATTAAGAAGAAGGATGGAACGAATCTTATGATGCAGCAAGTCCTCATTAAGCTCCTCAAGGCGTGTTGCAACATTGTAGATGTTCTGAACCACAAGTTTGATGAGATGTTGTCGATTCTTGCAAGGCTGTTCGATCATCATAAAGCTCAGTCTCCCACTACTGAGGCTTATGACACACTAACTCTTCAGATAAACACCAGTTTTGAAAAGGTGTTTGACAAGTTTTCAGATCTAAAGGAATCAACATTTCTT
This sequence comes from Lactuca saligna, assembly GCF_052625555.1. Classification (NCBI taxonomy): domain Eukaryota; kingdom Viridiplantae; phylum Streptophyta; class Magnoliopsida; order Asterales; family Asteraceae; genus Lactuca; species Lactuca saligna. The sequence goes on along the minus strand of NC_136417.1, from coordinate 171,340,710 downwards.
GCACCGGTTTCCAGGTCCTCCGCTGCAAGAGGGGGAGAAGGACCTAGTTCTTGAACACAACCTTGGAAACCTGCCTAAGAGTTTAAACTCCAAGATGAAAGTTCAGATAATGATTTGTAGGTTCTCACTGGTTCCCCCAATGCAGCTGATGATGATGATGACAGTGAAGAAGAAGATGTTTATGTTACAAATGGAGTAGTTGGACTTCAGCCCCAAGGAAATATCCTGCTAATGTGTTGTCAGAGGAAGACAAATGAATTTGGTCAGCAGTCTCATGACCATCTACCCTTGATGATGTTCTTTAGAAAAGCATAGAAGAAGCTAAGGCTAAAACTAAACTTATCGTTGGTTCCTTCTGAGTCACTACATCAATGTTGCCTCTAATTCCTTCACCCCGAATTGCTCATATCGATGAAGGCTCTCCTCTTCAGAAACCAAATGACATTCTGGAAGAGCCTTTGACTTCCTCTCCTCTAAGAATAGCTATAGACAAAAACATGCAACACATCCTCTCCATCCTTAGTAAAAAGCAAGACAAGGGTATCAAGATCATCTCGAAAGATCACCAAGTTCACCTCTCCGGAACTCCACCAAAGCAGAAATAAGGCTGGTCCTAAGAAGAGATCAATCAATCACTTGAGGAAACATTCAGATTCAAGCGCTCAAAGACAATCCTAATCTGATGCTAGGCCTCTCTCCTCTCTACCGTGAAGGAATCATTCACGACTTAGATATAGTACCGTTTATGTACTATGATATTCCCATCAATGATTCAGATCAAATTGATTTTCTACTTTCTTCTTAAAGCAAGTACTACACAAAGTTCGCTCCTCTCCACCCAGAAGATGATCCACAATTAATCATCCTGACTGACTGTGAAAGATTGAGGACCTTTTACTCCAAGAATGCACTTCCCCAAAAAGAAGTGTGGTCTAGAAAAAGGATAACCAGGATCTCAGTGTTTGGAAGGAAAATCCTGACCAAGTTCGAACTCAAATGTGTGTTGTTCCAATTCCACATCTTCCAAAACAAACTAACCCAATGCACCATCTCTGATGTTGATTTCCCTACACTCAATCCAAATGACATCCTAGCCATTGCTGCACATTTGAAACCACCAAGTTGATGATCTTAGCATGGGAGCTTATCATGCTGCTTTAAGATCCCTCAAAGACTATGTTGCTGAACTCTGCTGGTGCGACTATGAACTGGCACATCTATTCGAAACTTTAAGTTACTTAGCCAAAATTGACTTCGTTCTACCAGAATCTGAGTTACTGGATGAAGGGCTAATTAATTAGTCGGTACTAGGGCTTGTCTACAAGCAAAAGAAGACAAATAAGGACTTCTTACGAGTCCTTGAAAAACATGTAGTTCCAACAAAAGCTCTTTAAAAATTCATCAGTCGTGCTTCAAAGTCCGAAGCTCCTAAACATGTCAAGGCCAAGTTTGTAAGTCAACTGCAATGGTACATTTAGGTCAGAGATTGGTTGTACAGAGCATACATTTTCATCAATGAACATTCAAACTGAGCTGAACTTATTGCTAAGTTCATTTAGGGGAGATTGTTGGAACTTGAAAGTGAACATCTAGTAATCCCCAATCCTTAAACATTCCGAAGTTAGTCTTAGGTCCAAAGTGGGATGAGGTGAGAGATCAATCTGAGGTTAGAAATAAAGTTTGTGTCTAGAGTGAAGATCCTAGTACGAAGTGGAGTTTGAAGTCCGAAATGGAAAATGAGTATGAGATAGCTTATTCGTCTATGCATTAATTATTCTTATCTTTTCGGTGATGTAAAATTACTTAAGACTTAGTCTTTTTGCATATTTGGACATTTAGAATGTCAGAAGTAGTGACATTGTCCGGTCCTTAGTAGGTATTGCAGTTTGTAATGTGTTCCTCCTTTTTCTATATAAGGAGAGTTTAATGACAAGAATAAATGATGGGTTGTTGCTCCATAGATAGCTTTGTTTGAATTTACTCCACTTGCTATTCTCTTTCAAATCATCATTTCGAACATTCTTCTTACTAATTTATTGTCTTTACTTTGATCATTATCTTTACTCTTCATTTATGACTTGAATAGTTTTTTGAACATCTTACTTCAGTCTTGACTAGTTTTACCAGACTTGATTGGAACAATCAATTTGTAGCAGACATTGATCTTAAGCATCAACTCAAGGTTTGAGTTGTCAGACCTTGGCCCTACGCAATCAGATCCCTTTCTCTCTGAGAAACCCAAAATAAAATTTTCATTTTTAGAATAATATAACATCCATTTTTAATAAAGTTACATTCACGATAAATCACTTGTTCGTAAACCATTATTTAGAAATCAGAGTTATAATGAAGACAATGCAAAATAATGAATCATAAAGTTGCTTCTAACGTCTTGTCCCGAATCACTTCCCGTTTGGGTGTGGGTGACGTAATTTGGATGATCCGGGTATTTGGTTTGTGTTTTGGAGCAAATCGATAAAGTGTTAGTTTAGTCTTTTATTGAAATTTAATTTTTGTTCAGGAAGTTTTAAGTCATGTATGAGTTGATAGAAGTGTAGAGCTTTCTGTTACCCCTTCGTGGATATAAGAATCGTTGGTAACAGACTTATAACAAAAAAGTTATGAACTTTAGAAGATTCATGGTTTAGGGTTAAGTAGTATGTGGGGCATACTAGTTCTAAGGAAAGTACACAAGGCGTACAATGGTGCACGTGAGGCGTAGTGACTGGGTGGATCGCGGAAGCCTCTCGAGTACGCCAAGCGCACTAAGGGGAGTACTCCATTCAGACAAAAATCCTAATATTAGCATATGCACCCTATATCTATTACTCTATTATAAAGCATATTTAACTTTTCTTGAATTTTAAGAGGTATAACCTATAAAGCATCAAATACAAACATTTTAAGCAATCTGTCTTAGTCCCTAAAATAGAGAGGCGATTGTTAATTTCAAACTTTGATTTCCCTTAATTCCGGCCAATATTTGACTATGAAATGGAAACCTTCCATGCACGACCTTTTATGCCGTAATTTTTTGAAGGATACCATAACTAATAGGTGGAATCAATGATTAATTTCAATTTTGGAATATCGAAATTCCCTCACCGACTTCAGTTCTCTTCCAGAATTGCAGAATATCAACAAAAACTAAGCTTTGAAGTCCTATATTTTGTAGAGAGAATAGTGGCATCCACCGTGTGTGCTTTTCAGCCATTGCAAATGTTTCTTTATCTTATACAAGGTGAGCTTTCATATTTCAAGATGTGGGATCTATGATGATTTTCTCTTTGATTAAAGATAAAGGGGTTTATGTTTCTAATAGCAGCATTGTCCCATTATTTTATGGTATAGTGATGTATTCTAAAATTTTATATATGATAAATTAGACAAGAAGTCTACGCATTTGGATTTTAGAAGTCATAGAAGGCGAACAATCCCACAAAGACTTCTAGTTGCTATGCACAATATGCCACCGTTGTACAATATACTCACCCTCATTTTTGTTTTATCTTAGCAGAAGTGAGGTGTCGATGGAGGTGAGCCTCAGATATGTTCTCTCAACTTTTATTATTCTCTACAAAAAATATAAATGACATTGCTTTTTAACATTTATATATTGGATATCCTAACGTTTCGCTATTTCAATGACAACTAATGGTTTACATGTGCTCTTTTTGTTATTTCAATAGCAACTAATGGTTTACATGTGCTCTTTTAAGTTAATTATCACTTTCCCCTTCATGGGATTGGGATGTTTTCAATAGGGGATGAAATTCAATATACTTAATGGTGTTATTGTGGTCACTCCTAGCTGAGGAGGAACTTAAGAATGTACTTATACAGGATGTACATTTTTCTTTCTCTTTGAACTTGTACTTATCAGATAGAGTTTTTGTTAAGGGGGTTGTGAATTTGCCTTGAAATACAAATTTTGTTTTCATTTTTGTTAATTTTGCTAATTAGTATAATTTTTTTAGTCAATTAGTCACATGTTTTAAAATTTGGTGCAAAATATGAATCCGTATACAATTGAAAGAGAAAAAGAAAATGAACTTTAAAATGAAACCGCAAGAAACATTTCTCATTCTTGACAGCTTCATATATTTTAATAAAATTTGGATACTTGACCACTACAAACCAAAACTAGCAAGTTGCAAGTGGATAAACAAGAAATAGAGGGAGGGGATTCATGTGACATCTATGGGAACCACAACTTCACGACAAGGTTAACTAGGTTACATTTGAAAGTATTTGAAGTATGATGTGAAAATTGAGGAACAGTACCCCTACTACCCTTTGTGTACCTACGTTATAGGAATGAAGACTTTGTAATGGTGTTGGCATCCCAAAGTGAGAAGGAGCACTGCCCTACTGCCCCTTCAAAAAATGTTATACATAATTTTAAATGATTCATTTGTTTTAAATTTTTTTTTGTGTGTATGTGTGTGTATGGTGTCATTACATAGTTAAATAAGAGAGGGATAAGGAAAATAATCGTGGAAATTGCGTAATTACATAAGTTGCTTAGTTGTGATCTTATAATAAATCAAGGTTGGGTCTTATATGAAAATCTCTTGCAGTTTTAGCTCGTTAAATTTCATTTAATTTTGATCGTTTCTATTTATTCACTATATGGTTTAGCTTCCCCCTCAGCTGCTAATGTTATACAATTTGGTAAATATTGTCAATTTTAAAGTTTGTTGACATAACTGGTTCCTTGGTGAAAGTGCATTGCTATTTCAGATGTTTTGGCTTGTAAATCCAACTTAAAGTAATTAAGAATAAATGTAAAATGTTCATGTTTATTAATTGCTAATTTGCTACATATGTTGATATCATAACAAATTTATCACTTAGGTTATAAATTGATGGACTTCAATCCTTCATATTTGAAAATGAAAATCAGATATTGTAGTTTTTCTATATAAATAATGAATAAGTTTATCATTTTGTGCCCAAAAACTATGTATGTTCATTCTGCTTAGTAATCAGTTTGATTATTATGAGTTGGTTTTAATAGATAACTAAAACCAAATAATTTAATCGACAAATCAGTTAAATACATTGGACTGTAGATTTTTTGGTTTTTCTTAGTGTAGAGCTTAATTGTGTTGCGTCATGGGCTTTTAGTTTCGTATCCGGATTGGGCCTGTCCATCCGTGATTATCTAGTAGTTTTTAACGAATTTTACTACGTTCATTCTCTCTAACCCTAAACACCTCTACAACTGAAGTTCTTAGTCGAGCTCTTCTGAGGCGTTGAAGTATTAATCATAAAACATATTCAAAGCCATATTCGTGTTTATATTTGTGTTCTTAATTGTTTGCATGCACAGAATCTAACGATCCTGATTGAACTAAGTTCTAACAATTGGTATCAGAGCAGGAGACTGTGTAATCAATACACATTCCTTCTGTATTCAGAATTTTTTAGGGTTTCCTCTTTTATCGTATAAATAGAAGTTGTCTTCTTCATATTAACAGCAACTCTGTTTTAGATAAAACCCTAATCTCAAGTTTACAAGTTTGATTCTAGGAGCTCACCATGTCTCACGTAGATTCGCAAACAAATCCCATCAACATCTCAAACAGCATGGGATCTACAACTAGAGTACCTATTCTTTACACTCAAGACTATGAAGTTTGGGCACATCACTTTGAAGACCACGTGGTTGGATCGGAAGATAATGGCTATCTCATCTGGGAGGCTATCACTCTTGGGCCGTTTGTTCACTCAGGAAGAAACACAACTGTTAAGACTCAAAAGGAATACAACAAGTTGGTGGCGGATGAAAATAAGATGCCGCAGGACGAGAAAGACAAGTTGCTGTGTAATGTGAAGGCTATGAGAATGATCATATTCGCCTTACAATCTGATACTTTTCGGTTGGTCGGTTCATGCACGACTGCCAAAGAAATCTGGGATAGGTTGAAGGAACTTTATTCAACTGATGAAGATCTAGAACACTCCATTCAAACCTTGCTGCTGTTAGAATTTGGAGCTTTTGAACAGTAACCGGAGGAGAAACTCATACAAACTTTTGATTGGTTCAATAATCTCCTAAGTAAGATGATCAAACATGGAATTGAAAGAAAGTTGATCGAGCAAAATGTAACCTTTATGAATGGACTGAGACTGGAATGGATGGCAGTAGTTTCAACCGTAAAAGCCCACGAACAGTTTAAGTCTTACTCACTAGCGAAACTTGTGGGAATACTTAAGTCCCATTAGAGTGTTGTAAACAAAGAAGCAAAGGTAGTTTCTGGTATGGGATCGCTGGCCCTTATCTCAAAAGGAAATAACATTCAAGAAGAAGAAGAAGAGTCTGACAGGTCAGAATGTGATCTCACAAGTGAAGAGTACGCTATGATGGTCACTAATCCAAAGAAGTTTACACGAAGAAAATTTCCTGTCAACAAAAACCGAAACTGGCAAGGAAGTTATAGTTCAGAGAAGGTAAAGGATGAAACGAAAATTTCTTCTCAAAAGGATGAAGACAAGAACCATTTTGCCAAAGATTGCATGCTGAGGAAAATGGCTGAGAAAAGAGATGGTGAAGATAACGAGGCATATTATATGCGCAAGCTAGAAAAAATCAAGAAAAAGAAGGAAACTAACAGTTCTAATAGTTCCATGAATGCCTTGATTGTGTAGGAGAATGCAGATGAAGATGAGTTCGGTGGCGTTGAAGTTTGGTCAACCGACTCCGAAGATGAAGAAGTGAGAAAACCCACTCATGGAAAGGATTATGTGGCAAAGGAATTAGGTTCGGCTGGAAAGGGCATAATTGTCACCGCCGGATTATCAACCAAAAGTGCAGACGAGGGACCGAACATAACTGAGAATAAGTGTTTTGCAGCTAAAACTGTCAGTAAGAAGATCAACGACTGCGATCGATTGATCAAAAAGGTACAATCCATCCTTGAATCACTTAAAGTTCCATTAACAGACTATGAAGAAGAATTAAATGAATTAAAATTTAAAATTTCTAACTTAAGTGGTAGTCTCATGAAAACTCGCTTAGCGAATTCTAACCTAACTGACCAACTCCGCAGGGTGTCTTCAAAGAGTGTGGAGAGAAGGATGTGGATTGAGCTGGAGGAGGCAGAGTTAATTAGGGCTAGGGATGAAAGTATTTATTTGCAAAGAGACAATTTGAAGTTTTTAAAACAAAGGAATGTTTTTTGTTTAATTGCTAAGCGTTTATACACTAATATTGCTCAATTACATTTAAGCTGTGAGATAGGAAAGAAAATTCATAAGATGATTTTACCCTTCCTTGAATTTAAGGAGGATGAGATCATAGCAGAATGTGAATCAGTAGTGTCATCAGAAGAGACATCCGTGTCTTACAAAATTAGACTGGACAAAATAGAAACCTTCATTGATTCTAAGGAACACAGATGTATGCTAAAAGATATTTTAGATGAAAATGATAGGTTAAAAATAAAGTCAGACACTATTCAATCATTTGACCTGTCCAATGCTAAATTAACTTTAGAAAATAAAATGAACTTAGATAATATGTTTGAATTTGATGACGAAAGTGAGATGAGTGAAATCTCGGTAGAAGACGTTGTTGATTGTTCTATATTTATAAAGAAGGAAACCGAGAATGTGAAACCCCTCATTTCAGAAAACTTGGTTGAATTTCCTCGCATGTCAAATGACAAGCAACAAAAACTCAAGGAAAAAGTTGTGGTTTATCAAAAGGTTCAGACTGTGCCAAATCAGGTCTATGCAGTTACAGGGGTCACTACAAGACAAACGGCAGAATTAAGAGTCCTAGTAGAAAAAGACAATGCTGAAGGGTACGAAGATTACATCTGGTCTGCCCCTATTGACAATGCAGATGAAACCGTAGGCTTGTCTGAGCAAACTTCATGGAGGGTTAAAGGAAGATATGTTGTTGAACCCATCAATAAACCCTCAAGTTTCGACAAACCAAACACAAGTGGAACTAAAGAAATCCCTGAAGAACCGATGAAAGAACCAAATGTTCAAACAAATACAACCGAAAGTCACAAGCAGAAGCCAAAGGCCAGCTTCAATATCCACAAATCACAGAAGGAGCTAGCAGAACAAAACGCTTAAGAAATAAAAGATATGCACAGAACTTGAATGAGCGAAAACGTTACTGGGATTCTCAAAAACCCAACTACGTACCTCCTAAGAAAGTGTCAACAGATAAAGGAAAGGAAAAACTGGAAGGAAAAGAAACTTTCAGCCCAAATTCCAACTACTCCAAATGTCGGAACTGAACAGCAGCTCTCGGTTCCCAAACTAGTAAACCGAAAATCAAGTTTTGGTCCCCGCATCGGTTCTCAGAACCAAAAGTCGAGTTTCGGTCCCAACACTAGTTGCGGTTCTTCCTATTCAAAGTGGAAATAAATTATGTGAAGGACATCAATGTAAAGGGAAAGCTAGCATTAGATTCTGAATTCCATGATAAGAAAAAGACAGCTAACCCTAGGATTCAAAAGAAAAATCCTAAACCAACAAATAACGCACCAATCTTTAAACAAGATAAAACTAAAATCAAGGTGTATAACATTAAACGAAAAGATCAAACCACTTTAGTAAAAAGAGCATTTTTGGTTGATATTTCCTCTGTAATTCCTTTTTCTGTGAAAGACTCACCAGGACCCAAGAAACTTTGGGTTCCTAAATCAGCTTGAATTTGCAGGTGCTTTGTGACGAGCAATTTGATGATGAATGGTATATAGATAGTGGCTGCTCACGTCACATGACAAGAATGAAGGAAGAGCTAAGGGAGTTTCAGTCCCTAAAAGATGGTGGATGTGTAAAGTATGGAAATAACTCCTATGGAACAATCAAGGGATACAGTATGATACCCAATGGAGATTTCTCGATTTGAGAAGTGGCGTATGTGGAAGGTTTGCAGCATAACCTCATCAGTGTGTCGCAATTAGTTGTAAGAACAGGTTTGAAAGTATCATTTGATGATGAGGGTTCCAAAATGATTGAAAAGCATTCGAAAAAGGTTCTTCTAAATTCTAAATGCAAGGGAGAGATGTATCCTTTAAATCTCAACCCAATAAGAGGAAAACCAACAATATGTCTGCTATCAAAGGCAAACACAGATGAAATCTGGTTGTGGCATCGATGTTTATCACATCTGAACTTCAAAGACATTAATAAGTTAGTGCTAGGTGACCATGTTCGAGGCCTCTATCTTCTCAAGTTTGACAAGGAACATCTGTGTGCAGCGTGTGAGATGGGAAAACAAAGCAGAAAGAGCCATCCTACGAGAATAAACACAAAGATTGTTGAAGCTCTTGAACTATTGCACATTGACTTATGTGGACCTTCGGCTATTGAAAGCATCGGTGATAGTAAGTACATACTTGTCATTGTAGATGATTTTTCACATTTCACCTGGGTTTTCTTTCTTTAACAGAAATCAGAAGCAACTTCTAGGTTGAAGACATTTATTAAGCAAGTGGAAGTTCATCTGAAAAAGACAGTGAGAAATATCAGGAGCGACAATGGGCTGGAATTCAAGAATAAATAATTTGAGGACTTTCTGGCTAATAAGGGGATAACTCACAACTTTTCGGCCCCTTATACACCACAACAGAATGGGATTGTTGAAAGGTGAAACCGTTCTTTATGTGAGGCAGCCAGAACCATGCTCAGTTTCGCTTCTCTTCCGTTATACTTCTAGGCTGATGCAGTTGCAACCGCATGCTACACTCAGAACCGGTCCTTTCTTAACAAAAGATTCTCAATCATTCCATATGAGATCTTAAATAATCAAAAGACCAATGTTAAATTTTTCCATGTGTTCGGTTCAAGATGTTTCATCCTTAACTCAAAGGAGAACTGAAACAAGGTTAACGTCAAAGCAGATGAGGGAATATTTCTTGGTTATTCACTCTCTTCAAAAGCTTACAGAGTTTTGAATAAACGATCCAAATAGATTGAAGAAACATATTATGTAACCTTTGATGACATTTTCATGAAGAAAGTTCAAAGGAGCGAAAGTGACTTAGGGGAAATTTTTCCTACATCAGGACAAGTCTTGGTTCCTATATCCAACTTGTTCGAAGAGATCAGTTATTTGATGAGCCGGAGAAAGCGACACACTCAAAGGCGAAAGTAGCAGATAACAAAATTGATAATCTCAAAAAGATCATCGATGCTGCTGCAAAGGAAACGGAAAGTAAAATTCCTAAACCTACAGGAGCTCCATCCTCAATCGACTCTCAAATCAACGACTCAATGTTCAAGGGGGAGAGTTCTTCAGCACCAAAGACAACCAAGGTATCTTTCGAGGGGGAGAATTCTATACTGTCCCCAACTAATAAAGGTACATTTAAGGGGGAGAATCCAACTTCCTCAGAGGATGCAAACTCCAATATTGCCACGAGTTACACTTCACCAGTCGAGGGGGAGAAAGAGAAGGTAACTAACGAAGGCAAGAGTGATCAGTCATAATTTAAAAAGGAAGTGAATGCTGAATTGGATCTGGCTTATGATCCAAATTATCCTCCGTTAGTGAAATGGACCAAGGATCATCCTAAAGAACAAATTATTGGTGAATCTTCTGAGAAAGTTCTTACTCGTTCTCAACTAAAAACGAAGCAAACTGCATTAGTCTCCAAGGTTGAATTATGTATGTTTAATTCGTTCATCTCCAAAATCGAACCGAAAACAGTTAGTACTGCACTTGATCATTCTGATTGGGTTCAAGCAATGCAAGATGAGCTACATGAGCTTGAATGTAACCGAGTTTGGAGGCTCATTCCCACACCAAAGGATGCTTCTGTGGTCCGCTTGAAATGGGTCTTTAGAAATAAATTGGACAAAGAAGGTAACATCATTCGCAACAAGGCTCGGTTGGTGGTAAAAGGATATCGCCAAGAGGAAGGGATAGATTATGAGGAAACCTTCGCTCTAGTAGCAAGGTTGGAATCAGTGAGAATCTTCCTAGCATATGCTGCCTATAAAAACTTTGAAAAGTTCCAAATGGATGTCAAATGTGCTTTGTTGAATGGGGAACTAGATGAAATAGTTTATGTTGAGCAACCTCCCGGGTTTGTGAACAATAAATTTCCTGATCATTGCTATGTGCTGGATAAAGCTGTTTATGGTTGAAAGCAAGCACCGAGAGCCTGGTATGAAACCTTGACTCGTTTTCTGAAAATGTCAAAATTTAAGCAAGGTTCGGTTGACCCTACCTTCTTCCGAAAGAAAGAAGGCGAACATTTAATGATAGTTCAAATTTATGTTGATGATATCATCTTCGGCTCTACGAATCCTATCTTAACAGCTGAAATCAAAAAGTTGATGGAGACCAAATTTGAAATGAGCGCAATGGGTCCAATTAATTTTTTCCTTGGTTTAAATATTAGACAGGGACTAGAAGGAATCTTTATCAACCAGGAGGTGTAGACTAAGAACCTGTTAACCAAATTTGGCATGATAGGTGACTCAAAAGTGAAGGTTCCTATGGCATTTGACACTAAGTTAAGACCATCTCTGGAGAAACCTGTTGTTGACATAACGCATTATCGTCAAATGATAGGGTCCCTTATGTATCTAACAGCTAGTAGACCGGACATTATGTTTTCTGTTTGTTATTATGCTAGGTTTCAAGCTAATCCAAGAGAACCTCACATGGTGGCTGTGAAAAATATCTTCCGTTACCTAAAGAGAACCTCATCTCTCGGTCTCTAGTATCTTGCCAAATCAGGATTCTTTATTCAAGCTGCTTTTGATGCTGATCTTGGAGGATGTGGTCTAGACCAAAAGAGCACTACAGGTGGATGCCAATTTCTTGACGAAAAACTTGTTAGCTGGCAGTCCAGAAAGCAAACCTATGTGTCACTTTCAACAGGAGTAGCTAAGTACATAGCTGTAGCATCTTGTACTTCTGAAGTTATATGGATTCAAAGTCAACTGAGAGATTATGGGCTGAACATGAAGAACATTCCTCTCTATTGTGATTCAGAAAGTGCAATAAGGATTTCTCACAATCCAGTGCAACATTCAAAAACTAAGCATATTGCACTTAGATATCATTTCATCAAGCATCATGTAGAAGATGGGAATGTGGAAGTGCATTTTGTTCGATCCTCTGATCAACTGGCTGACATATTCACTAAAGCCTTACCTGAAGCATGTTTTAATAACATTTACAAGGCCTGGGAATGATGGAAGCATAATCGGTACCTAATCCTCAAATCTTGCACTAAAATTAGACAAGCGAAATGGAGCGACCGCTCGGTCTATTTCGACTCCATAATTTTTAGGAACCGAAATGAACCGACTGCTCGGTCTATTTCGGTTCTGGAATTTTAAGGAACAGAAATGAACTGAACGCTTGGTCTATTTCGCTTCATTCTATAACACTAAGGTTTCGGTTGTATATTATGTATATCTCTGTTATTTTAATTTTTTTTTCTGCTTTTGTTTTTGTTTTTTTTTTCAGAAAACTTCAAAAATCTAAAATTTTTGTTTTCATAAAACTTCAAAAATCCAAAAATATTTTTTTTGTTTTGTTTGTGTAGTGTGTGTGTTGATTCAATCTTTTTGATAGGTTCCAAGTATACCAGTACAACAGGGTTCGGAGCTGGGACAGGTAATGATTATTCTCTTATGAACTAGTTAAGGGTCCCTAGAAGCATGTTGTAGCATGTTGACCAAGGCCTCTAAGACTTAGAGCAAGGCCTTAATGATTCGATCAATACCTATCGTTTCTTCCCAATCAGGCTGTTCTTATCTACTCAGTCTAGAGCTACCTTACTCTTCTCATATGAGTTAAGAGTTTTTCTGCTTAGTCATGTCATTATAGCAGAAGGTACTTTCGGTTCTTTCACCATCCTCCTTCCATTCTCCATCCACTTTCGGTTCACCACTTTAACCCTTGAGACTCTCGGTTATTACCAATGAGGTTTATGGTTACATCCATTTTGTGTTTATGATCTTAGATACGTATACCACGTGCTGAGTGAGACCCAAAATTCAACACCTATAATGAATTGACGATGAATTATTATATTCAAGATCTTACTGGTTACCTATTGAAATCTCTGTTTTTTTGCGAGATCTTTTATGAATTTGTCTAACACCAAGGCTTTTATTTCCATAAAGATCCAATTTATTTTTGTTTTTGAGATTTCTATGAACTCTTTTGTCATTATAAAATAAATCCTACCTACTTGTTCAACAGACCACATCGGTCTCACAAGTACATCTTCCAACACTCGGTCTTACATTAAGAATCGACGTTCGGTTGAAGATAAGCCACCTTAAGCCTATGACTTAAAAAGAATCCTTTCAATGTTTCTTTACAAACACTCGATTGTATTCTCGGGAAACCACACAAGCAATTCAAGTCCATCTTGACTTTGAAGGAAGCGATTCTTGCCTGGAATCACTTGCTTTATGTCTGTTAATATCACTCACATCCCATATACATTTGCTTTATTTCTTTATCTTTTGTCACTCTATTGCATGGAAATTGTTAATTTTCCAACATTCTGGTGATGGTATGTTCGAGTTTTATTTGTCCTTTAGCGAAACAAGGGAAATTCCAGTTCTTGTGGCAAATTAAATTTCGAATGCTGATTGCGGATAAACTTTTGGGCGCGTGAATTCGAACGGTCTCTATACACACGCGTGCTGACGCATACCTAGGAGTAACCAACCTGTCACACCATGCTTTTTCAGGCGACGTTTTCGTGATCACATCATTATCGTCATGATTTTTCTCTCTCCTGGCAACGGTATATAAAGGGTTTCGACGATTATTTGTCTTCTACCAGCAACAAAGTTTCTCAACTTAAAAGGCGAATTCAAACTGTTCATCTTCCTTCTTCGATCAACAATGGAGACTTCTTCATCCACTCATGATCAGACTGCTTCATCCGCATTTCTTTCTATTAAGCCAAATCAGAATATGATCATCGAACTTAATCCGCTCTTATATGATTCATATATGTTACATGTAGTTGAGTGTTTGAAGTATTCCTCATTAGTTCTAGCCCTAACCCAGGTTGAAGCTGTTCCAATGTCACTCTTGTCCCAAGTTTACTCTACTACAACATATGACAAGAACAAAGAACGCATCTACTTTCAAATCCATTCCAAAAGGGTCTATATTTCCAAAGGACGGTTTTGTTCATCATTGGATCTCGCTGTGGATTCCTCTGTCATCTCACTCGACTTCATCACCACTACGCAGTTGTTCTCAATGCTTTATGAGATGGGTTATATGGATGTGCTAACCACCATTACAAAGGTCAAGAAGTCGTGTCTACCATCTTAGTGGAATGACTTACTTACTCTTCTTATCAAGAGTTTGGCGGAATGGAGTGCTGGATCTGATGGCACCAACAAGGGTTTTCTGACCCTTCTCTATGGTATTTACAATGGTCTCAATCTTGATTATGGGTCCATTATATGGTCTCAAGTGGTGCAAAGCCTCAATACTTCTACTCCGCATTCGGAAATTTCTTGTGGAAGGTTCTAGACTCTTATCACAAGAAGGGCTATCGACACTTTGGCTATTCCGGTGATGAAAGATGCCCTAGTCGCGTCCATTGCCACGTTTCACACCAAGAAGATTATTCGTTCTGATCCAACAAAATTCCCTCACTATGGATCTATTCCGGAGTCCATGTATCGCTGTGTCATAGCCGAGAGTCAAGTTATGGCGGATTATCGAAAACTTCCTCTCAAGGAACCGAGAGTCCTATCTCCGGAACAACAGGCTGCCTTGGACGCAGTAGACAAGCCTAGAAACCGAGGAAAAAGGGTTACAATCAAGAAGGAGACAATAGAGGAGGATCAATCTAAGTCTTCTAAGTCGAAGAAGCAAAAGTATGAGAAAGGGGTTTCTTCTAAGCCAAAGAAAATTAAAAAGATGGCGAAAAGATCAAAAAATCCTACTCCTCCTAGCTCTGAACATCAAGATGATGATGAAGAAGAGGAAACTCATCAAGAATCCCCAAGAGGTAATACTCCTCCACGATCTCCCACTCTAACTGAATCTCCTCATCAGAAAATTCGAATCCCTCCTCCATCACCGAAACAGAAAGTTCCAGTTTCGGTTGTTACCACATCACAAACAACAGCCTCTTTTCCACCACCACCACCAGTTTCTTCCATTTCTATTTCTACAACTACCTTACCACCTGCTATAATTTCCCAATCCACCACCACTAATATTCCTAAACCGACAGTAAGGGTCAACGTATCTGATACAGGGGCACCTACTGAAATCGAACCCCCTGTGATTACTATACCTCTTTCACCTACACATTTAAATGATTCTGGTGCCACTCTCGGTGGTGCTAACGATGAGTATGACTCTACATACTTCAGTCCTTATAGGCTTTCCACTAATGAGGATGATGATGCTCCAATCACTAGCCAACATATGGAGAGTATTAATGAGAAGTTGGATAAATTGCTTGTTGATAACAAGGATTATGGTGGTGTTGTGCTTAAAGCTTTTTTGGAAACTTCTATTGTTTAATACACCGAATCCATTGACATATCCACCAAGGCAGTTAACAAATCTGCTTCTACTTGTCAAAAGGCTTCTGCTGATGTTGCTGATATTGTTAATACTGCCTAGATTTTTTTGGATTCTCTTAAAGGGCATGATGATACAAACACAGGAAAGGTGCAAGCTTCTGTGGATTCTTTTTCCATGTCTTTTCAGGAAAAACACTCCAAATTTGAAGCTGTTCGTTCCTCCATCCAAGCAGAGAACACTTCTCTTATCAGTTCGGTTTCTTCTCGGCTAGACTCACTTCATGCTGATCTTCCAAAAAAGAGTGATTTGAAAGAAGAAATTGCTCGCCAAGCCTCTACAATAGAAGTTCAGAAGGTTCAACTTGCTCAAGCTGAAAAGGAAATTGCTTTATTGAAGACAGAGAGAGCAGTGTTTCGAAGTTATGCAGGGGAAGTGAATGATATGCTCACCAACATCCTTCATCTCACTAATAAACTTCTTCCTGCCCTTGCATTGTTACATGAGATGAAGGGTGTTTCGGAGAAGTTTGTTGCTCCAAAACAAGGGGGAGAGGGTGTTCATAATGTTACAACTGAACTGAAGGATAATGTAGCTTTATGTTCTGGTTCTCAAGCCAAGCTAAAAGTTATTAAAGATGACAACGATGATGACATTGAAGAAATAATTGATGATGCTCTCAAACGAAAGAAAAGAGACAGAGAGTTACATGAAAATTTGAAGGATGCAAGGGAAGCAGAGGAGAGGGAGAGGAGAAACAAGGAAGAAGAAGAAGCCTTGAAATGTAAAAAGGCCTTGTTTCCCTTATGGACGAAAGAGACATTAATCAATCAAGCTATAGAATTTCCAAGCGTTTACTGGTTGGAACCTGTTGCTTCTTTCGATTGTGACAATTTTAAGGACTCGCTGTTTGATATGCCGATAACAAGAAAGGCATTCACATTTCATTGTTTTGGTTGGAATGTCGAGGTTCCTTTCCCTTATCTGAAGGTTGACAGAGAGCTTATTGATTTTTATTTGAATTATGGGCAAGCTCAGTACCTGACATGGAGCGCACGGAAAATAATAATTATGAAGGTATTGAAACCGACACCTGCTGGGAAATTTGTGAATGTAACTTTTAAAATCACTCGAGGTTCTGCAAATTCGGTGTCAATGATTTCTCTAGCAGATCTTCTGTGAAAACCCAAAGTTTCCAATCTGAACAAACCAAATCAAGCAAATAGAAGTTAGAACAGTTTCAGTGAAATTCCAGAGTTCGGGTATAAGTTTGGCAGTTTTTCAGGATTTACACTTAAGGAGATATCAGGAGAGTGGATGCACTACGGTTTTGTGCAACACTGTTATTCCAATACTCTAGGATATTAGAGTTCATTCCGGGAATAAAAATATTTTCTGCCAAAAATCCCAGGACTATATATAGAAATCTGAACCAAATAATTCTTTAGTTACATTTCCAATTAGAGAAAAGCCAAATTCTCTCTCACGGATCTTCGGGTTTTTATCCCAAATTGTGAGTACTTCGATCTAGTTATATTATATAACTTAGATTGTGTTTAGAAACATCAAAATCATACCAAAACCCCAAGATTTAGGAGTTTACCGCCCAAGAACACTTGGGGAGTAAACTCCATTTTAAGGGCCAAAAGTGTTCCAATGCCTCTCAAAGCCTTAGAACTCAACATAGGGACTACCATTACATGTTTAAACCACCAAAACAATTAAGAATCAAGGGTGAAAGAGAGTTCACGGCCAAGGAGGTTCTTGGGCCGTGAACTCCATTTTTATGTGCCAAAATGCCTTAAAAACCCTCCTTAAGCTAGGAGACTAATTTGGGCATTTACCTAAATGAGTTTAGGACTACCTAAGACACTTAGAACACCAAGAGTAAGGTGTTCACGGCCCAAAAGGTTCTTGGGCCGTGAACTCCATAAAATGGTGCCAAATGGTGCCATAAACTCTTCTAAAGCCAAGTACAAAAGCCTAGTTTAGTTCCTAGTTAATTTAGAGACTTGAAAACACCATAAACATCCTCCCAAGGGAGATTACGGCCGTAATCTCCAAGGGACTATGGTCCCAGGGCCGTAAAATCCTAAAAGGAGTTATATTATGCCCTAAACTCTTTCATAGACCAAGCCATTAAGTAGAAATGCTTATTAGGGCCTTATAGAGCATCAAACATCAAATGGACACATAAGCATGAGTTCACGGCCATAAACACATGAGTTTACGACCGTAAACTCATTTAGTAGTGTCTTTAGGGTAGTGAACTCCCTTATGGAGTTTTCCTCTATTCGTACACACAATAGCATCCCCTACAAACACTTAGATGCAATCCTAGAGGCTAATAACACTTGATATTGGTGTTTAGCATGTCCTAGGGTGTCTTGAATTGTTTAATAGTTGTTTATAGACTAATTTGTTACATATATGTGAAATTATATGTTAACTAGGATCATAGAGTGTGTTCAAGACTTCACTTGACACCTAGTAGTCCTACCTCTTTAGTTCATTCGTATCACCCACAACAGGTGAGTTCATACCCCTTAATCAATGTTTTAACTATTTTTAAATGTTTTATGGGGGGGATACAAGTAGAATCATGCTACTTATTATATCAATCACATCTGCTTAATAAGCAGCATTTATGTGATTTACTACTCATTAGCCGTTTTACCAAACAGTTTCCTTCAAATGATTTTCATAAACATTTTATATGTTTTAAAACTCCTTATTACATTGTACATTTTACTCTGTATGTTCTACTTCAAAATTTTTTACAATTGTGTTTCAAACAAATGTTTCCTTATACCAAATTGTTTTATCAAACCCATGCCTTCAAACGGTTTTATAGATCTACATCAAGTCAATCTTTCCTTAGATAATAAATATGTTCAAAGGTTTTACAAAACTTATTTTATGCTTTTATATTATAAATTGCATCCCTCTATATGTATAGTTATATAAGTAATGTTTAAAAGACTTAGGAAGGCTATCCACCTTGTTTCATTTTCCTCGATTTGGATGTGGTCTGATAGGATATCAGGTACTCGTTCGATGGACGTTTAAATATTAGTTATATATCATGTGTACGTATATAGTCATTAAAGGTCCTTCCAGTTCATCCAATGCCCTTGGGTAGCAAGGCTATACATCCATGTTCATACGTACCAGTTAAATTACTAGTAAACTACCATATGGGTAGTTTAAGAAGATACTAGAGCCATTACTAGAACGCGATATCATACAATGGGTCAGTTCATTCATGAGTCTATACTTGCTAGGTAGAGAGCATGTACATTACAGCTAGTACATTACAGTACATTACTATACTTGCTAGGTAGAGAGCACGTATATTACAACTAGTACATTACAGTACATTAATATACTTGTTAGGTAGAGAGCACGTACATTACAGCTAGTACATTACAGTACATTACTATACTTGCTAGGTAGAGAGCACGTACATTATAGCTAGAACAGTTCTTTACATTACATATACATGAATACGTTAATTATTGTGATATGAATCGGAGCATGCCTTAAATGTCATGGCCCGAGTTATAGCCAGAGTCACTTGAAGGGAGAGCGTGAGTTTGCGTATAGATCTATACTGGATTGACTATCCTACACCTTGCTGCTAGCTACAGCCGGACTTGCAGGTCTGCAGGTGCCGAATGTCATTTCTTTTTACGACCATTCTTATGTCGTTGTTTCTAGTCGATAGTATGGTACAATTAATCACATGATGCCTTAATATAAATCCAGTTTAAGGTAGTTAGTATAGCAATAGTTCTTATAGCGCTACATTTTAGTACTACATTAATTTTCCCTGTACATATATTTAGTGATCTATTCACTTAAACTATAAATGTAAAAACTATATTTCGTTAATGATAGTTACACTTGGGAAAATTACACACTTTTACAAGAAATGAACATTGAGAACAGTTAGGTCTTGGTAGAAGACTACATTGAGAACAGTTAGGTCTTGGTAGATGGCACTCTTTATATAATAGTAGGAATCATAGGGATTTCTAGGGTTTTTCAAACGTTTACAGTTGTTTTACAAACATTTTTACACTTACTGTTCATATACATTTTCCATACTTACAGTCCATATACATTTTCAATACTTACAATTCATATACATACAAATTCTTACATACAAATTAAGACACTAAAATACTTATGATCTCACCAGTTTCAAAGCTGATACTTGCTTTCAAAATTACTTTTATCCTCAGGTCATCATAGACAGGTACCGATGCAAGGATTAGGGAAGATGGAGCTCGTTGAAGACTCATCTTTCATTTTGATTTATGCTTTAGTGTTTTTCAAAATTTGACAGAACAAAATTGTATAATAATTATATTATTAATGCAATGGATGATGTTGTTGCTTGTTTACTACTTTTCATTGTTGTGATACTGTACATGACGTCCTCCGCCCCAGAACATTTCCGTCGTTCTTGGTTTTGGGGTGTGACAGATTGGTATCAGAGCTTTGTTTATAGTGAATTAAGTATATCAACCCATAAAAGATATACTAACTATAAATACATAAGGGATTAAAAATACTATGACCAAGAGTTTATACTTAAAATAATAAAATATTTAATTAAGTATACGTGCTGCATTCATACTAAAATCAGTGTCACTAGGACAATACAAAAGAATTACGATTGTTGGGCAACACAAGTGGGCTTAGAGACATATGGTTCAAATTGGGAAGATATAGCCTGATCACCTATATTATCCGAGGGTTGACTAGCATGTGCCTAAGTGTAGTTGTGTAGTTGCAACAAATCTAAATCTTACCAACCCTACCACAATGAGAACAATAGAACATAACATTAAACTTAAAATACTATAGGAGTATTTGGTGTTACTATAAGTACGTTATACTTGAGAACTAAAACGGGATCTTCATTACGAAGTTGATAGTTGCTAAGTGGATACACTAAGGCTATATGTAATTAGGATGTTATAGACTTAGAATCTGTGAAAATTTTCCTTTACCCCTATTATGTGTGAATTTGGAGTTAAGATCACTTATTCGAAGGCCTATCCTGTTTCGATTACATATAACTGGTATGCACTTCACAAATTGTGATGTAACTAATGAAGATTTTCTAAATAATTATCTAGATAATTCGTCTAGTAATTATTTTCTTACCCCAATTCTCGCGTAGATATCATGGGTGGACTCCATACCCACGGCAACCCGTACCTTCCGAACGAAGTCATTGCTGGATGGTTTGAAGAAGAACCAAAGAATGATCATCTAATCCCAGTGAATGATCACCAGGATGAAGACCTTTCGGACAGTGCTAACTCCGAACCAGAGGTTAAGAACCTACCCCAGGCAACTCCCGTTCCAATTCCTAACCCTTATCCGGCTTTTCATGGCCCAACGCCTCCATGGGTTGAATGGTTGGAAGCATGGAGCGAAGATCAAAATCACCCTATGTCGTTTAATGGAGACCGAAGCTTCTACAACATAAATGAAGGGGGCACAGCAGATAGAGTTCTACCAATCCTGATCCGTAGAGTTGTCCAAAATGAGGTTCAAGGGAGGACAGCCCTACATCAGATTACCGAAGTTGTCGCCGATGCTAGAATGCATACCCTCCACACCATTCGTCTAAAAGATGCTCGCGAGAGATCAGAGAAAAACCATGAAACCCTGCTGCAAGCACCGGTTGAATCACGAGCCGAAGTCATAGAGCTCCGAGTACGCCAGAGGGTGTACGAAATACACCTACTCGATGTAGAACGTCAACTGGCTGAACTGAGAGTTCACCAGAGGGATGACCGTCACCAGTAGTAGATATTGTACTTTATTTTCCTTGTTGAAAGGAATCGTTTTTCTATCTTTGCCCGAAGAGGCATTTTCTATGAAAATATCTTGTACTATAAGTACTGTTGGTTAGGTCTTTATGCTGTCAAGAACTATCTTCTCTGGATATGATGTAAGACCTTCTACAAGGTCATTTTCCTGATTATTACATCATTAATATCAAAGATATCGACAGTCGGCTAACTTCTGTGTCATTCTTTATTCAAGTACTCTTATCATACTTTCATTGGAGTCTATCTGAAACATGCTTTAGTCAAGTCATTGGACTATAGCAAGTTAGATCTGGAGACATCTCCAAGTCTCTTTCAGTGGTTGGATCATGTTATTCACCAACGCTTGATACCTCGGCTCGAACGACAAGCGTCTTAAGACCATTCTACGAACTTACTTCTACTCAGTACTAGGACTGCATCATAGGTATGTAGGTCAAACTTTCGAGAACATAGTCTTAATCCTTACATGAACAATCTAAGTACATCAAGGGTCAACCAAAATCACTCACAAAATCCTTATCTTTCATATCAAAGAATCATGTCGTTATCCGGAAGCAATCAGTCGAACAGCGAAACCTCCACCTTTTCGTATGGACACCTCTACCTTTCAAACTGCAGTCACAGCTGCCGTGATGGCTGCCGTGACAGCTGTCCTTGCACACCGTAGCGCTATCAGCACAAACAATGCTGATGATGGGAATGAAGTTTCCAATCGTGGTATCTATCCAGGAAGTTGCCAAACAGTAACAGTCACAGGCTCACAAAGCCGAAAAGAAGAGAACAAGAAACGAAAGCGTCAAGCCCGGAAGGAACACAAGAAATCCCAAAAACTTGCCATACAACAGCAACAAGTGGAAACCCCTTCCATTCCCGTACCGAGCAGGCCATACGAGGGAAAACTCCCAAAGTGTGATAAGTGTAGTTTCCATCATCATGGGGCTTTCCATGAGATGCAGTGTTGCAATTGCCTAAAAATAGGGCACCATGCTCGTAGCTGTGGAGCACCGGCACGAACCGTCACTCAAGTCCCTTTCATCGGGACCAACCCTACACACGAGAGTAGTTATAAAGCCGAATGCTTTAGGAAGCAATTTCCAAGGTGGAGTAATGAGGAAGGCACTCGTGTCCACATAACACTGGATAAACACCTCACTTCCACCTCAAATGTTAGTGTTGTCCAGATATGTCACCAATGCAGTGAAATTGGAAACCTTAAGAAGGATTTCCCGATAGTGAAGAACTCAGGTGCAGATGGGAAGATTCTCAGGATCACAGCTGCAGGAGAAACTACGTTGGACCCTCGTTAATGTAACTTAGGCGTGTTGTTGTAACAGACTTATAAACTATCCAGAACTAGTGCAACTAGAGTCTTACCTTTTGCGAAATCCTGTCTATATAGGGATGCTCGTGCTGCGTATACTTGTCTTTTGTAGTATACCTTATTCGCAGCAAATGGTCTTGTCGTAAGTCTAAAGTACTGTAACTCTGTTCATGGTTGCACGGTTGTGTTTTGTCTGTAAAACATCTTATGTTCAAATCTATTGTCTTTAATTTTCAGTATGATTCCGACATTATCATACGACTCGATTCAAATTGATCTTCACGAAAACAGCTTCATACGTACATCTCTTTCTTCTAGATCACTTTTCCAGCGAAGCCGTCATACCAGAACACCGAAGTGCTCATGCCATGAGTACCTCATAGTTCTTCTCTCTTCCGAAGAAATCCCCGAAGTACCACTCGTACAATACGTCAAGTTCAATCCAAAGATCCATACAGTTGATCTATCAATGAGGAATGTATACATAAGGGTAATATATAATCAAGGTTCTACAGGTATAGAATTGATGATTCAACTTTAACTTCTTTCTCCTTGATGGAATGTGAGCTTAAAGAAGAATCAGTTATTCGACTACCTTTTCAATCTTAATTATATACGACTCGTATACACGAGATTGTGATTGTGAAACCATGTATGAATTCTAATATGAACTTTAGGATGGAGAACTGCCTAAGTCTACGAGTAATCGCATCGTCATGTGAACAACTTAGAACCCAGTAGGACCCTTGTAAACAGATCGCCCTATAGTCTAAACACCTACGGAGATACCAGAACAGCCCGGACAACTTAGCAAACTACACAGAAAGAAAATTTGAAGACTAGGCTTCTCACCCTATAGAACCCCGGTCATATTCTTCTAGAGATCGACAGATCACATCGTATGTACCTCGGCTATCGAGTACTCCGTCAAGATTTTTCATTAGAAATTGTTATCTCTGCCTCGCATAGATGAAATGGTGGAGCAAACGCAAGGAAAGAATTACTTCCAGGAATGGATCTGAGATCCGAATATCGCCAGTTCGAGTGTTGGGGAAGGATGTCCGTAAGACTATCTTCCAAACTCGATGCGGACAATTCGAGTCCGTAGTGGTACCCTTCGGATAGGACCAATACGCCCATAGTTTTCATGAGCTAAATGAATAGGGTACGTCTTTCTTACTTGGATCAGTTTGTCATTTCGCCATATAATGACTTACTTATCTACCCTCGTAGTAAGAAAGAACCTTTGGAAACATTACCCTCAGAGATACTTTTCGCAAAGTTCTCTGAACTCGAGTTTTGGAATTGAAGAGTCAAAATTTCCTAAGACACACTAATAGTGATGTGGAAATTCTTGAGTAATCTGTCAATTGATCCGAAACCGTTGGGAATTGGTCGGCACCAGAAACGCCGACAGACATTCGCCAAATTCTAGGTCTTACAAACCTACTGTCATAGTTCATTCAGAACTCCTAGCAGGTTACAGAAACCCGTACGACCTTGACCCAGCAAGGAGTGGCCCTTGACTGGGAAGTTAAACAAGAAAAGGAAACCTTGGAGATTCCAAGTGAGAGACCAAGTTCTTTAGGAAGTCTCACTCCGGGAACGGCTTAATATGCTCCGTAAAGCGTGGAAAGCTAAATCCTAGATAGACAGGACCTCCGAGATTCTTACCAGAATCGGTCCTGTATCTCGCAAACTAGATCTACTCCGCAAACTCAGTAGCATACATTCTACTCTTAGCGTCTCAATCGTGAAACCGTAGCTTTCCGTTAGGACTCTTGTAAGTCCACTCGTCGAGATCCTCGGCTTTGTATTAGAACCGTAGTGACCCTCGACCGAGACGTCAAGCGGATGAAGCAACGCCGTCGCCAGTTAGTGAAGGTTCGTTGGAATGCAACCGAGAACCCGATTTCACTTAGGTGCGCTAGAACCAATCAATTAGGAAGTTTCCTCCTCACGACTCGATCATTCGTACCTACTTCCTTGCCTAAATTCTAATTTCGGGACGAAATTCCCTTCAACAGGGGGATGATGCGACAACCCGAAATTTCCATTCTGAACAAACCATATCAAGCCAATAGAAGTTAGAACAGTTTCAGAGTAATTCCATACTTTGGGTATAAGTTTGGCAGTTTTTCAGGATTTACACTTAAGGAGATATCAGGAGAGTGGATGCACTAGGGTTTTGTGCAACACTGTTATTCCAATACTCTAGGATATTAGAGTTCATTCTGGGAATAAAAATATTTTCTGCCAAAAATCCTAGGACTATATATAGAAATCTGAACCAAATAATTCTTTAGTTACATTTCCAATTAGAGAAAAGCCAAATTCTCTCTCACGGATCTTCGGGTTTTTATCCCAAATTGTGAGTACTTCGATCTAGTTATATTATATAGCTTAGATTGTGTTTAGAAACATCAACATCATGCCATAACCCCAAGATTTGGGAGTTTACCGCCCAAGAACACTTGGGGAGTAAATTCCATTTTAAGGGCCAAAAATGTCCTAATGCCCCTCAAAGCCTTAGAACTCAACATAGGGACTACCATTACATGTTTAGACCACCAAAACAATTAAGAATCAAGGGTGAAAGAGAGTTCACGGCCAAGGAGGTTCTTGGGCCATGAACTCCATTTTTATGTGCCAAAATGCCTTAAAAACCCTCCTTAAGCTAGGAGACTAATTTGGGCATGTACCTAAATGAGTTTAGGACTAGCTAAGACACTTAGAAGACCAAGAGTAAGGTGTTCACGACCCAAAAGGTTCTAGGGCCGTGAACTCCATAAAATGGTGCCAAATGGTGCCATAAACTCTTCTAAAGCCAAGTACAAAAGCCTAGTTTAGTTCCTAGTTAATTTAGAGACTTGAAAACACCATAAACATCCTCCCAAGGGAGATTACGGCTGTAATCTCCAAGGGAATATGGTCCCAGGGCCGTAAACTCCTAAAAGGAGTTATATTATGCCCTATACTCTTCCATAGACCAAGCCATTAAGTAGAAATGCTTATTAGGGCCTTATAGAGCATCAAACATCAAATGGACACATAAGCATGAGTTCACGGCCGTAAACTCATGAGTTTACAACCGTAAAATCATTTAGTAGTGTCTTTAGGGTAGTGAACTCCCTTATGGAGTTTTCCTTGAGCCCTACACACAATAGCATCCCCTACAAACACTTAGATGCAATCCTAGAGGCTAATAACACTTGATATTGGTTTTTAGCATGTCCTAGGGTGTCTTGACTTGTTTATTAGTTTTTTATAGACTAATTTGTTACATATATGTGAAATTATATGTTAACTAGGATCATAGAGTGTGTTCAAGACTTCACTTGACACCTAGCAGTCCTACCTCTTCAGTTCATCCGTATCACCCACAACAGGTGAGTTCATACCCCTTAATCAATGTTTTAACTATTTTTAAATGTTTTATCGGGGGGATACAAGTAGAATCATGCTACTTATTATATCAATCACATGTGATTAATAAGCAACATTTATGTGATTTACTACTCATTAGCCGTTTTACCAAACAGTTTCCTTCAAATGACTTTCATAAAAATTTTATATGTTTTAAAACTCCTTATTACACTGTACATTTTACTCTGTATGTTTTACTTCAAAGTTATTTACTATTGTGTTTCAAATAGATGTTTCCTTATACCAAATTGTTTTATAAAACCCATGCCTTCAAACCGTTTTATAGATCGACATCAAGTCGATCTTTTCTTAGATAATGATTATGTTCAAAGGTTTTAAAAAAGTTATTTTATGCTTTTATATTATAAATTGCATGCCTCTATATGTATAGTTATATAAGTAATGTTTAAAAGACTTAGGAAGGCTATCCACCTTGTTTCATTTTCCTCGATTTGGATGTGGTCTGATAGGATATCGGGTACTCGTCCGAAGGTCGTTTAAATATTAGTTATATATCATGTGTACATATATAGTCATAAAAGGTCTTTCCAGTTCATCCAATGCACTTGGGTAGCAAGGGTATACATCCATGTTCATATGTACTAGTTAGATTACTAGTAAACTACCATATGGGTAGTTTAGGAAGATACTAGTACCATTGCAAGAACGCGATATCATACAATGAGTCAGTTCATTCATGAGTCTATACTTGCTAGGTAGAGAACACGTACATTACAGCTAGTACATTACAATACATTACTATACTTGCTAGGTAGAGAGCACGTACATTACAACTAGAACAGTTCTTTACATCACATATACATGAATACGTTAATTATTGTGATATGAATCGGAGCATGCCTTAAATGTCATGGCCCGAGTTGTAGCCAGAGTCTCTTGAAGGGAGAGCGTGAGTTTGCGTATAGATCTATACTGGATTGACTATCCTACACCTTGCTGCTAGCTACAGCCGGACCTGCAGGTCTGCGGGTGCCAAACGTCATTTCTTTTTACGACCATTCTTATGTCGTTGTTTCCAGTCGATAGTATGGTACAATTAATCACATGATGCCTTAATATAAATCCGATTTAAGGTAGTTAGTACAACAGTAGTTCTTATAGCGCTACATTTTAGTACTACATTAATTTTCCCTGTACATATATTTAGTGATCTATTCGCTTAAACTATAAATGTAAAAACTATATTTCGTTAATGATAGTTACACTTGAAAAAATTACACACTTTTACAAGAAACGAACATTGAGAACAGTTAGGTCTTGGTAGAAGACTACATTGAGAACAGGTAGGTCTTGGTAGAAGACACCCTTTATATAATAGTAGGAATCATAGGGATTTCTAGGGTTTTTCAAATGTTTACAGTTGTTTTACAAACATTTTTACACTTACTGTTCATATACATTTTCCATACTTACAGTCCATATACATTTTCAATACTTATAATTCATATACATACAAATTCTTACATACAAATTAAGACAGTAAAATACTTATGATCTCACTAGCTTCAAAGATGATACTCGCTTTCAAAATTACTTGTATCCTCAGGTCATCATAGACAGGTACTGATGCAAGGGTTAGGGAAGATGGAGCTCGTTGAAGACTCATCTTTCATTTTGATTTATGCTTTAGTGTTTATCAAAATTTGACAGAACAAAATTGTATAATAATTAGATTATTAATGCAATGGATGATGTTGTTGCTTGTTTACTACTTTTCATTGTTGTGATACTATACATACGTCCTCCGCCCCAGAACGTTTCCGCCGTTCTTGGTTTTGGGGTGTGACATCTTCCAAATCTTAATCCTCATGATTGGATTCTTCTTTTTAACATTCTGCTCACCAATTCGGGGGAATATGAGCCGATACTGGAGCATTTGAAGAGAATGTTGGCTTCTTATGTTTATGAGGTTGCGGTCATGGATCAAGAGATAGCGAAAGTGATGAAGAAGAAGTTAACTATGAAGTCAACTCCAAAACCAGGGGATGTAAATAAAATGAAGATAGGCCAAATTGATTCAAAACATCTCACTATGATGTTTACTAAAGGCGAAGTTCATAGGATTTTGTTTGCCCTTGTAGATAAACATTTATTTTCAACAGACTTCTTGGAGCACATAATCAACATTATTCATCGGTGCAAGCAGAACTCCGAAGCAGACAAGAAGAACTTCATAGAAATGCTTCGGTGGTACATAACGTTCCGTGATCATCTTTTGGCTATCATTTCGAAGCTGTTCAAAACTGTAAAGAAGTCTTCTGCTGCTCAACCGAAGTGAACTTTCGGTTCCCTTGATGCAAAGGGGGAGATTGTAGAGCTTAATTATTGCGTCATGGGCTTTTTGTTTTGTATCCGGATTGGGCCTGTCCATCCGTGATTATCTAGTAGGGTTATACTATAAATATGCATGCATGTACGCATTATAGTTTTTAACGACTTTTATTACGATCATTCTCTGTAACCCTAAACACCTCTACAGTCGAAGTTCTTAGTTAAGCTCTTCTGAGGCATTGAAATATTAATCATACGACATATTCAAAGCCATATTCGTGTTTATATTTGTGTTCTTAATTGTTTGCATGCACAGAATCTAACGATCCTGATTGAACTAAGTTCTAACACTTAGGTTTGGGTGTTCGGTTATTGTGTTCATTGTTGACCTTTAAAATTAAGTAAGATAGTGGGAAGTTCGAAAAAAAATTATTTAAGAATTATTCATTTTTTGCACAAATGAGAACCTATTTTGCAATAGGATCACTACATAATTATTCATTAGAATTTTTCTTTTTACATATCCGTATTTTATATGAAAACAAAAAATTACTTATAAAATGTTGGATGACAATTTTTGAGTGTCACATTTAAGATCTAATATAGGTCTCGGTTAAAATCACATATGCTTTATTATGTTTATTATAGTGATGCCCCTCATTATTTACTCTTTCATAGTATTGTTTTTTATTTATTTATTTATTTATTTTTTTTAGTTATTATTGATGATGGACTTTAATATATATATATATATATATATATATATATATATATATATATATATATATATATATATATATATATATATAACAAAATTAAAGCGAAAACTAGCAGTAATACCTATAGTTATTGTGTCACGATTAAAACAAAACACTCAAAGTTTTTGCTAGAAATAAATTTATATTTCGAACTCAACAACAACAACAATAATGTATTGTAATGTTTAGACCTAAGTAACGTACTTATTAAAAGTCCGAAATAACAAAGAACTTTACTTTTAACAAAAAAATATTTTTTAATTCAAAATATTAAGGTATCTATATTTTTATCTCAAAATAATAATGTATTTTGTTCTTAAAACAAGATAGAAACTTTCGTCTATTTTTAAAAGATAAATAACAAAAAAATTTCTTTTAACATAAAACTTCATTCTTTTTAACAAAAAAATACAACATAATTTTATTTATAATTAAAAACTACAACACACCTTCATTTATAATCGTAGAAAGCTCAATGATGAGAAACTAACTAATCAATGAAAAGAGTCTATATGACGCCTACGGAAACGAAACTACAGATCTCCGTTGTAACAAAATTCTTGAGTAACAGTTACATTTAAGAGCTAGCATTATGCTGACCGAGAAAACTTAGTTATACCTGAAAATGGTTCCAACAGACAAATAATCAATCAAAGAAACTATTCAGCGGAATTAACTATTCTCCCCCAACCCATGGTCCGTCCCGCCGCATTGCGCGAGTACACAACTAGTAATCACATTAAGTCTTTAGGGTTGGCCTCTTTACTAGCCTCCATTGCCTTACAATCGTAGAAATCGGACCTTAGCCTCCATGAATGTGCAGTTGAGATCTTGAGGAGAATTTAGTGTTGTTTTTCTCGTTTTGAAGAGAATAAAGAAAGAGGAAGGTTGATAATGTGGAGGGGAACTTAGAGATCTAGAATCGTTCATCACTTTACAAGCTCCTAGAGGTATCATGTCAAAACCTTGACATGTAAATGATTAGATCTCCTTATGGATTGATTTGTTATGCTCTTGGTCCCTTTTTGGGTTGATTGTTGGTTTAGGACGTTTAAAGGGATTTTTCTTCTAGATTTGAGCTTATTAGGGGTTCCTTAATCATAAAGATGCCAACTTTATGGGGTATTGGGTCTCATACATGCATTAAGTTACTTATTAAGTCATTTTTGAGCTTAGGACCTTCATCTAGCCATGCATGAATGTAAAGCTAGCAACTTCACATGATTATCCAACTTAAGGAAATCAGATCTACATTTTGGGGTCCATGTTTTACGGATTAAAAAGTAAAATGAAGTTGGGCTGAATGGAGGAGTACGTTGGGTGTACAAGCCTGTACGCACAACATATAAGCCCTTAAGCCAGTATGCTTAGCGTACAAGTTGAGTACACCCCGCGTACTCAGCAGAATGGGATTTCAGTCTTTGGGCTTCGGTTTGGGCCATCTTTTGGGCTTAGTTGTTTCGGGCCCTATTGGGCCATCAGGTTTTGGGATGATATTTATTTGTGGAGGCCTACTATGGGATTTGGGCCCAATTTGGGAAATTAGGCCATGGTTTGGGCCTTGGGTGACTATGTAGGATTTGGGCCTTTGGACTGTTGGATTGGGCCTTGGCTTTGGGCCAAGTTATGGAGAGGGTAAAAGGGTCTTTTACCCAATTTTAGACTCTTAGTATGAGTTAGGATCCAAGAATTTATTTGCATTATGTTTTGTGATTATAGCTCAGGGATTTTAGCGGGCTAGTAGCCAGAGATTTATCTGCAGGATTCGGTAGTGCGAGGTGAGTTTCCTCACCATTCTTTGCGAGTCGAAGGAACCAATGCCGGTTGTCACACCCCCAAACCAAGGATGGCGGAAACGTCCTGGGGTGTAGGACTTCATCTATAGTATCATAACCACAATTGCAATAGTAATTTAAGCAAACACAACAAACATATATATAATTGAAAGAGTTACATCATTGTATGAGTTACATGTTTCCAAATCAATTACAATATGTTGACGAAATATGAAATGTTGACGCCTTAACGTCCCATCCTCAAAATGCACTTGATTACCTGTTTAGTTCGTTCCTGAGAATACAAGTTGTTTGAAAAAGTGTCAACACAAAGGTTGGTGAGTTCATAAGCTTTTGTTTTGTATTTATAAAAGTCTCTCTCTTTTAAATATAATGTTTGTTCCAGAAAAATCCGATATTTTCCTTAAAATGTGTAATGTATTCTCATATCCAAAGACCGAACTGTATAAGTAACTTTTCTTACTTATAGAAAATATTGTAAGTTTAAATCGACATAAACACGTCTGATTTCAATGAAATTCCCGTAAATTCCTATGTTTGTTAATACTTTCCATGAGTTATTATAACCATGCTACGACCTAGTTGGCCTGAAACGACGTTCTTTAGGCGTCGGAAATGTTATGACATTTGTCACCCCAGACCTGTCGGTCTAACTGTTGCATGCAGTTAAGGTGTGAGTTTGTCAAACCTAATATAGATCTATATACAACTATCACGCTCTCCCTCCAGGAGACTCTGGTTATAATACAGGACTTATTGGTAATTATGAAGCGAATGTCTCACAAAGTCATTAACGAATTTACGTGTAATGTAATGAAAATCCCTTTTTGTATAAATGTACCCTTTTTGTATAAGTGTGTTATATAATGTATCATAAACTATACCTATTATAGTTTATCAAAACAAGGGTAGTAGTGGTAATGTACGTAAAATATATTTAACATAGTTTATTCAAATGTTTTAATGAAATGGATGTACTTTGATTATAACAATTTTGTTATCCTTTATATTCCGTATATATATATATATATATATATATATATATATATATATATATATCAAAATCCATTTATTAAATGATGCATGTCTATATAAGAAGGAAAAATGTCATTTATTTGCAATAACATACATTCACATAAAGATATACACCTTGCTCGACATGTTACAAGGTGAAATGAAATTGTTAGCATTTTCTCTGTTATTAACATTTTCCATTACTGTTCTTAGAAAATTTATAGAAAATTCATAACAGGTCCAAATTAGAATCCGTAAATTCTGGAAGTTAGGAAAATGAGACTAGTTTGTTCATAAATTTTCCCATGATTTTTAGTGACCTACAACTTAGGTGAAAATGTCCATAAACACAGACTGCTCCAGATTGGTTCTTGAAATGATAGCCTGTTTTGTAAAAATCACCATAAATTGTAGAAAAATCGTATGGAAATGTGCAAGTAGCCATTTTAAAGCTAAGTACTTGAAATACTTTCACCTGGTACATTTTTGAAAACTAAAATGTTTTATTTGACCAAAACAGTCCGTGAATGGAGTCCAACGTTTCTGATGAAAGCTGTTAGAAGCATTTAGTTGTGTTCTTGGTGATTTAACTTGTATTCTCCCCCCCCCCCTTAAAACATAACAAAATATGAAAGTGTAGGGGTATGAACTCACATTGTGTGGTTTCAGTAGATGAGTGTTGGAGATGAGAAGTGTTCAACTCAAGAACACTTGAAGATGCCTAGAAGATTTTAGAGAATCTAACACCAAAGTGATGGAATTTGTGTAAGCAAACTATAATTGGAGTTGAATTTTGTGTAAGTATCACAAGGAGGATGAATTATACTTACCAAGAGTGTAAGAAAGCTTGATGATCAGCCTTGGAATCTCGAAATTGATGGAGAACGTTAGAGAGAAAAGTTGAGTTAGATCTTTGGTGAAATGAGAGCAAGTGAGTGAGAATGAGGAAAGAGGATGAGTGTCGAACTCTAAGAACATGGGAATAGCTTGTGAGAGAGGGAAAAAGTACAAGGATGTGACAAGGTATAGTGGGGAGGTGTGTGGGTTAGTCATGGAGTGGGTGTGGTGGTTGCTTGTGTCATAAGCTAAAGGAAAGTCAACACTCCACCTTTATTACTCCAACCACTAAATCTTGGATAAGATTTGCATTAAAAACGTGATTAATTAAGACATATGGGTCTTAATATGTTAAAATAAAGTTTTCGGTGAAAATCCCGCTTTAAAATGATAAAAAAAACGGTCTTAAAATGCTAAAAATATTGAAAACCGGGCAAAAATCCGAAATTCTGGCCGATGATGCGAAGGTTCGGCTCCTTAGGAGCTTAGAACCGAAGGTGAGGCTCGGTTGAACCTGGGGACCGAGAGTAGAAGAGGGACCGAGAGTAGGGAAAGAAAAAACTAAAAGTAGGAGGAGGGAACCGAAAGTGCGAAGGGAGGGACCGAGTCTGCGAGGTTCAGTCTCGACTGGGAGGTAAGAATCGAGAGCGAGGTTCGGCTCTAACGTGTTTCACCTCTGACAGGTTCAGTTTGGCTGCTTCTCGGTTCTAGAGATTTCGGTTTCGGCTGCTGAGGTTTCGGTCCTAGGGGTTTCGGTTTCAGCTGCTGAGGTTTCGGTCCTAGGGGTTTCGGCTCATAAGAGGGTTCGGCCCTGTAAAGGGGTTTCGGGTCTTTTAGGGTATTTTACCCGTTCTAACCCCGTTTTATGCGGATTTTGACCCGATTAAGGGTCGGGATGGCCCGAAAGACGACGAAAAGTTACGGGAACTTTTGAGAGAGATTTGGGAGAGATTTAAAATAGAGAGAGATAGGTTTCGTTTGTGACATTTTTAAGTGTCCGACTTCGTAATGCAAGGTCCATAAACCCCATTAAGCCATGTTTTAGTGTGTACACACTCCCGATGAGTTCGTAATAGTGATTTATCGCTTTGGTTCATTGTTTAGCACTATCCCGACTAAGGAAAATTAAACACGCGGATTTTCCAATTGATGTTTTCTCATTAAAATAGCGAGATGTTTAGTAATTACACAATGTAAACCCTAATATACAAGGGCTAATTGAGTCGTCCGGTTTGACTTGTTGACTTTTTTTGACTTTGACTTGACCCGAAATTGACTATTGTCACATCATCCCCCCGTTAGAGGGAGTTTTGTCCCGAAATTTACGTTTTGGCTGCGACTTCAAGAGTTTGGGAAGAGATGTGGGTATTTTTGTTTCATTTGATCTTCGCGTTCCCAGGTGAACTCAGGTCCCCGTTTAACGTTCCAGCGGACCATCACGATGGGAATACGACTTTGTTTTGTTCGCTTGATCTCTCTATCCATGATTTCAACTGGTTCCTCCATGAAATGGAGACTCTCATTAACTTCAATTTCGTCGAGGGGTATCACGAGAGTCTCATCGGATAGGCAGTCTTTCAGGTTTGATACGTGGAAGGTAGGGTATACGTTATTAAGTTCTTGTGGTAGTCGGAGTTTGTACGCCATGGGATCAATCCTGGCAAGGATTTCAAACGGTCCGATGTACCTTGGGTTTAGTTTCCCACGTTTAACGAAACGTATCATTCCTTTCCAAGGGGAAACTTTCAGTAGTACCCGATCTCCGACCTGGAATTCCAAGGGTTTGCATCGTTTATCCGCGTAACTCTTTTGCCGATCTCGGGATGCTTTCAAACTTTCCCGAATTTGAACAATATTTTTTGTGGTCTCCCTTATGATTTCAGGACCGGTGAGGGTGCTATTAGGGACTTGTCCCCTAGCTAGCTGAGTGTCCCCCACTTCCGCCCAACACAGGGGTGATCGACACTTGTGACCATAAAGAGCTTCGAATTGGGCAACTTTGATGCTAGTGTGATAGCTGTTATTGTAGGAGAATTCAATAAGCGGTAAATGGGTATCCCATGCCTTACCAAAGTCTATCACACAGGCTCTCAACATGTCTTCTAATGTATGTATGGTTCGCTCGCTCTGCCCGTCGGTTTATGGATGGCAGGATGTACTCATGTCTAGCCTAGTTCCCAGAGATTTCTGTAGGGACTGCCAAAATTGCGAGGTGAATCTACTATCTCGGTCGGAGATAATGGATATTGGTACACCATGTAGTCTCACAATCTCCTTGATGTACGTTCTGGTTAACTTCTCCATCTTGTCGGTTTCCTTTATTGGCAGCAAGTGCGCAGACTTGGTCAATCTGTCTACGATTACCCATATGGTATCAAGCCCACCCGATGTCTTAGGCAGCTTGGTTGTGAAGTCCATGGTTATCCGTTCCCACTTGCACTCAGGTATATCTGGCTATTGTAGTAGTCCTGATGGCTTCTGGTATTCTACCTTGACCTTGACGCAAGTCAGACACTTGCCCACATAGGTAGCAATCTCAGCTTTCATGTTCGACCACCAGTACAACTTCTTGAGGTCTAGATACATCTTATCCAAACCTGGATGGATGGAATATCGTGTATTGTGTGCTTCATTCATAACAACGTCTTGGAAGCCACCGAACTTCAGTGTCCAGATCCGGTTCATGAGGTAGCGAGCTCCGTCTTCCTTGACTTCTAGGTTTTTATCCATCCCTCTCAATGCCTCACCTGTCATGTTTTCTGGTTTCAAGGCTTCAAGTTGAGCTTCCTTGATTTGTGTGAATAGGTGCGAATGGATCGTCATTGTTAATGACTTCACCCGGCGATCGGAATATTCCTTTCTGCTTAGGGTATCGACTACAACATTGGCCTTGCCCGGAAGATAGCGGATTTCGCACTCGTAGTCGTTCAGTAGCTCTACCCATCTTCTTTTTCGCATGTTGAGCTCTTTTTGATTGAGGATATGCTGAAGACTTTTGTGATCGGTGAAGATGGTGCACTTTGTGCCGTAGAGGTAGTGTCTCCAGATCTTTAAGGCGAACACTACTACTCCCAATTGTTGGTTGTAGGTAGTATAATTAACTTCGTGGGTCTTAAGTTGCCTTGACGTGTAAGCGATGACCTTCCCTCTCTGCATGAGCATGCACCCGAGGCCTTGATTTGATGCATCACAATACACCACGAAGTCATCAGTTCCTTCTGGAAGAGACAAGATCGACACGCTGCATAGGGCTTGTTTTAAGGTTTGGAAAGCGGTTTCTTGTTTATCTTCCCACTTGAACATCATACCTTTCTGAGTCAAAGTGGTAAGGGGTTTAGAAATCTTGGAGAAGTTCCGTATGAACCTTCGGTAGTAGCCTGCGAGTCCTAAAAATTGTCGGATTTCTGTTGGCGTTGTAGGTGCTGATCAGTTTTTGATTACCTTGATTTTTGAGGGATCCACGTGTATCCCTTTCTTGCTAACCACATGGCCAAGGAATCCCACTTCTCGAAGCCAAAACTTAGCATAAAGCTTTGAAAACTTAGCATAAAGCTTCTCAGCTCTTAGAGTCTCCAGTACCTGTCGCAGGTGTCGGTTGTGCTCTTCTTCACTTCTCGAATAGACCAAGATATCGTCGATGAACACGATCATTAATTTATCTAGGAAGGGTCGACACACTCAGTTCATCAGATCCATGAACACCACAGGCGCATTTGTTAATCCGAATGGCATCACTACAAACTCGTAATGTCTATAGCGAGTTTTGAATGTTGTCTTGGGGATATCTTCTTCTTGAACTCGCAGCTGATGATAACCCGACCTCAAGTCGATTTTTGAAAAATAGCTTGCTCCCTGAAGTTGGTCGAAGAGGTCATCGATTCGGGGTAGGGGATATCGATTCTTGATGGTAAGTTTGTTTAACTCCCGATAGTCGATGCACATGCGAAAGGATCTGTCCTTATTCTTTACAAAAAGGACTGGTGCTCTCCAAGGTGAAAAGCTCGGTCTGATGAACCCTTTTCTCAATAGTTCATTCAACTGGTTGGACAGTTCATGCATTTCTGCTGGTGCTAGGCGGTAAGGAGCTTTGGCTATGGGGGTAACACCGAGAACCAAGTTGATTCGGAATTCGGCTTGTTGTGCGAGTGGTACACTCAGCAGATCTTCTGGGAATACGTCAGGGAAGTTGCATACCTCTGGAATGTGTTTGATGTCCTTCACCTCTTGTTTCTTATCTACGACATGGGCTAAGAATGCGTGGTATGCCTTTCGGAGATACTTTTGGGCTTTGATGCAAGAGATGATTTGCAAATTTGCACTGGCTTTATCTCCATAGATGGGAAGGGTTTCGCCGTTTGGCAGATTAAGGCGAACGACCCTTTCATAACATAGAATGTCGGCATGATGAGAACTTAACTAATCCATACTAATGATGATGTCGAAACTTTTTATGGTGACCGACATTAGATCGATTTTGAACGGATGGTTATCTAGTGTGAGGTTACTATTGGATTAATGTCTAAGTCCATAACTATAATTGGTAAGACTTGACCCGACCCGGCATGGTCCATTTGGGTTGCATGGCATCATGCACTTGGATAGACTATAATGAGAGAAATAAGACACTTACGGTTATTAATATATTATAAGTTCTAGTATATTAATAATAAGAATAATGAGATTATTTAATTAGTATTGATCAAGAATTAATCTAGTATTAATTAAGTGATCAAAAGAAGACTAATTAAATATATGGGTTGATTGTGTAAATCATTCATTCTTATATATGTGGGCTTGTGATCCAAGATTCCTTATGTTGGACTAAGTCCATGGGGTGACCCATGGATACTCCATGGAGGTTAAAACCCATGGAGCATAAGGAATGGGTAAAGTCATGAGTTACATGGTGTAACCCTAATAGCCACCATATAAAAGAAACCCATGGCTCAAGAAATCGTGACTATGACTAGATTATTCTAGAGAGGGCTAACCGATTTCATGAAGTGTTCTAGTTTCTCTCAAGTTATTCCAAGTGTATTTGGTGTTGTGTGAACCATTTGAGGTGTCACACTTGAGGCACTAAGCACTCAAGCTTCATGAAGACAAGCACCATTAAAGAGGTATGTATTCTATCTTGTTATATTCATTATTTTGTATGCTAGATTAGGATAATACCTTGGATGTTCATATTTGCATGTATAATAGAGGAAACATAGATCCAAGGTATTTAGGGTTGCATGTACACTTAGGAGTGTTAGAATGCTCATAACCCAACAGTGGTATCAGAGCCTAGGCTTGTTTTCTTGTTATACCTGCAATAGAAGCTGAAAAATCGAGTTTTGATGCTGTCAGCCCAGCTGACTTGCCGAGTCCATGAAGGGACTCGACGAGTCCAAGGCAAAATGCATCCAACTCGCCGAGTTGAGTTCATGCACTCGACGAGTTGGACCCCAGACAGCATATCTTCGAGGTTTTTGGCTAGAAATGGACTAGGAACATTACCCTAAGTTGTTTTGAACTTATAAACTTGTTTTTAAATGTGGTAATGTTCATGCTAATCCATTTTCAAGATAATTGTCAATAGGTTCATGTTTTGTATTAGTTTAAAGGTTAGACTAATTACATGAAAAAGTTTGATTTGAATTATCTTGTTCTTATGAGTTGCTTAGATTAACAGAAAAGTTGAGTGAAAAAGTTGTTTTCAATCCAAATTAATCTAAGAGTTGAGTATAAAATGTGTTTGTGTAACTTATCCTTAAGTTACATGAAGAGTCACATTAAAGACTCATAAAACTCATAAAGTTGGCAAAGGTTACAAAAAGATGAAGAGTCTTGTCCTTAAGTTATGGAGGTTCAAGAGTCACTTCATTAATAAATAAATAAATAAAATATGTAACCTTAATTAATTCCATAAGTTATAAAATAAAGAAAAGGTTAATTCTTTATTAGTTTAAAGTCTTCCATAATTTGTCCACAAGTTATGGAACTTGAAGAGTTTTTGGATTAAAACTACTTTAAATACATAAGTTATGGAATTAATTAGTTTTGAATAGTTTCAAAACTTGCCCTCAGGTTTTGGAATTTGTAAAGTTTTCTCTTATGAATACTTTAATTCCAAGTTAGCCCTTAGAATTTTAAAAGTTAAAATTCAACCCTTATACTTAATAATATTATAAGTTAATAATATTTATATGTATAAGAGTAAAGTCGGTCTTACCGCTAGTACGCCTCATTCACGAAGCCGGTCTATAAGGTGGGTATAAGGTTGTTGCCTATAAAATGGCAACTTAATGGGTGTTCACTCTCACCCACCGCTCGCTTGACTGGTGGAGGGTCGTTAGCCGAACGGGTTTGACATGACTATAATTCTCCCTTCATTAAAAGTATTAATGATAAATACTAAGTAACTAAACTTTTAATAATACCCAATCTTAGTTACTTAGAAAAATGTGAATAAGGTGCTAATCCATGAAATTACACTTTGCACTTTGTTTAAGTCAGTTAGTGGAGCGTGTGTGGTTAACCGGCACACTAACTCGTATTTAACAAGGTAGGCAAAGGGTAACTTAATGTTTATCATAGTATCGATGGAGCGTGTGTGGTTAACCGGCACATCGATTGAGGGATAAACACTTAAGGGTACCCAGTAATTTGCATGGTTACTTCACACCTTGTTTTGTGATCCTCGGCATCCCAGTCACAAAACCTGAAGGGCACACTCGAGATTGAAACATGCCATTGAACAGTTCAATGAATCTCAAAAGATCTAGGCGTTTCAAAACCAATTAAAACCTAATAATACATTTCGTTTATCTTGGTGGAAATTGGTGAATCGTCATTCACCTACCTTCAAATTGTTTTATAGCTTGGATTACGACATACCTCTTCTAAGTTATAAAATAATTTGTTGGGTCCTAGCCTTAATATTTTCATATTGGGTGTCATATTAAGGACTCAAAGATCAACTATCTTGAATATCTCCCATAACATGTCTAGTTTAGACATTTATGATCTTCCCAAATCTCTTGAAACAAGCTTTCCTAAATGAAGATGATGTCCCATGGATATCATACTTCTTTCTCCTCCTCCAATTATTCTCCCTACCCCACAAGTTCTTTAAAAGTTTAAAGTCACTCGAGCCCTATTGGCAAGACAAGGTCTAGGTGTGATCACATCTTGGAGATGTAGTCACATATTGACAAGCCGGGAGAGTTGGGTGTCAAAGTCTTGAGAAAGATGGTGGTTCAACTACTTTCTAAGTCACATAGTGAGTTCTTTTGGAACACCTATGAAACAGACTATGACAAGACCCTTAATGATCTTATCTATTGTTAAGATCAACTTCCTGAAACTTTATGGACATTGACAATGTGACACAGGAAATACAGAAAAAGCATTCTCTTCCCAATGGAAAGGGATCGGCCATAGTCAACTCGGTTGAACAAATGGTAAAGAGAAAAGCTAAGTCTGTTATAGTCCCGTGTACCATTATCAAAGGGTCCATATGTTTATATTGCCAAAGGAAGGGTCATTAGTTGCGAAGCTGCCAAGTTTACCTAAGGATGTTAAAGTCAATAAGATTGACTCTACTTCAGGTAAAGTCCACAAATCTAACTCTGCTAAGTTTCTATTCTGAGATTCTTGATACATGATGTGACTGGGTCACATGGTGATGTTTTAAGAATCAAAGAAAAGTAAAGGAACTTAAAGAAAGAATATGCTGAATCTGATCGCATAGATGGATTTCTATCGCGTAGTTTGAAGATCGGATTCTTGAGCTACTTCTTAGGAGTTATGAGATATTGCTAAGGAATAGATAACAACAAGTTTTCATATGGATTGTAAGGATAAGTTTTTCCGCATAGTTTTAAAATAAAAGAAAATTTTGATTTTACTTATTTTAAAAATACCCTTACAATGGCATTTGAGGAAAAATTGTTGATTATATGATTCCATTAATAAGCAAGAGTGGAAATATGAAATTGATTCTTTCATTTGTGGTAATGTCTAGATTTACCAAATAAGGAAAGATTCTCATCATCCAAAGTCTCAATTGGACCGAGACTTGGAATCATGCAAGTTGTATAGCATGATGAATGAGAACTTTCAAGTATTGGAAAAATTAAGACTAATTACTTATTCACATGGATGTGTGAGTCAAGTAATGGACTAAGGGATCGAGTACATAGTCATGTGCACTGATTAAGTCCACCACAAAAGATATAAGGCTATTCGTCATAGTTTACTAAAGCTCAGTAAATATGATTATACTTACAAGCCTAAGTGTAACTCTGAGACATTGGAAAAGGTTCCAATGTAAGGCAGAGCGAATAAGAAGAATCAAATTAGGCAGAAGGATAAAAGTTTCTCAAATCTGAAAAGATGGGAGAGTACTTTAGTATCAGTTTTGTGATCATCTTAATGATTAAGAAACCATATCAAAATTAGTTCTCTAAGGAAGTCTTAGTGCATTCTTATGACTAAGAAGAAGGGATCTTGAATTGTTGAAATGGTTAAATCAAGAAGATGAGTCATACTTCGTTTCAATACAAGTCTTAGAGTCATACTCCAAGATTGTAATATGAGTGACATGTCTTAAAGAAGGTTTAAAACACTTGACAAATGTAAGAGTAAAAGTTTTCTACTCTTGTACATTTGAAATTGGTAAGTTGTGATGTTTTGGATAAAACAAAGACCAACTAAGGCCAATTGTGTGAAGTGTTTGTCTTGATTAGAATCCACACTATCTCTTGGATGTTTGACAACGAAGTCTTATATGTCAAGAGGACAGTGGGAGTCTT
Organism: Lactuca saligna; assembly: GCF_052625555.1. Lineage (NCBI taxonomy): Eukaryota > Viridiplantae > Streptophyta > Magnoliopsida > Asterales > Asteraceae > Lactuca > Lactuca saligna. The sequence continues at coordinate 171,299,102 of NC_136417.1, read as the reverse complement.
AAAGGTCTTGAAATTCTCAAGAACTAATCAAGAATGAAACCTAAAGTTCTTCACGAGCACACGACTTAAGGTTTATAACCTATCGTGTTGACATATTCTGTGCCCATTCTAGTTAAAGTTGGCTTTGCATATGAGTTCTTAGAGTTCTCAATGTGTTGCACAACAACTTGGAAGCAATGGTAGGCCCTTGAGCTGCCAAGTGGCAAGAAATTAAGATTGAGTTCAGTCCATATGAGTTTGGATTTGTCATTATCCTTGTCTTGTGACTATGGTTATGACAATTCACATGGATAAGAACACATACACCATTAAATCTAAGTGTCATAAGGTTTCTCTCCGATTCATGAAAATGATGGTGAGGAAACACTTTGACTAAGTAGATTTTAGTTAGATAGCAATTGTGATATTTGCATTCTCAAAGTCGTTAGTGGAGCGTGTGTGGTTTACCGGCACACTAACTTGGACTTGTGAGAAATGGCAAAGGTCAAAACGATCAAGACTATGATTACGACATCCCTTTTCATAGTTCTTAAAATTGTTTTGACACACCCATGAGCTATCTAAGGGAAGGTGTATGTTTTTGATAAAGTCTTATCAAAACAATCTAGTATCAGAAATCTGAACTTTGGTAAGAAAGTCAATAAAGTATTGATTTCTAGAAGTCGAGCTTTCTGAGTACATGTCAAAGCTAGTGGGAGCATAAGTGTTATGCTAATAATCATCATGTTAGTGGGAGCATGATAATTACGATAAGTATTGCAAGCTAGCAATGTTAATTATAGAAAACAAAAGTTTCAACTGGGAAAGAGTTGTTTTGCTATAATTAAGGGAGAGGAAATTATACTTCAGCTCAAATCTATAAGCTTAGATCATGAGGTTTTAATCATTTAGTCAAGTATATATATGAATTTCATGTTGGAATGGCTCAACATAAGGAAATTCTGTATATGGGTCCATTATTTGCGTTCTTAAATTCGATTATGATTACGGCATCCCTTTTCATAATCTGAATTATGAGAACTTGGCAAATTTAAATGGAAATGTTATAGCAAAAGACTGGTTTAGTCTTTATGTGAGACATCATGAATCGTGTCCCATATGCTTCGGATATAGGATCGATTACATGTGCTATATTCATCCTTTCTAAAATTTTCCAAATGTCTAGGGCATTAAGAAGGGAAAAGGTTTAGAACTGGATATGACTAAAAGAATTAAACAATTGTCGAGGACAATCTAAGGTTTACCAAAGATTGGTTACTCAAGGACAGTTGGAAGTATAGTGATAATTCTGGAAGGACCATATTGACATAATCTGTAAGGAGGCAACTCTTGTTCAGAAGTGATAGTCGAAATGGAATCTGGAAATGTTTCAAAGTTAGAATTTTCAATCTGTGTAAGATTAGGAAACTTAATGCAAGAAGGATGTTTCCAAGGAGTTAATCTCCTTTGGAATACTCTGTAATGATTGTTGCCAAGCCTCTCTGACTTTGTGCATAATCATTACAAGAGGATCGATGCATATAAGTTTAGAATCTAACAGATTTCAGTAAATGACATGAATTTGGAATTCTTGCATTTTCAGTAAGGATTTCGGAGTGTGAAAAGAGAATCATTGAAGTTATGTTCATTTGATCTAGTTCACAAAATAAAGATCATAGTCAAACATATTATGCATACTTGGTGTATGGCATGACTATTGTTTAGAAAACATAGTGTGCATGCTTGGAGCATGGGACAACTATTGTTTTAAATTCAAGAATAATGTTGATAGCTGAAACAATATACAATGAATAATGTGTAATCATATGGTGATAAATAAAAGGAGTTTTATTTATATTCATAAGTTTTGAGACCATATTGGATTCAATTATTATTGTGTTTCACTTTGCATGTTTTGACTTCCCGAATAAACTAGGTTATTCTTCCGGAATGACTAAGTTATTCAAACCATCCACAGTCGGTCATATGTTGGAAGTAGATATGAATTAAGACTGTCATGGGTTGGCTTGTAGAGGTCTAAGTTGTTGGATAAAGGGCTACAACACTCATGAGTGCTCATAAGTTCTGAGTATTGGATTCAACCCGCGCTCATTGGAATCACTTCATGGATTTAATCACGAGTGATCATGAGACGATAATATCTTATATTCTTCAAACCTAGAGATATGAGTTGTTACTATGAGTTGGTTGTACATTAATTGCACGAAACTGCATTTGGTAACTCGGTGCTATAAAACGTGTCTTTATGTATGATTCAACAAGTAGTAGAACAAGCCATATGAGTCGAAGTTTATCCATTCCTTTTACCTTCGGGATGAAAGCGATATCTGTGGGCCCCTCGATGATTTGATGATGACAAATGGAAGTGCTCGGCCGGGCTAGGACTGATTTGATTTGTTCAATTAGTCAGTCGTCATAAATCGGAAATCGGGAAACAACTAATGGACAGAGAGAATGATTATAATCCATGTCTCAGTCCATATGATATCTAGAATGGAGGAATATATGATCCCTTATCTAATGGACAAGTCGTTGACAAAGATCAGAGTTCATCTAGAAGGTCAGAGTTCGACAGAAGCTTTTGAGAGCTACGATTGCTAGTTGGTTCCTGAAGTCATACGCAATAATAGTTTTAGACTTATCCAAGTGGGAGACTGTTGGATTAATGTCTAAGTCCATAACTATAATTGGTAAGACTTGACCCGACCCGGCATGGTCCATTTGGGTTGCATGGCATCATGCACTTGGATAGACTATAATGAGAGAAATAAGACACTTACGGTTATTAATATATTATAAGTTCTAGTATATTAATAATAAGAATAATGAGATTATTTAATTAGTATTGATCAAGAATTAATCTAGTATTAATTAAGTGATCAAAAGAAGACTAATTAAATATATGGGTTGATTGTGTAAATCATTCATTCTTATATATGTGGGCTTGTGATCCAAGATTCCTTATGTTGGACTAAGTCCATGGGGTGACCCATGGATACTCCATGGAGGTTAAAACCCATGGAGCATAAGGAATGGGTAAAGTCATGAGTTACATGGTGTAACCCTAATAGCCACCATATAAAAGAAACCCATGGCTCAAGAAATCGTGACTATGACTAGATTATTCTAGAGAGGGCTAACCGATTTCATGAAGTGTTCTAGTTTCTCTCAAGTTATTCCAAGTGTATTTGGTGTTGTGTGAACCATTTGAGGTGTCACACTTGAGGCACTAAGCACTCAAGCTTCATGAAGACAAGCACCATTAAAGAGGTATGTATTCTATCTTGTTATATTCATTATTTTGTATGCTAGATTAGGATAATACCTTGGATGTTCATATTTGCATGTATAATAGAGGAAACATAGATCCAAGGTATTTAGGGTTGCATGTACACTTAGGAGTGTTAGAATGCTCATAACCCAACAGTTACACCCTATGTATATATCATTAGTGCGCTCAACTTTTCTGTTTGCCATTTCTACGACGTATGAATCTTTTAATGATTGGGGGTTTTCTTTTTGTAATTGTTTGAATTAGTGACTCACGAAACTCCTCTCCGCTCCACTATCAAATAGTATGCATGCATAAGAGTTATTGAGGAGAAACGTACCGGTAACCACTGTAGGATCCTTGACTGCTTCCCCATGTCCTATCGCCAGGACTCTCCCTACATCTCCAACATTAGGGGCTTGTGCCTTGGTGCAGTTCCTATTGAAGTGCCCTGCTTCACCACATCCATAGCAGGTTTCGCTTGCCCCTGCATTGGTAACTTGGTTGATCGGTCGTGCTGGCGCTTCATATAAACGAGCGGTATGCCCCTTCCTGCCGTAGTTTTTGTAGTGCATTTCCCAACAAGCACCAGTGTGATGGAAGTTGCACTTAGGGAGGTTTCCAGCATATTGCTTCGGTGATGCTGGAGTGGTAGCAGTAGTGGCTGCACGGACAGCCACAGTCTGTTGCTGTTGGCGAGGTCTTGTGTCGGTTGCTTCTTTCTATTGTTCCAGAACTTCCTCTTGTTGTTGCCTCCTTTTGCTTGGTCGGTGGTGGCGATCACGGTACCACGGCTGGCCCTGTGATCGATAAGTTGATGTGCCAATTCCTTGGCACTTTCAAAGGTAGCGGGTTTCGAGGCCAGTACACTATCTTGAATTTGGGATGATAGTCCCCAAAGGTATCGTTCCACCTTTTTCCCCTCTGGAGTGACCATTGTTGGACAGAGGAGTCCTAGGTCATTGAACCGGGCAGTGTAAGTTTCAAGATCAGTGCCCGACATTCTGAGATTCCAGAGTTCTTCTTCGAATTTTTGTATTTCACCCCTCGGGCAATACTCCTTTAGCATCAACGCTTTCAAATCTTCCTAGCTTATGGAGTTAGCCACTGCGGGAGTAAGTGATTTAACTCGGCTATTCCACCAAGAGAGAGCCCTACCGGTGAAAGTGAACACTGCATACTTGACCTTGCTCGTTTCGGGACAAGCACAGATTTCGAAGACTGCTTCGGTCCTTTCGAACCATTGCATCAGTGTGATGACACCCCCGCTTCCATCGAAGGTATCGGATTTGCCATTTGTGAAATCCTTGTAGGTGCATTCCTTTGTGCGCCCCGAACTTGTTGGATATAGTGTCTAAGTCCATAACTATATTTGGTATGTACTTGACCCGACCCGGCATGGTCCATTTGGGTTGCACTTCACCCGAACAATTTATGGATAATATTTGAGAATGGTACAAGTTATGATTTATTAATATATTATAAGTTCTAATATATTAATATAAGATCATAGTATTTAATTAGTAGTGATCTATAATTAATCTAGGATTAATTTAGTGATCAAAGATATTAGTAATTAAATATGGGCTTCTATATTTATATAGTGTGGGCTTATGCTTATTTGGAATGGGCTAGGCTTGGATGGAGAAGTCCATGGATACTCCATGGAGCTTTAACCCATGGATCTCATGGAAATGAAGAGACATGGGTATTAGGGTTTACATGGATGTAACCCTAATCCACCACACTATATAAAGGAGGCTTTGGCTCTTGAAATCAAGCTAGTGAACACTAGTTGACACATGTTGAGGTGAGGGCCGATTTCAAGAGAAGCGTGACTATTCTCTCAAAGTTCCAAGTTTGTGGTGATTTGTGACTTTCATTTGAGGCATCCACATTATTGGTGCTAGGCTCTAAAACTCCAAGGAATCAACTACAACTACAAGGTAAGTGTTTCTACTAGCTTTATTTGATTCAAGTTCCCCATGCCATGCTAGTTAGGATATAAGGCTTGGAAAAATAATTATTTGCATATATCTTAGAAAAACATAGATCCAAGGTTTATTAGGGTTGCATGTACACTTAGGAAGTGTTAGAATGCTCAAAACCCATCAGTGGTATCAGAGCCTAGGCTTGTTTGTTTGATACTTGTTGCAATATGCTTGAAAAAGTCGAAATCTTGTTGTCTGACTGATGGACTCGCCGAGTCCATGGGGGGACTCGCCGAGTCCACTTGTATCTTCAACCTACTCGCCGAGTAGGTTCATGCACTTGACGAGTACGGTCGAAAGTGTGCAGTTTTTCGACTTTAGTTGCTGGAAATGGATTAGAAACATTACCCTAAACTGTTTTGGTACTTGAAAACTTGTTTTAGAAGGTGTAATGTCTTATCTAACTCATTTACAACAACTAGTTATCAAAATTACAAAGATTAAGTGTGATTTTGATATATGAAAGTGTTCATGTTCATGATCTTGTTCTTATGATGTTTAGATGATCATAGGAATTATTTGTAACCTATGTGGTAGTTTAATTCTTGATCATAATATGTTTTAATGGAGTCCATAACTTGTCCTCAAGTTATGGAAAACCAAAAGTCTCTTGGATTAAAAAACCATTAAAAGAACACAAGAGTTAGAAAAATGAAAAGTCCTCATTTTATTATTCTATTAAACTCATAAGTTACAAGAAATGAAAGGTTTTTAAAACTTTAGTTCCAACCCTCAGAATTTTAAAAGTTAAAATTCAACCCTTATACTTATATTATTATGATTTAATAATTATATATATGTGTATAAGAACAAAGTCGTCTTACCGCTAGTACGCCTCATTCAAGAAGCCGGTCTATAAGGTGGGTATAAGGTTGTTGCCTATAAAATGGTGACTTAATGGGTGTCCACTCTCACCCACCGCTTGCTTGACTGGTGGAGGGTCGTTAGCCGAATGGGTAAGACAAGGACTTATAAATTCTCATTCAAAGTATGATGAATATTATAAAGTAACTAAATGTTTTTTTATTAAATTCCCAATCTTAGTTACTTTAGGAAAAATGTGAATAAGGTGCTAATCCATGAAATTACACTTTACACTTTGTTTAAGTCGTTGGTGGAGTGTGTGTGGTTAACCGGCACACTAACATGGACTTAACAAGGTAGGTAAAGGGTGACTTAGGGTTTATTATAGTATCGATGGAGCGTGTGTGGTTAACCGGCACATCGATTGAGGGGTAATTTATTAAGGGTACCAAGTAATTTGCATGGTTACTTCACACCTCGTTTTGTGATCCTCGGCATCCCAATCACAAAACTTGGAGGGAACACTCGAGATTGAAACATGCCTTTGAAAAGTTCATTGAATCTCAAAGAATCTAGGAATTTCTAAGAACCAATCAAAAACCTAATACTTAAATATTTCGGTTTTCGTGGTGGAAATTGGTGAATCGTCATTCACCTACCTTTCAAATATGGTATAGCTTAGATTACGGCATACCTCTTCTAAGTTATATTATATTGTGATTGGATCCTAGCCTTAATATTACATTTGGGTGTTTTATTAATGACTCTCTTATATCTAAACTAATCTTGTTCTCTTCTTTTTAGATGTCTTCAAACAATGCTGCTTCTGGCTCTAATCCTAATGGCTCCTTTACCCTTATGAACTTGTGTGGGAAAGTCACCTTTGATGGATCCAACTTGAATGAGTGGATCAGAAACATCAGGATGATTACCCGCTACGAGGACAAAGAATATGTCCTTGACAAGGAGCTTAAGGAGATTGATGAGACCACTGCAACTCCTCAGGAGATCGCTGAATTTCGGGCACATGAAAGGGATGCTACGAAAGTGGCTTGCATCATGATGGCCACGATGACAGCAGAACTCCAAAAGTCTTATGAGGATTTCTACCCTTATGAAATGCACCAAGATTTGATGGAAAGATACCATCAAAGTGCAAGACAAGAGAGGTATGAAATCATCTGCTCCATGATAACAACCATGATGAAGGACGGGGAATCCGTCATGAGCCACATGCAGAAAATGCAAAGGTATGTGGATCGTTTGATGAAGGTTAATGTGAACTTCCCTGAGGATCTTGCAATAGATATCATTTTGCACTCCTTACCATCGTGCTATGATCAATTCCGCATAACATATCACATGAATAAGGAAGAGGTCACACTCAGCAAACATCAGGGACTTCTCAAGACCCCAGAATCAGGTCTTAAGGGGAAGTCGGTTGCTATCACTCCTACTCCAAACTCAACTCCGGTTTTGGCAATTGGGAAAAGTCGATGGAGGAAGAGAAAGAGATCCTCGAAGGGTACCAAGGCTCGGACCCTTGATGGCTCTTCTTCAAGTGGAACCAAGAAAGGTTTCGTCACTCCTTCTTTTGACCCAAAAGAGGCTGAATGCTTCTATTGTCATGAAAAATCTCATTGGAAGCGGAACTGCCCAAAGTACCAGTAGGATGTGAAGGATGGGAAAGTCAAACCCAACCATGCAGGTACTTACACTATCATTTCTAATAACTCACCCCATTCTAAGTCTTGGGTTCTTGATACCGGTTGTGGTATTCATATTTGTTGTGACTTGCAGGGACTAAGAAGAAGTGAGAATGTGGAGCAAGGAAGAATAAACTTGATCATGGGGAATAGGAAAGCTTTACCTGTTACCAAGATTGGAGTTTATACTTTATCGCTAAGTAGTGGGTTTAATTTAGATTTGAATAAGTGTTTTTATTCGCCAGGAATGGCAAGAAATATTATTTCCTTTCATGCTTTGTACAAACAAGGGTTTACCTTTTCATTTAATAATGAAGTTGGTTCTATAGATGTTTTCTATAATAATGTTTTTTATTTTTTTAAAGCATTACCTTGTGATGGTGTGTATGAAGCTGTATCTGTTGTAGATAACTTGGGAAATAATGTTTTGTGTATTGATTCTACTAATAATAATAACTTTGATAAAGCATCATTATGGCATTGTCGTCTTGGACATATAAGTAAGAAACGCATAGGCCAACTCCAAAAGGATGGAGTCTTGGAGTCGTTTGACCTAAAGTCAGATGATAGTTGCGAATCATGCTTACTTGGAAAAATGACAAAGTCACCCTTCACAGGCTCGTGTGAGAGGGGTGAAGGTTTGTTGGCCTTATACACACGGATGTGTGTGGACCATTCAAACATGCCACAAGGGATGCTAATCGTTATTATTTGACTTTTACTGATGATTACAGTAGATATGGATATGTCTACTTAATCAAGCATAAGTCAAAGACATTCGAGAGGTTTAAGGAATTTAAACAGGAAGTCGAGAATCAATTGGGCAGGAACATTAAGATGCTTCGATCCGATCGAGGAGGTGAGTATCTTAGTTCAGAGTTCCTCGACTATCTTAGGGAATGTGGGATTGTCTCACAATTGACACCTCCCACGACACCACAGTTGAATGGTGTGGCTGAGAGGCGTAATCGAACCTTGTTGGATATGGTTCGTTCCATTATGAGTCGAGCTACGCTACCAATCTCATTCTGGGGGTATGCCTTAGAGACTGCCGCCCATATTCTTAATCTTGTCCCTACAAAGAAAGTTGCCAAAACTCCTCACGAGATGTGGACTGGCAAAGTACCTAAGCTAGACCACATCAAGATTTGGGGTTGTGAGGCTTTCGTGAGACGCGAGACTCATGATAAGCTCGAACCTCGAAGCGAGAGGTGTATTTTCATCGGCTACCCACAACAATCCTTTGGTTACCTCTTCTACAGACCTAGTGACAATGTGGTCTTTGTAGCAAGAAGAAGAGTCTTTCGAGAGAGAGAATTTATAAGCCAAGGAGACAGTGGGAGACAAATTGATCTTGAAGAAATTCAAGAATCAAGCGGTGAAGGAACTTCAAACACTAGCCCTCAACTTGAGGAGGAAACTCCTGTTGAGCCAGTTGATGAGCCTGTACCTCTGAGGCGTTCCACGAGAGTTAGGAATGCACTTGAGCATTACTATGGTTTCCATATTACTGCTGAAGGTGAGACACTTATTAGTGATGAGACACTAGTAGGTCTGGATGAACCTAACAGCTACATGGAAGCCATGGCAGGCTACCTGGTCGTAAGACTGTAGGGTGCAAGTGGGTCTTCAAGAAGAAGACCGACATGGATGGTAAAGTACACACTTATAAGGCGAGACTGGTTGCAAAGGGCTTCTCTCAAATTCCTGGAGTGGACTATGATGAGACCTTTTCTCCAGTAGCCAAGATTAAGTCTATTCGGGTTCTGTTAGCCATAGCTGCATTTCATGACTATGAAATATGGCAAATGGATGTCAAAACCACTTTCCTTAATGGAAAGTTGGCTGAAGATGTTTACATGAGTCAGCCAGAGGGTTTTGTCAGCAACGAGTACCCTAATAGAGTGTGTAAACTCGAGAAATCCATTTATGGATTGAAACAGGCCCCTCGCAGGTGGAATCTTTGCTTTGATGAGAAAGTCAAGGAATTTGGCTTTTCGAGGAGTGAAGATGAACCTTGCGTCTATATCAAGGCTAGTGGGAGCATAGTCAGTTTTTTGGTACTGTATGTGGATGACATACTACTAATAGGAAATGACATCCCAACCCTGCAGGAAGTAAAGTCTTGGCTTGGGAAGTGTTTTGCTATGAAGGACCTTGGTGAAGCTGCCTATATCCTAGGGATAAAGATTTTGAGAAACAGGAGTAAAAGACTAATTGGACTTAGTCAAAGTACCTACTTGGACAAAGTGTTGAAAAGATTCAACATGCATAACTCCAAGAAAGGTGAGTTACCCATTCAGTGTAACGCCAGATTGAGTAAGACACAAAGCCCTAGTAGTGAGGCTGAGATAGCAGAAATGAGTCGATTTCCTTATGCTTCAGTTGTAGGATCGATCATGTATGCCATGACGTGTACTCGACCTGATGTAGATTTTGCTTTGAGCATGGTTAGCAGGTATCAGACGAACCCTGGCAAGGAACACTGGACTGCGGTAAAGAATATCCTCAAGTACCTACGAAGGACTAAGGACTAGGTCCTTACCTTCGGTGGGAGTGATGACTTGAGAGTTGTAGGGTATAGTGATGCTAGCTTCCAGACTGATAGGGATAATTTCCGCTCTCAGTCAGGCTGGGTCTTTACCCTAAACGGAGGAGCAATTTCTTGGAAGAGTTCCAAGCAGGAGATAGTGGCTGATTCCACTTGTGAATCAGAGTATATAGCAGCGAGCGAGGCAGCAAAGGAGGCGATATGGCTAAAGAACTTCATCGGAGACCTTGGAGTTGTTCCAGCTATAAAAGATTCAATGGAGATTTTCTGTGACAGCAATAGTGCGGTTGCCTTAGCCAGGGAACCAAGGGATGACGGGAGATCCAGACACATCGACAGAAAATACCAATTTATCAGACATCGAATTGAAGAAGGACTCCTCATGGCGAAGAGGGTATCATCGGATGAGAACCCGGCAGATCCCCTCACGAAGGGACTGAGTAGGGTTAAGCATCTCCAGCATGCTCGGAGCATAGGGCTGAAGGATGATATAAGTTTTAGTAGTTAGATAACCGAGAAATTTGTAAAGTGTAATTGACATTTGATGATGAATAAAAGGTGTTTTATTTATGAGTAAAGTGTTGCTATCTCTTGTCGATCTTTTACTATATTTCTTTTGCATGTTTTGACTTCCAGAATAATTATGTTTGGTATATCATATTATTCAAACCTCCACAGTCGGTCATATGTCGGAAGTAGGTATGAATCAAGACTGTCATGATTGGTTGCAGAGGTCTAAGGTGTTGGACATGGCTACAACAATCATGAGTGCTCATAAGTTCTGAGCATTGGACTCAACCCACGCTCACTGGAATCACTTCATGGAATTTTATCTCGAGTGATCGTGAGACGGTAATATCATATAAGTCTTCAAACCTAGAGATATGATTTGTTACTTACGAGTTGGTTATGCATTGATTGTATGTAAACGCATTGGTAACTCGATGTTATAAAACGTGCTTTTGTGTGTAATTCAAGTGGTAGAACAAACATATGAGTCGAAGTTTATCTGTTCCTTCTTGGATTAGAAGCTGATATCTGGGCCCCTCGATGATTTTGTTTTGACCTATGTACCGGGCCCGGTCAGAACTAAATTGATGTGTTCAGTTGAGTTCTATGTCAAACAAATCGGAAATCGGGAAACAAATGTTGGACAATAAGCAAGACAATGTTCCATGTATTTGTCCGGCTGATATCTAGAACAGAGGATTATATGATCGCTTATCTAAATGGCGCGTTCTAGTTCAACAGAGTTTAAAGAGCTACGATTGCTGATCGGTTCCTGAAGTTATACTTGCAAATATAGTTACTAGACTTATCCAAGTGGGAGACTGTTGGATATAGTGTCTAAGTCCATAACTATATTTGGTATGTACTTGACCCGACCCGGCATGGTCCATTTGGGTTGCACTTCACCCGAACAATTTATGGATAATATTTGAGAATAGTACAAGTTATGATTTATTAATATATTATAAGTTCTAATATATTAATATAAGATCATAGTATTTAATTAGTAGTGATCTATAATTAATCTAGGATTAATTTAGTGATCAAAGATATTACTAATTAAATATGGGCTTCTATATTTATATAGTGTGGGCTTATGCTTATTTGGAATGGGCTAGGCTTGGATGGAGAAGTCCATGGATACTCCATGGAGCTTTAACCCATGGATCTCATGGAAATGAAGAGAAATGGGTATTAGGGTTTACATGGATGTAACCCTAATCCACCACACTATATAAAGGAGGCTTTGGCTCTTGATATCAAGCTAGTGAACACTAGCTGACACATGTTGAGGTGAGGGCCGATTTCAAGAGAAGTGTGACTATTCTCTCAAAGTTCCAAGTTTGTGGTGATTTGTGACTTTCATTTGAGGCATCCACATTATTGGTGCTAGGCTCTAAAACTCCAAGGAATCAACTACAACTACAAGGTAAGTGTTTCTACTAGCTTTATTTGATTCAAGTTCCCCATGCCATGCTAGTTAGGATATAAGCCTTGGAAAAATAATTATTTGCATGTATCTTAGACAAACATAGATCCAAGGTTTATTAGGGTTGCATGTACACTTAGGAAGTGTTAGAATGCTCAAAACCCATCAAGACTGTCACCCTGGTTAGAGGGTGTAGCACCAGATCCAGATCCACCATTGCCATTGCGCCGATTTGCGAGATAGCTACCGCCATAGCTGCTGTTACTGCAGCCTGGAACATTGCTGAATCAAATTGTGGTGGCGGCGGCGGTGGAGGTGGCGCTACGCTACTGGAAGGTCTTGGTCTTTTCCTTGGTGGCATAGTTTTGTCATAAATTTTAATGTGACAAGTCGGTTAGACTTCAATAGTAATAACGAGTCGAGTGTTACTTGTTCTATCTCATTTCTATTATATCCCGACTTTATTGCATTAGCAAGTAATTCATAGGAAAAGTTTATGCAATTAAACTTATGAATTAAATAGTGGTAACTCAAACAGAGTCATGTGTTTGGTTCTATGTCTGACCCACTCCTAAGATTCGCTCGATGTGCCCCAGTTATGTGTAATTAAAATTTTAATAAGCTATTGATATTAATGAGTCTGCCCTAAATCCACAACCAAACAAGGAACAAGTCCTAAGGCGGACTCACCATTTCTAGGTCGATTACTTCTTTAATTACACATAACAACGAGGTACACTTAAAATCTTAGAGTTATCAGTTGTAAATTGTTTGTAATACGACATAGTAAAATCTCATGTCAGCATCGAATGAAGTAAAATGCATGCCAAATTCATTGATAGACTTTTAGTACATATTGTTTTGGAGAACATTTGACCTCATAAGGGTCTACATTACATCAATGTAAAAGATAGTTTTGACAGCACAAAAGCCCTTTGAATAGTGTAATCACTTAGTCGCAGGGTAAACCTACATACAAAAGAGTAGCACCAACGCATGATCATAAACTTATACTACAAAGATGTGTGAGTAGTAATGAGTCCTACTCATGACAATCCTTCCCTGATGGAGCTTGGGATGATGTCGATGTGCCTTGCTGTTCTGCTAATCTCCGTTCAGTTGCAACCATTGTCTCCTCAAGCGCTATGTATCTTTCCTGATACTCCCTTGCTTCTGCTCGAGCAGCGAGAAGGTCCTGAATGAGTTGGTCTCTGTAGTGGGAGTCTTGTTTCAGGTCTCTGGTGTGAGCAGTGGTAGACTCTATGATGACACTTAGCTCCCAGACCTGATCGGTCGTCATCCTACCGCGATCATCCATAATCGCTATCTGTCGACTCATGACTGGGAGGGCTCTATCAGCCGGTCCCCCGTGGCTGAGGTCGTAGTAACCACGTTGGTCGCCATATGGTGACCGTTGGCATTGTTGTCGGCTCCACCTCTCGATCATTGTTTCCCAACGGGGCTCAGACCCGTTGTGGCCAAAGCGGCTTGCAGGCACCCTGGCGATGTAAGGAGGGTTGAAGACTTCTGGTTTTTCTTCACTTTCATCCTCATCCATATCTACCTCGACGTCTTCCTCTTCTTCTTCTTTTTCCTCCTTTTCTTCTTCCTCTAGTTCTTCCTTGGGTTCCTCTTCGGGATCCTCTTCGATTGGTTCTTCGGGCTCTTCTTCAATCCATCCGGCATTTCCCTGATTGGGAAAATATGGGTCTCTTGGTAGACGAAATCCTGCCATGTCGTCTGTGCTAGAATAGGGGTGTAAGTAGCATGTAGCGGTTGATAATAATAATATTGTGCTATAGCAATCATTCAAATACTCCTATAGTATTTTAAATGTTTAGATTTGGTTCTTAGAGCGTTCTTTGTAGGGTGAAGTTAGGTTATTAGATTTGTTGCCCACTACGGCTATCCCCTAGTATGTGTAAGTCACTTCTCGGACAGATATAGTTGATCAGGCTATATCCCTCCCAGACTCGATTCACATATACTACGGCATACCCATAGTGTACAACTCCTCTTCTTTTACTTTATGTTCTCCTAGTTATGACACTATGCGAGTATGTAATGCATGTAGGTATACTTTAAATGAGAAAACTACTTATTTTCTAAAAGTATATCCCATCAAAATGTTTTAAAATCAGAGACTTTTAGTCCCAAATGTGTTTATAGTTTGTATATATTATGTGGTTTGATATACTTAATTCACTATAAACCATGCTCTGATACCAATCTGTCACACCCCCAAACCAAGGATGGCGGAAACGTCCGGGGGTGGAGGACTTCATGTGTAGTATCATAACCACAATTGCAATAGTAATTTAAGAAAACACAACCAACATATATATAATTGAAAGAGTTACATCATTGTATGAATTACATGTTTCCAAATCAATTACAATACGTTGACAAAATATGAAATGTTGACGCCTTAACGTCCCATCCTCAAAATGCACTTGATTACCTGTTTAGTGATTTCCTGAGAATACAAGTTGTTTGAAAAAGTGTCAACACAAAGGTTGGTGAGTTCATAAGCTTTTGTTTTGTATTTATAAAAGTCTCTCTCTTGTAAATATAATGTTTTTTCCAGAAAAATATGATATTTTCCTTAAAATGTGTAATGTAGTCTCATATCTAAAGACCGAAATATATAAGTAACTTTTCTTACTTATAGAAAATATTGTAAGTTTAAATTGACATAAACACGTCTGATTTCAATGAAATTCCCGTAAATTCCTATGTTTGTTAATACTTTCTGTGAGTTATTATAACCATGCTACGACCTAGTTGGCTTGAAACGACGTTCTTTAGGCGTCGGAAATGTTATGACATTTGTCACCACAGACCTGTCGGTCTAACTGTTGCATGTAGTTAAGGTGTGGGTTTGTCAAACCCAATATAGATCTATATAGAACTTTCACGCTCTCCCTCCAAGAGACTCTGGTTATAATACATGACTTATTGGTAATTGTGAGTCGAATGTCTCACAAAGTCATTAATGAATTTATGTGTAATGTAATGAAAATCCCTTTTTGTATAAATGTACCCTTTTTGTATGAGTGTGTTATGTAATGTATCATAAACTATACCTATTATAGTTTATCAACACAAGGGTAGTAGTGGTAATGTACGTAAACTATATTTAACATAGTTTATTCAAATGTTTGAATGAAATGGATGTACTTCGATTATAACAATTTTGTTATCCTTTAGATGCCATATATATATATATATATATATATATATATATATATATATATATATATATCAAAATCCATTTATTAACTGATGCATGTCTATATACCAATGCAAAATGTCATTTATTTGCGATAACATACATTCACATAAGATATACACCTTGCTCGACATGTTACAAGGTGAAATGAAATTGTTAGCATTTTCTCTGTTATTAACATTTTCCAATTCTGTTCTTAGAAAATTTATAGAAAATTCATAACAGGTCCAAATTAGAATTCGTAAATTCTGGGAGTTAGGAAAATGAGTGCAGTTTGTTCATAAATCTTCCCATGATTTTTAGTGACCACCAACTTAGGTGAAAACGTTAATAAGCACAGACTAGTCCAGATTGGTTCTTGAAATGATAGGCCATTTTGTAAAAATCACCATAAAATGTAAAAAAAATTGTATGGAAATGTGCAAGTAGCCATTTTAAAGATAAGAACTTGAACTACTTGCACCTTGTATAGTTTTGAAAACTAAAATGTTTTAGTTGACCAAAACAGTCCGTGAATGGAGTCCAACGTTTCTGATGAAAGCTGTTAGAAGCATTTAGTTGTGTTCTTGGTGATTTAACTTGTATTCCCCCTTAAAACTTAAGAAAATATGAAAATGTAGGGGTATGAACTCACATTGTGTGGTTTCAGTAGATGAGTGTTGGAGATGAGATGTGTTCAACTCAAGAACACTTGAAGATGCCTAGAAGATTTTTGAGAATCTAACAGCAAAGTGATGGAATTTGTGTAAGCAATCTATGATTTGAGTAGAATGGTGTGTAAGTATCACAAGGAGGATGAATTATACTTACCAAGAGTGTAAGAAAGCTTGATGATCAGCCTTGGAATCTCAAAATTGATGGAGAAAGTTAGAGAGAAAAGTTGAATTTTATCTTTGGTAAAATGAGAGCAAGTGAGTGAGAATGAGGAGAGAGGATGAGTATCCAGCTTGAAGAACGTGGAAATGACTTGTGAGAGAGGGAAAAAGTACAAGGATGTGACAAGGTATGGTGGGGAGGTGTGTGGGTTAGTCATGGAGTGGGTGTGGTGGTTGCTTGTGTCATAAGCTAAAGGAAAGTCAACACTCCACCTTTATTACTGCAACCACTAAATCTTGGATAAGATTTGCATTAAAAACGTGATTAATTAAGACATATGGGTCTTAATATGTTAAAATAAAGTTTTGGGTGAAAATCCCGCCTTAGAATGATGAAAAACGGGCTTAAAATGATAAAAATATTGAAAACCGGGCAAAAATTGTAAAAATCCGAAATTCTGGCTCCTTAGGAGCTTAGAACCGAAGGTGAGGCTCGGTTGAACCTGGGGACCGAGAATAGAAGAGGGGCCAAGATTAGGGAAAGAAAGAACTGAAAGTAGGAGGAGGGAACTGAAAGTGCGAGGGGAGGGGCTGAGTCTGCAAGGTTCGGTCTCGGCTGGGAGGTAAGAACCGAGAGCGAGGTTCGACTCTGACGCGTTTTGCCTCTGAAAGGTTCGGTTCGGCTGCTTCTCGGTTCCAGAGGTTTCGGTTTCGGCTGCTGAGGTTTCGGTCCTAGGGGTTTCAGTTTCGGCTGCTAAGGTTTCGGTCCTAGGGGTTTCGGTTTCGGTTGCTGAGGTTTCGGCTCCTAAGAGGGTTCGGCCCTGTAAAGGGGTTTCGGGTCTTTTAGGGTATTTTACCCATTCTAACCCCATTTTAAGTAGTTTTTGACCCGCTTAAGGGTCGGGATGGCCAAAAAAACTACGAAAAGTTATGGGAACTTTTGAGAGAGATTTGGGAGAGATTTAAAATAGAGAGAGATAGAGTGAATACGATTGAGAGAGGTTTCGTTTGTGACATTTTTGAGTGTCCGGCTTCGCAATGCAAGGTCCGTAAACCACATTAAGCCATGTTTTAGTGTCCTACACACTCCCGATGAGTGTGTAATAGTGTTTTATCACTTTGGTTCATTGTTTAGCACTATCTCAACTAAGGAAAATTAAACATGCGAATTTTTCAATTGATTTTTTCTCATTAAAATAGCGAGATGTTTAGTAATTACACAATGTAAACCCTAATCTACAAGGGCTAATTGAGTCGTCCGTTTTGACTTGTTGACTTTGTTTGACTTTGACTTGACCCGAAATTGACTATTGTCACACCGGCCCATGATTTGTTATGATAGGATGCTAGATGTTTGTGTGACACTTGCATGCGTATGTGCTTGTATTCTTGCTTGGCAGGGCTTAACGGTTAATCTATATGCTATCACTTGTTATGCTTATATGTGACATCCCCGAAATCTCGGCCAGAAAAGACCGGTTTTATTTATGCTTTTTAAACATTTTTAGAGTAAATCCTTTTGATTTTAAAAGAGATGCGGAATTTGTTACCAAAAACAAAACATGATAAAATAGATTTTTATCAAAACATTTCATAAAGAAATATAATTTCATTTCATAATCAAAAATCGCGATGTCATGTTCCGATACAGACCATAAAGCATAAACGATAACATTACAAGTCATTCTACAAATATATACATATACGACCTTGTAAACAAAACAACTTGATGATTCGCCCATCTTAAGCTCTTGCGCCACTTCCTGTAATACAAATGAACTGAGTGGGTCAGGCTTGGGAGCCTGGTGAGCATATAGGGTTTTCAACCCACAATAAATATTTAATTTAACAATCAACAACAAACCCGATTACCCATTCCCGTTATCCTCACTTTACGTCCCTAAAAATAACATCTATTATAAGGAACCTAATTCAGGATTTTCATCGGGACGGACATTACTGCAGAGGGGCTTCCTCAACAATAAGTGTCCTAAAGGCAACCATGTGGGGGATAGAGTACACCGGTGAACACGTCGTTCACAACACCTACAGGTTATGAGTCTGCTAGTGTTCCACAGGACAGTCTAGAATAGTTTTTGGTCGTCATCAATACTCTACTGAATGACTAGAAAAACACCAACAACACCGAGGCCTCTCATCTGTTTATTACACACCAACTATATACCCATGTTCTACCCAACATATTAGTAGAAACAAATATACATTTTTATACATAGTTTAAAAACCTGTATAGCATGCTTTAATCAATACATATTCCACATAACAGATGAGGCACACATACATAACACATATTTCATAGAGAATAAATCAGATCTATGAGATAGAAGAGAGTGAATATACATTCACACATATAACCACAAAATATATACACATAGCACGTATTTTATATAAAATACTTCATAATATTGCGTTGGAATGAAAATGACTACACACTCACTTGATCAGAAGATGATCGGGCAGCACTACAGCTTGCAGAAGTAGTGTTTCTCCGTAGATCTGGAAAATCTTCACAAAAACCGGCTCCTCGCGGGTAGGGCTTCGGCTCGGGAATAACACTCTTCAGGATCCTCGAGACTTCGGATCTTGCTTCGGGGCTCAGGAATATTACCGGGGCTTCGGGGTAGAAACGGCACGCAAAACGAGGCAAAAGATGAGAGAATGGGAAGAAATTTGAAAAGAAAATCGGCTGCCTTCGTATCCCCTTTTATAGGGTCTGAACCCTCGCACGTATGCTGGGCGTACAAGGCTACGTGGGGCGTACACCTCGGATCGTTAGCGCTTGCTTCATTGAAGGTACTCGAGTGCTGGGCTTCGTCACGCTTCGCTATATGTTGGGCGTACAGAAGTACGCTGGGCGTACTTCGGATGAGTCCGGAGACTCCTCTTCGGATAATACCAACATTTAGATTTAATTTAAATATTAAATATTTAATAAACTTCAAAAATTCATATCTCCCTCATACGAACTCTGTTTTCGACGTTCTTTATATCCACACGTAGGTGAGACTATGCTCTACAACTTTTGTTTAGACTCCGTCGGCCAATTTTGACCTTATTTTTATTATTTATTTTTAGGAGGCCGGGATAGAAAAACTTCTTTATAAATTCATAACTTCTTCGTCCGACGTCCGTTCTCGCCTAACTTTTCATCGTTTCGCTACTAACAATGAGATCTTCGATTCTCGTTTAGATTGTTTCGGCTAAAAACTGCTCGATCTCAAATCGACTATTTGGGCTGCATACTGCCAAGTCGAAACTTCAGAAAATCATAACTTCCTCATACGAAGTTAGATTTGGGCGTTCTATATATATTCGGAAACCTCGTTTCGACTACTACAACATTATCCAAAGATATGAAGCATACCTCACACTTTAACTTTGACGCTTATTTTATTCTTAATTCCTCAAATTATAAGAATTAAGAAAATTAACACATAATTCACAAATAATACATTCTTATTATTTCAAATTTGGGTTACAAGGGTTAATCTGGACTATTACATTGCTAAAAATGGCAAGCCCAGAAACACAGGCGTTACAATTCTCCCCACCTTAGGATGATTCCATCCCCGGAATCACACATCAACAAACAAATGCAAATAGTGACTCATTATGTCACTCTCCATCTCCCAGGTGAGATTTGGCCCATTCGCGTGTTTCCATCGGACAAGCACTAACTCAACCATCTTACGTCGCAACTTCTTAGTCTTTCGGTCAACGATTGCCTCTAGTTCTTCAATCAACCTTTTGTTCTCATCAATTCTTAACTCCGAAAGTGGAATCATGTCAGGAACTTCTCCTGTGAACTTCCTCAAATAACTCACATGAAAAGTGTTATGAATTCCATTCAGTTCTTCTGGTAGTTCGAGCTTGTAAGCTTGGTTCCCAATTCTCTGAAGAACTTTAAATGGTCCAATAAACGTCGGACTTAGCTTTCCCCTTTTACCAAACCTTATAAGTCCCTTCCACGGCGAGACTTTAAGTAAAACCGAATCTCCAACTTCAAAAGTCATCGGTCTTCACTTTTTGTCAGCATAGCTCTTTTGACGATCTTGAGCTGCTAACATTCTTTGCCTAATTATTTTCAACTTTTCAGCAGTTTGATGGACTATCTCTGGCCCCATAAACTGCTTTTCCCCAGCCTCAAGCAAACAAGATGGCGTACGACACTTCTGCCCGTACAAAGCTTGATAAGGTGCCATCTTTATGCTCGAGCGAAAACAATTATTGTAGGAAAATTCTACCAAAGGTAAATGTTCATCCCAGTTACCAAGGAATTCTAGGGTACATGCTCTCAACATATCTTCAATTGTTTGTATCGTTCTTTCACTCTGACCAGTCTGTGGATGGTAAGCTGTGCTTAAACACAACTTGGTACCCAATTCCTCTTGTAGACTTTTCCAAAATCGCGAGGTGAAACGGCTATCATGATCCGACACAATCGTTAGCGGAACACCGTGAAGCCTGACAATTTCTTTCACATAAGAATTCACAAGCTTATCCATAGACCATTTCTCGTTGGCTGCTATGAAATGCGCACTCTTAATGAATCGATCAACGAGCACCCAAATCATGTCGTGACCATTCTTTGTCCTGGGCAGTTTAGTGACAAAATCCATCGTGATGTCGTCCCAATTACCCATAGGAACAGGCAATGGTTCTAAACTCCCGTATGGTTTCTGATGTTGTGTCTTTACTCTCGCACAAGTCACACACTCAGCCACATACTTTGCAACATCTAGCTTCATCGTCGGCCACCAGTAGTAGGGTTTCAAGTCCCTATACATTTTAGTGCTACCGAGATGAATCGAGTACATGGTTTTGTGAGCTTCTTCCATCAGAAGATCTCTGACTCCTCCTGTCTTAGGTATCCAAATCTGATCTTGGAACACCTTCAGTCCATGACTGTTTACACCGAACACCAACGTTTTGTTGGATAAGGTGTCTAAGTCCATAACTTATTTGGTATATACTTGACCCGACCCGACATGGTCCATTTGGGTTGCATTTCATCCGAACTATTTATGGATAATTTTATGAGAGTTATACACATATGTTATTAATATATTATGAGTTATAATATATTAATATGAAGTTATATTATTTAATTAGTTTTAGTCTTAAATTAATTATGAATTAATTTAGAGATTAAAAGGAAGACTAATTAAATTATGGGCTATTGGTTTTATATAGTGTGGGCTAATACTCATTTGTTAATGGGCTAGCCTTATATGGAAGTCCATGGATGATCCATGGAGCTTTTAACCCATGGATCCTTGGAAAGGAAAAGACATGGGTTATTAGGGTTTCACCCTAACCATGCACACTATATAAGCATGCTTATGGAGCATGAAATGGGAACTAGTTAACTAGTGTGTATGCTTGTGTGTGGCCAAAAATACAAGAGTGTGTATACTCTCTCAAAGTTTTCCAAGTGTTTGGGGTGATTTGTGATTCCATTTGAGGCATCCACATTATTGGTGCTTGGCCCTCAAACTCCAAAGAATCAATCCCATCAAAAAGGTATGTAATCTCTTCTAACTCTTTTATGTTTAAAAGTACCCCATGGCATGTTAGATAGGTTATGAACCTTGGAAAATTATTATTTTGCATGTATTTAGACAAACATAGATCCAAGGTTTATTA
Organism: Lactuca saligna; assembly: GCF_052625555.1. NCBI lineage: Eukaryota > Viridiplantae > Streptophyta > Magnoliopsida > Asterales > Asteraceae > Lactuca > Lactuca saligna. Next base: position 171,277,126 of record NC_136417.1, on the reverse strand, counting down.
GGGTTGCATGAACACTTAGGAAGTGTTAGATTGCTCAAAACCCAACAGTGGTATCAGAGCCTAGGCTTGCTTGTTTGATACTTGATGCAAAATAGTGAAAAAGGTTGAAATTGTTGTTGTCTGACGATTGGACTCGCCGAGTCCATGGGGGACTCGCCGAGTACAAGGCAAAATTCATCCTACTCGCCGAGTTGGTTCGTGCACTCGGCGAGTAGAATGAACAGAATGCAGAATTTCGACATTTGCTGCTGGAAATGGACTAGAAACATTACCCTAAACTGTTTTGGTGTTTTAAAACTTCTTTTAGATGGTGTAATGGTTGTTCTAATCCATTTACAATAACATATATCAAAATTCCATGATTTTATGTGTTCATATAATTCTTGAAATTTTGATGATCATGTTCATGTTCTTATGAATGTAGAAGATGATAGGAATTATTTGCTGAATTGTTTAGAATTAATTCTTGATCATTTATGTGTTTTAATGGAGTCCATAATTTGTCCTCAAGTTATGGATTTCCAAAGGTCACTTTTATTTAACACACACTTAAAACACATAAGTTACATGAAAATGAAGAATCTTCATTTTTATGAACCTTTAATTCATAAGTTATGAAATGAAAAGTTTTGCATAGTTACAAAACTTGCCCTCAAGTTTTGGAATTTGTAAAGTTTCACACACTTTAATAAACTTTAATTCCAACCCTTAGAGTTTTAATAGTTAAAATTCAACCCTTATACTATTTATAACGTTAATGGTTAATTATTATATATATGTATAAGAATAAGTCATTTTACCGTTAGTAGGCCTCATTCACGAAGCCGGTCTATAAGGTGGGTATAAGGTTGTTGCCTATAAAATGGCGACTTAATGGGTGTCCATTCTCACCCACCGCTTGCTTGATCGGTAGAGGGTCGTTAGCCGAACGGGTAGAACAATGACTTTAAATCCTCATTAAAAGTATAATGATTATTATAAAGTAACTAAACTCCTTTTAATTCCCAATCTTAGTTACTTTAGGAAAAATGTGAACATGGTGCTAGTCCATGGAATTCACACTTTGTACCTTACCAAGTCGTTGGTGGAGCGTGTGTGGGTAACCGGCACACTAACTTGGACTAGTAAGGATCACGAAGGGTGACTTAATGTTTGTCGTAGATCAATGGAGCGTGTGTGGTTAATCGGCACATTGATTAGGTGATAATATTAAGGGTACCAAGTGAGTTAGCGTGGTTATTCACACCTTGTTTTGTGATCCTCGGCATCCCAGTCACAAAACATGAAGGGCACAATCGAGATTGAAACATGCCATTGAAAAGTTCAATGAATCTCAAAAGAATCTAGGAATTTCAAATCCAATTAAACCTAATAATTCATTTTGTTTTCATGGTGGAAATTGGTGAATCGTCATTCACCTACCTTTCAAATATATTATTACTTAGAATACGACATCCCTCTTCTAAGTATAATATATTGTGATTGGGTCCTAGCCTTAATATTACATTTGGGTGTCTTATTAAACTTGTTTTCTTCTTTCAGATGTCTTCCAACACTAATGCTTCGGGCTCTAACCCAACTGGTTCTTTCGCTCTCATGAATCTTTGTGGGAGGGTCATCTTTGATGGTTCCAACTTCATGGATTAGATTAGGAACATCAGGATGGTTACTCGTTATGAGGACAAAGAATATGTCCTTGATAAGGAGTTAAAAGAGCTTGATGAGTCTACTGCTACTCCTGAGGAGATCGCTGAATTCAGGACTCATGAGAGAGATGCTACTAAGGTGGCATGCATCATGATGGCCACGATGACAGCCGAGCTCCAAAAGTCATATGAAGATTTCTACCCTTTTGAGATGCACCAAGACCTGATGGAAAGGTACCATCAGAGTTGTGACAACCCGAAATTTCCATTGTACAAACCTCATCTATTCAATAGAAGCTAGTTCAGTTTCTGTGATTTTCAAGCTTTTCCGAACAAGTTCGTGTACATTAGGGTTTATGTTTTAGATGATATCAGGAGAGTGGATACTCCTGGTTTTGTGAAACTTGGGCATTTCAAGTTTCATAATGTTACAGTCCAACATCAGGAATAAAAATATTTTCTGCCAAAATATTCCAGGACTATAAATAGTTTTCTGAATTAAATTAATTCATTATTCACAATTCCATATAGAGAAAAGCCATATTCTCTCTGACGGATCTTCTGGTTTTCATCCCATATTGTGAGTTTACTTTTCTATATGTGATTCAATACTTGTTAGGTGTTTATTAACATCAATTGCATGCTTAGATCACAAGATCCGGGAGTTTACCGCCCAAGAACGTTCTTGGGGAGTAAACTCCAAAATGGAACATTATGGCTTCCTAGTCCCAATTACTTGTTAGACAACTTGTTTAGGAGTTAGGGTATGACATTTATGGATCAAAAAGCAACCAGGAAACACAAGTTCTTGGAGTTTACGGCCAAGGAACTCCTTTGGGCCGTAAACCCCTTTTCAAAGGCTAAATGTGCCCTAAACTTCCCCAAATGCTTAAGGACTTTAACTACTAGTACTTGTGCCTATTTAGAACATCAAAAGCTCATCAAAATCACAAGTTAGTAGGAGTTTACGGCCAAGAACTCCTCTTGGGCCGTAAACCCCTTTTTGTAGGGTAAAAATCATTCCAAGCACCCCTTAAGCCTTAAGACAATTTACCTTGAACCCTTGGGACTAGAATGGAGAGTAGAACACATAAAAACCACTCCTTGAAAGGAGTTTACGGCCAAGGAACATATCTTGGGCCTTAAACTCCAAGTGAAGGCACTAAAGTGTGCCTCTTGTTCCCATAAGCCTTAGATAAATTCATGGAAGCAATCCTTGTTGTTTAAGTGCTTCAAATCAATTAAAATCCAAGAGTTTACGGCCGTAAACTCTAGGATGAAGGACTTTAGGCCGAAAACTCCCATATGGAGTGTTCTAGAGCCTTAAACTACTTCATGTGTTATTCCAATAAAGCTAGGAGTGTTCTAGGATCAAGATAGCACCACAAAACACCCAAAAACAACCCTTTGAGGAGTTCACGGCCATAAACCTATGAGTTTACGGCCGTAAACTCCAAGGTGTGGGGTTTGTTGGGTGGTGAACTCCTATACAAGGCCCTTTGATGTTTCAAACCCTTTTGCCTTGTCCCGTAGCAACTTAGATGCAACCATTTGAACCTTAAACACTCATAAAAGTGTTTAAATGTTTTCTAAGTGTCTTAACTTATTTATTTAAGTTATTATATGTCTAATTAGTTATATATATGCTTATTATATGATAACTAGGCTCATGCGTGTAAACCAGTCTCCGTTTGCCACCTAGCACGGTAGCCGACACCGCAATTCAAACGACTCACCACAAGTGAGTTCATACCCCTTGAATCAACCTTTGAAATGATTTTAAGTGTTTTAAATACTTTATGGGGGGGAATACAAGTCAAATACTTATAGTTATTGCTTCAATCACATGTGATTGCATTTAATCACATGTGATTAATAACTACGAAAACAACGATTTTTACCACTGTTCAAACTGTTTTTTTTTTAAAACTGCTTTACTATTGAAATGTTTTACAAACTGTTTTAATATCCAAACTTATTTATAGACTGTGATTCAACAATTGCTTCTTATCCTTAAACTGTTTTATCAACTTATGCCTTCAAAATGTTTTATAGATCGACATCAAGTCGATCTTCTCTTGAAATTATATTACTGCTTCAAATGTTTTATGAAAACTTATTTATGCTTTTATATATCCAATTGCATGCCCATATATGTATAGATATATAAATAATGTTTAAAGGGCTTAGGAAGGCCATCCGCCCTATTTCCTTTTCCTCGATTTGGATGTGGTCTGGTGGGATTTCGGGTGACCATCCGAAGGTCGTTTCCATATTACTTATATATTATATATACATGTATAGACATAAAAGTACTTCCATATTCATACTCATCAGTACACCATTGGCTGGTTACCATAGGGGTAATGCAGGATCATACATATACAGATATACTAGAAACAATACATATACAGATATACTAGAAACAATACATATACATATATACTAGAAACAATACATATACAGATATACTAGAAACAATCCATATACTGTCACAACTGAAAATTTTGAGCTATGTAATCTATACATTGAAGTTAATATGAATCAAAAACTTCAATCAAATACATTATGCAAGTACCACAAGTAGTCATCAAACAATTGGAAAACCCTAGAAGTTCTTGTTAAGTCTACTTTGGACTAGAACTTCCTAATTGGATCCAAGTGGACCAATAAGCTTCCAATTGGACTCTCAAGGGCTTAAAACCCTAATTGGGCTCTAATTGGACCCACACTTATTTATTTTAACATTTTGGGCCATATTGGACCTAGAATGAAATAAATCACAAGCTTTGATCCATAATTTAATCTAACCTAGCCTAATAAAGCATAAAAATCACAATTTTATTTTATAAGGCCAATGATCACCCAAACTACCTCAAATATTGGGCTTAAGGGCCAAAAGGCCCAAAAATCTTTTTTTTTCCCACCATTCTCGGCCCAAGGCCCAAACCCAAAGAGAAATGGAAGTGTTGACTTAATGCATGCCACCTCATTATTATCCAAAGGATATCCATGCAATATTTCCCATTCCTCCATGCACATCACCTCAAATATCACTTCTCTTCTCTCCTCTCTCTCACTCTCGGCCATACACCCACACACACACACAAAAATCTCTCAACTCCTCCCTAGATTACTCAAGAACAACTCTCCCCCTCCATCCAAAATCTCGAAAATTAGGAAGCATTCAAGAAGGTTCTTCCACAAAAATCAACATCTAAGGTAAGGTTTTGCTTGGATCTATGACTTGTATTCCTTATTTATCAAACATATCTTCCTAATCCATGCAAAAATCATGATCTTGCACTCTAGAAACCCCATAATCTCGAAAAGTTCATCAAGGAGTGCAAAGGCCAAAAATCACTTCATTTCTTCCAATCTTTCTTCAAAAACCGAATCAACACCCCAAGGTGAGCTTCATACCCCCTATTTTCTGTTTTTATGAGTTTTGTGGGGGGGGGGAATACAAGTGAAAGTGTAGATCTATATGTGTTTGTATGCCTTGTATGATTTCCATGCTTATATGTATGCTTTTATGTGTTTTAATGTTGGATCTAGCCTTAAAACCCATCAAAACCGAGAAATATCTTGTGTTAAATGATTTTAGCTTCAAATATATTTCTAAACACAAAGTGTTTCAAGAAAAATGGCTAAGTGGTTTAGTAATAATTTTCTTTGGGTTAAAAACACAAATTTTGGGCCTAAAATGTGAAAAATACAAAAATAAGGGACCAAATTGACATTTCACAGATTCTGATGGATGAAGTGTGCCAAAACAGTTTCCATAAAACTATTTCTGGAATTACACTTAATTAGAGGATTAAAAACATGAATTTCAAGCTTAATGGGCTAAAAATGAAAATTTCGGCCCAATGAGGCCCATTATGCGAATTTTTCTGTTTTGGAGGGCCAAAACTGTAACTTTCTGTAAAACAGTGGACTATAAGTGTTCCAAATCCTTTTCAAAGGTTTAAAATGCTTTTTAAATTTAAAAAGGACCAAAGTTGCAAAAATTTTCCCATTTGGGCCAAAATTGTCAAATTTGCGAAAAGAAGGGATTAAAACCAAGAAAACTGCATTTTCAGGGTCTTAAGCTGTTTTCTATGAAAAAAATGCTGGAAAATGTTTATTTCAATAATTTTTGGTGTTAAAATGTCAAGAAAATTGATTTAAATACCAAACCGGAAAATATTTTAAATAAAAGGGTTGAAAAGGTATATTTTACAAACGAGGAGGGGCTGAAAACAGAAAATTTCCAAGACTAATTCTATACATGCAATATGATCAAATAATGGTACTACTACTATCGACAAAATACAATACACTACAATACCAAAAGTCGTTGTCAAACGAATTGGTTCGGTCTCGAACCAATAAAAATCCGAAACCACAAACACAACGATACTATGATACTACAATACTATGATTCATACAAATAACGATTCGGAATACATTATACATGTGCACAGACGTCTACGCGCTATCTTTGGGCCCCACAAGTGTAAAATCTTGTTCGTTGAGCCTAGCTAGCCCGACGACCTGATCTTAAGGCCCAAAGACTTCATCTTACGAAGTGTTGGGTTTTACCAACCCGACACAACGTAACCGGACTTTCAATGGCTGTAGACTACTGGTCCCCAAGGGTCCTTTAGTGTCGCTAGTAAAGTTTGCCTTTTTGCGAGGCGGGTCTAGGACCCCTCGTACCTTTTATCCCCAACCGACTAATGGAGTCGTCGAGGCCTTCGTGTCCTCCTTCTCTTCGGATGTGGGACAACAGGACAGTTGGATAGCGTGACTAGTACAGACGACGCCTTCGGGATCGTTAGTATTGCTATAGACTAGTCGTTTGTGTAACGCGTGTTTGTGGCGGATAGTCATGCTCATCAATGATCCAATGTCGTCTGGAATGACAACTTCATGCGTTGCAATGGTTTCAAGTAATTTCATGGAATTCAAGGAATTAGGAAAACATCGGGTTTTCCTAGGGTTTTCAATACATACAAATTCAGAATACATACGATTTCAATAAACGATATTTTACAAGTATAGAAAACAAACAAGCATACTTATGGATCTTCACACCTTTTTGACTACACTATTTTCAGAAAATATCGGATTTTCTGGTGGTTTTTCAAACGATACGAAGCATTGTTTTCAAATACAACTTATGAACTCACCAACATTTCATATGTTGACGTTTTTCAAAATACTTGTATTCTCAGGGAACCAGTGAATCAAGGGAAATCATATTCAGTGATGGTTGCAGTTTATTTTTGTATGAATTGAACAAATTAATTTTTGGGGGAATGTAATGTTTAAACAATGTATGATATGTAAACACTACTGGTTGTACTATGTTGATGAATGGTGACGAATGTTGTTATGTTTCATATATATTCAATGTTATGGTATTCAATTGAGTCACGACAGCCCCCGGACGTTTCCGCCGTCTGGTTCGCGGGTGTGACATATACAGATATACTAGAAACAATACATATACAGATATACTAGAAACAATACATATACAGATATACTAGAAACAATACATATACAGATATACGAGAAACAATACATATACATGAATACTTAACAATTGTGATCCACTGTATCGGGCATGCCTTAAATGTCATGGCCCGAGTTGTAGCCAGAATTCTCTTGGAGGGAGAGCGTGAGTTTGCGTATAGATCTATACCGGATTGACTATCCTACACCTTGCTGCTAGCTACAGCCGGACCTGCAGGTCTGCGGGTGCCAAACGTCATTTCTTTATTACGACCATTCATTATGTCGTTGTTACCAGTCGATAGCATGGTGCAATTAATCACAATATACCTTAATATAAATCCGGTTTAAGGTAGTAGTAATTAGTACAACAGTAGTTCTTATTATACAAAGCTACAGTACTACAATAATTTACCCATTACATATTTTGGTAATAATCTCACTTAAGCATTAATGTACAAACTATATTTTATCAAATGATAGTTATACTTGGGTAATTACACACTTTTACAACAGACGAGTTTACAAAACAGTTAAGCCTTGGTAGAAGGTTACTTTAATAGAAAATATAGGATTTTCTGAGAGATTCAAACTTTTACAAACACCTTCAAACATTTACTTACATTTTTACAAACTTATACATTGAGACAGGTTCAAACGTTTTGATAACAAACATTGACACTAAAATACTTATGAACTCACCAGCTTAATGCTGATAAACTCTTTCAAAATAACTTGTATTCTCAGGTCATCAGTAGATAGGTACCGAGGCCAGCTTTTGAGAAGATGGAGTGCATTCAAGACTCATCTCATATTATTTTGCGTTACAATATTTTTGGTGTCTATACCTGTACAGAACACTTGTATTAAAATTATATATTTTATGCAATGGATGATGTTGTTTGCTTATTTACATTTACTGTGTTGTGATACTGTACATGACATCCTCCGCCCCAGAACGTTTCCGCCGTTCTTGGTTTTGGGGTGTGACAGATTGGTATCAGAGCATTGTTTATAGTGAATCAAGTATATCAACCCATAAAAGATATACTAATCTATAAACCCAAAAAGGGACTAAAACACTCTGACCAAGAGTCTATACTTAAATTAATAAAATATTTAATTAAGTATACTAGTCTGCATTCATACTAAAATCAGTGTCACAATGACAAGAACAAAAGTATTACGATTGTTGAATATCACAAGTGAGCTCGGGGATGTATGGTCAATCCTGGGAATGGCATAGCCTGATCAACTATGCTGGTCCTAGGAGTGATTAGCATATGCCCTAGAATGGTTGTGATATGTTAACAAGTCTAAAAACTTACCAACACTACCATAAGAAGATCAGTAGAACTTAAAACTTAAAATACAATAGGTGTATTTTGTGCTACTAGTTACACGTATACTATATTCTTATACCTCTCTTCTCGCGTAGATCTAAATGGCTGGATTCCATCATGGCGACCCGTACTTTCCCAATGAAGGCAATGCCAGGTGGATCGATGAAGAGCCTGAAGATGAGCATCCAATCCCTTTGGATGATCACCTCGCAGAAGGCTTTTCTGATGGATCTGACTCCGAGCCTGAAGTCAACAACCTACCGCTTGTAGGTCAAGCCCCAAACAACAACCCTCGACCAGCGTTTCTAGGTCCTACTCCCATGTGGGCAAACAACCTGAACCACTGGAGTGATGAACAGGGTCAACCCTTACCATACTTTGGGGACCGAACCTTTTACAACATCAGCGATGGTGGCTCTGCTGACAGAGCTCTGTCGGTAATCATCCGCAGAATAGCTCGTAATGTCGAGCAAGGTCGAGCAGCCATCAACCGGGTCATGGAGATTGATGCCAATTCAGGCGTCAATACAGTCCGCATCCGCCGTCTTGAAGAAGACATGGAACGGACCCGAAGAACCAACGAAACTCTGCAGCAACAGCTGGAGGCCTCCCGAGCTGAGGTCGTGGAACTTAGAGCTCGTGAGAGAGCTCAGGATCGACACCTTCAAGAGGTGTTTCGCCAAATGTCCTACCTCAGGGCTCGCCCGAGGAATTCCCATCGCCATTAGATGATGTCTAGTACATCTCTATCTTTTGATTTAGGGATAGCCTTGAACTTATGTGCTTTAAGTAGCACTTGTCTGTAAAATATTCCTAACTTTCGATACTCTAATTAGGAATCTAGGACTATCAGTCTTGTCCTTATGGTATGATGTAAGACCTACTGTTAGGTCGATTTTCCTTGAACTTATTACATCAATAAAACCCGTACTATTGAAATCTATCTAATAGTGGGAGATTTGTACACTTGTGTATTCCTGCTAATATTTTTTATGTGATTTCAAACACTCATTCAAACTGTTGGGCTATGGTTAGTTAGTCCATGGGTCACTCTCACGTTGCTTACAAATTGATTCTTATCATCCTTCTTGTCTTTATAAACTTATAGCTGAAGGATTCCTCCTCGCAAAGCTCCCAGGACTAGGAATAATCCTGTATCTCCACCGCCTCCTCCACCTGCGGTCATCGATACTGCAGCTCTGAATGCTGCCGTAGCTGCAGCAGTGGCAACTGCCATGGCTCAGTATCACTCATCTGATGCTAGCAGAGGTGGAACCCCTGTGGAATCTATTCCAGTTGAAATCCCTGTGCGCTCGAGAGAGTGCTCTTACAAGGATTTTACAAACTGCAAGCCGAAGCCTTTCTATGGCACCGGCGGAGTCATTGCTCTCTCGCAATGGTTCGAGAAGACTGAATCAGTCTTCGAAATCTGTTCGTGCCCTGCAGCATTCAAAGTGAAATATGCCGCATGCACCTTCGAGGATAAAGCCCTAACGTGGTGGAACGGCCACGTCAAAGCCCTAACTCTTGTTGTGGCTAACAGCATGGGCTGGGAATCGATGAAGGACCTCATGACTGAGGAGTATTGTCCGAGGGGCGAAGTCCAGAAGTTAGAGCATGAACTCTGGAACCTGACCATGAAGGGCACCAATGTGATCGCTTACACTGCCCGCTTTAGCGAACTGGTGGCCCTATGCCCCAATATGGTTCCCACTGAGGGGAAAAAGATTGAACGGTATGTATGGGGGCTAGTGCCTCCGTACCAGGGGAATGTCTTAGCATCCAACCCTGCTACCTTCGACAGTGCCAAGCGATTGGCACAAAGACTCATTGACCATGGAGTCAAGACCCCTGCATCCACAACCACCCAAGCCATCCCGGAACCCTCCAAACCCGCTGGAAACAAGCAGAAGTTTTGGGATGAGAAGAAGAAGCAACGAGCTTCAAAGAAACAGCAAATCATAGCAGTACATGCTGCGGTAGCCCCTACTGCTGTTACTGCTCCGGGGAAGCAGTATTCTGGAAGTTTTCCGAAGTGCAACAAATGCAACTTCCACCACAACGGTGCCTGCCGTGAGATGCAGTGTGCTAACTGCCACAGGAAAGGACACACCGTCCGATTCTGTAAGTTCCCGGCACAACCGATCTCCCAAGTTCCTGGCTCACGCGCGAGCCCAACTTGTTATGGATGTGGCGAAGCAGGCCACTATAAGAGGGATTGCCCCAAAGCGAGGAATACTGGAGGAGCAGGGAGGGTACTAGCTATAGGGCACGGGGAAGCAGTTGCTGACCCGACAGTGGTGACTGGTACGTTCCTCCTTGATAACTCCTATGCATGCATTCTGTTCGATAGTGGAGCGGAGCGAAGCTTCGTAAACCACAAATTTGCTCGCATGCTTAAGCAACAACCACACGCACTTAATGAACAATTCACAGTAGAAATGGCCAATGGGAAAACTGAAATATAGCATATACTTAGGTTGTCTTCTAACCTTAGATAACCATTCATTCCCAATCGACCTTATGCCGGTCTCGATAAAAAGTTTCGACGTTATTATCGGCATGGATTGGTTAAGTCTTCATCGCGCCGACATCATGTGCTACGAGAAAGCAGTCCGACTAAACCTCCCTTCTAACGAAACCCTTATAGTCTACGGCGACAAACCTGGTGTGAGTCTTCGCATTATTTCTAGTATTCAGGCATAGAAATATCTGCGCAAAGAATACCACGCATTCCTTGCTCACATCGTCGACACGAACCTGGAAACGAAAGAACTAAAGAACCTCCCAGTAGTGAGCGACTTCCCCGACATTTTCCCAGAGGAACTACCCGGGTTACCTCCACAGCGACAAGTCGAGTTCAGAATCGACTTAGTCCCAGGAGCTACCCCAGTAGCCAAGTCGCCCTACCATTTAGCACCAGCCGAGATGCAAGAACTCTCTGGTCAACTTAACGAACTGCTCAGCAAGGGCTTTATAAGACCAAGTTTCTCACCTTGGGGAGCACCGGTCTTGTTCGTTAAGAAGAAAGACGGATCATTCCGTATGTGTATTGACTACAGAGAACTCAACAAATTGACGATCAAAAATCGTTACCCTCTGCCGCGCATAGATGATCTATTCGATTAACTGCAAGGGGCGAGCTATTTTTCCAAGATTGATCTGAGATCCGGATATCACCAGTTACGAGTGCTCGAGGAGGATGTGCCAAAGACAGCCTTCCAAACTCGTTACGGACACTACGAGTTCGTGGTGATGCCATTCGGATTGACCAATGCGCCCACAGTCTTCATGGATCTGATGAATAGAGTATGCCGACCTTACTTAGATCAGTTCGTCATCGTTTTCATTGACGACATCCTGATCTACTCCCGAAGTAAGAAAGAGCATGGTGATCATCTGCGACAAGTTCTAGAGACATTACGAAAGGAGAAACTTTATGCGAAGTTCTCGAAATGTGAATTTTGGATCCGAAGAGTCGAATTCTTAGGACACGTGGTAAGCGAAGAGGGAATCCACATGGACCCATCCAAAATAAAAGCCATTGAGAACTGCTCAGCACCAAAGACGCCTACAGAAATTCGTCAATTTCTAGGTCTCGCTGGCTACTATCGCAGGTTCATTCAGAACTTATCACGAATAGGAAAACCTCTTACAACCCTGACCCAGAAAGGCGTGGCCTTTGACTGGGAAGAGAAACAAGAAAGAGCGTTCCAAACGCTCAAACGAGCCTTGTGCACCGCACCGATACTATCCCTTCCAGAAGGAATAGAAGACTTCGTAGTCTACTGCGATGCATCCAATCAAGGACTCGGATGTGTTCTGATGCAGCGAGGTAAGGTCATCGCCTACGCCTCGAGACAGTTGAAGACACATGAGGTTAACTACACGACCCACGATCTTGAACTAGGAGCAGTAGTGTTTGCTCTGAAGATCTGGAGACATTACTTGTAAGGAACGAAGAGCACTATCTTTACCGACCACAAGAGTTTACAACACATTTTCGATAAGAAGGAACTCAACATGAGACAACGACGGTGGGTCGAGCTACTCAGTGATTACGAATGCGATATTCGTTATCATCCGGGTAAAGCCAACGTAGTAGCAGACGCCCTAAGTCAGAAGGAATATTCTGGTCGCAAAGTCAAGTCATTATCGATAACAATCCATTCACACCTGACTAAGCAAATTCAGGAGGCTCAACTTGAGGCCACGAAACCTGAAAATGTGTCGAGTGAATCCCTTAGGGGAATGGACAAGAACTTCGAAGCCAAGGGTGACAGAGCTTTATATTTCATGAACCGGATCTGGACACCGATACACGGTGGTTTCCGAGACTTGGTCATGACCGAGGCTCACAACACTCGGTATTCCGTCCATCCAGGTTCAGATAAGATGTACCTGGATCTTAAAAAGCTATACTGGTGGCCTAATATGAAAGCAGAGATTGCTACCTTTGTGAGTAAATGCCTTACTTGCGCAAAGGTTAAGGTCGAGTACCAGAAGCCCTCTGGTTTACTGCAACAACCAGAGATCCTAGAGTGGAAGTGGGAGCGGATCACTATGGATTTCATAACCATGTTGTCCAAGACAACGGGTGGACTTGACGCCATATGGGTCATCGTTGCTAGATTGACCAAGTCTGCACACTTCCTGCCTATCAAAGAAACCGACAAGATGGAGAAACTTACGAGAACATACATCAGGGGAATTGTACGGTTGCATGGTGTACCTATTTCCATTATCTCCGATAGAGATAGTAGGTTCACCTCAAGATTTTGGCAATCCCTACAACATTCCCTAGGAACAAGGCTGGATATGAGCACAACCTACCATCCACAGACTGACGGACAGAGTGAGAGGACCATCCAAACATTGGAAGATATGTTGCGAGCCTGTGTGATTGATTTTGGGAAGGCATGGGATACTCATTTACCCCTTGTCGAATTTTCCTATAATAATAGTTATCACACCAGCATCAAGGTTGCTCCATTCGAAGCTCTCTACGGCCGAAAGTGTAGATCCCCTCTGTGCTGGGCTGAGGTTGGTGATACCCAATTAGCGAGAGGGCAAGCTTCCGATAGTACTCTCACTGGTCCGGAAATCATTCGGGAAACGACAGAGAAAATCGTTCAAATCCGTGAACGATTGAAAGCCTCTAGAGACCGACAGAAGAGCTACGCCGATAAACGAAGAAAACCTTTGGAATTTCAGGTGGGAGACCGAGTCCTTCTCAAAGTCTCACCCTGGAAAGGCTTGATATGCTTCGGCAAGAGTGGGAAGCTTAATCCGAGGTACATAGGGCCTTTCGAGATTCTTGCCAGAGTTGGCCCCGTAGCTTACAAACTTGATCTACCCGACACACTTCGTAACGTACATTCTACATTCCACGTATCTAACTTGAAAAAGTGTCTGTCCGACGAGACTCTTGTAGTCCCACTCGACGAGATCGAGATCAACGAGAGCCTCAACTTCGTGGAAGAACCTGTAGAGATCATGGACCGTGAGGTCAAGCAGACGAAACAAAGCCGTATCCCTATCGTGAAGGTTCGCCGGAATGCCAAGCGAGGACCGGAATTCACTTCGGAGCGTGAGGATCAGATGAAGTTGAAATACCCTCATCTTTTCGCTTAATTGTTTGTAACATTTATTTGCTTAAATTCTAATTTCGGGACGAAATTCCCTCTAACAGGGGGATGATGTGACAACCCGAAATTTCCATTGTACGAACCTCATCTATTCAATAGAAGCTAGTTCAGTTTCTGTGATTTTCAAGCTTTTCCGAACAAGTTCGTGTACATTAGGGTTTATGTTTTAGATGATATCAGGAGAGTGCATACTCCTGGTTTTGTGAAACTTGAGCATTTCAAGTTTCATAATGTTACAGTCCAACATCAGGAATAAAAATATTTTCTGCCAAAATATTCCAGGACTATAAATAGTTTTCTGAATTAAATTAATTCATTATTCACAATTCCAAATAGAGAAAAGCCATATTCTCTCTGACGGATCTTTGGGTTTTCATCCCATATTGTCAGTTTACTTTTCTATATGTGATTCAATACTTGTTAGGTGTTTATTAACATCAATTGCATGCTTAGATCATAAGATCCGGGAGTTTACCGCCCAAGAACGTTCTTGGGGAGTAAACTCCAAAATGGAACATTATGGCTTCCTAGTCCTAATTCTTTGTTAGACAACTTGTTTAGGAGTTAGGGTATGACATTTATGGATCAAAAAGCAACCAGGAAACACAAGTTCTTGGAGTTTACAGCCAAGGAACTCCCTTGGGCCGTAAACCCCTTTTCAAAGGCTAAATGTGCCCTAAACTTCCCCAAATGCTTAAGGACTTTAACTACTAGTACTTGTGCCTATTTAGAACATCAAAAGCTCATCAAAATCACAAGTTAGTAGGAGTTTACGGCCAAGAACTCGTCTTGGGCCGTAAACCCCTTTTTGTAGGGTAAAAATCATTCCAAGCACCCCTTAAGCCTTAAGACAATATACCTTGAACCCTTGGGACTAGAATGGAGAGTAGAACACATAAAAACCACTCCTTGAAAGGATTTTACGGCCAAGGAACATATCTTGGGCCGTAAACTCCAAGTGAAGGCACTAAAGTGTGCCTCTTGTTCCCATAAGCCTTAGATAAATTCATGGAAGCAATCCTTGTTGTTTAAGTGCTTCAAATCAATTAAAATCCAAGAGTTTACAGCCGTAAACTCTAGGATGAAGGACTTTAGGCCGTAAACTCCCATATGGAGTGTTCTAGAGCCTTAAACTACTTCATGTGTTATTCCAATAAAGCTAGGAGTGTTCTAGGATCAAGATAGCACCACAAAACACCCAAAAACAACCCTTTGAGGAGTTCACGGCCATAAACCTATGAGTTTACAGCCGTAAACTCCAAGGTGTGGGGTTTGTTGGGTGGTGAACTCCTATACAAGGCCCTTTGATGTTTCAAACCCTTTTGCCTTGTCCCGTAGCAACTTAGATGCAACCATTTGAACCTTAAACACTCATAAAAGTGTTTAAATGTTTTCTAAGTGTCTTAACTTATTTATTTAAGTTATTATATGTCTAATTAGTTATATATATGCTTATTATATGATAACTAGGCTCGTGCGTGTAAACCAGTCTCCGTTTGCCACCTAGCACGGTAGCCGACACCGCAATTCAAACGACTCACCACAAGTGAGTTCATACCCCTTGAATCAACCTTTGAAATGATTTTAAGTGTTTTAAATACGTTATGGGGGGGAATACAAGTCAAATACTTATAGTTATTGCTTCAATCACATGTGATTGCATTTAATCACATGTGATTAATAACTAGGAAAACAACGATTTTTACCACTGTTCAAACTGTTTTTTTTTTTTTTTTTTTTAAAACTGCTTTACTATTGAAATGTTTTACAAACTGTTTTACTATCCAAACTTATTTATAGAGTGTGATTCAACAAATGCTTCTTATCCTAAAACTGTTTTATCAACTTATGCCTTCAAAATGTTTTATAGATCGACATCAAGTCGATCTTCTCTTGAAATTATATTACTGCTTCAAATGTTTTATGAAAACTTATTTATGCTTTTATATATCCAATTGCATTCCCATATATGTATAGATATATAAATAATGTTTAAAGGGCTTAGGAAGGCCATCCGCCCTATTTCCTTTTCCTCGATTTGGATGTGGTCTGGTGGGATTTCGGGTGACCATCCGAAGGTCGTTTCCATATTACTTATATATCATATATACATGTATAGAAATAAAAGTACTTCCATATTCATACTCATCAGTACATCATTAGTTGGTTACCATAGGGGTAACGCAGGATCATACATATATAGATATACTAGAAACAATACATATACAGATATACTAGAAACAATACATATACAGATATACTAGAAACAATACATATACAGATATACTAGAAACAATCCATATACAGATATACTAGAAACAATACATATACAGATATACTAGAAACAATACATATACAGATATACGAGAAACAATACATATACATATATACGAGAAACAATACATATACATGAATACTTAACAATTGTGATCCACTGTATCGGGCATGCCTTAAATGTCATGGCCCGAGTTGTAGCCAGAATTCTCTTGGAGGGAGAGCGTGAGTTTGCGTATAGATCTATACTGGATTGACTATCCTACACCTTGCTGCTAGCTACAGCCGGACCTGCAGGTCTGCGGGTGCCAAACGTCATTTCTTTATTACGACCATTCATTATGTCGTTGTTACCAGTCGATAGCATGGTGCAATTAATCACAATATACCTTAATATAAATCCGGTTTAAGATAGTAGTAATTAGTACAACAGTAGTTCTTATTATACAAAGGTACAGTACTACAATGATTTACCCATTACATATTTTGGTGATAATCTCACTTAAGCATTAATGTACAAACTATATTTTATCAAATGATAGTTATACTTGGGTAATTACACACTTTTACAACAGACGAGTTTACAAAACAGTTAAGCCTTGGTAGAAGGTTACTTTAATAGAAAATATAGGATTTTCTGAGAGATTCAAACTTTTACAAACACCTTCAAACATTTACTTACATTTTTACAAACTTATACATTGAGACAGGTTCAAACGTTTTGATAACAAACATTGACACTAAAATACTTATGAACTCACCAGCTTAATGCTGATAAACTCTTTCAAAATAACTTGTATTCTCAGGTCATCAGTAGACAGGTACCGAGGCCAGCTTTTGAGAAGATGGAGTGCATTCAAGACTCATCTCATATTATTTTGCGTTACAATATTTTTGGTGTCTATACCTGTACAGAACACTTGTATTAAAATTATATATTTAATGCAATGGATGATGTTGTTTGCTTATTTACATTTACTGTGTTGTGATACTGTACATGACGTCCTCCGCCCCAGAACGTTTCCGCCGTTCTTGGTTTTGGGGTGTGACAGATTGGTATCAGAGCATTGTTTATAGTGAATCAAGTATATCAACCCATAAAAGATATACTAAGCTATAAACCCAAAAAGGGACTAAAACACTCTGACCAAGAGTCTATACTTTAAATAATAAAATATTTAATTAAGTATACTAGTCTGCATTCATACTAAAATCAGTGTCACAATGACAAGAACAAAAGTATTACGATTGTTGAATATCACAAGTGAGCTCGGGGATGTATGGTCAATCCTGAGAATGGCATAGCCTGATCAACTATGCTGGTCCTAGGAGTGATTAGCATATGCCCTAGAATGGTTGTGATATGTTAACAAGTCTAAAAACTTACCAACACTACCATAAGAAGATCAGTAGAACTTAAAACTTAAAATACAATAGGTGTATTTTGTGCTACTAGTTACACGTATACTATATTCTTATACCTCTCTTCTCGCGTAGATCTAAATGGCTGGATTCCATCATGGCGACCCGTACTTTCCCAATGAAGGCAATGCCGGGTGGATCGATGAAGAGCCTGAAGATGAGCATCCAATCCCTTTGGATGATCACCTCGCAGAAGGCTTTTCTGATGGATCTGACTCCGAGCCTGAAGTCAACAACCTACCGCTTGTAGGTCAAGCCCCAAACAACAACCCTCGACCAGCGTTTCTAGGTCCTACTCCCATGTGAGCAAACAACCTGAACCGCTGGAGTGATGAACATGGTCAACCCTTACCATACTTTGGGGACCGAACCTTTTACAACATCAGCGATGTTGGCTCTGCTGACAGAGCTCTGCCGGTAATCATCCGCAGAATAGCTCGTAATGTCGAGCAAGGTCGAGCAGCCATCGACCGGGTCATGGAGATTGATGCCAATTCAGGCGTCAATACAGTCCGCATCCGCCGTCTTGAAGAAGACATGGAACGGACCCGAAGAACCAACGAAACTCTGCAGCAACAACTGGCGGCCTCCCGAGCTGAGGTCGTGGAACTTAGAGCTTGTCAGAGAGCTCAGGATCGACACCTTCAAGAGGTGTTTCGCCAAATGTCCGAGCTTAGGGCTCGCCCGAGGAATTCCCATCGCCATTAGATGATGTCTAGTACATCTCTATCTTTTGATTTAGGGATAGCCTTGAACTTATGTGCTTTAAGTAGCACTTGTCTGTAATATATTCCTAACTTTCGATACTCTAATTAGGAATCTAGGACTATCAGTCTTGTCCTTATGGTATGATGTAAGACCTACTATTAGGTCGATTTTCCTTGAACTTATTACATCAGTAAAACCCGTACTATTGAAATCTATCTAATATGTGGGAGATTTGTACACTTGTGTATTCCTGCTAATATTTTTTATGTGATTTCAAACACTCATTCAAACTGTTGGGCTATGGTTAGTTAGTCCATGGGTCACTCTCACGTTGCTTACAAATTGATTCTTATCATCCTTCTTGTCTTTATAAACTTATAGCTGAAGGATGCCTCCTCGCAAAGCTCCCAGGACTAGGAATAATCCTGTATCTCCACCGCCTCCTCCACCTGCGGTCATCGATACTGCAGCTCTGAATGCTGCCGTAGCTGCAGCAGTGGCAACTGCCATGGCTCAGTATCACTCATCTGATGCTAGCAGAGGTGGAACCCCTGTGGAATCTATTCCAGTTGAAATCCCTGTGCGCTCGAGAGAGTGCTCTTACAAGGATTTTACAAACTGCAAGCCGAAGCCTTTCTATGGCACCGGCGGAGTCATTGCTCTCTCGCAATGGTTCGAGAAGACTGAATCAGTCTTCGAAATCTGTTCGTGCCCTGCAACATTCAAAGTGAAATATTCCGCATGCATCTTCGAGGATAAAGCCCTAACGTGGTGGAACGGCCACGTCAAAGCCCTAACTCTTGTTGTGGCTAACAGCATGGGCTGGGAATCGATGAAGGACCTCATGACTGAGGAGTATTGTCCGAGGGGCGAAGTCCAGAAGTTAGAGCATGAACTCTGGAACCTGACCATGAAGGGCACCAATGTGATCGCTTACACTACCCGCTTTAGCGAACTGGTGGCCCTATGCCCCAATATGGTTCCCACTGAGGGGAAAAAGATTGAACGGTATGTATGGGGGCTAGTGCCTCCGTACCAGGGGAATGTCTTAGCATCCAACCCTGCTATCTTCGACAGTGCCAAGCGATTGGCACAAAGACTCATTGACCATGGAGTCAAGACCCCTGCATCCACAACCACACAAGCCATCCTGGAACCCTCCAAACCCGCTGGCAACAAGCGGAAGGTTTGGGATGAGAAGAAGAAGCAACGAGCTTCAAAGAAACATCAAATCGTAGCAGTACATGCTGCGGTAGCCCCTACTGCTGTTACTGCTCCGGGGAAGCAGTATTCTGGAAGTTTGCCGAAGTGCAACAAATGCAACTTCCACCACAACGGCGCCTGCCGTGAGATGCAGTGTGCTAACTGCCACAGGAAAGGACACACCGTCCGATTCTGTAAGTTCGCGGCACAACCGATCTCCCAAGTTCTTGGCTCAGGCGCGAGCCCAAGTTGCTATGGATGTGGCGAAGCAGGCCACTAAAAGAGGGGTTGCCCCAAAGCGAGGAATACTGGAGGAGCAGGGAGGGTACTAGCTATAGGCCACGGGGAAGCAGTTGCTGACCCGACAGTGGTGACTAGTACATTCCTCCTTGATAACTCCTATGCATGCATTCTGTTCGATAGTGGAGCGGAGCAAAGCTTCGTAAACCACAAATTTGCTCGCATGCTTAAGCAACAACCACACGCACTTAATGAACAATTCACCGTAGAAATGGCCAATGGGAAAACTGAAAGTACTAATAGCATATACTTAGGTTGTCTTCTAACCTTAGATAACCATTCATTCCCAATCGACCTTATGCCGGTCTCGATAAAAAGTTTCGACGTTATTATCGGCATGGATTGGTTAAGTCTTCATCGCGCCGACATCATGTGCTACGAGAAAGCAGTCCGACTAAACCTCCCGTCTAACGAAACCCTTATAGTCTACGGCGACAAACCTGGTGCGAGTCGTCGCATTATTTCTAGTATTCAGGCACAGAAATATCTGGGCAAAGAATACCACGCATTCCTTGCTCACATCGTCGACACGAACCTGGAAACGAAAGAACTAAAGAACCTCCCAGTAGTGAGCGACTTCCCCGACATTTTCCCAGAGGAACTACCCGGGTTACCTCCACAGCGACAAGTCGAGTTCAGAATCGACTTAGTCCCAGGAGCTACCCCAGTAGCCAAGTCGCCTTACCGTTTAGCACCAGTCGAGATGCAAGAACTCTCTGGTCAACTTAACGAACTGCTCAGCAAGGGCTTTATAAGACCAAGTTTCTCACCTTGGGGAGCACCGGTCTTGTTCGTTAAGAAGAAAGACGGATCATTCTGTATGTGTATTGACTACAGAGAACTCAACAAATTGACGATCAAAAATCGTTACCCTCTGCCGCGCATAGATGATCTATTCGATCAACTGCAAGGGGCGAGCTATTTTTCCAAGATTGATCTGAGATCCGGATATCACCAGTTACGAGTGCTCGAGGAGGATGTGCCAAAGACAGCCTTCCGAACTCATTACGGACACTACGAGTTCGTGGTGATGCCATTCAGATTGACCAATGCGCCCGCAGTCTTCATGGATCTGATGAATAGAGTATGCCGACCTTACTTAGATCAGTTCGTCATCGTTTTCATTGACGACATCCTGATCTACTCCCGAAGTAAGAAAGAGCATGTTGATCATCTGCGACAAGTTCTAGAGACATTACGAAAGGAGAAACTTTGTGCGAAGTTCTCGAAATGTGAATTTTGGATCCGAAGAGTCGAATTCTTAGGACACGTGGTAAGCGAAGAGGGAATCCACGTGGACCCATCCAAAATAAAAGCCATTGAGAACTGGTCAGCACCAAAGACGCCTACAGAAATTCGTCAATTTCTAGGTCTCGCTGGCTACTATCGCAGGTTCATTCAGAACTTCTCACGAATAGCAAAACCTCTTACAACCCTAACCCAGAAAGGCGTGGCCTTTGACTGGGAAGAGAAACAAGAAAGAGCGTTCCAAACGCTCAAACGAGCCTTGTGCACCGCACCGATACTATCCCTTCCAGAAGGAATAGAAGACTTCGTAGTCTACTGCGATGCATCCAATCAAGGACTCGGATGTGTTCTGATGCAGCGAGGTAAGGTCATCGCCTACGCCTCGAGACAGTTGAAGACACATGAGGTTAACTACATGACCCACGATCTTGAACTAGGAGCAGTAGTGTTTGCTCTGAAGATCTGGAGACATTACTTGTATAGAACGAAGAGCACTATCTTTACCGACCACAAGAGTTTACAGCACATTTTTGATCAGAAGGAACTCAACATGAGACAACGATGGTGGGTCGAGCTACTCAGTGATTACGAATGCGATATTCGTTATCATCCGGGTAAAGCCAACATAGTAGCAGACGCCCTAAGTCGGAAGGAATACTCTGGTCGCAAAGTCAAGTCATTATCGATAACCATCCATTCACACCTGACTAAGCAAATTCAGGCGGCTCAACTTGAGGCCATGAAACCTGAAAATGTGTCGAGTGAATCCCTTAGGGGAATGGACAAGAACTTCGAAGCCAAGGGTGACGGAGCTTTATATTTCATGAACCGGATCTGGACACCGATACACGGTGGTTTCCGAGACTTGGTCATGACCGAGGCTCACAACACTCGGTATTCCATCCACCCAGGTTCAGAT
The DNA here is from genome assembly GCF_052625555.1 of Lactuca saligna. Taxonomy (NCBI): domain Eukaryota; kingdom Viridiplantae; phylum Streptophyta; class Magnoliopsida; order Asterales; family Asteraceae; genus Lactuca; species Lactuca saligna. Next base: position 171,254,913 of record NC_136417.1, on the reverse strand, counting down.
AAGATGTACCTGGATCTTAAAAAGCTATACTGGTGGCCTAATATGAAAGCAAAGATTGCTACCTTTGTGAGTAAATGCCTTACTTGCGCAAAGGTTAAGGTCGAGTACCAGAAGCCCTCTGGTTTACTGCAACAACCAGAGATCCCAGAGTGGAAGTGGGAGCGGATCACTATGGATTTCATAACCAAGTTGCCCAAGACAGCGGGTGGACTTGACGCCATATGGGTCATCGTTGATAGATTGACCAAGTCTGCACACTTCCTGCCTATCAAAGAAACCGACAAGATGGAGAAACTTACGAGAACATACATCAGGGAAATTATACGGTTGCACGGTGTACCTATTTCCATTATCTCCGATAGACATAGTAGGTTCACCTCAAGATTTTGGCAATCCCTACAACATTCCCTAGGAACAAGGCTGGATATGAGCACAGCCTACCATCCACAGACCGACGGACAGAGTGAGAGGACCATCCAAACATTGGAAGATATGTTGCGAGCCTGTGTGATTGATTTTGGGAAGGCATGGGATACTCATTTACCCCTTGTCGAATTTTCCTATAATAACAATTATCACACCAGCATCAAGGCTGCTCCATTCGAAGCTCTCTACGGCCGAAAGTGCAGATCCCCTCTGTGCTAGGCTGAGGTTGGTGATACCCAATTAGCGAGAGGGCAAGCTTCCGACAGTACTCTCACTGGTCCGGAAATCATTCGGGAAACGACAGAGAAAATCGTTCAAATCCGTGAACGATTGAAAGCCTCTAGAGACCGACAGAAGAGCTACGCCGATAAACGAAGAAAACCTTTGGAATTTCAGGTGGGAGACCGAGTCCTTCTCAAAGTCTCACCCTGGAAAGGCTTGATATGCTTCGGCAAGAGTGGGAAGCTTAATCCGAGGTACATAGGGCCTTTCGAGATTCTTGCCAGAGTTGGCCCCGTAGCTTACAAACTTGATCTACCCGACACACTTCGTAACGTACATTCTACATTCCACGTATCTAACTTGAAAAAGTGTCTGTCCGACGAGACTCTTGTAGTCCCACTCGACGAGATCGAGATCAACGAGAGCCTCAACTTCGTGGAAGAACCTGTAGAGATCATGGACCGTGAGGTCAAGCAGACGAAACAAAGCCGTATCCCTATCGTGAAGGTTCGCCGGAATGCCAAGCGAGGACCGGAATTCACTTCGGAGCGTGAGGATCAGATGAAGTTGAAATACCCTCATCTTTTCGCTTAATTGTTTGTAACATTTATTTGCTTAAATTCTAATTTCGGGACGAAATTCCCTCTAACAGGGGGATGATGTGACAACCCGAAATTTCCATTGTACAAACCTCATCTATTCAATAGAAGCTAGTTTAGTTTCTGTGATTTTCAAGCTTTTCCGAACAAGTTCGTGTACATTAGGGTTTATGTTTTAGATGATATCAGGAGAGTGGATACTCCTGGTTTTGTGAAACTTGGGCATTTCAAGTTTCATAATGTTACAGTCCAACATCAGGAATAAAAATATTTTCGGCCAAAATATTCCAGGACTATAAATAGTTTTCTGAATTAAATTAATTCAATATTCACAATTCCAAATAGAGAAAAGCCATATTCTCTCTGACGGATCTTCGGGTTTTCATCCCATATTGTGAGTTTACTTTTCTATATGTGATTCAATACTTGTTAGGTGTTTATTAACATCAATTGCATGCTTAGATCACAAGATCCGGGAGTTTACCGCCCAAGAACGTTCTTGGGGAGTAAACTCCAAAATGGAACATTATGGCTTCCTAGTCCCAATTCCTTGTTAGACAACTTGTTTAGGAGTTAGGGTATGACATTTATGGATCAAAAAGCAACCAGGAAACACAAGTTCTTGGAGTTTACGGCCAAGGAACTCCCTTGGGCCGTAAACCCCTTTTCAAAGGCTAAATGTGCCCTAAACTTCCCCAAATGCTTAAGGAATTTAACTAATAGTACTTGTGCCTATTTAGAACATCAAAAGCTCATAAAAATCACAAGTTAGTAGGAGTTTACGGCCAAGAACTCCTCTTGGGCCGTAAACCCCTTTTTGTAGGGTAAAAATCATTCCAAGCACCCCTTAAGCCTTAAGACAATTTACCTTGAACCCTTGGGACTAGAATGGAGAGTAGAACACATAAAAACCACTCCTTGAAAGGAGTTTACGGCCAAGGAACATATCTTGGGCCGTAAACTCCAAGTGAAGGCACTAAAGTGTGCCTCTGGTTCCCATAAGCCTTAGATAAATTCATGGAAGCAATCCTTGTTGTTTAAGTGCTTCAAATCAATTAAAATCCAAGAGTTTACGGCCGTAAACTCTAGGATGAAGGACTTTAGGCTGTAAACTCCCATATGGAGTGTTCTAGAGCCTTAAACTACTTCATGTGTTATTCCAATAAAGCTAGGAGTGTTCTAGGATCAAGATAGCACCACAAAACACCCAAAAACAACCCTTTGAGGAGTTCACGGCCATAAACCTATGAGTTTACGGCTGTAAACTCCAAGTTGTGGGGTTTGTTGGGTGGTGAACTCCTATACAAGGCCCTTTGATGTTTCAAACCCTTTTGCCTTGTCCCGTAGCAACTTAGATGCAACCATTTGAACCTTAAACACTCATAAAAGTGTTTAAATGTTTTCTAAGTGTCTTAACTTATTTATTTAAGTTATTATATGTCTAATTAGTTATATATATATGCTTATTATATGATAACTAGGCTCATGCGTGTAAACCAGTCTCCGTTTGCCACCTAGCACGGTAGCCGACACCGCAATTCAAACGACTCACCACAAGTGAGTTCATACCCCTTGAATCAACCTTTGAAATGATTTTAAGTGTTTTAAATAATTTATGGGGGTGAATACAAGTCAAATACTTATAGTTATTGCTTCAATCACATGCGATTGCATTTAATCACATGTGATTAATAACTAGGAATACAACGATTTTTACCACTGTTCAAACTGTTTTTTTTTAAAACTGCTTTACTATTGAATTGTTTTACAAACTGTTTTAGTATCCAAACTTATTTATAGACTGTGATTCAACAAATGCTTCTTATCCTAAAACTGTTTTATCAACTTATGCCTTCAAAATGTTTTATAGATCGACATCAAGTCGATCTTCTCTTGAAATTATATTACTGCTTCAAATGTTTTATGAAAACTTATTTATGCTTTTATATATCCAATTGCATGCCCATATATGTATAGATATATAAATAATGTTTAAAGGGCTTAGGAAGGCCATCCGCCCTATTTCCTTTTCCTCGATTTGGATGTGGTCTGGTGGGATTTCGGGTGACCATCCGAAGGTCGTTTCCATATTACTTATATATCATATATACATGTATAGACATAAAAGTACTTCCATATTCATACTCATCAGTACATCATTAGTTGATTACCATAGGGGTAACGCAGGATCATACATATATAGATATACTAGAAACAATACATATACAGATATACTAGAAACAATACATATACAGATATACTAGAAACAATACATATATAGATATACTAGAAACAATACATATACAGATATACTAGAAACAATACATATACAGATATACTAGAAACAATACATATACAAATATACGAGAAACAATACATATACAAATATACGAGAAACAATACATATACATATATACAAGAAACAATACATATACATGAATACTTAACAATTGTGATCCACTGTATCAGGCATGCCTTAAATGTCATGGCCCGAGTTGTAGCCAAAATTCTCTTGGAGGGAGAGCGTGAGTTTGCGTATAGATCTATACTGGATTGACTATCCTACACCTTGCTGCTAGCTACAGCCGGACCTGCAGGTCTGCGGGTGCCAAACGTCATTTCTTTATTACGACCATTCATTATGTCGTTGTTACCAGTCGATAGCATGGTGCAATTAATCACAATATACCTTAATATAAATCCGGTTTAAGGTAGTAGTAATTAGTACAACAGTAGTTCTTATTATACAAAGCTACAGTACTACAATGATTTACCCATTACATATTTTGGTGATAATCTCACTTAAGCATTAATGTACAAACTATATTTTATCAAATGATAGTTATACTTGGGTAATTACACACTTTTACAACAGACGAGTTTACAAAACAGTTAAGCCTTGGTAGAAGGTTACTTTAATAGAAAATATAGGATTTTCTGAGAGATTCAAACTTTTACAAACACCTTCAAACATTTACTTACATTTTTACAAACTTATACATTGAGACAGGTTCAAACGTTTTGATAACAAACATTGACACTAAAATACTTATGAACTCACTAGCTTAATGCTGATGAACTCTTTCAAAATAACTTGTATTCTCAGGTCATCAGTAGACAGGTACCGAGGCTAGCTTTTGAGAAGATGGAGTGCATTCAAGACTCATCTCATATTATTTTGCGTTACAATATTTTTGGTGTCTATACCTGTACAGAACACTTGTATTAAAATTATATATTTAATGCAATGGATGATGTTGTTTGCTTATTTACATTTACTGTGTTGTGATACTGTACATGACGTCCTCCGCCCCAGAACGTTTCCGCCGTTCTTGGTTTTGGGGTGTGACAAGAGTGCTCGTCAGGAGAGGTATGAAATAATCTCCTCCATAATAACTACCCGCATGAAGGACGGTGAATCCGTCACGGCCCACATGCAAAAGATGCAAAGGTGTGTGGACCGTTTGCTGAAGCTGAATGTAAACATCCCTGAGGAGTTGGCAATTGACATCATTTTGCACTCCTTACCTTCTTGTTATGACCATTTTCGTATGACATATCATATGAACAAGGAGGAAGTTACCCTCAGCAAGCTTCAAGGACTCTTGAAGACCGCGGAATCCGGTCTTAAGGGTAAGGCGGTTGTTACCTCTACTACTCCTACTCCAACATCTACGCTTGTTTTGGCTATCGGGCAAGGCAAAGGGAAGAAGAGGAAGCACCCTTCGAAGGGTACCAAGGGAAAGTCTCTTGAAGGCTCCTCATCGAAGACCAAGAGCGGTTCTGTCACTCCTTCTGCCATTCCCAAGGATGCTGAATGCTTTTATTGCCATGAAAAGGCACACTGGAAGAGAAACTGCCCTAAGTACTTGCAGGATCTAAAGGATGGGAAAGTAAAACCCACCCACGTAGGTATTTACACTATATTGTCTAATTACTCATCATATTCTAACTCTTGGGTCCTTGATACAGGATGTGGTATTCACATATGTTCTGATTTGCAGGGCCTAAGAAGAAGTGAGGATGTGGAGCACAGGAAGATAAACTTGATCATGGGGAATAGGAAGGCTTCACCTGTTTCCAAGATTGGGGTTTATACTTTGTTGCTTAATAATGGGTTGAAATTAGATTTGAATAAATGTGTGTACTCGTCTGAAATGGCGAGGAATATTATTTCTTTTCATGCATTGTACAAACAAGGTTTTACCTTTTCGTTTGATAATGAATGTGGTGGTATTGATGCTTTCTTTAATAATGTGTTTTATTTTAAAGCATTACCTTGTGATGGTGTGTATGAAACTGTGTCGATTGTAGACAACTTTGGAAATAATGTGTTTTATATTGATTCTTCTACTAGCCTAGATAAAGCATCATTATGGCATTGTCGTCGTGGACATGTAAACAAGAAACGCATAGGCCAACTCCAAAAGAGTGGAGTCTTGGAGTCGTTCGACCTTAAATCGGATGATAGTTGTGAATCTTGTCTACTTGGAAAGATGACAAAATCACCCTTCACGGGAACTTGTGAGAGGGGTGAGGGTCTGTTGGACCTAATACATACTGATGTATGTGGGCCATTCAAAACCGCCACAAGGGATGCTAATCGGTATTATGTGACTTTTATTGATGATTTTAGTAGATATGGGTATGTCTACTTAATCAAACATAAGTCAGAAACCTTTGAAAGGTTTAAGGAATTCAAACAGGAAGTAGAAAATCAATTGGGCAGGAATATTAAGATGCTTCGATCCGATCGAGGTGGTGAGTATCTTAGTACTGAGTTCCTTGACTATCTTAAGGAGTGTGGGATTGTCTCATAATTGACTCCTCCAAGGACACCACAGCTGAATGGTGTAGCTGAGAGGCGTAATCGAACCTTGTTAGACATGGTTCGCTCTATGATGAGTCGAGTTTCGTTACCAATCTCTTTTTGGGGGTATGCCTTAGAGACTGCCGCCCATATCCTTAATCTAGTCCCTACAAAGAAGGTTACCAAAACACCTCATGAGATGTGGACTGGGAAGGTTCCCAATTTAGACCACATCAAGATCTGGGGTTGTGAGGCTTTCGTGAGGCGTGAGACTCAAGATAAGCTCGAACCCCGAAGTGAAAGGTGTATTTTCTTCGGCTACCCACAGAAATCCTTCGGTTACCTCTTCTACAGACCCAGTGAGAATGTGGTCTTTGTAGCAAGAAGAGTCGTGAGAGAGAATTTATAAGACAAGGAGACAGTGGGAGGCAAATTGATCTTGAAGAAATTCAAGAAGCAATTGGTGAAGGAACCTCAGACACTAGCAATCAACCTGAGGAGGAAACTCCTGTTGAGCCAGCTGACAAGTCTGTACCTCCGAGGCATTCCACACGGGTTAGAAACACACCTTCATTTTATTATGGCTTTCATATTACTACGGAAGGTGATATGTTTATCAGTGATAGTACATTGGTAAATTTGGATGAACCTAGCAGTGTTAAAGAAGCCATGGCAGGCCCAGAGTCTACGAAATGGAAGGAGGCTATGGACAGCGAGATGCAGTCCATGTATGACAATCAAGTTTGGAACTTGGTTGACAATGTACCAGGCCGTAAAACAGTCGGGTGCAAATGGATCTTCAATAAGAAGACCGACATGGAAGGAAAATTGCATACTTATAAGGCTCGACTGGTTGCGAAGGGTTTCACTCAAACTCAAGGTATTGATTATGATAAAACCTTCTCGCTGGTAGCAAAGATTAAGTCTATTAGGGTTATGTTAACCATTGCCGCATTTCATGATTATGAAATATGGCAAATGGATGTCAAAACCACTTTCCTTAATGGAAAGTTGGTTGAGGATGTGTACATGAATCATCCAGAGGGTTTTGTCAGTGCAGAGTACCCAAATAGAGTATGCAAGCTTAAGAAGTCCATTTATGGATTAAAACAAGCATCTCGTAGCTGGAATCTTTGTTTTGATGAGAAGGTCAAAGGGTTTGGTTTCTCGAGAAGTGAAGATGAGTCTTGCGTGTATGTCAGAGCTAGTGGGAGTATAGTTAGCTTCTTGGTACTGTATGTGGATGACATACTACTTATAGGAAATGACATCCCAACCTTGCAGGAGGTTAAGTCCTGGCTTGGGAAGTCTTTTGCTATGAAGGACCTAGGGGAGGCTGCCTATATCCTAGGGATAAGGATATTAAGAGAAAGGAGTAAAAGATTGATTGGACTTAGTCAGTGTACCTCCTTGGATAAGGTGCTGAAAAGGTTCAACATGGAGAATTCCAAGAAAGGAGATTTACCGATCCAAAGCAATGCCAAACTGAGTAAGACTCAGAGTCCGAGTACAGAGGCAGAGATAGCTGAGATGAGCCAACTACCGTATGCTTCCGCTGTTGGCTCGATCATGTATGCTATGATCTGTACCCGCCCTGATGTGGCCTTTGCTTTGAGTATGGTCAGTAGGTATCAAGGGAACCCTGACAAGGCTCATTGGACCGCGGTAAAGAACATTCTCAAGTACCTGCAGAGGACTAAGGATTGGATCCTTACCCTTGCTAAAAGTGGTGACTTGAGAGTATTAGGGTATAGCGATGCTAGTAAGAGTTCCAAGCAGCAGGCAGTGGCTGATTCGACTACCGTATGCTTCCGCTCTCAGTCAGGCTGGATCTTTACCTTAAATGGAGGGGCAATCTCTTGGAAGAGTTCCAAGCAGCAGACAGTGGCTGATTCGACTTGTGAATCAGAGTATATAGCAGCGAGTGAAGCAGCAAAGGAGGCAATATGGCTAAAGAACTTCATCGGAGACCTTGGAGTTGTACCAGCTATTAAGGAGCCTATAGAGATTTTCTATGACAATAATAGTGCGGTTGCCTTAGCCAAGGAACCGAGGGATCATGGTAGATCCCAACACATTGACAGAAAATATCACTTCATAAGACACAAGATTGAAGAAGGACTGCTCGTGACAAAGAGGATATCGTCGGATGAGAATCCTGCAGATCCCCTTACGAAGGGACTGACGAGGGTTAAGCATTTTCAGCATGCGAGGCGCATCGGGCTGAGGGACGATATTAGTTTTACAGATTAGATAGTTTTCCTGAAACTTGTAAAATGTAATCGACGTTTGATGATGAATAAAATTTGTGATTTATTTATGAGTAAAGTGTTACTATCATTGTCAATTATTTACTATTGTTTCAGTTTTGCATGTTTTGACTTCCAGAATAATTAATTCATTCAAAACTCCACAGTCGGTCATACGTCGGAAGTAGGTATGAATCAAGATTGTCATGAATTGGGTTTGTAGATGGCTAAAGGTGTTTAGACATGGTAATTGTTGCTGCAACATTCATGAGTACTCATAAGTTATGAGTATTGGATTAAACCCACGTTCACTTGTATCACTTCATGGAATTTATCTCGAGTGATCATGAGATGATAATATCATATAAGTCTTCAAACCTAGAGATATGAGTTGTTGCCTATGAGTTGGTTGTGCATTGATTGCACGTAAACGCATCAGTAACTTGATGTCATAAAACGTGCCTTTGTGTACAATTCAACAAGTAGTAGAACAAGCATATGAGTCGAAGTTTATCTGTTCCTTCTAGAAATAGAAGCGATATCTGGGCCCCTCGATGATTTTGTGTTGACCCATGTACCGGGCCCGGTCAGAACTAAATTGATGTGTTCAGTTAAGTTCTTTGTCAAAAAAATCGGAAATCGAGAAACAACTGCCAGACAATATGCAAGACATAGTTCCATGTGTTTGTCCGGCTGATATCATGAGAACAGAGGATTATGTGATCACTTGTCTTAAAATGGCGCTTCATAGTTTAGCGGAGTTTTCGAGAGCTACGATTGCTAGTTGGTTCCTGAAGTTATATAGGCAAATACAGTTATTAGACTTATCCAAGTGGGAGTCTGTTGGATAAGGTGTCTAAGTTCATAACTTATTTGGTATATACTTGACCCGACCCGGCATGGTCCATTTGGGTTGCATTTCATCCGAACTATTTATGGATAATTTTATGAGAGTTATACACATATGTTATTAATATATTATGAGTTATAATATATTAATATGAAGTTATATTATTTAATTAGTTTTAGTCTTAAATTAATTATGAATTAATTTAGAAATTAAAAGGAAGACTAATTAAATTATGGGCTATTGGTTTTATATAGTGTGGGCTAATACTCATTTGTTAATGGGCTAGGCTTATATGGAAGTCCATGGAGCTTTTAACCCATGGATCCTTGGAAAGGAAAAGACATGGGTTATTAGGGTTTCACCCTAACCATGCACACTATATAAGCATGCTTATGGAGCATGAAATGGGAACTAGTGAACTAGTGTGTATGCTTGTGTGTGGCCAAAAATACAAGAGTGTGTATACACTCTCAAAGTTTTCCAAGTGTTTGTGGTGATTTGTGATTCCATTTGAGGCATCCACATTATTGGTGCTTGGCCCTCACACTCCAAAGAATCAATCCCATCAAAAAGGTATGTAATCTCTTCTAACTCTTTTATGTTTAAAAGTACCCCATGGCATGTTAGATAGGTTATGAACCTTGGAAAATTATTATTTTGCATGTATTTAGACAAACATAGATCCAAGGTTTATTAGGGTTGCATGCACACTTAGGAAGTGTTAGATTGCTAAAACCCCAACACGTTTTGCCCAAACGTTCCTCCTTTCGGTCATTCTTCTCAGAAGCTTCCTCTTGTGCTTTCTTTATACTTTCCACAATGGTCGAGACAACTTCAATTCTCAACGCTCTTGGCCTTCTCTTTTCAAGATTGACTTTCCGACTGAGAGCATCAGTAACAACATTAGCCTTACCGGGGTGGTAAAGAATCTCGCAGTCGTAGTCCTTAAGTAACTCTAGCCAGCGTCGTTGCCTCATATTCAATTCCTTCTGACCAAAGAGATATTGGAGACTCTTATGATCAGTGAAAAGTTTGCACTTCGTGCCATAGAGGTAATGCCTCCATATTTTCAGAGCGAAAACCACCGCTACCAACTCCAAATCATGAGTCAGGTAGTTCTTTTCATGCACTTTCAGCTGTCGAGATGCATACGCGATCACCTTATCTCTTTGGGTCAAAACACAACCCAATCCAACACCAGACGCATCGCTATAAACAGCAAAGTCTTCAACTCCATCGGGTAGAGAAAGTATTGGTGCCTCACATAGTTTATTCTTTAGCTTCTCGAATGCTTCTTTATGCTTATCAATCCAAGCATAAGTAGCTCCTTTGTGGGTCAAAGCTGTTAATGGACTAGCGATCGAAGAAAAACCTTAGATAAACCTTCGGTAATATCCGGCTAATCCTAAAAAGCTTCGGATCTCTGTGGGACTTTTCAGTTGTTCCCACTTCATTACAGCCTTAATCTTTGCTGGATCGACCATTATCCCTTCCTGGTTGACCACGTGACCCAAGAATTGGACTTCTCGAATCCAAAAATCACATTTGGAGAACTTCACATACAGCTTCTCCTTCTTCAAGACTTCCAACACTTCTCGCAAGTGTCTGCCATGCTCCTCTTGGCTTTTTGAATAAATCAGAATGTCATCTATGAACACTATCATAGATTTATCAAGGAACGGGTTACAAACTCGGTTCATTAAATCCATGAATGCTGCTGGAGCATTGGTCAATCCAAACGACATAACCAAGAACTCATAGTGTCCATATCGCGTTCTGAATGTAGCCTTCTCAATATCCTGCTCTTTTACCTTTAGCTGATGATATCCTGACCTTAGGTCGATCTTTGAAAAATAACTTGAACCTTGTAGTTGATCAAATAGGTCATCAATCCTCGGCAACAGATATCTATTCTTTATCATTTCCTTATTCAGATCTGTATAATGGATGCACATTCTCATACTTCCATCTTTCTTCTTCACGAATAACACTAGAGCTCCCCAGGGTGATGAACTAGGTCTAATGTAACCCTTGTCCAATAACTCCTGAAGTTGCATCATCAGCTCCTTCATCTCCGTCGGTGCTAGTTGGTAAGGTGCTTTTGCAATCGGCGTTGTTCCGGGCAACAAGTCGATACGGAATTCTACTTGCCGATCGGGCGGTAATCCAGGAAAATCTTCGGGAAATACTTCCGGATAATCACATACGACAGGAATAATCTGCATCACCTTCTTTTCCTTCTTAGTATCGATCACGAATTCTAAATATGATGTACACCCCTTGGTCAAACACTTTCTGGCTTTCATTAGGGAAATGATACTAGAACTTACTCTGCGTTTGTCCCTATACACCATAAATGTCTCTTTCCCTAGCGGGTTTACCTTGACTATCTTCTTTCTGCATAATATCTCGGCGTCATTGGCGCTGAGCCAATCCATTCCCAACACGATGTCGAAACCATTAAGTTCTATAGGCAATAATTCCTCGTGGAACTTATTCCCAGTCAAGTCAATTAAGATGTTTTTCATATGATAGCTAACAGGTACAAACTTGCCACTAGCAACTTCGACTAATAAGGCATTATCTAGTCTAACAACAGGCAAAGCTAGTTTTCTACCAAATTCATGCGATATAAAGGAGTAGTTGGCTCCAGAATCAAATAAAATTTGGGCAGGCAATTCATTTATGAGAAAGGTACCTGAAGCGACATCAACTTCATCTTTGGAAGCTTCCAGTGTCATCTAGAATGCTCTCACCTTTGGCTTTGGCGGAATGTTGGGTTTTGCTGCTTCCTTCTTTTTCGGACAATCCCTTGAGATGTGCCCCTCCTCACCACAACCATAACAAACATTCTTGGTGAAGGTGAAGTCATTGGCATAATGCCCTGGTTTTCCACATTTGAAGCATGTGACCATTTCCCCGTCACATTTCCCATGATGCTTTTTTTTTACACTTTTCGCAACATTTTGCCTCTACCTTTCCTCCACCTCCTCTCGAAACAGATTTTAAGAACTTGTTTTTCTTGCTAGATCCTGAAGATCCATTGATTTTCCTCTTTTCACCCACCTCTGACCTTTCCAGACCTTTTTCCCTGATCTGAGTCTCAACATTTCTAGCAGCCCAGATGGTGGCTTTCAACGTGGTTGCTTGCTTAACCATTGCACCATAGTCCGCTGGTAGTCCAAGGGAAAACTTGTTGACCTTAGAGAGTTTTTTTGGTACCAAATATGGGATAAACTTCATCTTTTCTGTGAAACTTGCAGTGTATTCAGTAACGCTCAATTTCCCCTTCTTCAAATTCTGAAACTCATTACTGATTTCTAGAAGGTCCTGCTCAGAGCAGTATTGCAGTTTTAGTTGTTCCACAAAGTCTTCCCAAGACATTTTGCTTGCTTCTCCCTTGGGCATAGAGTCGGCTAACAACTTCCACCAACTCAACACCCCAGATTTTAGCAGAGGGATCGCAAGAGCGGTCTTCAGCATGTTGCTGCATTCACAACTTTCAAACATAGTCTCCATTTCAGAGATCCAGTCCATAACTTGCACCGGCGTCGGGCTTCCAGATAGACATGGTGGTTTGGACGCCATGAAATCCTTGTACTTACACCCACGCCCATCATTTCCTCCATACTGGTTATTGCGTCTAACCATTGGTGGGTTGTCTTGACCAATGATCCCACTAAAGTTTTCTCCTTCAGACTGCCCTCCATTCTCCTTGGGCTCTTCTACTTGAATTGACGGTTCCTCACGATTCTGCCTAAGCAGACGTCTTGTTTCTTCCATCTGATGATCCAACATCGTTTGAATCATCATTTGTACACCAACCATTGTTATCGGCTCAGGTGCAACAGCTACAAGAGGTACTTGTTGAATTACAGGCGGTTGATTCCTGTTTTCATCAGCATTTCCAACTCCGCTTCTTGTTCTCACCATTTTTGATCTATACACCGAATAAGGTGAAATTAGATCCTCTTTCACGATAAAATTTCAATTCATCCTTATCACTCCGAAACGTTTACATGCTAGATCTAATAACGTAGACATACGCTTAGAATCCTACACACATAAGGTTTCCAGATCCGGTCGGCAACAGACCATAGATCCGAACAATTAATATAATAGATGGCAACATATAACATTTAGCACATAAAAGCATTTTAGGCAACTTTCCTAAAATAAACTAGTGCTCGTGTCTAAAATTTCTTAGACACACATCTCACAATCTCCACTTAGCATCCTAAGTTTAAGTCTAGAAATCCTACAAATTCATAGTTCGCTTAAACTCACTTCAAGAAAAAAGGCCTTTTACGACGCTCATTGCGCATCGTAAATGGCTCAGACGACGCGTAAATGCGTGTCAAGGAAGGCCATGTCATAAAGATAGACGACACACATTTGCGCGTCGTCTAGAGACGACGCGCATTTACGACACGCATTTACGACACGCATTTACGACGCGCGGTTACGACACGCAATGCGTATCAAGGAAGGCCCTGTCATAAAGGAAGACGACATGCATTCGCGTGTCGTAACCTTACGACGCGCGTGTTAATGACACGCAATGCGTATCAGGAAAGCCCCTGTCAAGAAAGGCCATGTCATAAATGAAGATGACACACATTTTTGCGTATCGTAATTTTAAATTTAAAAAAAAAAAATAATATTTATGGATTAACTTATTTTCATATTAAATTTGCATTTTATGTCACATAATGGAAAATAAAATACCATATACAAATAATATAATGCATTGCACAAAAGTTAATGTTATACAAATAATCATTCGAATAGTAGACAAATGTAATACTACAAATAATCATTCCAAACACACTACCTTATTTAACGTAACTATGACAGACTCATCACTTCACTCGGTAAAAATTGTACACAAAACCAAAAAGCTCTCTTACTTCATCTGAACTGTCTTCTAAATCAGACGCATCACTTCACTTGGCTTTCTTGGTGGCTGCAGCAGCACCATTCTTGGCAACAGCAGCTGGCTTTTTTGGAACCTCCTAAATTACATAGAAGAATACTTAGAAAAGTGGAGAACAACATGTATCATGTAGAGAATGCTGCTAAAAAGTGACAAAATTAATGTGAAATTAGACAAACTGTATCCAAGTGCCAAGAGATTTACACTCTAACTCACTTCTTCATTTGATGAATCACTATCATCCGATGATTCAGATTCAAATTCAGATTCATCTGAACTACTTACAGGTTTACTAACAGTTTTTTTATTCGATCCAATTTTAGCTGTAGGAGCAGACTGTTTCTTAGGTTTAGGTTCCTGCAACATGTTAAAAAGGCTTGTAGAAGGGTGAAGAATAAAATAAATGAATTTTTTACAACATGTGATAATGACTTCATATTCAACTTCCCTTAGCTGATCAATGGCCTCTGAGATCTCTTCTTTTAAGTTCTAATTCAAACAAACATAATAGGAGAGAAAATAGACAACATTAAAAAAAATCTAAAAAAGTTAAAATTTTTAATAAAAACCTACCATTTATCACCCCAAGTTATGCACGAAGGTTAGAAACTTGTCCATCTCTTGTCTGTTGTGGAGCTTTTAGATCACCTATGCATTCAAGATTCTTTTGGTGTCCAAAAATCAGATCACCTATGTATGTATCTCAAATAGAAACCTACTTTCATATCTTTTTATTATTTTTTTCTTAAGTATAAAACGTATGAATCAAAAGCACATGGAATAAGTTATCTCACCGCACAATGTACGACAACAGGTGCCCATTGACTTTCAACACCTAACATTAGTATATGTTCCAAAACATTTCCCTACAAATAATAGATGAAAAGAAACTGAGTCGTGATGATGCATAAAGTCTAGAGTTTTATATTTATGAAAATAAATAGAAGATTTAAAAAAACACAAGTTTTTTATGCAAATAAATAAAAAAATGAATTGTTAAAACTTAAAAGATAGGGATATAAAACTTACCTCATTCCAGTCCAAACAGTCGATAGCTTTGACACATTGATTTTCCTCATTTAACCTTTTTTTAGCATTCCTAAAAGCTCGCATCATCACCATTGGTTCCCAGCTAAGTCCACATGTCTTTTTTAGGACATTTTTAACCACAACTGGTTAGCCTCTTCTCCAATGCATTTGAAAATGTTCAAAATCTTTGTCTTCTAAGTCAATAGCATCAGGGCAATATAGTAAATTGTTGTCATTACTACTACTACTACCCTCCCTAGAAGCCGATTTCCTTACACCATGTCTATGATGATGATGATTTTCCACACCAATGGCAAATGGCAAAGTGGAAGGGTAAACTTATATCTCTATTCCATGATAAAAAAAAAAACAGCCACATGGAAATCTGAAAACAGATAAAACCATAAATAAAAATAAACCCAATCTGGCACAAGACTTTTGGAGCATTAGCACATATGAAATGGACAGCAACGATAAAAAAAAAAAAAAAAAAAAAAAAAAAAAAAAAAAAAAAAAAAAAAAAAAACAAACAAAAAAAAACGACTTTTGGTGTTGGGTTGAAAAATTATGAAGTTCTTCTGGATGATAACCCAAAAGAGTTTTGGTGTGGTGAAGAAATATGCTTTTCCATCTAATACTCTTCATTTCTGGTTTCATTTTCCTCATTACCTACTCCAAAAGTAGTTACTTAATATCACCAAAAGTTGAAATCGCCATATACAAGCAACTTATAATGTTATAATTTGCACTGAGAAATTGAAGATTATTTAGTAATGAGCTAATCTCAGTTTAGTCATTACATAGTGGAATGATAATGATATATACCTTAGTGTGAGCTTCAGAACTTATACCAATGGCATATTGGATCACAGAAAGCTCCAATTTTGACTTCAAAACACGGCATTCAGTCAAACTAGGGTGCATGGTCTTAAGATCTGTCTCAAATTTCTCAATCCCCTGAAGTAATAAAAAATACAAATATAGTATCACTTACTAAAGTAGCAAAAATAACATATTATTCACACTAACTGTGTATACTTCCTGCAATTTATAGATTGTTTTTGGTATGCTACAACTTAACTTAGTTTTTAAGAAATTTAATATTTTATATGGAATTTTCAAATGCTACTTACTTCTTTTTTAAGAAATTTAATATTTTATATGGAATTGTTCTATCAGGTATAGACTAGGAAATAACATACAAAATTGACCCAGTGATATCAAATTTTGACTTGTGCTAATGAGCAGGAGGAGCCCTTGGAGCAGATTTCTCAGCCATTCCCACACTAATTTTGTAACCTCTCAATTCATAATCTGATCAAACATTAAAAAAAAAAACTAAATTAGACAAACCCATAAAATAATTTATATAGTTGAGAAAAGAAGGTACTTTGGTTGTAGAATCCCCCAGCAGAATGTGCTGCAGAAGAATCCCATCAGAATGTGATGCAAGAAGGGACCCAGATTTAGGGTAGGCCCATGCAACCTGCCAGACTGGACCATTGTGACATGTCAATGTGGTAAGGGGGTGTGAGGTGGTGGTGCTGATGGTGGTGGTGACACTGATTATCTTGATTGTGGCATCAGAGGAGGTGGATATTACTCGTTTTCCATAGTAATCCATACAAACATCATGGATTATGTATGTATGACCTGTTTCAATCTTCTGCCCAGGCATGATCTGTTGAATTTGAAGAAGATTTGGATTAGTGGATGTGAAAACAAATTGAACAATTCATATAATCATTAAGTTTGATAGAAGAATAGGTTTAGTGTTATGAAGAAATTGAATGTTCCAAATCTGCTCAAGGATATGGTTGAGAGAAGAGTGTAAACGTAATCATCAAAATTTTCCCCAATTCAAAATTTTGAAAAATGCATTTATAATCAGGACGCTGTTCTTCCCCAATTTCTAAGAATTCATATGTTGCTACACAATTATATATGAAACAAAACTTCTAATCTATGAAATTTCATACCGAGGCAATTAAACATTTCTCAATTCTAAGCCCTAATTATAGATCTCTATTCAAATTCTCCCCTTAGATTGGAAGATCAATATCAAGATCGCCAATTTGGCAAAAGAAATAAAATAGAAGTGTCATATAAAGAAAATTTTCATCAATGATGCTTAGGTTTGAACCATTCATCAGTCTCGTATGTTTTGGTTCCCAAATCAGAAAAATCCCCTTTACAAATACATAGACTAAAGATTGAGCACCAGATTTTCGCATCTAACTAAACTATAAACACTGAACTTCAAATAATACCGATTTTATAAATATTTAAGAATGGAATAATGTTAATCCTCTGTACAAGAAGTATATATGTAGAAGTAGAATAGAAAAGAAACAAAGAAGAGGCGAGGAGAGGAGATGACCTAAAATCAGAATCTGCAATTGAAAAAGCATGACGAGAGGCGCTTGTTGTTCAGAACATGTTCATAGTTATAAACTCTGTAATGGAACTATAAATGGTGAAATGAGATCGAGAGGCACTTGTTCGGCCTTAAGATGTCAAGGATATCAGTTGCCTTCTCTAAGAAGTTGTTCCAAATCCACTCGTACCTCCTCCTCCGAGTTCTGTACCAGAATATACACACAGGCCATTGACTTGAAATTAGGTTTTTGCTCCCGTCGACAGTCATAGAGCACCGGAATCTGATTGCCGTCGGAATGTTATATAAGGATTTCGCAAGGTTTAATAGTGAAGATGGGGTGAGAGAGCTACAAATGGTAATGGTGGATGAAGGAAAAGGGTGGTCTGGTGGTTCTAGGCCAAAAAACCTTTGATCAATTTCATGGCCTGGTGACCAAAAAACCTTCGATTTCACTAAGAACCGGAACCCTAGTTCCAACAATAGTCGATTTTTGGTATTTGATTGAGAGAGAGAGAGAGAGAGAGAGAGAGAGAGAGAGAAGAACGATTGAAAGAAGGTAGAGGAGAGCTTGGCGGTGTTTTTAATTTTTTCAGAATTTCATTTCCCCCTTTCCCCCACTATTAAAGGATGGAACGCACGTTCCATTAAAAAATATAAAGCGACATCCTTAGACGACGTGCATTTTATTATAGGTGCCCTCCGTGTTTTTTTTAGACACTAATTTAAGGGCGCGCAATAATGCATGTCTTCTATCCTAAATTTTTTTGAAGAGATGACATTTTTCTAATGTCACTCTCCTTTGCGTAACATAGATCAATGAGCGTCGTATTTTGCGCGTCGTAAAAGGCCTTTTTTCTTGTAGTGACTAATGCTCTGATACCAACTGTGACATCCCCAAAATCTCGGCCAGAAAAGACCGATTTCATTTATGCTTTTTAAACATTTTCAAAGTAAATCCTTTTGATTTTAAAAGAGATGCGGAATTTGTTCCCAAAAAACAAAACATGATAAAATAGATTTTTATCAAAACATTTCATAAAGAAATATAATTTCATTTCATAATCAAAAATCGTGATGTCATGTTCCGATACAGACCATAAAGCATAAACGATAACATTACAACTCATTCAACAAATATATACATATACAGACTTGTAAACAAAACAACATGATGATTCGCCCATCTTAAGCTCTTGCGTCACTTCCTGTAATACAAATGAACTGAGTGGGTCAGGCTTGGGAGCCTGGTGAGCATATAGGGTTTTCAACCCACAATAAATATTTAATTTAACAATCAACAACAAACCCGATTACCCATTCCTGTTATCCTCACTTTACGTCCCTAAAATAACATCTATTATAAGGAACCTAATTCAGGATTTTCATCGGGATGGACATTACTGCAGAGGGGCTTCCTCAACAATAAGTGTCCTAAATGCAACCATGTAGGGGATAGAGTACACCGGTGAACACGTCGTTCACAACACCTACATGTTATGAGCCTGCTAGTGTTCCACAGGACGGTCTAGAATAGTCTGTGGTCGTCATCCATACTCAGCTGAATGACTAGAATAACACCAACAACACCAAGGCCTCTCATCTGTTTATTACACACCGACTATATACCCATGTTCTACCCAACATATTAGTAGATAAAAATATACATTTTTATACATAGTTTAAAAACCTGTATATCATGCTTAAATCAATACATATTCCACATAACAGATGAGACACATGTACATAACACGTATTTCATAGAGAATAAATCAGATCTATGAGATAGAAGAGAGTGAATATACATTCACACATATAACCACAAAATATATATACATACCACGTATTTTATATAAAATACTTCATAATATTGCGTTGGAATGAAAATGACTACACACTCACTTGATCAGAAGATGATCGGGCAGCACTACAACTTGCAGAAGTAGTGTTTCTCCGTAGATCTGGAAAATCTTCACAAAAACCGGTTCCTTGCGGGTAGGGCTTCGGCTCGGGAATAACAATCTTCAGGATCCTCGAGACTTCGGATCTTGCTTCGGGGCTCGGGAATATTACCGGAGCTTCGAGGTATAAACGGCATGCAAAACGAGGCAAAAAATGAGGGAAAAGGAAGAGATTTGAAAAGAAAATTGGCTGCCTTCGTATCCCCTTTTATAGGGTCTGAACCCTCGCACGTACGCTGGGCGTACGAGGCTATGCGGGGCGTACGCATCGGCTCGTCTGCGCTTGCGTCATTGGAGGTACTCGAGTGCTGGGCTTCGTCACGCTTCGTTGTATGCTGGGCGTACAGCAGTACGCTGGGAGTACTTCGGATGAGTCCGGAGACTCCTCTTCGGATAATACCAACATTTAGATTTAATTTAAATATTAAATATTTAATACACTTCAAAAATTCATATCTCCCTCATACAAACTCCGTTTTCGACGTTCTTCATATCCACGCGTAGGTGAGACTACGCTCTACAACTTTCGTTTAGACTCCGTCGGCTAATTTTGAATTTATTTTTATTATTTATTTTTAGGAGGCCGGGACAGAAAAAGTTCTTTATAAATTCATAACTTCTCGTCCGACGTCCGTTCTCGCCTAACTTTTCATCGTTTTGCTACTAACAACGAGATCTTCGATTCTCGTTTAGATTTTTTCAGCTAAAAACTGCTCGATCTCAAATCGAGTATTCGGGCTACATACTGCCAAGTAGAAACTTCAGAAAATCATAACTTCCTCATACGAAGTCAGATTTGGGTGTTCTATATATATTATTCGGAAACCTCGTTTCGACTACTACATCATTATCCAAAGATATCAAGCATATCTCACACTTTAATTTTGACGCTTATTTAATTCTTAATTCCTCAAATTATAATAATTATGAAAATAAACACATAATTCACAAATAATACATTCTTATTATTTCAAATTTGGGTTACAAGGGTTATCCTAGACTATTACATTGCTAAAAATGGCAAGCCCAGAAACATGGGCGTTACATTATATGAACCGTATGAGGGCGGGGCTCGTTATGTGCGTTTGGGCGGGGCCCATTATACTAATTGGGCAGGGACCATTATACTTATTGGGTGGCGCCTGTTATGTGAGTTAGGGCGAGGCCCGTTATACTCTTTGGGCGGGGCTATGACACTCGATATTCTCCAAGGTATTATTTATTTATTTTTTGGGTTAATTAATTGAATTGGCTTGGGCATGGACCCATTGGGCCCTAATTATTGGGCTGAGGAGTAATGTAAGTGGGGTGTACCTCGCTAGGTACGCGCAACATGCTCACGAGATATGGATGCAGAAATATCAAGTCGAAGTAGATGTATCTCTTTATCCCGATGATTTGAAGATGTTGGTGGTTGCTCTAAAGAGTTCTGTTCTTTCCACAGTGATGTTTAATTCTTTTGCTATTTCGCTTTCCTGGCTCACGATAGCAGGATCAACTGCAGCTTACTATAAAGTCGTAGATGTTATTACCTTTATCTGGTAAATGACAAGAAGGTTAGATTGAGAAAGAAGTTATTCTGTCAAATTCTGGAAATTCCAAACATACCACCATTCACTGCTCTTTGGTTTCCCAAGTGAATCATATGTTCAATGAGATGGGTCATCAACCCCCACTCACCAAGATAAGCGATTTTAAGAAGTCCAGTCTTCCGACAGGCTGAAACTTTCTTTTTGGAATATTTTTACGATGTTTGACTGGTTGTAATGTAGGTCTTGATAAAGAAGAATGGAAGTGTTGGATAAGGTGTCTATGTCCATAACTAATTTGGTATATACTTGACCCGACCCGGCATGGTCCATTTGGGTTGCACTTCACCCAAACAATTTATATGAATAATCTTATGAGAATAGTATGTTTATGATTTATTAATATATTATAAGTTACAATATATTAATATGAAGTCATGTTATTTAACTAGTTTTAGTCTTAAATTAATTATGAATTAATTTAGTGATTAAAAGGAAGACTAATTAAACATGGGCTATTGCATTTTATATAATGTGGGCTTAAACTCATTAGGAATGGGCTAAGCATGCATGGGGGTCCATGGATGATCCATGGAGCTTTTAACCCATGGATCCTTGGAAAGGAAAAGACATGGGTTATTAGGGTTTACCCTAATCCTCCACACTATATAAGGATGCACATATTGCCAGAAATGGAAACTAGTGGTGTGAGAACTAAGGGTGGCCGATTTCTACATAAGCATATTATTCTCTCAAGGTTTTTCCAAGTTTGTGGTGATTTGTGATTCCACTTGAGGCATTCACATTATTGGTGCTAGGCTCTCAAACTCCAAGCAATCAACCACCATCAAAGGTATGTATTTCTACTAGTAGTTTTATGATTCATAATCCTTATGCTATGCTAGTTAGGAAGAAACCTTGGAAATTATTATTTGCATGTATTTTAGAAGAAAACATAGATCCAAGGTTTATAGGGTTGCATGCACACCATAGGAGTGTTAGAATGCTCACAAACCCAATAGTGGTATCAGAGCCTAGGCTTGTTTTCTTGAATACTTGATGCAAATTGTTGAAAAATGTCGAAAAACTGCATTCTGCACAGCCGACTCGCCGAGTCCATTCATGGTACTCGCCGATTCCATGTGTATATTTAACCAACTCGCCGAGTCAGTTCATGCACTCGACGAGTTGGCAGGCCTGAGTGCAGATTTTCGAGTTTTTGTGTTGGAATTGGTCTAGAATCATTACCTTAAACTGTTTTGAACTTATAAAACCTGTTTTTGAAGTTGTAATGATTATGGTAAACCAATTTCAAGGCTATTATCAAAATTCCAAGTTTTATATGTGTTCATATGATTCTTGAAATTGTTGATATGGATATTCATGTTCTTATGAGTTTTGTTAGATCATAGGAATTATTTGCAAATTGTTTGTTAGTTAATTCTTGATCTTAATGTGTTTTAATGAAATTCATAATTTGTCCTCAAGTTATGGAATTCCAAAAGTTTTTTCTTTTAAATGTTTTTTTAAGAAGTCATATGTTACACTTTTGAAGAGTTTTTCTAATAAATGCTTTTATGGACTCCATAACTTGTCCTCAAGTTATGGATTTCCAAGAGACTCTTCATTAAAAGTTTTAAACACTTAATTAAAACTCGTAAGTTATGAATATCCAAAAGTTTTATTGAATTGTTCAAAACTTGCCCTCAAGTTTTGGAATTTGTAAAGTCTCACACAAACTTTAATTCCATACCCTAGAAGTTTTAAAAGTTAAAATTCTACCCTTATACTATTATAAGATTAATGGTTAATAATTATATATATGTATAAGATTAAGTCGTTTTACCGTTAGTAGGCCTCATTCACGAAGTCGGTCTATAAGAGGGGTATATGGTTGTTGCCTATAAAATGGCAACTTAATGGGTGTCCGGTCTCACCCACAGCTTCCTTGATCGGTGGAGGGTCGTTAGCCGAACGGGTAGGACAATTACTTTAAATTCTCATTAAAAGTATAATGATTATTATAAAGTAACTAAATATTTTTAATTCCCAATCTTAGTTACTTTAGGAAAAATGTGAAATTGGTGCTAGTCCATGGAATTCACACTTTGTACCTTACCAAGTCGTTGGTGGAGCGTGTGTGGTTAACCGACACACTAACTTGGACTAGTAAGGGTCACGAAGGGTGACTTAATGTTTGTCATAGATCAATGGAGCATGTGTGGTTAACCGGCACATTGATTAGGTGATAATATTAAGGGTACCAAGTGAATTAGTATGGTTATTCACACCTTGTTTTGTGATCCTCGGCATCCCAGTCACAAAATTTGAGAGGGCACACTCGAGATTGAAACACGCCATTGAAAAGATCCATGAATCTCAAAAGATGTAGGAGTTTCAAATCCAATTAAAACCTAATAAATTACTTCGTTTTTCATGGTGGAAATTGGTGAATCGTCATTTGCCTACCTTCAAATATTTTTGATTGTGTTGGGTCCTAGCCTTAATATTTCATATTGGGTGTTATATTAAGGATTTTGAATCAACTAACTTGATTATCTCCCATTATAGATGTCTGGTTCAGACAACTATGATCTTCCCGAATCTCTTGGAACAAGCTTTCCTCTTAAAGATGATGTCCCTCAACATCATGCTTCTGTTCCTCCACCTCCTCTATTTATTCTCCCTAACCCACAAGTTTAAGGCCACTCAAGCCCTATTGGCAAGCATAGTCTATGTGTGCTCACATCTTGGAGATAAAGTCACATATTGACAAGCCGGGAGAGTTGGGTGTCAAAGTCTTGTGAAAGTTGGATGTTCAATCACTTTCTTGGTAACATAGTGAGTCCCTTTGGGACCACTATGAGAAAGACTATGACATGACCCTTAGTGATCTTATCTATTTGCTTGGTGCTGTGGAATCAGCAATGGTTTGGAACACTAGTAAAGCAAATTTTGTTAGAAGATCAACTTCCCAAACCTTAAATGGACATTGATAATGGTAGCATTGGATATCTAGAAAAGGATTTCTCTTCCCAATGGAAAGGGATCGGCCATAGTCAACTTGGTTTACCAAATGGTAAAGAGAAAGGCTAAATCTGAGATAGTCTCATGTGCCATTACCAAAGGGTCCATATGTTTTATTGCCAAAGGGAGGGACACTGATTGCAAAGCTGCCATATTTACCTGAAAGATCATAAGATTGATCAATTCAAGCAATTTAACTCTACTTTAGTTATAGTCCACTGTCTAACTCTATTAAGTTTGGAGATTCTTATTACATAATGTGAATGGGTCACATGTTGATGTTTCTAAGAATCAAAGAAAGGATAGGAAGCTTAAAGGAAGTATATGCTGATTCTGATTGCAAAGATGGGTTTCGATTGCATGGTTCGGTGATCAGAATTTTAAGCTGTTGCTTGAGAGTTATGATATATTACTTAGGAATAGATAACAACAAGGTTTTCATATGGATTGTAAGGATAAGTTTTTCCGCAAAGTTTTTAAAATAAAAATAAAATAAAAAAGGGGGTTTTAATTTTATTTATTTTAAAAATATCCTTACAATGGCATTTGTGAAAAATTGTTGCTTTATGTTTCCAGTAATAGCAATATTGGAAAGTGGATTTGCTTCTTTCATTTGTGGTAGTGTTTGAATTTACCAAATGAGGAAAGGTTCTCATCACCCTAGTTTCAATTGGACCGAAACTTGGAATCATACAAGCTGTATCGTATGATGGATGAGAGTTTTCATCTTTGGAAAATTAAGACTAATTCCTTATGTGAACAAGGATAGGACTAAAGGGATCGAGTACACATGCTTGTGCATTGGTCAAGTCCACCACAAAGATTGATAAGACTATTCGTCATGATTTGCTAAAGCTTAGTAAATTTGGTTATACTTACAAGTTTAAGTATAATTCTGAAGCATTGAAAAGTTTTCAATGTGTGACAGAACGAATGGGAAAGAATCAAATTAGGCAGAAAGATAAAAGTTTCTCGAATCTGAAAAGATAGGAGAGTACCTTAGTATCATGTTTTATGATCATCTTAATGATTAAGATACCATATCACAAATTCATACTCTAAGGACATCTTAGTGCATTGTTATGACTAAGAAGATGGGTCATGAATTGTTGGAATGGTTAAAATCAAGAAGATGAATCATACTTCGTTCCAAAACAACTCTTAGAGTCATACTCCAAGATTGTAACATTGAGTGACCTAAAGTATGTTTTAAAACACTTATCAAATGTAGTGTATAATGTTTTGTACTCCTGTACATTTGAAATTGGTAAGTTGTGATGTCTTGGATAAGACAAAGACCGACTAAGACCAATTGTGTGAAGTGTTTATCTTGATAAGAATCTGCAGTAACTCTTGAATATTTGTTTGGTTATCAAGGAATGGTTCTTGACAAAGAGAAACTTATATA
Source organism: Lactuca saligna (assembly GCF_052625555.1). Classification (NCBI taxonomy): domain Eukaryota; kingdom Viridiplantae; phylum Streptophyta; class Magnoliopsida; order Asterales; family Asteraceae; genus Lactuca; species Lactuca saligna. Next base: position 171,229,490 of record NC_136417.1, on the reverse strand, counting down.
TGAAAAGGACAGTGGGAGTTTTAAAGGTCTTGAAAGTTTCAAGAACTCATCAAGAATAAAAACTTATAGTTTATCACTAGCACACGACTTAAGGTTTGCAACCTATCAAGTTGACATAATTCTTGTGCCAATTCAGTTGACTATGCATATGAGTTTTGTTAGTTCTAAATTGTGAGTATAACAGCTTGGAAGCATTGGTGGGCCTTGTGCTACCAGGTGACAAGAAATTAAGATTTAACAAGTTCAATCCATATGAGTTTGAATTTGTCACTAACCTTGTCTTGTGATTATGGTTTTGACAAATTCACATGGATAGGAACTCATACACCATAAAATCTAAGTGTCATAAGGTTTCTCTCCGATTCATGAGAATGATGGTGAGGAAACGCTTTCACTAAGTAGATTTTAAGTAGATAACAATTGTGATATTTGCATTTTCAAAGTCGTTAGTGGAGCGTGTGTGGTTAACTGACACACTAACATGGACTTGTGAGAAATGGCAAAGGTCTAAACAATTAAGACTATGATTACGACATCCTTTTTCATAGTTCTTGAAATTGTTTAGACACACATGTGAGCTATCTACGGAAGGGTGTATGAATCTAAATTTTAGAAGTCCAACCGATTTCTGAATACATGTCAAAGCTAGTGGGATCATAAGTGTTATGCTAATAATCATCATGTTAGTGGGAGCATGATAATTGTGATTACTATTATTGCAAGCTAGCAATGTTAATTATAGAAAAAAAAAAGTTTCAATTCGTGAAATTGCAGGGGTTGAAAAAGTCGTTTTTCTATAATTAAGGGAGAGGAAATTATACTTCATTTCAATTCTAGAAGCTTAGATTAAGATTTTAATCAATTCTAGAAGTTTAGATTGAGATTTTAATCATCTTTAGTCAAGGACATATATATGAATTTTATGTCTGAATGGTTCGACTTAAGGAAATTCATATATATATTGCGTTCTCAAAATTCAATTATGACTACGGCATCCCTCTTCATAGTTAAATTTTGAAAACATGGCAAATAAAAAAATATTGTAGCAAGAGACTGGTCTAGTATCATGTCTTTATGTGAGACATCATGAATCGTGTCCCATATGCTTTGATATAGGATCGATTTCATGTGCTATAATATTCATCCTTTCTAAATTTTCCAAATGCTCATGGAATTTAGAATGGAAAAGTCTAGAACTGGATATGACTAAAGTGATTAAGCAATTGTTGAGGACAATTTTAGGTTTTCCAAAGATTGGTTGCTCAGGGACATTTGGAAGTGTAGTGTTAATTTTGGCAGGACCATATTGACATTTTCTAAAAAGAGGCAACTCTTGTTCAGAAGTGATAGTCAAAATGGGACTATGGAAATGTCTCCATAGGTGGAAGTTATTCATTCTGTGTAAGATTAGAAAACCTTAATTCAAGAAGGATGTTCAAAGCAATGTACTTTGAATATGAGACTTCGTTTCCATAGAGCTGATCTTCTTTGGAATACTCTGTAATGACTGATGACAAGGTTTTGGTGACCTTGTGCATAATCATTATGAGAGGATCAGTGCATATAAGTTTAAAATCTAATAGATTTTTGGTAAATGGTAGGAATTAGAAATTCTTACATTTACAATAAGGATTTGAGATTGTGAAATGGACATCATTGGGTTCATGTTCAATTGATCTATTTCACAAAGTAAAGATCATAGACAAACATATTGTGCATACTTGAAGTATGGCATAAATATTGTTTAGAAAAACAAAGTGTACATGCTAGGAGCATGGGATAACTATTGTTTTATTCAAGTATTAAGTTGATTATTTGAAACATTATACAATGAATAATGTGTAATCAATATGGTGATAAATAAAAGGTGGATTTATTTATATTCAAAAGGGTTCTGAGACCATATTGGATTCGATTATTATTGTGTTTCACTTTGCATGTTTTTGACATCCCTAATAGCTAGGTTATTCTTTTGAATGACTAAGTTATTTAAACACTCCACAGTCGTTCATATGTTGGAAGTACGTATGAATTAAGACTGTCATGAATCGAGGTTGTAGATGGCTAAATGGGTTTAGACATAGCAATGGTTGCTACAACATTCATGAGTGCTCATAAGTTATGAGTATTTGAATGAACCCACGCTCACTTGTATCACTTCATGGAATTTATCTCGAGTGATCGTGAGACGGTAATATCATATAAGTCTTCAAACCTAGAGATATGAGTTGTTACCTATGAGTTGGTTGTGCATTGATTGCACGTAAACGCATCAGTAACTTTATGGTATAAAACGTGCCTTTGTGTACAATTGAACAAGTAGTAGAACAAGCATATGAGTCGAAGTTTATCTATTCCTTCTAGAAATAGAAGCGATATCTGGGCCCCTCGATGATTTTGTGCTGACCTATGTATCGGGCCCGGTCAGAACCTAATTGATGTGTTCAATTTAGTTCTTTGTCAAACAAATCGGAAATCGGGAAACAAACTGCTGGACAATAAGTACGACGTTGTTCCGTGTATTTGTCCAGCTGATATCATGAGAACAGAGGATTATATGATCACTTATCTAAAATGGCGCTTCATAGTTCAACAGAGTTTTCGAGAGCTATGATTGCTGGTTGGTTCCTGAAGTAATATACGCAAATATAGTTATTAGACTTATGCAAGTGGGAGACTGTTGGATAAGGTGTCTAAGTCTATAACTTATTTGGTATATACTTGACCCGACCCGGCATGGTCCATTTGGGTTGCAGTTCACCCAAACAATTTATATGAATAATTTTATGAGAATAGTATGTTTATGATTTATTAATATATTATAAGTTATAATATATTAATATGAAGTCATGTTATTTAATTAGTTTTAGTCTTAAATTAATTATGAATTAGTTTAGTGATTAAAAGGAAGACTAATTAAACATGGGCTATTGCATTTTGTATAATGTGGGCTTAAACTCATTAGGAATGGGCTAAGCATGCATGGGGGTCCATGGATGATCCATGGAGCTTTTAACCCATGGATCTTTGGAAAGGAAAAGACATGGGTTATTAGGGTTTACCCTAATCCTCCACACTATATAAGGATGCACATATTGCAAGAAATGGCAACTAGTGGTGTGAGAACTAAGGGTGGCCGATTTCTACATAAGCATATTATTCTCTCAAGGTTTTTCCAAGTTTGTGGTGATTTGTGATTCCACTTGAGGCATTCACATTATTGGTGCTAGGCTCTCAAACTCCAAGCAATCAATCACCATCAAAGGTATGTATTTCTACTAGTAGTTTTATGATTCATAATCCTTATGCTATGCTAGTTAGGAAGAAACCCTAGAAATTATTATTTGCATGTATTTTAGAAGAAAACATAGATCTAAGGTTTATAGGGTTGCATGCACACCATAGGAGTGTTAGAAATGCTCAAAAACCCAACAGGAAGTTTATACCATGGTTGCAGGAGTTTATTATGATATTCCAGTCGATTACTCAACACAATTATTGAAGGAGTTTTAGAAGAGTGTCGAAAGCACTAATGTAGTGCAAGGAATTTCATGTGCACGATATTGGAGTCTTATTTTGAGGTTTTTATATGATAAAGAAGGGATTCAAGTGTCAGATGAAGAGGAAACTGCTGAGTTTTTGAAATATCATTTTCTGAAGGAAGTTTCAGATGATGCTGCAATTTTCTCACATATTGCACGAATTCGTTATGCCATGTTGAAAAGAGTTGATCCGAAAAATGTTGTGCTTATTGAAAAAATGAGAACTATTGATCCCGAAATTGAAACCGGGAAGTTGTTAACAAAAGAATATGCAGGTCTTTCGAAAAAATCCAGGACAATAAAGAAGCCTGTGATCATAACTCCTGAGCCAACTTATTAAGAAACAAAGAAATCAAAGTCTCCCAAGAACACCACCAAGCAAGATGAGCAAGTTTCGAAAGTGGTGGTAAAGCCAGTTGAATCTGTTGTTTTAGAACCAACTTCAGTTACAATTCCTTTCAAGACTGGAGTTTTTCGCAAACTGAAGCTGAAGTATGGCGGTTCTCCATCTTCGAGTGTGGTTCGCAAACCTCACGTTACTCATCAAGGGGTTATTATGTGAGAAGTCCCAACTCCAGTTTCTCCTTTATCAAAGAAACGAAGAGCTGAAGATATGGCAAAGAGGATTTCGAAGAAAAAGAAGAAGACAAAGAAGAGGCAGCTTGTTATTCCAACGTAATCATCTGAAGAAGAAGATGTGCCTGAAATATCCGATCCAATTCCTATTATTGAGCCTACATCTCCTGAGAAGAATGTTGTCGTACCACCTGAAGTTCCGTCTGCCAAATTACTTCATGAGGAGGTATGAACTTCAGAAATCACTACAAACATATCTTATACGGATGTAAATGTCACCATGGGTGAAGGAGATATATCTAAGGAATCTACACAAGCTCCACAAGGTACTCCAATTGTTATTTCTGTCGAACCTATTACCAATACTTTTGTCTCTTTACCTCCATATATAATCCCTACCACTTCCACCACTGAATCACCCACATTTGAAAACATCGTCAATCAACCCTTTACATCAATTTTTTCATCACAATCCACTGATCCATCAAAAAAATTGGAGGAGTTTGAAAATGAAGAAGGTGGCTTTGGAGGCACTTTCGAACATATGGTATTTGATGATGAAGAAGAAGATTTCCCTGACCATATGCTGATGTCTATGAAACAATTCAAAATTCTGAATAAAAAGTTGAATTCCATTATTCAGTCTCAAGCAGATATGGGGGGAGGAAGTTCAGTTTCAAGTTTTGAAATTAATAGACTAATGAAGGCTTTTGAAGCAATAATGGTGAGCAAAGTTTCCGGTATGATTAAAGACACTGCCTCCAGAATATTAGAGAAGGTTGACCAATCTGATCACACCACTGAGTTAAGGATAAATTCTTTCAATTCAAAGTATGTGGGAGCTGTCAAAGAGTTAACCAATGTTCAAAATGAAAGACATACATTGTTTGTTATGGATGTGAAGAAAGTGAGAGAAGACGTCAACTTTAAGCTTCAATAGCTTCGGGATGATATGATTAAAGAAGTTGCTACTATTCAGCATGATTATGCAACTCTACATAAAAAATTTGATATCATTTGTGATGTTGTCACGACATATGTTAAGTTGTATAAAAGCTTGAGTCCTCAAATTACTCAACGTTCTACAACTAACAATCAACAGTTTGGGGAGGTTATTTCGATGCTCAAGGATTTAAAAGAGTCATTACTCGAGCCTGCTACATCTTCGATAATTATTATAGAGTTCCTTTCTAAAAGTTTTTCACAATTCGAAGCAATTCTTCATAAGCAATTGGCTCCGTTATGTACAAATTCAAATCTGCTGTAAACCGGTGCCCCATTTGTTCGAACAGGGGTGCAAGGGGGAGAGAAGACAGTTGGAGAAGCTTCTCATGCGAATGATGTTGGTGAAGCTTTGCATGGAGAGGTTAAAGTTGTTGGAAATTTTTTTCCTTCAAAGCTTCCATCATCTAAGCCAACAATTTCGAGTGTTGGGCCAGTTACCTTAATAATTGTGACATCAATGCCAATCATGAAGCCAATTTCGAAGGGAGTTGTAATTGTTTCATCTACTGATCAAGGCGATGCTTCGAAAGAAAGAGATGTTATAGAAAAATCAACAGACAAAGGCAAGCTGATTGTTGTTGAAAAATCAAAGCAAGAGAAGAAAGTAAAGGCCGAAGCCGAGATTGAAAAGTTAAGAGTAGTTCAAAGCATAATGAGGCAAAGGGCGAGTGATCCTCCTGGTTTGTACAAAGGAGATCCTACCAAACATTACAACTACGAGACGATTAAAGCGAAGGTGGCATTCAATCACATGTATGCATTCAAAAAGAAACCAAAATTGAGTTATGTGGTTTCTAATGCAAACATGTGTCATCTTGACTTCCCAATTAATGAGATGATGTTCCTGATGCCTCAGTTCAAAATTTTGGATAAATTTAAGAGTGAAGACGACTACAACTACATGAAGCCTCATTTTCATGCGGTTCTTACTAAAGCTCCAGAAGAAATTTGGTCATCGATCAAAATCAAGAAAGTGATTAGCATCAAAATGGACATTTTATTCATAGATATGATGCAGAATGTGAGATTTTTTGTTGCAAGGGCGAAGGGTCAGAATTGTGATTTCACAGTTGCAGATTTTCCTCTCATGAACTTGTATGACCTTATACAAGTTGCTTTTCCCTTAAAACACAAGAATTCTTCATACTTTCGAGTAACTGATTCTAAAGTTTTTCGACTGGGAGTTGCGCACATCAAAATCTTCTTGGAGAATTATTATGAGTGTTTTGCACTTACAGATGTGTAGCTAGCTACTGTGAAGGGGTTAGAAATTAAAGTACCCATGGAACCGACTAAGTCTCAACAAGAGTTGAAGAAATATGTTGATTGGGAAATTTGTTTAAAACCATTCGATATGGTTGCTGGAAAAGGTAAAGCTGGAAAAACCAAGAGATTTTTGTCCCAAGCCTGTGAAATTGAAAGATATACAATGTCCCAATATACATACTTCATTGTTCGTATGAATAATTGTAAGAAAAATAATGTAGGGGATAAGAAGGAGCTTCAGAAGATTATATCTTGGTATAGGGAAGCTCGAATGGTAATGATGTATGTCATCCAGATTCTTACAACCTGAGAAGTCGACTTCATTCCAAAGGGGGAGATTGTAAGGGTCGAAGATATTTTGTAATGAGTCAAAGACTATACCCATCATGTACTTTGTAAGTGTATTTACTAAGGCATTTAAATGTTTGAAGCTTAAATGTCAATGTGTTAGTATTTTTTCTATACTTTCATGTTTCCTATAAATAGGGACTTTACTTAGATTTAGATAACAGTCTTTACAGAAACTTATCTTTTTACTTTCTATAAAAGTTTAGAAGTATAATAGAGCTGGAACAAGATCATATTTACATCTCATGTTCTTTCATATTATTTTTTACTCTGACTTGATTCTCTTTACTCGATTAACACTTCATCAAGTTTCACCAAGAGCTCCATAATAACCATCAATAAAGACTATCAAATGTTCGAAACCAATGATGAAATCTTCTTTGTTAACTGTTTGATGTTTCAAATAATCTACTGACTTTAAGATATTCGCTGCAATCAAAAAATCATAAAGATTCATTAGAGGAAAGTCAACAACTGAGAAGTCAAACACCACATTATTTTCCCTGACAGTGAAAAATCGATAATTCTGTAACATACCCTCGAATAACACATCTTTGGATACATTAATGACTTGAACTATCTTGACTGATGACCATACAACATCTTCGTTCTTCCCCAAAACTGCATAAAAGCGATATTTCAATCCTCGAAACTCTTCTTTATCTTTAAAATTGTTAGCCATCACAAATTGCTCATCACGAAACATCATCAGATTGATTGGAAAATCTAACTGATTAATGTATGTGTTCTCTATATCATAACTCTTTTTAGGAGTCTTGTTAAATGAATGCTTCTCACCAGACAAAACTGTGGATTTGATGTATTCATAGTTAAAGTATTTAGCAGGATCACCCTTGTTCAACCTAGGAGGATCGTTTTTCCTTGTTCGAAGAATGCTTTGAATTTGTCTTTGTTTTTCCATCTCTTGTTCTACAACAACTTTCTTTTCTTTAGTAGTGGGTTCATACAATATACCCTTTCCCTTACTTTGCAACTGCTCTGTGGTAGGAGGTTTCGAACTTGACCCTCCAGCAGCAGACTCACCAATAACAATTCCTTTCAAGAAAGGCTTTGTTGTTGTGGTAGTAGAGGTTGAGATTGTAGAGACAGTTACTAACGAGGTAGGAATTTGAGTTGAAGAAACATTACCTACAACCTTCACATCTTAATCGTTTTTGTTTGAAGAGCTTCCTCTAGTTCCAAATCGAGATCCCCTACCAACACCAATCCTCTCTCCCCTTGCACCACTGTGAAAATAGGCGGGGCTTCTGTTGGCATGATATTCAGTAATTTCGATAAAGGATCTAATTCCATTTGAATTGTGGATTCAAGAAACAAAATCTTCTCAAACAGAAGTTTAGGAGTGATTAACGAAGATGATACCAAATTTGTCTTCAACACAAAACCTTTCAATTCAACCAATAGCTGATTAATTTTTGAGAAACTTTGAACATCATCAATATCCATCTGCTCGACCTTGGGATTAAGAGCTTCATGTAACTTGACAAATTTTTTCACCACATCTGCAATAATAACAACCTTCTGATGAAGGGATGAATAATCTTGTTGCAACACTACAATCTCTCGCCCCATATCCTCCCTGAGTTCTTGAAGTTTGAAATTAACATCTTCACAAACTTTCTTAACATCTTGAATGAACAAGACATGCCTCTCCTTCGCAACAACCTTTAAACCTAACAAATTTGAATTAAAAGTAGACGATTGTGCTTTCACCCTTGTCTCATTATTATGACCCACATCACTAATAGCTTCATGAAGTCGACTTTCTTGACGTTTCAACAACAAATAAACTTCGATACTTGATACATAATGTTTATTTCCTCCATTAGCTTGAATTTGCAAAAGGAATTAAGCTTTCTGTTGAGAATTTCAAACTGCTTCCCAACAAGTAACATGTTTTCTGGAATATTTTCCTCTTCCGGGTTAAACTCGATGTCAGCAAACGTACCATCGAAGTCATTGTCTTCATCATTCTGTTCGTCTTCTTCTTCATGGGTGATGGGTGGATGAGTGGATTGAGAGGAAAATAACGAAGAAATGGGTTGGTTAAGAATGTTGTAATAGGTAGGTGAGTGGGTAACAGTAGGATTTGTGGAAACAAACGATGGTAACGAATTGGTTGTATTAATGGTTGAAGTTTCAAAAGCAGATGAGACAATAAGACCAGGATTACCTTGATCTCTGGAAGTTTCATCAGTCACTTTGGGAGGCGTGACAACTGTTTGCTCTAGAGTTGAAACTTTTGTTGAATAACCAAGACTGGTGGTTGTGTCCACATTAGATGTCTCCACATTGCCACCAGAATGCTTTGTAGGTGATGGAATAGAAGTCTCCATAAGTGGTGATTCTGGCACAACTAAATCATGTTGTGAATCTTCGAGAATATGCTTCCTTCTCTTCCTCGAAATTTTCTTGGCAATATCTTTGGCAACCATTTTCTTTGAAGCATGTGAAACAGGAACAAGAACTTACCGAATCATAACACCTTCACTAGTAACATAATGCTTCATCGTAAATTTCAGAGAAAAAGTATATGACCTTTCCAGTGAATTAGAAGGCCGATGTACCAATTTCTTCAATCTCCTTAATACCCCAGGCTTTGAAGGTATAACTTCAGCTCTAGTTGAGAAACATCAGTTATTAGAAGCTTCAAAACATGTTTCTGGACAACAATCGGAGCTGGCTCACTTTGCTTTATCTTTTTAGGTTTAACCACCTTTGTAGCTTTTGGTGATGATGACTTCAAATGACTTTCAACATCAGTTTTCTTTGACCCCTGTTTCTTCTTCGGTGGACCAACAGAAGGAAGTAACAAAAATCTAGTAATGATATCTGGATCGATAGATTGCAAGTATTTCACCGACATTGGATTAGCAGAATCAACCTTTCATAGCATCACATCAGGGATGCGAGCATTAGGAAACACTTCGTCATCATCTTTTATTGTTTTTGGGAATGGAAACAACAAAAATTCAGCAGTTTCTTCATTCTCAGGAACTGCAATCCCCTCTTTTTCATAGGCAAATCATAAAATAATGCTCCATTATTGAGCACAAGAGATACCATCGACAAAATTAGAGTTTCCAACACTTTTAACAAACTCTTTCCACAACTGAGTTGCATAATACACCTAGAGATCATAATATAACCCTTACGACCATCGAATAGACCTCGAAGATAAATCACCCTTTTTCTAATCGTACAATTCTTCCAGATAGACATCGAAGATAAATCCCAAAGAAAAAATTCCATAAACATGGCAGACTGGATTTCTTGAAGTCACTAATCTTTGTGAGAGGAGGTTGATAACCCATCTCATTAAACATGTGAATCACTTGTTTAGTGGTGACTTTGTAAAATGGTTCAGTGTTTGGGATACTAAGAATTTGAGAAAAAATCTTTTTTGAAAGGTGAAATTTATTGTCGTTCATCAAAGAGAGAGTTACCATGTTTAGTGTCTTGATGTAAGTTGCAGTAGACGTGGCAAGAGATAACCATGAAACTGGCACAACAAAAGTATCAAACATTACCCTGGATTATATAGAATTTTGAAGAGAAATGATAAGCATCTTCAATTCATCAGGATACACAGAAATATCCGCTTGAACTTGGACATTTTTACTATGGATCTTCATTAATTGCTTCTAAGTGATATCATCAGTGGTTTGATATGGATCAATGATGGTGTTCGGAGTAGCCATTGTTAGCGTTTGAAGAAGATATGAAGAAGACAAAGATTTCTTTTCAATTGAGGACTTTCAGAATGTGTAACCTTGGAATGTACCCCAAAAAGATCATTAATTTAAATTGAATCGGTTTCATCAGTAATCGGAACTGATGTGTCACCTTGAAACCTAGAATGGAACAGAAAACGTCACATCCCACAGTCTGTTAACATGCTCCAAGAGAATGAGAACTGTCAGAAACCTTCGCAATGGAGGTTGGGCTCTTTCACTTTTGGGTTGAAAAGCAAAGTCATATGCCATACTTTCGAAATCATCAGCCTGAGCTGGTGTTACTCAGAGCTTCAAGGATTTCGTGAGTACAATGTGTATCAAGTGAAAAGATAAGAAACAAATTAATAAAATTTGAATCTGGTGATGTCAAAATAATTTTGACACAAAGGCAGTAGGATCCCTGGCAAAGATCACTTCATTTAATCTCAAGAGAGATGTTAATCTGCTTGTGTGGTTTCTCATGAATTACAATCGATTACTTGTAGAGAAGTATCGAAGGGCTTTTTTTACCAATGTTTTGAAGGTGGCTAAAAATTTTGTTACAGGACACATCTGAACATAAGAGTGACCAATTGTAAACGAAATGACTTGTTTGACCAGTGTAGTCGGAGATAAGTACGCTTTGAAAATTTTTTTGTAAGTAACGAAGGCTTAGAGAAAAACTTAAAAAGAAATAATATTCCAAAAAAAAATTATAACTGGATCTTATTGGGTAACAAATGCCATGGGTCTAGAACATTTGATCAAGACCACTCAAAAGAAAAGAATCTGATTTTGAGTATCGAAAATGGTACATAAACAAATGTTTCGTTAATGCTGGAACTAAGTTCCCCATCAATTCATTTTTAGGTTCGAAAAATTGGGTTTCACTTCCATCACGGTCTCATGATGTTAGATAAAAAACACAGATTTTTGATATGTCTAAATCCTAATTGGTTTATACTAGAAATCTCTTAGACATATGTCGTTGTGTGTGAGTGTGAAAGAATTTTAGGATGAAAAAGATTGGTGAAAAGTTTCAAATGTACCACTACCATTTTTATGGACCAAGCAGAAAACTCTAAACTCCTTTGAATAGAGTATGGTAGCTCATTGTCTAAGAATAATACAGCCTATTTGGGAAGAATCCTCATCATGAGAAATTCATTAACGCTTTGAAATCCTTGAATGTTGGAGGCTTGGGTCGACATGCTGCATCATGCTTCTAGGGACAACTTAAGTATTACGTAGTTTCGAATGTATACTTTCCCTAGAAAGCACCAGCAAGAATTAAGCTTCAAAGAAATCTTCATGAAAAACTTCACACTAAAAAGATAAAATATCAAAATATTGTTGGATTTTTGTATATTTGAAAAAGAACATAAATAACGAAAATCTTTTTGGTGTTTTTGATGTTTGAAAAAAAAAATCTTTTTCGAGTTTTTGATTTTATCAACGAAATTAAATATACACTATTAACAAAAAAAATAATAAAGGCAACAAAGATTTTTGTAAGCGTAGTGATCGCTAGTGTCGAAAGCGAAGCCTGTCGAAGCATTGACCATGAACAGTAACCTTTGACTCGACAACTGTACTCCATTTTCTCTTTTCGTACTTTCGAAACTTGTCCGGGTACTGAACATCATTTGATCATACCAAGACCCGCCAAAATTCTCATGAATGACTATTCATCTAATGGCTTTGTAAACATATCATCAAGCTGATCAGTGGTTTTTACAAAGTGAACTTCGATATTTCAATCCTCGATATGATCCTTTATAATGTGATAGCGAAGAGCAATGTGCTTTGGTTTCGAATGTTGCACAGGATTGTGATAAATGCATACGACACTTTGTAAATCACAATACAACGGAATTTTCTTCATGTTGATTGCATAATCACACAGTTGAATTTGAATTCGTATGATTTGCGAAGTGCAAGCTGCAACAACTACGTACTCTGCTTCTGCTATAGAAATCGAGACACATGTCTGTTTCTTCGATTGCTAGCTCATAAGCTTCCCATCCAAAAGTTGACATCCACCACCTATGCTGTTTTGATCTAATTGACAACCAACAAGGCTAGCATCTGAGAATGCTTGTATGAAAAACCCCGTTTTGGAAGGATATCAAAGTCCTAATTAAAATTTGCCCTTGAGATAGCATAGAATATTCTTCACCGCTACAAGATGAGGTTCTCTAGGATTTGATTAGTACCTAGCAGAATTGCAAAATGAGAACATGATATTAGGTCTAGTTTTCGTAAGGTAAAGTGAAGAACCTATCATGCTTCGATACAATGTGATATCAACTGCTGGTTATTCCAACGAAGGATTCAATCTTGTACCAACAGCCATCGGTACTCTCAATTTTGTATTGTTCGTCATACCAAACTTCTCAAGCTGTTTCTTTGTATACTTCTCTTGATTTATGAAAATTCCTTCTCCATTTTGACGAATGTTTAGACCTAGAAAGTTTTCTATCTTCCCCATCATGCTCATCTAAAACTGACTTTTCATCATATTTTCAAATTCAATAGACAATTGAGGGTCAATTGAACCAAAAATAATATCATCTACATAAATTTGAACAAGCATTAGTTGATTACCAACTTTCTTTCGAAAGAGAGTGGGATCAACAGATCCTTGTTTAAAAGTTGAAGATTTCAAGAAATTAGTTAATGTAGCATACCAGGCACGAGGAACTTGTTTAAGACCATAAACAGCTCTGTCTAATATATAACAATGATCTGGATATTGAGAATTGACAAAACCTGGTGGTTGTTCAACATAAACCGTTTTTTCTAAAACACCATTGAGAAATGCACACTTGACATCCATTTGAAAAACATCAAAGTCTTTATGTGTTGCATAGGCTAAAAAGATTCGAACAACCTCAAGTCTTGCGACAGGAGTAGATGTTTCCTCATAATCTATGCCTTCTTGTTGCGAATATCCTTTAACTACAAGCCTAAATTTATTTCTCACAACATTTCCTTCTTTATCCGTTTTATTTTTTAAAAATCCATTTTAGATCAATTATTGAAGTTTCTTTAGGTTTCGGAAGAAGTCGCCACACTTTGTTTCTTTCGAACTCAGCCAGTTCAGATTGCATAGCAAGAATCCCATTAGGATCATCCATAGCAATCTTTATAGTCTTATGTTCGATTTTTGAGATAAAAACATTGAACATGGAAAGTTCCTGATGAGTATTGAGTACCTCATTCTTGGCACGAATTTGAGCTCTCGTCAATACAGCAGCTTGTGGATCAGCAAGAATTTGTTCAGGTGTATGACTTCTTATCCATTTATCTATCGAAGGATATGTTGGATCAAAATCCAATGGTGCATCTTCAAATTCATTATCAGTCTCTAATACATCTCTTACAGTGGAAATGTTATCAACAACATCATGAAAAACATCATTTACAGTGTTTGGTAAAGACCCATTATGCTCCCCCTCAACAATTTGATCATGTAAATGATGCTCCCCTCAACAGTATCATTCATTCTCAAGTGCTCCCACTCCACTCGAGAATTGGACAGATGTGGTTCACTTTCGACATGTATGGGAGAATTTGTTGTTGAGTTTATATCTGCAATTTGTTGTATGAGAATCAAATCATCAATGTGTTTATCAGCTTTAGGCATTCGATTATCCTCGGCATGTATTTCAGCATCAATAGCCCTATCAGGAGTACCAAAAATTAAATCATAATCAAAATCTAACGAAGTAACACTTTAAGATTAATTCTTTGATCCATTAATGAATGGTTTTTGTTCAAAACGTTTTTCAATTATTTTGACATAATAATCATCAAAAGTAAGATTGAATGTCTCTTCGATTTTCCTTGTTCATTTGTTGAGCACTCTGTATGCCACAAAATTATGAGAATATCCCAAGAATATTCCTTCATCAACTTTGGACTGGAATTTTGAAAGATTATCCTTAAGATTCATAATGAAGCACCTGCAACCAAAAACATGGAAAAATTTAACATTGGGTTTCCTGTTGTTAATGATTTTATAAGGGGTGATATTGATCTTCTATGAATAAAAAACCAATTTTGAGTGAAACAAGTAGTAGACACAGCTTCAGCCCAGAGATATTGTGGAAGATTCGCATATGTCAACATCGTTCTAGTAGCTTCGCAAAGTGAATGATTCCTCCTTTCAACAACAACGTTCTGTTGAGATTGATGAATCAATGAATCAAGTATGAAATGAGTCAGAGTAGATATGAAAGAAAGAATGAGTAATTGAACACAAGATGTAAATAAGATTTTTCTTTAGCACTATTACTCTTTGAGTGTTTACAGAGAAAAATAGACAAGGCTATTCCAGTTGTCTAACTCTAGTAAATGATCCTATTTATAGGATACATAAAGCATACAAAAAATATACTAAGGCATTAACATTTAAGCTTCAAATATAAGAGCCCTAGTAAAATAGATTACAATTCATACGAAGAGTACAAAGTATGCTTCGAATAATTACAACAAAACTACCCTTACAATCTCCTCCTTTGTAATCATAGTTGAAGACTTCAATTCGTAAGCAGTTGAATGGAATACAACATCACTCTTCATATCTCAGTGTACCATGAGATAATCTTCTTAATTTCCTTTTTATCTCCTTCATTATTCTTCTTACAATGATTCATACGAACAATTAAGTTTGTATATTGAGAAGTTGAGTACCTTTCCACCTCACTAGCCTGAAATAAAAATCATTTTGATTTTCCATACTTGTGCTTCCCTGAGAAGATTAAACCAAAAGGCTTCAAGCAAATTTCACCATCAGCATACTTCTTTAAATCTGCTTGAGTCTTCGAAGGAGCCATAGGAGCTGTAATTTCCAATTCTTTAGTTGTAGCCAACTACACATCTATTAATGCTAAGCATTTATAATAATTTTCAATAAAGATCTTGATGTGAGTAAGTCCAACCTTGTACTCTTCTGGATCAGTATTCTGAAGATATGAGAAAGATCTTTCCTTCAGTTGTAATGCAACTTGTATAAGGTCATACAAGTTCATTAAAGGAATATCAACAAATGTAAAATCACAAACATTCCCGTTTGCCCTGGCCACCACATTCCTCATATTTTGGATTGTGTTTTCAAAAACAACATCCTTCTTTATGCGGATTACTTTCTTTATTTTTACCAATGACCACACTTCTTCAGTTGGTTTCGCAAGGACTGCATGAAACCTGATTTTCATATGAGTTTCTTCATCCTTCTTTTTGAATTTTCTTTCGGTTTTGAACTGGGGCATGATGAACATCATCTCCTTGATTGGAAAGTCCAATTGGCTTGCATCAATATTGATGACAATGTAGCTTTGTTTTGGCTTCTGTTCGAATGAATACATATGATTAAATGCAACCTTGGCTTCAATTGTTTCATAGTTGTAATGCTTTGATGGATCACCTTTGTTCATGCCTGGAGGATCCCTTGCTCTTTGAGTCATTATATTATGTACTAATCTAATTCTCTCCAGTTCAACCTCAGCCTCAACCTCTTTTTCTTCCTTTGACTTTTCTATCAAAATAGATTTTCCTCTTGCCTTTGATGCTCCAGAGGTTCAACAATCTTCGAATCAATCGTAATTGGATGACTTTGCTTATGTTGTTTTCCAACTTCACAAGCTGCACATAAAGAACCATTATCAAATTTAAGTACATGTAAACCTCATACCAAATCTTGCGCAACAAGTTTGTTGATATTTCGAAAGTTGAGATGTGAAAGTCTTCGATACCAAAGCTAGCTAATATCTGATGTAGCTTTTGAAAGTAGACATACAACAGGTTTACCCACAATTGGATTGATGTCCAATGTAAACATGTCACCTTTCCTTTTGGATTTAAGCAATACTTCTTTTGTGTTGACATTCGAAATAATGTTTCCTTCTTCATTAAAAGGTACTTGATTTCCAGTGCCTACCACAAGTTGTGATACACTTATCAAGTTGTGTTGAAGACCTTCTACATAAGCAACCCGATTCACTATGAATTGACCATTCGTTAATTCCCATATCCTTTTACTTGACCGTTTGATTGTTTCCAAATTTAACCACTCTAGCATTCATCAAGCTTCAAAAATCTCTTAAGTTCTCCTTCTTCCCAGTCATGTGACGAGAGCAACCACTATCAATGTACCATTTATTATCATATTGCTCGTCACATAGTACCTGCAATTATTGAAAAATTTTAGGTACCCAAGGCTTTTTGGGTCCTTGGTTATTAACTTGAAACAAAGAATGAATTTTAGAACTCAAAGCCCAAGTTCGAACTTGTGTCTTCATCCTATCAATTAAATCAACATCATTATCTAAAGATATTGAAATGTAATTTTTTGATAGTTTTGGATTTTCACTAGATTGCACCTCAGGCTTCTCATTTTTTGTTACTTTGTTGATTGGTTTCCAGCTTTGAATTGGAGTATTCTAATCATGAGAAGATAAACTACCAGTTGTGGACTCATTCAAATACTTTTCATAGGCTGTTTTGATCTAACCTTGAGAAAACTTTCTAGACTGAAACCTTTCTCCTTGTCCCTCAAGCCAATGATTAACTGAATGAACTTCTGATTTTCCTTTTGTGCTTGAAACCTTTGTTGGGATTGTAATTGGAGGATTTGGAAAACTTAACTTTGTGGTGTAAATTTTATGGATGATTTGAAAGCTTCGTGTGAAATTGGTTGACTATTCGTTGATTTTTGAACATTGTTAAGTTTTCGATCATTCACAATCTTTTGTGATGTCTCATACTTTCGAATGTTATCCGATTTTCGAACAGATGCAACTTTTTTATTAATTGGAAAGGTGTCTATTACATACATTGGTTGATGAAAAGATGTGTTTCGTGGTTTATCTATGAATAATGGATTTTAAAAACTCTTAGATTTTAAAATATATGTTGAGTTGGATTTTGAAACACTGTTTTTCTCATGTGAAACTTTGGATTTCGTTAAAGAAACTTTTTCCTTCAACACAACTTGCTAAAAAATTACCTTTCATGCTTTTCTCTTTGAAACTTTATGATCTTTTGAAAACTTATTAACAAGCACTTTTAATTCATTTGAATTAAGTTTCACAACTGGAGTTGAATTAACAACATCTTTTGTAACAACTTCATTTTTTCTTTTTAGATTTAACAACACATTTTTTTTGGTTTCTGTTGTTGAAAAACATATGAATTTTTAGTGAGGTTGTTTTCAATGATGTTCTGGTTCGCAAAGAACCTTTGTCTGTTGAACGCTTATTGTCCTCCTCGACCAATTTGTTGAATTCTGGCTTTATTTTCTCTATATTTCTAGTGCTGACAAAGACTTGATTTGGAAACACAACATTATCTGTACATGTAAAATTTGGATATACAACTTTGTTAGTTTCTAGAAAATGTGCTCCTTTGTCACTCCTCACTTTGTCAAACTTTTCAGTGTCACCATACACTTCTTCAAAAACAACTCTTGGAATTAAAGTTTCACTTTAAACTTTCTTTTCTGCCTTACAAAAATTCGAAACTATATCTTCATCCTCCTCATCATCACTACTATCTGTCTGACTGTCTCGGACTTCCACATCATCAAAGTCAAAATTTTTTGAAGTAGAGGGTTTTCCAATGTCATCCTCAACCATCGAATCATTAACAATTTCTTTACCTTTGACCTTAGATGTGATATGAATGATAGATAACTGAGAACAATCAATACTTTCTTCTTTTTCAATTTCACTGATTTCACTAAGAATATCTGAATTATCATCGACATCAGTAAAATTGAGTTGCGAATCAAGTTTTGAATGTTCAGTTTGTTTCAAAATTTTCACTTGTTCATCTTTTTTCAAACTTTCATTAACAATATTAACTAATGCATCAGCATTAAAAAACTCATCTATCTTAACAATGCCATATGCAAACCTATCATCTCGTACTTTGTTAAAATCAACTATTGTGTTTTCACATTCATATGACATGAAATCAACTTTTTCTCTTTCGAATGCAAGAAAAGGTAACAATTTACGATGTTTTTCTTTGCTAATGTCAGAAGAATGGTGTAAAGCAGTTAATTTGGCATACAAACGTTTGGCTGAATTACAGTATATGTTACGTTGTGCAATTAATATCATTACATCTTTGTCTAGATTCTCTTTATCTTTATTGACATTTTGTAACTGTTACTCTAGATACTCTACCCTGCTACGTTTCATGTCTAGTAACTTTCGTGTCACAAGAAATTGATTATTAACTTTCTTTGCCTTGTTACTGGAAGACACAACAATAACATCAAAGTAAGCAACAGTATCATCATATGCATGTAAAGGAATTATTAAAAGGAATATTAAAAGATTCGATTATAGAACGTACCTTGGTTTTCATTCAAGATTTGTCACTTGACTTCTGTCACACCCCAAAACCCAGGGCGGAAACGTTCCGGAGTGGAGGTGACTTCATTTTGAGTATCACAACCAATGTACATAGTAAGCAAAGTAAACAAACATTACATTACATATTAGAATTTACATTTGTTTGAAAACCAAGTGTTACAGTTGTTATACATATGTATATATATAAACAAAAGTAAGACGTGTCTTCTATGTACTCCGTCTTTGCCAAAAGGATCATCGGGTACCTGCCTAATGTGGACCTGAGAATACAAGCAGTTTGAAAATCAGCAAAAAGATGGTGAGTTCATAAGTGGTTTTGTTTTTCTGAAAATGAACCAATTTCCCTTCGTTTTCTGAAACTGTTACACACCCAAGAAAATCCCATATTTTCTTAATTGTAAAGTTTAGTCATCTGGTTTGTTACACGATTCTGGTTATGTACAACTGATATCCCAGGAAAATCCCATATTTTCCTAAAAGATGGTTACCAAGCAGAGATGTAATGATATCCCAACGAGACCCAAGAATTGACGAATTTATGTGGGTGTCTTCGGCTCCGACCAATTCTCTATTGCTTTTATCTTGGATGGATCCACGTGAATACCCTCTTCGCTTACCACGTGACCGAGGAAAGTTACCTTTCGAATCCAGAATTCACACTTGGAAAATTTTACGTACAACTTTTCGGATCTAAGGGTTTCCAACACTGACCTCAAGTGTTGCTTGTGATCTTCTTCACTTCTGGAGTAGACAAGTATGTCGTCTATGAACATGATGAAGAACTTGTCTAAGAAGGGACGACACACCCGATTCATCAGGTCCATGAACACAGTCGGTGCATTGGTTAGACCGAAGGGCATCACTACGAATTCGTAGTGTACATATTGAGTCCTGAAAGCTGTTTTGGAAACATCACTTTCATGAACTCGTAGCTGATGGTACCCTGACCTAAGGTCTATCTTTGAGAAGTAGCTAGCTCCTTGAAGTTGATCGAAGAGGTCATCTATTCGCAGAAGGGGATATCGGTTCTTGACGGTTAACTTGTTCAATTCACGGTAGTCGATACACATCCGGAAGGATCCATCTTTCTTCTTCACAAACAAAACCGAAGCTCCCTAGGGTGTGGAACTCGGTCTGATGAACCCTTTCCTGAGTAACTCGTTGAGTTGGCTGGATAACTCCTGCATTTCTGCTGGAGTTAAGTGATATGGAGACTTGGCTACGGAGGTAGCTCCAGAAATTAGGTCAATGCGAAATTCGACCTGACGTTCGGGAGGAATTCCTGGAAGCTCTTTGGGAAAGACATCAAGAAAGTTACAGACTTCGGGGATGCTCACGAGGTCTTTAACTTCCTGTTTCTCGTTAATAACATGGGCTAGGAATGCTTGGCACTCCTTCCGCAGAAGCTTTTGAGCTTTGATGCAGGAAATGATACGAAGATTGGAGCTAAGCTTATCTCCATAGATCATGAGAGTCTGACCAGAGGGAAGGTTGAGACGGATGGCTTTTTCGAAGCAAAGGATATCAACATGATTGGGACTCAACCAATCCATGCCAATGATGACATCAAATCTCTTTATGGAGACTGGCATAAGATCGATGGGAAATGAATGATCGTTCAGGGTAAGGGTACAACCTATGAAGATATCGCTAGCGTTTTCTTTCTCACTGTTAGCCATTTCGATGGTAAATGTTTCAGTTAATGGTTGGGGATTATGTTTAAGGTTATGATTGAACGAATGACTAACAAAACTTCTTTCGGCACCCGAATCGAAAAGAATACTAGCATAAGAGTTGTCGAGAAGGAACGTACCCGAAACAACGGTGGGATCGGCAACTGCCTCCTCCTGTCCCATGGCTAGGACTCTTCCGGTATTATCAGTTGTCGCCTTCTTGGGGCAGTTTCTCTTGAAATGCCCAACTTCTCCACAGTCGTAGCAGGCCTGACCAACACCTGCTCCAGAAGATTGATTGGCTGATTGGGCTGGTGCCTTGCAGAATCGAATCGTATGCCCCTTTTTACCACAGTTGGTGCATGAAAGTTCACGGGAGGGGCCGGGGTTATGGTGCTATTTACACTTTTCACATTGGGGAAGGCTACCAGCGTACCTACTAGTAGGTGTTTGAGCTGTGGATCCCACAACAGAAGCAACGACAATAGGGGTAGTAACAGCATGGACTGCTACCGTCTGCTGTTTCTTTGAAGATCCTTGAGAAGGTTGACTTTTCCTCTTATTCCAAAACTTCCTCTTCTCACCACTCCTCTTGGTCGATTCAGGGGTAGCAGTTGTTTCCTCAACATCATCACTGTTGTCAATCAGGGTCTGGGCTAAACTTTTGGCGCTGTCATATGTATCCGGCCTCGCAGCTAAGAGATTTCCTTTTGTTGACTGGGTCAGCCCCCAAATAAATCTCTCTATCTTCTTACTCTCCGGGGTAACCAATCCCGGACAGAGTAGCGCCAGGTCATCAAATCTTGAAGTGTATGCGGCAATATCGGAACCCTTCATCTTCAGGTTCCAGAGCTCATGCTCTAACTTCTGTGCTTCTCGTCGAGGGCAATACTCAGCTAGAAGGACTTCTTTCATGGCTTCCCATCCCATAGCATTGGCTATAGGTAAGGTCAAGGATTTGACTCGGCTGTTCCACCAAGTCAGCGCCTTATTGATAAAGGTGCAGGCGGAAAACTTTACTTTGTCGGACTCCGAACAAGCACAAATTTCAAAGATAGATTCGATTTTCTCGAACCATCGGGTCTGGGAAATGACACCTCCAGTGCCATCAAAGGATGTGGGTTTCGCGTTCATGAAATCTTTATAGGAACCCTCCTTTTGGTATCCCTGACTGTTTTCTTGATTTTGCGTTTGGGTACCACCTCCCAAACCACCGGAACCACCGGTGTTCATTTGAGACATAGCAGCTGCTACCGTGGCAATAATAGCTGCCTGGAACATCACAGGGTCAAATTGAGGAGGAGGTGGTGGCGGAGGATTGTTGTTCTTTGAGCTGGGTCTCTTCCTTGGAGGCATCTTTATCTAATAAGATTAGGAAAGAGAGGATGGTAAGTCCTCTGAATTGAATCAAAAGATATAACATATATATATATATTCCGAATAAGCGATAAACAGGAAAGAGTTATCAAAGCAGATAGATTATCGCTCAAGGAATGATTAAGGAGCAACGTTGGAATGAGGATTCTCATAACAAAGTTGGCTCTAGAAATACTCCCATAGTTTTTCGTGATTCGCTACGACGACGACTCATTGTTTGGTATTGGGTAAGTTTTAGGCATGCCGAACACCACAGTTACTCCCAAGCACATGTTGGTCGTGCCTTGAATGAATATAGTTGGCCAGGCTATATTAATCCTAGACACGACTACATAACTGCCCAGGTTTAACCGCAGGATACAACACCCTTTTACTTACGTTTTGTTCTACTTGTAGTTACGGATCTCGACGGTTAGGTATACTTGTATACTTTTCAAAATACTTATCCTTTGAAGTATACTTTTAGTTCAGAGCACTTAGGCCCCATAGCGTTTATAGTTTTTATACCATGTAAGGTTTGGTATACTTTATTCACTATAAACAAGGGCTCTGATACCAATCTGTCACACCCCGAAACCCAGGGCAAAAACGTTCCGGAGTGGAGGTGACTTCATGTTGAGTATCACAACCAATGTACATAGTAAGCGAAGTAAACAAACATTACATTACATAGTAGAATTTACATTTGTTTGAAAACCAAGTGTTACAGTTGTTATACATATGTATATATATGAACAAAAGTAAGACGTGTCTTCTATGTACTCCGTCTTTGCCAAAAGGATCATCGAGTACCTACCTAATGTGGACCTCAGAATACAAGCAGTTTGAAAATCAGCATAAAGCTGGTGAGTTCATAAGTGGTTTTGTTTTTCTGAAAATGAACCAATTTCCCTTCATTTTCTGAAACTGTTACACACCCAAGAAAATCCCATATTTTCTTAATTGTAAAGTTTAGTCATCTGGTTTGTTACACGATTTTGGTTATGTACAACTGATATCCCAGGAAAATCCCATATTTTCCTAAAAGATGGTTACCGAGCTGAGATGTAATGAAAAAGATGTATTCTGAAAACCTTATCCTTGTGAAATGTATTAGTTTTAACATGTACATAAAACTAATAAGTGTATTCTGGTTACTAACCCATTATTACTATCAAGTAAATCTCTGTTATCCAAATTGCGAGTTCCGTAACCATACAATAGACTAAATATGGAAATAAGTAGTCCGCATCACCTTATAACTTTCATCACCCTTGAACCTTTTGGTTCGGCTATAGCTAGCAGCCAAGTGAAGGGTAGTCAGCCCCATATAGATCTATGCACTCAAGTCACGCTCTCTAACTAAGAGATTCTGGTTACGGGGCGATCCTCCACTCGCGTATCTCTGTGGAGTGTTCCCGAGGAGTGTCTCCAATTTATAGGAATAACAATTTTACTAGTAATAATACGGAAAGATACTGTTACAAACAATGATCCTCCACTCGCGTATCTCTGTGGAGTGTTACCGAGGACAAAACAATGTACTAGGTTTCATGTTCAAAGTTCAAAAGTTATGACTTTAACTGTTATAATGTGGGAAACCATTTGTGAAAATATAAGGTACCACAATTCATAACGTTTTTCGCAAATAATACGATAATGTGTTCTGCAAGTTCTAACTGTTATCTGTTAAGATTATCAGTGTTAAAAGCATATGTAATATAGAACACAACACATGTAAAACAAGTTTTGAGTATAAGTATTCCTTGTACTTTTCTTGTATTCCCCCCTAAAAACAGTGAAAAACATTGAAAAGGGTAGGGCTATGAACTCACTGTTTAACGTAGGGTTTGAGTGTCAACGAATGCCCTGAACGCCAATGGCCCCTATTATTCAAGTGATGACACATAAATGAGTTAGAATTAAGGTTTTTCATGACTAAACATGATGGGAAAATATCCTTAGGGCTTGGAATTATTAAGAATAAGTGTCTTATGATCCAAACTTAATGATCTATGCAAGTTTAGGTCCAAATATGGGCATTAAATTGGGTGTATGGTCTTAAAAATGAGTGTGCAGTTGGGGAGTGCATCCAAGTGTGTCTGTGAGGCTGCACACAAGAGTGTGCGGCCGTACAGAGGGTGTGTGCGGCCGTACACAGGAGTGTGCGGCCGTACACTCCTCATTTGAGTCATAGGATGATTTTTGACGTGTTTGCTCTTCATACTTGGGATTTTTGAGTGTCTGCTGCCCCCATACGAATGTGTGCGGCTGTACACCTTCAAGGGACGATGAATATGATGATCATGATGATTTTTAAGCATATGATTCAAGTGTTTACCACTATAATGAGCTGGAAGATGGAGTAGATCATGAATATGAAGCCTTCAAAGTGTTCTTGGTTGATGATTTAATGAGAGAAAGTAGAGAGATGGAAAACGAACATCTAAATGAATGAATGAAGGGGTATCTATCCATATATTGGGTTGGGTGTGAGGTTGAGGGTGTTTGCGGTTGGGTGTGTGGCTGCACACATGGGTCTGTGGCCGTACACACAGGTGTGTGGCTGCACACACCTTATTTTGTGAGTTTGGCCCGATTTTGTGATGCTAAAACACTCTCCAACCCTTCGTAAGACTTATATCTAGATTATACTAAGTCTAGAGCACCCATATGGAACCACAAGATTTAATAAAAGATAATGAATTCAAGTTTTTAGCACTAATACGCGGATCAATTACATAGGTTAGAAGTTTCGGGTTGTCACATTATCCCCCTGTTATAGGGAATTCCGTCCCGAAATTCAGAATTTAAGATACAAATCATGGATTTGGAAAGAGATGCGGATACTTCTGTCTCATTGAGTCTTTGCGCTCCCAAGTGAATTCCGGTCCCTGCTTGGCATTCCAGCGAACCTTCTATCACGATGCGGCTTTGCTTCGTGCGTTTGATTTCTCTATCCATAATTTCGATAGGTTCTTCCACAAAGTTCAGGTTCTCGTTGATCTCGATTTCATCAAGAGGGATCACAAGGGTTTCATCGGATAAACACTTCTTAAGATTAGAGACGTGGAAAACAGGATGGATGTTGCTAAGCTCACGAGGTAATCGGAGTTTATAGGCTATAGGACCGATCCTAGCAACGATCTCGAAAGGTCCTATATACCTCGGATTAAGTTTCCCATGCTTTCCGAAGCGTACCAACCTGGAACTCCAGAGATTTCCGTCGTATATCGGCGTAACTCTTTTGTCGATCTCGTGAAGCTTTCAGTCTTTCTCGGATCTGGATGATCTTCTCGGTGGTTTCACGAATGATTTCAGGACCAGTGAGAGCACTATCGGGGAATCGACTCTTGGCTAGCTGCGTGTCCCCTACCTCAGCCCAGCATAGAGGGGATCTACACTTGCGACCGTAGAGGGCTTCGAATGGGGCAGCCTTTATGCTGGTGTGGTAACTGTTGTTATACGAGAACTCTATCAAAGATAGATGTGTGTCCCACCATTTTCCGAAATCAATGACACATGTTCTAAGCATGTCTTCCAAGGTTTGGATAGTTCTCTCACTCTGTCCATCGGTCTGAGGATGATAGGTCATGCTCATGTCTAGATTAGTTCCAAGAGCCTTCTGAAGAGACTGCCAAAATCTGGAGGTAAACCTCCTATCTCGATCAGAGATAATGGACGTAGGTACACCGTGTAGTCGAAGTACCTCCTGGATGTAGATCCGCGCAAGTCTTTCCATCTTGAACGGTTCTTTAATCGGGATGAAGTGAGCGGACTTGGTCAAACGATCGACAATTATCCAAATGGTATCGTACCCACTCGGACACTTGGGTAACTTGGTGATGAAATCCATGGTAATCGTCTCCTATTTCCATTCAGGTATTTCAGGTTGTTGAAGTAGACCCGAGGGTTTCTGGTACTCAATTTTCACCTTGGCGCAAGTTAGGCACTTGCCCACGAATGTAGCGGTCTCGGCTTTCATTTTGGCCACCAATATTGTCTCTTGAGATCCAGGTACATCTTATCTGAGCCCGGGTGAACAGAGTATCTGGTCTTGTGTGCTTCTTCCATGACAACTTCCCTAAATCCTCTGAACTTTGGGGTCGAAATTCGGTCCATGAAACAGTAGACTCCGTCACCTCTGATCTCAAGTTTCTTATCAATTCCCCTCAAGGCTTTGTTTGACACGTTCTCTGGTTTAAGGGCTTCTAACTGGGTTTCTCGGATTTGCATGGATAATTGGGAATGGATAATCATCGACAGCGTCTTCGCCTTGCGACTCGAACTTTCCTTTCGGCTAAGGGCATCTGCCACCACATTGGGCTTGCCGGGATGGTAGCGAATCTCGCACTCAAAGTCACTGAGTAGCTCTACCCATCGCCGTTGCCTCATGTTTAAATCTTTCTGATCGAAGATGTGCTGCAGGCTCTTATGGTCAGTGAAGATCGTACACTTGGTTCCATAAAGATAATGTCTCCAACTTTTCAGTGCAAAGACAACGACACCTAACTCCAGGTCATGGGTGGTATAGTTGACCCCGTGTGCCTTCAGCTGTCTCGAGGCATAAGCAATTAGCTTTCCTCTTTGCATAAGCACACAGCCTAAGCCCTGATTAGATGCATCACAATAGACAACGAAGTCTTCTATTCCTTCAGGCAGGGACAGGACGGGTGCGCTACACAAGGCTCGCTTTAACGTTTGGAATGCGTTTTCTTGCTTTTCACTCTAATAATGACAGTCTATGGCATTACAATCAACTGCAAAATGATTCGAACCATTACAAGTCTATGCCAGATTCCCCTTTGAATTTCTTTTCGCCTTTAAACTCTTTCATCTTTTCAACATTCTTCTCAGACATTTCAAACTTCTATTTCTCTTCTTCACCAGACTTCGTATAATTTCCTTTCAGCTCACTCTTCTTCCCTTTAGGATTAAAAGGCTTTTTGAAAAACTTTTTAACTTGATTATTTGAGTAAAAAGGTACAACTTCATCATCAGAATTTAAAAGAAAATCTTCTTCATCCGAATTCTCCTTTTCAACAGACTCCACCTAAAACACTTTCGAAACTAAAGCCAGTGGTCCTCCAAGACTCAACTTCGATTCTTCAGCTATTTCAGAAACTTCACTTTCGTGTGTCTTTAGCTGATTGTAAACATCATTCAAAGATGAACAGTCGAAGCTCTACTGATTTTTGATCATCATGCTTACACTTCTGCACTCCTTCCTCAGTCTCATAACAAAAGTAATATTATACTCCATTAAGGACCTTGTAATTCCATAGCGATTCCACTTGTACATCAATTCATTCAAACGATCGTAATAGACTTCAATTGTTTATGTATCCTTCTGTCTGAACTCCTTCAATTCAACCAAACACTACTTTATAGAATTGATCTTTGTCTTTTCACTTCCTTGATACTTTTCTTTGAGAGTATTCCAAATTTCCTTAGCAGTTTTACAACTACGAATGTAGTTGTAAACAACAGGGGGCAAAGCACCTCTCAACTCTCTCATGCATCGCTTTTCATTGTTCCTCGGTCTTGTTTGTTGATCTTCAACAGCAGAAGTAATTCCAGAAGAACCTAAAGGTTGACCATTTACTAGAGGCTGAACTGATCCACTGATACAAGTCCATACCTCTTCATCAATCCCGTTAAGATAATCCTGCATACGATCAGCCCACTGATCATAATATTCAGGAATTAACATAGGAATTTTGGTTGATGATCCAAGCAGATGAGAAAACGAACTCATTGAATTGATATTAAAATTCGCCGTAGATGAACACATGAAGTTTTTTGTGATTTTTGAATTAACAATGAAAATTTGAAAACAATTATCTGAAACGATTCAGAAAATCCAGTAAAACACTCGATTCAACAATCCAAATGCAGAATTGAATCACAATCTTAGATCTAAGAGAAATTTTCAATTTCAAAAAGTGCGGAAACTTTTGAACCAAAAAGATGATTCAAAAACTTTTTGGACAATTGAAAGTCAGATCACAAAGATGATTTCTGCTCTGATACTAATTGATGAATCAATGAATCGAGTATTAAATTAATCAGAGTAGATATGAAAGAAAGAATCAGTAATTGAACACAAGATGTAAATAAGATTTCACTTCAGCTCTATTATGCTTTGAGTGTTTACAGAAAAAATAGACAAGGCTATTCCAGTTGTCTAACTCTAGTAAATGATCCTATTTATAGGATACATAAAGCGTACAAAAAATATACTAAGGCATTAACACTTAAGGTTTGAATAAAAGAGCCCTAGTAAAATAGATTACAATTCATACGAAGAGTACAAAGTATTCTTCAATTAATTACAACAAAACTACCCTTACAGAGGTGCGTAAGGTGACGAAAAATTGTTCGAAATTCCTTTATCAGCCAAAAATGTATCTAACACTTTGTTCTTTAATTCAACTCCATTATCACTCTCGATTTTGTGAACATTCTTCTTCAAACTTAGTTCAATGTTATGAAATCGATCATTACTTGAGATGTATCGAACTTCAGATGAAGAAAATATACCCAAGTAAACCTAGAAAAATCATCAACGATAACCAAAATGTACCTTTTCTTGTTAAGCGTCTCAACTGTCGAAGGTCCACATAGGTTAATATGAAGAAGTTCTAGAGGTTCAATGATCTTCAAATCTATCACAATCGGATGACCTTGGCGATGCTATTTCCCTTGTTTGCAAGCTGCACCTAAATAATCATTATCAAATTTAAGTACAGGTAAACCTTAAACAAGATCTTTTAGCACCAATTTGTTTAAATTTTTAAAATTCTGGTGAGATAATCTTCAATGCCACAGCCAACTTATATCAGACAATGCATTCGAAAGTAAACAGACAGAAGGAACACCAACAATGGATTTGATGTCAAGTGTAAACATATCTTCATGTCGTTTTGACTTGAGAAGCAATTCGTTAAAGAGAACCTGATTACCAGTGCCCACAACAAGTTGCGAAACACTAATCAAATTGTGTTGTAAACCTTTGACATAGGCAACTCTATTTACTGTAAACTTCTCATTGGTACCTTGCGATAACCTTTGACTTTGCACTTATTGTTGTTGCCGAATTTCGCCACGACATTTTCCAAACTTTTAAAATCTCGCAGATTTTCCTTTTTCCTAGTCATGTGATGAGAGAAACCACTATTAATATACCATTTGTCATCATATTGCTCATCACTCAACACCTGTGATCAATTAAAGAATTTTTCTCCCCAAGGTTGTTTGGGTCCTTGGTTGTTAGAACAAAACAATTGATGTAATAATGACCCTATTATCCATTTGTGAACGTTAGATTTGACATCGTTAAATAAGTCCACATCATTATTCAAGGGTATCGAGATGTAATCATTCGAAGGTTTAAAATCAACTTTGACCTTCTCCTCAGACATCTTAGTTTCTTTCTCTAGAACACTATCTTTCGAAACAACTCTCCACTTTTTAATAGAAGAACATAAATCTTTCAAAGATGAACTACCATTGGATGATTCATTCGGAGAATTCTCATATACATCCTCAATCTGTTATTGAGAGAATATTCAAGACTGAAATTTTCGACCTTTTCCTTCCAGCCAATGATTGATGTTCTTCATATTTGTGCTTTCTTTAACAAATGAAGATTTTACATTTTGTTTCGAGGGTGGGTTTGGAAAAAGAGTTGGATCAGGTTTGAAAGGTTCATTTCTTTTTCCCTGAACTTTTAATGTCTCATAATTTCTTATTGGCTTTTTCTTTGAAACAAAAGGTGTATATCGATTTTAAAAATTATTTTAATAATTTACATTGTTCCTTTGAAAAAAATTTTGTTCATTCAAAAATTTATTTTGATGAGGAACCCTATGATAACTCTTTTGTTTAATAGATTTAAAATCTATTCTTAGAATTTTTTTTAAGAAAACCTTTGATTTTGAGAACTAAAACCAAAACCCTTCGTTTGTTGATTTTTCTCATAACTTTCATGATAAGGAGTTTGAATATTAGTCTTATGTTTTGAGCTTAAATTATGTTCCTTGGTTTTAGAAAACACATGCTGAGGTTTTGATGATTTGGAAATTTGAGTCTTTTCAACAAAAGAGATATTTCTTGATTTTGACTTAACAAATTCAGTCCTTTCTTTTGCAACCTTTTTGTTTATCACTTTTTCATTTTAAGAATTTTTGGACAAAAGATTTTGTTGTTCCTTTTTGAACACATAAGTCTTCCCATTAGCTTTGTTTCTTGCTTTATTCATCGAAATTCCATTTTCTTTTGAAATCTTTTGAACATTTTCTCTTTGGATTTGACCTTTTTCATTTGATGTTTCTAAAATATTGTCTTTTTAAATTCTATTCCTTGTTTTTAGAAAACACATGCTGAGGTTTTGATGATTTGGAAATTTGAGTCTTTTCAACAAAAGAGACATTTTTTGATTTTGACTTAACAAATTCAGTCTTTTCTTTTGCAACCTTTTTGTTTATCATTTTTTCATTTTAAGAATTTTTGGACAAAAGATTTTGTTGTTTCTTTTTGAACACATAAGTCTTCCAATAAGCATTATTTCTTGCTTTATTAATCGAAATTCCATTTTTTCATTTTCTTTTTGAATTTGACCTTTTGCCTTCCAAGATCAATTTGACCTTTTGTCGTTGAAAAGTGTATGAATTTTTGGTAAGGTTATTTTTAAGTATTCCTTGATTTGAAAAGAAACTAATATGTTCATAGTTAGTCATATATTTAGCATATAATCTTAATACTTTTTGGGTATCTTATTGCAATTATGGAACAAAAGGTGCTTCATTACGTTTAAATTGTGTATTTAGCATAAAAGACATGCTAGGGAGTGAAAGGAAGCAGGATTAGCAATTGGAAGCTCGAGAATTGATGAAAGAAGAAAAAGGGTCAAAAACATGAAGAAGTCAGCGAGTCAATCCCTGACTCGACGAGTCATGTCGAACCTTCGCGAAGCAATAGAACTCCTTGTCGTACACGGGTTTTTAATGAGGGACTTGGCGAGTCTATCCCTGGCCTCGACGAGTCGACCCTGTTTCTAGAAATCTATAAATAGAGCCTTTGTGATCAAAACCCGATTTTGCTGATGAAATATTGGAGGCTAAGCTACGATTGAAGGTGCTGTTGAGGTGCTGGAAACTAGAGAATCAACCCTACATTAGTTTTTGAGGAGAATCAAGGCAAATTCAAGTTTACTCTTTACTTAATATTTTGTTTGAACTATGTATGAACCAATTGATTTCGTTTTTGAGTTAGTTTCTACTGTAATCATGAGTTAAGACTCATATCTTCTATTTAGGATAGATGATTTTGTGAGTATGGTTTGATTTTTGTGGTTGGATTAATTTAATTTGGTGAATATTGTTGTGTTAAGCTTGTTAAAGAACCTTATGTGTTAACGACAACTATTTTCTGTTAATTATCCGGTAAATTAAGTTGCATGAACATCTCTTAATTTCTAATCTCATATGATTTATATGAAAACATTGTTATATGCCTAGGAATAGCGAATGTAAAACTAGGGTTAACTAGGGAATAGGTAAGTTAATGTGTGAGCTTGTGTGACGAACCATCAACAAGAAGTTAATTAAACGACCAATTTAATTAGCTACTATGAGTCTTACTTAACCCGAATCAATAAAATAGGAAATTAGTTAATTTAACCAACTGGCCATTGATTGAATTGATGTCTTTTCTAATGACTAATAATAGCGAACGTGAACCTAATCACACTAATCGGTAGCCAATGGTAATTAATCCATTGCACTTGCAATAAAAATTAACCATAGGAACAAATGATTCAAACCTAAACAAAAGTCTCCTTAATTATTGAATTTAGTTGAATTTTTTCTTGGTTAGTTGTTAATTGCTTAGTTTAAGTGTTAGTTAAGTTTCTAGTCTTGTAAAACTAGAAAAA
This sequence comes from Lactuca saligna, assembly GCF_052625555.1. Classification (NCBI taxonomy): domain Eukaryota; kingdom Viridiplantae; phylum Streptophyta; class Magnoliopsida; order Asterales; family Asteraceae; genus Lactuca; species Lactuca saligna. Next base: position 171,197,663 of record NC_136417.1, on the reverse strand, counting down.
ACCCCTTTTCTTTATTATTTGTTTTTAGATAATTCTAGTAGTTAGTTTAATTGTCGTTCCCTGTGTTCGATTCCCTGCTTGCAAGGTCTATACCACCAATTGACAGGTACACTGCCTTTTGTGTGTCTAAATTACATTAAAAAGTAGGAATTAAACTAGTTCGTTTCACACACATCAAGTTTTTGGCGCCGTTGCCAGGGAACAGTTCTAAAAATTAATTTAATTTCAAGTGTTATCGATGCTTTGTGTAAGATTTATCGTGCAGAATGCTTACTGCTTTAATTAAGTTAGTTATTAGGTTTGAGTTTTAGTTTCCAATTTTTAGGATTTTTAGTTCAAAATGATTACTGTTTTAGCAGTGAACTCGTCGAGTCCCTACTAACCGACTCGATGAGTGTCACACCCCCAAACCAGAATGGCGGAAACATTCGGGGGTGGATGACTTCACGTAGTATCATAACAATTGGATATCGTAAAGAAAGTAACACAACCATCATATATATAATAAAAACGTACATTGTTGCGTCATACATGTTACCAAAAGAATATTACAATAAGATGGTTTAAAATGTTTGATAATAAATGCCATAGCGTTCCTTCTTCAAAAGCTGATAGTTACCTGTATTAATGATTCCCTGAGAAATACAAGTGGTTTCGAAAAAGTGTCAACAATAAAGTTGGTGAGTTCATAAGTGTTTTGTATTGAAATGTATGTCATTTTGGAAGAAAGTCGATGAACGTAGTTTCCAGAAAATCCAATATTTTACACATTTAGTTTGAAAAGTTCCCAAAATTGGAGTGAGTTAGTATCTTTCGTACATAAATGATAAAGATAAACTTTGTGCTCAAAATAATGTAAATACTTAATGCATTTATGAGTCTCGTAAATCAATCTTGTTTTTATACTTTTGTGTGAGTTTTATAACCATACTATTGACACAGACTGCCTGTAACAACATTCTTCAGGTGTTGTAGTGTTATGACATTTGTCACCCAAGACCTGCCGGTCTAACTGTAGCTAACAGTTTAAGTGCGGGATTGTCAATCCCGTATAGATCCATACAGAAGTATCACGCTCTCCCTCCAAGAGATTATGGTTTATAATATAGGACTTGAAATACATACTATAAAGTACGTTGAAGTTGAATATCTCACATCACTTAGTATAAACAGATTCACAATAAGAAAGCCTTTGTTTTACTTTAGGTGAAAGTATTTCGTTTTTCAATATGTATACTTAAGAATGTGTGAATAACTCCCAAACTATACCCATTATAGTTTTTCAGAAAGTATGTTTCATTTGGTGAAAATAACTTGGTAAAATACTAAACTTAATACGTAAAGCAGGATAGATGTTGTATTTATAACGATACGTTTTCTTGTATTGTACTTGTATTCCCCCCCCCCCCCTAAAACATGAAATGATTTGAAAAGTAGGGGTATGAACTCACTTGTTTGGTTTCGAGAGAGTGGGACTAGAGTCGAGCAGAACTTCAACCGTGGAAAGTTGCGTCTTCGAGCTTCTCGGGGATCTCGGTAGCGTTGAACCTTCGCCGGGGGCTCGAGTGTGGAACCGGGGTTGTCGGGACGGTCTTTGGTATGTAAGAGTGTGTGAGAGTGAGTGAAGTTTGAGAAATGTGTGAGAAAATCCGGAGCTTATGCCTTCTATTTATAGGGCTGGAAATGTGAGTAAGTTGGGCTTACCACCGGAGTTCGCTGGGCGTACGAGTTACGTTGGGCGTACATCAGTTATGCTACGCATACCTTTGTGTCATGGCTTACGAATCGAGTCTAGCTAGGCGTAGAGCTGCAACCGATGGGACTCGACCCTGCACCTGAGTACGTTGGGCGTACTCCTAAGTTACGTTGGGCATAATCCCAACTTCAATCTTCTAAATTCCGTAACATTTGCATACGAGCTCCATTTTTCGCATTCTTTATATCCACGCGTAGGTGTGACTATGCTCTACAACTTTCATTTAGACTCTGTCGGCTAGTTTTGACTTTATTTATAATACTATGTTTTTAATAGGCCGGGACTGCTAAAGTCCGTTAAAAATTCATAGTTTCTTTATCCGACGTCTGTTTTCGTTTGTCTTTTTATCATCTTAATCTTGTTGTGGAGACCTTCAACTGTCGTTTAGGTTGCGTTAGCTAAATATTGTTCGATCTTCAATTCGAGTTTTTAGCTCTCTACTGCTATTGCGAAACTTAGAAAAATTCGTAATTTCTTCATACGAGGTCCATTTTGGGCGATCTTTTTATGCACGTTCACCGTTTAACGTAATCTACGACTTTTGTTTAGATACTTAAGGCAAAAATGCATTTCATTGAAATTTCTCCTTTTTCGCTTAATAATGTCTTACCGGGTGTGCCGTGAATATTTGAATAATTGAAACCTTTTTATTATAACTCGGTTTTGAATGTTATTTATGTTTTTGGAAACCTCGGCACGATATCTATCATTTGATGCATCCCATCTTTAGATTTTGAACATTTTATTTTCGAGGTTAATTCTGTTGATTCCAAATAGTTTCGTTGTATTAGACTTTTGAGTGTTACATTGCTTTGTAAAAATATAGGGTTGTCACATCATCCCCGCGTTAGAGGGAATTTCGTCCCGAAATTAAATCTATGATAGAGTTTACGGGTTAGGAAAAAGATGTGGGAACTTTTATTTCATCTGATCCTCGCGTTCCCAGGTGTATGGTTTGATTTTGTGGTTGGATTAATTTAATTTGGTGAATATTGTTGTGTTAAGCTTGTTAAAGAACCTTATGTGTTAACGACAACTATTTTCTGTTAATTATCCGGTAAATTAAGTTGCATGAACATCTCTTAATTTCTAATCTCAGATGATTTATATGAAAACATTGTTATATGCTTAGGAATAGCGAATGTGAAACTAGGGTTAACTAGGGAATAGGTAAGTTAATGTGTGAGCTTGTGTGACGAACCATCAACAAGAAGTTAATTAAACGACCAATTTAATTAGCTACTATGAGTCTTACTTAACCCGAATCAATAAAATAGGAAATTAGTTAATTTAACCAACTGGCCATTGATTGAATTGATGTCTTTTCTAATGATTAATAATAGCGAACGTGAACCTAATCACACTAATCGGTAGCCAATGCTAATTAATCCATTGCACTTGCAATAAAAAATAACCATAGGAACAAATGATTCAAACCTAAACAGAAGTCTCCTTAATTATTGAATTTAGTTGAATTTTTTCTTGCTTAGTTGTTAATTGCTTAGTTTAAGTGTTAGTTAAGTTTCTAGTCTTGTGAAACTAGAAAAAACCCCTTTTCTTTATTATTTGTTTTTAGATAATTCTAGTAGTTAGTTTAATTGTCGTTCCCTGTGTTCGATTCCCTGCTTGCAAGGTCTATACCACCAATTGACAGGTACACTGCCTTTTGTGTGTCTAAATTACATTAAAAAGTAGGAATTAAACTAGTTCGTTTCACACACATCAAGTTTTTGGCGCCGTTGCCAGGGAACAGTTCTAAAAATTAATTTAATTGCAAGTGTTATCGATGCTTTGTGTAAGATTTATCGTGCAGAATGTTTACTGCTTTAATTAAGTTAGTTATTAGGTTTGAGTTTTAGTTTCCAATTTTTAGGATTTTTAGTTCAAAATGATTATTGTTTGAGCAGTGAACTCGTCGAGTCCCTACTAACCGACTCGATGAGTGTCACACCCCCAAACCAGAATGGCGGAAACATTCGGGGGTGGATGACTTCACGTAGTATCATAACAATTGGATATCGTAAAGAAAGTAACACAACCATCATATATATAATAAAAACGTACATTGTTGCTGATGGGTTTTGAGCATTCTAACACTTCCTAAGTGTACATGCAACCCTAATAACCTTGGATCTATGTTTGTCTAATTATCATGCAAAGTTGATTTCCAAGGTTATATTCCTATCTAGCATACATGGGGAACAACTTTTACTTGAATGAAAGATAGAGTAACTTACCTTGTAGTTGCTTGTGTTCCTTGAAACCTTGTGGGCCTAGCACCCCAAGTGTGATGCCTCAAATGCTTCACACAACACCAAATGCTCTTGGAAATACTTTTGAGAGAATTCACACTTCTTCAAATTGGCCTAGCCCTCAAGTTTCTTATATGTCTTGTGTGTGTATCCAATTTGTGGAGAATGGGACCTTTATATAGTGTTGTGTCATGACTCTTCATTTTCATGATCCATGGGTTTGTAACTTCCATGGAGCATCCATAGAGCATCCTATGGGTAAAGCCCAACTTGATAATCCATGGAGCCTTTTAGCCCGCTATACAAGATATGAATGATTTACATAATCAACCCATATATTTAATTAGTTATCCTTTGATCACTTAATTAATTCCAAATTAATTCTTTGATCAAACTAATCAAATAATATTATTAATATATTAGAACTTATAATATATTAATAATCTCCAAGCATTATTTCTCTCATTTAGTCTATCAAGTGGCATGGTGCCATGCAACCCAAATGGACCATGTCGGGTCGGGTCAAGTACACCCCAGAAATAGTTATGGACTTAGACACCTTATCCAACAGTCTCCCACATGGATAAGTCTAATAACTATAATTCTAGTACTTCAGGAACCGACCGGCAATCGTAGCTCTTTCAAGGTTTCTCGGAACTGAGAAGATGATGGTACGCCATTTAAGATAAGAGATCATATAATCCTCCGTTCTAGATATCAGCCGGACAAATACATGGAACAATGTCTTACTTATTGTCCAGCAGTTTGTTTCCCGATTTCCGATTTGTTTGACAAAGAACTTAATTGAACACATCAACTTAGTTCTGACCGGGCCCGGTACATAGGTCAAAACAAAATCATCGAGGGGCCCAGATATCAACTTCTAATCCAAGAAGGAACGGATAAACTTCGACTCATATGTTTGTTCTACCACTCATTGAATTACACACTAAAGCACGTTTTATAACATCGAGTTACCAATGCGTTTTCGTACAATCAATGCATAACCAACTTGTAAGTAACAAATCATATCTCTAGGTTTGAAGACTTATATGATATTACCGTCTCACGATCACTCGAGATAAAATTCCATGAAGTGATTCCAGTCAGCGTGGGTTGAGTCCAATGCTCAGAACTTATGAGCACTCATGATTGTTGTAGCCTTGTCCAACACCTTAGACCTCTGCAACCAATCAAGACAGTCTTGATTCATACCTACTTCCGACATATGACCGACTGTGGAGGTTTGAATAATATGTTATACCAAACAAAATTATTCTGGAAGTCAAAACATGCAAACGAAATATAGTAAACGATCAACAAGAGATAGCAACACTTTACTCATAAATTAAACACCTTTTATTCATCATTTAATGTCAATTACACTTTACAAATTTCGAGGTTATCTAACTACTAAATCTAATATCATCCTTCAGCCCTATGCTCCGAGCATGCTGGAGATGCTTAACCCGAGTCAGTCCCTTCGTGAGGGGATCTGCCGGATTCTCATCTGATGATACCCTCTTTGCCACGAGGAGTCCTTCTTCGATTCGATGTCTGATAAAATGGTATTTTTTATCGATGTGTCTGGATCTCCCATGATCCCTTGGTTCCTTGGCTAAGGCAACAACACTTTCACTATCACATAAAATTTCCATTGGCTCTTTAATAGCTGGTACAACTCCAAGGTCTCCAATGAAGTTCTTCAGCCATATCGCCTCCTTTGCTGCCTCGCTTGCTGCAATATACTCTGATTCACAAGTAGAATATGCCACTGTCTCTTGCTTGGAACTCTTCCAAGAAATTGCTCCTCCATTTAGGGTAAAGACCCAACCTGACTGAGAGCGGAAATTATCCCTATCAGTCTGGAAGCTAGCATCACTGTACCCTACAACTCTCAAGTCATCACTCCCACCGAGGGTAAGGACCCAGTCCCTAGTCCTCCGTAGGTACTTGAGAATATTCTTTACTGCAGTCCAGTGTGCCTTGCCAGGGTTCCCCTGATACCTGCTAACCATGCTTAGGGCAAAGGCTACATCAGGTCGAGTACACGTCATAGCATACATGATCGATCCTACAGCCGAAGCATAAGGTATTCGACTCATCTCTGCTATCTCAGCCTCAGTGCTTGGGCTTTGTGTCTTACTCAATCTGGCGTTACTCTGGATAGGTAACTCTCCTTTCTTGGAATCCTGCATGCTGAATCTGTTCAGCACCTTATCCAAGTAGGTACTTTGACTAAGTCCAATTAGTCTTTTACTCCTGTCTCTCAAAATCCTTATCCCTAGAATATAGGCAGCTTCTCCTAGGTCCTTCATAGAGAAACACTTCCCAAGCCAGGACTTAACTTCCTGCAGAGTTGGGATGTCATTTCCTATGAGTAGTATGTCATCCACATACAATACCAAAAAGCTAACTATACTCCCAGTAGCCTTGACATACACACAAGATTCATCTTCACTCCTAGAAAAGCCAAATTCCTTGACCTTTTCATCAAAGCAAAGATTCCATCTTCGAGGTGCTTGCTTTAATCCATAAATGGATTTCTCAAGCTTACACACTCTATTAGGGTACTGGTTGCTGACAAAACCTTCTGGCTGACTCATGTAAACATCTTCAGCCAACTTTCCATTAAGGAAAGCGGTTTTGACATCCATTTGCCAAATTTCATAGTCATGAAATGCAGCTATGGCTAACATAACCCTAATAGACTTAATCTTGGCTACTGGAGAAAAAGTCTCATCATAATCCACTCCTGGAATTTGAGAGAACCCCTTTGCAACCAGTCTAGCCTTATAAGTGTGTACATTACCATCCATGTCGGTCTTCTTCTTGAAGATCCATTTGCACCCCACTGTCTTACGACCTGGTACATTTTCAACCAAGTTCCAAACTTGATTGTCATACATGGATTGTATCTCGCTATCCATTGCCTCTTTCCACTTGGCTGACTCAGGGCCTGCCATGGCTTCCGCGTAACTGTTAGGTTCATCCAGGCCTATCAGTGTCTCATCACTGATAAGTGTATCTCCTTCTGCAGTAATATGGAATCCATAGTAATGCTCAGGAGCATACCTAACCCTTGTGGAACGCCTCAGAGGTACGGACTTGTCAATTGGCTCAACAGGAGTTTCCTCCTCAGGTTGAGGGCTAGTGTTTGAAGTTCCTTCACCGCTTGACTCTTGAATTTCTTCAAGATCGATTTGCCTCCCACTGTCTCCTTAGCTTATAAATTCTCTCTCTCGAAAGACTCCTCTTCTTGCTACAAAGACCACATCGTCACTAGGTCTGTAGAAGAGGTAACCAAAGGATTGTTGTGGGTAGTCGATGAAAATACACCTATCACTTCGAGGTTCGAGCTTATCATGAGTCTCGCGTCTCACGAAAGCCTCGCAACCCCAAATCTTGATGTGGTCTAGTTTAGGTACTTTACCAGTCCACATCTCGTGAGGAGTTTTGGCAACTTTCTTTGTAGGGACTAGATTAAGAATATGGGCGGCAGTCTCTAAGGCATACCCCCAGAATGAGATTGGTAGCGTAACTCGACTCATCATGGAACGAACCATATCCAACAAGGTTCGATTACGCCTCTCAGCCACACCATTCAACTGTGGTGTCCTGGGAGGTGTCAATTGTGAGACAATCCCACATTCCCTAAGATAGTCGAGGAACTCTGAACTAAGATACTCACCTCCTCGATCGGATCGAAGCATCTTAATGTTCCTGCCCAATTGATTCTCGACTTCCTGTTTAAATTCCTTAAACCTCTCGAAAGTCTCTGACTTATGCTTGAATAAGTAGACATATCCATATCTACTGTAATCATCAGTAAAAGTCAAATAATAACGATTAGCATCCCTTGTGGCATGTTTGAATGGTCCACACACATCCGTGTGTACAAGGTCCAACAAACCTTCACCCCTTTCACACGAGCCTGTGAAGAGTGACTTTGTCATTTTTCCAAGTAAGCATGATTCGCAACTATCATCTGACTTTAGGTCAAACGACTCCAAGACTCCATCCTTTTGGAGTTGGCCTATGCGCTTCTTGCTTATATATCCAAGACGACAATGCCATAACGATGCTTTATTCAAGTTATTATTATTAGTAGAATCAATACACAAAACATTATTTCCTAAATTATCTACAACAGATACAGCTTCATACACACGATCACAGGGTAATGCTCTAAAATAAAAAACATTATTAAAGAAAGCATCAATAGAACCAACTTCATTATTAAATGAAAAGGTAAACTCTTGTTTGTACAAAGCATGAAAGGAAATAATATTTCTTGCCATTCCTGGCGAATAACAACATTTATTCAAATCTAAACTAAACCCACTACTTAGCGATAAAGTATAAACTCCAATCTTGGTAACAGGTGAAGCTTTCCTATTCCCCATGATCAAGTTTATTCTTCCTTGCTCCACATTCTCACTTCTTCTTAGTCCCTGCAAGTCACAACAAATATGAATACCACAACCGGTATCAAGGACCCAAGATTTAGAATGGGGTGAGTTATTAGATAAGATACTGTAAATACCTGCGTGGTTGGGTTTAACTTTCCCATCCTTCACATCCTGCTGGTATTTTGGGCAGTTCCGCTTCCAATGAGACTTTTCATGGCAATAGAAGCATTCAGCCTCTTTAGGGTCAGATGAAGGAGTGATGAAAGCTTTCTTGGCTCCACTTGAAGAAGAGCCATCAAGGGTCCGAACCTTGGTACCCTTTGAAGAGCTCTTTCTCTTTCTCCCTCGATTTTTCCTGATTGCCAAAACCGGAGTTGAGTTTGGAGTAGGAGTGATAGCAACCGACTTCCCCTTAAGACCTGTTTCTGCGGTCTTGAGAAGTCCCTGAGGTTTGCTGAGTGTGACCTCTTCCTTATTCATGTGATATGTCATGCGGAATTGATCATAGCACGATGGTAAGGAGTGCAAAATGATATCTATTGCAAGCTCCTCAGGGAAGTTCACTTTAAGTTTCAGCAACCGATCCACATACCTTTGCATTTTCTGCATGTGGCTCATGACGGATTCCCCGTCCTTCATCATGGATGTTATCATGGAGCAAATGATCTCATACCTCTCTTGTCGTGCACTCTGATGGTATCTTTCCATCAAATCTTGGTGCATTTCATAAGGGTAGAAATCCTCATAAGACTTTTGGAATCCAGCTGTCATTGTGGCTAACATGATGCAAGCCACCTTGGTAGCATCTCTTTCATGAGTATGAAAGTCAGCGATCTCCTGGGGAGTTGCAGTGGTCTCATCAATTTCCTTAAGCTCCTTGTCAAGGACATATTCTTTGTCCTCGTAGCGGGTAATCATCCTGATGTTTCTGATCCACTCATTGAAGTTGGATCCATCAAAGGTAACTTTCCCACACAAGCTCATTAGAGTAAAGGAGCTATTAGGATTAGAGCCAGAAGCAGCATTGTTTGAAGACATCTGAAAAGAAGAGAACAAGATTAGTTTAGATATTAAGAGAGTCCTTAATAAAACACCCAAATGTAATATTAAGGCTAGGATCCAATCACAATATAATATAACTTAGAAGAGGTATGCCGTAATCTAAGCTATACCATATTTGAAAGGTAGGTGAATGACGATTCACCAATTTCCACCACGAAACCGGAAACATTTAAGTATTAGGTTTTTGATTGGTTCTTAGAAATTCCTAGATTCTTTGAGATTCAATGAACTTTTCAAAGGCATGTTTCAATCTCGAGTGTGCCCTCCAAGTTTTGTGACTGGGATGCCAAGGATCACAAAACGAGGTGTGAAGTAACCATGCAAATCACTTGGTACCCTTAAAGTTTATCACTCAATCGATGTGCCGGTAAACCACACACGCTCCACCGATACTATAATAAACCCTAAGTCACCCTTTACCTACCTAGTTAAGTCCAAGTTAGTGTGCCGATTAACCACACACGCTCCACCAACGACTTAATCAAAGTGTAAAGTGTAATTTCATGGATTAGCACCTTATTCACATTTTTCCTAAAGTAACTAAGATTGGGAATCTAATAAAACATTTAATTACTTTATAATATTCATCATACTTTGAATGAGAATTGATAAGTCCTTGTCTTACCCGTTCGGCTAACGACCCTCCACCAGTCAAGCAAGCGGTGGGTGAGAGTAGACACCCATTAAGTCACCATTTTATAGGCAACAACCTTATACCCACCTTATAGACCGGCTTCGTGAATGAGGCGTACTAGCGGTAAAACGACTTTGTTCTTATACATATATATATATATATATATATATATATATATATATATATATATATATATATATATATATATATAATTATTAAATCATCATAATATAAGTATTAGGGTTGAATTTTAACTTTTAAAATTATAAGGGTTGGAACTAAAGTTTTAACTTAACTTTACTTGTTCCAAAACTTGAGGGCAAGTTTTGTAAACTTTCAAAACTTTTCATTTCTTGTAACTTATGAGTTTAATAGAGTAATAAAATGAGGACTTTTCATTTTTCTAACTCTTGTGTTCTTTTAATGGTTTTTTTTAATCCAAGAGACTTTTGGTTTTCAATAACTTGAGGACAAGTTATGGACTCCATTAAAACACATTATGATCAAGAATTAAACTACCACATAGCTTACAAATAATTCCTATGATAATCTAAACTTCATAAGAACAAGAATATGAATATGAACACTTTCAAGAATCAAAATCACATTAAACTTTGTAATTTTGATAACTAGTTGTTGTAAATGAATTAGCAAATACATTACACCATCTAAAACAAGTTTTCAAGTACCAAAATAGTTTAGGGTAATCTATCCAATCCATTTCCAGCAACTAAAGTCGAAATTCTACACTCTGTGGCTCCTACTCGCCGAGTGCATGAACCTACTCGGCGAGTAGGTTGAAGATTCAAGTGAACTCGGCGAGTCTCCCCATGGACCCGGCGAGTTCATCAAGCAGACAGCAAGATTTTCGACTTTTCTCAACTTTTTAAGCACAAATAACAAGCAAACAAGCCTAGTTTCTGATACCACGGATGGGTTTTGAGCATTCTAACACTTCCTAAGTATACATGCAACCCTAATAACCTTGGATCTATGTTTGTCTAATTATCATGCAAAGTTGATTTCCAAGGTTATATTCCTATCTAGCATACATGGGGAACAACTTTTACTTGAATGAAAGATAGAATAACTTACCTTGTAGTTGCTTGTGTTCCTTGAAACCTTGTGAGCCTAGCACCCCAAGTGTGATGCCTCAAATGCTTCACACAACACCAAATGCTCTTGGAAATACTTTTGAGAGAATTCACACTTCTTCAAATTGGCCTAGCCCTCAAGTTTCTTATATGTCTTGTGTGTGTATCCAATTTGTGGAGAATGGGACCTTTATATAGTGTTGTGTCATGACTCTTCATTTTCATGATCCATGGGTTTGTAACTTCCATGGAGCATCCATGGAGCATCCTATGGGTAAAGCCCAACTTGATAATCCATGGAGCCTTTTAGCCCACTATACAAGATATGAATGATTTACATAATCAACCCATATATTTAATTAGTTATCCTTTGATCACTTAATTAATTCCAAATTAATTCTTTGATCAAACTAATCAAATAATATTATTAATATATTAGAACTTATAATATATTAATAATCTCCAAGCGTTATTTCTCTCATTTAGTCTATCCAATTGCATGGTGCCATGCAACCCAAATGGACCATGCCGGGTCGGGTCAAGTACACCCCAGAAATAGTTATGGACTTAGACACCTTATCGAACAGTTGCGTCATACATGTTACCAAAAGAATATTACAATAAGATGGTTTAAAATGTTTGATAATAAATGCCATAGCGTTCCTTCTTCAAAAGCTGATAGTTACCTGTATTAACGATTCCCTGAGAAATACAAGTGGTTTCGAAAAAGTGTCAACAATAAAGTTGGTGAGTTCATAAGTGTTTTGTATTGAAATGTATGTCATTTTGGAAGAAAGTCGATGAACGTAGTTTCCAGAAAATCCAATATTTGACACATTTAGTTTGAAAAGTTCCCAAAATTGGAGTGAGTTAGTATCTTTCGTACATAAATGATAAAGATAAACTTTGTGCTCAAAATAATGTAAATACTTAATGCATTTATGAATCTCGTAAATCAATCTTGTTTTTATACTTTTGTGTGAGTTTTATAACCATACTATTGACACAGACTGCCTGTAACAACATTCTTCAGGTGTTGTAGTGTTATGACATTTGTCACCCCAGACCTGCTGGTCTAACTGTAGCTAACAGTTTAAGTGCGGGGTTGTCAATCCCGTATAGATCCATACACAAGTATCACGCTCTCCCTCCAAGAGATTATGGTTTATAATACAGGACTTGAAATACATACTATAAAGTACGTTGAAGTTGAATATCTCACATCACTTAGTATAAACAGATTCACGATAAGAAAGCCTTTGTTTTACTTTAGGTGAAAGTATTTCGTTTTTCAATATGTATACTTAAGAATGTGTGAATAACTCCCAAACTATACCCATTATAGTTTTTCAGAAAGTATGTTTCATTTGGTGAAAATAACTTGGTAAAATACTAAGCTTTATACGTAAAGCAGGATAGATGTTGTATTTATAACGATACGTTTTCTTGTATTGTACTTGTATTCCCCCCCCCCCCCCTAAAACATGAAATGATTTGAAAAGTAGGGGTATGAACTCACTTGTTTGGTTTCGAGAGAGTGGCACTAGAGTCGAGCTGAACTTCAACTGTGGAAAGTTGCGTCTTCGAGCTTCTCGGGGATCTCGGTAGCGTAGAACCTTCGCCAGGGGCTCGAGTGTGCAACCGGGGTTGTCGGGACGGTCTTTGGTATGTAAGAGTATGTGAGAGTGAGTGAAGTTTGAGAAATGTGTGCGAAAATCCGGAGCTTATGCCTTCCATTTATAGAGCTGGAAATGTGAGTAAGTTGGGCGTACCACCGGAGTACGCTGGGCGTACGCGTTACGCTGGGCGTACGCGTTACGCTGGGCGTACTTCAGTTACGCTACGCGTACCTTTGTGTCATGGCTTACGACTCGAGTCTAGCTGGGCATAGAGCTGCAGCCGATGGGACTCGACCCTGCACCTGAGTACGCTGGGCGTACTCCTAAGTTACGTTGGGCGTAATCCCAACTTCAATCTTCTAAATTCCGTAACATTTGCGTACGAGCTCCATTTTTCACATTCTTTATATCCACGCGTAGGTGAGACTATGCTCTACAACTTTCATTTAGACTCTGTCGGCTAGTTTTGACTTTATTTTTAATACTATGTTTTTAATAGGCCGGGACTGCTAAAGTCCGTTAAAAATTCATAGTTTCTTTATCCGACGTCTGTTTTCGTTTGTCTTTTTATCATCTTACTCTTGTTGTGGAGACCTTCAACTGTCGTTTAGGTTGCGTTAGCTAAATATCGTTCGATCTTCAATTTGAGTTTTTAGCTCTCTACTGCTATTGCGAAACTTAGAAAAATTCGTAATTTCTTCATACGAGGTCCATTTTGGGCGATCTTTTTATGCACGTTCACCGTTTAACGTAGTCTACGACTTTTGTTTAGATACTTAAGGCAAAAATGCATTTCATTGAAATTTCTCATTTTTCGCTTAATAATGTCTTACCGGGTGTGTCGTGAATATTTGAATAATCGAAACCTTTTTATTATAACTCGGTTTTGAATGTTATTTATGTTTTTGGAAACCTCGGCACGATATCTATCATTTGATGCATCCCATCTTTAGATTTTGATCATTTTATTTTCGAGGTTAATTCTGTTGATTCCAAATAGTTTCGTTGTATTAGACTTTTGAGTGTTACATTGCTTTGTAAAAATATAGGGTTGTCACATCATCCCCGTGTTAGAGGGAATTTCATCCCGAAAATAAATCTATGATAGAGTTTACGGGTTAGGAAAAAGATGTGGGTACTTTTATTTCATCTGATCCTCGCATTCCCAGGTGTATTCAGGTCCTCGTTTGGCGTTCCAGCGGACCTTTACGATAGATATGCGGCTTTTTTTGGTTCTTTTAATTTCCCAATCCATGATTTCTACTGGTTCTTTTATGAATTGGAGATTCACATTTATTGCAATCTCATCCATAGGGATGACGAGGGTCTCATTGAACAAGCACTTCTTTAGGTTTGACACGTGGAAGGTAGGGTGTACATTGTGGAGTTCCTGAGGTAATCGAAGTTTGTAAGCCACCGCAGCGATCATGGAAAGGATCTCGAATGGTCCGATGTACCTTGGGTTCAGTTTCCCATGCTTTCCAAAACGTATTAATCCTTTCCAGGGCGAGACTTTTAGTAGGACAAGGTCTCCAACCTGGAATTCCAAGGGTTTCCGTCTTTTATCCGCATAACTCTTTTGTCTGTCCCTTGATGCATTTAGTCGTTCCCGGATCTGAACAATCTTCTCTGTGGTTTCCCTTATGATTTATGGCCTATTGAGAGTGTTGTCTGTTGCTTGTCCTCTTGCTAGCTGAGTGTCACCCACTTCAGCCCAGCACAGAGGTGATCTGCACTTTCGGCCATAGAGGGCTTCGAACGGGGCAACATTGATGCTGGTGTGGTAGCTATTTTTGTACGAAAACTCTACCAATGGTAAATGGGTGTCCCATGCCATGCCAAAATCGATTACACAAGCTCTCAACATATCTTCTAAGGTCTGTATGCTTCTCTCACTCTGGCCGTCGGTTTGTGGGTGATACGTTGTACTCATGTCAAGTCTCGTTCCTAGAGATCTTTGCAGCGACTGCCACAACCTTGAGGTGAATCTATTGTCTTGGTCCGTGATAATGGATATGGGCACACCATGCAGTTGTACAATCTCTCTGAGGTATGTTCTAGTTAGTTTCTCCATTTTATCCGTTTCTTTGATCGGTCGGAAGTGCACGGATTTAGTTAACCTGTCGACGATCACCCAGATGGTGTCGAGTCTGCTTGCCGTTCTGGGTAATTTGGTTATGAAATCCATGGTTATCCGCTCCCACTTCCATTCGGGTATTTCTGGTTGTTGTAACAAACCCGAGGGCTTTTGGTATTCCACCTTGACTTTGGCACACGTCAGACATTTGCTCACGTAGGTAGCAATTTCGGCTTTCATGTTCGGCCACCAGTACAGTTTCTTGAAGTCCAAATACATCTTATCAGAGCCGGGATGTATGGAGTAGCGTGTCTTATGGGCTTCGTTGATGACGATCTCTCTAAATCCACCAAACTTCGTTGTCCAGATTCGATCCATGAAATAAAGAACTCCATCGCTCTTGGCTTCGAGATTCATATCCATTCCCCTTAGGGCTTCTCTTGTCACATTTTCGGATTTCAAGGCTTCTAATTGGGCTTCCTTGATTTGCGTGGACAGGTGTGAATGGATTGTCATAGTTAGAGACTTCACTCGGCAGCCCGAGTATTCCTTCCGACTGAGTGCATCAGCCACTACATTAGCCTTCCCGGGATGATATCGAATTTCGCATTCGTAATCACTTAGTAGTTCTACCCATCGTCTCTGTCTCATGTTAAGTTCTTTCTGGTTGAGGATATGTTGGAGGCTTTTCTGATCGGTGAAGATTGTACATTTCGTGTCGTAGAGATAGTGCCTCCATATCTTTAGAGCGAAAATGACTGCTCCTAGCTTAAGATCGTGTGTCGTGTAGTTTACTTCGTGCGTCTTTAGTTGTCTTGAGGTGTAGGCGATGACCTTCCCTCGTTGCATCAGGACACACCCAAGTCCTTGGTTTGATGCATCACAATAGACTACAAAGTCCTTTGTTCCTTCTGGCAAGGTTAGGATGGGCGCACTACATAAGGCTCGCTTTAGTGTCTGAAACGCGATGTTTTGTTTTTCTCCCCAGTCGAAGGTCACACTCTTCTGAGTTAGGGAGGTAAGTGGCTTGGCAATCTTCGAAAAGTTTTGTATGAACCTTCGGTAATATCTGGCGAGTCCCAAAAATTGCCGGATTTCTATTGGGGTTCTTGGAGTCGTCCAACTCTCAATTGCCTTGATCTTGGAAGGATGCACGTCTATCCCCTCTTTGCTTACTACGTGACCTAGGAAATCTACTTCCTGAATCCAAAACTCGTACTTTGAAAATTTTGCGTATAGCTTCTCTACCCTCAATGTTTCCAAAACTTGGTGGAGGTGTTAGCTGTGTTCTTCCTGGCTTCTTGAATAGATGAGTATATCATCTATGAACACGATTACGAATTTATCCAGGAAGGGACGACACACTCGGTTCATCAACTCCATGAACACCGTTGGTGTATTTGTCAATCCGAAAGGGCATCACTACAAACTCGTAGTGGCCATAGCGTGTTCGGAATGCCATTTTGGGGATGTCTCCTTCCAGTACTTGTAGTTGGTGATAACTAGATCATAGGTCGATCTTTAAGAAGTAGCTTGCTCCTTGTAGCTGATCGAATAAATCGTCTATACGCGGTAGGGGATATCGATTCTTGATCGTGAGTTTGTTCAGTTCTCGGTAATCGATGCACATGCCAAAAGATCCGTCCTTCTTCTTCACAAATAGGATCAATGCTCTCCAAGGTGAGAAACTTGGTCTGGTGAAGCCTTTGCTCAGCAGCTCGTTTAGTTGGCTGGACAGTTCCTGCATCTCGGCCGGGGCTAGACGGTACGGTGATTTTGCTACTGGAGTAGCTCCGGGAATTAAGTCGATTCTGAACTCGACTTGGCGTTCTGGTGGGACTCCTGGAAGATCTTTTGGAAAGATGTCTGGGAAGTTGCAGACTTCCGGAATGTCTTTATTGTTCTTCGATTCCCGTTTCTTGTATACTAAGTGGGCTAGAAAGACATGATATTCTTTGCGAAGGTATTTTTGTGCTTTAACACAGGAGATGATTTGTAAATTTGAACTAGGTTTGTCACCATAAATTACAAGAG
This sequence comes from Lactuca saligna, assembly GCF_052625555.1. Lineage (NCBI taxonomy): Eukaryota > Viridiplantae > Streptophyta > Magnoliopsida > Asterales > Asteraceae > Lactuca > Lactuca saligna. The sequence continues at coordinate 171,180,723 of NC_136417.1, read as the reverse complement.
TTTTGCCGTTTGGCAGATTGAGGCGAACGGCCCTTTCGTGACAAAGTATATCGGCATGGTGAAGGCTTAACCAGTCCATACCGATGATGACATCGAAACTTCTTATTGAAATGGGCATAAGGTCGATTTGAAACAAGTGCTCATTTAAATTTAATGTGCATCCTACGTATCTATCGCTTGCGCTTTCTGTTTTACCATTTTCCATTTCTACAGTGAATATTTTATTGAGTGGTTGGGGTTTTTGATTAAGTAGGTGTTTGAATTTATGACTCACAAAACTTCTCTCTGCACCGCAGTCAAAGAGTATGCATGCATAAATGTTGTCGAGGAGAAACATATCCGTAACCACTGTGGGGTCCGCTATTGCTTCATTTTGTCCTATTACCAGCACTCTTCCAACACCGACAGCATTCCTTGCCTTGGGGCAATCCCTCTTGAAGTGCCCAGTTTCTCCACACCCATAACATGCCTAGCTTACTCCAGTACCAGGAACTTGAGTGATTGGTCGCGCCGGTGCTTTACAGAAACAGGCAGTGTGCCCTTTCCTGTCGCAGTTTTTAAAGTGCATTTCACGGCAGTTACCGTGGTGATGGTAATTGCATTTATTGCACTTGGGTAGGTTCCCAACATATTGTTTCGCTGGCGCAAGGGTAGCAAGGGTTGCAGTGGGGGTAGTAGCGGCATGGACTGCCACCATTTGTTTCTTAGAAGGTTCTTGTGAAGTTTGACCTTTCCTCTTGTTCCAAAAATTCTTCTTGCTGTTGTTGTTGGCACTGTTGTCGTGGTTGTTGCTTCATTTGGTTGGTTAGACGGCGGTCGCGACACTCTGACAGACACCATGATCAACAAGAGATTGCGCCAGTTCCTTGGCGCTGTTGAACGTCGTGGGTTTGGAGGCTAACACACTCCCTCGAAGTTGGGGTGATAGTCCCCAGATATACCTTTCCACCTTCTGGCTTTCCAGGACCATCATTCCTTGGCAAAGTATTATCAAATCACTGAATCTGTTGGTATAGCCTACAATGTCCGATCCTACCATCGTAAGGTCTCACAGTTCCTGTTTGAGCTTTTGAATCTCGCCTCTGGGGCAGTACTCTCGTAGGAGCATTCGTTTCAGGTTTTCCCAACCCATGGAGTTTGCCACCGGTAGGGTTAGTGCCTTGACGTGGCCGTTCCACCATGTTAGGGCTCATTCGGAGAAAGTATAAGCGGCGAATTTCACTTTGCTTTCTTCGGGGCACGCGCAATTCTCTAACACAGCTTCCGTTTTCTCTATCCATTTGGGATAGAGCCATTACTCCCTCAGTTCCACTAAAGGAAATAGGTTTGCTATTGGTGAAGTCCTTGTAAGTACATTCCTCGGAACGACCTTGGTTTAGGCCATTTGTAGAGCTGTTTATTCCTCCTCCTAACCCGTTGTTACTGATTTGTGTCATCGTTGCGGTTACCGCGGCTGTTACAGCAGCTTGGAACATTGTTGTATCCATAGTTGGAGGGGGTGGTGGAGGTGGTGTTGTAGCTGGGTTTCTGCGCGGTGATCTACGAGGAGGCATGTTCTGGTAGAGCAATAAGAATAAAGACTATAAGTTTCTAATGAATTAACAATTGTGCATTAGAGGGTTAGTCATATCTTGTAATTTGTTTTGACATCCGTTAATGGTTTCAAAGTAAATATAGCAATTTAAATAATCTGATGAACTTCGATGGTTATATAAAGACATACTTCATATATATATATATATATATATATATATATATATATATATATATATATATATATATATATATATATATATATATGTCACACATACGGTGCGTTACATTATGCTTCATGTTTTTAGGAAAATTTTGACCTATCTAGAGGTCTCCAATTACATGTTCAAGGAAAATACAAAAAACTTTATCTGAGGTCCTATTTTATATCAAAATTGTTGGAGTTGGGCAAGTCCTACTTGCGGCGTGTTGTGCGTTTTGAGCTAGATTCTGCATCCGATTATTTGACTCCCATTAAACGTCTCTCAAGAACTGCTTGTTGTTCCTTCATCTCTCTTATTTTTGCAAGTGCTACCTCCATTTGGCTTTGAAGCGCCCCTGTGTGGAGTTGGGTATCTTCGTGTAGTTCGTCCAGACGACAGATGTCTGCGGCGTTACCCTGTGTAGCAGCATTGACCTCACGAATTCTGGCCGCTTGCATGTCAAAATGGTAGGTCTGGGTGGCTATTTGTCCCATAAGGATGGGAAGCGCTCGATCGGCTGAGCCTCCCCCACTGACATTGTAAAACTCCCGACACATGCCGAAGGGAGGGCGTACACCTTGTTGATGGCTCTGATAGTAGAGATGGCTCCCTGAAATGGGAATGGGAGGTTGGTAACCCATTCTAACTTCAGGAGAACGAGGAGTGGGGGGGTTGATCACTTGCGGTTCGGAGTCTGTTCCATCTGTAACTTCCTCTTCCTCCTCTATTGGCTCTTCTTCCTCTTCGTCTTCCTCATCGACTTCATATTCCTCTCCGACTTCGATTTCGAATCCCTCTGGGTCTTCTTCTGGGTCTTCCTCTATCCATCCACCGTTACCTTGGTTTTGGTAGTGGGGATCTCCCGGTAAATGGAATCCGGCCATTTTGTCTGTACTAGGATAGAGGTATAAGAATTTTATAAGAAAAGAAATTTCTATTTAACAGCATCCTAAGTTTAGCTATATATTGTGGTGTGCAAGTTTTTTTTATTGTCCTTATATTTTTATAATAATGCTCCTATAGAATTTTTGTAAGTTTAGAAATTTTTATTTGGTAAGTTTTTGACTTGTTGTCCACTACGACCATTCCTTGACGTACGTTGGTCAAATCCAGGATAAATATAGTTGATCATGCTATATTTATTCTCGATATAGCGTCGCAAGTTGCCTTAAAACTTTTTTTCTATGATGGAGTGAACGTGACAACAAGAAAAATTCTTGATTCGCAAGGACCACTCACAAAGAAGGCACTCCCGATGATAAAACAACTAATTGAAGAATTCTCTAAGCACTCTAGAGAATATCATAACCCAAGGAATGAACCAAATCGAAGGGTGGTGAACTCAGTTACTAAGATGGACCAATCCATCCAAGTTATCCGAGTGGGATGTGAGAATTGTAATAGGCCTCACCTTACTAGAGATTGTGATTTGGACGAGGATGGGAACCAGAAAGTACATGTGTGCTATTCAAGTGGCGAAAAATATGATGATGATTGGCAAAAACCCAAAAAGGAATGGCTTCCGTACGATGAGTACAAAAAGGCAAAGGAGGAAAAGTATAAGAAAAAGGCAAGAGGTATTTATCAAAAGGAGGAACAGGGGCAAGAAAGGGAACTAGATTTTGAAGATATACTCACAAGATTTGCGGCTGCATCCGAGAAGAGACACAATGATACTGATGTTGTAATGAAGGAGCAACGAAATACGATTAAAGAGCACCAAGCTACGATGATGGATCAACAAGCTATGCTTAGGAATCATCAAGAATCTATTCATAACATTGAAAAATAGCTAGGCCAGCTTGCACAACAAATCAAACAAAGAGCATCGGGTGAACTTCCTAGCAATACCGAACAAAATCCAAGAATGGCACATGTGAATGCAATAACAATAGGTTTTGAGAGATTTTTCACTCCTCTGACACCTTTCCAAAAGGATCCCATAGAGGTTCAAAAAGAAGAGGTAGAAAACTAGGAATCGAGTGAACCCGACTCGACTCGCCGAGTCCCAGACAAGGACTCGACGAGTCCAAAGTCTGATGACAAAAACAACTTTCCTTTAAAACCTTACCTCCCCCCCTTTGCCATTTCCGAGTCGAGCCATACCTAGTGAACAGATTCAATAGTATAGGAAGTTTATGGAGCATATAAAGGCACTCCAAATGAATAATCCATTTATCGAAACGATAGTTCAAACGACAAAATATGCAAGCTTTCTTAAGAGCCTCTTTACAGCTAGAAGAAATATGGAAGAAGTGGCTGAGCTAGTATTGAATGAGCTGCCAGAGAAGAGGGGCGATCCGAGAAGCATCACCATACCTTGTCAATTTGGGAACTTAATAACCATACGAGCGTTAACTGATTCAAGGGCAAGTATAAATATTATGCCATATTCTTTCTTCAAAAACCTAAACCTTCTAGACCCAAAGCCTATTCAAATGAAAATCCATCTAGCTGATAAAACAATAATACATCCAATGGGAGTGTGTAAAGCCGTTCCCATCAAAGTAGATAAACTAGTGTTCCCTGTTGACTTCATAGTACTAGACATGGAAGAGGACCTTAAAGTCCTAATCATTCTTGGGCGACCGTTCTTGAATACCGCTTGTGCCATAGTAGATGTGTGCGAATCTACACTAACACTAAGGGTGGGGGATGATTCAGTGATTTTTAAAGCTGATCAAAAGGAGGGGCACATAGAGTCAAGAGAAGATAAAGTGTCCTCAGTGGATTTAGATGACAAATTGTTAGAAAGAGAGCTTGCGTTTTTGCAAGAAATCAATACAAATCAATTCATACTATCTTTGGAAGCGAATTTCGATGCTAAAAGAGACCTAAAGGAGATAGAGAGGCTGATCTAGGAAGCTTATTACCAGGAGACCATCAAAACTGTTGAAATCTCACTGACTCGCCGAGTAGCACCCACTGACTCGACGAGTACATACGAAGAGTCACGATCTGATGGAGATTTTGGCCTGCAAACCACGAGTACCCTCTTTGGACCTGACTAGCACATTTTTCATGATCATTTGGAGAATCTACTTGAGGAAAGCAAAGTTGTTAAAGATTTGAGCGACTTTGAAAATGCACACTTGGCTTGTCTTGACACAATTGTGCAATATGATGATGCAATCCAAGATAACAAGAAGGAAAGATTAGAAGATAAAGAGAAGACTAAGGCTTGGAATAATGCTGAGCATAGCTCTTCCATTGAATCACACATGCCTGATCAAGAAGCAATGTCAACCACAATCAAAAGAACCAAGCCTCGAGCCCTAGTCTCCATTACATTTGAAGTTTTCACTTTTAAACCACCAGATTCTTTATTATGTGATGAAAGTGAGGAAGAATTCTTGACCTCGAGTGATGATGAAGTAATGACAGAAAATGCAATCGGGGTAGCTAAAGGAGGAAGGGAAATGATGGGGCATAAAGAGGAAGGAGTGGAAAAGAAGAAGTGTGGTAAAAGGATAAAGCGTGAATCTGAAGAAAGTGCCACAAGGAAAAGGAAAGAAGAATTGAAAAGGGCCTATAAGAGGAAAATACATGCTTACAAAACAATGTATAAACCAAAAAGGACTAACTAGGAATTCCTGATGAAGGACAACGCAGAAACGTAGACCGGGAAGGATTCCAGCTAAAGACTCCTCAAAAAGAAGCGCTTAACAAGAAGCAACCCGTCAATAGAGTTTGTTTTTTTTTTCGTTTAGTTTTCATTTTTTATTTTTGTTTTGTGTGGTTTTCTTAGAATTTTTCTATCTAAATGTTCTTATTTCTCTACAAATGATTGCTTGAGGACAAGCAAGGTCTGAGTGTGGGGTGTGGTGTTTTTATTTTAAAGAGAGAAAAGTTTTAGAAAAAAAATTCAAACTGATTCAAAGACTCGGCGAGTCTATTTATGACCCGACAATTCTGTTCGAAACCAGGAAGTTTTATTCGCGACATCACTAAAAAATATATATATTTTTACAATCTATAAATCAGGGTTTTAACCCTAATTGGTAAAACACTTTCATTCACTTCACACAGCCGACACACGCCTTCCTCGACATGCCAAGATCCTCTCAAGCATTTATCTTCAAATTCTTCGATTTCCTCCTAAATCTTCATTCAAGAATATGTTTTCCAAGAGAGGCCAAAGCTCAATGGGTAACCAAGGGGCCCATCCTTGGTTAAATTTTCCACAAATTGACTCCCAATCGACAATGAGAAAATGGAGAAAGAAGTTGGAGGAGATAAAAGAGAAAGAGATTTATGTTCCTAATGAGATAGATTGAGAGTGGCTTGGTCGAGTCGGATTGGAAGAGGAAGTAACTCCATATTTGGTTAAGACATTTATACATAATGGGGTAACCATAACATGCGATGGGTGGAAATGGCTTTTTAGAATTCAGGAGCTAGTATACCAAGAGCTGTGTTGGGAATTTTTCGCAACTATTACTTTCCGTGGAGGAGATGACTACTACAATTCGAGTGTCCTCACGTTTTGCCTTGGCAGGGAATACCTCCAATGAAGCATGGTGGAGCTCGCATGGAGAATGGGCATCTATGACCAACATATGGTCAATTAAGGAGCTTTTGGTACATTCCTTGGGACTTGTTGATGGGTTTTGAGCATTCTAACACTTCCTAAGTGTACATGCAACCCTACTAAACCTTGGATCTATGTTTGTCTAAGATACATGCAAATAATTAATTTTCCAAGGTTTATATCCTAACTAGCATGGCATGGGGAACATGAATCAAATAAAGCTAGTAGAAATACTTACCTTGTAGTTGTAGTTGATTGCTTGGAGTTTTAGAGCCTAGCACCAATAGTGTGGATGCCTGAAATGGAAATCACAAATCACCATAAACTTGGAACTTTGAGAGAATAGTCACTACTATCTTGAAATTGGCCCTCACCTCAACAAGTGTCAACTAGTGTGTTTTCAAGAACCAAAACCTCCTTTATATAGTGTGGTGGATTAGGGTTACATCCATGTAAACCCTAATACCCATGTCTCTTCATTTCCATGAGATCCATGGGTTAAAGCTCCATGGAGTATCCATGGACTTCCCATGCAATCCTAGCCCATTCCAAATAAGCATTAGCCCACACTATATAAATATAGAGGCCCATATTTAATTAGTAATATCTTTGATCTCTAAATTAATCCTAGATTAATTATAGATCACTACTAATTAAATAATATGATCTTATATTAATAAATCATAACTTGTACTATTCTCAAATATTATCCATAAACTGTTCGGGTGAAGTGCAACCCAAATGGACCATACCGGGTCGGGTCAAGTACATACCAAATATAGTTATGGACTTAGACACTATATCCAACAGTCTCCCACTTGGATAACTCTAATAACTATAGTTGCAAGTATGACTTCAGGAACCGATCAGCAATCGTAGCTCTTTAAACTCTGTTGAAGTAGAATGCGCCATTTAAGATAAGTGATCATATAATCCTCTGTTCTAGATATCAGGCGGATAAATACATGGAACATGGTCTTGCTTATTGTCCAACATTTGTTTCCCGATTTCCGATTTGTTTGACATAGAACTTAACTGAACACATCAATTTAGTTCTGACCGGGCCCGGTACATAGGTCAAAACAAAATCATCGAGGGGCCCAGATATCGCTTCTAATCCTAGAAGGAACAGATAAACTTCGACTCATATGTTTGTTCTACCACTCATTGTATTACACACAAAAGCACGTTTTATAACATCGAGTAACAAATCATATCTCTAGGTTTGAAGACTTATATGATATTACCGTCTCACGATCACTCAAGATAGAATTCCATGAAGTGATTCCAGTGAGCGTGGGTTGAGTCCAATGCTCAGAACTTATGAGCACTCATGATTGTTGTAGCCATGTCCAACACCTTAGACCTCTGCAACCAATCATGACAGTCTTGATTCATACCTACTTCCGATATATGACCGACTGTGGAGGTTTGAATAATATGATATACCAAACATAATTATTCTGGAAGTCACAACATGCAGAAAGAAATAAAGTAAACGATCGACAAGAGATAGCAACACTTTACTTATAAATAAAACACCTTTTATTCATCATCTAATGTCAATTACACTTTACAAATTTCATAATTTATCTAACTACTAAAACTTATATCATCCTTCAGCCCTATGCTCCGAGCATGCTGGAGATGCTTAACCCTACTCAGTCCCTTCGTGAGGGGATCTGTTGGGTTCTCATCCGATGATACCCTCTTTCCCACGAGGATTCCTTCTTCTATTCGATGTCTGATGAAGTGATATTTTCTGTCAATGTGACTAGATCTCCCATGATCTCTTGGTTCCTTGGCTATGGCAACCGCACTATTGCTATCACAGAAAATCTCCATCGGCTCTTTTATAGCTGGTACAACTCCAAGGTCTCCGATGAAGTTCTTTAGCCATATCGCCTCCTTTGCTGCCTCGCTTGCTGCTATATACTCTGATTCACAAGTGGAATCAGCCACTGTCTCCTGCTTGGAACTCTTCCAAATGATTGCTCCTCCGTTTAAGGTAAAGACCCAGCCCGACTGAGAGCAGAAATTATCCCTATCAGTCTGGAAGCTAGCATCACTATACCCTACAACTCTCAAGTCATCACTCCCACCGAAGGTAAGGACCCAGTCCTTAGTCCTTCGCAGGTACTTGAGGATATTCTTTACCGCAGTCCAATGTTCCTTGCCAGGTTTCCCCTGATACCTTCTAACCATGCTCAAAGCAAAGGCTACATCAGGTCGAGTACACGTCATAGAATACATGATCGATCCTATAGCTGAAGCATAAGGTAGTCGACTCATTTCTGCTATCTCAGCCTCAGTACTAGGGCTTTGTGTCTTACTTAATCTGGCATTACTCTGAATGGGTAACTCACCTTTCTTGGAGTTATGCATGTTGAATCTTTTCAACACTTTGTCCACATAGGTGCCTTGACTAAGTCCAATTAGTCTTTTACTCTTGTTTCTCAAAATCCTTATCCCTATGATATAGGCAGCTTCACCAAGGTCCTTCATAGCGAAACACTTCCCAAGCCAGGACTTTACTTCCTGTAGGGTTGGGATGTCATTTCCTACGAGTAGTATGTCATCCACATACAGTACCAAAAAACTGACTATGCTCCCACTAGCCTTGATATAGACGCAAGATTCATCTTCACTCCTTGAAAAGCCAAATTCCTTGACTTTCTCATCAAAGCAAAGATTCCACCTGCGAGGTGCCTGTTTCAATCCATAAATGGATTTCTCGAGTTTACACACTCTATTGGGGTACTCTATACTGACAAAACCCTCTGGATGAACCATGTAAACATCCTCAGCCAACTTTCCATTAAGGAAAGCGGTTTTGACATCCATTTGCCATATTTCATAGTCATGAAATGCAGCAATGGCTAACATAACCCTAATAGACTTTATCTTGGCCACTGGTGAAAAGGTTTCATCATAATCAACTCCTGGAGTTTGAGAATAACCTTTTGCAACCAGTCGTGCCTTATAAGTGTGTACATTACCATCCATGTCGGTCTTCTTCTTGAAAATCCATTTGCACCCTATAGTCTTACGACTTGGTACATTCTCAACCAAGTTCCAAACTTGATTGTCATAAATGGATTGTATCTCGCTATCCATAGCCTCTTTCCATTTAGCAGCCTCAGGGCCTGCCATGGCTTCCGTGTAGTTGTTAGGTTCATCCAGACCTACTACTGTCTCATCACTAATAAGTGTCTCACCTTCCGCAGTAATATGGAAACCATAGTAATGCTTAGGTGCATTCCTAACTCTCGTGGAACGCCTCAGAGGTACAGGCTCGTCAACTGGCTCAATAGGAGTTTCCTCTTCAAGTTGAAGGCTAGCGTTCGAAGTTCCTTCACCACTTGACTCTTGAATTTCTTCAAGATTAATTTGCCTACCACTGTTTCCTTGGCTTATAAATTCTCTCTCTCGAAAGACTCCGCTTCTTGCTACAAAGACCACATTATCACTAGGTCTGTAGAAGAGGTAACCAAATGATCTTTGTGGGTAGCCGATGAAAATACACCTCCCGCTTCGGGGTTCTAGCTTGTCATGAGTCTCGCGCCTCAGAAAAGCCTCACAACCCCAAATCTTGATGTGGTCTAGTTTGGGTACTTTACCAGTCCACATCTCGTGAGGAGTTTTGGTAACTTTCTTTGTAGGGACTAGATTAAGGATATGGGCGGTAGTCTCTAAGGCATACCCCCAGAATGAAATTTGTAGCGAAGCTCGAATCATCATGGAACGAACCATATCCAACAAGGTTCGATTACGCCTCTCAGCTACACCATTCAACTGTGGTGTCCTGGGAGGTGTCAATTGTGAGACAATCCCACATTCCCTAAGATAGTCGAGGAACTCTGAACTAAGATACTCACCACCTCGATCGGATCGAAGCATCTTAATGTTCCTGCCCAATTCATTCTCGACTTCCTGTTTAAATTCCTTAAACCTCTCGAAAGTCTCTGACTTATGCTTGATTAAGTAGACATTTCCATATCTACTGTAATCATCAGTAAAAGTCAAATAATAACGATTAGCATCCCTTGTGGCATGTTTGAATGGTCCACACACATCCGTGTGTACAAGGTCCAACAAACCTTCACCCCTCTCACACGAGCCTGTGAAGGGTGACTTTGTCAATTTTCCAAGTAAGCATGATTCGCAACTATCATCTGACTTTAGGTCAAACGACTCCAAGACTCCATCCTTTTGGAGTTGGCCTATGCGTTTCTTGCTTATATGTCAAAGACGACAATTCCATAATGATGCTTTATCCAAGTTATTATTATTAGTAGAATCAATACACAAAACATTATTTCCTAAGTTATCTAAAACAGATATAGCTTCATACACACCATCACAGGGTAATGCTTTAAAATAAAGAACATTATTAAAGAAAGCATCAATAGAACCAACTTCATTATTAAATGAAAAGGTAAACCCTTGTTTGTACAATGCATGAAAGGAAATAATATTTCTTGCCATTCCTGGCGAATAACAACATTTATTCAAATCTAAACAAAACCCACTACTTAGCGATAAAGTATAAACTCCAATCTTGGTGACAGGTGAAGCTTTCCTATTCCCCATGATCAAGTTTATTCTTCCTTGCTCCACATTCTCACTTCTTCTTAGTCCTTGCAAGTCACAACAAATATGAATACCACAACCGGTATCAAGGACCCAAGATTTAGAATGGGGTGAGTTATTAGATAAGATAGTGTAAATACCTGCATGGTTGGGTTTGACTTTCCCATCCTTCACATCTTGCTGGTACTTCGGGCAGTTCCGCTTCCAATGAGCCTTTTCATGGCAATAAAAGCATTCAGCCTCTTTTGGGTCAGAAGAAGGAGTGATGAAACCTTTCCTGGTTCCACTTGAAGAAGAGTCATCAAGGGTCCGAGCCTTGGTACCCTTTGAAGAGCTCTTTCTCTTCCTAACTCGACTTTTCCCGATTGCCAAAACCGGAGTTGATTTTGGAGTAGAAGTGTTAACAACCGACTTCCCCATAAGACCTGTTTCTGCGGTCTTGAGAAGTCCCTGAAGTTTGCTGAGGGTGACCTCTTCCTTATTCATGTAATATGTCATGCGAAATTGATCATAGCACGAAGGTAAGGAGTGCAAAATGATATCTATTGCAAGCTCCTCAGGGAAGTTCACATTTAGCTTCAGCAATCGATCCACATACCTTTTGCATTTTCTGCATGTGGCTCGTGACGGATTCCCCGTCCTTCATCATGGTTGTTATCATGGAGCAGATGATTTCATACCTCTCTTGTCGTGCACTTTGATGGTATCTTTCTATCAGATCTTGATGCATTTCATAAGGGTAGAAATCTTCATAGGACTTTTGGAGTTATGCTGTCATTGTGGCCAACATGATGCACGCAACTTTGGTAGCATCTCTTTCATGTGCCTGAAAGTCAGCGATCTCCTGAGGAGTTGCAGTGGTCACATCGATCTCCTTAAGCTCCTTGTCAAGGACATATTCTTTGTCCTCGTAGCGGGTAATCATCCTGATGTTTCTGATCCACTCATTGAAGTTGGATCCATCAAAGGTGACTTTCCCACACAAGCTCATAAGGGTAAAGGAGCCATTAGGATTAGAGCCAAAAGCAGCATTGTTTGAAGACATTTGAAAGAAGAGAACAAGATTAGTTTAGATATTAAGAGAGTCCTTAATAAAACACCCAAATGTAATATTAAGGCTAGGATCCAATCACAATATAATATAACTTAGAAGAGGTATGCCGTAATCCAAGCTATAACATATTCGAAAGGTAGGTGAATGACGATTCACCAATTTCCACCATGAAAACCGAAATATTAGGTTTTTGATTGGTTCTTAGAAATTCCTAGATTCTTTGAGATTCAATGAACTTTTCAGAGGCATGTTTCAATCTCGAGTGTGCCCTCCAAGTTTTGTGACTGGGATACCGAGGATCACAAAACGAGGTGTGAAGTAACCATGCAAATCACTTGGTACCCTTCAAGTTTATCACTCAATCGATGTGCCGGTAAACCACACACGCTCCACTGATACTATAATAAACCTTAAGTCACCCTTTACCTACCTTGTTAGGTCCAAGTTAGTGTGCCGGTTAACCACACACGCTCCACCAACGACTTAATCAAAGTGTAAAGTGTAATTTCATGGATTAGCACCTTATTCACATTTTTCCTAAAGTAACTAAGATTGGGAATTTAGTAAAAAATTTAGTTACTTTATAATATTCATCATACTTTAAATGAGAATTTATAAGTCCTTGTCTTACCCGTTTGGCTAACGACCCTCCACCAGTCAAGCAAGCGGTGGGTGAGAGTGGACACCCATTAAGTTGTCATTTTATAGGCAACAACCCTATACCCACCTTATAGACCGGCTTCGTGAATGAGGCGTACTAGCGGTAAGACGACTTTGTTCTTATACATATAAATAATTATTAAATCATAATAATATAAGTATAAGGGTTGAATTTTAATTTTTAAAATTCTAAGGGTTGGAACTAAAGTTTTAACTTGCTTTACTTGTCCAAAACTTGAGGGCAAGTTTTGTAAACTTTCAAAACTTTTCTTTTCTTGTAACTTATGAGTTTAATAGAGTAATACAATGAAGACTCTTCATTTTTCTAACTCTTGAGTTCTTTTAATGGTTTTTAATCCAAGTGACTTTTGGTTTTCCATAACTTGAGTACAAGTTATGGACTCCATTAAAACACATTATGATCAAGAATTAATCTACCACATAGGTTACAAATAATTCCTATGATCATCTAAACATCATAAGAACAAGAGCATGAACATGAACACATTCATACATCAAAATCACACTTAAACTTTGTAATTTTGATAACTAGTTGTTGTAAATGAATTAGAAAGGACATTACACCATCTAAAACAAGTTTTCAAGTACCAAAACAGTTTAGGGTAATGTTTCTAATCCATTTCCAGCAACTAAAGTCGAAAATCTGCACTCTGTCGACCCTACTCGCCGAGTGCATAAACCTACTCGACGAGTAGGTTGAAGATACAAGTGAACTCGACAAGTCCCCCCATGGACTCGATGAGTCCAGCAGTCAGACAACAAGTTTTTCGACTTTTTCCAAAATATTGCATCAAGTATCAAACAAACAAGCCTAGTCTCTGATACCACTAATGGATTTTGAGCATTCTAACACTTCCTAAGTGTACATGCAACCCTAATAAACCTTGGATCTATGTTTGTCTAAGATACATGCAAATAATTAATTTTCCAAGGTTTATATCCTAACTAGCATGGCATGGGGAACATGAATCAAATAAAGCTAGTAGAAATACTTACCTTGTAGTTATAGTTGATTGCTTGGAGTTTTAGAGCCTAGCACCAATAGTGTGGATGCCTCAAATGGAAATTACAAATCACCATAAACTTGGAACTTTGAGAGAATAGTCACTACTATCTTGAAATTGGCCCTCACCTCAACAAGTGTCAACTAGTGTGTTTTCAAGAACCAAAACCTCCTTTATATAGTGTGGTGGATTAGGGTTACATCCATGTAAACCCTAATACCCATGTCTCTTCATTTCCATGAGATCCATGGGTTAAAGCTCCATGGAGTATCCATGGACTTCCCATGCAATCCTAGCCCATTCCAAATAAGCATTAGCCCACACTATATAAATATAGAGGCCCATATTTAATTAGTAATATCTTTGATCTCTAAATTAATCATAGATTAATTATAGATCACTACTAATTAAATAATATGATCTTATATTAATATATTAGAGCTTATAATATATTAATAAATCATAACTTGTACTATTCTCAAATATTATCCATAAACTGTTTGGGTGAAGTGCAACCCAAATGGACCATGCTGGGTCGGGTCAAGTACATACCAAATATTGTTATGGACTTAGACACTATATCCAACTCTTGTCACAAAGGATTTCCAGAAGGTATCGTGGGTTCCATACGGTGGAACACATTTGCAAACAAGGTTTACATTCCCAAATCAGCTCAGGAGGGAAGCATTTGATCACCAATCCACCGGCTTATACACCACCTTATTGCTTGCATAATCCACATGCACAAGGATGATGACAAGGTTCCAAACCTTGATGCATTTTACTTGTGGAGCATCATTACACCAAACACCTTCTGCAACCTCCCATATTGTATATCTGAATACTTATGTGAGGGAGCAGTCAAGGATCAGAAAACTTAAAAAATTAATGGTGGGATGTCCGTGACCCGCTTGGCGAGATCGTTCAGGGTTTTGTAAAGTGGAGCTGGAAGTTGTTTGACCGAAATACCCAAACCTCATTTTAGTGTCATGCTTACACATGGGAACAAATCATTGAAGATTATGGAGGTGACAATTTTTCCATACCGAATGAGGATGCGGTTATAGCACCCGAGGAACCAGGTAAGAGTGTGAGGTAACGACCAGACGAAGCCCATGATGTCCCACCAGTGATTCCAGTCGATGATGAAGTACCAATGGATTGGTAAAATGTGGAGACAAGACAATTTCAAGATGATTTGGCAAGGGGTGTGAATTTTGGCAACCAATCTTGTATTCAAATGTTTAATCATTTCAACATTCAACATGTGGATGGGGGTAATTATCTGCATCTACGCAAATGGGAGGAAAGGATCAATGCAAGAGGAAGTGGAGCAAGCGGAAATGATGATGAAGATGATGAAGAAGAAGATGAAGATTGATTTAACCTTTTTATTTTTTGGTATTGTGTTTAAAACACTTTTTATTTGTTTGTGTAACGCTCCGTTTCTGGTATGTGATTTAATTAAAGTTTTCCATTCTTGAGGGGTCTCGACGAGTCTGTAGCCCAACTCGTCAAGAGAAGACGAGTTGATCATGCGAGTTAAGCTGGCAACTCGGCGAGTCCATATGCTCGACTCGGCGAGTCTTCCTGTCTGCGTAAAGTCGTAATTTAAGGGTTTGCACCCTATTTAAACGCACTTATACGCCCCACCCTCGCCTTCATCACTCTAGGAGAATCTCTTACCAAACCCTAGCCCCCTTTTTAGGTGTGTGAGTGATTGTTGCTTTGTGAAGGAATTTTTGGAACAAGTAGAAGAAGGAGGAGATTGAAGAGTTCAAGGAAGAGGAAGTAGATCCAGAGCACACTCAGTTGTGGTCATCTTTTCTGGTAATAAAGCCTCCATATTGTTTATTGATCTAGTAGATATTGGTTGTCTCCAAATTGTTGTTTAAACCCGAAAAACCCCAAATCCTTTATGATTAAGCCTTATGTTTGGGTCATACTTCAGATCTGGACCCTCATTGCATTCAAGTAGTGTAAACTTTCAGCTATGGTCGTGATTGAGGTCCCTCTTGAGCTTAGAACCCCATTAAGAGCTTAGTTTTGGCATTTGAAGCCTTTAAAGCCATGCATGCACGTAAAGTTTGCAACTTTACATGATAAGTATGCCCTAGAAGCATGGATCTGTGCCTTGGAGCCGCTGCATGGCTCAAATCAGGCCTATATGGAAAAGGGACTGAATGGACTCGGCGATTCACAAGCTTGACTCGGCGAGTCATATGAAGATAGCCTTGGATTCGACGAGTTGGATGAGCAACTCGGCGAGTCCGATGAAGATTGCCTTAGACTCAACGAGTTGTTCTACAACTCGGCGATTCAGATGAGTTTTTCCCGAGAAAAGTAGTGTTTGAGTGAAATGGCTTCATTCCTTCATAGTTACACGTAAAGTCAGCAACTTTACGTGTTCAGATGGTCCGAAGGGCTCAAATTTACGAGTTTGAGGCCCTGGAATGGATTAGAATTCGATTGTATGGAATCTGCGATAGGACTCGGCGAGTTGTTCTTCGGACTCGACGAGTCGAGTCGCGAGTCCTCGTTTTCCTTTTGATTTGTGAGTTCAGAGTGAATCAGTGAGTGGGAAAGGGGCTCGGTGAGTTAAATTCAGATTTGGTAAAGGAGGGTTTCGGCCAGCCTGCTCCCTAACTCGGCGAGTTCGGTCAACTGGAAGTTGACTTTGACCAGGGAGTTGACTTTGACCCGGTAGTTGAATTTGACTAGGGGTAATATAGTCATTTGACCCCGAGAGCATTTACCAGTAACTAATCTAGTGTTTTTGGAAATTGTAGCCGACAGTTCCGGAGCAGCAGTCAGCCACTTTTAGAGTTAGCATCTCAGCAGCCAGCACTACGAGGTGAGTTTTCCTTCCAGTAGAAAAAGGTATACGGCCACAATGACGGCCCGTCTAGTTAGCAGTAGTTCCAGACTTTGGTTCGATGCAGTAGTTCAGTGTGCTTGATGTCTTTGTGATTCAAGCATGTCTTTGTGTTATGTGTTCCGAACTTCGGTCCGAAGCAGTATACAGTATATGTGTTTATGCTAGTTGATATGTTTATGCTATGCTATGTTATGCTCAGTCAGTTTCCGGACTTCGGTCCGATGCAAGGGACAAGGTCCCAGTCAGTTCCGGTTTTCGATCCGATAAAGTTAGTTCCGGACTTCTGTCTGATGCAGGGGACAAGGTCCCAGTCTTTTCCGGACTTCTGTCCGATGCAGAGGGCAAGGCCCTGGTTAGTTCCAGACTTCGGTCCGATGCAGTTTCCGGACTTCGGTCCGATGCAGTAGGAAATACCCAATATGTGCTTATATGATTGTATGGTATGTGGTAGTCTGGGGGAGATCACTAAGCTTTGTGCTTACAATTTCAGTTTTGTTTTCAGGTACTTTCGCAAGCAAAGGGAAGGGCTCGGGATGATGGCATTGCATACACCACAGGTTCAGCTTTTGTCCTGGGAGTTTATTTCATATACTATGATATGTTGTTACAGTTCTTTTGTCATGACACCTCTATTATAACTTTTTGGTATTTATGACGTACAATTTTATGATATATTATAGATCGTTGATAACCTTAGTATTATTTAAACGAAAAAATTTTGGTCGTATTTTGGGTCGTTTCAGTTTGGTTGGTTTGTTTGAACTTTTAGAAAGTAGGATTAAGTAGGATTTAAATTGTTTGTTTTATTTCATGGTTTGTTTTTTCTTTTTAGAACTTGAATGAAGGGTAAAACGCAAGAATATATATATATATATATATATATATATATATATATATATATATAGAGAGAGAGAGAGAGAGAGAGAATAATGCAAAGAGTCGAGTCTAGACAAGAACGTGGAAACTCTGAGTTTAAGATCGAGTCTGGTAGTAGAAAGGGCTAAATAGTGTTATTTACTAAAGAAAAATGAAGGAGGGATACTAATTTGTCATTGCTAAACACCTTAGAAATGGATTCGAAGCAAAAATCGAAATTTTCCATATAGTTATGTACTCGCCGAGTGCACACACTAGACACGACGCGTCCCAGTGCAAATTCACAAATTTTCTGCCAGTTAGGCTGCTACTCGACGAGTCACTCAATTTCGATATTCAAGTTTACAATTTGACCACATTTGTTACAGGCATTACTCATATCCTTTGAAGATTAATTCCTAAATATTCTCGAGACTTTTTTTGTCTATATTTAGAGCTGTCAACCACACGACATTTGACGCCTAAGGCATGTATGAGCTCTTCCCATGTCTAAAGTTACCTAAAGATGGAGTTCTCAATGAAAAAGATCAACCTCGCCACTACTATCCCAGGGGAGTTTGTTCTAATTTCCTTTTTACTTCTTGTTTTTATCATGCATAACATGCAATGGGGACATTGCATAAATTAAGTGTGGAGTAGGGGGTTAGTTACATTAGACAAATTGGAATCCTAGGGCTAAATTACAACTAAAGTGGAGCTGGAAGTGGTTTGACCAAAATACCCACACCTCATTTTAGTGTCACACTTACACACGGGCACGAATCATTGAAGATTATGGAGGCGGGAATTTTTCCATACCGAATAAGGATACAATTATAGAACCCAAGGAGCCAGGTAAGAGGGTGAGGAGAAGACAAGATGAAGCCCATGATGACCCACCAGTGATTCCAGTCAATGATGAAGTACAAATGGATTGGTACAATGTGGAGATGAGACAATTTCAATATGATTTGGCAAGGGGTGTGAATTTTGGCAACCAATCTTATATTGAAATGTTTAATCATTTCAACGTTTAACATGTGGATTGGGGTAATTATCTTCATGTGTGCACATCGGAGGAAAAGATCAATGCAAGAGGAAGTGGAGCAAGAGGAAATGACGATGGAGTTGATGATAAGGAATATGAATATTAGATTATCCTTTTATTTTATTTTTTTTATTTGGTTGTGTTGAAAAAAAATTTATTTTGTTTTGTTATTTTGTTTGGTTGTTTTTGTACAAATAGTTTTTAGGATTGATTTTTAGTTTGTTTTCCATTTTATTACTGGTGTGTTGTTCTTTATAGAATTTGAATGAGGGTTTGCTTGCAAGGGTCTAGAGAGTGATAAAATAGTGGAAGGATCAAGTCTAGGTGAGAGAGAATGAAGTTTTGAGTCCGAATATCGAGTTCGGTTATAAAGAGGGTTAAAGAGTGACTAAACACTCAAGAAAAATAAGCATGAATGTCATTTCGAAGTTACTCTAGCAAACCAAAATCGGATGAATAGCAGAATTCATTTTTTCCACACAGCGACGTACTCGCCGAGTGCATAATGACTCGACGAGTCAAAATGCAATTTCACGATTTCTTCCAGTTTTGCACTACGACTCATAGAGTCTCCTTACAGATTCGACGAGTTGACCTTTATTTCATCTCTGAAGCTTATGGTTTTATGATATTTTACACGACAATTGGCTGTATTTTTGGAAGATCATTTTTTGAAGATATCCAAGAGTCTTTCCTGCATTATTTAGAGTTGTCAACCACACGACATTTAACGCCCAAGGTATGGACGAGCTATTCCCATTTGTAAAGTCAGCTAAAGATAGAGTTTTCAATGAAGAAGATCAACCTCGCCACTACTATCCCAGGGGAGTTTGTTCCAATTCCTTTTTACTTCTTGTTTTTATCATGCATAACATGCAATGGGGATATTGCATAAATTAAGTGTGGAGTAGGGGGTTTGTTACATTAAAAAAATTAGAATTCTAGGGCTAAATTACAACTAAAGAGGAGTTGGAAGTGGTTTGACTGAAATACCCACACCTCATTTTAGTTTCACACTTACACGCAGGCACGAATCATTGTGATTATAGAGGCTGGAATTTTTCCATACCGAATGAGGATACGGTTATAGAACCCAAGGAGCCAGGTAAGAGCATGAGGAGAAGACAAAATGAAGCCCATGATGACCCACCATTGATTCTATTCGATGATGAAGTACCAATGGATTGGTACAATGTGGAGATGAGACAATTTCAATATGATTTGGCAAAGGGTGTGAATTTTGGCAACCAATATAGTATTGAAATGTTTAATCATTTCAACGTTCAACATGTGGATTGGGGTAATTATGTACATGTGTGCACATGGGAGGAAAAGATCAATGCAAGAGGAAGTGGAGCAAGAGAAAATGATGATGGAGTTGATGATAAGGAAGATGAATATGTGATTATCCTTTTATTTTATTTTTTTATTTGGTTGTGTTGAAACAATTTTTATTTTGCTTGGTTATTTTGTTTGGTTGTTTTTGGACAAATAGTTTTTAGGATTGATTTTTAGTTTGTTTTCTGTTTTATTACTGGTGTGTTTTTCTTTGTAGAATTTGAATGAGGGTTTTCTTGCAAGGGTCTAGAGAGTGATAAACTAGTGGAAGAATCAAGTCTAGGCGAGAGAGAATGAAGTTTTGAGTCCGAATGTCGAGTTCAATAATGAAGAGTGTTAAAGAGTGACTAAACACTCAAGAAAAATAAGCATGAATGTCATTTCGAAGTTACTCCAGCAAACCAAAATCGGATGAATAGCAGAATTCATTTTTTCCACACAGCGACGTACTCGCTGAGTGCATATAATGACTCGACGAGTCAAAATGCAATTTCACGATTTCTTCCAGCTTTGCACTACGAGTCATACAGTCTCCTTACAGACTCGACGAGTTGACCTTTATTTCATCTCTGAAGCTTATGGTCTTATGATATTTTACACGACAATTGGTTGTATTTTTGGAAGATCATTTTCTGAAGATATCCGAGAGTCTTTCCTGCATTATTTAGAGTCGTCAACCACACGACATTTAACGCCCAAGGCATGGACGAGCTGTTCCCATTTGTAAACTCAGCTAAAGATAGAGTTTTCAATGTAGAAGATCAACCTCGCCACTACTATCCCAAGGGAGTTTGTTACAATTCCTGTTTACTTCTTGTTTTTATCATTCATAACATGCAATAGGGATATTGCATAAATTAACTATGGAGTAGGGGGTTGGTTACATTAGACAAATTAGAATCCTAGGGCTAAATTACAACTAAAGTGGAGCTAGAAATGGTTTGACCGAAATACCCACACCTCATTTTAGTGTCACACTTACACACGGGCACGAATCATTGAAGATTATGGAGGCGGGAATTTTTCCATACCGAATGAGGATACAGTTATAGAACCCAAGGAGCCAGGTAAGAGCGTGAGGAGAAGACAAGATGAAGCCCAAGATGACCCACTATTGATTCCAGTCGATGATGAAGTACCAATAGATTGGTACAATGTGGAGATGAGATAATTTCAATATGATTTGGAAAGGGTTGTGAATTTTGGCAACCAATCTTGTATTCAAATGTTTAATCATTTCAACGTTCAAGATGTGGATTAGGGTAATTATCTGCATGTATGCACATGGGAGGAAAAGATCAATACAAGAGGAAGTGGAGCAAGAGGAAATGATGATGGAGATGATGACGAGGAAGATGAAGATTAGATTATCCTTTTATTTTATTTTTTTTATTTGGTTGTGTTGAAACAATTTTTATTTTTTTTGGTTGTTTTTGGACAAATAGTTTTTAGGATTGATTTTTAGTTTGTTTTCCGTTTTATTACTAGCGTGTTGTTCTATATAGAATTTGAATGAGGGTTTTCTTGCAAGGGTCTAGAGAGTGATAAAATAGTGGAAGAATCAAGTCTAGGCGAGAGATGTTGTAGTAAATGGTTAAGCCGACTTTAACATACAAGATTGGAATGGTGAATTGACTCATTTAATGGTAAATGGTTAAGCAACTTACTTGTTTAAGTAAGGTAGAATGCTTAATTGAAGAAGAAATACACCCATAATATCCTATGAGAAGAGATGTTGTAGTCAGGAATGACAGAGAACCAAGTTGAAGCTAGTAGAGCTTGCTGAGATGCAGCTAAGATGCAGACTTCTTAGGATAGACTCCTATGAAGTAGACTTAGGCTTACTCAGATATAAGAATCACGATTTCAAGGAAGAATAATGAAATGAACAAATGTGCATGATGGTTTGCATGAGTTAGAAGATGATGCAAGTAGTAGAAGATTATTTGTCTCCATGCTGCTAGAGTAAATTTTGGAATAGTGTGTCTTTTAGAGTAGACACTACTCGAGAAAGAATTTATATGAAGAAATAGAAGTAAAATTTCTATCGACCTATGGAAAAGTATTAGGATATATTAAAGTGAGCATATGCATGAAAAGAATCCTAGAAGGTGAGTATAGGTAATCCAATATATGTTTGATAGAAACGTGAAAACCCTAGTTGATTCTAGGATAAAGTGTTGTATGTATTTGTTTAAACACAATCATGTGTGATAAGTTGCTTTGTGAAAACTTTTGAATGGTGACTTGGGAACTGCGAGACAATACTTGGGACGAGTATGAGTAGGTGTGAATAGTAGTAGTGGCGTATACTACTGGAAGCATAGGACTCACACTTGGATCAGGAAAAAGTCACAAGGTTACCTAGAAGCTAGTAAATGATTTCGTTTTATTCATGTGTGTCTGTAGCTTCATTTCGGTAATGACTAAGAATATAATTATCGTTCAAATCTTAATGTCATAAAGAATCGAGTCCGATTAGTATAAATCCGCTAAAGGAGTTGATTAGTTCAGAGAACCATGTCTTATATAGTGATAAAACTTCAGTAGGAATACTGAAGAAGTAAATGGCCGAGGTAGTGGATAAAAATTTAACAATCTTCATTAAAGAATTAAGCAATCATTAGCCAGAGATGTGACTTGGTATGTGGTGTTACTGGCCACAAGAAATGTTTCTGCCCTACTCTTACTACTCAAATGGCGGGGAGTCAAGTTTCCATTCAACAATCAAAGAGTATTCCAACTAAAAAGGAGGAGGTACCAAAAGATAAAAGATGTGTAGGTCCGAAAGCACGTATTAGAGATACGTGGTGCTATTCTTTCTGTTCCAAAGCATCTACGTGTTGATCAAACTCTTTTCATTTTCTTTATTCCATCAACTTGATTTATTTGATCTGATTCTAATACAAGAGTTTGGTTCGTTATGTGTCTTGAGTGTTATAAATACAAATGTCATTAGAATAAAACCATTCGAGTTGCTGTTATAGCAAAAGTAAACACCTTATCATGGGTTTAGTCTATAAACCAAGAAGAAGCAGGAGTCTGCAATGAGAATTGAGTTTTAACTCAAAGATTAGGATCGAAAGCCCAATAGAGAAAAATAAGCGGGTGCAGGTTTGAGCACCGCTAGTAATTAATAAGTTTGAAGAGTTTGACAATCGTTTGGCAAACTAAAAGTTAAAATATCGTACATTTTAGATTACCACAAAGGAAGTAAATTAAAACTCGAATGTTGTGACTAGTAATTTTCTCGTAAACTCTAGATTTACTCACATCTGATTTTCATTTCAATGCCTCAGGTTCTTTCGTGCCTTATAAATTCGCATATTATTTTCAAATTGCTTGTTACGCAATTGTCAAATAATTTCATATAGATAACATAGGAATATAGGAATTGAAAGTTATAATCTTCCTGCTAACCTAATTCCTATCTTTGATATTATTCTCGACATGGATTGGTTGTTAAAGAACCACGCAGAGCTCTTGTGCTACAAAGAGATGATATGCATCCCTATCGAGGGAAGATTCTATTTATGTCTACGGTGAAAATAATAAATTTCTTTCTTAGAAACTCGTAAATTATGTCGAAGGGGTATTCTACTTATCTGGCTTATACAATTAATACCTTGAAAGAAGAGAAGAAAACTCTTTGGATAATTATCGACCGACTGATGAAGAGTGCATATATTCTCGCACATGTGAAACGTCTCCATTGGAGAAATACGCGTAAGTTACTTAGATGAAATAATCATGAGACATGGAGTGCCACTAAATTTTTTTTCCCGATCGTGACACTCGCTTCACTTCTCACTTTTGGGCGAGTATGAAGATTGAATTGGGATCTCGAATTACTCCCAACACAACTTAGCATCTTCAGACAAATGATCAGAAGAAGAGAGCAATCCAAATAGTAGAAAATATACTGAAGGTATATAAAGTACTAAATGAGCATAAATGTCATACTCAAATATGTTGGTGTGACGTGGGACAAAAGATATTTGTAGGATCTGAAATGATTCAATACATCACTGGCAAGATACAAATTTTTCCAATAAAAAAATGAAAGCGGCCCAGA
This sequence comes from Lactuca saligna, assembly GCF_052625555.1. Lineage (NCBI taxonomy): Eukaryota > Viridiplantae > Streptophyta > Magnoliopsida > Asterales > Asteraceae > Lactuca > Lactuca saligna. The sequence continues at coordinate 171,156,930 of NC_136417.1, read as the reverse complement.
ATCGACAAATGTCCTATGAAGAAAAGACGAGACGACCCATAGAATTTCGGGTGGATGATTTAATAATACTGAAGGTATTTCATGAAAAGGCGTTATTCTACTTTGGAAGAAAGAACGGTTGGTAAGCAAGCATACTACTTGGAATTGCCTGAAGATTTGACAGATATTCATGAAGTGTTTCATGTGAGTTATCTGTGCAAATGGTTAAGCGTATATGATGAAATGATTCCATTATCCTAAGAGATATTGGATAATAAGTTAAGATATGTAGAAAACCCTGAAAACACTGTAAACGAATGAAAGACTAATCTACATAATAAAGAAGTAGAGTTGGTGATTTTCAAGTAGAAACACCAACGAGGCCCAAATTATACTTGGGGAAAATAAGAATGAGATAAGAGTGAAGTATCCTCATTTATTTTAATCGTTATGATTTCGGGGACGAAATCCTCAAAAGGAGGAGGTATTTGTAACAGACACATTTTGAAATCGGGTATTGTAAATTATAAAAGAGAATAATATTATGTGAAATTGAGTGTTGAGTTCTAACAGATAGTTTTTACTAGAAATGAAGTAAAACTATGTTTAGAATCACTCATAAAATATTGGAAGTCTTATGAGATTCCAATTAAAAGCCAAATAGTGAAATATAGCAAAAATATAAAATTTGAAATAAGTAAAACTGACATGGCGCCGAATGACGTAAAAAGTGAGTTTTTGATAAACTAATTTTTAGCCTTAGTAATCTGAATGAAAGTTTTAGTATTCGTTAAACCGAGAAGTTCGATAAATAGAACGCCAAAATCTGACTTCGTATGAGGAAGTTATGATTTTTCGAAGTTTCAGCTTAGCAGTAGACAGCTAAAAACTCGAATTTTAGATCAAGTGATTTTTATCCGACACAACCTAATCGAGAATTGAAGGTCTCGTCATTTGTAGTACAACGGTAAAAAGTCTGACGAAAACGGATATCGGATGAAGAAGTTATGAATTTTTAACGGATTATCCTGTTCCGGTCTGTTAAAAATAATAATATAAAAATTAATTTCAAAATTAGCCGACGAAGTCTAAACAAAAGTTGTAGAGCATAATTTTAGCTACGCGTGCATATAAAGAACGTCAAAAACGGAGCTCGTATGCAAAAGTTATTGATTTTACAAGATTTGGCACATTTTTTATTTAATTTTCGCATGAATAATGATGATCCACATGGCAATTTCTGATTGGACCGCAGCCTCGCTGGCACCTTCTGATTGGTCCGGATCTCGCCCCGTGTTCGCCTTGTTTCCGAAGCAGCTTAGTCATCCGAGCAACTGGCAACGCGTGTCGCAACCCCCTCGCACCGAAGGCTCAGCCATTCTGAGACCGCCACCTGCCTTCCCGTATTGACCTGCGAAGCGAGCCACCTGGAGGCTCGCATGCGAGCCACGTCCGAGCCACACAGCAGCCTCGTGCCCCTCACTGCTGATGCCATCGAGCTGCTTCGCTGCCTGGTTCCTTCCCAGCCGACTTCGGTCTCGCACCCTATAAATAAGGGGGTTGCGAGATCTTCCGACTAGAATCCCAAATTTGGCAATTTTGGCCCCTTTTTCAATATTTTTACTATTTTAAATTGACCCGAAGCCCCCGTAACATTTTTAAAGCCCGGAATACGCCCCGAAGTGCCCGGAGAGCCCGAGAAATTATTCTTTTCGGTTTGAAGCTCTACCCTCGCAAGGCCTGTTTTTCAATATATTTCCCGGTTTTCAACGACGAAAACTATTTATCGAGCTGAAGTGCTACTCAAATTACTATTTTAACCCCCGATTATTTTAAGGTGAGTAAAATATATAGGAACAATTGTATGTTATGTGTTATATGTGCAATGTGCTTTTCAGTGTTATTATTCTGAGTTATTTTCCCGTGTTATTTTTATTCACTATTTTTAATAGCAAAGTTATACCTTTGACCATGTGATCAGTGAAAGGACTTAGATTCATGGTGGTACTGGTATGTAGCCTCTGGCCATGTAGAACATGTCTTGTAAGAGAATGACTTCTATTTTATGGCATTGGCAAAAGGTTAGATATGAATGGTATGTAGCCTCTGACCATGTAGAGCATTACTCCGTAAGAGAATGAACTTTATTCTATAGTATTGGCAAATGGTTAGACAGGGCTATAAGTCAGAAATCTACCAAAATGTTAATCAGAAGTTTTATGTCTTCTGTGCCATTTGGGCCAAAGCTTTATTGATGCATATCAAGTATTGAAATCGTTATGTCTCATTGATCGTAAATCTTTGAATCAAATCTTGAGTTGATATTGAAAGCCTGACATATGATACACATATGCTATTGTTGTTCTTGTTCCCTTTTGCTTCTGTCATATTGGTATATATAAGGCATAAGATTATATTGTATCTATTTATTGAATTCACTAAGCGTTATCGCTTATCCCTCTCAATGTTTAACAATTGTAGGTGATGAGTATCCAATTTAGTTTTATACTACTGAAAGATTTAGAATAGTTAATACTATTTCTCTGTATTCTAATGTTCAAGTATGTATATGAATAATAAATTCCTGGGTAAATATGAAATGTAATAAAACTTAGTCGGTTTGTATCCAATCCTTTGTAATCACTTTATCAATATAAAATATTATTTTATAAATATGCATGTAGCATGTTTTGAGGAAGTAACTTAAGAATAATGTTGGAATAGTATGAAAGTTTGGGTCTTTCAGAAATATGAAGGTTGGGGTCTTCCAATAACAATAACAACTAAAGTGTCGGTCTTGGTGTCGTAGACCCTACCGATATAGTGAGGATAACTCACCTTGCAGATGTCGACTCGAAAGGCAAACTCAAACTCTTGATTCACTTGACATAGGCCCCACCGCCTATCGTCATAGCACAACATACTCATAAGTCCTTAACCTTTTAAGGTACTCCATAACCCAATACCCAACCCCTAATCAAGGTCAAAGTCCTCAGTTAAGGTCAACAGTCCATGTTGACCTCAACTCACTGAGTACACCCAACTACTCGCCGAGTCCCTTGAAGCACTATCCAACTCGCCGAGTTACTTCGAATCCTGATCATACCTTAAGGCCACCTGTCAAGTTCCCTCCATACGATTCAACGGATATACTCATAAACATATTCTTGTTTAAAACTTATCTGACTTGCCGAGTTGTTCTTCAAGTCGTCGAGTCTCATGACAATCTTCATCGGACTCGACGAGTTGTTCATCCAACTCGTCGAGTTCAATGGCCATCTTCATGCGACTCGCCGAGTCCATTCACTCCTCTTTCCATACAGATCCATTTTGAGCCATGCAGCGGGTCCAAATCACAGATCCAAGCTTCTAGGGCATGCTTATCACGTAAAGTTGCAAACTTTACGTGCATGCATGGCTTTAAAGGCTCAAAATGGCAAATCTAATCTATTGATGGGTCTTTATGCACAAAGGGGACCTCAATCACAACTAAAGCTGCAACTTTATGCTTCTAGAATCCAAAGAGAGTCCAGATCTGAAGTTACAACTTCAGATCTAGCCCATAGCTCATCATAGCAACTTGATATTCCATGAAAACCCTAAAACTCACCCAATAAAGGAGATCTATAAAGAGAATGACGGTTTGGGTACCTTTTAAAGTTGATATCTGAGATGAGTGTTGATTCCCACATTCCAATTGGTTCAATCTCCTTCTCCTCCACGTCTTCTCCCTCCAAGAACTCTCTTTCAAGCTTCAAACACACACACACAAGGCACACACACACGAATAAGGCTCTCAAGGGTTCTTTGGAACTGTAAGGAGGTCCAAGGGAGGCTAAGGTCCCTTTAAATAAGGGTGCAAACCCGGGAATTAGGGTTTCACTTGCTAGCTCCTACTCATCGAGTCCCAATATGGACTCGTCGAGTAGGTCACTTGACTCGCGATGCTTCTCACTGTTACTCGATGAGTAGGCAAACCAACTCGTCTAGTAGGGCCTAATCCAAAAACTCATATTAAAAATACCTGAGAATTGCGGCGTTACAACTTGGGTAGCTTAACCAAAAATACCTTGAGGTTAAAATTTTTCTATATGGATGGATTTGGAGGGATGCATAAAATGAGCGTTGTTCAAAACAAGTGGGCGAATGTTTATGAGGATTGTTAGTATTTAGAATTAAGGAGGTCCTTAGGAAAAATTTTAGACACAAATGCATGCGTTGCGGTCTTGGCATAATGGTTGGGTTCAATTGGGATTGTCTTATGTGATACTAGTGTGCTAAAATTCAGTTTTGCTTGCGGGCAAGCAAAAGTCAAGTATGGAGTATTTTGATATGGGCATATTTAGTGGAAGAACCCTAGACTTCAATTTTGAGAAGATCAAAGGCAATTTAGGTTTACTCTTTACTTAATCTTTTGTTTGAACTATGTGTAATCTATTAGATTTCATTTTGAGATACTTTCTGCTATAATCATGAGCTAAAACTCATATCTTCTGTTTAGGGTAGATGAATTTATGATTATGGTTTGATTTTGTGGTTGGATTAATTGAAAATGGTGATTTTGTTTTGTTAAGCTTCTTAAAGAATCTTAAGTGTTAATTACAACTATTTTCTGTTAACTAACCAACATATTAAGTTTCATGAACATCTCTTAATTTCTAATCTCATATGAGTTGTGTGAAAACATTGTTATATGCCTAGGAATAGCGAACGTGAAACTAGGGTTAACTAGAAAATAGGTAAATTAATGTGTGAGGCTTGTTTGACGAACCATCAACAAGAAGTTAATTGAATTAGTAGTTTGATTAGCTAATTACAAGTCTTACTTAACATGAATCAATAAACTAGGAAACTCATGACTTTAACCAATTGGCCACTGTTTGAATTAATTTGTTTTCTAAGGATTAGTCATAGTGAACATGAACCTAATCACACTAATCGGTAGCCAATAACAATTAATCCATTGCACTTGCCATAAAATTAACCATAGGAGTAAATGAATCGAACCTAAACAGAAGTTTTCTCCATTATTGAGTTTAGTTGATTTTTTATTTGCTTTAGCTGTTAGTTGCTTAGTTTGCATGTTATTTGATTGTTTAAGTTTCTATTCTTACAAAAAACTAGAGAAAACCCACTTTCTATTACTTGTTTTATTTAGATAATATTAGCATTTATTTTAATTGTTTACCGTTCCCTGTGTTTGATACCCTACTTGCTTGAACTATATTACTAATCGATAGGTACACTGCCTTTTATATGTTTATTTTGTGTGTAAGTTAGTAGGATTAAAACTAGTGCATTTCACACACATCAACTTTTTATAGGGGGTTGGTTACATTAGTCAAATTAGAATCCCAAGGATAAATTATAATTTTTTTACAAATCTTGCATAAAAATTGCTTGGACTAAATTTTGAAAAGTTTGGTAAAAAAGCAATTAGGATTCATGCTAGTATTATGTTTGATGATTATAGGAGGTCCCAAATGTTTATTTAAGCCAATACACATTATAATATGTTTTGTGGCCACCTTTAATCTAAAGGAATCATGGGACAAAAACACATCCTCCCTTAGTTTGAGGGATGGAATATGTTGAGCATCGTGTACCAAGAATGTATCAAAAAGGACTAATACCTTAACCAATAAAGGTTGAAGTTGAGCGCCCCTGCTTAAGCATGTAGGTTTTGTTTGAAAAAAGTGAGGTACATGTTATGAAAAATAAAGAGAGAATTATAAGAAAAGTTGAAGAATTTTTGGATCATTCAAGTAAAAACTATAAAGATCAAAGATCAAAGATCAAAAATTCTAAAGAAATTCAAAAATTGAAGATGCCAAAAATCAAATAAAAAAAGATGGTGAATTCAAGAAATCAAAGATCAAATTATCAAGAAAGTGGAGAATTCCAACAAGCTCCATTATAGTATTGAAAACATGTAATTTTCTAGATTATGTATGCTTGGGTTGCATGACAAAAATACCTTGAGGTTATAAAGTTTTCTATGGATGGATTCAGAGGGATGCATAAAATGAGCATTGTTCAAACGAAGTGGACTAGTATTTATGAGGATTGGTGTATTTAGAATTAGGGGGGTCCTTAGGAAAAATTTTAGACACAAATTCATGCGTTGCGGTCTTGGCATAATGAATGGGTTCGATTGGGATTGTCTTATGTGGTATTAGTATGTTAAAATTCAGATTTGCTTGGGGAAAAGCAAAAGTCAAGTGTGGGGTATTTTGATATGTGCATATTTAGCATATAATCTTAATACTTTTTGGATATTTTATTGAATTATGGAACTAAAGGTGCTAAATTACGTTTGAATTGTGTTTTCAGCCTAAAAGACATGCTCGGGAGCGAAAGGAAAAAGGATTAGCAATTGGAAGCCCAGGAATTGATGAAAGAACAAAAAGGGTCAACACATGAAGAACTCGGCGAGTCAATCCCTGACTCGACGAGTCATGTCGATCCTTCACGAAGCAATAGAAGTCCTTGCTGTACATGGTTTTTTAGTGAGGGACTCGGCGAGTCAGTCCCTAGACTTGACGATTCGACTTGTTTCCTGAAATCTATAAATAGAGCCTTTGTGATCGAAACCCAGTTTTCTGGATTAAACCTTGGAGGCTAAGCTAAGATTGAAGGTGTTGCTGAGGTGCTGGAAACTAGAGAATCAACCCTACATTCGTTTTTGAGGAGAATCAAGGCAAATTCAAGTTAACTCTTTAATTAATCTTTTGTTTGAACTATGTATGAACCGATTAATTTCATTTTTGAGTTAGTTTCTACTTTAATCATGAGCTAAGACTCATATCTTCTGTTTAGGATAGATAATTTTGTGAATATGGTTTAGTTTTGTGTTTGGATTAATTTAATTTGGTGAATATTGTTTTGTTAAGCTTGTTAAAAAACCTTATGTGTTAACAACAACTATTTTCTGTTAATTAATCAGTAAATTAAGTTGCATGAACGTCTCTTAATTGCTAATCTAATATGATTTATGTGAAAACATTGTTATATGCCTAGGAATAGCGAACGTGAAACTAGGGTTAACTAGGGAATATGTAAGTTAATGTGTGAGCTTGTGTGACGAACCATCAACAAAAAGTTAATTGAACAACCAATTTAATTAGCTACTACAAGTCTTACTTAACCCGAATCAATAAACTAGGATATTAGTTAATTTAACCAACAGTCCATTGATTGAATTGCTGTGTTTTCTAAGGATTAGTAATAGCGAACGTGAACCTATCATACTAATCGGTAGCAAATGCTAATTAGTCCATTGCACTTGCCATAAAAATCAACCATAGGAACAAATGATTCAAACCTAAACAGAAGTCTCCTTAATTATTGGATCTAGTTGAATTTTTTTTTTGCTTAGCTGTTAACTGCTTAGTTTAAGTGTTAGTTAAGTTTCTAGTCTTGTAGTTAGTTTAAGTGTCGTTCCCTGTGTTCGATACCCTGCTTGCTAGATCTATACCACCAATTGACAGGTGCACTGCCTTTTGTGTGTCTAATTTACATTAAAAAGTAGGAATAAAACTAGTTTGTTTCAGACAAATCAAAAACCTTCCTTCGAAACTTTCTTGTTATCGTCTTCAACCAGTTTAGATATCTTTGGTTTCACACTTTCTCCATTTCTAGTTGTCGCAAAAACTTGGTTGGTAAAAACAACATCATCTATGCATTTGAAGTTTAGATAAACCACAAAATTAGGTTCAAGAAAATGAGAACCCTTTTCTTACATGATTTTGTTGAATTTCTTCGTCTCTTCATACACTTGGTCTTCAACGATTTGTGGAATTGTGGTTACTTTTGACACAATTGGAATTGTTGTCTCATTAGACACATCTTCATCATTGCCACTTTCTGTCTGAGAATCTTCGATAGTTACATGATCTCGATCAAAAACTTTTGAAGTTGAGGGTTTGGTTTTGTCAATTTTTACTTCCGAATCATGACATATTCCTTTACCCTTAGCTAATGATGTGACATAAATGACACATAACTGAGAACAATCAACTTCTTCCTCTTTTTCACTGATATTGTCATTTTTGATATCAACAAAACTGTTTTGGGAATAAAAAGTCGAATTCTCAGTATTTTTCAAAATCTTGATTTGTTTATTTACAGTCAAAGTCTTATTGACTATGTCAACAAGATCATCAACATTCAAATATTCATCTATTTTCGCTATTCCATATGGATATCTATTATCTGGAATTTTATCAAAATTTGAAATGGTTATCTCACAATCATAAGAAGTTGCACCTACTTTTTCTCTTTCGAAAGCTAAAAATGGTAGAAGCTTCCTATGTTGTTCTCTATTAATTTCACAAGACTGATGAAATTCGGTTAACTTTCCATATAATCTTTTAGCAGAATTACAATATTATATTCCTCTGTTTCAATAGAATCTTATTGTTAGTGCTAAGATTATCTCTATCTACCATAGTATTTGTTATCTGCGACACTAAACTATCTATCTTAGTCTTCTTTGTTTCCAGGATTCTTTGAGTTTCTAGTAACTGAGTACTAGCTTTCTTAGCCTCATTGCTAGCAGAAATAACATGATTATTCACATTAGTAACAGAAGCATCAAACTCAGTTAGTACATTGGTGCATTAGCTCCTGACTTCGAAACAAAGCATCTGACCCCGATGGGTTGGATTTCTCATCTCTTCGTCATCCAACCCCGATGACCATATCTGATACTTTCCCTCATCTTCATCTTCTCCTCTAGCCACTAGTGAAAGATTTTTTGACTTTGTCCTGACTTCTTCCAACTTCTCAGAGTAATAAGCCTCATCCTTAACTTTATTTTTCTTTTTTCTTTCTTTCTTAGCATACAATCATTAGCCATGCGATTTTCTCCATGACAATAATGATAATATATCCCTGAATCACCCTTCAGCGTCTTCTCTTGTTTCGAATCCTCTGCCTTTACCTCTTTCTTCTCAAACCTCTTCTCCTCACTAACTTTCCAAGAATAACATCCCTTCGTTTCTCCAAACTTCATCCTTGCATTAAACTGCTTCTGGTAGAACTTCTTCACCTTGTTGTTGGAGTAAAATGCAATAGATTCATCGTCTGACTTGACAATAAGACCTTCTTTCTCAGAACCTTCATTCTCAGCAACTTCCTTCTCACTTTCTCTACCAATGACCTTCGATACTAGAGCTAAAGGACCACCCAGACTGATCCTTGATTCTTCTGCCATTTCATTCACTTCTGCTCCATGAGTTTTTAGTTGGTTGTAAACATTATTCACGGTAGAAAAATCGAAGCCATGATGTGTCTTAATCATCAAACTTACACTTCTCCATTCTTTACGAAGACCCATAACAAAAGTAATGTTGTATTCCATGGTTTTCCTTTTGATTCCATACCTAGTGCACGTGTAGATGAGCTCCTTTAGATGATCGTAATACGTTTCAATCGTTTCTCCATCTTTCTGCTTGAATTCTCTTAATTCAATCAAACATTGTTTGACAGAGCTGATTTTGGTCTTCTCACTCCCCTGGTACTTTTCCTTCAATGTATTCCAGATCTCTTTTGAAGTTTTGCATGTGCGAACATCATTGTAAACCATAGGAGGAAGAGCACCGCGAAGCTCTCTCATGCATTTCTTCTCATACTTCTGCAACCTTTCATTTTGTTCAACAACACTTGGAGTTGATGAAGAAGTACCCATACTTTCAACAGAAGAAGGTGGAATTACATCATTAGTAATCCATTTCCATAACTCTTCATATATGTCATTCAAGCGATCCTCTATTCGATCAGCTCACTGATCGTAATACTCTAGAATTAGCGTTGGAATTTTCGTAGATGACCGAAGGAGATGAGAATACGATGTCATCGTGTTCATGTTAAAATTCGCCATGGATGTACTGAAAAAATTAAAAAAAAACTTGAGAAAATTGAGAGTAATGAGATGAATCAAACAGCAACTGAACCACAAACACTCGATTAGTCAATCAAAGTGCAGAATCAATCAAAACTAAAGAACTAAAGAAACAGAATCAGAGTATTTACCAATTTAAACATATAGAATGTAAATATAATATGTTTAGCACGATGTTATTGCTTCAGTTTGAATGCAAGAGGTTGAGAGAGAAAACAAACTTCTACAAGTTCAGAAAAAGTTCTTAAACCCTAACAATATCCTTCCTATATTTATAGGGAAAATTGACAACACAAAAAGTATAAGGACTTTCAACACTAAATTTCGAAACAACAATTAAGTCCTTAAAATAAAATATAATAAACTATTCGATGTTATTGCTTCAGTTTGAATACAAGAGGTTGAGAGAGAAAACAAACTTTTACAAGTTCAGAAAACGTTCTTAACCCCTAACAGTATCCTTCCCATATTTATAGGAAAACTGACAGCACAAAAGTATAAGGACTTTCGACACTAAAGTTTCGAAACAACAATTAAGTCCTTAAAATCAAATACATTCAACTATTCGACATACAAAAGCAAACTAGGAACCTCCGACACATCACAACTGTCAAACCCCAACATCCATAACAACCCTACTCCCTTCCCTCCTCCCCTCGCTTCGTGCTCGCCGGATAGAAAGGAAACAGGTGGCATCAAAGCTACCGGAAGCAGCTTCGCCACCCCTCGCAGCCTGCTGCTACCATAGAACACCATTTGTTGCCATCGTAAGCCACCACCACCGGTATATATTTTTTGAAGCTTTCGTTAGCAGCCAGTTAAGAATAGAGAGACAATTTTCTTCTTTTATTTGTGTTCCATACATACGACGTAAACAGAAGGTAAAGGAATACAAACTCAAACTTTATTTCAATTAAATTACCAAGGACCATCTATCGAAAATTCTATTAAAAAATAGTCCCATATTCTATCGAAAAACTTTATTTCATGTTTAAACTTCATTTGTATTTATTCAAAACCTAGTCTAGCTCAAAAAATTGTTATAAAACAAATCCAATGCCTCAAAACTTCATTTCCAAGTTTGTTCTCAGCCCCCCTGCTTGAAAATTCTTACAAAATAAGTCATGTCTCCTTAAACTTAAATTCCAAACATTTAAATAACCCCTCCCATTGAAATTGTTTACAAAATAAATTCACAACCCCAATGTTTGATTTAGATAAAAGATTTTAGCCCCTATTTGAAAATGCTTAACAAAATTAGTCATATTCAATTTATTTATTTTAACAACTCAACCCTATAGTTTGATTCTTTTACCAACCTAACCCCATACTTAGTAATTAATACCAAATATATCTTATTGTTAAATATGAAACTAAATTAATCTTGGCGGTTCATTTTAGAAGCGACACATCTCGGTTTCTCATGTGAAATTCTCGAAACAAATCAACAACCACATGTTAAGGTGAGTGTTACAGCCCTCTTTTATATATTATCAAGAGAGAATACATGTAGTACTTATGCAACATAATACAAAAATACATACAAGTATTTTTTTACGCAAAAACTATAACTAATTTATAAATTATTGGTTTAACTTTTATATGTTGCGAACACCTAAACTAGTTTTAAACTTCAATATTCTCATACGTTACATTGTTAAAATAATACAACTTTCGAAAATAACATATTCCTTTTTACTACAAAACCCTATTATTTTTATGTGGCATAGTATGTCATAAAATGCATATTATAAAACTTTGTAGTATTCCTAACGATTTGAACTATACATGCATATGTACAAATTTTATACAAGAAACATACTTAGTTTATAAAAGCTAGTGCCTTAAAATATATATGCATACCCATTATGCTTTGATTTTACGAATTCTAAACCATTCATTATGCCTAGAACTTATCCACTTTTAAGTTAGGGCTAAGAGCTCTTCATACCTTGGTTAAGGGCTTTATAGTGAGACACTATTCATTAGATAAAGTCCAGAAACATAGCATACCCACACTACTATAACCGTTAATCTTCACAGCAGGATACATATGTATAGATCTATATAGGGTTGACATCCCCACCTGCGGTTGCTAGCTTGTACATCAACCGATCAATCGAAGCGGGTGATAAGTGTCTACATTCGTTACTTTGAAGTCCAATGAAGCATTGTAGTAGGGTACATTCAGTCACATAGGTCGGTTATGGAACTCACTATAAACATTAACTCAAATCTCTCTCTCTCTCTCTCTCTCTCTCATTACAACTCATAAACTTGATACAAAACTATTTTAAAGCATGAAATTACTTATACCAAGACACCTTTTGGGTTTTTCAATGCTTATTGAAATATGGTTTACATGTAAAGAAAATACCTTTTTTTTGAACGCTTATAAAGGTATCATTACTGCTGTCGGTAGAAAGCCTGTAACCCTCACCAACTTTATGTTGACCCTCAAAATTGATGTATTCTCCGGAAATCAGTAACTCAAGTATTCAAACGAAGAATAATATTGATTTAAGGGAATATAGTTTACTAGCTTTTGTTATGTCTTCCTACCTATTGTGGGAATTCATTTATCACTATTATTTATACGAACCTCTTATTCAAACTTAAAGATGGAATACAAATGCTATTTTGTCTATTGTTGTACTTCTGCTATATAGTGAGTTTACCTATAATCCTTGAACTTAGTCGCACAACCCAGCATGTTCCACCGCCTCGCTTGGGGGTGTGACAAATTGGTATCAGAGCTAAATTGGCTATAGATAAATCGTGTACTCGAAAGTGGAATACAACTATAACAACAAGCTCCTAATAAAAATATTATTAATATTAATTACACTATTTCTCAATTAATTACTGTACTGGAAAATTGGTTTGAAGGGTAGCTTGGGTTGCTGGTTTTCAGAACGGCTTAATTCATAAAATGATCTGGCCCTCTAATGCTTCTTGTATGGACCTCGTATGTGCTTGGTAGTCTTGGAGTACAAAACAAAAAATTAATAATACTACAAACCTCACCCACAATAATATATAAGAGTTGTATATATACTCTGACCCGCGATGAGAATACTTAATTAATAAAATCCTAAACATCCCTTCAACTAAAACTACCAACTCAACCATTTAGGTAAAACTCATTAACTCGGGTTAGTACTGTACATAAGCCATACAACAAATAAACCTTGAATGTGTATCTATGTTATTTATGGTCGGGATGGTGCACAACCAACCTTGAGAAAGGAGTTTGACAGACTACAACGGTTGAAAGTTTTAGAGATTAAAGAATGTTCTCAGGATTCGCTAAAGATACCTAGTACCTTAGAAACCATATATCAAAACAACATATTCATTTAAATCATAAAAATACTTAAAAATTTGGGATAACAAGAGTATTTTCCTACTTCGCCTGAATCTGAAGAACCGATAGCTCTACTACCTTTGAAGTAGAGAAACCCATAACTTGGCGTTCAATCATTTAATAGTCTCCACACTTCTCTCCTACAAAGATGACAAGGATTTCAATTCTCTCTATTATTCGAAATCGAAAGGATTTCAATTCCCTCCCTATCATTTGGGAATCTAGAGGATTTCCAAATCAATCACCTTTCCCTAATGTTTGGAAATTAGTAGGATTTCAGAAATGAATCTCACTCTATAATTTAGAAAACTATGGGATTTGAGGAACAAATTATACTAATACACTATCATATAATAAAAAACCTACATACTTGTTTATGATTAAATAGTATAAACAACTTAAGTGCATCTTTTCTAAATGTTTTGTATAAAGCCCCCTCGAAGCAATCTACTATTTCAACAATCACCATGATTTCAAATGGACTCAACACTAATGCAAACCCTGATTGCACAAGGGATTGCCACAACCTTAGCTACGTATAAGGTTGCTTATAACGAATCTTCTGTGAACAGCGGAAATGGTGGCGTTATTTCATTCTTTAACACAGACATCCCCAGATCTTGTTAATACAAATATTTCTTAGCCTACCAACCTTAATCCTTCTTCGGTATGAAATGAGCCATTGGTCAATCCCATCGGATAGAATTGATGGATGTAGTATTCCGCATCACCTATTGCGCTAATGATTTTTGTGTTATGTATGCCATGTATATGCTAATGGATTCTGCCCTAATTTGGTAGGATAAACATACCAAGTCTATAGGTATCGATGGAGCCTGTGCCATTTCTTGGGAAGCCCTAAAAAATATACTGATCAAGGAGTATTATCCTCGACAAGAAATTTTGTACCTAGAATAAGAATTGTTGAACCTTACTATGAAAGAGTCATAAGTGACTGCTTCCACGACCCAATTTCTGACAACCCGAAATTTCCATTCGTACAAACCCTACAGTCAAGCACTCCAAATAAAAGTCAAATACATTTATGCTAATTTTTATCCATTTTAAGTCCTTTTTGGGTGTTTTATTAATAATTCTTCAAACGAATGAATAAAAGGAAGTACCTTCTAGGGTCTTGGAGTAACAAACACACACTTAACACCTTAATAACAAGTTCACGGCCAAAATTTTGGAGTTTGGGCCATAAACTCCCTTATGGCCGTAAACTCATGCTTAAAGCATGAGTTTTCTCTTCATTCCTTCATTTCTCACCTTCCAACTTCAAGAACTCCCACTTTCTCTCTCAAGTACCATAACCTCTATCTTCCAATCTTCCAAAAACGTAAGTGTTTCTTCACTTGATTTGTTGTTATTATCCTTCATCTAGTTGTTATACATCATTTTATCCATGAATTCTTCACTTTTTCATAGATCTTCAAGTGTTCCTCAAAACACCAAGAACACACGCTAGTGTTCTTGGACCTTAAACACCCAAACAAGCTTCTATATTGTAAGTACTCTTGTCCTAGCTTATTGTGTGATTGAATGAACCTTTTTAGACCTTAGAAACATCAAGAAATCCGAGTTGGAAGAGAGTTTATGGCCAATGCATCTCCCAGGGCCGTAAATTCCATAAAGGGTGCAATGTTGCCCTAATTTCCTTCCCAATGCTTAGAACTTGGACAACAACATATCACTATTAAACTAGGGGCTTTAAACTTATAGTTTATAGAGTTGGCCATAGGTTTACGGCCGTAAACCCACTAGCTCCGCAAACCATTCGCTGAAAACTCCATAAGGTGCAGTCCTTTGGTTGTAAACTCCAATGCAATGCCTTACACTCCTTTGATGCAACCCAATTGCCTTTAAACACTTAAACCAAAGTGTTTTCCACACTTTAGGGTGTTTATACTTACTTAATTAGTGTTATAATCACTAATTAGATGTGTACATATGTCTTTATATGTTATTAGGATCATTGTGTGTATTCAAGTCTTCACTTGACACCCAGCACCTTGTCTAACACTTCAATACTATCCACTCACTACAAGTGAGTTGATACCCCTTAATCAACCTTTTAAATGTTTTTAAATACTTTTATGGGGGGAATACAAGTTGAATCATACTAGTTATTATATCAATCACATGTGATTAATAACTAGCCCACAAATGGATTTACTATACTTTAAACAGTTTTGTCAACAAAACTACTTGAAAACGATTATCAAACCCTTTTACATGTTAAACTTGTTATAAAACATAGATTCAGTTTCCAAATCTTTACTTTCAATTCTTTAAACTCTTATATTGTCAAATCATGTCCAATACATGTATAGTTATCTAAGTAAGGTTTGAAGGACTTAGGACTGAGAATACACTCTACTTCCTGTTCCTTGTTTGGTTGTGGACTTAGAGTACCCTACTGTTTGTCCGAGTGTCATTTGATCGTTAGTGATATATCATGTGAACATGTATAGACATAAAAGCTTGTTATCTTATTTCAGTACACTAAGATATACAGACAACATTACTAGTAAACTATAATAGGTATAGTTTAGAGGGATACTACTTACTATTTATAGTACAATGAAACATACAAAGAGTCAGTTCATACATGAGTCAATACATACTATAAAAAATACATACACTACACTATACAACTGAACATACTATAACCAGAGTCAGAGAGAACATACTACTCACTAGACAGAGAGAATGTACACTAGTACATACTATATACACTACATACATACTATAACTAAATGTGAGGCACTACTTCGGGGAGACATACACTACACTAATATACTATACTAGAGAACTCACTATGATGAGAATCAGTGGAGACATACACTACAATAATACATACACTACATACACACTATAACATAAATGCGAGCCACTACTTCGGGGCATGGCATATTTGTCATGGCTCGTCTTGTACCCAGAGTCTCCTGAAGGGAGAGCGTGAATTCGTGTATAGATCTATACTGGACTAACCGTCGTACACCTTGCTACTAGCTATAGTGGGACCTGCAGGTCTTTGGGTGATGAATGCCATAACATCTCGACATCTTCGAGCGTCGTGTTTCACTAGGTCGATCAAGTATGGTTACAATTACATCACATTTTACCTTAATTAACAATTGTTTTAAGGTAGTTAGTAAAATAGTAGTTATAATATCGTAATACTACAATACTTCATTATTTTCCCTTGACATCTACCTTGTGATCTCTTCACAATAAAGAGTAATGTTAAAGCTATATTTTACTAATAATAGTCACATTTGGGAAAGATACTCATTTTTACAATGAACATACGTACAGTAAAATTGATGCCTTGGTAGAAGGGTGCTTTTAATGGAAAATATAAGATTTTCTAGGAGATACAAACAATTACCACAAACATTTTACGTACTCTTACATTCAAACACTTACAAACATTTTACGTACTCTTACATTCAAACACTTACAAACATTTTCATAGAAATTATGACACTAAATACATATATACTCACCAACTTTAATGCTGATAAACTCTTTCAAAATAACTTGAATTCTTAGGTCATCAGTAGATAGGTACCGATGCCAGCTTTTGAGAACATGGAGCACATACAAGACTCATCTTTTATTTTGATTCATATTTTGGTGTCTTATAAACCACAAAACACACTTGTATTAAAATTATATGATTAATGTAATGGATGATGTTGTTTTCTTGGTTACTATTATTCTGTGTTGTGATACTATACATGATGTCCTCCGCCCCAAAACGTTTCTGCCGTTTTTGGTTTTAGGGTGTGACAGATTGGTATTAGAGCATCGTTTATTGTGAATATAGTATATCAACCCATAAAAGATATACTAACTATAAACACAATGGGATTAAAATATTCTGACCAAGAGTTTATACTTTTAAATAATAAAATATTTAACTAAGTATACATGCCTGCATTCATACTAAAATCAGTGTCATAATGACAAAAACAAAAAGTATTACGATTATTGAATATCACAAGTGAGCTCTGGGATGTATGTTCAGTCCTGGGAGTGGCATAGCCTGATCAACTATGCTGGTCCGAGGAGTGAGTAGCAAATGCCCAAGAATGGTTGTGATATGGCAACAAGTCTAAAAACTTACCAACACTACTACAATGAAAACATTAGAACAGGACATAAGTCTAAAATACTATAGGAGTATTTTGTGTTACTATAATTACTTTTGTGAGAACTAAAAAGGTCTCTATCAAGTAGGTCAATAGTTGTTAAGTGGATACGATAAGGTTATACGAAATTAGATGTCATAGACTTAGTGTAACAACGAGAATTTTCCAAAGTAATTTTTCATTTTTAAAACATTCATTCATTCATAAAATAATGTCAAACACATTGTATCAAATGTTATTGTCACAAAACATCTCCCCAGAATCTCTACAAAAACTCCAATGCTTGTGTGTATGATTCATGCCAGCGCCTTCCCGCGCTCATCACTAGTACCTGAAACACATAACACAACATCTGTAAGCATAAATGCTTAGTGAGTTCCCCAAAATACCACATACAACAAATACGCCACTCGAGGCTATAAAACGACCCTCCGGTCGATGTGTCTCAGCGGGACCCTCCAGTCTCGTAGCTCGTTGGACCCTCTGGTCCGATCACAGCTCGTTGGACCCTACGTTCCGGTCTATATCATCATACAACATACAATATGACATATCACATAATCTCATACATAACACATAAGACCCTCTGGTCATCGCATAGTACCAATCTAGGTAATGTATAGTGAGAAGACTCACCTCGGTGTCTCGGTAACTATCTGACTCGCAAGAAGTGTTATCTAGCCTCTTCCTAATCACATAAAGTAATACTCACATAAATACAACTGAACTCAACCCTAAAAGTCAACAAGGTCAACGGTCAAACTTTGACCTGACTTGTCGAGTGCACTAGGGTAACTCGGCGAGTCTACACGTGTCCACTGACTCATTTAGACCCTCTCTTGGCACGTCGAGTGTTTCCCCTAACTCGACGAGTTCCACCTGGTATGAATTGCAGGGCCACCCCGACTAAACTCGCCGAGTCTCAAGAACAACACGGTGAGTTCGAACTTGAACTTAGACCCCCGACTCTCCCTGACTCACTGAGTCATTCCCCTAACTCAACAAGTCCACTCACTGCGTGAATAACAGGCCACCTTCATACTACTCGTCGAGTCTGTTCTTTGTACTAGGCGTGTTCATGCCATGCACAAACTCAAAACGACTTCTGAGGTCAGATCTGTTCCATACAATAATAGATCTGGCCTCCCCCAGCATGATAATCATGTAAAGTTTGGACCTTGACACACATATAACATATAAATGGTCCAAAATCGTGATTTAGCCCCAAAAATGGCATTCCAAGCTCAATACTCCCAAAATGACTCATAAAGGTCCACGGGTTAAGGTCTCTGGACCTCTTTGGGTCCAGATCCAGAACACAAACTTGAGAAGGGACCAACTACTCCACTAAATCAACCTCTAAAAGGGTTACAAAACCCTAACACTAAGAATCAACACCAAAAACTGAAGATGATCGGAGAATAATACCTCAATACAACCTCAAAGAGCTCAAAAACCACCACAATCGCACCTCCTTCAGCCTCTACTTGCCTTGAACAATTCCTTCTTGCAAAAACAACCACAAAAGCTCAAGACTGCCTCTCCTTTTCTCACAAACGCTCTAGATCTCTTTAGGGTTTCTCTCTGGGGGTTGGTGGCTGCAAATGACGGCCATAAGGCCCTCTAAATAGGTCTCAAACCCTAGAAATTAGGGTTTCATTAAACAACGTGGACTCGCAGAGTCCACCCATTAACTCGCCGAGTCCAGCTGTGAACTCGCATACGAATTCGCGACCCTACTCGGCGAGTCTAGACGCCAACTCGCCGAGTTCCTCCATAAAACTCAAAAATAAAGGAACAAATATGATACCTGGGAATCCGGGTGTTACAGTTCTCCCCCACTAGAACTAGACTTCGCCCTCGAAGTCTCACTCTGCAAACAACTCCGGATGCTTCTCCAGCATCTCACACTCCGGTTCCCAAGTTAACTCTGACCCTTTCCGATGCTGCCACTGGACCTGCACCAGAGGCACTTCCTTGTTCCTCAGAACTTTGATCTTATGATCCCTGATCGCCACTGGTCTCTCAGCATAATTCAGGCTCGCATCCACCTGAATATCTGCTAGCAACTCCAAATGATAGGCTACCCTGCCTACCCTAGCGATCACCATGAAAGGACCAATATATCGGGGCCCCAACTTGCCCCTCTTCCTGAATTGGATCACTCCTTTCCAAGGAGAGACCTTAAGGAGCACGAAGTTGCCGACCAGAAACTCGAGCTCGAACCGGCGCCTGTCTGCATAACTCTTCTGACGACTCTGAGCAGTCAACAACCTCTGCCTGACCTGTTGGATCTGCTCTGTCGTCTGAAGCACAATCTCGATGCTGCCCATCACACGCTACCCTACTTCTCCCCAGCAAATAGGGGTTCGACACCTCCACCCATACAACAGCTCAAATGGCGGCATGCCAATGCTCGAATGATGGCTGTTGTTATAAGAAAACTCTGCCAAGGGAAAATACGCATCCCAACTCTTGCCAAAATCCAACACACATGCCCGTAGCATGTCCTCGAGCGTCTGAATCGTCCACTCACTCTGCCCATCAGTCTACGGGTGGTATGTGGTACTAAAATGCAGTTTCATACCCAATTCCTCATGAAACTTCTTCCAGAATCTGGAAGTGAAACGTACATCTCGATCTGAGACAATCGAGATCGGCACTCCATGCCGCGATACCACCTCCCTCGCGTACATCTCTGCCAACCTCTCCACGGAAGAGCTCTCACTGATGGCCAGGAAGTGAGCACTCTTCGTCAATCTGTCCACAATCACCCAAATCGCATCAACACCCCTCGCAGTCCTCGGCAATTTGGTGATGAAATCCATGGTAATCTGTTCCCATTTCCATTCAGGAATCTCTAATGGCTGCAGCTTACCATGTGGACGCTGGTGCTCGGCCTTCACTCTGCGATAGGTCAAGCACCTCTCTACAAACCATGCGACATCCCTCTTCATACAGGGACACCAATAATCCATTTTCAGGTCCAAATACATCTTAGTGGCCCCGGGATGGATCGAGAATTTCGATCGATGAGCCTCTTCCATCAAAATGGTACGCGTGCCACCCACGGACGGTACCCAAATCCGACCCTGAAATGTCATAAGCCCCCGACTATCGGTAACAAATTCCGATACCAGCCCGACAACTCGCTCCCTCTTCTGGCTCTTTGGTTTCACATCCTTAGCTTGGGCCCCACAAATAGCATCCAGCATCGAGGTCATCACTGGCAATCTCCAACAAACATCTCGAATTGGGGCGCCCTCCGCCCTACGGCTCAATGCATCGGCTACCACATTAGCCTTGCCTGGGTGGTACAGGATCTCACAATCATAATCCTTGACCACGTCCAACCACCTCCTCTAGCGAATATTCAGGTTGGGCTGATCCATCAAATACTTCAAGCTCTTGTGGTCCATGTATATCGTACATCGAACCCCATACAGATAATGTCGCCAGATCTTGAGAGCGAATACCACCGCTCCCAGCTCCAGATCATGAGTGGGATTTCTCGACTCATGAGGCTTAAGTTGTCTTGATGCATAAGCAATCACATGCCCCCTCTACATGAGCACCACTCC
Source organism: Lactuca saligna (assembly GCF_052625555.1). Lineage (NCBI taxonomy): Eukaryota > Viridiplantae > Streptophyta > Magnoliopsida > Asterales > Asteraceae > Lactuca > Lactuca saligna. The sequence goes on along the minus strand of NC_136417.1, from coordinate 171,135,936 downwards.
CAACCCAGATATCGATGCATCACAATATACCACCAAATCCTCCATCCCCTCCGGAAGGGCTAACACTGGGGCTTCGCATAATTTATGGCGAAGTGTCTCGAACGAGGTCTGCTGCTCCGGACCCCAAGAAAACGCAACACCCTTCCGGGTCAACCTGGTGAGTGGTACATCGATCTTGGAGAAATCCTTAATAAATCTCCGATAATAGCCGGCCAAACCCAGAAGACTCCTGATCTCGGTGGGTGATCTCGGCACCTCCCACCTCGTGACCGCCTTGATCTTGGCCGGATCAACCAATATCCCATTCTGGTTAACGAGGTGTCCCAGAAACTAAACCTCTCGTGACCAGAACTCACATTTGGAGAACTTGGCATAAAGCCTCTCCGATCTCAGAACTCCGAGGATCTCCCTCAAATGCTCCTCATGCTGCTCTCTGGATCTTGAATACACCAAAATGTCGTCGATGAATACGATCACTGAGCGATCCAACATCGGTCTGCACACCCTATTCATGAGATCCATGAACACCGCCGGTGTATTGGTGAGTCCGAAAGGCATCACCACAAACTTGTAATGCCCATAACGAGTCCGGAAGGCTGTCTTCTGGACGTCCTCCTCCCGCACCCTCACCTGATGATACCCAGACCTCAAATCGATCTTGGAGAAGCAAGATGCTTCCTGCAACTGATCAAACAAATCATCGATCCTTGGCAACGGGTAACGGTTCTTGACCGTTAGCTTATTCAGCTCACGATAATCGATGCACATCCGGAGCGAGCCATCCTTCTTTTTGACAAAAAGGATAGGTGCTCCCCATGGCGAACTGCTCGGCCTGATAAACCCCTTCCCCAGCAGCTCCTGAAGCTGCGAGGATAACTCCAGCATCTCCGAAGGTGCAAGGCGATAAGGCGCCTTGGCGATATGCGCAGCTACCGGAACCAACTCAATACCGAACTCTACCTGCCTCTCCGGAGGCACACCCGGCAACTCCTCTGGAAACACATCCGAAAACTCATGCACTATCGGGACCTCATCAACTGACTCTGGTCTCTCTGTATCAACCCTCGCATCCATCACATATGCCATAAAACCCCTACAGCCCTGCTGTAGACTCTGTCTCGCTCTGGCGGCCGAACAAAATGTTGATCTCGTACGTGTACCCTCGCCATACACCGTAAGAACTCCCCCACTAGGGTCTCGAATCGTCACCAATTCATGCTCGCAGTCTATCACAGCTCCATATCGGCTCAACCAATCCATACCCAGTATGACACACACATCCCCCATTGCGATCGGAACCAAATCTATCGGAAACTCCACCCCGAAGATCTCAAGGACACATCCTCGAATCACATCCGAAGCATACACTGCTCGCTCATCAGCTATGGAAACTCGTAGAGGCCGATCCAATGCCTCTCCACGGACACCCATATGCCGACTAAATGCTACGGAAACAAACGACCGACTCGCAGCCGAGTCAAATAATACCAATGCAAGCACAGAACTCACAAGAAAAGAACCTACGCATATCATCATATAAGCATAAAATCTTAACTCAAATAAAAGATGAAAAAAAAATACATACCAGCCACAACATCGGCCGCCGTGCGGACCTCCTCCACGGTCAACTGAAATGCTCTCCCACGAGCCCTCGAGGCCTCGACCTTCACTGGCCGAACCTCGGTAGCCCTAGCAGCAGGCGCAGATCCCTACGCTGATCCCGAAAGAAGCTGCAGGCACTCGACGTTCCGATGGCTGGTCTGGTTGCAATGAAAGCAAACCGAGAATCCCTTGGGGCAATCCCTCCCGATATGCCCCTCTTTCCCACACTTGTAGCATACCCTAGCCCTGCATGACCCCTCGTGACTCTTACCGCACTTCCCGCAAGTGCAGCCCTTCGCGCCCCCAGATCTCAAATCAGCGGGTCTAGCCCGCTTGGCTGCCGGCTGAGACTGAGCCGGCCGCCGATCCATCCTTTGAGACTCGGCCTTCTCCCTTGCCTGAGTCTCCAGCTCGATCTCCCTCTTCCGGGCATTTTCCTGGAGCTCAGAAAATGTCCGGTAAGTCGAGTTCAGCACAAACTCCTAAATATCTCTTCTCAGAACACCCAGATAACGGCTCATACGAGCCCGCTCAGTCGACACCTGCTCACGGCAAAACATCGCCCTCTCATGGAACTTCCTAATGATGATTGTCACATAATCAGTACCCTGCTTGAGGGTCAAGAACTCATGAATCAACTGTTCCCTCTCCACCGGGGGAACATACTCCTCTCGAAAGATAGCAGTGAACCTCTCCCAAGTCACCTCAGAAATTTCAGCCAAAGTGAAGTTCGCCGTCACAAACTTCCACCAATCCTTCGCACCCAGGCGGAGCTAGTTCAAAGCGAACCGAACCCTCAAGTTCTCTGGACAAGAGCACGTATAGAAACATCCCTCGATGTCAGAGATCCACCTCATAGCGGCAATCAGGCCCTGTGTCTCGTCGAACTCTGGTGGCTTCATGTTGCTGAACTCCCGAAACAACAACGAGTCACCTCCCTGAGGTTTGGCAGCAGCAATAGCAGCAGTAGCTGCAGCTGCAGCAGAGGCAGTCAGTGCTGTGTACCGCTCATCAAAAGTCTCAATCAATATGGTCTTGATGTCCCCAAACATCTCAGGAATCTCAGCCCGGATGGCAGTAGTCACCTCCTCATGAATCTATCGACGAATCTCCTCGTCGCTGACACCACTGATCTCAGGTGTGTGTCGAGTCCCAACCATGATGCCTCTTAAATACAACAAAAATTATCAGAGACTCGGTCAAACATACTCATACTCGATGACGCAACCGTACTTGTCCTCCCTCGTCCAAAAGATTCTTACTTGAATGCCCACTGATCCGGTGTCTTTAGTAGTACGGGCCCAATACTACTGACCACACCGCATCAACATCCACTTCAAGTCCTCCTCCTTGGATCTTGGATTACAAGTACTCTATTCTCATGAGCTCCTAACTGCTATCTACTCTCCCTCAAAGCATCTCAGTAGCAGAAAACCCCTAGGCTAAGGCATCACAAATCAGGCCACTCTAGTCCTAATATGTATACTTAGCCTACTCTAGCATGCATAATGTAACATATCTCATAACACATAATGTAAGGGTACTTTTAGGGAATTTGTCGTTCGGGCGCTCGCTGATCGTACATACGGCTCTGCTCTGTTTGTCTCAAAACTCTTTTACTCTTTTCAAAAATCTTTACTTCATTATCAAAATTTTCCTCAATTCCTCAGTTTGAGTTAAGATACGCCCGAAGATGCATCCGGATCCCTCAAACCAAGGCTTTGATACCAACTTGTAACAACAACAATTTTCCAAAGAAATTTTTCATTTTTAAAACATTCTTTCATTTATAAAATAAAGTCAAACACATTGTATCAAATGTTATTGTCACAAAACATCTCCCCAAAATCTCTACAAAAACTCTAATGCTTGTGTGTACGAATCATGTCGGCGCCTTCCCGCGCTCATCACTAGTAGCTGAAACACATAACACAACAACTGTAAGCATAAATGCTTAGTGAGTTCCCTAAAATACCACATACAGTAAATACGCCACTCGAGGCTATAATACGACCCTCCGGTCGATGTGTCTCAGCGGGACCCTCCAGTCCCATAGCTCGTTGGACCCTCTGGTCTGGTCATAGCTCGTTAGACCCTCCGGTCCGGTCTATATCATCATACAACATACAATATCACATAGCACATAATCTCATACATAACACATAAGATCCTCTGGTCATCGCATAGTACCACTCTAGGTAATGTATAGTGAGAAGACGCAACTCGGTGTCTCGGTAACTATCTGACTCGCAAGAAGTGTGATCTAGCCTCCGCCTAATCACATAAAGTAATACTCGCATAAATACAACTCAACTCAACCCTAAAAGTCAACAAGGTCAACGGTCAAACTTTGACCCGACTCGTCGAGTTCACTAGGGCAATTCGGCGAGTCTACATGTGTCCACTTACTCATTTAGACCCTCTAATGGCACGTCGAGTGTTTCCCCCAACTCGACGAGTTCCACCTGGCATGAATCGTAGGGCCACCCCGACTCAACTCGCCGAGTCTCAAAAACAACTCGGCGAGTTCCAACTTGAACTCAGACCCCCGACTCTCCCTAACTCACTGAGTCATTCCCCTAACTCGACGAGTCCACTCACTACGTGAATAATGGGCCACCTTCATACTACTCGCCAAGTCTGTTCTTCGGACTCAGCGAGTTCATGCCATGCACAAACTCAAAACGACTTCTGAGGCCAGATCTGTTCCATACAATCATAGATCTGGCCTCCCCCAGCATGATAATCACGTAAAGTTCGGACCTTGACACACATATAACATATAAATGGTCCAAAATGGTGATTTAGCCCCAAAAATGGCATTCCAAGCTCAATACTCCCAAAATGACTCATAAAGGTCCAAGGATTAAGGTCTCTGGACCTCTTTGGGTCCAGATCCAGAACACAAACTCGAGAAGTGACCAACTACTCCACTAAATCAACCTCTAAAAGGGTTAGAAAACCCTAACACTAAGAATCAACACCAAAAACTGAAGATGGTTCAAGAATAATACCTCAATGCAACCTCAAAGAGCTAAAAAAACCACCACAATCGCACCTCCTTCAGCCTCCTCTTGCCTTGAACACTTCCTTCTTGCAAAAACACCCCTAAAAGCTCAAGATTGCCTCTCCTTTCCTCACAAACGCTCTAGATCTCTTTAGGGTTTCTCTCTGGGGGTTGGTGGCCACAAATGACGGCCATAACGCCCTCTAAATAGGTCTCAAATCCTGTAAATTAGGGTTTCATTAAATAGCGTGGACTCACCGAGTCCACCCATGAACTCGCCGAGTCCAGCTGTGAACTCGCATACGAATCCGTGACCCTACTCGGCGAGTCTAGACGCCAACTCGCCGAGTTCCCCCATAAAACTCAAAAATAAAGGAACAAATATCATACCTGGGAATCCGGGTGTTACACATAGAATCTATGATCTTTGTTTTACTTCTTGTTCCTTGTTTGGTTATGGATTTCGAGTTAGGGTAACTTATTTGAAGCTCTATCCTGTTTTGATTTCATATAACGGGTATACACTATACAAGTATTCAAATAACTGGTAAAGATCATCTTATAATTATCTTAAGTAGTACGCCTATTTATATAAGATTCTTATACCCCTATTCTCACGTAGATATCATGGCTGGATTCCATCATCACGGCGACCCGTACTTCCTAAACCAAGGCAATGCTGGATGGCATGATGACCAGTTAGATGATGATCACCCAATCCCTTTGGATGATAACCTCACAGAATGCTTCTCGGATGGATCTGACTCCAAGCCTGAAGTTAATAACCTACCCCAATTAGGTCAAGCCCCAAATAAAAACCCCCGACCAGTGTTTCAGGGTCCCACACCGTTGTGGGCAACAAACTTGAATCGCTGGAGCGATGAACAGGGTCAACCCTTACCCTACAACGGGGATCGAATCTTTTAAAACCTAAGAGAGGGTGGCTCCGCTGACCGAGTCCTACCCGGCATGGTCTGTAGGATTGCTCGGAATTTCGAGCAAGGTCGAGCAACCATTGACCGGATCATGGAAATTGATGCCAACTCAGGTGTTAACACAGTCCTCATTTGCCATCTTGAAGAGGCGATGGAAAGGACTATGAGGATCAACGAGACTCTACAGCAACAGCTAGCTGCCTCCCGAGCTGAAGTCATAGGACTTCAAGTTCGCCAGAGGGCTCATGAGCGACACTTTCAAGAAGTGGTTCGTCAACTGGCATATCTTGTGGTTCGCCCGAGGAATTCCTATCGTGGGTAGAAGATGTTTAGCACATCTTTTCTTTTGATCTAAGGAATAGCCTTTTCTAACTATGCCCTATGAAGCATTTGTCTGTAAAATATTCCTATCTTCAAGTACTTTATCTAGACATGTAAAACTGTCAACCTTTTTCCCTTATGGTTTGATGTAAGGCCTATTGTTAGGTCATTTTTCCCTGAACTTGTTACATCAATAATACCAGTAATATTGAAAGTTATCTAATCTGTTGGAAAATTTTGTCTCTTGTGTTTCCCTACTCTCCTACTATAATGCTTTTTGAAAACATATACTCATTCAACTGATGGACTATGGCGATTGAGCCCATGGAACACTCTCACTATACTTAAAATTGACTTTAACTATTCCGTTCATCTTTATAAACTTATAGTTGAAGGATGCCTCCGCACAAATCAACAAGGTGTAATCCTCCACCTCCACCAAACCTCCTCCAGTAATCTATACGACAGCTCTGAATGGTGCAGTAGCTGCGGCAGTGGGAACTGCCATGGCTCAATATCACTCCACCGGTGCCAGCAGAGGTGGAACGCCGGTTTATTCTACTCAAGGTGAAATCCTTGTGTGCTCGATAGAGTACTATTTCAGGGACATCACTAACTGTAAGACAAAGCCCTTCAAAGGGACTGGCTGAGCCATTTCCCTCTCGCAATGGTTTGAGAAGACGGAGCCGATCTTCGAGATTTGCTCCTGCCCTGCCGTGAGCAAAGTCAAATTTCTTGTGTGCACCTTCGAAGAAAAAGCCCTAACATGGTGGAATGGCCATGTCAAATCACTAACTCTCATAGTGGAAAATGACATGGGCTGGGAAACATTGAAAGACCTCATGATTCAGGAGTACTACCCGAGGGACGAAATCCAGAAGTTGTAACAGGATCTATGGAGCCTAACCATGAAGGGCTCCAACATAGTCGCTTACACCGCCAGGTTCAGCGAACTGGTAGCCCTCTGTCCCAACATGGTTCCCACCGAGGGAAAGAAAATCAAAAGCTACATCTGGGGGCTGGTGCCTTTGTATCAGGGAAATGTCCTATCTTCAAACCATGCTACCTTTGACAGTGCCAAACGATTGACATAACGGCCCATTGATCATGGAGTCCAATCCCCATCATCAACAACAACCCTAGCCATATCAGAACTCTCCAAAGCCACTGACAACAAGCGGAAGTTCTGGGATGACAAGAAGAAACAAAAAGCTGCCAAAAAGCAGCAGGTAGTGGCGGTTCATGCCACGATAGCACCTGCCGCTACTACTCCGGTGAAGCAATACTCTGGAAACTTGCATAACTGCAACAAATGCAGTTTCCACAACAATGGACCCTGCCGGGAATTGCAGTGCTCCAACTTAAACAAGAAGGGACACACTGTCCGCTTTTGCAAATCCCCGACAATGCCAATCAACCAGGTCCCTGGTGCTGGTGTGACTTAGTCATGCTATGATTGTGGCGAAGTGGGACACTACAAAAAGGACCGCCCCAAAGCAAGAAATGATGGTGGAGCGGGAAGAGTCTTGGCTATAGGCCACGAGGAAGCAGTTGTTGACCCTACGGTGGTGACTGGTACGTTTTTCCTTGAAAACTCTTATGCATGCATACTATTTGATAGTGGGCTAGAGAGAAGTTTCGTAAACCAGAAATTTGCATGCTTATTTAAACTACAACTACGTGCACTTAGAGAACCATTCACTGTAGAAATGGCTAATGGGAAGATTGAGAGCACTAGTAGCATATACATAGGGTGTACTCTAACTATAGATAGCCATTCATTTCCATTCGACCTCATGCCAGTCTCGATTAAAAGCTATGACATCATCATCGAGATGGATTGGTTGAATCTTCATCGTGCTGACATCATGTGCTACGAGAAAGCAGTCTATCTAAACCTTCCGTCTAACGAAACTCTCATTATCTACGACGACAAACCCGACATGAGTCTTCGTGTCATCTCAGGTATTCAAACACAGAAGTACTTATGTAAGGAATATCGTGCATTCCTTGCTCACATCATCGATACAAGCCTCGAAACGAAAGACGTGAAGAACATTCTAGTAGTGCGTGACTTTCCCGACAACTTTCCAGAAGAACTACTAGGGTTACCTCCGCAGCGACAAGTCGAGTTCCAAATCGACTTAGTCCCAGGAGCTACCCCAGTAGCCAAATCACCCTATAGATTAGCACCAGCTGAAATGCAGGAACTATCTGGTCAACTTAACGAGTTACTCAGCAAGGGTTTCATCAGACCTAGCTTCTCGCCTTGGGGAGCACCAGTCTTGTTCGTTAAGAAGAAAGACAGATCATTCAGTATGTGTATCGACTACAGAGAACTCAAAAAACTGACGATCAAGAATCGTTACCCTCTGCCTCGCATAGACAATTTGTTTGACCAACTGCAAGCGGCGAGTTACTTTTCCAAGATTGATCTAAGATTCGGATATCACCAGTTACGAGTGCTAGAGGAGGATGTTCCGAAGACAGACTTCCGAACTCGTTACGGACAGTACGAGTTCGTGGTGATGCTATTCAGATTGACCAATGCGCCCATAGTATTCATGGACTTAATGAATAGAGTATGTCGTCCTTACTTGGATTAATTCATCATCATCTTCATTGATGACATACTGATCTACTCTCGAAGTAAGGAGGAACATAGTGATCATCTGCGACAAGTTCTAAGAACCTTACGATCGGAGAAGCTCTATGCGAAGTTTTCGAAATGTGAATTTTGTATTCGAAGAGTTGAATTCTTAGGACACGTGGTTTGCGAAGAAGGAATCCAAGTGGACCCTTCCAAAGTTAAAGCCATTGAGAACTGGTCAGCACTAAAGACGCGTACAGAAATTCGTCAATTTCTAGGTCTCGCTGGCTACTACCACAGATTCATATAGAACTTCTCGCGGATCGCGAAACCACTTACTACACTGACCCAGAAAGGCATGGCCTTTGACTAGGAAGAGAAGCAAGAATAAGCGTTTCAAACACTGAAGCGAGCTTGATGCACCGCACTGATACTATCCCTCCCCGAAGGGATAGAAGACTTTAGTGTATATTGCGATGCATCCAACCAGGGAGCAGTTGTGTTTGCCCTGAAGATCTGGAGACACTACCTGTACGGTACGAAAATCACTATCTTTATAGACCACGAGAGTTTACAACACATATTCGATTAGAAGGAGCTCAACATGAGACAACTACGGTGGGTCGAGCTACTCAATGACTACGAATGCGAAATTCGTTATCATCCGGGTAAAGCCAATGTAGTACCAGACGCCCTAAGTCGGAAAGAATATTTTGGTCGAAGGGTCAAATCTCTGACTATGACTATCCATTCACACTTGTCCACACAAATAAAGGAGGCTCAAATTGAAGCCTTGAAACCTGAAAACGTGGCGGGTGAATCCCTTTGAGGGATGGATAAGAACTTAGAAGTCAAGGGTGGTGGAGCCTTATATCTCATGGACCGGATCTGGACACCGAAATGCGGTGGCTTCAGAGACTTGGTCATGACTGAAGCGCACAACACTCGATATTCTGTCCACCCAGGTTCAGATAAGATGTATCTGGATCTGAAAAAGTTATACTGGTGGGCTAACATGAAAGCAAATATTGCTACCTTTGTGAGTAAATGCATTACTTGCGCAAAGGTCAAGGACGAATACTTGAAACCCTCTGGTTTACTACAGCAGCCAGAGATACCGGAATGGAAGTGGGAGTGGATCACTATGGACTTCATAACCAAGTTGCCCAAGACAACGGGTGGACTTGTTACCATTTGGGTCATCACTGATAGATTGACCAAGTATGCACACTTCCTGCCTATCAAAGAAATTGACATGATGGAGAACCTTACAAGAACTTACATTCGGGAGATTGTACGACTGCATGGTGTTCCTTTATCCATTATCTCCGATAGAGATAGTAGGTTCACATCAAGGTTCTAACAGTCAATACAAGGTTCCTTAGGAACAAGGCTAGACATGAGTATAGCCTACCATCCTCATACCAACGGACAAAGTGAGAGAACCATCCAAACACTGGAAGATATGTTGCGAGCCTGTGTGATCGACTTTAGGAAGGCAACTCATTTACTGTAGCACCTAGTTCTTGGTACCTATTCTTTTATTTACATTTTTGCATTTTGGCCTTGGACTCGATGAGTTGAAGGACCAACTCGCCAAGTAGAAGCGGGATGAGATGCGGGGTTTAAGCTGTGGACTCGATGAGTCGGGTCCCGGACACGACGCGTAGGCCCTGTCTGGACAAAAACCCTAACCCGAGGGTTTGCACCCTATTTAAACACTTTAACTCAGTCTCCTTCGTCCCATTTGCTCCTAGAAGACCCGCATAGCAAACCCTAGCCGTTATGATGCAATCTAAGACTTTTGGTGTGACTTTGGTGTTTTTGTCACCCAAGGAAGGAAAGAAAAGCTTGAGGGATCAAGAGGAGGATAGAAGGATCCGATTTTGAGCATCATTTGCAGTCTTCAGAAAGTATAAAGTCTATTCCTTGTTTGTTCTTTTGATAGATCCCATTTTGTGGAGTTTTAGGGCTTTTCTAAGCCATTTTGGTCACCAACCAAGATTGCAAGCATGGTTAGGAGTTGATGTTTCTGATATAGGTCCTTAGAGGGGTTACAAGGCAGAAAGGAGTGGCTTTTGCACTCAAAGAAGGCCCCATGCATTGTAAGAGATTGTTTTAGGACCTTTTGAGACCCATGCATGCACGTAAAGTTTGTAACTTTACGAGCTAGATCGATTGTAGAAGCATAGATCTACCTTTTGATCAAGGGTTGTATGTCAGAAAACGAAGATTTAGTGAGTGGATGTGACCAACTCGACGAGTCCATTCTTGGACTCGGCGATTCCAAGGTTTCTGTCCCATATCAGTTGAGGGTCAAAAGGACCCAGTTGAGTGTGGAAAGGTTCTAGGGAGTCCGAGGGAGTAACCCAGTGTTCTAGACTAGGCCATTGTTCTAAAAGTTCATAGGACTCGGCGAGTGCATGAGCAGACTCGACGAGTCCAAGGCAAACTTATTAAGGATGAAGATGAACTCGACGAGTTGTTCATACAACTCGGTGAGTCAAGAATAGGACCTGTGTATCAGTTGAAGATGAAATCGACGAGTTGTTCATACAACTCGGCGAGTCGGATGAGGATTCAGTCGACGTTCATTTAGAAGGAAAACTCGTCGAGTCATCGCCTAACTCTACGAGTAGAGAAGAGTATAAGGACAAATGAAAGGATAGGGACTCAGCGAGTTGGTGAGCCAACTCGGCGAGTCAGGTCAACTAGAAGTTAACTTTGACTTTGACTTAGTCAAGGGTAAAATGGTCATTTTACCCTAAGAACAGTTAGCGGTGTTTGACTAAGTGTTTTGTGGGAATTATAGCCGGAGGATTTCCAGAGCAGTAACGACAGCAGTCAGAGGATTCCCGCACATATCAGCAGCTAATACGAGGTGAGTTCCATTCCAGTAGCGGTGGTTCTACGGCCACAATGCTGACCCACCAGTAGGAATTGTATGATTAGATGATTGTCTTTGTGATATCATCTAGGTTTGTTACTACCTGATATGTTATATGCTAGCATGATATGTTATATATGATAGTAGTAGAGTTCAGTTGTTACGACCGAACGGTAGGTCAGACACCCCAGATATGTCTGATAATATGTGCTGATATGTTTATATGTTGGAATGATATGTTATATGTGATAGCGGTAGTAGGAGGGGAATAGTCTCCAAGTTCGGTTGTTAGGACCGAAGGGTAGTTCGGACACCCCAAATATGTCTGATAGTATGTTTATGTTATGATATATGTGATAGTAGTAGTAGGGGTTGGAATAGTCCCTGAGGGTCGGTTGCTAGGACTGACGGGTAGGTTAGCACCCTAGAACGGCTTGACATGGGTAGGACGGCACCCCAGAATGGCCGTATGGGTAGGTCGGCACCCCTAAATGGTTGTACCGGGTAAGTCGGGCATGCCAGAATTGTCCGACAGTATGTATGCTATGTGACTGCATGATATATGGTACGATGGAGGAACTCACTAAGCTTCGTGCTTACAGTTTACTGTTTTGGTTTCAGGTACCTCTTCAGCGAAGGGGAAGGAGTTGGCGCGGTAGCGGCACATCAGACACACACTCTTTGTTTTCCGCACTATGTGTTAATCTGGGATTTGTACTCTGACCTTATTATGTTTTTACGATTCGTTTTTTAGATACGAAACATGTTTTATTAAATGATATGATCGGATGATATGTTTTTTACAAATGTTTTGTAAATCACTTAGTCAAAAAATGAAATTTTTGGACGTGAAAATTGCGTCGTTACAAGTTGCTATTAGAGCCCTGGTTTGAGGGATTTGGACACACCTTCGGGGGTGTCTGGACTCAAACAAAGGGATTAAAAGATTTTTACAAGGAAAATGACTTTCTAAAAGCTAAGATAAAAGAGTTTTGAGAAGGAACAAGTGTATGATGTGCGCAACCCGCCGAGCTCAAGTAAGTATTTCCCATAGTACCCATACAAGTTATCTTATGTATATCAGTTTTAGTAGAACATCATGCGAGAATAGGACTAAGGATCTAGGAATGATGCCTTATGTGCCTGCCTTATGTGCTTCAGCTTATGAGAATTGCATGCTAGTATTGAGTAGACAACAGTAGGATAGCCTGTTTAGGTTATGCCTGATAGTATTAGCACATCATTATATGCTATTTCAGCTTCTCACTATGAAAACATATTTGTTTGAGTAATTTTCCTGCGTCCGAATGCCGCTTGCTTTGTGCTTTGTGGGATTCTGAGTGATGGGAGTTAGCCATTAGGTGAATACATCACGTCACATGTGATCAGGGTTGAATAATCTTAGAGTGCTGGATTTGGCCCTATTATGTAGCTCTTGTCTGAGTCTAACCGTTGTAGGGATGAGTCTGTTACTCGAAGGATTATCTGAGCTTCATCACATGTGATGGTATTCAGGTAATGGCTAATTGGCATTACAAGGAGGCCTTTAGCAGCTGAGGGACAGTTTAGGTGGAGTCAGAGATTTTCCCTAGGGTAAGCCTAGAATGGGGAAGGCAGAGAATCAACAGTGATGAAAGGGACTTGGTGGAGTCAAGGCAGTCCTTGAGGAAGGTACGAATAGATGTGGAAGGTAGTATGGGCCCATACTACTAAAAGCAGAGGATCCATACCTAAATTGAGGAAAGCTGAGGTGATACCATGGAACTTGTAGTGGGTGTGATCCCTCTAGATGTATCAGTATCACTAATGGTCGGTATTATATTTTGTAGAATGGTGGTACTACGACAGAGGCCAGTGGTTGGTAGTTCAGGAGAGGGATCGGGTTCAGGTTCAGCTTCCGAACCAGTGGATGAGAGGCTACGCGATTTCATCGTCTGAGATCACCAGAGGCATCCTTGAGTCGATCCCGATCATCTTTGGGTGGATCAAGGAAGGGATAGTCGAGCTGATGGAGGATCGCCTTAGGGCGTTCAGGAGTGATATGGTGTCTGGCTAGTCAGGATCCTGCACACTGTCCTTTAAGGACTTCAGGGGCAGTGGTGCACCAGATTTCCACGGGGCAAAGGACCCTATTGCTGCCAGATGATGGATTGCGGACATTGAGTCCACACAGTTGACCAGCTTCTGCCCCAAGGGGTCGAAGGTACAATTTGTAGCAGGGTGTTTGAGGGACCGGGCTAGGGATTGGTGGGAGTCAGTTGGTGACTCTCTGGGAGCCTCGGCTGTTGAGGCTATGACATGGTCAGATTTTGTGACCCGGTTCCGAGCAGAGTTCGCGCCAGCTGTAGAGCTTCAGCATCTGGCTAGGGAGTTTTTGGACATGAGACAGACTACATAGACTGTGGCAGAGATCACCACCAAGTTCCAAGAGAGGGCAATTCTGGTGCCTAGTATGCGGGGGATCAGGATATGAGGAGGCCCGCTATCAGGACATGCTGTGAGCCGAAATTCGGGAGCATGTTAGTTTTTCAGCTTGCCCTACCCTGGATTCCATGATTTCCAGGGAAAGCGAGAGGGAGACCGATCTGGATCATGTCCGGAAGAGGAAGATTGATGTGACAACTGTCAACTCAGGTCAATAATCATCTAGAACTAGGTTTGCGAATTAATAGATCCCTCGGATCAAGTAGTGTACCTTAGTTGTATTGAACGATCATATTGATAGGTAAAGGAACCAACTAAGTGGTAAAGTGCCAAAGCTGAACCTTAAGTCTAAACATAAAACTATGTTCGATAGATTACAACTCAAGGGTAGGGTATTAACCCTAAAAAAATTTCATATTGGAACAAATTGATGCTTAACAAGGTTAAGTATCACAAGCTAATATGAACAAAAATTAGATCATAATATGAACCAACTATAAAGTTGATGGCAAATTCATACACTTCATGATTCGAAATGTGAACCAAAAGTAAAATCCATGAATATCACATTGTTACAAGCACATATTATGAATCCTTGTTAAAATTGTTGAATTATGATAAATTTATTCTTTTATAAAAAAAAATTAAATGATAGGTTATCATTATATAAATTAGTTCAACAAATATAATTTTTGGAAGTCATTACCAAGTGTAAATACCTCAACAAAACCCAATAATAAAAACCCTAGGAGATTATGAAAATGTTTGAGTTTTATAAAATTTAAAATCTAGATTTATAAAAATTCAAGGGAGGCTATTATTATTTGATCAAATGCCAATAAAAATACCATATCCCTCTTATTATTTGATCAAATGCTTTTCCCTCTCCCCCATGCCTTAAAACCCATCATTACACCTCATTTGAACCACCTACACACTCCATCTCACACTCCTTCTCCAAGAAAACTCTTCCACTTCCAAGACCACTCCTACACATCAGAATATCCTCCATTCTCTGCCATAATTTCGAGATTAAGGAGGCCTTGAAGTGTTCTTTCTTCTCTCAAGATCAAAACCAAGGTAAACAACACAATCCTCCCTCATGGTTTCATGATTTTACTTCCTCTTCTTCATGGTTTTCTATACTCTTCAGATTCTATGCCCTTCCATGGCTAGAAAATCCTTACTTTTCCCTTGTGGTTTGTAGATTCTCACCATAACACAATGTATGTGTTTGAGATGGTGAAAATCCGGGATCAAACCCATGCAAGGAGTGAAAAAGATGCACATGTGTTCATGTGACTTCAAAACCGAGTATTACATCTTCTTCTCCATTTCTTTTGTGTTCTTGCATGTCCAAAAGCATTTAAACCATTTCTAGTACATCTTGGATGCTCATTCACTCCATGCATGTGCTAGAAATCGGACCTTAGCAGAGGCATGCATGTTGTTCTTGTCAAAATGCCCTAAGAATGCACTCAAAGCAAACATGCAATCTGCCAGATTACATTGTTCAGCTTTGAATGGCCATAACTCGGTCATTTCTTAACCAAATCCTGATATTATTTTTTTATTGGATAGTTCCACGAGTTAAATTTCAAAACCAACTGGTCTCACTGTAAAATATTAAATATCGGATTTTTGGCAATTTTTGTGATCACCATTTTTGCTATGCGTGATCAATGGCCTTAAACCCAACCATAAATCTGGGGAAAAATAATTTAGAAACTTAACATATCCAGTGAATGATGGCTGAAATTTCGTGGCTTAAATCCCCACAGAATGTGCTACTCAAATTCATGAACTTCAGTCACATTTACATCTCATGCACTATAATGTGCAACATTTCTTAACTTGTTTGGGTTCAATACCCCTATTTCCCTTCTGAATAAATTCTGAACATTTTTCCTTTTGAAATCCCTCACATGCATGTGATAATCTGTAAAATATCAAGAGTTTTTATTATTTCTTTGATTTATTAAAATTATTGCAAAAAACCAACTGCATAAATCACATAAAATACTTCCATAAGTCTATAAATCTGGAATAAATTCATGGATGACCCTTATGGTGAATAATGACGCCTCACTAAATTTTATCATTTTTTGTTGCTGTTTGGTATGATTTCCGATTTTCTTTTTGTTTGGGTATAATAAATCACAAAGCCACTTTAGAGAGTGTGAAAATTATATATAACAATTTTCGCAGCCCTTACCTGTGGTGGGTGAGTAAGAAAAATAATGTCAAAATTTTTCATCATGCCTTACTATTTTTCCCAATTTTTGGCAATTATAATGGCCTAAAAATAGGAAAAATAGTTCTGACTATCCAAAATTCATGAAAATTTACCAGAACATTATGTTGTACGGTAGGCGGTTCCATAAATTTTTATGATTTTTCTCTACTGTAAACTATTTTTCTCCTATTTTCTAAGGTTAAATACACTTAAATACACATAAATACCTAAAACCGGATTATACAATATGAAAACCACTTTCGGTATTTTTCCCAGATTACTTATACTGTAAATGACGTTGCAAAAATTTTTGGTAATTTATTTTAAACTGCTTAATATTTATTCTTCAATTAATGAATATTTAATAGAATAAAACAAGGAAAAATAGAAATACCCACTGAAAAATATCTTTTATATTTTTCCCAGTCTAGATATGTAAAATATCAGTTAAATAAAAAGTTTGGGTGATTTTGGAAACTATTTTCTATTTATTTCAAGTTTTATTGGAATTAATGCTCAAAAATCATAAAATATAATTAAAGAGCTTGGAAATCCATTTTTATATTTTTCCCAGCTTAGTATTGTGTAATAATAGTTAAATAAAAAGTTTGAAAGTTTTTATCCTTTGAATGCTATTTTTCGTGAATTTATGTTGTTATAAAGACTTAAAAATTTGAAAAATAGTTAACCATATCAAAAATTCAAGGAAAATTTTCTGGAAAACCTCTATTGTATTTACAATGAAAAATACAAGGTTTGACAATTTTAGGAAACTGTTTGATAATATTTTACATTTTTAGGAATATAAAACAATTTTAAATGTGTAGAAATACCTTTAATTTATATTACTAAATCTGGAAAATTAATATTCCATAGTTGTAATTAATCGCACGACTTGTAGAATTTCATTATTTCAGAAAAAGTGTAACCAATTAATCTAAAATTCAATACTAAAACATAAATTGGCATTTCACTATATGTAGACTTTAGTATATTAGCATTAGATTTCGACATGGAAACTCACTAGTGTGTGTTTGATGTCATAGGATCCCGGTAGTAAGACGTTGGTGCATTCCGAGGAACTACTTGTATCTACTCGAAACATTGTGAGTATTCACGCACTCCCCTATTTTCAGTTTTTATGTTTTGGGGTGGAAAAGCATGTCTAGAAAAACTATTATTTGCATGTTGTATTTAAATTGATTTGTATCAAACACGATTGCTATTGTATTGCTATGTTTCTCTATGTATGTCTATGCAACACGGAACATGAGAACTTATCATACTAAGGCTCTTCCCTTATCTCTAATCATTAACTCTTTGAGCCAATGGTCATTATGGATAGCGCCATTAGGAATTGACAACTCCTCACTCGCCCTATTGCTGGAGTGCATGATACCATATTCATCTATGGAACGATAAGCATAGATCTCGATAGGGCTTCAGTCATAGGTTTGGTTGAGACTCATTGTTTGCTCATACACATACAAACTCATTTCTCGTTATAGCAATAAACTTGTATTCATTAATAGCAATCAACTTTGTTTATCATTAAAGCAATGTACTTGTATTTACGAAAAGCCTTATTTCAAGCTCGATTTTATAAACTTGTGAACTCACCAACTATTTTATAGTTGACGCTCGTTTTACATGCTTTGTCAGGAAATAATTAGTAAGTGGATCTAAAGATTCATCATCATAGAGCATGCTGCATCGTGTTGAAGTTATTTATGAAGTTATCTTTGAACAGTGTTATTTTGGAAAAACTTGTATTTTGTTTCTTTTGAAGCTATGGGTTGTAAACTTTTAAATACTGCTATGGTGATGTATCTTTATCTTTTGCAATGAAACCGTTATCGCTGTCATACCTTGCGTTTCTGCTTTAGCGGGGTGTGACAATTGAGGAGGGTCAAACGACTGGGGCTTCGGGGAAGAAGCCCAAGGGATCAAACGGTAGGCCGAAAGGCCAGTCAAGACCGAGCCGCTGCAGGAAATGCGGCAGACCACATGAGGGGTCATGTAGATTGGGATCATCGGGCTGCTACAAGTATGGCAAGACAGGGCACTTCAGCAGGGATTGTACTGCCCCTGCACCGGTTGTTCAGACGTTTGAGTTGCTATGTTTCCACTGCAACCAGACGGGCCACAAAAAGGCCAATTGCCCCCAGTTAACAGCAGCATCAGCGTCAGTGAAGGCGCCAGCTCCAGCTACCCTATGGATCACTGATGGCCAGCGGGGCAAGGCAGAGGCTCCAGTGGTAAGGAGCAGGGCATTCTAGTTGACTACCGAGGAGGCACGCGTTGCACCCGATTTGGTGACGGGTATGATTTCTTATCATTATGCTTTTATGATACGCTGCTGTGGTTTTGATATGTTATGTATGTGCTCTGTTTAGGATCATTCCATGTTAACGATATTCCAGTTCAGGTATTATTTGACTCAGGGGCTACCCGATCATTTGTCACTCTTGTGCTTAGCAAGAAGTTTCCTGAGTCTTCAGGCATGTTGGATTTCCCTTTAGAGGTAGATATTGCTAATGACCGATATGTGCGAGCATCGACGGTACTCCGACATTGTGTGCTGAGATTATTCGAGGAGCGTTATCTGGTAGACCTGGTTCCTATTCCCTTCAGAGGAAACAAGGTGATTATTGGCATCGATTGGCTGAGCCCCAATGGGGCAGTGATAGATTGCGCACAACAGCTGTATCGAATCAGGACCACAAGTGGGGGAGAGTTGGTAGTTCAGCGTGAGAGGCCACAGAGAGGACCAGCGGTATGTTCGGCAGCGAGAGCTAGGCATTTCCTTTAGCAGGGTTGCGCAGGATATGTCGCTTATCTCACAGACACCTAGGAGGCGGGTAAGGCAACAGTGGATGATGTGCCCGTGGTGCTAGAGTTTGCAGATGTATTCCCCGAGGAGTTGCATGGGATACCACCAAAGAGGCAGGTGGAGTTTAGGATCTACCTAGTCCCTGGTGCGGCTCTGATAGCCAGGGCACCGTATCAGTTGGCTCCTCCTGAGATGCAGGAGTTGTCTACACAGCTGCAGGAGCTGTTAGACAAGGGATTCATTAGACCGAGTAGTTCTCCTTGGGGAGCCCCGAATCTGTTTGTGAGGAAGAAGGACGGGTCACATCGGATGTGTATAGATTACCGAGAGTTGAACAAGGTAACGGTGAAGAACCGTTACCCACTCCCGAGGATTGATGACCTATTTGACCAACTACAGGGAGCATCTTGGTTCTCCAAGATTGATCTGTATTCAGGATATCATCAGATGAGGGTCAGAGAGGAGGATGTACAGAAGAGTGCATTTCGGACGCGCTATGGCCACTACGAGTTTGTGGTGATGCCCTTCAGGCTCACCAATGCTCCTACCGCGTTCATGGATCTCATGAACCGCGTGTGTAGAATGATGTTAGACCGGTTTGTGACAGTGTTTATTGATGATATCTTGGTTTACTCTAAGTCACAGGAGGAGCACGAGGAGCATCTACAAGAGGTTCTGGAGATTTTGAGGAGGGAGAACTTGTATCATAAGTTCTCCAAGTGTGAGTTATGGTTGCGCGGGGTGCAGTTCCTTGGGCATCTCGTCAACTAAAACGGGATTTCGGTAGACTCGGACAAGGTGCAGGCCATGATGAGATGGGAGGTCCCGAAGTCTCCATCTGAGATTTGGAGTTTCCTAGGATTAGCCGGCTACTATCGCAGATTCATCCAGGATTTCTCCAAGATAGCCATACCCCTGACTAGACTAACAAGGAAGGTCGTGGTCTTTCGTTTGGGGCCTGAGCAGCAGGCTGCGTTCGAGACACTGAGACAGAGATTGTGCGAGGCGCCAATCTTAGCCCTGCCAGAGGGCATGGAGGATTTTGTTGTGTACTGCGATGCGTCCATCTTAGGTTTGGCCACAATATTGATGTAGAGAGGGCATGTCCTCGCCTACGCGTCGATGTAGCTGAAGCCTCATGAGGCGAACTACCCGATGCATGATTTGGAGTTGGGGGCTGTTGTATTCATCCTCAAGATTTGGCGTCATTACCTCAATGGGGTTCGATGTACCATCTACATGGACCATAAGAGTTTGAGGTACCTCATGGATCAGCCAAATCTAAACATGAGGCAGTGTCGGTGGATGGACGTAGTAAAGGATTACGATTGCGAGATCCTTGATCACCCGGGTAAGGCCAATGTGGTGGCCAACACGCTTAGCCGCAAGGCAGTGCCTATCAGGGATATCTGCCTGAGGATGACAGTGGCGACTGTACTGTTGGAGTGGATTTGGTAGGCCCAGCAGGAGGCCATGAAGGAGGAACATCAGACGAGCGAGCGGATCGTGGGGCAGGTTTCCTCCTTCGACTATGACAACCGAGGATTAGTGACACTACATCATAGGGTGTGAGTGCCATGCCACGGGGGTGTGCAGCAGGTTCTGATGGAAGAGGCGCACAAATCTCAATTCTCCATTCATCTCGGGGCGACGAAGATGTATAGGGATCTTCGTCTGGACTATTGGTGGCCTTACAAGAAGCATGATGTGGCACGGTTCGTGGAGCGGTGCTTGACGTGTAGAAAGGTCATGGTTGAGCATCAGAGACCTCACGACAAGATGCAGCCATTGGATATTCCGCTGTGGAAATGGAAAGACATCATGATGGATTTTATCACTAAGCTTCCAAGGACCGCACGGGGAGTGGGTCATCGTCGATCGATTGACCATGAGCGCCCATTTTATCCCAATTCAGGAGAGCATCTCGGCCGAGAAGTTTGTCGACATTTATATCCGGGAGGTGGTGGCGTGGCACGGTGTGCCAGTTTTTGTGATTTCAGACAGAGATGTTCGGTTCACTTCCAGGTTTTGGAGGAAGTTTCATGACGAGTTGGGTACTCGTCTGCATTTTAGCACCGCCTTTCACCCGCAGACGGATGGTCAGAGCGAGGGGACCATCCAGACCCTGGAGGATATGCTGCGAGCATGCGTACTAGACTTCGGAGGTAGTTGGGATACCTACCTTCCATTGGCAGAGTTCTCTTATAAGAATAGTTATCATGCGAGCATTGATCGTCCTCCTTTCGAGATGCTATATAGGAGGAAGTCCAGGACCCCGATATGTTGGGGCGAAGTTGACCAGAGCGTAATGAGGAGCACTGAGGTAGTGCTCAAGACAACAGAGAAGATTCAGCAGGACCAGAGTAGGCTTCAGACTGCTCAGAGTCGGCAGAAAAGCTATGCCGATAAGTGCCGATCAGACCTGGAGTTCCAGGTCGGAGATATGGTTCTCCTGAAGGTGTCGCCAAGGAAAGGCGTTATCCGATTCAGGAAGCGGGGCAAGTTTGACCCCAGGTACATTGGACCATTGAGGGTTGTAGCCCGGGTGGGCAAGGTGGCATATAGGCTGGATTTGCCAGCCGAACTCAGTCAGATACACAACACTTTCCATGTTTCTCAGCTACAAAAGTGCCTGGTGGACGCCTCAGCAGTGGTACCCTTGGAGGACACTCAGGTTGATGAAATCCTGAACTACATCGAGCGACCTGTGGCAATCTTCGACCGGAAGTCAAAGGATTTGAGGAACAAAAGAGAGGAACTCGTGATGGTGTAATGGCAGCACCGGAAGGGGTGGGAGTGGATTGGGAGATGACGGACACGATGATGGAACATTAAACCGAGTTGTTTCAGGATCGAGCAGCAGACTTCGAGGACGAAGTCTAAAATAAGTGGGGGAGATTTGTAGCGCCTGGTTCTTGGTACGTATTCTTTTATTTACATTTTTGCATTTTGGCCTTGGACTCGGCGAGTTGAAGGACCAACTCACCGAGTAGAAGCGGGATGAGTGAAAGACCCAAACTTTTGTATTTATGAAAGACCCAAACTTTCATACTTAACAAACTAGTTACCCCAAAACATACTACTTGCATATTCATAAAAACCATATTTTACATTGATAAAGAGGTTACAAACTACTGGATAAAAACCGACTATTTTAAAGTGTTATATATATTACATTACTTCGCAGGATTCTATAGTTTTATACATATGGGAATTCAAAATACAATAGTTTCAAACTATTCATAAGCTTTATCGATACAACAGTTTCAAACTATTCAAAAATCTTCTACCAGTATATAACTATACTGGATGCTTATATCCTACAATTTTGTTAAACATTGAGAGGGTAAGCGGTGATGCTTAGTGAGTTCAATAATGTCACACCCCAAAACCAAGAACGGCGGAAACGTTCCGGGGAGGAGGACGTCATGTAATGTATCACAACAATGTAAAGTACTAAACAAGCAACAACATCATCCATTGAATTAATAGAATAATTTTATTTACAAGTGTGTTCTTTCATACTATAAGACAACAAAATAAATAATCAAAATAACAGAGGAGTCCTTATTTCTCCGTCTTAATAAAACCTGGTTGTTGTACCTGTCTATTTATGACCTAAGAATACAAGTTATTTTTAAAGCAAAAATCAGCAATAAAGCTGGTGAATTCATAAGTATTAATGTGTCTTTTATTTGTAAAACTGGAAAGTAAAGACTTGTAAACATTTGGAGAAAAGTTTGTGTAAGTATGAAAATGTTCGAAAGTAGTTGAAAACGTTTGAAAGCCCTAGCAAATCCTTATGATTCCTACTAGTATAAAAAGTAGTCTTCTACCAAGACTAGATTGTTTTAATAGTAGCCTTCTACCAAGACTAGACTTTTTTGAAAGTAGCCTTCTACCAAGACTAGACTGTTTTGAAAGTAGCCTTCTACCAACACTAGACTGTACGCCTATTAATACTATTTTCTACCTCATCGATTATGTGAATTTGGCACATGGTAAAGGTATTAATAATATATTACCAGGATTTTTAATCCGTTTGCAATTGTCGTATGCAAAGTTTAAGTACTATAGTATTTGTAATAAGTGACTACTTTGTACTAATTTTCCTCAATTGAGGGTTAAGGCATAATGTGATGGCTAGAACCCATACTATACGCTCTCTATCATGAGATTTTGGGAACCAAACACTAACCTGCATTTCTACAAGCCGTGAACATCCACATTACTATGATCATGTATACCCAATATAATAATCACAATGCAGAGTGATTCATTGGTATACTTAGATCCTGAACTTGTTCCATGCTATAGCACCTTGTTATGTTAGATCTGTTATCGTGTATCGTAAGTATAGTCATGTAGGCGTATCTATGTAAGCGTATTCATGTAAGTGTAATCATGTAAACGTATTCATGTAAGCGTATCTATGTAAACGTATTTGTATAACATGTAATGCATTAGTATAGACTCATGAATACACTGAAACATACAAAGAGTCAGTTCATACATGAGTCAATACATACTGTAAACAATACATACACTACACTATACAACTAAACATACTATAATGAGTGTCAGAGAGAACATACTACTCACTAGATAGAGAGAACATACACTAGTACATATTATTCATACACACTATATACTATACTAGAGAACTCACTATGATGAGAATCAGGGGAGACATACACTACACTAATACATACACTACATACATACTATAACATAAATGTGAGGCACTACTTCGGGGCATGGCATCTCTGTCATGGCTCATCTTGTATCCAGAGTCTCCTGAAGGGAGAGCGTGAATTCGTGTATAGATCTATACTGGAGTGACCATCCTGCACCTTGCTGCTAGCTAGAGTGGGACCTGCAGGTCTTCGGGTGATGAATGTCATAAAATCTCGAGGTCTTCAAGCGTCGTGTTTCACTAGGTCAATCAAGTATGGTTACAATTACATCACATTTTACCTTAATTAACAATTGTTTTAAGGTAGTTAGTACAATTGTAGTTATAATATCATAATACTACAATACTTCATTATTTTCCCTTTACATCTACCTTGTGATCTCCTCACAATAAAGAGTAATGTTAAAACTATATTTTACTAATAATAGTCACATTTGGGAAAGATACTCATTTTTACAATGAACATACATACAGTACACTTGATGCCTTGGTAGAAGGCTGCTTTTATTGGAAAATATAGGATCTTCTAGGAGATACAAACAATTACTACAAATGCACGTACTCTTACATTCAAACACTTACAAACATTTTACGTACTCTTACATTCGAACACTTACAAACATTTTCATACAAATTATGACACTAAATACTTATGAACTCACCAGCTTTAATGCTGAGAAAATCTTTCAAAATAACTTGTATTCTCAGGTCATCAGTAGATAGGTACCGAGGCCAGCTTTTGAGAAGATGGAGGACATACAAGGCTCATCTTTTATTTTGATTCATATTTTGTGTCTTATAAACTACATAACACACTTGTATTAAAATTATATTATTAATGCAATGGATGATGTCGTTTGATTGTTTACTATTATTCTATGTTGCCATACTATACATGATGTCCTCCGCCCCAGAACCTTTACGCCGTTCTTGGTTTTGGGGTGTGACACAATTTAACTACCTCGTTAACCTGTACCCGGGTACAGTAAACACAGAATACAAAAAGATTGAAAAGTACATTTGGGGGCTAACTCCCTTGGTTTGGTTGCTGGATTCAGACACACTACCTTTAATCGTGCTAAAGAATTAGCTTATCACTTGACTAAACAATATTTCCTTCCGAGTACCACAACCCAACAAATGGAGCAGAACCAGATTGAGGGTACGAAATGGAAGTACCATGAGGAGTCCAAATGGAACTTCAAACTCCTGAAGCCCAAATCAGAACCTATGACTGTCTATGACTCAAACACTCCCATTCCATCCAAGTCCTACACTGGGACTTGACCCCATTATACTAAGTGCAATTTTCATCATGTTGGGAATTGCATGGCCAACTACAATTGTAACTTTAGAAGTGACACCACTAATTTCTGCAGAATAACCTTAACCACTACAGCAAAAATGCTTAACTGCTTCAATTGCAACCTACCGGGACACTTCAAGAAGGATTACCCTAAGCTGAAGAATCAGGGTGGCAAAGGAAGAACATAGTGATTGATACAGGAGATTCTCGCCAGGACCTAGCAGTGGTTACTAGTACGTTTTATATCAACAATATTCATGTTTACATATGATTTGATATTGATATCGATGTAAGCTTTACTGACCATAGTTTTAGAAACACAATAAAACATAACTTCTGCAAACTTAATGAAACTTACAGAATGGAATTAATAGCAATCAACCCAATGAGAAAACATTTTATAAATACTCACCAATTGTCTTATCACCCTGAACAACCACGTCTTTAACATCGACCAATTGCCATGACAATTGGAAGTTTGTTATGATCATCAAAATGGATTGGTCATTACCACATCAAACGGAGGTTTAACAATATGAAAAATCCATTCGACTACCTTTACCAAACAACAAAGACCTCATGATATACGAAGATAAATCATGAAAGAAACTAATAATCATCTTTTGCATGAAGTCGAGAAAGTGTTTGCAGAAGAGATGTTTCCTTTTCTTAGCCCACGTGGTGGATATTCAAGACAAGGGTAAGGAAACAACAGACATACCACTAGTGTGTGACTACCCGGATGTCCCTCCAAAGGGTCCTTCTGGAGTATCTCTAGTTAGACATGTTGAATCCTAAATTCACCTAATCCCTGGTGTAGCACCGGTGACATGATCCCCCTATCGTCTGGCTCCATCAGAAGTGCAAGATAATACAAAAATACATATAAGTCTTTTTTACGCAAAAAAACTATAACTAATTTATAAATTATTGGTTTAACTTTTATATGTTGCGAACACCTAAACTAGTTTTAAACTTCAATATTCTCATACGTTACGTTGTTAAAATAATACAACTTTCGAAAATAACATATTCCTTTTTACTACAAAACCTTATTATTTTTATGTGGCATAGTATGTCATAAAATGCATATTATAAAACTTTGTAGTATTCCTAACGATTTGAACTATACATGCATATGTACAAATTTTATACAAGAAACATACTTAGTTTATAAAAGCTAGTGCCTGAAACTATATATGCATACCCATTATGCTTTGATTTTATGAACTCTAAACGATTCATTATGCCTAGAACTTATCCACTTTTAAGTTAGGGCTAAGAGCTCTTTATACCTTAGTTAAGGGCTTTATAGTGAGACACTATTCATTAGCTAAAGTACAGAAACATAGCATACCCACACTACTATAACCGTTAATCTTCACAGCAGGATACATATGTATAGATCTATACAGCGTTGACATCCCCACCTGCGGTTGCTAGCTTGTACATCAACCGATCAATCGAAGCGGGTGATAAGTGTCTACATTCGTTACTTTGAAGTCCAATGAAGCATTGTAGTAGGGTACATTCAGTCACATAGCTCGGTTATGGAACTCACTATAAACATTAACTCAAATCTCTCTCTCTCTCTCATTACAACTCATAAACTTGATACAAAATTGTTTTAAAGCATGAAATTACTTATTGAAATATGGTTTACATGTAAAGAAAATACTTTTTTTGAACGCTTATAAAGGTATCATTACTGTTGTCGGTAGGAAGCCTGTAACCCTCACCAACTTTATGTTGACCCTCAAAATTTCATGTATTCTCCGGAAATCATTAACTCAAGTATTCAAAGGAAGAATAATATTGATTTAAGGGAATATAGTTTACTAGCTTTTGTTATCTCTTCCTACCTATTAAGGGAATTCGTTATCACTATTATGTATACGAACCTCTTACTCAAACTTAAAGATGAAATACAAATGCTATTTTGTTTATTGTTGTACTTCTGCTGTATATTGAGTTTACATGTAATCCATGAACTTAGTCGCACAACCCAGCATGTTCCGCCGCCTCGCCCGGGGGTGTGACAAATTGGTATCAGAGCTAAATTGGCTATAGATAACTCGTGTCCTCGAAAGAGGAATACAACTTTAGCAACAAGCTCCTAGTAAAAATATTATTAATATTAATTACACTATTTCTCAATTAATTAGTATACAGGGAAATTGGTTTGAAGGGCAGGTTTGGTTGATAATTTTCAAAACGGCTTAATTCCTAAAATGATCTGGCCTTGTGATGCTTCTTGTATGGCCTTCGTCTGTGCTTGGTAGTCTTGGAGTACAAAACAAAAAATTAATAATACTACAAACCTCACCCACAATAATATATTAGAGTTGTATATATATTCTGACCTGCGATGACAATACTTATTTAAAAAAATCCTAAACATCCCTTCAACTAAAACTACCAACTCAACCATTTAGGTCAAACTCATTAACTAAGGTTAGTACCGTACATAAGCCATACAACAAATAAACCTCGAATGCGTGTCTATCTTATTTATGGTTGGGGCGGTGCACAACCAACCTTGAGAAAGGAGTTTGACAGACTATAATGGTTGAAAGTTTTAGAGATTAAAGAATGTTCTCAAGATTCACTAAAGATACCTAGTACCTTAGAAACTATATATCGAAACAACATATTCATTTAAATCATAAAAATACTTAAAAATTTGGGACAACAAGAATATTTTCCTACTTCGCCTGAATCTGAAGAACCGATAGCTCTACTACCTTTCAAGTAGAGAAACCCATAACTCCACGTTAATTGAATAGTCTCCACACTTCTCTCTTACAAAGATGACAAGGATTTCAATTCTCTCTATTATTCGAATCGAAAGGATTTCAATTCCCTCCCTATCATTTGGGAATCTAGAGGATATCCAAATCAATCACATTTCCCTAATGTTTGTAAATTAGTAGGATTTCATAAATAAATCTCACTGTATAATTTGGAAAACTATGGGATTCGAGGAACAAATTATACTAATACACTATCATATAATAAAAAACCTACATACTTGTTTATGATTAAATAGTATAAACAATTTAAGTGTATCTTTTCTAAAGGTTTTGTATAAATCCCCCTCGAAGCAATCCACTATTTCACCGATCACCATGATTTCAAATGGACTCAACGCTAATGAAAACCCTAATTGCACAATGGATTGCCACAACCTTAGCTACGTATGAGGCTGCCCAAAACGAATCTTCTGTGAACAACGGAAATGGCGACGATATTTCAATCTTTAACACAGACATCCCCAGATCCTGTTAATACAAGGATTTCTTAGCCTGCCAACCTTAATCCTTCTTCGGTATGAAACAAGCCACTGGTCAATCCCATTGGATAGAATTGATGGATGTAGTGTTCCGTATCACCTCTTGCGCTAATGATTGTCGTGTTATGTGTGCCATGTATACGCTAATGTATTATGCCATGATTTGGTAGAATAAACATACCAAGTCTATAGGTATCAATAAAGCCTGTGCCATTTCTTGGGAAGCCCTAAAAAATATACTGATCAAGGAGTATTGTCCTCGACAAGAAATTCTGGACTAAGAATAAGAATTGTTGAACCTTACTATGAAAGAGTCATAAGTGACTACTTACACAACCCAATTTGTGACAACCCGAAATTTCCATTCATACAAACCCTACAGTCAAGCACTCCAAATCAATTTCAAATACATTTCTGCTAATTTTTATCCGGTTTAAGTCCGTTTTAGGTGTTTATTAATAATTCTTCAAATGAATGAATAAAAGGAAGTACCTTGTAGGGTCTTGGAGTAACAAACACACACTTAACACCTTAATAAGGAGTTCACGGCCAAACATTTCGAGTTCGGATCGTAAACTCATGCTTAAAGCATGAGTTTGCTCTTTATTCCTTCATTTCTCACCTTCCAACTTCAAGAACTCCCACTTTCTCTCTCAAGTACCATAACCTCTATCTTCCAATCTTCCAAAAACATAAGTGTTTCTTCACTTGATTTGTTGTTATAACCCTTCATCTAGTTTTTATACATCATTTCTTCCATGAATTCTTCACTTTTTCATAGATCTTCAAGTGTTCTTCAAAACACCAAGAACACCAAGAACACACACTAGTGTTCTTGGACCTTAAACACCCAAACAAGCTTCGATATTGTAAGTACTCTTTTCCTAGTTTGTTGTGTGTTTGAATGACCTTGTTTAGACCTTAGAAACATCAAGAAATCTGAGTTGGAAGAGAGTTTACGGCCAAGGCATATCCCAGTGTCGTAAACTCCATACAAGGGTGCAATGTTTCCCTAATTTCCTTCCAAATGCTTAGAACTTGGACTAAAATCTATCACCATTAAACTAGGGGCCTTGAACTTCAATTATATGGAGTTGGCCATGGGTTTACACCCTTAAACCTAATAAGTCCGCAAACCCTTGGCCGTAAACTCCATACGGTGTGTTCCTTGGGCTGTAAACTCTAATGTAGTGCCTTACACTCCTTTGATGCAACCCAATGGCCTTTTAACACTTTAACGAAAGTGTTTTCCACACTTTAGGTTGTTTATACTTACTTAATTAGTGTTATAATCACTAATTAGATGTGTACATATGTCTTTATATGTTAATAGGATCATTGTGTGTGTTCAAGTCTTCACTTGACACCTAGCACCTTGTCCAACACTTCCATACTATCCACTCACTATAGGTGAGTTCATACCTCTTAATCAACCTTTTAAATGTTTTTAAATACTTTTATGGTGGGAATACAAGTTGAATCATACTAGTTATTATCTCAATCACATGTGATTAATAACTACCCCACAAATGGATTTACTATACTTTAAACTGTTTTGTCAACAAAACTACTTGAGAATGATTATCAAACCCTTTTACATGTTAAACTCGTTATAAAACTTAGTTTCAGTTTCCAAATCTTTACTTTCAACTCTTTAAACTCTTATATTGTCAAATCATGTCCACTACACGTATAGTTGTATAAGTAAGGTTTGAGGGACTTAGGACTGAGAATACACTCTACTTCTTGTTCCTTGTTTGGTTATGGACTTAGAGTACCCTATTGTTTGTCCGAGTGTCATTTGATGCTTAGTTATATATCATGTGTACATGTATAGACATAAAAGCTTGTTATCTTATTTCAGTACCCACAAATATACACACAACATTACTAGTCAACTATAATAGGTATACTTTAGAGGTATACTACTTACTATTTCTAGTACAATGAAACATACAAAGAGTCAGTGCATACATGAGTCAATACATAATGTAAACAATACATACACTACACTATAAAACTAAACGTACTATAATGAGGGTCAGAGAGAACCTACTACTCACTAGACAGAGAGAACATACACTAGTACATACTATTCATACACACTTTATACTATAGTAGAGAACTCACTATGAAGAGAATCGGGGGAGACATACACTACACTAATACATACACTACATACACACTATAACATAAATGTGAGGCACTACTTCGGGGCATGCCATCTCTGTCATGGATTATCTTGTATCCAGAGTCTCCTGAAAGAAGAGCGTGAATTTGTGTATAGATCTATACTAAACTGACCGTCCTGCACCTTGCTGCTAGCTAGAGTGGGACCTCCAGGTCTTCGGCTGATGAATGTCATAACATCTCGACGTATTCGAGCGTCACGTTTCACTAGGTCGATCAAGTATGGATACAATTACATCACGTGTTACCTTAATTAACAATTGTTTTAGGGTAGTTAGTACAATAGTGTCACACCCCAGCCGTCGGCGGAAACACCGGGCAGTGTAACGTCATTTCTCGTATCATAGTTATCAACATCCTGAAAACACATGCATTTTAAAATACATCAATATAAAGTTGGTGAGTTCACAGGTTTTGACTCCATATAAAAAAATAGATTTTCCAAGTTCAAAAAAATATAGTTTTGAAAGTATTATTTTGACTTTCCAACGTTTAGTCTATATATCCTATGTATAAAAGTTTACTCACCAAATAAATAGTTTACCTATAAGTCTTATATACAATGAATATAAGTGTTTGTAATTCCATACAAATTAAGTTGCTACGTATAAATCTTATTTCAATTCTATATGAGTAAAACCGCTAAGTATAAATCTATTTCAATTCTATACGAGTAAGTAGGATAGGTATAGTGGTCTACTTAATATACAAGTAATATACCTATTAGATTCTTATACATAGAGTATAAGTCTTTGGGAAACTTATACATAACATTCATACTTGTATATCGAAAATGTATAATGCTACAAAAGTTATGCTACTGTGAGTTTGTAGCTACGGTTGTATGACTTAGTTTTATACCTCCGGTTATTATTACAAGGATCACACCTTGTGGTAGTACAAGGATCACACCATGTGGTAGTACAAGGATCACACCTTGCGGTAGTACAAGGATCACACCTTGCGGTAGTACAAGGATTACAACTTGCGACAGTACAAGGGTCACGCCTTGCGGTAGTACATCAACTATTATTAGGTTTTACCAGGCTTTATCTTGACATAAAACCAATAATAACAACATACTTATCAATTAACATATAGAAATTCCGAGTATAACTATGGAACTATATCGCACACAACATATATATAGAATCCTAAGTATAACTCAAGGTCTACATTAGTATACTACTATAACAATAACATGCTAACAAACTTACGATAGTCATATATTTTCAAATACGAAATAACTATATCCCGATTATTATAACTATCTATGTTGATACTAATATACTATCATTTAGACATAATAATAACGTATATACAATATTTAGCATGCGTTTTCCCCTGAAAATATTAGAATGTAGGGTCGTGAAACTCACCATAGCAGCGTGATTTTATGTAATCTAAGCAAAAACAGTCAGTGGTACGAGGTCGTCGTGGCTCGGGAAGCGAAACGGCTTCAGCAAAGGAGAGAGGAGGAAGGAGATCAGGTGCAAGAATGGCTGAGGTTGAACTTGCTATTTATAGGAAGATTTGTGACCCTCACGATGTGAGAAATGATAGGTTCACGTCGTGAGTTATGGCAAGAGTCATCACGTAGCTTTAGCGCGCGTTTTCTAGCCTCGAATAATGTCCTGCAACGTCCTCACATCGTGAGAAAACCTAGCTCACGTTGTGAGCTTTTGGGTTATCGTTCCATAGACTTCTAGCTGCAAAATGAGGCGGTTTGACTCCTCACGTCGTGAGTTTTTAGGCTTCATCGTGAGTCTAGTCAGATTAGGGTTTCTAACACGTGTCGTGCACTCAGACAACTGTAACTTCGGAAGGTCGTAACTTTTGCATACGAACTCCGTTTTGAACGTTCTATATATCCACGCGTAGGTATTTATGAGAACTACAACTCTATTTTAGACTCACATAGCTATTTCTAAGCCTATTTTAAATTCCTTATGTTATAGAGATTTTATAGTGTTCGGTTTATCATAACTTCTTCATGTAATGTCAGATTTAGATGTGCACTATATTTTTGGAATCGTATGGATGTACAATTTAATTTATACCATAAAGTATGTATGAAAGTTCATATTTATATTAGAATTATCATGAAATACATAGTGATTTTACTACATTATTATTTTAACAAAATCACATTACATGATTTGTATAATCATATGTGATTGTTAATGACCTATTTTGACTGGTGTTACATTCACCCCCCGTTGATAAAATTTCATCCTGAAATTTATTTTTAACTAGATACCACTGAAGGGTACTATATAGCTTCCCTGCTTCCTATTACAATTCACCTACCACGACCTAACTTCCTTGATTCCTTAACTTTGGACTTTCCTTCTTGATATGTCCAATTTCACCACACTTAAAACACGCTCTTCCTCCATCATATCCGGTTCCAATGTTTGTTCCTTGATTTCCTGTTGTAGTTGTTGTGCTCCTGTAGTAATTGGCAGTGTGTCCCTTCTCTTTGCACTTCATGCAAATATAACAGTCACATGTATGTTGATGGTTACATTGACTGCACCATGAACAGTTACCTAGGTGATGACGATTACACTGAGTGCACCATGGGAGTTTTCCGTCATACTTCCTTGATTGCATGGTTATTGTTTTTGTGGCTGCATAATTAGTTGCCACATCTTGTCTTTCCTCAGATGATTGTATGAGATTCTTCCCATTAAATTTGTGCTTGTTCGTTTCAGATTCGGGAGACTCGGCTATAAATCCGACTTGGATTTCTGTGTTCGTTAGCTGATGAGCTATACGCTTTGCACTGTCAGATGTTGTAGGCTTTGATGCGATCACCATTCCTTTGATTTGTGATGCTAGACCCCAGATATATCGCTCAATCTTTTTGTATTCAGGGGTTACAAGTGCTAGACACATCACCGCAAGATCATTGAATCTAGCGGTATAAGCATTTATCTCTAAACCCTTCATGGTTAGGGTCCACAATTCTTGTTCCAGCTTATGTATTTCATCCATGGGACAATACTCCTCTACTAGCATCCTCTTCAGCTCTTCCCATTGCATGGAATTGGTAGCATCAATACCCGTTGTATTCACATGGCTGTTCCACCATGTAAGTGCTGTATCAGCGAAGGTACATGCAGCAGATCATACCTTACATTCGTCTGGACAGAAGCTTCTTTGAAATACTGCTTCTGTCTTCTCAATGCACCGGGTCAAGTTAAGAACCCCTTCTGTTCCATGGAAGCTCTTAGGTTTGCAATTCATAAAATCCTTGTAGGTACACATTCTGGCGGTCCTTACATTGCCTTCATTTCTAAATCCTCCTATTGTGACATTAGCAAGAGCTGCAACGATTCTCTAAGCTATAATTTCTTAAAGTTCTAATGAACTTATTAAAGTGTTTGATTCTAGTAGTTGTGGTTGCGGTTGTTGTTGTTGTTGTGGTTCTGGTTGTTGATTAAGGTTTAGGCGAGCACTACTTCTTCTAGGCATTTTTTTAGTTCCTATACATTTTAGATCACCAAGTGTTTAGTCTATCAAATATTACTCCCAATTTAAATACTCCATATGATCTGATCATAATAAAATATAGTTGTACACCTACACCTAGTTGTGATAAGATCTATGTACATATAAACTCTAGTTGGAATATCTGATTTAAATCCTTGAGATCAAAAACATTCCGGGTATTTAGGTGTATTCTCATTGCGGGTTTGAGTCTTCATATATGACTATATATTTATTATTTGTTGTATTCATGTGGTATTAATTATTGTTTGTTACTTCAGGTCTAGCTGATAAGGCATCGGCTAGTCAGGACAGTCGGTGGGTAGGATCATTTTAGCATATAGTCGTTCTAGAATCCAACAACCCAAATCCACATGTCTATCCTGTCACCGCTCCTGTAAGTAGTCCTTCAGTAGAATAATTAATAATACTTTTTTATTATAGGCTAAGGGATATACCTAAACCTAACAGAGTAAGCCCTAAACTATAGTCATGCTTTCATAAGAAAGTACTAATTCACTATAGTTAATAGCTCTGATACTAATTTGTCACACCCCGGTCGTCGGCGGAAACACCGGGTGGTGTAACGTTATTTCTCGTATCATAGTTATCAACATCTTGAAAACACATGCATTTTAAAATACATCAACATAAAGTTGGTGAGTTCACAGGTTTTGACTACATATAAAAAAATAGATTTTCCAAGTTCAAAAAAATATAGTTTTGAAAGTATTATTTTGACTTTCCAACGTTTAGTCTATATATCCTAGGTATAAAAGTTTACTCACCAAATAAGTAGTTTACCTATAAGTCTTATATACAATGAATATAAGTGTTTGTAATTCCATACAAATTAAGTTGCTATGTATAAATCTTATTTCAATTCTATATGAGTAAAACCGCTAAGTATAAATCTATTTCAATTTTATACGAGTAACTAGGATAGGTATAGTGGTCTACTTAATATACAAGTAATATATCAATTAGATTCATATACATAGAGTATAAGTCTTTGGGAAACTTATACTTAACATTCATACTTGTATATCGACAAAGTATAATGCTACTAAAGTTATGCTACTGTGAGTTTGTAGCTACGGTTGTATGACTTAGTTTTATACCTCTGGTTATTATTACAAGGATCACACCTTGTGGTAGTACAAGGATCAAACCATGTGGTAGTACAAGGATCACACCTTGCGGTAGTACAAGGATCACACCTTGCGGTAGTACAAGGATCACACCTTACGGTAGTACAAGGATTACAACTTGCGACAGTACAAGGATCACACCTTACGGTAGTACAACAACTATAATTAGGTTTTACCAGGTTTTATCTTGACATAAAACCAATAATAACAACATACTTATCAATTAACATATAGAAATTCCGAGTATAACTATGGAAATATTTCGCACACAACATATATATAGAATCCTAAGTATAACTCAAGGTCTACATTAGTATACTACTATAACAATAACATGCTAACAAACTTAAGATAGTCGTATATTTACAAATGCGAAATAACTATATCCCGATTATTATAACTATCTATGTTGATACTAATATACTATCATTTAGACATAATAATAACGTATATACAATATTTAGCATGCGTTTTCCCCCGAAAATATTAGAAAGTAGGGTCGTGAAACTCACCTTAGCAGCATGATTTTATGTAATCTAAGTAAAAACAGTCAGCGGTACGAGGTCGTCGGGGCTCGAGAAGCGAAACGGCTTCAGCAAAGGAGAGAGGAGGAAGGAGATCAGGTGCAAGAATGGCTGAGGTCGAACTTTCTATTTATAGGAAGATATTTGGCCCTCACGACGTGAGAAATGATAGGTTCACATCATGAGTTATGGCAAGGGTCATCACGTAGATTTAGCGCGCGTTTTCTAGCCTCAAATAATGTCATGTAGCGTCCTCACATCGTGAGAAAACCTAGCTCACGTCGTGAGCTTTTGGGTTATCGTTCCTTAGACTTCTAGCTGCAGAATGAGGCGGTTTGACTGCTCATGTTGTTAGTTTTTAGCCTTACATCGTGAGTCGAGTCAGATTAGGGTTTTTGACACGTGTCGTGCACTCAGACACCTGTAACTTCGGAAGGTTGTAACTTTTGCATACGAACTCCGTTTTGAACGTTCTATATATCCACGCATAGGTATTTACGAGCACTACAACTCTATTTTAGACTCCAATAGCTATTTCTAAGCGTATTTTAAATTCCATATTTTATAGAGATTTTATAGTGTTCGGTTTATCATAACTTCTTCATGTAAAGTCAGATTTAGATGTTCTCTATATTTTTGGAATCGTATGGATGGATAATTTGATTCATACCATAAAGTATGTATGAAAGTTCATATTTATATTAGAATTATCATGAAATACATAGTGAGTTTACTACATTACTAGTTTAACAAAATCACATTATATGATTGGTATAATCACATGTGATTGTTATTGACCTATTTTGACTAGTGTTACATTCTCCCCCCGTTGATAAAATTCCGTCCTGAAATTTATTTTTAACTACATACCACCGAAGGGTACTATATAGCTTCCCTGCTTCCTATTACAATTGACCTACCACGACCTAACTTGCTTGACTCCTTAACTTTGGACATTCCTTCTTGATAAATCCAATTTCACCACATTTAAAACACGCACTTCCTCCATCATAGCCGGTTCCAATGTTTGTTCCTTGATTTCTTGTTGCAGTTGTTATGCTCCTGCAGTAATTGGCAGTGTGTCCCTTCTCTTTGCACTTCATGCAAACATAACAGTCACTTGTCTGCTGATGGTTACATTGACTGCACCATGAACAGCTACCTAGGTGATGACGATTACACTTAGTGGACCATGGGAGTTTTCCATCATACTTCCTTGGTTGCATGGGTATTGTTGTTGTGGCTGCATAATTAGTTGCCACATCTTGTCTTTCCTCAGATGATTGTATGAGATTCTTCCCATTAAATTTGTTCTTGTTCGTTTCAGATTCGGGAGACTCTGCTATAAATACCACTTGGATTTCTATGTTGGTTAGCTGATGAGCTATACACTTTGCACTGTCATATGTTGTAGGCTTTGATGCGATCACCATTCCTTTGATTTGTGATGCTAGACCCTAGATATATCGCTCAATCTTTTTGTATTCAGGGGTTACAAGTGTTGGACACATCACCGCAAGATCATTGAATCTAGCGGTATAAGCATTTATCTCTGAACCCTTCATGGTTAGGGTCCACAATTCTTGTTGTAGCTTATGTATTTCCTCCCTGGGACAATACTCCTCTACTAGCATCCTCTTCAGCTCTTCCCATTGCATGGAATTGGTAGCATCAATACCCGTTGTATTCACATGGCTGTTCCTCCATGTAAGTGCTGCATCAGCGAAGGTACACGCAGCAGATCGTGCCTTACAATCATCTGGACAGAAGCTTATTTGAAATACTGATTCTGTCTTTTCAATCCACTGGGTCAAGTGAACAACCCCTTCCGTTCCACGGAAGCTCTTAGGTTTGCAATTCATAGAATCCTTGTAGGTACACATTCTGGCGGTCCTTACATTGCCTTCGTTCCTATCTCCTCCTCTTGTGACATTAGCAAGAGCTGCAGCGATTCTGTGAGCTATAATTTCTTTAAGTTCTACTAAACTTATTAAAAGGTTTGATTCTAGTGGTTGTGGTTGCGGTTGTTGTTGTTGTTGTGGTTCTGGTTGTTGATTAAGGTTTAGTCGAGTGCTACTTCTTCTAGGCATTTTTTTAGTTCCTATACATTTTAGATCACCAAGTGTTTAGTCTATCAAATATTACTCCCAATTTAAATACTTCATATGATCTGATCATAATAAAATATAGTTGTACACCTACACCTAGTTGTGATAAGATCTATGCACATATAAACTTTAGTTGGAATATCTGATCTAAATCCTTGAGATCAAAAACATTCTGGGTATTTAGATGTATTCTCATCGCGGGTCTGAGTCTTCATATATGACTCTATATTTAATATTTGTTGTATTCATGCTCTATTAATTATTGTTTGTTACTTCAAGTCTAGCTGATAAGGCATCGGCTAGTCAGGACAGTCGGTGGGTAGGATCATTTTAGCATATAGCCTTTCTGGAATCCAACAACCCAAATCGACATGTCTATCCTGTCACCGCTCCCGTAAGTAGTCCTTCAGTAGAATAATTAATAATACTTTTTTATTATAGGCTAAGGGGTATACCTAAACCGAACGGAGTAAGCCCTAAACTATAGTCATGCTTTCATAAGAAAGTACTAATTCACTATAGTTAATAGCTCTGATACCAATCTGTCACACCCCGGTCGTCGGCGGAAACACCGAGTGGTGTAACATTATTTCTCGCATCATAGTTATCAACATCCTAAAAACACATGCATTTTAAAATACGTCAACATAAAGTTGGTGAGTTCATAGGTTTTGACTCCATATAAAAATAATACATTTTCCAAGTTCAAAAAAGTAAAGTTTTGAAAGTATTATTTTGACTTCCCAACGTTTAGTCTATATATCCTAGGTATAAAAGTTTACTTACCAAATAAGTGCTTTACCTATAAGTCTCATATACTATGAATATAAGTGTTTGTAATTCAATACAAATTAAGTTGCTACGTATAAATCTTATTTCAATTCTATATAAGTAAAACCGCTAAGTATAAATCTATTTCAATTCTATATGAGTAAGTAGGATAGGTATACTGGTCTACTTAATATACAAGTAATATACCTATTAGATTCTTATACATAGAGTATAAGTCTTTGGGAAACTTATACTTAACATTCATACTTGTATATCGACAAAGTATAATGCTACTAAAGTTATGCTACTGTGAGTTTGTAGCTACGGTTGTATGACTTAGTTTTATACCTCTGGTTATTATTACAAGGATCACACCTTGTGGTAGTACAAGGATCACACCATGTGGTAGTACAAGGATCACACCTTGCGGTAGTACAAGGATCACACCTTGCGGTAGTACAAGGATCACACCTTACGGTAGTACAAGGATTACAACTTGCGACAGTACAAGGATCACACCTTATGGTAGTACAACAACTATAATTAGGTTTTACCAGGCTTATCTTGACATAAAACAAATAATAACAACATATTTATCAATTAACATATAGAAATTCTGAGTATAACTATGGAACTATATCGCACACAACATATATATAGAATCCTAAGTATAACTCAAGGTCTACATTAGTATACTACTATAACAATAACATGCTAACAAACTTACGATAGTCGTATATTTTCAAATACGAAATAACTATATCCCGATTATTATAACTATCTATGTTGATACTAATATACTATCATCTAGACATAATAATAACGTATATACAATATTTAGCATGCGTTTTCCCCCAAAAATATTAGAAAGTACGGCCGTGAAACTCACCTTAGTAGCGTGATTTTATGTAATCTAAGCAAAAACGGTCAGCGGTACGAGGTCGTCGGGGCTCGGGAAGCGAAACGGCTTCAGCAAAGGAGAGAGGAGGAAGGAGATCAGGTGCAAGAATGGCTGAGGTTGAACTTGCTATTTATAGGAAGATTTTTGGCCCTCACGACGTGAGAAATGGTAGGTTCACATCGTCAGTTATGGCAAGAGTCATCACGTAGCTTTAGCGCGCGTTTTCTAGCCTCGAATAATGTCCTGCAGCGTCCTCATATCGTGAGAAAACCTAGCTCATGTCGTGAGCTTTTGGGTTACCGTTCCTTAGACTTCTAGCTGCAAAATGAGGCGGTTTGACTGCTCACATCGTCAGTTTTTAGGCTCACGTCGTGAGTCCAGTCAGATTAGTGTTTCTGACATGTGTCATGCACTCAGACAGTTGTAACTTTGGAAGGTCGTGACATTTGCGTACGAACTCTGTTTTTGACATTCTTTATTTCCACTTGTAGGAATTTATGAGCACTAAAACTCTATTTTAGACTCCAGTAGCTAATTCTATGCCTATTTTAAATTCCTTATGTTATAGAGATTTTATAGTGTTCGGTTTATCATAACTTCTTCATGTAAAGTCAGATTTAGACGTTCTCTATATTTTTGCAATCTTATGGATGTATACTTTGATTTATACCATAAAGTGTGTATGAAAGTTCATATTTATATTAGAATTATCATGAAATACATAATGAGTTTACTACATTACTTGTTTAACAAAATCAGATTACATGATTGGTATAATCACATGTGATTGTTATTGACCTATTTTAACTAGTGTTACAAATAGTAGTTATAGTATCATAATACTACAGTACTTCATTATTTTCGCTTTACGTCTACCTTGTGAGCTCCTTACAATAAAGAATAATGTAAAAACTATATTTTACTAATAATAGTCACATTTGGGAAAGATACTCATTTTTACAATGAACATACATACGGTACACTTGATGCCTTGGTAGAAGGCTGCTTTTAATGGAAAATATAGGATTTTCTTGGTGATACAAACAATTACTACAAACATTTTATGTACTCTTACATTCAAACACTTAGAAACATTTAACGTACTCTTACATTCAAACACTTACAAACATTTTCATACAAATTATGACACTAAATACTTATGAAGTCACCAGCTTTAATGCTGATCACTCTTTCAAAATAACTTGTATTCTCAGGTCATCAGTAGACAGGTACCGAGGCCAGCATTTGAGTAGATGGAGCGCATACAATACTCATCTTTTATTTTGATTCATATTTTGGTGTCTTATAAACCATAGAACATAGTTGTATTAAAATTATATTATTAACGCAATGGATGATACTATACATGATGTCCTCCGCCCCAGAACGTTTCCCTAGTTCTCGGTTTTAGGGTGTGATACAATTTAACTACCACGTCAACCTCTGCCCGAGTATAGTAAACTCAGAATACAAAAAGATTGAAAGGTACATTTGGGGGCTAAATCCCTTGGTTCAAGGTTTGGTTGCTGCATTCAGACCCACTACCTTTAATCATGCTAAACAATTAGCTTATCACTTGACTAAACAATATTTGCTTCCAAGTACCACAACCCAACTAATGGAGTAGAACCAGATGGAGGGTACGAAATGGAAGTACCATGAGGATTCCAAATGGAACTTCAAACTCCTCAAGCCCAAATCAGAACCTATGACTGTCTATGACTCAAACACTCCCATTCCATCCAAGTCCTACACTGGGACTTGACCCCATTGTACGAAGTGCAATTTTCATCATGTTGGGACTTGCATGGCCTGCGACAACTGTAACTTTATAAAGTTACACCACTAAGTTCTGCAGAATAACCTTAACCACTATAGGAAAAATGCTTAACTTCTTCAAATGCAACCTACCGGGACACTTCAAGAAGGATTGCCCGAAGCTGAAGAATCACGGTAGCAAAGGAAGAACACAGTGATTGATGCAGGAGATTCTCGCCAGGACCTAGCTGTGGTTACTGGTACGTTTTATATCAACAATATTCATGTTTCCGTATGATTTGATATTGATAACGATGTAAGATTTGTTGAACATAGTTTTAGAAACACAATAAAACATAAATTTTGCAAACTTAATAAAACTTACAGAATGGAATTAATAGCAATCAACCCCATTAGAAAACATTTTACAATTACTCACCAATTGCCTTATCACCCTGAACAACCACGTCTTTAACATCGACCAATTGCCATGACAATTGGAAGTTCGATATGATCATCAAAATGGATTGGACATTACCACATCAAACGGAGGTTTAATAATATGAAAAATCCATTCAACTACGTTTACCGAACAACGAAGAC
The DNA here is from genome assembly GCF_052625555.1 of Lactuca saligna. Taxonomy (NCBI): domain Eukaryota; kingdom Viridiplantae; phylum Streptophyta; class Magnoliopsida; order Asterales; family Asteraceae; genus Lactuca; species Lactuca saligna. The sequence goes on along the minus strand of NC_136417.1, from coordinate 171,094,306 downwards.
CTCATGATATACGAAGATAAATCATGAAAGAAACTAATAATCATCTTTTGCATGATGTTGAGAAAGTGTTTGTAGAAGAGATGTTTCCTTTACTTAGCCCACATGGTGGATATGCAAGACAAGGGTAAGGAAACAACAGACATACCGCTAGTGTGCGACTACCCGGACGTACGTCCAGAGGGTCCTTCTGGAGTAACTCTAGTTAGACAGGTCGAATCCCAAATTGACCTAATCCCTGGTGTAGCACCAGTGACACGATCCAGCTATCGTCTGGCTCCATCAGATGTGAAAGAACTATCCCGTCAACTTCAAGAACTTCTCAACAAAGGATTTATCCGGCCAAGCTTCTCTCCACGGGGAGCTCTGATATTGTTTGTCAAAAAGAAGGACGAATTGTTCTGGATGTGCATCGACTATCAAGAGATAAATAAAAACACCATCAAGAACCGATATCCACTTTTGAGGATCGGTGACATGTTCAACCAATTACAAGGATCCTGCTACTACTTGAAGATCGATCTGACATCTGGCTACCATCAATTTATAGTTGAAGAAGTAGATATCCCAAAGACGACATTCCGGACTCGATATGCTCACTATGTGTTCCATGTCATGCCACTTGGACTAACCAATGCACCATCCGTATTCATGGATCTTATTAATCGGGTGTGTATACCTTACTTGGATAAATTTATGATCGCCTTCATGACGACATATTGATATAATCACGAAACAAGGAAGTACATGGCCAATACTTGTGTTTAATTCTAGAACTGTTAAGAAAAGAGAAACTTTGTCTAATGTTTTCCAAATGTGATTTTTAGATTAATGAAGTGCAATTCGTCAGCCATGTGGTCAGTAAAAAAGGGATTCATGTTGATCCTACAAAGATCAAAGTGGTTAATGATTGGAAAGCACTAACGACGCCAACCGAACTATGCCAATTCCTAAGGCTTTTAGGATATTATCAGAGATTCATCAATTACTTATCCAAAATATCAAAGCCTCTCACCATACCAACCCAGAAAGACAAAAAGTTTTATTGGGGAGACAACCAAGAGTCTTCCTTGTAGAAATTAAAACAATTGTTGTGCAGTGCACTAATTTTATCTCTTCCAGAGGGAACAAAAGACTTTGTAGTATTCTACAACACCTTGCACCAAAGGTTAGGATACATATTGATGAAAAAAATAAAGTCATTACACACGCATCCATAGAAGGTCAAGTTACCTCAAGAACTCAGCAAAGTTCATGATACCTTCCATGTGTCTAATCTCAAGAAGTGTCTATCTGACGAGAACCTCGTCATTCCACTCGATGGGATCCAGGTCAATGCTATGCTTTACTCCATGGAGAAACCAATGGAGATCATGGATTAGGAGATACAAAGACTCAAGCAAAGCCGCATACCTATAGTAAAAGTCTGATGCAACTCTCGTAGAGGGCCGAAGTTTACTAGTGAACGCGAAGGTCAAATGAAACTAAAGTATTGGCATTTGTTCAATGATGTTCCCTCCACTAGTGGAACGAGATAAAGATAGAACAAAATAGCTTAGAACTTCAAATATCCAGGAGAAAATTCACATAACGGGTAGGTAAACTGACATCCCAATATTTAGGTCATAGATTGCGAACAACTAAATTACAGTAAATATCTTTGAAATTTAGCTCATTTAGTTTTAGTGAATGTAATATGAAATATATGAATTCATTTCAAATATTATAGGATATAAAATGATACTTTAATTCCAAATATGTAAACTGTCAATCAAATCAAACAGCTCTACCTACAACACTAGTTAGCGTGTCTGAAAAACGGAAAATTTGTATTAAGTAGTTATGAGCAAGGAAAACATTAAAATCTAATATGACATGTTCCCTTGTTTCCGAAAATATAAAGAATGTCCAAAAGTATTTCGTATGAAAAAGATACGACAGTTTTAAGAAAAAAAAGATTGTAAACACTGATTTTTTTTTCTTCAATCGCGTAAAACTGAATCGATCCGTTGAGACAATTGCACACCTCCGATGGGAATTCTGAGAGCGTTTTTGGACTGAAGCTATGGGATAATGATTAATTTCATACTAAATATTTTTAGCGAAAATATTGACAAAGGTAAAAAATTCAAGCGTTACGGGTCATATAGACGCGAAACTTTAAACACCATTTCCCTGAGTTCTGTAACTAAAAAAATTAATTTGTTCAGGTTTTTGGAATCCTTGAACTCAGCTCTATATAATGACAATTTTTTAAAAGTTTATTTGACGTCAAGATCTCGATACACCAAATTATGATTGTTTTGGGCAATAAAAGGGATTATAACATCATTTTGGTGCCCACTTAACGATACTAGACAAAAATTGCCAGCGTTCTCATACCATTACCCATGTTTTCTTTTGATCAAATTCCCTTTGGTATCTACGCTTCATCATCTAAGTACAAGCATGGGTTTAGTGGTGTGTTGGCTTGGTTTAAGAGGTAGGGTGTTCAAGGCTTATGTGTGTCTCTTATAACAATAAATAGAGGCTTAATCTTCATCAATTCATCACACAAATCCATCCACAACCTCTGTCTCATTCTTGATTCATTAGCACCACCACACACACACCACTATAACTTCACCTTATTCCATCACATACCACCACCGAAACCACCATTAGCTCATCTCTTGATCGGAAAACCACCCGCACCACCTCCATCATATCCCCATTACCTTCCCTCCTCCCCTCGCTTCGTGCTCGCTGGACAGAAAGCAAGCAGGGGGCATCAAAGCTGTCGGAAACAACTCCGCCTCCCCTCGTAGCGCGTTGCTACCATTGAGCACCATTTGCTACCATCGTAAGCTTTCATTTGCATTTGATACGTTTGGTTTTCTTGCACCGGATGCGGTGGAGCTTCTTAGTAGACTACAACGGATCATGCATAGCCATGTTATATCCCCTAGATCAATGGATGCAGTCTTCAAAAGAATTGGTTTTAGCATACAAAAGGGATTAGCGGCGCAACTTGTTGCCTGTTTTCCTTCTCACTCGTTGTATTACGATAACTAAAACAGTTAATAATAAGAGTTCGTTTCCTTCTTTTTGTATTTGTGTTCCATGGGTACAACGTAAACAGAAGGTAAAGGAATAAAAACTCAAACTTCATTTCAGTAAAATTACAAAGGCCCATATAATGAAAATTCTATTAAAAAATAGTCCCATGTTTTTTTTCGAAGTCAGGTAAAGACGTCGAACAAAGGATGATCAAGTCCTCATGTTTAAACTTCTTTTGTATTTATTCAAAATGTACCCCGAAAAATTGTTACTAAACAAATCCAGTGACCTCAAATTTAATTTCCAAATTAGTTTTCAATCCCCCTCCTTGACAAATTCTTACAAAATATGTCCTAACTCCTTAAAATTAAATTCCAAACATTTAAATAACCCCCTCCCATGGAAATTGTTTACAAAATAAATCCAAAACCCGAAAGTTTGATTTAGATAAAACATTTTAGTCCCTCATTTGGAAATGTTTAACAAAATCGGTCCTATTCAATTTATTTATTTTAAGGTGAGTGTTACGGCCTCTCTTTTATATATTTTCAGCGGAGAATACATGTACTACTTATGCTACATAATATAAAAATACACATAAAGTATTTGTTATGTAAAAACTATAACTAATTTATAAATTATTGGTTTCACTCTTATATGTTACGAACACATAAACTAATTTTAAACGTTAATATTCTTATATGTTATGTTGTTAAAATAATATAACTTTTAAAAATAACATATGCCTTGTTACTACAACACCCTTTGATTTTTATGTGATATTGTGTGTCATAAAATGCATGTCCTAAAACTTTGTAGTATTCCTAAGGATTTGAACTATACATGAATATGTACAAAGTTTATACAAGAAACATACTTAGTTTATAAAAGCTAGTGCCTTATACTATACACGCATATGAATTATGTTTGAGTTTTGTAAACTCTAAATGATTCATTATGCCTAGAACTTATCCACTTTTAACTTAGGGCTGAGATCTTTTCATACCTTAGTTAAGGGCTTTATAGTGACACATTATTCATTAGTTAAAGTCTAAACACTTAGCATACCCACATTACTATAACTGTTAATCTTCAAAGCGAGAAACATATGTATAAATATATACGAGCTTGACATTGTCACAACTGGAAATTTTGTGTCATGTAATCTATACATTCAAGCTATTATGAATCCAAAACTTCAATCAAATACATCATACAAGTGCTACAAATAATCATCCAACAATTGGAAACCCTAAAAGCTTTTGTTTAAGTCCCTTTTGGACTAGGACTCCCATATTGGATCCACATGGACCAATAAGCTTCTAATTAGATTATCATGAGCTTAGAACCTTAATTGGGCTCTAATTGGACCTACACTAATGTATTTCAACATTTTTGGCCATATTGGGCCTAGAATGAAATGAATTGAAAGCTTTGATCCATGAATACCCTAAACTAGTTCAACAAAAATGGAAAAATCATACTATATTCTTTTATGATAAAATTCACCCAAATTAACTCCAATATTGGGCTTGGGAGCAAAAAGCCCAAATTTCCTTTTTCCTTCCATGTTTTCGGCCCACATCAAGCCCAAGAGAAGGGTTTGACTTTCCCATGCCACCTCATTTTTATCCATTGGACATCTATGCATTATTCTCATCTTTCCATGCACATCACCTCAAATATCACTTCTTCTTCTCTTCTCTCTCTCACTCTCGGCCACTAGCACACACACACACACCACAAAAATCTCTCAAACACTCTCAAGAACACTCAAGAACACTCCTCCCTCTCCACTCAAAATCTCGAGTTTTAGGAAGCATTCAAGAGGAAATTTCCACAAATTCTTCATCTAAGGTAAGGTTATGCTTGGATCTATGAATTAAATTCTTTGTTTTATCAAACTCCTTTCCTAATCTATGCAAAATCGTGATCTTTCATCCTAGAACCATCTCAAAACTCGAGATCTTCATCAAAGGGAGCTAAGGCCAAAAACACTTCATTTTCCTTCCATTTTCCTTGCAAAACCGAGCCCCCACACCCAAGGTGAGCTTCATACCCCCTATTTTCTGTTTTTATGAGTTTTGTGGGGGGGGGGGAATACAAGTGAAAGTGTAGATCTATATGTGTTTATATGCCTTGTATGCTTTCCATGCTTATATGTATGCTTTTAAGTGCTTTAATGTTGGATCTAGCCATAAAACTCCTCAAAACGGAGATATAACTTATCTTATATGATTTTAGCACCAAATGTATTTCTACATACAAAGTGTTTCAAGAAAAATAGCTAGGTAGTTTAGTAACAATTTTCTTGAAGCTAAAAACACAAATTTTGGGCCAAAAATGTGAAAAATACAAAATTAAGGGCCCAAATTGACATTTCACGAATTCTGATGGATGAAGTGTGTCCAAACAGTTTCCATAAAACAATTTCTGGAATTATACTCAATTAGAGGATTAAAAACATAAATTTCAAGCTTAATGGGCTAAAAATGAAAATTTCGGCCCAATGAGGCCCATTATGCGAATTTTTCTGTTTTGGAGGGCCAAAACTGTGATTTTCTGTAAAACAGTGGACCATAAGTGATCCAAGTCCTTTTCAAAGGTTTAAAATGATTTTTAAATTTAAAGAGGACCAAAGTTGCAAAAATTTTACAATTTGGGCCAAAATTGTCAAAATTGCGAAAAGAAGGGTAGTAACCGAGAAAACTGAAATTTCAGGGAACTAAGCTGTTTTCTATGAAAAATATGCTGTAAAATGTTTATTTCAATAATTTTTGGTGTTAAAATGTCAAGAAAATTGATTTAAGGACCAAACCGGAAAATATTTTAAATAAAGGGTTGAAAAAGTAAATTTTACAAACAAGGAGGGGCTGAAAACAGAAAATTTTCAAGACCAATTTAATACATGCAATTTGACCAAAGAATGGTATCACGACTATCGACAAAATACAATACATTACAACACCAAAAGTCGTTGTTAAACGAATTGGTTCGGTCTCGAACCAATAAAAATCCGAAACCACTAACACGACGATACTATGATACTACAATACTATGATTCGTACAAATAACGATTCGGAATTCATTATACATGCGAATGTGCATGGACGTCTACGCACTATCTTTGGGCCCCACAAGTGTAAAATCTTGTTCGTTGAGCCTAGCTAGCCCGACGACCTGATCTTAAGGCCCAAAGACTTCATCTTACGAAGTGTTGGGTTTTACCAATCCGACACGACGTAACCGGACTTTCAATGGCTTGTAGACTACTGGTCCCCAAGGGTCGCTAGTAGAGTCTGCCTTTTTGCGAGGCGGGTCTGGGACCCCTCGTACCTTTTTATCCCCAACCGGCTAATGGAGTCGTCGAGGCCTTCGTGTCCTCCTTCTCTTCGGATGTGGGACTACACGTAGTCAGGACGGTTGGATAACGTGATTAGTACGGATGACGCCTTCGGGATGGTTAGTATTGCTATAGACTAGTCGTTTGTGTAACGCGTGTTTGTAGCGGATAATCATGCTCAAAAATAATCCAATGTCGTCTGGAATGATAACTTCATGCGTTGCAATGGTTTCAAAGTAATTTCATGGAATTCAAAGAATTAGGAAAACATCGGGTTTTCCTAGGGTTTTCAATACATACAATTTCAGAATACATACGATTTCAACAAACAATATTTTACAAGTATAGAAAGCAAACAAGCATACTTATGGATCTTCACACCTTTCTGACTATACTATTTTCAGAAAATATCGGATTTTCTGGCGGTTTTCAAACGACACGAAACATTGTTTTTTTTTCAAATACAACTTATGAACTCACCAACATTTCATATGTTGACGTTTTTCAAAATACTTGTATTCTCAGGGAACCAGTGAATCAAAGGAAATCTTATTCAGTGATGGCTTGCAGTTTACTTATGTACGAATCAACAATTTATTGTGGAATGTAATGTTTAAACAATGTATTTCATGTAAACTCTACTGGTTGTACAATATTAATGCATGGTGACGAATGTTGTTATGTTTCATATATATTCAATGTTATGATATTCAATTGAGTCACGACAGCCCCCGGACGTTTCCGCCGTCTGGTTCGGTGGTGTGACAGGTTGGTATTAGAGGTTTGTTTATAGTGAACTAGCATGTCGAACCACACATTGATATGCAACTATAAACCAAAAAGAGGGACTAACAGAACTCTGAACAAAACAAGTAAATAAAACACGCTTGCTTGCATTAGGAATAAGAGCCTAACGCCGAATCAAACACAATAATGCTGGTATCTCGGTTAATTCGAGACTGTTCTTAGTGATACCAAGGAGTGAATGTAGCCTGATCAACTACATTCTCTCCAAAGTAAAACTAACACACGTCTTGATGAGATCGGGATAGCTAGGGAACCTAAAACTATACCCTTTATCATCAACAAGAGAACGTTTGCTTGGCCTGTACAATAGTCATAGAACCTAGGAATAATGTTAGCATATTTACGTGCTCGCGCAGACAGCATGGCTGGTTTTCATCACCCTGGAGACCCCTATTTCCCTAATCAGGGAAACAACGGGTGGCTAGAGGAGGAGGAGCCTGAGGAAGAGCAGCAGGGTATCCAGCTTCATCCGGCTCTAGTAGCTCAAGAGATAATTGGGGAGGAACCGGAGGAGAATCCGGGGGAAGCACACGGTGTCGAACCCGACGAATATGTAGACACTGACTACGAGTTTGGAGAGATCGACGACGACGACGAGGAAGGTCAGGTCGGGGATCAGGACCCCGTCCCACCATGTGAGATCGAGACACAGCCAGATCACCCCGCTCCGCCAGTGAATTCCCCAAGAGAGAACCGTTCTCTCGAAGCGGAGATCACCGCGCTGCGACAACAGCTGTACACTATGGAAGCTCGGGCAGTGAGAGCAGAGCACGAGAGGGACGAAGTTATTGGAGACATGGCAGAGATGGCGCAGCTACTGGCGCAACATTTTGGCATATGATCTCGACACCACCTCCAGGTGCAGCACATCGCGATTAGAGATGGACCTACCATGGTAGAACATTAGGAACTATATTATGTACTTCGGCTCTATGTTTAAGTGACTACACTACTCATGGAGCCGTTATGCTGTCAGATTAGTGTTACTTATGTATGCTCTTACGAGCAAATTTTCTTGTACTAAACTCGGATAATATTAATAAACTTTTATGTGTTTTGCTATGATATTACTAGTTGTTATGCGTTGAGAAGTATTGATTGTATGCTTGATGATAGTAATGTTTAGGTTCGTACCATACATCTAGTTAGTAGGATCACGACCTCACAGAGACCACATACACTCAACATCTTTCCGTTTCATGACAGAAAGATACCTCGCCGAGCTACCCGCGGAAATCCCGAGCCAACATCGCCCGAAGTCGACACCACTGCTTTCCAGGCAGCCGTGTCCGCTGCAGTCACCGCAGCTATGGCACAACTTCACCGAGGGAACAACGGAGGAGGCAATGGTCAAGGCTCCGGAAGTTCGAACAACGGGACGAATCAAGGACCCACTAAAACATGCACTTACAAGGACTTTGCGAACGCTAAACCCCGAACTTTCAACGGCACGGGAGGGGTGATTTCCTTGAAGAGATGGATCGAGAAGGTAGAGTCGGTGTTTGAGATATGCGAATGCCCCGAGCAGATGAAGGTGAAGTTCGCGGCCTACACTTTCGTGGACCAAGCCCTCACTTGGTGGAATGGACATGTGGAAGCTATGACACTTCCTGTCGCCAACTCTATCCCATGGGCAGAAATGAAAGAAATGTTAATGGCTGAGTACTGCCCCCGAGGCGAAATTCAAAGGATGGAGCAGGAATTATGGAACCTCACAGTGCAGAATGCTAATATCGACGCCTACATCTCGAGATTCAGCGAATTATCCCTATTGTGCCCGGGTATGATCACGTCAGAAGGGAAGAAGGTTGAACGATTCATTTGGGGACTGACATCCCCCATTCAAGGAAATGTGATAGCGGCGAACCCTGAAACGTTTGACAGTACGAAGAGATTGGCCAAGAGGTTGTACGATCATAACAACAAAAGAGGAGAGAAACCAATGGAGACTGAGAAGAAAAAGGAGGGTGATGGCAGGAGAGGGAAGAACCCCAAGAGGAAAGGGTGTCAGGGCCCTGAGACCTCTAAAAGGCAGCAAATAGTGGCAGTTAACGCTGTCACCCCACCGGTTCCAGTCACACCACATGCTCCAGCCTCAGCTGCTTCAAATGCTTCAAGACCCTACTCCGGTAATCTTCCTAGTTGCAATAAGTGCGGCCTCCACCATCACGGCGAATGCAGGGAACTCCATTGCACCAGTTGCAACCGAAGGGGACACACTGCAAGGTTCTGCAGAACGTACCCTCCTAGGAACCAGAGTCAGGGGAACAACCAGAACAACAACAACAACAACAACTACCGCAATAACAACAACACCAATGCCGGCGGTAATAATGCAGGGCCTAGCCACACCTGCTACGGGTGTGGAAGGACGGGACATTTTCGCCGAAATTGCCCTAACAACAACTCAAGAAATAGAGGAACAGGAAGAATGCTGACTATGGGTCAGAGTGATGCAGTCCAGGATCCCGCAGTTGTGACCGGTACGTTCCTCCTAAACCACACTTATGCATGCATTTTATTTGATACCGGAGCGGAACGAAGTTTCGTAAGCGAGAAGTTTAAACATTTATTAAAACAACAACCCCAGAGGCTAAATGAAACATATACGGTAGAAATGGCCAATGGGAAAACCGAATCCACTGAGGAGATTTACACTGGATGTACCCTAACCCTTAACCAGCACGTCTTTCGAATAGACCTAATACCAGTATCAATTAGGAGTTTCGATGTAATTATCGGCATGGATTGGTTAAGCCCCCACCATGCTGAGATTTTGTGCCGCGAGAGGGCCGTTCGCCTTCGTCTTCCGAATCACGAAACCCTAGTGATCTACGGAGACAAACCCAGTACGAATCTCCGCCTCATCTCGTGCATCAAAGCACAAAAACACCTGCGAAAGAACAATTTGGCGTTCCTGGCTCACATAGTGGACAGGACCAAAGAAGAAACTAACATCCAAGACATTCCGGTAGTGTGTGAATTCCCGGACGTGTTTCCTGAAGATCTCCCGGGAGTACCCCCAGAGAGACAGGTTGAGTTCCGAATCGACCTCGTTCCAGGAGCGACTCCTCTCGCTAAATCCCCATATCGGTTGGCTCCTGCTGAAATGCAGGAACTATCCAGCCAACTCAGTGAGCTTCTGGACAAGGGATTTATCCGACCTAGCTACTCGCCGTGGGGAGCCCCAGTGCTCTTTGTCAAAAAGAAGGACGGATCTTTCAGAATGTGCATCGATTACAGAGAGTTGAATAAACTCACTGTTAAAAACCGCTACCCACTCCCCCGAATCGATGATCTATTCGACCAGCTCCAAGGAGCTACTTATTTCTCCAAAATAGATCTACGGTCCGGATACCACCAACTCAAGGTCCGAGAAGAGGATATTCCCAAAACCGCTTTCCGAACCCGCTATGGACATTATGAATTCGTCGTAATGCCCTTCGGTCTAACAAATGCACCTGCCGCATTTATGGACCTAATGAATCGAATATGTCGACCGTTCCTTGACAACTTCGTCATTGTGTTTATCGATGACATTCTCGTCTATTCACGAAGCAAGGAGGAGCACGGCCAGCATCTACGACAAATTCTAGACACTCTGCGATCGGAAAAGCTTTACGCCAAACTCTCCAAGTGTGAGTTCTGGCTTCGGAGTGTAAATTTCCTAGGCCACATGGTTAGCCAAGACGGAATTCATGTGGACCCCTCTAAGGTCAAAGCTGTAGAAGGATGGGCAACTCCGACTACACCCACAGAAATTCGTCAGTTCTTAGGCCTAGCAGGCTACTATAGGAGATTCATCCAAAACTTCTCTAAAATCGCCAAGCCACTTACCTTGCTTACGCAAAAGAGCGTGCCATTCAAATGGACAGACCGGTAAGAGATTGCGTTTCAAACCTTGAAGCAAGCTCTCTGTAGCGCTCCTGTACTATCACTACCTGAAGGAACAGAAGATTTTGTAGTCTACTGTGACGCGTCGAATCAGGGCCTAGGCTGCGTTCTCATGCAACGTGGAAGAGTGATAGCATATGCGTCCCGCCAACTAAAGACGCATGAGGTAAATTATACGACCCATGACCTAGAACTGGGAGCCGTGGTTTTTTCTCTAAAAATTTGGAGGCACTACCTGTACGGTACAAAGTGCACCATCTTCACAGACCACAAGAGCCTCCAGCACATCTTGAATCAAAAGGAGCTGAACATGAGACAGCGACGATGGGTGGAATTACTAAATGACTATGAATGCGAGATCAAGTACCATTCAGGCAAGGCCAACGTGGTAGCTGACGCATTAAGTCGGAAGGAGTACACAAATCGCCGTATGAAAACGCACTCGATAACCATTCAGTCTCATCTGGCCACTCAAATTGCATCAGTCCAGGCAGAGGCTATGGAAGCAGAAAATAGAAATAGTGAGGCATTGCGCGGGATGGAGAAGAATCTAGAAGTCAAGGAGAATGGGGTATACTACTTCATGAACCGTATTTGGGTCCCAAAAATCGGAGGATTTAGAGAGACCATTATGAAGGAAGCCCACAAGACACGATACTCCATTCACCCTGGTTCGGACAAGATGTATTTGGACATTAAGCAGCACTATTGGTGGCCTAACATGAAGGCGGAAATCGCAACTTGTGTTAGTAAGTGCCTTACGTGCGCCAGGGTAAAGGTGGAATACCAGAAACCTTCAGGATTGTTACAACAACCGGCAATCCCTGAGTGGAAATGGGAGGGGATATCTATGGACTTCGTGACCAAGCTGCCCAGACGTCGGACGGACTGGACACCATATGGGTAATAATCGACCGACTGACGAAATCTGCCCATTTCCTACCAATCAAAGAGTCCTACAAGATGGAGAGACTGACGCATTTATACCTACGAGAGATTGTAAGACTTCATGGAGTGCCAAAATCTATCATCTCGGATAGGGACAGTAGATTCACGTCGCGCTTTTGGCAGTCGCTCCACAAGGCAATGGGAACTCATCTTGATATGAGCACTGCGTATCACCCACAAACGGACGGTCAGAGCGAACGAACCATCCAGACGCTCGAGGACATGCTTCGTGCATGTGTGATAGACTTTGGAAAGTCTTGGGATACCCACCTACCGTTGATCAAGTTTTCATATAACAATAGTTATCATTCGAGCATCAAGGTGGCTCCTTTCGAAGCACTGTACGAGCGTAAATGTAGATCACTGTTGTATTGGGCGGAAGTAGGTGACACCCAGCTAGCAAAGACGCATATGGCAAACAGGGCATTAACGGGACCGGAAATCATTCGCGAGACCACATAAAAGATAGTCCAGATCAAAGCTCGATTACAAGCATCGCGTGACCGACAAAAGAGCTACGCTGATAAACGGCGAAAGCCCTTAGAGTTCCAGGTCGGTGATCGAGTATTGTTGAAGGTCTCACCCTGGAAAGGGGTTATACGTTTCGGAAAATGGGGAAAGCTGAACCCGTGATACATTGGACCTTTCGAAATCGTCGCCCGAATAGGCCCGGTAGCCTACAAACTACAACTACCCGCGGAGCTAAACAGTGTACACCCCGTGTTCCATGTCTCAAACCTAAAGAAGTGCCTATCAGATGAAACCCTTGTCATTCCGCTCGACGAAATCGAAATCAATGAGAATCTCCTGTTCGTCAAAGAACCAGTCGAAATCATGGACAGGGAGGTGAAGCGCACTAAACAGAGCCGCATCCCGATCGTGAAAGTACATTGGAATGCAAAGCGTGGGCCAGAATTCACTTGGGAACGCGAAGACCAAATGAAGCAAAAGTACCCTCACCTATTCTAACAAGCTCAAATCTAGCTTTCAAACAGAATTTCGGGACGAAATTCCCTCTAACGGGGGGATGATGTCACAACTGGAAATTTTGTGTCATGTAATCTATACATTCAAGCTATTCTGAATCAAAAACTTCAATCAAATACATCATACAAGTGCTACAAATAATCATCCAACAATTGGAAACCCTAGAAGCTTTTGTTTAAGTCCCTTTTGGACTAGGACTCCCATATTGGATCCACATGGACCAATAAGCTTCTAATTAGATTATCATGAGCTTAGAACCTTAATTAGGCTCTAATTGGACCTACACTAATGTATTTCAACATTTTTGGCCATATTGGGCCTAGAATGAAATGAATTGAAAGCTTTGATCCATGAATACCCTAAACTAGTTCAACAAAAATGGAAAAATCATACTATATTCTTTTATGATAAAATTCACCCAAATTAACTCCCATATTGGGCTTGGGAGCAAAAAGCCCAAATTTCCTTTTTCCTTCCATGTTTTCGGCCCACATCAAGCCTAAGAGAAGGGTTTGACTTTCCCATGCCACCTCATTTTTATCCATTGGACATCTATGCATTATTCTCATCCTTCCATGCACATCCCCTCAAATATCACTTCTTCTTCTCTTCTCTCTCTCACTCTCGGCCACTAGCACACACACACACCACAAAAATCTCTCAAACACTCTCAAGAACACTCAAGAACACTCCTCCCTCTCCACTCAAAATCTCGAGTTTTAGGAAGCATTCAAGAGGAAATTTCCACAAATTCTTCATCTAAGGTAAGGTTATGCTTGGATCTATGAATTAAATTCTTTGTTTTATCAAACTCCTTTCCTAATCTATGCAAAATCGTGATCTTGCATCCTAGAACCATCTCAAAACTCGAGATCTTCATCAAAGGGAGCTAAGGCCAAAAACACTTCATTTTCCTTCCATTTTCCTTGCAAAACCGAGCCCCCACACCCAAGGTGAGCTTCATACCCCCTATTTTCTGTTTTTATGAGTTTTGTGGGGGGGGGGGGGGGGGAATACAAGTGAAAGTGTAGATCTATATGTGTTTATATGCCTTGTATGCTTTCCATGCTTATATGTATGCTTTTATGTGCTTTAATGTTGGATCTAGCCATAAAACTCCTCAAAACGGAGATATAACTTATCTTATATGATTTTAGCACCAAATGTATTTCTACATACAAAGTGTTTCAAGAAAAATAGCTAGGTAGTTTAGTAACAATTTTCTTGAAGCTAAAAACACAAATTTTGGGCCAAAAATGTGAAAAATACAAAATTAAGGGCCCAAATTGACATTTCACGAATTCTGATGGATGAAGTGTGTCCAAACAGTTTCCATAAAACAATTTCTGGAATTATACTCAATTAGAGGATTAAAAACATAAATTTCAAGCTTAATGGGCTAAAAATGAAAATTTCGGCCCAATGAGGCCCATTATGCGAATTTTTCTGTTTTGGAGGGCCAAAACTGTGATTTTCTGTAAAACAGTGGACCATAAGTGATCCAAGTCCTTTTCAAAGGTTTAAAATGATTTTTAAAATTAAAGAGGACCAAAGTTGCAAAAATTTTACAATTTGGGCCAAAATTGTCAAAATTGCGAAAAGAAGGGTATTAACCGAGAAAACTGAAATTTCAGGGAACTAAGCTGTTTTCTATGAAAAATATGCTGTAAAATGTTTATTTTAATAATTTTTGGTGTTAAAATGTCAAGAAAATTGATTTAAGGACCAAACCGGAAAATATTTTAAATAAAGGGTTGAAAAAGTAAATTTTACAAACAAGGAGGGGCTGAAAACAGAAAATTTTCAAGACCAATTTAATACATGCAATTTGACCAAAGAATGGTATCACGACTATCGACAAAATACAATACATTACAACACCAAAAGTCGTTGTTAAACGAATTGGTTCGGTCTCGAACCAATAAAAATCCGAAACCACTAACACGACGATACTATGATACTACAATACTATGATTCGTACAAATAACGATTCGGAATTCATTATACATGCGAATGTGCATGGACGTCTACGCACTATCTTTGGGCCCCACAAGTGTAAAATCTTGTTCGTTGAGCCTAGCTAGCCCGACGACCTGATCTTAAGGCCCAAAGACTTCATCTTACGAAGTGTTGGGTTTTACCAATCCGACACGACGTAACCGGACTTTCAATGGCTTGTAGACTACTGGTCCCCAAGGGTCGCTAGTAGAGTCTGCCTTTTTGCGAGGCGGGTCTGGGACCCCTCGTACCTTTTTATCCCCAACCGGCTAATGGAGTCGTCAAGGCCTTCGTGTCCTCCTTCTCTTCGGATGTGGGACTACACGTAGTCAGGACGGTTGGATAACGTGATTAGTACGGACGACGCCTTCGGGATGGTTAGTATTGCTATAGACTAGTCGTTTGTGTAACGCGTGTTTGTAGCGGATAATCATGCTCAAAAATAATCCAATGTCGTCTGGAATGATAACTTCATGCGTTGCAATGGTTTCAAAGTAATTTCATGGAATTCAAAGAATTAGGAAAACATCGGGTTTTCCTAGGGTTTTCAATACATACAATTTCAGAATACATACGATTTCAACAAACAATATTTTACAAGTATAGAAAGCAAACAAGCATACTTATGGATCTTCACACCTTTCTGACTATACTATTTTCAGAAAATATCGGATTTTCTGGCGGTTTTCAAACGACACGAAACATTGTTTTTTTTTCAAATACAACTTATGAACTCACCAACATTTCATATGTTGACGTTTTTCAAAATACTTGTATTCTCAGGGAACCAGTGAATCAAAGGAAATCTTATTCAGTGATGGCTTGCAGTTTACTTATGTACGAATCAACAATTTATTGTGGAATGTAATGTTTAAACAATGTATTTCATGTAAACTCTACTGGTTGTACAATATTAATGCATGGTGACGAATGTTGTTATGTTTCATATATATTCAATGTTATGATATTCAATTGAGTCACGACAGCCCCCGGACGTTTCCGCCGTCTAGTTCGGGGGTGTGACAGACATCCCCACGTATGGTTACTAGCTACAACCTCGAACGATTAACTGAAACAGGTGATATGTGTCTAGAATCATTACTAAGACATCCAATGAAGCGTCTTAGCACATAAACTTGATTCTTTTAAAATTGTTTTAAGGCATGAAATTACTTATTCCAAGAAACCTTTTGGGTTTTTCAAAGTTTATTTAAAAATGGTTTATGTGTAAAGAAAATAGTTTTTTTGAATGCTTATAAAAGTATCATTACTGCTATCGGCAAAATGCCTGTTGAAACGTCATGCAAACAACTAGCATACTAAACATACAATCCATGCGCCGCCATTGGTTCGTTCGACCTACTAAAGATACTGAGGAAACTCACCTCTAGGTGATGAAACACTAAAATGAATCTTTGACAGCTTGTTCGGAAAATCTAGCGTTATCATCATCAAAATAATATCTTACTAATAATTGGATCTCAAACCTTAACCAAGAATCTATGCTACTTAGCCCATAACCAGAGTAAAAGACCATATTAATCCTTTTCTTAAATGTCCAAAAACCAAGGCCTAAACCAATCATGGGCCTAAATCCAAGAAAGCTCAACATACTAGTCCCAAGTCAAACACAGTCGTCTAAGATCCAATAAGGTCCAAACATATGAAACCCAAACTATGGGCCAAACTGAGAATGTCAAGCCCAAAAAACACGTATATATGATTTATATTTTATTTTACTACGTAGATATGCTATTAGAATTTATAACTCATTCATACGAACTCCATTTTTGACGTTTTTTATATCAACGCATAGCTATCGACGAGATCTACAACTTTCGTTTAGACTCCATCGGCCAATTTTGAATTTATTTTTCATCCATATTTTTATAAAATTAAATGATTTTGCGAAAATCAGAACACTCATACGGAATCTGTTTTTGGCCATCTTTTTCTCAAAATTCCTATTTTAAGGTGTACTACGATTTTTGTTTTGGTTTCATTAGCTAAAAGTGAACCATTCTCTTCGTTGCATTTTACGTCACACATTTCTTGTGCGTGGCTGACATTAATATCATATAAAAATCATATCTAATTCATATGGATTCGGATTTCGACGAAAATTATATTTTTGGGATCGGGATGACGTTTACTTTCTAAATATTATATATATATATATATATATATATATATATATATATATATATATATATATATATATATACATATGTTTTGGCACACTTATTTTAATGGTTTACGAACGATTCGACTGATTTTTCCTATTTTATTAAATTATAATAATCATGAAACATATAGTACTCAAAGAATTCTTCTTTATTACATCAAATAGTTTATAATTTTTGACCCTAACTATTACGTTGGTTAAGATTATTTATCCTATATAATATTCTATAAAAAAATCATTTTTAACGCCTATTATATCTTAGTTGACTAGCCGAATATGCGGGTGTTACAATTATCTCCTCCTTAGGATGCTTACGTCCCAGAATCATCAACAAAAGATCTCTTGTATATTGACTATGTATATTTCCTTTTTATCCTAGGTGGTAATCATAACTCTTATGTCCTTTTAAATTAGTATCTAACTCTAGGACTCCTTCAGTGTTGGCGGTGCGCAATCTTGCACCCGCTCTTTATCCATTATTGGACTTTCAATCGTAACCTTCGAGTTACAAACTCAATCCTTATTGGAGACTCCTGCTCCTTCTTAAACAAACTTAAATTAAGATAAGTTCTTTACTTCAATTACCGTAACAGACCGGTGGGACATGTTCTAATGACATCTCATCGTATGATGCAATGTTTAGACTCAGGGCTTCTAGAATCAAATTCCAGAACAGAATATACAATCCTTCATGTTCTAATGTGATATAATCACATTCTAGCATGTAGCACTTCTAGCTACAAGTTTCTGTTGGATTAGGTGTTTAAGCCCATAACTATTTTGGTATGTACTTGATGTTGGATAATGTGTCTAAGTCCATAACTTATTTGGTATATACTTGACCCGACCCAGCATGGTCCATTTGGGTTGCACTTCACCCGAACAATTTATATGGATAATCTTATGAGAATAGTATGTTTATTATTTATTAATATATTATAAGTTATAATATATTAATATAAAGTCATGTTATTTAATTAGTTTTAGTCTTAAACTAATTATGAATTAATTTAGTGATTAAAAGGAAGACTAATTAAACATGGGCTATTGCATTTTATATAATGTGGGCTTAAACTCATTAGGAATGGGCTAAGCATGCATGGGGGTCCATGGATGATCCATGGACCTTTTAACCCATTGGATCCTTAGAAAGGAAAAGACATGGGTTATTAGGCTTTACCCTAATCCTCCACACTCTATAAATATGCACATATTGCAAGAAATGGCAACTAGTTGTGTGAGACTTTGTGGTGGCCGATTTTTACATAACATATTATTCTCTCAAGGTTTTTCCATGTTTGTGGTGATTTGTGATTCCACTTGAGGCATTCATATTATTGGTGTTAGGCTCTCAAACTCCAAGCAATCAATCACTATCAAAAGGTATGTCATTCTTCTAGTGTTTTATGATTCTAGTTCTTCATGCCATGCTAGTTAGGATGTAAACCTTGGAAATTATTATTTGCATGTATTTTAGAGAAAACATAGATCAAAGGTTTATTAGGGTTGCATGTACACTTAGGAGTGTTAGAATGCTCAAAACCCAACAGTGGTATCAGAGCCTAGGCTTGATTTCTTGAATACTTGATGCAAATTGCTGAAAAATGTCGAAAAACTGCATTCTGCATTGCTGACTCGCGAGTACTTCGTGGTACTCACCGAGTCCATGTGTATATTCAACCAACTCGCTGAGTCAGTTTATGCACTCGACGAGTTGGCAGGCCTGAGTGTAGATTTTCGAGTTTTGGTGCTGGAATTGGTCTAGAATCACTAACTTAAGCTGTTTTGAACTTATAAAACCTGTTTTTGATGTGGTAATGATGATGGTGGAGGAATTTTAAAGTTATAATCAAAGTTTCAAGTTTATATATGCTTATATGATTCTTGAAAGTTGTTGATTATGAATGTTCATGAACTTATGAGTTTTGATAGATCATAGGAATTATGTTCAAATTGTTTGATAGTATAATTCTTGATCTTTATGACATTGAATGAACTCCATAACTTTTCCTCAAGTTATTGAATTCCAAAAGTTTTTCCTTGTAAATGTTTTTAAGAAGTCATAAGTTACACTTTTGAAGAGTTTTTTTTTCTAATAAATGTTTGTATGGACTCCATAACTTGTCCTCAAGTTATGGATTTCCAAGAGACTCTTCATTAAAAGTTTTAAACACTTAATTAAAACTCATAAGTTATGAATATCCAAAAGTTTTTGAATTGTTCAAAACTTGCCCTCAAGTTTTGGAATTTGTAAAGTCTCACACAAACTTTAATTTCATACCCTAGAAGTTTTAAAAGTTAAAATTCTACCCTTATACTATTATAAGATTAATGGTTAATAATTATATATATGTATAAGATTAAGTCATTTTACCGTTAGTAGGCCTGATTCACGAAGCCGGTCTATAAGGGGGTATAAGGTTGTTGCCTATAAAATGGAAACTTAATGGGTGTCCACTCTCACCCACCGCTTCCTTGATTGGTGGAGGGTCGTTAGCCGAACGGGTAGAACAATGACTTTAAATTCTCATTAAAAGTATAATGATTATTATAAAGTAACTAAATATTTTTAAATTCCTAATCTTAGTTACTTTACGAAAAATGTGAACATGGTGCTAACCCATGAAATTTACACTTTATACCTTACCAAGTCGTTGGTGGAGCGTGTGTGGTTAACTGGCACACTAACTTGGACTAGTAAGGATCACAAAGGGTGACTTAATGTTTATCATAGATCAGTGGAGCACGTGTGGTTAACCGACACATTGATTAGGTGATAATATTAAGGGTACCAAGTGAATTTGTATGGTTATTCACACCTTGTTTTGTGATCCTCGGAATCCTAGTCACAAAACTTGAGAGGGCACAACTGAGATTAAAACATGTCATTGAAAATTTCAATGAATCTTAAAAGATCTAGGAGTTTCAAATCCAATTAAAACCTAATAAATTATTTCGTTTTTCATGGTGGAAATTGGTGAATCGTCATTCGCCTACCTTCAAATATTTTATAGCTTGGATTACGACATCCCTCTTCCAAGTTATAAAATATTGTGTTGGGTCCTAGCGTTAATATTTCATATTGGGTGTTATATTAAGGACTTTGAATCAACTAACTTGATTTTCCCCCGTTATATATGTCTGGTTCAGACAACTATGATATTTCCAAATCTCTTGGAACAAGCTTTCCTCTTGAAGATGATGTTCCTCAACATCATGCTTGTCTTCCTCCACCTCCTCCAATTATTCTCCCTAACCCACATGTTTAAGGTCACTCAAGCCCTAATGGCAAGAAAGATCTATGTGTGCTCACATCTTGGAGATAAAGTCACATATTGATAAGTCAGGAGAGTTGGGTGTCAAAGTCTTGTGAAAGTTGGATGTTCAATCACTTTCTTAGTAACATAGTGAGTCCCTTTCGGACTATTATGAGACAGACTATGACATGACCCTTAATGATCTTATCTATTTGCTTGGTTCTGCGGAATCAGCAATGATTTAGAACACTAGTAAAGCAAATTTGTTATAAGATCAACTTCCCAAACCATAAATGGACATTGACAATGGTAGCATTGGATATCTAGAAAATGATTTCTCTTCCCAATGGAAAGGGATCAGCCATAGTCAACTCGGTTGACCACATGGTAAAGAGAAAGGCTAAGTCTGAGATAGTCTCATGTGCCATTACCAAAGGGTCCATATGTTTTAATTGCCAAAGGAAGGGACACTGATTACGAAGCTGCCATATTTACCTGAAATATCATAAGGTTGATCAAGTCAAAAAGTTTGACTCTACTTCAGTCAATGTCCACTGTCTAACTCTATTAAGTTCCTATTTGGAGATTCTTGTTACATAATGTGAATGGGTCACATGTTGTTTTTTCCAAGAATGAAAGGAAAAAATAGGAAGCTTAAAGGAAGTATATGTTGATTCTGATTGCGAAGATGGGTTTCGATCGCATGGTTCGGTGATCAGAATTTTGAGATGTTACTTAAGAGTTATGATATATTACTTCAGAATAGACAACAACAATGTTTTTATATGGATTGTAAGGATAAGTTTTTCCGTAAAGTTTTTAAAATAAAAAAAGGAGGTTTTAATTTTATTTATTTTAAAAATATCCTTACAATGGCATGCATGAAAAATTGTTGCTTATATGTTTCTAGTAATAGCAAAGTGGATTTGATTCTTTCATTTGAGGTAGTGTCTAAATTCACCAAATGAGGAAAGGTTCTCATCACCCAAGTTTCAATTGGACCGAAACATGGAATCATACAAGTTGTATTGTATGATGGATGAGATTTTTTCATCTTTGGAAAATTAAGACTAATTCTTTATGTGAACAAGGATAGGACTAAAGGGATCGAGTACACATGCTTGTGCACTGGTCAAGTCCACCATAAGGATTGATAAACTATTCTTCATGATTTGCTAAAGCTTAGTAAATATGGTTATACTTACAAGTTTAAGTATAATTCTGAAGCATTGAAAAGTTTTCAATGTGTGACAGAACGAATGGGAAAAAATCAAATTAGGCAGAAAGATAAAAGTTTCTCAAATCTGAAAAGATGGGAGAGTACTTTGCTATCGTGTTTTATGATCATCTTAATGATTAAGATACCATATCACAAATTCATACTCTAAGGACATCTTAGTGCATTGTTATGACTAAGAAAAGGGGTCATGAATGGTTGGAATGGTTAAAATCAAGAGAATGAGTCATACTTCGTTCCAAAACAACTCTTAGAGTCATACTCCAAGATTGTAACATTGGGTGACATAATGTAAGGTTTAAAACACTTATCAAATGTAATATAAAATGTTTTCTACTCTTGTACATTTGAAATTGGTAAGTTGTGATGTCTTGTATGAGACAAAGACCAACTAAGACCAATTGTGTGAAGTGTTAGTCTTGATAAGAATCTGCACTATCCCTTGAATATTTGTTTTGTCAGGGAATGGTTCTTGACTAGGGAAACTTATATGTCAAGAGGACAGTGGGAGCCTTAATGATCCGGAAAGGATTTCAAGATTTAATCAAGAGTAAAACCTGAGTTTTATCACTAGCACACGACTTAAGGTTTGCAACCAATTAAGTTGACATAATTCTTGTTTCTGTGTCTGTTCCTATTAAGTTGACTATGCATGTGAGTTTAAGGTTCCACATATACTATACCTCTAATAAGCTACACCTCCTGATACTATTTGCATGGCTACTTCATATCTTGATATTCGGATATAAAATCCTCATTCCTGATTCATTGCATTGTCACCTACTTCGTCAATGATTATTTGGAATTGTCACACCCCGAAACCGATGGCGGAAACGTTCCGGGAGGACGTTATGTAAAGTATCACAACCAATGTACATAGTAAGCATAGTAAACACAACCATTACATTACATAGGAATATTTACATTTGTTTGAAAGCAAAGTAATACATGTTTTACATATACATTAACATAACAAAATAGAGACGAGACTTCTATATGCTCCGTCTTCTCCAAAAGAACGCACGGGTACCTGTCTAACGAGAATCTGAGAATACAAGCAGTTTCAAAAGTATCTACATAAAGCTGGTGAGTTCATAAGCGATTTATTTCTGATAAAAGAACAAGTTTCCTTTGGTTTACTGAAAAAGTTGTTATTCAAGAAAATCCCATATTTTCTTAAAAGAAAAGTTTAGTTATCCATTTGTTACACAGTTTATTTAAGAATAGTTATGTCATCCCAGGAAAAACCCTTATTTTCCTTAAAAGTTGGTGGTTGATTATCGATTCCGATTGCATTGTACAAATATCTACCATATTTGTAAATGAAGTTTCCGGAAGCCTGGTTATTCTTGAAAAGTACATTAGTTTTAACACGTATATAAAACTAATAAGTATGTAGTTTTTAATACATAAAACTATAGAAGAAAGAAAGAAAATCAGTGAATAAAGTTAGTTAATTTAATACGTATTGTGAGTCGTATAACCATACTAATTTGACCCGTGACCTCCTTGGCGTTCTTCAGGCGTCGTTCGATTCCAAAATTTGTCACCCCAGGCGTGACCGCCTAACTGTAGCTAGCAGTTAAGGTGTGGGATTATCAGTCCCGAATAGATCTATCCACAAATTTCACGTTCTCCCTCCAGGAGACTCTGGTTATACTTCCGCAGAGGATTTACTGATACCCCAAAGGGTACAACGAAGACGAATCTCACAAGCTAGTATTTCTAATTCACAGTATAGTTGATCGGTCTCGAGTTCCGAAATAGTTCGGTACATGGTAAAGTATAAATATTTAAATACGAGATAATTATTTAACAAGATACTCTAGATTAAACATGGATAAACTAAATCAGACATAGTTTATATTATTGATTTTGCACGAAGTTTGAATCCATAAAAAAAGTAATGACGATCCCAAATTATTCCCATAATAATTTGAATGATTAGATAACTTATACATTGGATGATTTGATAAGTTTCCACATTGTTTGAAAACTATGTAATTATATTTAGGAAATCTCCCTTATGCTCTGCATATTACAAAAGGCATTAAGTATTTAAAAGTTTGTCATAAATTCGTATAATTACATCAATTTTATGTTTCGAAAACCTTTATGATTTGCTTGTATTCCCCCCCTGAAAACATGAAAAACTCAGAAAAGTGAAGGGGTATGAACTCACCAGACGAGAAATGTGCCGGTTGGGATGCTAAGTGTCAATTTTGGGCTTGAATACACGCGAGGTTCCTATGTAATATGAAGAGATACATAATTGTATCTAATTAGACTTTCAACTACTAATTAAACAAGAATATACGCTCCGAGACGCGGAAACACTTTATTTCAAGTGTTAGGAGTGATCCGGGTTGCATCTAAGGGGGGTGTAAGGCCTAGATATGGAGTTTGCTCTTCAAGAGTAAACTCCTAAGGGAGTTTTCGGCCCAATGACCATATCCCCATGAGTTTACGGCCGTAAACTCATGGGTGGTGTGCTATTGGATGCTTAAAGGTCTTAAAACACTTGGAGAATTAAGCTAGGTTCATTTCTAGGGCATAGGAAGTGACTAAGTCATCAAATGGACCATTTTGGGGAGTTCACGGCTGTAAACATAGGGTTTATGGCCGTAAACTCTTACTTGCACTTTCCTTTTGTGTTTTGATGGTCCTAGGTTAAGAACAAGTGATTCTAGTCCAATGTACAAGCCATGGGAGGAAGTTAGGGCACTATTTGACCACTTTAGAGGAGTTTACGGCCCAGGAACCCATCCTTGGGGGGTTTATGGTCGTAATCTCCTAAGGACATGGTTTCCTTTAAGGTTAAGGTCTCTAATGCAATGGAGGTTGGTTGTAGACATTATTCCAAGCCATAGAAGGTGTTTAAGGGGCAATTTAACACCTTAAATGGTGTTTACGGTCTAAGAAGGGGTGTTTACGGTCCAAGTAAGTTCTTGGGCCGTAAAATCATGTTTACTCCCCAAATGACAAGATTTTGGTGTTCTAAGTCCATTCATGCAAGCCCCTAAGTCATATCTAAGCACTAGAAGTGATTTGGGAGGGTTTTGGGGCTTCAAAACCCCATTTATGGGTGTTTACGGTTTTGGAGTGTTCCAGGGATGTAAACACATTTTTTTGAGACTTTTGGATGATTTAAACACGGATTTGAATGCTAAACAAGCTAAACCATCAGCTAGGATGGATTACATACCAATTTGGAGCTTGAAATGGTTGATTTTTGGACTAAGATTGGCTTGAAGAGAGAGAGTAGAGAGAGAGTGTGTTATGAGGGTGAAAAAGTCTCAAATGAAGGTCCACTCAGCCTTATATAGGATTTGAGTTTAAGGCCCGGTGGAAATCTACACGATACCAACGTTAGACGAGGCTTATGGTCATACCCGATTAAGTTGTCGTAACCCGACTTAGTTGAAACTAAAAATTTTCCAAATGAATATCGAGGGTGTTTTCACGTGTTTCTAATGTGTTTGGACACTCATGAAGTCATAATAAAAGTCTCAATTTAAATAACTTAATCCAAAAGTTAACAGAAAATGTTAATAAAAATTAGTTTATTAACGGAAAAAGGGGTTACAATGACGGGATAAATTTCAGGTTGTCACATTATCCCCCCGTTAGAGGGAATTTCGTCCCGAAATTTAGAATTACGATACAAATCAAAGAATTGGAAAGAGATGTGAATATTTATGTTTCATCGAGTCTTCGCGCTCCCAAGTGAATTCGAGTCTCCGCTTAGCATTACAGCGAACCTTCACTATCGGGATTCGTCTTTGCTTCGTATGTTTGATCTGTTGATCCATGATTTCGATTGGTTCTTCTACGAAGTTTAGGCTTTCATTGATCTCGATCTCATCAAGAGGAATCACGAGGGTTTCATCGGATAGGCACTTTTTAAGACTAGAGACGTGGAAGACAGAATGGATGTTACTAAGCTCTTGAGGTAGTCGGAGTTTATAGGCTACGGGACCGATCCTAGCGAGGATCTCGAAAGGTCCTATGTACCTCGGGTTAAGTTTCCCGCACTTTCCAAAGCGTATCATGCCTTTCCAGGGCGAGACCTTCAACAGGACATGATCTCCAACTTGGAATTGCAAGGGTTTTCGTCGTTTATCACCGTATCTCTTCTGTCTGTCTCGTGAAGCTTTCAGTCGTTCTCGGATTTGGATGATCTTCTCGGTGGTTTCGCGGATGATTTCAGGACCAGTGAGAGCACTCTTGGGGACTCGACTCTTAGCTAGCTGCGTGTCCCCTACCTCGGCCCAACACATAGGGGATATGCACTTACAACTGTAGAGGGCTTCGAACGAGGCAGCCTTGATGTTGGTGTGGTAGCTGTTGTCATATGAGAACTCGATCCAGGGTAAATGGGTGTCCCACGACTTTCCGAAATCAATGACACATGCTCTCAGCATGTCTTCCAGGGTCTAGATAGTTCTCTCACTCTGCCCATCTGTCTGAGGATGATAAACTGTACTCATATCCAGCTTAGTTCCAAGAGCTTTCCGAAGGGACTGCCAAAATCTTGAGGTAAACCTACTATCTCAATCGGAGATAATGGACACAGGTACACCGTGCAGTCGGACTATCTCTTGGATGTAGATTCGCGTAAGTCTTTCCATCTTGAATGATTCTTTAATCGGAAGGAAGTGAGCGGATTTTGTCAAACGATCGACAATTACCCAAATGGTATCGTACCCACTCGAAGATTTGGGTAATTTGGTGATGAAATCCATGGTAATCATCTCCTATTTCCACTCAGGTATCTCGGGCTGCTGGAGCAGACCCGAGGGTTTCTGGTATTCAACCTTCACCTTGGCACAAGTCAAACACTTGCCCACGAAGGTAGCGATTTCTGCCTTCATGTTTGGCCACCAATATTGTTTCTTGAGATCCAGGTACATCTTATCCGAACCTGGGTGAACAGAGTATTTGGTCTTGTGAGCTTTGTTCATAACAACTTCCCTGAAACCTCCGAACTTCGGGGTTCAAATTCGATCCATGAAACAATAGGCTACGTCACCTCTGATCTCAAGTTTCTTATCCATTCCTCTCAAGGCTTCGTTCGACACGTTCTATGGTTTTAAAAGCTTCCAAATAGGCATATCGGATCTGTGTGGATAAGTGTGAATGGATGGTCATTGTTAGTGTATTCACCTTGTGGCTTGAACTCTCCTTTCGGCTAAGGGCACCTGCTACCACATTGGCCTTGTCGGGATGGTAGTGGATTTCTCACTCATAATCACTGAGCAGTTCTACCCATCGCCGTTGCTTCATGTTTAAGTGTTTTTGATCAAAGATATGTTGCAGGCTTTTATGGTCAGTGAAGATCATGCACTTACTTCCGTAGAGATAATGTCTCCATATCTTCAGTGCGAAGACCACTGCTCCTAGCTCTAGGTCGTGAGTTGTGTAGTTGACTTCGTGTGCTTTCAGTTGTCTCGTGGCATAAGCGATGACTTTTCCTCTCTGCATTTGCACACAACCTAAACCCTTATTGGACGCATCGCAGTAGACAACGAAATTCTCTGTTCCTTCGGGCAGGGACAGGATAGGTGCGCTGCACAGGGCTCTCTTCAATGTTTGAAATGCGGTATCTTGCTTTTCACTCCAACAAAAGGGTACACCTTTCTGTGTTAGAGTGGTTAGGGGTTTGGCGATTCTGGAAAAATTCTGAATGAATCTACGATAGTAGCCGGCGAGCCCCAAGAATTGACGGATTTTTATGGGTGTCTTGGTTGCCGACCAATTCTCTATCGCCTTGATTTTGGATGGGTCCACATGTATACCCCCTCGCTTACCACGTGAACAAGGAAAGTTACCTTCCGGATCCAGAATTCGCATTTGGAGAATTTCGCGTACAACTTCTTCGTTCTAAGAGTTTCCAACACTAACCTCAAGTGTTATTTGTGATCTTCTTCGCTATGGGAATAGACAAGTATGTCGTTAATGAACACGATGACGAACTTGTCCAGAAAGGAGCGACACACCCTATTCATCAGGTCCATGAACATTGCCGGAGCATTGGTTAGACCGAAGGGCATCACTACGAACTCATAGTGACCATATCGAGTCCTGAATGCTGTCTTGGAAACATCATTCTCGTGGAATCGAAACGGATGGTACCCTGATCTAAGGTCTACCTTCGAGAAATAACTGGCTCCCTGAAGTTGATCGAAAAGGTCATTTATTCGAGGAAGAGGATAACAGTTCTTGACGGTCAATTTGTTCAACTCACGGTAGTCTATACACATCCGAAAGTATCCATCTTTCTTCTTCACAAATAATATCGGGGCTCCCCAAGGTGAGGAACTCGGTCTGATGAACCCTTTGTCGAGCAGCTCATTGAGCTGACTGGATAACTCCTGCATTTCTGCCGGAGCTAAATGGTACGAAGACTTGGCTACAGGATTTACTCCAGGAATTAGGTCGACGGGAAACTCGACTTGACGTTCGGGAGGAATTTGCAGGAGCTCTTCAGATAAGGCATCAGGAAAGTTGCAGACTTCGGGGATGCTCGTGAGGTCTTTAACTTCCTGTTTCTCGCTGATTACATGAGCTAGGAATGCGTAACACTCCTTTTGCAGAAGCTTTTGAGCTTTGATGCAAGAAATGATGCAAAGATTGGAACTAAGTTTATCGCCGTAGATCATGAGGATTTGACCAGAAGGAAGATTGAGGCGGATAGCTTTTTCATAACAAAGGATATCAGCGTGATTGGGACTTAACCAATCCATGCCAATGATAACATCAAAGCTCTTTATGGAAAACTGGCATTAGGTCGATGGGAAAAGAATGATTGTTCAGGGTAAGGGTACAGCCTATAAATATATCGTTAGCATATTCTTTCTCACCGTTAGCCATCTCGATGGTAAATGTTTCGGTTAATGGTTGAGGACTATGTTTAAGAAGATGTTTGAATGAATGGCTAACAAAACTTCTTTAGCACTAGAATCGAAAAGGATTCGAGCATAAGAGTTGTCGAGAAGGAACGTACCCGTGACGACGGTGGGATCAGCGACTGCCTCCTCCTGCTTTATAGCTAGAACTATCTCGGCGTTGCCAGCTGTTGCTACCTTGGGCCAGTTTCTCTAGAAATGCCCGACTTCACCACAACCATAGCAGGCCTGATCGACACTCGTTCCGGAAGCTTGATTGGTTGGTTGAGCTGGTATTTTGTAGTTTTGAGCAGTGTAGGCCTTTTTTCCACAGCTGTTGTAGATCACCTCACGGCATGGGCCAGGGATACGATGGTGGTAACTGCACCTGTTGCACCAAGGGAGGTTACCAGCATACCTATTGGTAGGTGCTTGAGCTGTAGGCGTAGCGACATGAGTAGTAGCAGCGTGGACTGCCACAGTTTTGTGCTCCTTGGAGGGCCCTTGCGAACTCTAACCCTTTCGCTTTTTCAAAAATATCTTCTTACTCTCACTACACTCATTCCGGTGCCCCTGATCACCTTCATGACCTTGGGGATGGGTGTCACTTCCTGGTCCGCCAGACCCGTCGGGGTTCAAGTGTGCCATTGTAGCCGTCACTGCGGCAGTAACAGCTGCCTGAAATATGACAGGGTCGAATTGAGAAGGATGTGGTGGCGGAGGATTGTTGTTCCTTGAGCTGGGTTCTTTCTTTGGAGGTATATTGATCTAAAATGATTAGGAAAGAGAGGATGGTAAGTCCTCTGAATTGAATAATGAGATATGAAACAAGAGATATCTCATTATGACAGATAAAGTGTTCTACTAAGCGATAATATATAGGAAAACTACCAAAACAAGGGAATTTATCACTAAGGAAAGAATGAGTAGCAACACTTTGAATGAATTTCTACAACGTATTCGACTTTGGCTAAAATACTCCTATAGTATTTTATGTTTCGCTGCAACGATGACTCATTGTTAGGGTATTAGGTAAGTTTTAGGCATGCCGCACACCACAGTCACTCCCACGCACATGTTGGCCGTGTCTCGAATGAATATAGTTGATCAGGGTATATTGAACCTAGACACGACTACATAACTGCCTAGGTTTAGCTGCAGCGTACAACACCTAATTACTTATGTTTTGTTGTACTCGTAGTTATGGTTTCTGGCGTTTAGGTATTCTAGTATACTTTTGAAAAATACTTATATTTTAAAGTATACTTTTAGTTCAGAGCACTTCGGCCCCTTAGTGTTTATAGTTATATACCATGTAAGGTTTGATATACTTAGTTCGCTATAAACAAGGGCTCTGATACCAATCTGTCACATCCCGAAACCGATGGCGGAAACGTTCTGGGGCGGAGGACGTCATGTAAAGTATCACAACCAATGTACACAGTAAGCATAGTAAACACAACCATTACATTACATAGGAATATTTACATTTGTTTGAAAGCAAAGTAATACATGTTTTACATATACACTAGCATAACAAAATAGAGACGATACTTCTATATGCTCCGTCTTCTCCAAAAGAACGCGGGGGTACCTGTCTAACGAGAACGTGAGAATACAAGCAATTTTAAAAATATCAGCATAAAGCTGGTGAGTTCATAAGCGATTTATTTCTAATAAAAGAACAAGTTTCCTTTGGTTTACTGAAAAAGTTGTTATTCAAGAAAATTCCATATTTTCTTATAAGAAAAGTTTAGTTATCCATTTGTTACACAGTTTAGTTGAGAACAGTTATGTCATCGCAGGAAAAACCCTTATTTTCCTTAAAAGTTGGTGGTTGATTATCAATTCGGATTGCAGTGTACAAATATCTACCATATTTGTAAATGAAGTTTCCTGAAGCCAGGTTAGTCTTGAAAAGTACATTAGTTTTAACACGTATATAAAACTAATAAGTATGTAGTTTTTAATACATAAAACTATAGAAGAAAGAAAGAAAATCCGTGAATAAAGTTAGTTAATTTAATACGTATTGTGAGTCGTATAACCATACTAATTTGACATGTGACCTCCTTGACGTTCTTCAGGCATCGTTCGATTCCAAAATTTGTCACCCCAGGCGTGCCTGCCTAACTGTAGCTAGCAGTTAAGGTATGGGATTGTCAGTCCTGAATAGATCTATACAAAAATTTCACGTTCTCCCTCCAGGAGACTCTGGTTATACTTCCGAGGAGGATTTACTGATACACTGAAGGGTACCACGAAGACGAATCTCACAAGCTAGTATTTCTAATTCACGGTATAGTTGATCGTTCTCAAGTTTCGAAATAGTTCAGTACAAGGTAAAGTATAAATATTCAAATACGAGATAATTATTTAACAAGATACTCTAGATTAAACATGGATAAACTGAATCAGACATGGTTTATATTATTGATTTTGCACGAAGTTTGAATCCATAAAACAAGTAATGACAATCCGAAATTATTCCCATAATAACTTGAATGATTAGATAAGTTATAAATTGGATAATTTGATAAGTTTCCACATTGTTTGAAAACTATGTACTTATATTCAGAAAATCTCCCTTATGCTCCTCATATTACAAAAGGGATTAAGTACTTAAAAGTTTGTCAGAAATTCGTATAATTACATCAGTTTTAAGTTGCAAAAACCTTTATGATTTGCTTGTATTCCCCCCGAAAACATGAAAAACTCGGAAAAGTGTAGGGGTATGAACTCACCAGATGAGAAATGTGTCAATTGGGATGCTAAGTGTCAGTTTAGGGCCTGAATACACGTGATGTTCCTATGTAATATGAAGAGATACATAATTGTATCTAATTATTGAACTACTAATTAAATAAGAATATACGCTCCGAGACGTGGAAACACTTTATTTCAAGTGTTAGGAGTGATCTGGGTTGCATCTAAGGGGGTTGTAAGGCCTAGATATGGATTTTGCTCTTCAAGAGTAAACTCCTAAGGGAGTTTTCAGCCAAATGACCATATCCCCATGAGTTTACAACCGTAAACTCATGGGTGGTGTGCTATTGGATGCTTAAAGGTCTTAAAACACTTGGGGAATTAAGCTAGGTTCAATTCTAGGGCATAGAAAGTGACTACGTCCTCAAATGGACCACTTTGGGGAGTTCAAGGCTATAAACATAGGGTTTACGGCCATAAACTCTTACTTGCACTTTCCTTTTGTGTTTTGATGGTCCTAGGTTAAGAACAAGTGATTCTAGTCCAATGTACAAGCCATGGGAGGAAGTTAGGGCACCATTTGACCACTTTAGAGGAGTTTACGGCCCCAGAACCATTCCTTGGGGGCTTTACGGCCGTAATATCCTAAGGACATGGTTTCCTTTAAGGTTAAGTTATCTAATGCAATGGAGGTTGGTTCTAGACATTATTCCAAGCATAGGAGGTGTTTAAGGGGCAATTTAACCCCTTAAATGGTGTTTACGGTCTAAGAAGGGGTGTTTACGGTCCAAGAATGTTCTTGGGCCATAAACTCATGTTTACTCCCCAAATGAAAACATTTTGGTGTTTTAAGTCCATTCATGCAAGCCCCAAAGTCATATCTAAGCACTAGAAGTGATTTGGGAGGGTTTTGGGGCTTCAAAACCCCATTTATGGGTGTTTACGGTTTTGGAGTGTTCCAGGGCTGTAAACACATGTTTTTGAGACTTTTGGATGATTTAAATATGGATTTGAATGCTAAACAAGCTAAACCATAAGCTAGGATGGATTACTTACGAATTTGGAGCTTGAAATGGTTGATTTTTGGACTAAGATTGGCTTGAAGAGAGATAGTAGAGAGAGAGTGTGTTATGAGGGTGAAAAAGTCTCAAATGAAGGCCCACTCAGCCTTATATAGGATTTGAGTTTGAGGCCTGGTGGAAATCTACCCAATACCAACGTTAAACGAGGCTTATGGTCGTACCCGATTAAGTTGTCGTAATCCGACTTAGTTGAAACTAAAAAATTTCCAAATGAATATCGAGGGTGTTTTCACGTGTTTCTAATGTGTTTGGACACTCATGAAGTCATAATAAAAGTCTCAATTTAAATAACTTAATCCAAAAGTTAACGGAAAATGTAAATAAAAACTAGTTTATTAACGGAAAAAGAGGTTACAATGACGGGATAAATTTCAGGTTGTCACAGGAATGCTCTTGCCTTTGGCTTTGGCGGCACATTCGATCTTGTTGCTTCATTTTTCTTTGGGCAGTCCCTTGAAATATGCTCTTCTTTATTACATCCGTAATACACCCTCTTGTTGAATGTACACTTATTGGCGTAATGCCTGGTCTTTCCACAGTTGAAAGAAGTCACCGCCTCTCTACATTTTCTAGAGTGTTTCTTTTTGCACTTCTCACACCATCTTGCTTCACTTCCTCCTCCACCTCCTCCTCCAGACTTCGGGAATTTTCTCTCCTTGTTGGACCTTGAAGATCCTTCCAACTTCTTCTTATCTCCAACTTCAACCTTGTTGGTTGTTCTAGCCTTAATCATTTCTTCGACAGACTTAGCAACCCAGATGGCTGCCTCACGGGTAGGTGCCTGGCGTACTGGCACAATGTACTCCCATGTTTGTCCCTTTGCATACCTATCGATTTTTGTCAGCTTTATCAGGGACAATGCGCAAAGCAAACTCCATCTTATCAGTGAAGGGATTAATGTTTTCATCAATGGACATACCGCCCTTCTTCAACATCAAAAACTGGTTTTCTAGTCCCAGCATGTTTTTGGTTGAGCAGAACTTTCATTTAAAATGTACCAAGAATTCTGCCCTTGTCAGTTGTAGTGGCTCATTAGGGCTCATGATCTTTCCCAAAGTGTTCCACCAACGAACAAAACCACCTCTAAACTGACGCACTGCATAAGTAGTTTGTAGCTTTCCCTTGCAACCAAATGTTATGAAAGATAGTTCCATCTCAGAGATCTAGTCCATAACCCCGATTGGTTCCTCTTTACCAGTAAAAGTTGATGGTTTTCAAGTCGTGAAGTCTTTGTACTTGCATCCATTGCTTCGACTTGGTTATTTCTCCTAACCACTGACATTTCATCTTGAGCAACGGTTCTACTATAGTTTCCTTCTTATGACTTACCTTCATTCATTTCAGGCTGTTCAACAGGCATAACAGGTTCATCCCTGTCAAGAAACATTTACCTCATCTCCTCCCTTTGTTCGACCATCATAGCCCGAATCATTACTTGGACTCCTGCCATCGTGATTGGATCGAGTGCAGCTGCTACCTCAGGTGCATGCTAAATCATAGGCAGCTGATTAACATTTACATTAGCATTTCTGATTCCTCTTCGATCTCTCACCATGTCGATCTATACATCAAATTAAACATTCGGTGTGTAGTGATGAGAATTTAGATAGGAAAGCTTTATTTACGATAAACGTATAAGTCTCCTTATTTCTACGAAAAGTTATATGCCCAGTTCTAATACCGTAATTAAGCGTGTTCGAAATCTGAACACATAAAATTTCCAGATCCAGTCGGCAACATACCATAAATCCAATCAAATATTGGCATTAGAAAATATATAAGGCTATAACATAAATCATTTAGCACATAAAAGCAATTTAGGAAACTTTACTAAAATCAACTAGTGCTCGTGTCTATTTAGGCATACATCCTGAATATAGTAGACACTCATCTCACTATCATCGCTTAGCATTCTAAGTTTAAGTCTAGAAATTATCATAAAATTCATAGTTCTCTTAAAGTAATGCTCTAATACCAACTATGAGATCCCCAATTTCACGGCCAGAAAAGACCGATTTGCTTATACTTTATTTGAAAATCAGAGTATTAATTTTAAAAAATAATATTGTAGAATTTGTTTCCAAAAATACATGATAAATATATTATCAATGCATTTCCGATCAAATGTATTTTATTCATTTTAAAACCTTGGAATGTCATATTGTTAATACAAAACCATAACCATAAACAGGCTTTACATTCATTTACACTAGTGATCTACATCTCTTTTAATCTCGCAATGTAATCGAGCTTCATATTGACACCTGTGATACAAATAAACTGAATGGGTCAGGTTGGAAAACCTGGTGAGTACATAGGGTTTTCAACCGACAATAATATTATTATTATGTTTAATCATCAACAATTATCTCAATTTCCCATCCTCATTATCTCCTTTATTTGTTAACGATCTACCCTAAGAATCATCTATCATTCACTTATTCATTACTAAGGATTATCCTAAGGAATAGGCACGAAGTCCATCATTGCTAATGGCATAGCTGACATTGTTATCTATTAGGCACAACCCCCAATATTATCATTTAGCCGTGGCTACCAGGATTAAGACATTCTCTATTAGGCGCAGCTGCCGATATAATCCTTTAGGCACAGCTGCTAGGATTATGATGTTCTCTATTAGACGCAATTGCTGATATTATCCTTTAGGCATAACTTCCAAGATTATGATGTTCTCTATTAGGCACAGCTACCAATATTATCCTTTAAGTGCAACTGCCAGGATGTTTAGAGTACATCATAGTTCAAAAACATCTACAGGATGTGGCGCAGCTGCCAGTGTTCAAGTATAAGGCACTAAGTCCACAGCTACCAATGTTCACCTATATTAGCTTTCTTACCTCATCATTCCTCTACCCAACTTTACCTAATATATTTATAGGTATAAAAATATGTATACAGTTAAAATCAAATAAAACATGTATATTTTTTTCATCCAACATATATATCAAGAAACACATATAATATGCACATATAACACGTAACTTATATTAAATACTTCATATCTATGTGTAAGATGAAAGTAACTATGTACTCACTTGTTAAAGTGATGACTCCAAATGCGGACAGCGCTTCGCTTCTTAATAATATAATTTTGTTCAATGAAACCTAGTATTATTACCACTAGATTTTATGTAACACCCTAAATCCAGAAGGCCAGTTAAGGAAAGAACGAGTTTGAGGTACCAAGTCAGTGAGTTGGTCTGGGTTTGGGAAACCCTAAATCCGCGATTATGTACCCTCTTTAAGCATTCTTATCCCCACCTCTCAGCCCCATTTCCATCCTTCATTGTCAAAACCCTAGATCTCGGAACCCTAATGCTATTGTGAGCCATTTTGAGTGTTCTTGAGTGCTTGGAAGCTTGAAGAAGAAGGAGAACCTTGGAGATTCAATAAAAGGATTATAGATCAATAAAAAACATCCCATCCTCATCATTTTCTGGTAATCAAGTCTTTACCTTGCTCATTATTCACTTAGTTCTCTTTAGACCCTTTTATAGTGAACTTTTGGTCCAAGAAGCTTGATTTATGGGACATGGATGTCCCAGACAAGGATCCTTTCAGATCTGGAATCATTAAGGGGTGTTATGGCATAAAGGTGCAAATTTTATGCCATTAGAGCCCCCATACAAGCTATAAGTGGTCATTTTGGCCTTTTAAGCTCTAAAATGCCATGCATGGAGAGAAAATCAGAAGCTTTATGTGTCCAAGTGGTGTTAGGGGTTTAGATTTTTGGTTGTAAGCTTTAGTTTGGTGTATGGATGGCTTAAGGACCAAGTTCTAGGTCCCAAGGAGTTAGGGTTTGAGCTAAACCCATTAAGAAGAGGTATTAACGGGTAAAGTTGGAAATTTTACCCTTAAAGGACATTTTCTGGGTTTATGTGAAGTATGAAGCTTGGATCTGAGGTGTAGGAGGTTAATCCATTAAGACAACTCAAACAAACAGAGGAACTCGTCGAGTCCAGAGAGGAACTCACCGAGTTCGTCGAGTTGTCCCGCCTCTGTACTAGGTAGAACTTGACGAGTCTGTGAGGGGACTCGACGAGTTCTCAGTTTATCACGAGTCAGAGTAGCATAGAACTAAATGAGTTGATGGAGCAACTTGGCGAGTTGAGTCAGCTCGGAGTGTTGACTTTGACCGTTGAATTTCACACTGACCAAGGTTGACTAAGTTTGACTTTGAGGGTATTCTAGACTAAGAGTTATTTTGGTTCTAATAGCTCAGGGAGCCGAGTAGGGAGACCCAGGGGTTAGCCTTAGGCATTATATGATAGTATGTTATTCCGGACCAAGGTCCGATGCCGGGTAGTGCCCGAGGAAGGGTAATATATTTGTTATTCCGGACCAAGTTTCGATGTCGGGCGGTGCCCAAGGAATGTTTGCATCTTAGATTATACTTATTGTTAGTGTAATACTTGTATGTGCCTGGTAGGGAGGTGAGTGTGGGCAAGGTCCTGTATCTCATCACTAGCTAAGAATAGAAGGGGATCCATCTCATTATTATTAGCAGAGCAGGGGCGAGGCCCGAGATAAGAGAGAAGTGAGTGTAGGCGGGGGCCCCTATGTCACTACCAGCAGGAGTGTGGACGGGGTTCCATATCTCATTAGCAGCAGGATAAAGGCGGGGCCCAAGTTAGGCGAGGCCTTAGGACAGGAAATATATTTAGAGTATGATTGCTTTATGTACTAGCATGTTTATATGATTTTATGAGTATGGCGGGTGAGGCCCAAAGACAGGCGGGGCCTAAAAAAACATATTTGTATACCAAGTGGGGCTTGATGCCAGGCAGGGATTGATGTCGGGCTGGGCCTGATGCCGGAGCGAGTCCGATGCCGGACAAGTCCCGATGTAGCGGGAGGGGGCC
Organism: Lactuca saligna; assembly: GCF_052625555.1. Lineage (NCBI taxonomy): Eukaryota > Viridiplantae > Streptophyta > Magnoliopsida > Asterales > Asteraceae > Lactuca > Lactuca saligna. The sequence continues at coordinate 171,057,056 of NC_136417.1, read as the reverse complement.
TAGTTTATGTGCCTAGTTGTGTGGTATGTGGTGGGTTGGGGAACTCGCTATGCTTCGTGCTTACGGCTTCCAGATTTTGTTTACGGCTTCTGGTAGCGGAGGGAAGAGCTTAGGATGACTACATTGCACACACCGAGATGTTTTAGCATGGGATGTTTTACTTTGCTATTTTGATACTCTGATAATAATGTTTGAAATATTATAACTTATGTTTGATGAATGATTGACAACTATGGTTTTATTATGATTTAAAAATGAAATTTTTGGTCATGATTTTTGGGATGTTACAAGTTGGTATCAGAGCCTTGGTTTGAAGGATTCAGGCACACTCACGGGTTTGTCTGAACTCAAACTAAGGACTTGGTATGAAAATTTTAAAAATGAAAATCATTTTTATAAAATGAACATTGAGAAAAGGAAAATCATTTTGAAAAGAGAAAAAGAATTTTGAAGAAAAAAGAAAGAAAAGGGTGTGGTGCATGCAATCAGACGAGCTCATGTAAGTTCTCCTAAATTACCCATACATGTTTGTTATGATATGATATGATATGTTTATGAGAACTGCATGCTTTGGACTAAGAATCTAGGAAGGATGCCTTATGTACCTGTTATATGTGTATGAGCTTTATGAATCGCATTCTAGTATAGTTTCCTGAGTAGAGGATAGAACAGTTTGATTGGATCATGTGGTTAGATTTTCCGTTGTCTGAATGGTGCTTGATTTGTGCTTTGTGGGACACCTAGTGATGTGAGTTAGCTACTGAGTGAATATGCTAAGTCACATGGGGCACAAGCCTGATAATCTTAGAGTGATGGACTTGAACCTATTGCGCCGCTCTCATTTGATTCTAACCATTCTAGGGACGAGTCTTTTACTTGAAGGATTATTTCATCTATGTTGCATGTGGCTATATTCATGAGGTAACTAGTTGACATTGATGGGAAGTCATTCAACAACTGTGGACTGGGTGGGGCAGAGATTACCCTTTGGGAAGCCTAGGATCAGATTAGTGTCGGGAGCAATAGTAGCAGTGAATGGGACTTGGTGGAGTCAAAGCAATTCTTGAAGAAAGTACGGATATATGTGGAAGGTAGTATGGGCCCGTACTACTGAAAGCAGAGGATCCATACTCGACTCAAGGAGGGCTGAGATAAGACCAAGGAACTTTGTAGTACATGTGTGATCCCTCAATAGTGATGAGTATTCTAGTGGTTGTTAAGGTATGTTTGCACTATGGTGACACTACGCGACAGACTAGTTCGCAGTTCAGGCGTCGGTGAGGGATCAGGATCGGGTTCTGGAGCCGGGCAACTGGATGACTAGACGAGGGAGTATATTTCATCGGAGATTACGCATGGTATATTTGATTAGACTCTTGTGCTCTTTGGTACGGTCAAGGAGGGTATTTTGGAGATCCTTGATGAGAGGCTGGGAGCTGTAGCACCCAGTTCCTGGTATGTATTTTATTTAAAGTATTTTGCATTTTTGGCCTGGGACTCAGCTAGTTGAAGGCCCAACTTGTCAAGTAGGAGTGTGTTTGGACACGGGACTTAAGTGGAGGACTCGTCGAGTCGGTGGCCAGACTCGACGAGTAGGCTCCGACTGGACAAAAACGCTAATCTGAGGGTTTGCACCCTATTTAATCATCTCTTTCAGCCACCACTTGTCCCTATTGCTCCCAGAGACCCTCCATAGCAAACCCTAGCTGAGTGTGTGAAGATCTAAAGGCAATTGAGGTGATTTTGGTGGTTTTCATTGCAAGGAAGAAGGAAGAGCATAAAAGGACCAAGAGGAGACTGAAGGATTCGTGTTTGGGACATCATTTGTAGTCTTTGAAAGGTATAAAGCCTATACCTTGCTTGCTTAATTGTTAGATCCCTTTTTGGGGAAGATATATGGATTTTAAGCCATATGAGGTGACCAACCATGATTTGCAAACATGGTTGGGGGTCAAGACTTCGGATCTAGCACTTGGGAAGAATCACAAGGCAGATTGGAATTGCTTTTGCACTCAAGGAAGGTACCGTGCATTATAAGAACCCTTTTAGGGCCTTTTAGGCTCAAAAGTCCTATGCATGCACATAAAGTTCATAACTTTACGTGCTAGATCGAGCTTAGGGGCTTGTATCTATCATTTGGACAAGTGTTGTACATCAGAAATCGAGGATTTAGGGTGTGGACGTTAAAGACTCGGCGAGTCTGTTCTTAGGGCTCGACGATTCCAAGGCATAAAGTCCCATATCTATTGAGGGTAAAAAGAACTTAGTTGGGTGTTAGAAGGGTTGTAGCAGGTCAGAAGGAGTGACCCAACGCATTGGACTTAGTTTTAGACCTGGAGTTCATGGGACTTGACGAGTGCTAAAACAGACTCGGCAAGTCCAAGGCGATCTCCTTATGGTTGAAGATGAACTCGACGAGTTGTTCATACTACTCGGTGAGTCAAGGTCAGGAGTTGTTCATCAGATGAAGGTGAACTCGACGAGTTGTTCATACAACTCGGCGAGTCGGATGAAGGTTTATTCGATGTTCGTAAAGAAGAGGTTGTCGTGTAGGGACCGACGAGTTGTTCATACAACTGGACTTCAACTAACCCTGTTTAGGGTTGGACGTTCTGTGTGCTGACTTGAAGGTTGTCGTGTAGGGATCGAGGAGTCCAAGGGAGCCGACTTGTACACCAAGGACAGTTCAAAAACTACACGACATTGAGGTGAGTTACCTTCCAGTAGGGGTGGGTCTAAGGCCAAAATGCTGGCCCACCAAAGAGGGGTATTTAGAAGATGATTGTCTTTGTGATAATTTTCTTGGTCTGGTTATGTGCTTTGGTCATCAGATTTATCTATATGATATGTTATGTGTATAGTAGGGATCAGTTTCCCTAAGAGCGGTCCTTAGGACTAAGGGTTTGGCTAGTACCCGGATATGCCTGACTGTATGTTTATATCTTCTTGTTGTATGCTAGTGGTAGGGGTGGAATAGTCCCCAGCTACCGGTTTAAAGATACCGATGACAATTATTGGTTGAAAGATACCGATGATGATTACCGGTTGAAAGATACCAATGATGATTACCGGTTGAAAGATACCGACGATGATTACCGGTTGAAAGATACCGATGATGATTACCGTTTGAAAGATACCGATGGAAGTTACCGGTTGAAAGATACCGACGATATTGTATGGTATGTGGTATGATGGGGGAACTCACTAAGCTTTGTGCTTACGATTTCAGTTTTGGTTTCAGGTACTTCTTCGACTAAGAGGAAGGACTCGGCGGCGTAGCATCGCATTACACACACACACACACATCATTCCGCGTCGGACTTTCTGGGATTGTACTCACATTTTTATTCTACTTATGATATAGATTTTTGAGACATGACTTTACGATTTCCTTTATTCGCAATGTTTTGGTTTATGACTTATGTTATACTTAATTTAAAATGAAATTTTCGGACTTGAATTTTGGGATGTTAAAAGTTGGTATCAGAGCTCTGGTTTGAGGGATTCGGACACACCCTCGAGGGTGTCTGGACTCAAACCAAGGGATTAAAAGATTTTTACAAAAAAAATGGTTTTCTAAAATCTAAATGGAGGGATTTTAAGAAAGACGCGGTGTGTGATGCATGCGATCGGCCAGGATCAAGTAAGTTTTCCCTAAGATACCCATACTTGCTATGTTATGTTATGTAGTTTTCATTTAGAGAACTGCATGCTAGAATAGGACTAAGGATCTAGGAGGATGCCTTGTGTGCCTGATATATGATTTTGAGAAATGCATGCTAGTAGGGCTAAGGGTCTAGGGAGGATGCCTTATATGCCTGTTGTATGAGCTGTATGCTAGGACTGTTTAGTCAGCAGTAGGATGGCTTATGTAGGTTATGCCTAGTTTGGTTACTCAATGCATGAATGCTTCTTGCTTTGTACTATGGGGGTACTGGCCATCTTCAACTAACTAAGGAACAGATATGTAACAATATCCGCATGCTAGTTAGGGGGAGGTGGTGGGGACTCCTAGTGTAGCTGATGGCGGAGGGTAGTTTGGAGAGTGCCCTAGGGAAGCCTAGGATGAGGTCAGTGGAAAGGTTATCGGTAAAAGGGACTTGGTGAAGTCGAAGCAATCCTTGAGGAAAGTACGGGTAGATGTGGAAGGTAGTATGGGCCTGTACTACTAAAAGCAGAGGATCCATACTCGAATCAAGGAGGGCCTAGATAGAACCTGGAAACTTGGAAAGTGTGTGAGACCTCTAGAAAGTATATGTGACCCTGACAATTGTATGTTTATTTTCAGAATGGTGGTCACGTGACATGGAGCGGTAGTTTCAAGATCTGGGTCAGGATCGGGCTCGGGTGCAGGATCCAAGCATGTGGATGATGGGTTACACGAGTTCATCACGTCCGAGATCATGAGAGGTATCCTTGATGTGATGCCGGTTATCTTCGGGTCGTTCAAGGAAGGGATCATTGAGTTGATGGAGGATCACCTCAGGGCGTTCAGGAGTGACTTGGCGACCAACCAGTCACGATCACGCACACTGTCCTTTAAGGACTTCAGAGGGAGTGGTGCGCCGGATTTCCATGGGGTGAAAGACCCCATTGCTGCTAGCAGATGGATTGCTGAGTTTGCACCAGCTGTGGGGCTTCAACAGTTGGCCAGGGAGTTCTTGGACATGAGATACACTACAGAGGCTATGGTGGAGATCACCGCCAAGTTCCGAGAGAGGGCATTGCTGGTGCCCCAGTATGCGGGTGATGAGGACATGAAGAGGACCCGCTACCATGACATGCTATGAGCTGGCATCCAGGAGCATGTCAGTTTCTCAGCTTGCCCTACCCTATATTCCATGATTGCCAAGGCTAGGGAGAGGGAGATTGATCTGGAGCACATCCGGAAGAGAAAGGCAGAGGACGGGCTGACGAAGGGGGCTTCGTTGAAGAAGCCCACGGGATCCGATGGTAGGCCGAAAGACCAGTCAGGACGGGACCGCTGTGGGAAATGTGGTCGGTCACATGAGGGAGCTTGTCGCACTGGGCCGGGTTCAGGCTGCTATAAGTTTGGCAAGGTTGGGAATTTTGACAGAGATTGTACTGCCCCTACTCCTGCGATTCAGACATCAGTCCTGATTTACTTTCATTGCAATCAGAGAATCCATAAAAAGGCCAATTTCCCTAGATTGACAACAGCTGCGGCGCCGGCAGTGGCGTCGACTCCAGCGACAACACGGGTTGTGGATGGCCGGAAGGCCAAGTTGGAGGCTCCAGTGGTTCTGAGCCGAGCATTTCAGCTGACAGCCGAGGAGGCACGTGATGCACTCGATATGGTGACGGGTATGATTCCTTATTTATGCTTTTATGTAATGTCGCTGTGATTTTGATATATTATGTGCCTTTCTTAGGAGTGTTCGATGTGAACGGTATCCCAGTTCAGGTGTTGTTTGATTTAGGTGCCACTCGATCATTTGTCTCTCTTGCGCTTAGCAAGAAGTTTCTGGAGTCTTTGGGCATGTTGGATTGCCCTCTAGAGGTCGAGATTGCGGATGACCAGTTGGTACGAGCATCAGAGGTCTACCGGGATTGTGTTTTGAAGCTGTTTGAGGAACATTACCTGGTGGACTTGGTTCCCATACCTTTGTGGGGGAACAAGGTTATTATTGGTATGGATTGGCTGAGCCCGAATGCGGCAGTGATCGACTGCATGCAGCAGTCAGTGCATATTAGGACCCCTCGTGGGGGGGAGCTGGTGGTTCAGGGCAAAAGGCCACAGCGAGGACCAGGTTCATGTTCGGCAGTGAGGGCTAGGCGCTACCTCCAACAGGGTTGCGCAGATTATGTTGCCTATGGATACCCGGGAGGCGGGTAGGGCGACAGTGGGTGATGTGCCTGTAGCAAGGGAGTTTGAGGACGTATTCCCGGGGCACATCCGAAGACACAGGTGGAATTCAAAATCAACCTAGTCACTGGTGCGGCTCCGATAGCCAAGGCACCGTATTGGTTGGCTCCTCCTGATATGCAGGATTTTTCTACACAGCTGTAGGAGCTGTTAGAAAAGGGGTTCATTAGACCGAGCATTTCACCTTGTGGAGCCCCGATTCTGTTTGTGAAGAAGAAGGACAGGTCGCACCAGATGTGTATAGATTATTGGGAGCTAAATAAGGTGACGGTGAAGAACCGTTACCCACTCCCGAGGATCGATGATCTCTTTGACCAGCTACAGGGAGCATCTTGGTTGTCTAAGATTGATTTGCATTCAGGGTATCACCAGATGAGGGTCAGGGAGGAGGATGTGCAGAAGATTGCCTATCGGGCCCGTTATGGTCACTATGAGTTTGTGGTGATGCCTTTCGGGCTCACCAATGCCCCTGCCGCGTTCATGGATCTCATGAACCGTGTGTGCAGGCCGATGCTAGATCGGTCTATGATAGTTTTCATCGATGACATCTTAGTCTATTCTAAGACACACAACGAGGACGAGGAGCATCTGCGAGAGATTCTGGAGACTTTGAAAAGGGAGAACATGTATGCTAAGTTCTCCAAGTGTGAGTTCTGGTTGCGTGAGGTGCAGTTTCTTGGGCACCTTGTCAACCAGAATGGGATTTCGGTAGATACGGCCAAGGTAGAGGCCGTAATGAGGTGGGAGGTCCCGAGGTCCCCATCCAAGATTCGGAGGTTCCTGGGACTGGTGGGCCACTAACGGAGATTCATTCAGTATTTCTCCAAGATAGTCGTGCTCTGACCAGGCTGACAAGGAAGGCCGTGGTCTTCCGTTGGGGGCCTGAGCAGCTGGCTGCATTTGACATATTGAGGTAGAGATTGTGCGAAGCACCGATCCTAGCCCAGGCTGAGGGCATAGAGGATGTTGTGGCATATTGTGACGCATCTATTTCGGGTTTGGGTACGGTTTTGATGCAGAGAGGGCACGTTTTTGCATACGCTTCCAGGCAGCTGAAGCCTTACGAGGCGAACTACCGTATGCATGACTTGGAGTTGGGGGCTGTTGTATTCGCCCTCAGGATTTGGTGTCATTACCTCTGTGGGGTTCGTTGTACGATTTACATGGACCACAAGAGCCTTAGGTATCTCATGGACCAGCTAAATCTAAATATGAGGCAGCATCGATGGCTTGATGTGGTTAAGGATTATGACTGTGAGATCCTCTACCACCCGGGAAAGGCCAATGTGGTGGCTGATGCACTTAGCCGCAAGGCAACGCCGATCAGGGATATCTGTTTGAGGATGACAGTGGTGACTCCGCTATTAGAACGGATTCGGAAGGCCCAGTAGGAGGCCATGAAGGAGGAACATCGAAAGAGCGAGCGGATTGTGGGGCAGGTTTCCTCCTTCTACTATGACAGCTGAGGATTACTGACACTACACCATAGGGTGTGGGTGCCGTACCACAGGGGTGTGCGCCAGGTTCTGATGGAGGAGGCACACAAATCTCGATTCTCCATTCACCCCGAGGCGACGAAGATGTATAGGGATCTTCGTTTGGACTATTCGTGGACTTGCATGAAGTGGGATGTGGCTTGGTACGTGGAGTGATGCTTGACCTGTAGGAGGGTCAAGGCCGAGCATTAGAGACCTCACAGCAAGATACAGCCATTGGATATCCCGCTGTGGAAATGGGAAGACATTACGATGGATTTTATCACAAAGCTTCCCAGGACCATGCGAGGAGTGGATTCGATTTGGTTCGTCGTCGATCGGTTGACCAGGAGTGCCGATTTATTCCGATTCAGGAGAGTATTTTGGCCGAAAAGCTGGCCGACATCTATATCAGGGAAGTGGTGGCGTGGCACAGGGTGCCAGTGTCGGTGATTTCAGATAGAGATGTTCGACTCACTTCCAGGTTTTGAAAGAAGTTTCATGACGAGCTGGGTACTCATCTGCATTTTAGCACCGCCTTCCACCCACAGACAGATGGTCAGAGTGAGTGAACCATCTAGATTTTTGAGTACATGTTGCGGGCGTGTGTCTTAGACTTCGAAGGTAGTTGGGATAGTTACCTTCCGTTGGCTGAATACTCGTACAACAACAACTAACAGGCGAGTATCGATCGTCCTCCCTTCAAGATGTTGTACGGGAGGAAGTGCAGGACCCCGATATGTTGGGGTGAAGTTGGCCAGATGGTCATGGGAAGCACCGAGGTGGTGCTCAAGATGACAGAGAGGATTCATTAGGTCTAAAGCAGGCTTCAGACTGCTCAAAGTCGGCAGAAAAGTTATGCCGATAAGCGCCGGTTAGACCTGGTATTCCAGGTCGGGGATATGGTTCTCCTGAGGGTGTCGCAATGGAAGGGTGTCATCCGATTCAAGAAGCAGGGAAAGTTGGGCCCCAGATACATTGGGCCTTTTAGAGTCACCGCCTGAGTAGGCAAGGTGGCATACAGGTTAGATCTTCTAGCCAAACTCAGTCAGATCCACAGCACGTTCCACGTCTCCCAGCTGCGGAAGTTCCTGGTGTACGACTCAACGGCGGTACCCTTAGAGGATATTCAGGTCGATGACAGCCTGAATTATATTAAGCGTCCAGTGGTACCCTTGGGGGCTGAAGTCGAAGGATCTAAGGAAAAAGAGGGTGGAGCTAGTGAAGGTACAATGGCGGCCCCGGAAGGGCTCGGAATGGACTTGGGAGCCGGTGGATGAGATGATGGAGCATTACGCAGAACTTTTCTAGGAACGAGCAGCAGACTACAAGGACGAAGTCTGAAATAAGTCGGGGAGATTTGTAGCACCCGGTTCCTGGTATTTATTTTATTTAAAGTATTTTGTATTTTTGGCCTGGGACTCGGCGAGTTAAAGGCCCAACTCGTCGACTAGGAGCGGGTTTTGACGTGGGACTTAAGTGGCGTACTCGTCGAGTCGGCGGCCAGACTCGACGAGTAGACTCTGACTGGACAAAAACCCAAATCTGAGGGTTTGCACCCTGCTTTTAATCATCTCTTTCAGCCACCACTCATCCCTATTGCTCCCAAAGACCCTCCATAGCAAACCCTAGCCGAGTGTGCGAAGATCTAAAGGCAAATGTGGTGATTTCGGTGGTTTTGTTCGCAAGGAAGATGGAAGAGCATAAAAGGACCAAGAGGAGACTGATGGATTCGTGTTTGGGACATCATTTGCAGTCTTTGAAAGGTATAAAGTGTATACCTTGCTTGCTTAATTATTAGATCCCTTTTGGGGAAGATTTAGGGCTTTTAAGCCATATGAGGTGACCAACAATGATTTACATACATGGTTGGGTGTCAAGACTTCGGATCTAGCACTTGGGAAGAATCAAAAGGCACATTGGAGTTGCTTTTGCACTCAAGGAAGGTCCCATGCATTATAATAACCATCTTAGGGCCTTTTAGGCTCAACATTCCCATGCATGCACGTAAAGTTCGTAACTTTACGTGATAGATCGAGCTTAGGGGCTTGGATCTATCATTTGGACAAGTGTTGTACATCAGAAATCGAGGATTTAGGGTGTGGACGTTATCGACTCGGCGAGTCCGTTCTTAGGGCTCGACGAGCCCAAGGCATAAAGTTCCATATCTGTTGAGGGTCAAAAGAGCTCAGTTGGGTGTTAGAAGGGTTGTAGCAGGTAAGAAGGAGTGACCCAATGCATTGGAATTAGTTTTAAACCTAGAGTTCATGGGACTCGACGAGTTGTTCATAATACTCGGCGAGTCAAGGTTAGGACTTCTTCATCAGATGAACGTGAACTCAACAAGTTGTTCATATAACTCGGCGAGTCGGATGAAGGTTCATTCGATGTTCATAAAAATGAGGAAATCGTCGAGTCGTTGCCAAACTCGACGAGTCGAGTCATGGATAAAGACGGATAAAAGGTTAAGGACTCAACGAGTTGACGGCCCAACTCAGCGAGTCGGGTCAAGTTGAAGTTGAATTTGACTGGACTTCAACTAACCCAAGGCAGCCGACTTGTACACCGAGGAAAGTTAAAACACTACACGACATTGAGGTGAGTTACCTTCCAGTAGGGGTGAGTCTAAGGCCAAAACGCCAGGCCACTAAAGGGGGGTATTTAGAAGATGATTGTCTTTGTGATAATTATCTTGGTCTGGTTATGTGCTTTGGTCATGAGATTTATATGTATGATATGTTATGTGTATAGTAGGAATCAGTTTCCCTAACAGCGGTCCTTAGACCGAAGGTTAGGCTAGTACCCGGATATGCCTGACTGTATGTTTATATCTTCTTGTTGTATGCTAGTGGTAGTGGTGGAATAGTCCCCAGTTACCGGTTTAAAGATACTGATGATGATTACCGTTTGAAAGATACCGATGATGATTACCGATTGAAAGATACCGACGATGATTATCGGTTGAAAGATACCGATGATGATTATCGGTTGAAAGATACCGATGGAAGTTACCCGTTGAAAGATACCGACGATATTGTATGGTATGTGGTATGATGGGGGAACTCACTAAGCTTTGTGCTTATGATTTAAGTTTTGATTTCAGGTACCTCTTTGTCTAAGGGGAAGGAGTCGATGGCGTAGCATCACATCACACACACACATGATTCCGCATCGGACTCTCTAGGATTGTACTCTGATTTTTATTGTACTGATAATATGGATTTTTGACACATGACTTTACGATTTCCTTTATTGGCAATGTTCTGGTGTTATGGCTTATGTTATACTTAATTTAAAATGAAATTTTCGGGCTTGAATTTTGGGATGCTACAGGAGCCTTCTGCACTGAGATGGTGGCCATAATTGGGGTACAAACATTGACATTCCGAGAGTTCAGGGCTTCTGGAGCTCCAGATTATCTTGGGACTAAGTACTATTGTGTTTTATGTACTCTAACATCCCTATGGTTCACATACAACCCTAATGCTTTAGATCTATGTTTTTCCTAATTATGCATGCAACATTGGTTTCCAAAGCATGAAGCCTAAACTAGCATACAAAATTTGATACATGAATCATAAAACTAGTAAGAAGATTACCTCTTGATGTAGATTGTAGAACTTTGACCTTTAGAGAGCTTAGCATCCCAAGTGTTGTGCCTCAAACAATTCATAAACACCAATAAACAACTAAATGAATATGAGAGAGGTTTAGGAGACTCAAAATCGGTTATGCTCTTCTTACAATACTAGTGGTAGCCGATTTTAGTGCTTAGGGTAACATATATATAGTGTAGAATTCCAAGAGTCATGTATAACCCGAATTCTTACACTTAAGCTCATGATCCAATAATTGATTTGTATTAACACTTAATAGACTAACCCATAAGCTTAGCCCATCACAAATCAGTAATGGATCATTAGTGCAATCCATATGTATCACTAATCAAATAATATGATTTCTCTATTAATATATTATTCTTATAATATATTAATAACTCACAAATAACCTATTACTCAAATATCCATCTATCAAATTGTTCTGGTGAAGGCAACCCGAAATGGACCATGCTACTATCAGGTCAAGTACATACAAATTATAGTTATGGTCCTAGACACCTAATCCAACAGTCTCCCACTTGGATTTCTGATTTGTTTGACATGAAATAAAGTCGTACTCATTGTCCAACAATTTGTTTCTCGATTTCTGATTTGTTTGACATAGAACTTAGTTGAAAACATCAATTTAGTCCGGATTGGGCGCGACACATAACTTAAAACAAAATCATCGAGGGGCCCAAGATATCGCTTTTAATCCTTCTTAGGATAAAAGGAACAAATAAACTTTGACTTATATGCTTGTACTAAGTACTCATTAAATCATACACAAGAGCCCATTTTATAACATCAAGTTACTGATGCGTTTGCGCATCATCAATGTACAACCAACTCATAATCAACAACTCATATATCTTTGTTTAAAGACTATATGATATTGTCGTTTCACAATCACTCGTGATAAATTCCATGAAGTGATTCATGTGAGTGTGGGTTTAATCCAATAATCAAATCTTATTTCAAGAGCACTCATAAATGTTTGTAGCAAACTTTGCTATGTCTAACACCTTAGACAATCTTACAAAAACCCATTCATGACAGACTACTTTCATAACTTACTTCCAAAGTATGACCGGCTGTGGTTGGTTTGAATAATATTATTATTCTGGAAGTCAAAACATGCAAAATGAAACAATAGTAAACAATTGACACAAGATAGTAACTTTACTTATAAATAAAACTCCTTTGATTCATTCATCAAATGTCAATTACATTTTAACTATTAAAATTTTCTAAATATCTATCTAATCATTAAAAACTAATATTGTCCTTCAGCCTGATACTCCTAGCGTGTTGCAAGTGCTTAACCTTACCCAGTGCCTACGTAAGGGGATATGATGAGTTCTACTCTAACGATACCCCCTTCATTATAAGGAGTCTTTCTTCTATTCGATGTCTTATGAAGTGGTAACGCCCGTGTTTCTAGGCTAAAATTTAGTATTATGGTGTAATAGTTAGTGTCAACAATTGTAACCTCCTTTCAAGCAATTAAGAGAAATTATTTGAATATTATGTGGATTATGTGCATTATACTTATTTATAAGATATAATAAGTTTAGAATAAAAATAAGCGCCAAAATTAAAATAATAGATAGACCAAATACCAATGAAGAAAGTCATAGTGGTTGGGACAACGATTCTAGAGATATAAAGAACGCTGAAATCCGAGTTATAACGAAGAAGTTATGATATGTCAAAGTTTCACGACAAAAATGACACAACACCGGGAATCGTAATAATTGAGTTTACAATAGAGTAATTTTTAGCGATAGGTTTTAAATGAAAGTTGTATAGTACGTCTACACCTTCGCGTTGATATAAAGAATGTCAAAAACGGAGCTCGTATGCAAAAGTTATGGCCTTCCGAAGATGTGGCTGTCTGAGAGCATGACACGTGTCAGAAATCCTAATTTGACTGGACTCACAACGTGACCATCAATTCTCATGACATAATGAGTCAAACAGACACTTTTCAAGGCTAGAATTCAGATGGCAAGTCTACATAATGATAAGTCAAAAGCTCACGACCTGAGCTCAATTCACACGACGTGAGGAGTCAAACGGCCACTATTCAAGCCTAGAACACAGATGGCGAAGCTACGAGGTGATACAGCCATAACCCACGAAGTGAGCAATGAATTCTCACGATGTGAGAGACCAAAAATCAGGCTATAAATAACAAGTTTAACCTCAACCATTCTTACACCTAAACTTTCTTTCTCTCTCTCGTTTGTTGAAGTCGTTCCGCGTCCCGAGCCCGACGATCACGAACCGCTGACCATTTTTAGTTAGATTCTATCAACTCATGCTACTAAAGTGAGTGCATATTATTTTCATCTTACACATAGATATGAAGTATGTTATATAAAATACGTGTTATTTGTGCATATTATATGTTTACCTTATATCTATGTTCGATGAACGTTTTATAAATGTTTTAAATGATTTAAATTGTATATGTACTTAATATCTAAAAATATGTTGGGGTAAAACATGGGTAGATAAAATAGTTGGTGTGTGATGAAAAAAATGATGAGAGGCCTCGATGTAGATGATGATCCAGTCATATAGTGGAGTATATATGACGACCATAGACTATTCTAGGCTGTCTAGTGGAACGCTAGTAGGCGCGCAACCTGTAGGTGTTTCTTAACGATGTCTTTACCGGTTTAGTCCATCCCCCTCGTGGTAGGCTTACGCATATATATGACTAAGGAACCCCCTTAGCAGTAGTGTCCATCTTGATGAAAATCCTTAGGATAGGTCCCTTACTTTAGATGCTCTAGGGACAAAAAGTGAGGATAACGGGAAGGGTAATCGGGTTGTTTGATTTGATGAAATTAAGAAACTTAATTATTGTGGGTTAACAACCCTATGTGCTCACCAGGATCCCCAGCCTCACCCAATCATTTTTTCTCGTATACAGGTAGTGATAAGAGAGCACAGGAGTGATGATATGTTGAGAGATCAGTGGAGTATAGGCTACTAGAATAAATAGATATTATTGGGCCTATGTTGTTTATGTTTATGCTTTTGATCTGTATTAACAATGACATCTTGATGTTTTTAATATAATACATTTCTTCAGAAATGCTTTAACAAATTCTTTATCATATTTTTTGGGAACAAATTCCGCAATATATTTCGTTAAAAATATATTCTGATTTTCAAATAAAGCATAAACAAATCGATCTTTTCTGGCCGGGAAATTTGGGGATGTCACAGTTGGTATTAGAGCATTAGTTTAAGAGAACCAGGAGTTTGTAGGATTTATAAACTTAAACTTAGAATGCTAAGTAATGAATGTGAGATGAGTGTCTACTACACTTTACACACAAGCACTAGTTAATATTAGGAAAGATGCCTAAAATGTTTTTATGTGCTAAATGATTTATGGTATAGCTTTAAAGATGCATTATATGCTATTATTTGTTTAGATCTAGGGTTTATTTCCGACCAGAATTGGAAACCTTATGTGTTCAGAATTCTAAACGTTTAATTAGGATATTAGAACTAGCATCTAAATTTTTAGAGTGATAAGGGGATTTATACGTCTATCGTAAATAAAGTTTTCCTATCTTAATTCTCATCACTTCACACTGAACGTCTGATTTGGTGTGTAGACCGTAATGGCAAGAACCTAAAGTGGAGTTGGAAATGCCAATGCAAATGACAATCAGCAGCCTCAACACCTAGTGTTTGAGCTAGTGCTTGTAGTAGCAGCTGCACCTGAGCCGATCATAATGACTGGTGTACAAGCCATGATTCAGGCTATGAGGACCGCACAGAGGGAAGAGATGAGGCAAATGTTGTTAAACAATAGGGATGAACCTACGATGCCTGTTGAACAGCTAGAATTGAATGACGGACAGTCGGAGGAAGGGAACTGCAGTAGGACGAAGTCGAGAGGAATGGATGCAAGTATAAGGACTTTACAACTTGCAAGCCTTCGACTTTCACAAGAAAGAAGGATCCCATAGGAGTAATGGATTGGATCTCGATGATGGAATTACCTTTCATGACATGTGGTTGCAAAGGCAAGCTAGAAACCACATTTGCAGTGCGTTAGTTCAGTGGTGGCACTGTTCGCTGTGACAACCCGAAATTTCCATTCTATACAAACCATTTGAAGCCAATAGAAGTAGAATAGTTACAGTGAAATTCCAGACTTTGGGTATAAGTTTGACAGTTTTTTCAGGATTTACACTTAAGGAGATATCAGGAGAGTGCATGCACTAGGGTTTAGTGCAACACTGCTATTCTAAAACTCTAGGATACTAGGGTTCCATTCCGGAATAAAAATATTTTCTGCCAAAAAATCCCAGGATTATATATAGAAATCCAAATAATTCATTAGTTACATTTCCAATTAGAGAAAATCCAAATTCTCTCTCACAGATCTTCGGGTTTTCATCCCAAATCGTGAGTACTTCTATCTAGTTGTGTTATATAGCTTAGATTGTGTTTAATAACATCAAAATCATGTCAAAACACTAAGATCTGTGAGTTTACCGCCCAAGAACACCTTGGGGACTAAACTCCTTTTTAAGGGCCAAAGTGTGCCCAATGTCCCTCAAAGCCTTGTAACTCAACCTAGGAATTACCATGACATGTTTAGACCACAAAAACATTAAGAAACAAAGGGTGAAAGTGAGTTCACGGTCAAGGAAGTTCATGGGCCGTGAACTCCATTTTTAGGTGCCAAAACACCCTAAAAACCTTCCTTAAGCCAAGAGACTAATTTAGACATGTACCCCAATGATTTTAGGACTTGAAAACAACCTTAGAACACCAAGAGTAAGGTGTTCACGGCCCAAGAAGTTCCAGGGCCGTGAACTCCAAACAATAGTGCCAAATGGTGCTATAAACTCTCCTAAAGCCTTGGACAATTTCCTTGATTCATTCTTAGATAAATTAGGGACTTGAAAACACCACAAACACTCATCCAAGGGAGATTACGCCCGTAATCTCCATGGGATTTGGTCCATGGGCCGTGAACTCCTCAAAGGAGTTAAAAAGAAGCCCACACACTTGTTTAAGCCTAGAAACACTTCACCACTTAAGTTGTAATAATGATACGCTTCATTTAGTTACCCTCTAAAGAGTTTACGGCCATGAGTTTACTCCCCTGGGCCGTAAACTCCAACACACATGGTCTTTAAACCATAAACTCCCATAAGAGGTCTTGCACTCCTTTGATGCAACCCATTAGCCTCCTAGCACTTGACCAAAGTGTTTTCCTTGCATTAGGATGTTTATACATGTTTAATTAGTGTTATAATCACTAATTGTTTATATACATATGTCTTCATATGTAATTAGGACCATTGTGTGTGTCTAAAGTCTTCAGTTGACACCTAGCAGTCCTACCTCTTCAGTTCATCCGTATCACCCACAACAGGTGAGTTCATACCCCTTAATCAATGTTTTAACTATTTTCAATGTTTTATGAGGGGGGATACAAGTAGAATTATGCTAATTATTATATCAATCACATGTGATTAATAAGCAGTATTCAAATGATTGGCTACTCATTAGCCGTTTCACCAAATAGTTTCCTTCAAATGTTTTTCATAAACACTTTATGTGTTTAAAACTCTTTATTACACTGTACATATTACTCTATATGTTTCATTTCAAACTTATTTACAATTGTGTTTCAAACAAATGTTTCTTTATACTAAACTGTTTTATCAAACCCATGCCTTCAAACCGTTTTATAGATTGACATCAAGTCGATCTTTTCTTAGATAATAATTATGTTCAAAGGTTTTACAAAACTTATTTTATGCTTTTATATTATCAATTGCATGCCTATATATGTATAGATATATAAGAATTGTTGAAAAGACTTATGAAGGCTATCCACCCTATTTCCTTTTCCTCGATTTGGATGTCGTCTGGTGGGATATCGGGTATCCGTCCGAAGGTCGTTTAAATATTAGTTATATATCATATGTATATATATAGTCATAAAGGCCCTTCCAGTTCAACCAATGCCCTTGGGTAGCAAGGGTATACATCCATGTCCATACGTACCAGTTAGATTACTAGTAAACTACCATAGGGGTAGTTTAGGAAGATACTAGAACTATTACTAGAACGCGATATCATACAATGAGTCAGTTCATTCATGAGTCAATACTTGCTAGATAGAGAGAGAACACACATTTCAGCTAGTACACACAGTACATTACTATACATACTAGACAGAGCGAGAAGACACATTACAGCTAGCACATGCAGATCATTACAGTACATTACTTAACTATTACATAGATATGTTTACATGATTACACTTACATGAGTATAATTACATGATCACACATACATGAGTACAATTACATGATCACACTTACATGAGTAAAATTACATGACCACACTTACATGAGTACAATTACATGATCACACTTACATGAGTACGCTTACATATACATATGACAGACTTCACTAGATGCTATAGCATGGAACAAGTTCAGGATCTAACTATACCGATGAATCACAACGCATTTGTGATAGTTATATTGGGTATACATGATCATAGTAATGTGGATGTTCACGGCTTGCATACATGCAGGGGTCGTGTGTAGGTCCCAAAATCCCTTTGACATGGGAGCGTATATCCTGGGATCTAGCCATCACATTATACCTTATCCCTCAAATAAGGCAATAAGAGTACCCATGTAGTTATTTATTACAAATACTACAGTACTCACAAGATTACCCTAGACTTGAGGTAATTAGTACGGTTGTAGTTCGACACTACACCATAGTACTATTTCATTTTCTCATTACATTCACTTCGTGACCATTCACACGATGCACAGTAATGTATAAATTATATTTTTGGTTAATGATAGTCAGATTTGGGAAAATACACACTCTTACAAGAGACACACACAAACACTAGATGTCTTGGTAGAAGGCTACATTCAGAGTAGTTAGGTCTTGGTAGAAGGCTACATTCAGAGCAGTTAGGTATTGGTAGAACACTCTCTTTTATAATAGTAGGAATCATAGGGATTTTTAGGGTTTTTCAAACATTTACAGTTGTTTTACACACATTTCCATACTTACAATCCATATACATTTTTATACTTACAGTTCATATACATTTTCAATACTACAGTTCATTCGTAAAAATACTTACATTTCAAATACATACAAGTATTTACACACAAAATAAGACACTAAAATACTTATGATCTCACCAGCTTTAAAGCTGATACTATCTTGCAAAATTACTTGTATCCTCAGGTCAACCATAGACAGGTACCGATGCAAGGTTTAGAGAAGATGTAGCTCGTTCAAGACTCATCTTTCATTTTAATTATACTTTAGTGTCTATTATAATTTGTCAGAACACACTTGTATTAAAATTATATTATTAATGCAATGGATGATGTTGTTGCTTGTTTACTACTTTTCATTGTTGTGATACTGTACATGAAGTCCTCCGCCCTAGAACGTTTCCATCGTTCTTGGTTTTGGGGTGTGACATTCGCTGGTGGAACACTCTGAGGAAGACCCTAAGCCCGAATGAGCCACTACAACTGACTTGGGTAGAGTTCTTGGTGCATTTCAAGCGCAAGTACTACTCGGCCCAAAATCTGCTTGAGCTAAAGAACCAATTCCTGACATTGAAGAAGGGAAGCATGTCCATCGATGAATACACCAATAACTTCACGGAATAAATGGAGTTTTCTTTGCATATTGTCCCAGAAAAGATGAAAAAAATCAACAGGTATGCCAAGGGACTTCCATGGGAGTACGCGGTGCCAGTACGTCAGACACTTACTCTGGAGGCAGCTATCTGGGTTGCCAAATCTGTTTAGGAGATGATCAAGGGAAAAGTCGTTGGCAAAGTTGAATTTGGTGAGAAGATAAAGTTTGAAGGAACTTCAGGTTCAAACAAGAAGAGCAAATTCTCGAATTCTGGTTCGAGGAAATTTGGAGGAGGAGGAAATGAAGCGAATTGGTGTGAGAAGTTCAAGAAGAATCACTTTTGGAAATGTGATGGAGAACTCACTTGTTTTAAGTGTGGAAAGCATCGACACTATGCCAATGAATGCACCCTCAACAAGAAAGTTTGTTATGGGTGTAATGAAGAAGGGCACATTTTGAGGGACTACCCGAAGAAGAAGGAGGCGGCAATGCCTATTGTTTCACCGAGGCCGAAGGCGAGAGCTTTCCAGATGTCATCAGAAGCAGCAGGGGATGAAGCAGATGTCGCTTCAGGTACCTTTCTAGTAACCGAATTTCCTGCTAATATATTGTTTGATTCAGGAGCAAACTACACCTTTATGTCGCATAAATTTGGAAGAAGACTAGCAATGTCTGTAGATAAACTTGATAATTCTCTAGTTGTAGAAATTGTCACTGACAAATTCATACTTGTTCATAATTGCATTAAAAACATCTTTGTCGGCTTGAACATGAATAAATTCCACGAGTAGTTATTGCCCATTGAGTTGAATGGTTTCGACATCGTGCAGGGAATGGATTGGCTTAGTACATACGATGTTGAGATACTATCCAAGAAGAAGATGGTGAGAGTAAGCCCACCTGGAAGAGAGTCATTTAAGGTGTACGAGTACAAACAAAGAGTAAATTATGGAATCATTTCCGTGATGAAAGCCAAAAAATGTTTGTCCAAAGGATGCACATCATACTTGGCATTTGTAATCGATACAAATAAAGAGAAGAAGGAGATACAATGTATACCAGTGGTGTGTGACTATCCAGAAGTCTTTCCCGAAAATCTTCCTAGATTGCCCCCTATTAGACTAGTGGAGTTTCGAATAGACTTGTTGCCAGGATCTACAAAAATAGCAAAAGCGCCATACCGATCAGCTTTGACGGAAATGAAGTAGCTTATGACACAACTTCAGGATTTGTTGGACAATGGTTTCAATAGACCTAGTTCATCACCCTGGGGAGCTCCGGCGTTATTCATAAAGAAGAAGGATGGAAGCATGAGGATGTGCATAGACTACAGAGAGATGAACAAAGCAACGACAAAGAACAAGTATCCATTTCAAAGGATTGATGACCTATTCGATCAGCTACAAGGTTCGAGCTATTTCTCAAAGATCTATCTTAGGTTAGGATATCATCAGATGAAGGTGAGAGAGCATGATATTGAGAAAACTACATTCAGAACAAGATATGGACACTATGAGTTCTTGGTTATGTCGTTTGGACTAACCAATGCTCCAGCAACATTCATGGATTTGATGAACATGGTTTGTAAACCATTCCTCGATAAATTCGTGTTAGTGTTCATAGATGACATTCTGATTTACTCAAAAAGCCAGCAGGGGCATGGGAAGTATCTACGAGAAGTGTTAGAAGTTTTGAAGAAGGAGAAGTTGTATGCAAAGTTCTCCAGATGTGATTTTTTGGATTCGAGAAGTCCAATTCTTGGGTCACGTGGTTAACCAAGAGGGAATAATGGTTGACCCAGCAAAGATTGAAGCTGTGATGAAGTGGGAACGACCAAAAAGTCCCACGGAGATTCGAAGCTTTCTAGGATTAGTTGGATATAATCGAAGGTTTACCCAAGGCTTTTCTTCGATAGCTGCTCCAATGACGGCTTTGACCCATAAAGGAGTTACATAAACATGGAGTAATAAATACAGTGAGGCATTCGAAAAGCTAAAGAAGAAGTTTTGTGAAGCACCATTTCTTTCTTTACCTGATGGATTTAAAGACTTCGCAGTCTATAGCAATGCGTCTGGAGTTGGGTTAGATTGTCTTCTGACCTAAAGAGATACGGTGATAGCATATGCATCGAGACAATTGAAAGAGCACGAAAATAACTACCCCACTCATGATCTGGAGTTGGCAACGGTAGTATTTGCATTAAAGATATGGAGGCATTATCTTTATGGCACAAAGTGCAAACTTTTCACTAATCATAAGAGTCTCCAGTATCGCTTTAATAAGAAGGAATTGAATATGAGACAAAAATGCTGGCTAGAGTTACTCAAAGATTTCGACTATGAGATACCTTACCACCTTGGTAAAGAAAATGTTGTAGCTGATGCTCTAAGTCGAAAAGTAAACTATGAAAGAAAAAGGCCAAGTGCGTTAAGAATAGAAGTTGTCTTAATGATTGTAGAAAGCATCAAGAAATCTCAAGAAGAATATTTGGAGAAAAGTGACCGAAAGGAAGAACGTTTAGGCAAGACGTTGGTATTCAGTACAACTAGTCAAGGATTAAAGGTGTTCCAAGATAGAATTTGGGTACCTAAGATGGGAGGAATAAGGAATCTTCTGATGTAAGAAGCTCACAAGACCATGTACTCGATTCATCCTCTTATCACTAAGATGTATAGGGATCTGAAACCTTACTACTGGTGGCCAACGATGAATCTCGATGTTGCAAAGTATGTCGCTGAGTGTGTAACATATGCGAGACTTAAGGCACAACATCAAAAATCGTATGGGAGTTTAGAACCTTTACATATACCTAGGGGTAAATGGGAAGACATCACCATGGATTTTTTGACTAAACTGCCAAGAACGAAGAACGGTCATGACATGATTTGGGTAGTCGTGGATTGTTTCACAAAGAGTACACACTTCATAGCAGCCAATGAGAAATGTTTTATGGATAAGCTTGTGAATGCTTACGTGAAGGAAATTGTAAGACTTCATGGTTTTCCTTTAACGATTGTATCAGATCGTGATAGTCGTTTCACATCAAGGTTTTGGAGGAGTCTACAGGAGGAACTGGGTATGAATTCGTGTTTAAGTACAACTTACCATCTGCAAACTGATGGTTAGAGTGAAAGAACGATTCAAACACTTGAAGATATGCTAAGAGCATGTACCCTAGAATTACAACGTAACTGGGATGAGCACTTACCTCGGGTAGAGTTTTCCTATAATAATGGTTACCATTTGAGCATCAAGATGCCACCTTACCATGCTTTGTATGGATAGAAGTGTCATACACCGTGTTGTTGGCTTGAGGCTGGAGAAAAGCAGTTTATGGGCCCCAAGATAGTCCATCAGACAGTTAAAAAGCTGAAGGTGATTAGAGAAAGAATTTTAGATGCTCAAGATCGTTAAAAGATCTATGTTGACAAAAACTGACGACTGATGACATTCGAAGTTGGAGATTTGGTTTTGCTTAAAGTGTCACTGTGGAAGGGACTTATAAGATTTGGGAAAAGAGGAAAGTTGAGTCCAAAGTTTATTGTATCATTCAAAGTTCTTCAGAGGATTGGGAACCAAGCTTACAAGCTAGAGTTGCCAGAAGAACTAGATGGTATTAATAACACTTTCCATGTGTGTTATTTGAGAAAATTCACTTGAGAAGTTCCCCGAATAATTCCACTTTCAGAGTTAAGGATGGATGAAAATAAGAGGCTAATAGAAGAGCCTGAGGCAATTGTTAACCATAAGACTAAGAAGTTGTGACGCAAGATAGTCGACTTAGTGCTTATGCGATGGAAACATACGAATGGGCTGAGCCTCACCTGGGAAATGGAGAATGACATGATGAGTCGCTATCCACATCTATTTGATGATGCATGATTCTGGGACGGAATCATCCTAAGGATAAGAGAAATTTAACTTCCGTGTTTCTTGGCTAAGCATTAGTATTATGGTGTAATAGTTAGGGTCAAAAATTGTAACCTCCTTTGAAGTAATTAAGAGAAATTATTTGAATATTTTGTGAATTATGTGCATTCTACTTATTTATAAAATATAATAACTTAAGAATAAAACTAAGCATCAAAATTAAAATAATAGATAGACTGAATATCTATGAAGAAAGTTGTAGGGGTTAGGACAAGGATTCCGTAGATATAAAGAATGCTGAAATCTGAGTTATAATGAAGAAGCTATGATCTGTCGAAGTTTCGCGACAAAACCGACACGACACCGGGAATCGTAAAAATTAAGTTTATGATAGATTAATTTTTAGCCTTAGGGTTCTAAATGAAAGTTTGAGAGTGTGTCTCCACCTTCACCGGGATATAAAGAACGTCAAAAACAGAGCTTGTATGCAAAAGTTATGGCCTTCTGAAGATGTAGTTGTCTGAGAGCATGTCACGTGTGGGAAACCCTAATTTGACTGGACGCACGATGTGAGCATGAATTCTCACAAAATGAGGAGTCAAACAGAAACTTTTCAAGGATAGAATGCAGATGGCAAATCTATGGAATGATAAGTCAAAAGCTCACGACGTTAGCATCAGTTCCCACGACGTGAGGAGTCAAATGGACACTATTAAAGCCTAGAATGCAGATGGCGAAGCTACAAGGTGATAAAGACATGGCTCACGACGTGAGAAATGAATTCTCATGATGGACAGACCAAAAATCAGGCTTTAAATAGCATGTTCGACCTCAACCATTCTTACACCTAAACTTTATTTTTCTCTCTCGTTTGCTGAAGTCGTTCCGCGTCCCGAGCCCGACGATCACGAACCGCTGACCACTTTTAGTTAGATTCTATCAGCTCACGCTACTAAAGCGAGTGCATATTATTTTCATCTTACATATAAATATGAAGTATTTTATATAAATTATGTGCTATGTGTGCATATTATCTGTTTACCTTATATCTATGTTCCATGAATGTTTTATAAATGTTTTAAATGATTTAAATTGTATATGTACTTAATATCTAAAAATATGTTGGGGTAAAAGATGGGTAGATAAAATACTTGGTGTGTGATGAAATAAAATGATGAGAGGCCTCGATGTAGACGATGATCCAGTCTACTAGCGGAGTATAGATGACGACCACAGACAAACTGTAGGTTTTTCTGAACGATGTGTTCATTGGTGTAGTCCATCCCCATCGTGGTTACCTTATGGACATATATGGCTGAGGAACCCACTTAGCAGTAGTGTCCACCTCGATGAAAATCCTTAGGATAGGTCCCTTACTTTAGATGCTCTAGGAACAGAAAGTGAGGATAATGGGAAGGGGTAATCGGGTTGTTTGATTTGATAAACTTAATTATTGTGTGTTGAAAACCCTTTATGCTTACTAGGCTCCCAAGCCTGACCCACTCAGTTTTTCTCGTATACAGGTAGTGGTAAGAGAGCACAGGAGTGATGAAATGATGAGAGATCAATGGATTATAGGCTACTAGAATAATCAGATATTATAGGGCCTATGTTTTTTATATTTATGTTTCTGATCTGTATTAACAATGACATCCCGAGGTTTTTAATATAATACATTGTTGGATTAGGTGTCTAAGTTCATAAATATTTTTGGAATGTACTTGAACCGATTAGCGTGGTCCATTTGGGTTGCATGGCATTGCAAAACTTGGATAGACAAAAGAGAGAAAGGACACTTAAGGATTATTAATATATTATAAGTTATAATATATTAATAATATTATTTAATTAGTATTGATCAAAGAAATAATTTGGAATTAATTAAGTGATCAAAAGAGACTAATTAAATATATGGTGTTGATTGTGTAAATCATCTAGACATGTATAGTGGGCTAATGATCCATGGTTTGTATGGATTGGGTTAAAACCCATAATGTGCTCCATGATAGTCCATGGAGGTTACAAACCCATGGATCATCGAATATGGAAATCCATGACAATTAGGGTTTACATGGTGTAACCCTACTTGTGCCACAACTATATAAAGACCCCTATGTAAGCAAAATCGACACTACTTGTACAAGATAGAGGTCTAGTCGATTTTGAGGTGCAAGTGAACTTCTCTTAAGGTTATTCCAAGTGTTGTGGTGTTGTGTGAGACATTTGAGGCATCACACTTGAGGTGCTAGGCTCACAAGGTTCTCAAGGAATCCAAACAACAAAAAGGTATGTTCTATGATTGGTTATGAACCTTGGAAAAACAATTTTGCATGTATCATAGTAAAACATAGATCCAAGGTTTCTAGGGTTGCATTTACACCTTAGGAGTGTTAGAATGCTTAAACCCCTTTAATGGTATCAGAGTGTATGCTTATTTATTTGAAACTTGATGCAATCTTGTTAAAAAAAAAACTCAGTTTTCTGCATTCTGCAGCACGAACTCACCGAGTCCATGTGGGGACTCGACGAGTCGATGAGTTAATTAAGCCTACTCGTAGAGTAGGTTCATGAACTCGATGAGTAGGAGCCCTAGAATGCATATTTTTGAGTTTTGTTGTTGGAAATGGACTAGAAACATTACCCTAAACTGTTTTGGTCTTATAAAACTTGTTTTAGATGGTGTAATGGTTATGCTAATCCATTTTCAAAGGCTATTATCAAATTTTCAATTTTTATATGGTTTATTTATGATTCTTGACATTGTTGATATGCATGTTCATGAACTTATGAGTTTAGAAGATCATAGGAATTATTTGTAACTTTCTTGTTAGTTTAATTCATGATCATTATGTGTTTTAATGGAATCCATAATCTATCATCAAGTTATGGATCACCAAAAGTCATTCTTTTAAAGTCCATTATGAAACACATAGGTTACATAAGAAGAAAAGTCTCTCATTTTAATAAACTATTAACTCATAAGTTATGAAAGTTGAAAAGTTTTGAAAGTTACAAAACTTGCCCTTCAGTTTTGGAACATGTAAAGTCACTTTAAAACTTTAGTTCCAACCCTTAGAATTTTAAAAGTTAAAATTCATCCCTTATACTTTATAGTATTATAAGTTTAATAAAAATTATATATGTATAAGAACAAGTCATTTTACCGTTAGTAGGCCTCATTCACGAAGCCGGTCTAAAAGGGGGTATAAGGTTGCTGCCTATAAAATGGCAGCTTAATGGGTGTCCACTCTAACCCACCGCTTCCTTGATCGGTGGAGGGTCGTTAGTCGAACGGGTAAGACAAGGACTTTAAATCTTCATTAAAAGTATGATGATATAAAGTAACTAAATGTTTTTATAAATTTCCAATCTTAGTTACTTTAGGAAAATGTGAATAAGGTGCTAACCCATGAAATTACGCTCTGCACTTTATTAAGTCGGTAGGGGAGCATGTGTGGTTAACCGGCACACTAACCTAGAGTTAACAAGGTAGGCAAAGGGTGGCTTAAGGTTTATCATAGGTCGATGGAGCGCGTGTGGTTATCCAACGCATCGATTGAGTGATAAACATTAAGGGTACCAAGTAATTTGCATGGTTACTTCACACCTTGTTTTGTGGTCCTCGGCATCCCAGTCACAAAACCTGAAGGGCACACTCGAGATTGAAACATGCCATTGAAAAGTTCAGTGAATCTCAAAGAATCTAGGAGTTTCAAAACCAATTAAAACCAAATAATTTATTTCGTTTTTCATGGTGGATATTGGTGAATCGTCATTCACCTACCTTCAAATATTTTATAGCTTGCATTATGACATCCCTCTTCTAAGTTATAAACTATTGTGTTGGGTCCTAGCCTTAAAATTACATTTGGGTGTCTTATTAAGAACTATCTTTTTTTATCTAATCTAAACTTGTATTTCTTCCTTTCATATATCTTCCAACAATGCTACTTCTAGCTCAAACCCATTCGGCTCCTTCTCTCTCATGAACCTTTGTCGGAGAGTCATCTTTGATGGATCCAACTTTATAGATTGGATCAGGAACATTAGGATGGTCACTTGGTATGAGGATAAGGAATATATCCTCGACAAGGAAATTTAGGAACTTGAGTCGTCTGCTACTCCTGAGGAGATTTATGAATACCAGGAACATGAAAGAGATGCTACCAAAGTGGCACGTATCATGTTGGCCATAATGACAGCTGAGCTCCAATAGTCCTATGAGGACTATGATCCTTTTGAGATGCACCAGGATTTGATGGACCGCTACCATCAGAGTGCTCGTCAAGAGCGATATGAAATCATCTCATCCATGATAACAACCCGGATGAAGGATGGTGAACCCATCACAGGCCACATGCAGAAAATGCAAAGGTATGTGGACCGTTTGCTGAAACTGAATGTGAACTTCCCCGAGGAGTTGGCAATTGACATCATTTTGCACTCCTTACCATTGTGTTATGATCAATTCTGAATTACATACCACATGAACAAGGAGGAAGTTACACTCAGTAAACTTCAAGGACTCTTGAAGACCGTAGAAAGTAGTCTTAAGAGGAAATTGGTTGTTACCACTCCTACTCCTACTGTGGCCCCTGTCTTGGCAATCGGGCAAGGAAAAGGAAAGAAGAGGAAGAGCCCTTCGAAGGGTACCAAGGGTAAGACCCTTGATGGCTCCTCTTCAATTGGAACCAAGAAAGGTTTCTTCACTCCTTCTGCTAACCCTAAATTGGCTGAATGCTTCTATTGCCATGAAAAATTGCACTGGAAGCGAAACTTCCCAAAGTAACAGCAAAATATTAAGGATGGGAAAGTGAAACCCAACCATCCAGGTATATACACTATGTTGTCTAATAAATCACCCTATTCTAATTCTTGGGTCCTTGATATAGGTTGTGGTATTCACATATGTACTGTTTTTCAGGGACTAAGAAGAAGTGAGAATACGGAGCATGGGAAGATAAACTTGATCATGGGGAATACGAAAGCTTCACCTTTCACCAAGATTGGAGTTTATTCTTTGTTGCTATGTAGTGAATTAGTGTTAGATTTGAATAAGTGTTGTTACTCGTCTGAAATGCTGAGAATATTATTTCCTTTCATGGTTTGTACAAACAAGGTTTTACTTTTTTTTTGATAATGAAACTGGTGGTATTAATGCTTTCTTTAATAATGTTTTTTATTTTAAAGCATTAACTTGTGATGGTGTATATGAAACTATGTCGGTTGTTGATAACCTAGGAAATAATGTATTGTGTATCGATTCTTCCACTAGCTTGGATAAAGCATCTTTATGGCATTGTCGTCTTGGACATGTATGCAAGAAATGCATAGGCAAACTCCAAAAGGATGGAGCCTTGGAGTCGTTTGACCTAAAGTAAGATGATAGTTGTGAATCTTATTTGCTTGGGAAAATGACAAAGCACCCTTCGCTGGTACTTGTGCTAGGGGTGAAGGTTTGTTGGACCTCATACATATTGATGTGTGGGGACCCTTCAGAACTGCCACAAGAGATGCTAACCGCTTCTATGTGACTTTTACTGATGCTTTTAATATATATGGATATGTCTATTTAATCAAGAATAAGTCAGAGACCATTGAAAGATTCAAAGAGTTCTAATAGGAAGTGGAGAATCAGTTGGACAGGAACATTAAGATGCTTCGATCCGATCGAGGTGGTGAGTATCTTAGTACAGAGTTCCTTGACTATCTTAAGGAATGTGGGATTATCTCACAATTGACACCTCCCAGGACACCACAACTTAATAGTGTGGCTGAGAGGCGCAATCGAACCTTGTTGGATATGGTTCGTTCCATGATGAATCGAGCTTCGCTACTAATCTCATTTTGGGGGGATGCCTTAGAGACTGTCGCCCATATCCTCAATCTAGTCCCTACAAAGAAGGTTGCCAAAACACCTCATGAGATGTGGACCGTAAAAGTTCTCAATTTGCACCACATCAAGATTTGGGGTTGCGAGGCTTTTGTGAGGCGCGAGTCTGACGATAAGCTCAAACCTCGAAGTGATAGGTGTATTTTCATCGGCTACCCACAAAGATCCTTTGGTTACCTCTTCTACAGACCTAGTGATACTGTCGTCTTTGTTGAAAGGAGAGGAGTCTTTCGTGAGAGAGAGTTTACGTGCCAAGGAAACAGTTGACCTTGAAGAAACTCAAGAGTCAAGTGGTGAAGGAACCTTAAACCCGAGCAATCAGCCTGAGGAGGAAACTCATGTTGATCCGACAAAAGAGTTTGTACCTCTGAGGCGTTCGACGAGAGTTAGGAATGAAACTGAGCATTACTATGGTTTCCATATTACTGCAAAAGGTGATAGCACACTGGTAAGTCTGGATGAACCTAACAGCTACATGGAAGCCATGGTAGGCCCTGAGGCTGGTAAATGGAAAGAGGCTATGGACAGCGAGATACAATCCATGAATGACAATCAAGTTTGGAACTTGGTTGACAATGTACCAGGTCGTAAGACAGTCGGGTGCAAATGGATCTTCAAGAAGAAGACTGACATGGATGGTAATGTACACACTTATAAAGCGTGACTAGTTGCAAAGGGCTTTTCTCAAACTCTGGGATATGATTATGATGAAACCTTTTCACTAGTTGCAAAGATTAAATCTATTAGGGTTATGTTAGCCATTGTTGCATTTGATGATTATGAAATATGGAAAATGGATGTCAAAATCGCTTTCCTTAATGGAAAGTTGGCTACGGATGTTTACATGAGTCAGCCAGAGGGTTTTGTCAGTATAGAGTACCATAATAGAGTGTGTAAGCTTGAGAAATCCATCTATGGATTAAAGCAAGCACCTCACAGATGGAATCTTTTTTTCGATGAGAAAGTCAAAGAGTTTGGCTTTTCGTGGAGTGAAGATGAATCTTATGTATATGTCAAGGCTAGTGGGAGTATAGTCAGCTTTTTTATATTGTATGTAGATGACATACGACTCATAAGAAATGACATCCCAACTCTGCAGGAAGTGAACTCCTGGCTTGGGAAGTGTTTCGCTATGAAGGACCTTTGAGACGCTGGTTATATTCTAAGGATAAGGATTTTGAGAGACAGGAGTAAAAGACTAATTGGACTTAGTCAGAGTACCTACTTGGAGAAGGTGCTGAATAGGTTCAACATGCAGAATTCCAAGAAAGGTGAGTTTCCAATCCAGAGTAACGCCAGACTGTGTAAGACTTAGAGCTCGAGTACAGAGGATGAGATAGCAGATATGAGTCGAGTATCGGATGCTTCCGCTGTAGGATCGATCATGTATACTATGACTTGTACTCGTCCTGATGTGGCCTTTGCATTGAGCATGGTAAGCAGATATCAGGGGAATCCTTGCAAGGCACACTGGACTGCAGTAAAGAACATTCTCAAGTACTTGCGGAGGACTATGGATTGGGTCCTTACCCTTGGTGGGAGTGAGGACTTGAGAGTATTAGGGAATAGTGATGCTAGCTTTCAGAATGACAAGGATAATTTCCTCTCTCAGTCAGGCTGGGTCTTTACCTTAAACAGAGGAGCAATTTCTAGGAAAAATTCCAAGCAGGAGACAGTGGCTGATTCAACCTGCGATTCAAAGTATATAGTGGCAAGCGAGGCAGCAAAGGAGGCTATATGGCTAAAGAACTTCATTGGAGACCTTGGAGTTGTACCAGCTATAAAGGAGGCTATAGAGATTTTCTATGATAGTGAAAGTGCAGTTACCTTAGCCAAGGAACCAACGGATCACGGGAGATCCAGACATATCGACAGAAAATACCATTTCATCTGACATCGAATAGAAGAAGGAATCCTCATGGCAAAGAGGGTATCATCGGATGAGAACTCGAAGTATCCCCTCATGAAGGGACTGGGTAGGGTTAAGCATCTCCACCATGCGAGGTGTAAAGGGTTGAAGGATGATTTTAGTTTTAGTAGTTAGATAGCATTGAGATGTGTAAATTGTAATTGACATTTGATGATGAATAAAAGCTGTGTTTATTTATGAGTAAAGTGTTGCTATCTTTTGTCAATCGTTTACTATCATTTCATTTTTGCATGTTTTGACTTCCAGAATAATGATGTTTTTGTATTTCATATTATTCAAATTCTCCACAGTCGGTCATATGTTAGAAGTAGATATGAATCAAGATTTTCATGTAGTTGGTTGTAGACATCTAAGTTGTTGGACATAGCAAAGTGTTGCTACAATACTCATGAGTGCTCATAAGTTCTATGTATTGGATTCAACCCACGCTCACTGGTATCACTTCATGGAATTTATCTCGAGTGATCATGAGATGGTAATATCATATAAGTCTTCAAAACTAGAGATATGACTTGTTGCCTATGAGTTAGTTATACATTCATTGTACGAAAACGTATTGGTAACTCGATGTTATAAAACGTGCCTTTGTGTACGATTTAACAAGTAGTAGAACAAGCATATGAGTTGAGGTTTATCTGTTCCTTCTTGGATTAGAAGCGATATCCGGGCCCCTCGATGATTTTGTGTTGACCCATGTACCGGGCTCGGTCAGAACTAAGTTGATGTGTTCAATTAAGTTCTACGTCAAACAAATCGGAAATTGGGAAACAAATTGTTGGACAATAAGTAAGACATTGTTCCATGTATTTGTTCGGCTGATATCTAGAATAAAGGATTATATGATTAGTTATCTTAAATGGTGTATCATCATCATCTCTGTTCTGCGAGACCTTGAAAGAGCTACGATTGATGATCGGTTCCTAAAGTCATTCTTGCAGTTATAGTTATTATACTTATCCAAGTGGGAGACTATTGGATTAGGTGTCTAAGTTCAAAAATATTTCTGGAATGTACTTGACCCGATTAGCATGGCACATTTGGGTTGCATGGCATTGCAACACTTGGATAGACTAAAAGAGAGAAATGACACTTAAGGATTATTAATATATTATAAGTTCTAATATATTAATAATATTATTTAATTAGTATTGATCAATGAATTAATTTGGAATTAATTAAGTGATCAAAAGAGACTACTTAAATATACGGGGTTGATTGTGTAAATTATTTATTCTTGTATAGTGGGCTAATGATCCATAGTTTGTATGGATTGGCTTAAAACCCATAAGGTGCTCCATGGATAGTCCATGGAGGTTACAAACCCATGGATCATGGAATATGGAAAGCCATGACAATTAGGGTTTACATGGTGTAACCCTACTTGTGCCACAACTATATAAAGACTCCTATGCAAGCAAAATCGGCACTACTTGTACAAGATATAGGGCTAGTCAATTTTAAGGTGCAAGTGAACTTCTCTCAAGGTTATTCCAAATGTTGTGGTGTTCTGTGAGACAATTGAGGCATCACACTTAAGGTGCTTGGCTCACAAGGTTCTCAAGGTATCCAAACAATAAAAAGATATGTTCTTCTTCTAGAATTTATGTTTAAAAGTTCCCCATGCTATGCTAGATAGGTTATGAACCTTGGAAAAACAATTTTGCATGTATCATAGTAAAACATAGATCCAAGGTTTCTAGGATTGCATGTACACCTTAGGAGTGTTAGAATGCTCAAAACCCTTCATACATTTCTTCAGAAATGCTTTGATAAATTATTTATCATACTTTTTGGGAACAAATTTTGTGACAACCTAAAATTTCTATCTTGTACAATATATCAATTGAATCAAAGTTAGACTCGTGTTGTTATCTTTTAGCACTATTAAGGGGGTATTTGAGTATTCTAAACCTAGTACAATCAAAGTAGGAGCCTAGAAATGGGATAACACGATGCAT
Source organism: Lactuca saligna (assembly GCF_052625555.1). Taxonomy (NCBI): domain Eukaryota; kingdom Viridiplantae; phylum Streptophyta; class Magnoliopsida; order Asterales; family Asteraceae; genus Lactuca; species Lactuca saligna. The sequence continues at coordinate 171,024,761 of NC_136417.1, read as the reverse complement.
ATCAAGCAAACTCGGGCCAAACATTCCAACACATGGAGTGTGCGGCCGCACACTTGAGTGTACGGACACACACAGGTGTGTGCGGCCGCACACCCGTTCCAGCCACACACCCCCACCTATATATGACCCTTAGTCATTTTTGAACACTCTTTCCACTCCTTCAAAGCTGGAACATGTTTCCCTCTCAAGTATCATCCAAATCTTCATCTTGATCTTCAGAAAAGTAAGTAATTCTTCCTTTTGATTAGTTAATACATGACCTTGACTAGCCTTCCCCTCTACTTTGAGCCCTGAAAACATCCATTTTAGCGAAGAACACTTGAAGATATACATAATAAATGCGATTTCTCATGATCTTCAGGTGTGTACGGCCGCAAACACATTGTGCACGGCCGCACACACCATGTGCAACCATACACACCCCATTTTAGGTCCTATAATGGCAATGAACTCCATATAAAGCTAGAGCATGAAGTAAGAAACCTTCCTAGATAAGTCCCAAGGCCTTAAAATACGTTTTGTCACACTTCATTGGGAGTGTGTGGCCGCACACACATGTGGTGTATTTTGACCATACACTCCCTTGTATAGCCATATACCCCTTGTCTACAATCATATATGGTTGTAACACTTCAACATAAGTGTTTGCTAGTCCCTAAGGTGGTCCCAATTCAATAATTAGTTGTTACAAGCACTAATTTATACAGACATATATATATATATATATATATATATATATATATATATATATATATATCTTTATTATTGGATAAGGTGTCTAAGTCCATAACTTATTTGGTATATACTTGACCCGACCTGGTATAGTCCATTTGGGTTACACTTCACCCGAACTACTTATATGGATAATATTTATGAGAATAGTATGTTTATGATTTATTGATATATTATAAGTTATAATATATTAATATGAAATCATATTATTTAATTAGTATTGATCCTAAATTAATTATGAATTAATTTAGTGATAAAAAAAGTGACTAATTAAACATGGGCAATTATATTTATATAGCGTGGGCTAACACTCATTATGGAAACGGGCTAAGCTTAAATGGGAGTCAATGGATGATACATGGAGCTTTTAACCTGTGGATCCTTGGAACAGGAAAACACATGGGTTATTAGGGTTTGCTCTAATCATCTACACTATATAAAGAGGCTTGTGATGCTTGAAATGACACTAAGTGTGTGTGCATAAGAGTGGCCGATTTCTAGAGCAAATACATTCTCTCTCATAAATTTTTTCCAAGTTTGTGGTTTTTTGTGATTTCCATTTGAATCATTCACATTATTGGTGCTTGGCTCTTAAACACCAAAGGAATCAACTTACAATCAAAGGTATGTAATTCTTCTTGTTCTTTATGTTTAAAAGTACCCCATGCCATGCTAGATAGGTTATGAACCTTGGAAAAATTATTTTGCATGTATTATAGTCAAAAATACATCCAAGGTTTCTAGCGTTGCATGAACACCTTAGGAGTGTTAGTTTGCTCAAAACCCAACAGTGGTATCAGAGACTAGGCTTGCATGCTTGATACTTGTTGCAAAATAGGTGAAAAATCGATTTTTATGCAATCTGCACAGGGGGACTCGCTGGGTCCATTGGGGGGGACTCCACAAGTTCATGTGAATCTTCAACCAACTCGGCGAGTCATTTCGTGTAATAGATGAGTTGGTCATGTAGAATGTAGTTTTTTTCGATTTTGCTGCTGGAAATGGACTAGAAACATTACCGTAAACTGTTTTGGTGTTTTAAAACTTGTTTTAGATGGTGTAATGTTTGTGGTAATCCATTTACAATGGCTTAAATCAAAATTCCATGCTTTGTATGTGTTCTTATAATTCTTGAAATTTTGATATTCATGTTCATGTTCTTATGAGTTTAGAAGATGATATGAATTATTTGCAAAATTGTTTATGATTAATTCTTGATCATTTATGTGTTTTAATGGAGTCCATAATTTGTCCTCAAGTTATGGATTTCCAAAGGTCACTTTCTTTAAACACACATTTAAAACACATAAGATACATAAAAATGAAGAGTCTTCATTTTTATGAACCATTAACTCATAAGTTATGAAATGAAGAGTTTTGAATAGTTTCAAAACTTGTCCTAAAGTTTTGGAATTTGTAAAGTTGCACACACTTTAATGAACTTTAATTCCAACCCTTAGAGTTTTAAAGGTAAAAATTCAACCCTTATACTATTATAACATTAATGGTTAATTCTTATATATATGTATAAGATTAAGTCGTTTTACCGTTAGTAGGCCTCATTCACGAAGTCGGTCTATAAGAGGGGTATAAGGTTGCTGCCTATAAAATGGCAGCTTAATGGGTGGCCATTTAGATGTCTTCCAACAACAATGCTTCGGGCTCTAACCCTACCGGCTCCTTCTCTCTCATGAACCTTTGTGGGAGAGTAATCTTTGATGGTTCAAACTTCAATGATTGGATAAGAAACATCAGGAGGGTCACACACAATGAGGACAAGGAATATGTCCTCGACAAGGAGCTCAAGGAACTCGATGAATCCACTGCTACTCCTCAGGTTAGGGCTCATGAGGGAGATGCCACCAAGGTGGCATGAATCATGATGGCCACTATGACAGCCAAACTACAGAAGTCCTATGAGGACTTCTACCGTTTTGAGATGCACCAGGATTTGATGGACCGTTACCATCAAAGTGCTTGTTAAGAGCGGTATGAGATTATCTCCTCCATGATAACAACTAGAATGAAGGATGGTGAACCCATCACGACCCACATGCAGAAGATGCAAAGATTTGTGGACCGTCTGCTGAAACTGAATGTGAACTTCCCCGAGGAGTTGGCAATTGACATCATTTTGCACTCCTTACCTCCTTGTTATGACCAATTCAGAATGATCTACCACATGAACAAGGAGGAGGTCACACTCAGCAAGCTTTAGGGACTCTTGAAGACCGTCGAAAGTGGTCTTAAAGGTAAGTCAGTTGTTTTTACTCCTACTCCTACAACAACCCCTGTTTTGGCTATAGGGCAGGGCAAAGGAAAAAAGAGGAAGACCCCTTCGAAGGGTACCAAGAGAAAGTCTCTTGAAAGCTCATCATCTGGAACCAAAAGTGGTTCTGTCACTCCTTCTGCCATCCCTAAAGATGCTGAATGCTACTACTGTCAAAATAAGGGGCACTGGAAGCGAAACTGCCCTAAACACTTGCAGGATCTCAAGGATGGGAAAGTGAAACCCACCTATGCAGGTATTTACATAATATTGTCTAATAACTCACCATATTCTAACTCTTGGTTGCTTGATACAGGATGTGGTATTCACATATGTTCTGATTTGCAGGGCCTAAGAAGAAATGAGGATGTGGAGCACAGGAAGATAAACCTAATTATGGGAAATAAGAAGGCTTCACCTGTTTCCAAGATTGGAGTTTATACCTTGTTGCTACGTAGTGGGTTAAAGTTAGATTTGAATAAATGTGTGTACTCGTTTGAAATGGCGAGAAATATTATTTCTTTTCATGGTTTGTACAAACAAGGTTTTACCTTTTCGTTTGATAATGAATGTGGTGGTATTAAAGCTTTCTTTAATAACGTTCTTTATCTTAAAGCATTACCTTGTGATGGTGTGTATGAAACTATGTCGGTTGTAGACAACCTAGGAAATAATATGTTGTGTATTGATTCGTCTACTAGCTTGGATAAGGCACCATTGTGGCATTGTCGTCTTGGACATGTAAAGAAGAAACGCATAGGCCAAATCCAAAAGGATGGAGTCTTGGAGTCATTTGACCTAAAGTCGGATGATGGTTGTGAATCTTGTTTGCTTGGAAAAATGACAAAATCACCCTTCATTAGTACTTGTGCTAGGGGTGAGGGTTTGTCGGATCTTATACATACTAATGTATGTGGACCATTAAAAACCGCCGCAAGGGATGCTAACCGCTATTATGTGACTTTTACTAATGATTACAGTAGATATGGTTATGTCTACTTAATCAAGCATAAGTCATAAACCTTTGAAATGTTTAAAGAGTTTAAACAAGAAGTAGAGAATCAATTGGGCATGAACATTAGGATGCGACGATCCGATCGAGGTTATGAGTATCTTAGTACTGAGTTCCATGTCTATCTTAAGGAATGTGGGATTGTCTCACAATTGACACCTACCATGACACCATAGTTGAATGGTGTAGCTAAGAGGCGTAATCGGACCTTGTTGGACATGGTTCGTTCCATGATGAGTCGAGTTTCGTTACCAATATCTTTTTGGGGGTATGCCCTAGAGACTGCCGTCTATATCCTTAATCTAGTCCCCACAAAGAACGTTACCAAAAAACCTCACGACATGTGGACTAGGAAAGTTCCCAATCTAGATCACATCAAAATTTGGGGTTGTGAGGCTTTCGTGAGACGCGAGAATCAGGATAAGCTCAAACCTCGAAGTGAGAGGTGTATTTTCATCAGCTACCCACAAACTTCTTTTGGTTACCTCTTCTACAGACAGTGAGAATGTAGTCTTCGTGGCAAGAAGAAGAGTCTTTCGAGAGAGAGAATTTATAAGCCAAGGAAACAATGGGAGGCAAATTGATCTTGAAGAAATTCAAGATTCAAGTGGTGAAGGAACCTCAGACACTAGCAATCAACCTGAGGAGGAAACTCCTGTTGAACCGGCTGACGAGTCTGTGCCTCCAAGGCGTTCCACAAGGGCGAGGAAAACCCCTGATTTATATTATGGATTCCATATTACTACGGAAGGTGATAAGTTTATCAGGGATAGTACACTGGTAAATTTGGATGAACCTAACAGTTTTAAGGATGCCATGGTAGGCCCAGAGTCTGTTAAATGGAAGGAGGCCATGGACAGCGAGATACAGTCCATGTATGACAATCAAGTTTGGAACTTGGTTGACAATGTACCAGGCCGTAAGACAGTCGGGTGCAAATGGATCTTCAAGAAGAAGACCGACATAGATGGAAAGGTGCACACTTACAAAGCGCGATTGGTTGCAAAAGGTTTTACTCAAACTCAGGGTATTGATTATGATGAAACTTTCTGACCAGTGGCAAAGATTAAGTCCATTAGGATTATGCTGGCCATTGTTGCATTTCATGATTATGAAATATGGCAAATGGATGTCAAAACCTCTTTCCTTAATCGGAAGCTGGCTGAGGATGTTTACATGGTTCAGCTGGAGAGTTTTGAGCATTCTAACACTTCCTAAATGTACATGCAACCCTAATAAACCTTGGATTGATGTTTGTCTAAATACATGCAAAATTTGTTTTCCAAGGTTTATAACTTATCTAGCATGGCATGGGAAACTTTTAAACATAAAAGCAACTAGATGAATTGCATAGCTTTTGATGAGTGTTGATTCCTTGGAGTTTGAGAGCCAAGCACCAATAATGTGAATGCCTCAAATGGAAATCACAAATCACCACAAACTTGGAAAACTTTATGAGAGAGTATACACACTCTTAGAAATCGGCCACACCTTACACACACTCTAGGGTGCTATTTCATCCAACATAAGCTTGTTTATATAGTGTGCATGTTTAGGGTGAAACCCTAATAACCCAGGAACCAACCGGCAATCGTAGCTCTCGAAAACTCTGTTGAACTATGAAGCGCCATTTTAGATAAGTGATCATATAGTCCTCTGTTCTCATGATATCAGCCGGACAAATACATGGAACAATGTCTTACTTATTGTCTGGCAGTTGTTTCTCAATTTCCAATTTGATTGACAAAGAACTTAACTGAACACATCAATTTAGTTCTGACCGAGCCCGGTCCATGGGTCAACACAAAATCATCGAGGGTCCCAGATATCGCTTCTATTTCTAGAAGGAACAGATAAATTTCGACTCATATGCTTGTTCTACTACTTGTTAAACTGTACACAAAGGCACGTTTTATGACATCAAGTTACTGATGCGTTTACGTGCAATCAATGCACAACCAACTCATATCTCTAGGTTTGAAGACTTATATGATATTATCATCTCACGGTCACTTGAGATAAATTCCATGAAATGATACAAGTGAGCATGGGTTTATTCCAATACTCATAACTTATGAGCACTCATGAATGTTGTAGCAACCATTGCTATGTCTAAACATATTTAGCCATCTACAACATGACAGTCTTAATTCATACCTAATTCCAACATATGAATGACTGTGGAGTGTTTAAATAACTTGGTCATTCGAAAGAATAACCTATCTATTCTGGAAGTCAAAACATGCAAAGTGAAACACAATAATAATCGAATCCAATATGGTCTTAGAACCCTTTTGAATATAAATAGAACCACCTTTTATTTATCACCATATTGATTACACATTATTCATTGTATAATGTTTCAAATAATCAACTTAATACTTTAATAAAACAACAGTTGTCCCATGCTCCTAGCATGTACACTTTGTTTTTCTAAACAATAGTTATGTCATACTCCAAGTATGCACACTATGTTTGTCTATGATCTTTACTTTTGAGAAACAGATCAATTGAACATGATTCTAATGATGCTCATTTCACAATCCCAAATCCTTATTATAAATATAGAATTCCTAATTCTCACCATTTACCGAAATCAGTTAGATTTTAAACTTATATGCAATGTTCCTCTTGTAATGATTATGCATAAAGTCACCAAAACCTTGTCACTAGTCATTACAGAGTATTCCAAAGAAGATCAACTCTATGGAAACGAAGTCTCATATTCAAAGTACATTGCTTTGAACATCCTTCTTGCATTAAGGTTTTCTAATATCACACAGATTGAATAACTTCCACCTATGGAGACATTTCCATAGTCCCATTTTGACTATCACTTCTGAACAAGAGTTGCCTCTTTTCAGAAAAAGTCTATATGGTCCTGCCAAAATTAACACTATACTTCCAAACGTCCCTCAGCAACCAATCTTTGGCAAACCTCAGATAGTCCTTGACAATTGCTTAATCACTTTAGTCATATCTAGTTCTAGACTTTTCCCTTCTAAATGCCCTGAGCATTTGGAAAATTTAGAAAGGGTGAATATTATAGCACATGAAATCGATCCTATATCTGAAGCATATGGGACACGATTCATGATGTCTCACATAAAAACATGATACTAGACCAGTTCTTTGCTACAATATTTTTTATTTGCCATGTTTTCAAAATTTAACTATGAAGAGGGATGCCGTAATCATAGCCGGATTTTGATAACGCAATTTATATAGAATTTCTTTAAGTTGAACCATTCCAACATAAAATACATATATATATATATATATATATATATATATATATATATATATACTTGACTAAAGATGATTAAAATCTCAATCTAAGCTTTTAGAATTGAATTGAAGTATAATTTCCTCTCCCTTAATTACAGCAAAACAATTTTTCAACCCCTGCAACTTCACGAATTGAAACTTTTGTTTTTCTATAATTAGCATTGCTAGCTTGCAATAATAATCATAATCATCATGATCCCACTAACATGATGATTATTAGCATAACACTTATGCTCCCACTAGCTTTGACATGTATTCAGAAATCGGTTGGACTTCTAAAATTTAGATTCATACACCTTTCCGTAGATAGCTCACATGTGTGTCTAAGCAGTTTCAAGAACTATGAAAAGGGATGCCATAATCATAGTCTCAATTGTTTAGACCTTTTCCATTTCTCACAAGTCCAGGTTAGTGTGCCGGTTAACCACACACGCTCCACTCACGACTTTTGAAAATGCAAATAACACAATTGCTATCTACTTAAAATCTACTTAGTGAAAGCGTTTCCTCACCATCATTCTCATGAATCGGAGAGAAACCCTATTAAACTTAGATTTTATGGTGTATGAGTTCCTATCCATGTGAATTTGTCAAAACCATAACCGCAAGACAAGGTTAGTGACAAATTTAGCCTTACATGGATTGAACTTGTTAAATCTTTATTTCTTGTCACCTGGTAGCTCAAGGCCCACCAATGCTTCCAAGTTGTTATGCACACAGTTTAGAACTAACAGAACTCACATGCATAGTCAACTTAATAGGAACAAACATAGAAACAAGAATTATGTCAACTTAATAGGTTGCAAACCTTAAGTCGTGTGCTGGTGATAAAACTCAGGTTTTAGTCTTGATTAAATCTTGAAATCCTTTTCATATCTTTAAGGCTCCCACTGTCCTCTTGACATATAAGTTTCCCTAGTCAAGAACCATTCCCTGATCAAACAAATATTCAAGGGATAGTGCGGATTCTTATCAAGACTAACACTTCACATAATTGGTCTTAGTTGGTCTTTATCTCATCCAAGACATCACAACTTACCAATTTCAAATGTACAAGAGTAGAAAACATTTTACACTACATTTGATAAGTGTTTTAAACCTTAATTTATGTCACTCGGTGTTACAATCTTGGAGTGTGACTCTAAGAGTTGTTTTGGAACGAAGTATGATTCATCTTCTTGATTTTAACCATTCCAACAATTCATGACCCCTCTTCTTAGTCATAAAAATGCATTAAGATGTCCTTAGAGTATGAATTTGTGATATGGTATCTTAATTATTTAGATGATCATAAAACACGATACTAAAGTACTCTCCCATCTTTTCAGATTTGAGAAACTTTTATCTTTCTGCCTAATTCGATTCTTTGCCATTCGTTCTGTCACACATTGAAAACTTTTCAATGCTTCAGAATTATACTTAATTATTTACTAAGCTTTAGCCAATCATGACGAATAGTCTTATCAATCTTTGTGGTGGACTTGACCAGTGCACAAGCATGTGTACTCGATCCCTTTAGTCCTATCCTTGTTCACATAAGGAATTAGTCTTAATTTTCCAAATATGAAAATTCTCATCCATCATACAATACAGCTGGTATGATTCCAAGTTTCGGTCCAATTGAAACTTGGGTGATGAGAACCTTTCCTCATTTGGTAAATTCAGACACTACCACAAATGAAAAAAATCAAATCCACTTTCCAATATTGCTATTACTAGAAAACATATAAGCAATAATTTTTCACAAATGCCATTGTAAGGATATTTTTAAAATAAATAAAATTAAACCGCCCCCCCCCCCTTTTTTTATTTACAAACTTTGCAAAAAACTTACCTTACAATCCATATGAAAACCTTGTTGTTATCTATTCCTAAGTAATATATCATAACTCTCAAGCAACAACTCAAAATTCTGATCACCGAACCATGCGATCGAAACCCATCTTCGTAATCAGAATCAGCATATACTTCCTTTAAGCTTCCTATCTTTTCTTTGATTCTTAAAAACATCAACATGTGACCCATTCACATTATGTAATAAGAATCTCCAAATAGGAACTTAATAGAGTTAGACAGTGGACTTTAACTGAAGTAGAGTCAAACTTCTTGACTTGATCAGTCTTATGATCCTTTAGGTAAATATGGCAACTTCACAATCAGTGTCCCTCCCTTTGGAAATAAAACATATGGACCCTTTGGTAATGGCACATGAGACTATCTCAGACTTAGCATTTCTCTTTACTATTTGGTCAACCGAGTTGACTATGGCTGATCCCTTTCCATTGGGAAGAGAAATCCTTTTCTAGATATCCAATGCTACCATTGTCAATGTCCATTTAAGGTTTGGGAAGTTGATCTTCTAACAAAATTTGCTTTACTAGTGTTCCAAATCATTGTTGATTCCGCAGCACCAAACAAATAGATAAGATCACTAAGGGTCATGCCATAGTCTGTCTCATAGTAGTCCCAAAGGGACTCACTATGTTACCAAGAAAGTGATTGAACATCCAACTTTCACAAGACTTTGACACCCAACTCTCTCGGCTTGTCAATATGTGACTTTATCTCCAAGATGTGAGCACACATAGTCTATGCTTGAGGGACATTATCTTTAAGAGGAAAGCTTGTTCCAAGAGATTTAGGAAGATCATAGTTGTCTGAACCAGACATCTATAATCGGAGATAATCAAGCTAGTTGATTCAAAATCCTTAATATAACACCCAATATGAAATATTAAGGCTAGGACCCAACACAATATTTTATAGGGATGCCGTAATCCAAGCTATAAAATATTTGAAGGTAGGCGAATGACGATTCACCAATTTCCACCACGAAAAACGAAATAATTATTAGGTTTTAATTGGATTTGAAATTCCTAGATTCTTTTGAGATTCATTGAACTTTTCAATGGCATGTTTCAATCTCGATTGTGCCCTTCAACTTTTGTGACTGGGATGCCGAGGATCACAAAACAAGGTGTGAATAACCATACTAATTTACTTGGTACCCTTAATATTATCACCTAATCAATGTGCCGGTTAACCACACATGCTCCATTGATCTATGAAAAACATTAAGTCACCCTTCGTGATCCTTACTAGTCCAAGTTAGTGCCCCGGTTAACCACACACGCTCCACCAACGACTTTTTTCCTACCCGTTCATATTTTTCCTAAAGTAACTAAGATTGGGAATTAAATATTTAGTTACTTTATAATAATCATTATACTTTTAATGAGGATTTAAAGTTATTGTCCTACCCGTTCGGCTAACGACCCTCCACCGATCAAGGAAGCGGTGGGTGAGAGTGGACACCCATTAAGCTGCCATTTTATAGGCAGCAACCTTATACCCCCCTTATAGACCGGCTTCGTGAATGAGGCCTACTAACGGTAGAACGACTTATTCTTATACATACATATATATATATATATATATATATATATATATATATATATATATATATATATATATATATATATATATATATAATTAACCATTAATGTTATAAATAGTATAAGTGTTGAATTTTAACTATTAAAACTTTAAGGATTGGAATTAAAGCTTATTAAAGTGTGTGAAACTTTACAAATTCCAAAACTTGAGGGCAAGTTTTGTAACTATCCAAAACTTTTCATTTCATAACTTATGAATTAAATGTTCATAAAAATGAAGACTCTTCATTTTTATGTAACTTATGTGTTTAAATGTGTGTTTAAAAGAAGTGACCTTTGGATATTCATAACTTGAGGACAAATTATGTTCTCCACTAAAACACATAAATGATCAAGAATTTATCCTAAACAATTCAGCAAATAATTCCTATCATCTTCTAAATTCACAAGAACATGAACATGATCATCAAAGTTTCAAGGATTATATGAACACATACAAAACATGAAATTTTGATATAAGCTATTGTAAATGGACTAGAACAACCATTATACCAACTAAAACAAGTTTTCAAGTACCAAGACAGTTTAGGGTAATATTTCTAGTCCATTTCCAGCAGCAAAAGTCGAAAATCTACATTCTGAGGCTCCTACTCGTCGAGTTGCATGAACCTACTCGGATTGTAGGATGAGTTTACACATGAACTCGGCGAGTCCCCCCATGGACTCGGCGAGTTCAGCAGGCAGACAGCAAAAAAATTGACTTTTTTCCACTATTTTGCATCAAGTATGAAACACACAAGCCTAGGCTCTGATACCATTATTGGGTTTTGAGCATTCTAACACTTCCTAAGTGTACATGCAACCCTAATAAACCTTGGATCTATGTTTGTCTAAATACATGCAAAATTTGTTTTCCAACGTTTATAACTTATCTAGCATGGCATGGGAAACTTTTAAACATAAAAGGAACTAGATGAATTACATACCTTTTGATGAGTGTTGATTCCTTGGAGTTTGAGAGCCAAGCACCAATAATGTGAATGCCTCAAATGGAAATCACAAATCACCACAAACTTGGAAACTTTATGAGAGAGTATACACACTCTTACAAATCGGCCACACCTTACACACACACTCTTACAAATCGGCCACACCTTACACACACACTCTAGGGTGCTATTTCATGCAACATAAGCTTGTTTATATAGTGTGCATGGTTAGGGTGAAACCCTAATAACCCATGTCTTTTCCTTTCCAAAGATCCATGGGTTAAAAGCTCCATGGATTATCCATGGACTTCCATATAAGCTTAGCCCATTAACAAATGAGAATTAGCCCACACCATATAAATATAATAGCCCATGATTTAATTGGTCTTCCTTTTAATCACAAATTAATTCAAGATTAAAACTAATTAGATAACATGACTTTATATTAATATATTATAACTTATAATATATTAATAAATCATAAGTATACAATTCTCATAAAATTATCCATAAATAGTTTGGGTGACGTGCAACCCAAATGGACCATGTCGGGTCGGGTCAAGTATATACCAAATAAGTTATGGACCTAGACACCTTATCCAACAAGATTGACCAAGTGCGCACACTTCCTGCCTATCAAAGAAACTGACAAGATGGAGAAGCTTACAAGAACATACATTCGGGAGATCGTACGACTGCATGGTGTTCCTATATCCATTATCTCCGATAGAGATAGTAGATTCACTTCGAGGTTCTGGCAGTCACTACAAAGTTCCTTAGGAACCAAGCTTGAAATGAGTACAGCCTACCATCCACAGACCGCCAGACAAAGTGAGAGAACTATCCAAACACTAGAAGATATGTTGCGAGCCTGTGTGATCAACTTTGGAAAGGCATGGGACACTCATTTACCCATTTTCGAGTTTTCCTACAACAATAGTTATCACACTGGCATCAAGACTACTCCATTTGAAGCCCTCTATGGCCGGAAATGTAGATCCCCTCTGTGCTGGGCTGAGGTGGATGACACCCAGTTAGCTAAAGGACGAGTTCCTGACATAACTCTCACAAGTCACGAGATCATTCAGGTAACAAAATAGAAGATCGTTCAGATTCGTGAACGATTGAAAACCTCTAGAGACCGACAGAAAAGCTACGCAGACAAACGAAGGAAACCTTTAGAATTCTAGGTGGGCGACCGGGTCCTTTTGAAAGCCTCACCCTGTAAGGGCTTGATACGCTTTGAAAAGCATGGGAAACTCAATCCAAGATACATAGTACCTTTCGAGATTTTCGCTAGAATCGGCATTATAGCTTACAGACTCAACCTACCCCGTGAACTTAGTAACGTACATTCTACTTTCCACGTCTCGAACATGAAAAAGTGTCTATCCGACAAGACTCTTGTAATCCCACTCGACGAGATCGAGATCAACGAGAGCCTCAACTTTGTGGAAGAACCTGTAGATATCATGGACCGATAGGTCAAGCGAACGAAACAAAGCCGAATCCTGATTGTGAAGGTTCATTGGAACGCCAAGAGAGGAATTAAATTCACTTGGGAGCGCGAGGATCAAATGAAACTGAAATATCCTCATCTTTTTGCTTAGTTAAATTTTAACTATTTATTGCTTGAACTCGAATTTCGGGATGAAATTCTCTCTAACGAGGGGATGATGTGACAACCTGAAATTTGTATCTTGTACAATAGATCAATTCAATCAAAGTTAGACTCGTTGTGCTATCTTTTAGCACTGTTAGGTTCTATTTAAGTGTTCTAAACCTAGTACAATCAAATTAGGAGCCTAAAAATAGGATAACATGTTGCATATCAAGCAAACTCGGGCCAAACACTCCAACACATGGAGTGTGCGGCCGCACACTTGAGCGTACGGCCACACACACATGTGTGCGGCCGCACACCCTTACCAGCCACACACCCCCACATATATATGACCCTGAGTCATTTTTGAACACTCATTCCACTCCTTCAAAGCTGGAACATGTTTCTCTCTCAAGTATCATCCAAATCTTCATCTTGATCTTCATAAAAGTAAGTAATTCTTTCTTTTGATTAGTTAATACATGACCTTAACTAGCCTTCCTCTCTACTTTGATCCCTGAAAACATCCATTTTAGCCAAGAACACTTGAAGATATACATGAAAAACGCCATTTCTCATGATCTTCTGGTGTGTACGGCCGCACACACCATGTGTACGGACGCACACACCATGTGCATCCATACACACCCTTTTTAGGTCCAATAATGGCAATGAACTCCATATAAGGCTAGAGCATGAAGTAAGAAACCTTCCTAGATAAGTCCTAAGGCATTAAAATATGTTTTGGCACACTTCATGGGGAGTGTGCGGCCTCACACACACCATGGCCGCACACACACACATGTGGTGTATTTTGACCATACACTCCCTTGTATAGCCATATACCCCTAGTATACAATCATTTATGGTTGTAACACTTCAATACAAGTGTTTACTAGTCCTTAAGGTGGTCCTAATTCAATAATTAGTTGTTACAAGCACTAATTTTATATATATATATATATATATATATATATATATATATATATATATGTCGTTATATGGTTACTAGGATTAGTTTGTGCTCAAGTCCGCAATTGACACTCAACTTCCTAAACCGATTTTACAGTTGCGTCACTCACTACAGGTGAGTTCATACCCCTTAAGCAACCTTTTAAATGATTTTAAATGCTTTTATGGGGCTAATACAAGTTGAAACTTATAGTTATTATATCAATCACATGTGATTAATAACTATCAAACAATGGATTTACTATGCTTTTAACTGTTTTATCAAGCAATTACTTCAAACTGCTTATCAAACTCTTTTACGTGTTAAACTCTTTACTAAACTCACTTTATATATCAAACCCTTTCTTTTACATATTTCAAACTTATATATTGTCAAAACCATGTCTATTACTTATATAGTTATATAAGTAAGGTTTGAAGGACATAGGACTGACAACTCCCTTTATTTCATGTTCCTTGTTTGGTTGTGGACTTAGAGTACCCTGTTGTTTGTCCGAGTGTCCTTGGATCCTTAGTTATATATTATGTATATATGTATAGATATAAAGGCTTTTATCTCAGTTTAATACATTCAATCATACAAACAATTCTTCTAGTAAACTATAATAGGTATAGTTTAGGGATATACTACTCATTACTTCTTGTTCAATGAAGCATACAAAGAGTCAGGTCATTCATGAGTTAATACTTACTATTATGAGAAACTATACAACTATACTATGATGAGAAACTATAAAACTATACTATGATGAGAAACTATACAATGATACTATTATGAGAAACTATACAACTATACTATGATGAGAAAAAGATAGAGAATACTATAACGAGAAACAATACATTCACTTTACATACACAAGTATACTAGAACAAAAATGTGAACCACTATTTCAGGGCATGTCATCACTACCATGGCCAGATTTGTAGCCAGAATCTCCTGGAGGGAGAGCGTGAGTTTGCGTATAGATAAAAATCTAGTTTAAGGTAGTTACTATAGTAGTAGTTACTATAATACAACACTACAGTACTACATTAATTTCCCCTTTGCATTCACTTTGTGATCATTTCACATAAACGATAATGTATAAACTATATTTTGATAATGATAGTTACACTTGGGAAAATTACACACTCTTACAAGAAACAAACATACAAAACAGTCAGGCCTTGGTTGAAGGCTACTTTTAGTATAAAATATAGGATTTTCTAGGAGTTACAAACATTCACATACTTTTACTACAAACATTCAGAAACTCATACTTCAAACACTGTTACAAACATTTTGATGCAAACAATGACACTAAAATACATATTAACTCACCAGCTTTAAAGCTGATAAACTCTTTCAAAATAACTTGTATTATCAGGTCATCAGTAGACAGGTATCGATGCCAGCATTTGAGAAGATGGAGAACATTCAAGACTCTTCTTTTATTTTGATTTACATTTTTGGTGTCTTATAAACTTTACAGAACACACTTGTATTAAAATACATTGTTAATGCAATGGATGATGTTGTTTACTTGTTTACTATTATTCTGTATTGTGATATTGTGCATGACGTCCTCCACCCCAGAACATTTTCCGTCGTTCCGGTATTGGGGTGTGACAAATTCTGCAATATATTTACTTAAAAATATACTCTGATTTTCAAAAAAAACATAAACAAATCGGTCTTTTCTGGCCGGGAAATATGGGGATGTCATAGAAGTGATATTTTCTGGCCATGTACCTGGATCTGCCATGATCCCTCGGTTCCTTGGCTATGGCGACCGTACTCTCATTGTCACAGAAAATCTCCATAGGCTCCTTTACAGCTGGTACAACTCCAAGGTCTCCGATGAAGTTCTTTAGCCATATCACCTCCTTCGACGCTTCACTTGCTGCTATGTACTTTGATTCACTTGTTGAATCAACTACAGTCTCCTGGTTAGAACTCTTCCAAGTTACTACTTCTCTATTTAACGTAAATATCTTGCCCGACTGAGAGCGAAAATTATCTCTGTCGATCTGAAAACTGGCATCACTATACGCTGTCACTCTCAAGTCATCACTCCCACCGAGGGTAAGGATCCAGTCCTTAGTCCTTCGCAGGTACTTAAGAATGTTCTTTATTGCATTCCAGTGAGCTTTACCAGGATTCCCTCGATTTCTACTAACCATGCTCAAACCAAAGGCTACATCAGGGCGAGTACATTCTATTTCAGCATCTATACTTGGACTCTAAGTCTTACTTAGTTTGGTATTGCTCTAGATAGGTAATTCTCCTTTCTTGGACTCCTCTATGTTGAAACGTTTCAACACCTTGTGCAAGTAGGTACTTTGAATAAGTCCTATTAGTCTTTTACTCCTGTCTCTCAATATCCTTATCCCTAGAATGTAAGTAGCTTCTCCAAGGTCCTTCATAACGAAACACTTCCCAAGCCAGGACTTAACCTCCTACAAGGTTGGGATGTCATTTCCTATGAGAAGTATGCCATCTACATACAACACCAGAAAGCTAACTATACTCCCACTAGCTTTGCCATATACACAGGACTCATACTTGCTTCTCGAAAGTCCAAACTCTTTGACTTTCTCATTGAAACAAATATTCCATCTGCGAGATGCTTGCTTTAATCCATAAATGGATTTCTCAAGCATACACACTCTATTAGGGTACTCTGTATCGACAAAACCCTGTAGTTGATTGATGTAAACATCTTCAGCTAACTTCCCATTAAGGAAAGTGGTTTTGAGATCCATTTACCATATTTCATAATCATGAAATGCAAATATGGCTAGCATAACCCTTATAGATTTAATCTTTGCTACTGGTGAGAAGGTATCATCATAGTCAACTCTAGGAGTTTGAGTAAAGCCCTTCGCAACCAATCGTGCCTTATATGTGTGTACTTTGCCATCCATGTCGGTCTTATACTTTAAGATCCATTTGCGCCCGACTGTCTTACGACCTGGTACATTGTCAACCAAGTTCCAAACTTAATTATCATACATGCACGGAATCTCGTTGTCCATTTCGTCTTTCTATTTTGCAGACTTGGGGCCTGCCATGGCTTCCTTGTAGTTGTTAGGTTCATCCAAATTTACCAATGTAGTATCACTGATAAATGTATCACCTTCAGTAGAGTAATATGGAAACCATAAACTCAAGTGCATTTCTAACTCTACTGGAATGCTTCAGAGCTAAGGACTCGTCAATTGGTTCAAAAAGAGTTTCCTCCTTGGGTTGATCACTAGTGTTCAAGGTTCCTTCATCACTTAACTCTTGAAGCTCTTAAAGGTCAATTTGCCTCCTACTGTCCTCTTGGCATATGAGTTCTCTCTCGCAAAAGACTCCTCTCCTCGCAACGAAGACAAAATTGTCACTCGGTCTATAGAGGAGATATCCAAAGGATTTATGTGGGTAGCCAATGAAAATACATCACTCACTATGAGGTTCGACTTTGTCGTGAGTCTCTCTCCTTATGAAATCCTCGCAACCCCAAACCTTGATATGTGCTAACGAGGGAACCTTCCATGTCCTTATTTCGTGAGGTGTTTTGGTAACCTTTTTAGTTGGGACTAGATTAAGGATATAGGCAGCAGTCTCTAAGGCATACCCCCATAATGAGATAGGTAACAAAGCTCGACTCATCATGGAACGAACCATGTCAAACAAGTTTTGATTGCGCCTCTCAGCCACACCATTAAGTTGTGGTGTCCTGATTGGTGTCAATTATGAGATAATTCCACATTCCTTAAGATAGTCGTGGAACTCGATACTAAGATACTCTCTACCTCGATCAGATCGGAGCATCTTTATCTTCCTGCCCAGCTGATTCTCCACTTCTTGCTTAAAGTCTTTGAACTTTTCAAAGGTTTCTTACTTATGCTTGATTAAGTTGACATACCCATATCTACTATAATCATTAGTAAAAGTCACATAGAAGCGGTTAGCATCCCTTGTGGCGGATCGGAAGGGTCCACATACATCAATGTGTATGAGATCCAACAAACCTTCACCCCTTGCACACGAACCAGTGAAGGGTGACTTGGTCATCTTTCCAAGAAAACAAGATTCATATGTGTCATCTGAATTTAAGTCAAATGACTCCAAAACTCCATCCTTTTGAAGTTGGGCTATACGCTTCTTGTTGCCATGCCCAAGACGACAATGCCATAAGCATGCTTTATCCAAACCATTGGATGAATCGATATGCAACACATTATTTCCTAAGTTATCTACAACCATCACAGTTTCATATGTACCATTACAAGGCAATTCTTCAAAATAAAATGTACCATTATAATAAGCATTAATACCACCAATTTCATTAAAGAAAAGGTAAAACCTTGTTCATACAAACCACGAAAAGAAATAATATTTCTCGCCATATCAGACGAGTAGAAACAATTATTCAATTCTAAATTTAACCCATTACTAAGCTATAAAGAATAAACTCCAATCTTTGTGACAGGCGACTTTTTCCTATTCCCCATGATTAAGTTCATCTTCCCGTGCTCCACATCCCTACTTCCTTTTAGACCCTGCAAATCAGAACAAATGTGAAAACCACATCCTCTATCAAGGACCCGAGAATTAGCATGTGATGAGTTATTAGACAGAATAGTATAAATACCTATGAATATGGGCTTGATCTTACCATCCTTTATGTCCTGCAAGTACTTGGTGCAGCTTCACGTCCAGTCCCTTTTTTCATGACCATGGAAGCATTCGGCTTCCTTTGGATTTGGAGAGGGTTTCACAGATGCAACTTTGGTCCCACTATAATAGGATCCATCATGCTACTTTCCCTTGTGGCTCTTTAAAAGGAGCCTTCCTCTTCTTTCCTTCCCATGTCCAATTGCCAAGACATGGGCAGTAGCATTAGGAGTAGGTACAACAAATTTTCCTTTCAAACTGCTTTCACCAGTTCTCAAAAGACCTTGAATTGCTTAGAGTGACCTCCTCCTTGTTCATATGATAACTCATATGAAAGTAATCATAATAAGGAGGGAAAGAGTGTAGGATAATGTCAATAGCCAACTTTTCATCAAAGTTAACATTCAACTTCAGCAAGTGGTCCACAAACCTCTGCATCTTTTGCAAATGGGTTGTGATAGACTCTCCATCCTTCATTTTGGTCGTGAGCATGGAGGCTATGATTTCATACCTTTTCTGCCGAGCACTTTCATGGTACCGTTGAATCAAATCTTGGTGCATTTCATAAGGCCAAAAGTCCTCATATGACTTTTGGAACTCTACAGTCATCGTAGCAATCATAATACATGACGCTTTGGTCGTGTCCCTCTCATGAGTCTTATACTTAGCAATCTGTTCGGGAGTAGCAGTGTTTTCATCAATCTCCTTTAGCTCTTTATCGAGGACATATTCTTTATCCTCGTAGCGAATGGCCATGCGGATGTTTCAAATCCAATCATTGAAATTCGACCCATCAAATATAACTCTCCCACATAAGTTCACAAGGGAGAAAGAGACAGAAGGAGTTGAGTTTGAAGCAGTGTTTGAAGTAGACATCTGAAAAGAAGGACAAAGTTTAGATTAGATAAGGATCCTTAATATAACACCCAAAATGAAATATTAAGGCTAGGACCTAACACAATATTTTACAATCTGGAAGAGGGATGCCGTAATCCAATTGCAAAATATTCAAGGGTAGATAAATGACGATTTACCAATTTCCACGCTGAAAAACGAAATTTAAGATTAAGTTTTAAATGATTTGAAATTCCTAGATTCTTTTGAGATTCATTGAACATTTTCAATGGCATGCTTAAATCTCGATTATGCCCTTCAAGTTTGTGACTGGGATACCAAGGATTACAAACAATGTGTGAATAACCATGCAAATTAGCTTGGTACTCTCAGTGTTACAAATCACTTGATCAATGTGTTAGTTAACCGCACATGGTCCATTGATCCATGATTAATATCAAGCTACCCTTTTCCACCCTTTCCAGCCCCAAATTAGTGTGTCAGTTATCCACACATGCTCCACTAACGACGTACCAAGGCGCAAAGTGGAATTTCCATGTAATAACACCATTTTCACATTTTTCCTAAAGTAACTAAGATTAGGAGTTTATAAAAGTTTAGTTACTTTGTAATTTCATTATACTTATTAATGAGGATTAATTTCCTATCCTATTCATTCAGCTATCAGACTCTTGGGCGTGGGATCTTGCCTAAATAAATTTCCATTGAGCGGGGTAAGTCTAAAAAAGCATTTCACCGACACTCAGCCCTTCCCCCCTTACTGCAAGAGCCGAAATAGCCACTATTCCTTCAACAGCAGTTAGGCCTTTTTCTAATCCTACAACCCTTCTCCCAAGAGTTTCAGAAAGGCTACCAACTTGGCCTACTTTGACTACGCTATTCTTCTCATTTTGAAAGAAGAAGAAGTAGCCCCGCCGACGACAACAGATTAAATAGTTGGGGATCTTGCTAAGAATGAAACTCCTAACCTTAAATCATAGAACCGGGGATGATTTCCAAGAATCCGAAGTTGGAACGGGGAAAAAATCCCCCCTCGACTAATCAAGAGTGCGGTAGGTAAGAGTATATACCCAATGGCGGTAATTTTATAGGCTGCTTCCTTAAACACCCCTTATAGACCAGCTTCGTGAATAAGGCTTACTAACAGTAAGACTGACTTTTCATATATATATATATATATATATATATATATATATATATATATATATATATATATATATATATAAGTATTAAACTTTAATATTATAATAGTATAGGGTTGAACTTTAAACTTTCAAAATTCTAGGGTTTGGAATTCAAGTTTCATAAATGAGACTTTTTCAAGTTCCAAAACTTGAGAACAAGCTTTGTAACTCTTCAAAACTTTTGATTTCCATAACTAATGGATTTTTATGTTCCATGAATGAGACCTTTCAAATTCCAAACTTGAGGACAAGTTATGAAACCTTTCAAGACCTCTTGAATTCCATAACTTACAAGAGTTAATGTTTCATGAATAATGACTTTTCATATTCCATAACTTGAGGACAAGTTATGGAACATTTGAAGAAACATATAGATCAAATTTAACTAATCTAATTATCATATAATTTATCATTTACCAAATTAAAACAACTTGATTCATATTACAAGATAACCTCAAATTCTACAAATAATTAGTTTTTCACAAAATCATGTAATTATCTTAAAATTTGAAAAACATCATGTTATTGGATGGGGATAATCATTACCATATCATTAAAAATGAATTTTATGAACCAAAACAGGTTGTGGTAATGATCCTAATCCAAAACAGGCCAAAAACTCGAAAATTCTGCCATCAGACAATCCAACTCGTCGAGTACCATTATGGACTCGTCGAGTTCATCATCATATGATCCAACTCGTCGACTTCCATGATGGACTCGTCGAGTTGGCCCTGGCAAAATCCAGAAATTCAGTATTGTTGGGTCTAAAAATATGGTTTATACTTTACTTTTCTAGGCTTGATTAGGTTTTTGGTCTTGTAAGTATTGTGTGGGTGTTCATCGTCGTGAATGTGTGTACGGACATGAACATGTTTGCGGTTCATGTCCCCTATATATAGTGTGTCAGACCTATCAGGGGGAAGGGGAACACAAGAGGAGTGCTAAGTGTGTGCAAATCAAGGTGTTCTATAGACAGAAACTAGAGAGAAGAAGTGTGTGTGTGTGTGTGTATGCGAAAATTTCATGTGTATGGAGAATCAGTCTTATTACTGAATACATCATAGATTAAACTTCTTCTTCATCTGGAGCGTTTTTGCACTTTTTCTTGAAAGATTTTGCGTTTTTGGATAGCTTTTGACAAAATATTGGCGGTTTGTTCTTCGTGTTTTTCAAAAAAAATGAATTTTTGATCAAATTTTGGAGCAAAAGGGCGTGAAAAACGTTGTTTTTAATGTAATATGCGAGTGGTTTACGGCCAAAGAAAGGTTTACCGCCAAAGAAGCATTTACTGCCGAAGACGGGTTTACTGCCGAAGAAGAGCTCAATGCCAAAGAAAGGTTTACGGCTGGCTTCGGACGTTTACGGCCCAACTCGTTTGCAGTCCTCAGACAAGTCTCGGCCAGCAGGTGTTCGGTCCACGAGTGTTTGCGGTCCAGTCCTTGTTTACAGTCCCCTTAGATCTTTGATCCTGCAGGTGTCCAGTTCGTGTTGGGATCTAACCTTCGCATTCGCAAATCAGCAGTGAATAAATCAAAAATTCCGGGGCTTTCTAGCATTCGAACTCGCGCCACTCACTTCATCAACATGTCGTCTTACCAAATCATTCAGCAAGCCACACGTTACATCTCTTCCCACTTTAATTCAAAAAGACTCACTGTTTCGCTACTAATTTTGCAATTTTAACAATTTTAGCCCAAAATTAAATTTTTCAAATTTTAAAATTTTATTTTCAACCCAAAATTTTGGTTTTTAATTTTTGACTATCATTTTGACTTTTGACCTTAAAATTTTGACTTTGACTTTCAAGTTTGACCTTTGACTTTCTCCTTTAACTTTCAAATTTTCAAATTTAACTTTTCAAGTTTGACTTTTCAAGTTTGACTTTTAAGTTTGACTATTAAGTTTGACTTTTTAGTTTTTAGTCAAAGGGTATTTTTGATAAACAATGAGTTTTTCAAACATTTTGGTCAAAGAAGTTTCATCCTCTCAATTTTGTGAAGCTACAATTAAATTTCTTTGTGAACAAAATGATTTGCTAAAAAGAGAAAATAAGGACCTTAAATATGAAGGATATACCCTTAGGAAAGGTCAAAAGTCCCTAAAAACACAATTAGGGACCAAAACTAAGGGTTTTAGAAAACTTCAAGAGGAATATAGCAATAAATGTGAAAACTATGACTATGTTAACAGAAAGATTGGCGAATTAACTGTTGAACTTGATGCATTGAAAGCTAAATATAAAGATGCAGATTTCACCTTTAAGAAATTTGATTTATCAAGTGAGGTAGTTGAGTCCATGATTGAAAAGCAATTAAAATTTAAAGACAATCAAAATAAGGGTCTAGGGTATAATAGCATTCCACCTCCCTTTAATGACAAAAATAATCCACCCCTTGAGACCAATGAGGAAGAAATTCCTGCTCAGTTCGGCACATGCCCTAAACAAGTTTCAGTTAATACTGAACAATCTAGGCCAACTGAGAATATTTAGGTGAACGTTTTTGATGATTCTAATTCTTGTGTATGTAAAGTAGTGGAAGATGAGAACAAGGAGAGCACTATTGAACAAATAATTGAATCCTTGAACTTTGAATATGTTGCTTCTAATCAACCTGTTGTTGGTAAATACAGGCCACCAATTCTAGCTAAACAAAGTGTCTGTTGCAAGTGTGCTTGTGGGAACAATCAGAGACAAGGCAAGGTCACACCACATTGGGTAGCAAGAAACAACTTCTATGTGATGAAACATACATGTTTTCACTGTGGAACACCTGGACACATTTCCAGAAATTGTCCAAATCGTGCGTATGTTCCCTACTACGCATAAGGATGGCAGAACGCGCAAAGAGATAGATCCTTCAAAAGAAATACTTCCAGGTCACAATCGCGCAATGGTGACTGGAATGCAAAAATGGCCAAGAATCCAACTCCCAAGAACAAGAAGGGAATGTCGGCGAAGACCAATCCAAGAGATTCTCCAGTGAAACCAATATCAGTTAGATCAAATTCATCTCGAAGATCAGCTCAAGTTCAAAATCAAGTGCCGAGGAACCCATCCGCTTAAACAAGAAATGGGTTAAACCAAACTATAGATGGGTTCTAAAGGTTCACTTTCCCAAACCTTCTAATGATTCTAATATTTCTTCATCTTCTGTTTGTGATAAGTAGGATATGTCTTGGAAGAGAGTACCGTGTGTAGATGACAATGGTCAACCCAGTTGCAAAACGGACTGGGTTCCAAAGACCAACTGATCTCACACTGTGTGTTGGAGTATCTATGGAGGAATATCATCAGACTTTGATTTGTTGATAGTGGTTGTTCCAAGCACATGATAGGAGACATCTCTCAACTGTACAACACTCAGAACATAAATTGATAGTATGGGTCCTTTGTGGGAAAGGAAAAAAAGAGAGGGTCACAAATGGGGTTTGTGCTTAACGATGTGAAGAATTTTCGAATCTGTTCCAAGATTGAAACACAACTAAGGTTGAATTCGTTGTTCCTTGCGTCTTCAATTGCTAACTTTCGGTTTGAATTCTTTCGATACTCCCGAGTAACTCTTAAAATAATTCGTTTCAAAAACAGATTTCTTTTAATTTTGCGTATTTATTTTATTTCTTCCCTATGCTCAATTTATGGGGGAGAAATCAAAATACAATATATATATATATATATATATATATATATATATATATATATATATATATATATATATATATATATATATAAATCAAAAATTACAAAAATATGTTTTTCTTTGGTAGGTATTATTTGGGAAATGATATGAGATTTTGTGATAAAGGGCAAGTTAAATTTTTTGACAACTTTGATCCCAAAAGTTTTTGTATTTTTACTTTTGTTTTTGTTAAAAAAAATTCATATTTTCTTATATTCACAAATTTATGGGGAGAATTAAAAAATTTTAAAATCAAACAAAAATCAAAAAATTAAAAATCCAAAAATGTTATTTCCGTTTTATTTCTTTTTCAGAAAATTCAAAAACCCAAAAATATTTTTGTTTCTATTTTTTTCAGAAAATATGAAAAATCCAAAAATATTGTGTGCTAAGTTTTCTTTTAGTTTTGTGTTTATCTCAAAATTTCATTTGTCTTGAAAAGTGAATTCAGGAGAAGATGAGACTCAAGGAGAAAGTATCAAAATATTCTGAGCAATGAGAAGAAACCTAAAAGTGGAAAGAATTGACGGTCATTTCACTTCACACTACTTTCACAAGGAATTCATGGAAAATTCAAATACAACGGATAGACTCTTCCATATTGAGACATATACCAGTCTTAGTAGGAGTCTTTGCACCAAATGTTAATGATCAAAGGTCATTTTCACCATGACCAATGTGAAACACCCAACCACTCTTCACCCACATCTAAAATTTTCTCCATCAAAGCATTTCCACGTACCAGTACCCCTTGAGGTTCGAGTATAAAACAACTTGGCTAACGGTTACCAAAAATTTTGTGTTTATGATCTCAGATGTCGTTGTCACCATGACTCTAAGTGAAACCCAAAATCCAAAACCATTTATTAATGAATTGAGGGTGAAAGTTTTTAATGTTCTACATTTCACCCATGAAATGACGGAGAATGGCTCATACCTGGTGTGACATTGTACAAAATGCCAGTTAGGCAGTTTCCTTTTAAGAACTGTCATATCTAAGGAATTGAAAATCAGAAACGGTACATATTGTCAAATTGGTCTTGCCAGCTTTTTCTACCTAAGAACTGTCACAGCACCAGGGCGATTCACCCAACAGGGAAACAGATATCGTTGAACGGCTCGCCAAGGGCCAAGTTAACTCGTTAATTTGATAATGTATTGAGATCTATGATCAAGGATATATAGGGGCTAACATCAAAACTAGCCACGAGTAGTTCTCTGATACTCAACAAATCACAATGTGTTCTCCGAGTTCACACAGATACTGCGAGAAGTCTGTTTCTGAGCCAAGGATTCATCCTTGAACAAATGTGGTGAGAAGGGTCTTTATCATTCTTTCTATGATCCACAGGGACTCTTTAGTCACGGTTACTTCTCAATACACATCGGTGATCACTCAACAACTTTCATTCGAAGGAACTAGAAGTGAAGATTATTATTTCAACATTCAATCTTTCAACCCCAGAAGCAAGGTGAAGTTGCACTTGAAGATTATGTGACAGATTGAATTGAAGCCTCCTCAGTCAATTTGTTGCTATCTATGTACCTGCTGAAGTGATCCAGAAGATTCGTTCTCTCTGAAGATTCTCAAGCTGAAAGCGCTAATTTCAAGAATCTGTACAACAAGCCTCTACATACGTTCAGAGTCAAATTATGAAGAAAACCCCAACTACTCAAGATGAAGTCATTTATTGAAGATTCATCAAGTTCATCTTGAAGCTATGAAGAAATTGAAGATAAACGCTGAAGCCAAGCTCCAAATGAAGATTAACAAGAAAAGCCAGCTATATTTTTAGGGGGAGTTTGTTGGGTCAAACAGAAAAGAAAGCTATAAACCAAGGCGGAGATTGTTGTGTCTAAAAATATGGTTTATACTTTACTTTCTAGGCTTGAATAGGTTTTTGTTCTTGTAAGTATTGTGTGGGTGTTTGCGGTTGTATGGGTGTTCACAGCCGTGAACATGTGTGCAGTCATGAATGTGTTTGCGGTTTGTGTCCCCAATATATAGTGTGTCAGACCTGTTAAAGGGGAGGGGGAACATAAATGTACAGCCAAGTGTGTGAAAATCAAGGTGTTTTAGAGAGAGAAAGTGAGAAAACTTGTATATCTGTGTGTGAATCTTGTGTTGGAACTTCATTCTAAGGATATAAAAGTTAAAGATTCATCAAGTTCATCTCCTTCTTCCATTTGATCTTGCATCATCCACTTGATTGGGATTCCATACCATCAAGTGGATATGATTGATACATCAAGCAAAATTTGGGACTTACAAGTGTTTTTTTCAACTTTGAAAATTACACCATTGCATCAATATAATAGAAAAACCCATGAATCTGTTAGCACTGTTGGGTTTTATGTACTCTAACATCCCTATGGTGCA
The DNA here is from genome assembly GCF_052625555.1 of Lactuca saligna. Classification (NCBI taxonomy): domain Eukaryota; kingdom Viridiplantae; phylum Streptophyta; class Magnoliopsida; order Asterales; family Asteraceae; genus Lactuca; species Lactuca saligna. Next base: position 170,997,757 of record NC_136417.1, on the reverse strand, counting down.
CATACAACCCTGATGCTTTGGATCTGAGTTTTCTCTAAGTATACATGCAACATTGGTTTCCAAAACATGAAGGCTAAACTAGCATACAAAATTTGATACATGAATCATAAAACTAGTAAGAAGATTACCTCTTGATGTAGCTAGTAGAACTTTGACCTTTAGAGAGCTTAGCACCCCAAGTGTTTTGCCTCAAACAAGTCACAAACACCAATAAACAACTAAATGAATATGAGAGAGGTTTAGGAGACTCAAAATCGGTTATACTCTTCTTACAATACTTGTGGCAGCCAATTTTAGTGCTTAGGGTAACATATATATAGTGTAGAATTCCAAGAGTCATGTATAACCCTAATTCTTACACTTAAGCTCATGATCCAACAACTGATTTGGATTAACACTTAATGGACTAAGACTTAATCTTAGCCCATCACAAATCAATCATGGATCATTAGCCCAATCAATATGTATCACTAATTTACATAATCAGTCCCTATTAATTTAATTAGTCTCTTTTGATCACTAAATTAATTCTTGATCAATACTAATTAAATAATATAATTTCTCTATTAAAATATTATTCTTATAATATATTAATAAATCATAAATAACCTCTTACTCAAATATCCATCTATCAAATTGTTCTGGTGAAGGCAACCTGAAATGGACCATGCTACTATCGGGTTAAGTACATACCAATTATAGTAATGGACTTAGACACCTAATCCAATAAGGACCCCATTGCTAGCAGCAGATGGTTGGCTGATGTCGCCAACGTCTTTCGTTCTAGTCGGTGTCTCGAGGGGGACAAGTTCCGACTCGCCTTCTGTCTTTTGAAGGACAGAGCATGGGATTGGTGGGAGGAGGCTGGACATGTTATTAGGGATGATGCCGAACCGATGACATGGAGTGACTTCTCGGCTAGGTGCAGGACCGAGTTTGCACCAGTGATTGATGTGTAGCAGCTGGCACGGGAGTTCCAGGACCTCCAACAGGCTACAGAGATGATGGCAGAGATCACCACTAATTTCAGGGAGAGGGCCATTCTTGTATTGCAGTATGTAATGGACGAGGAGATGAAGAAGACCCGATATCACAAGATGCTCAGGAGTGACATTAGGCAGTTTGTGAGCCGATCCAGCTACAAGACACTAGAGGATATGATCGCTCGATCCAGAGAGAGGGAGATTGATTTGGAGTTAGAGAGGTAGAGGAAAACGAATGAGGCACAAACATCAGAGGGTCCGGGCAAGACGCCCAAGAGGTCAGATTCGAGGTCAAGAAATTATCAAGGCCGCAGTTGATATGGCAAGTGTGGCAGGACACACGACGGTGTGTGTAGGAGTGGTAGTGGTGGTGTTTTGGGGTGCTTCAAGTGTGGCCCGACTGGTCATTATAGCAGGGATTGTACTGCTATCACCACCCAGGGATCAGACCTGATCTGTTTCCACTGCAGTCAGCGGGGCCACAAGAAGGCCCAATGTCCAAGTTTGGTTATTACGGGACAGGTGATAGTACATGCCCCGGTTTTAACTCCCGCAGATTCGGGCTAGTCAATTTAAAGACAATCTTAAATAAGTTGTAGTATATGTCACAAGGGTTTCGTACATATAAAGAAAGCTGAAATCAGAGTTATAACGAAGAAGTTATGGCACGTCGAAGTTTTACAGCTAAACCGGCACACCACCACGTAACGTAAAAAATTAATTTTTAATAAATTACTTTTTAGCCTTAGTAATCTAAACGAAAGTTGTAGTATATATTAAAACCTAGTCTTACATATTCCATGATTAATGGATTTCACCATTCCTAGGGTGGATAGGTTGAAGGAGATTCATTTCTGTTATTCTTTTAGTAGAAAACCAATGTACCCACATTATATATTTGTTAGACAAAATGAATATAAGAATTTAGTTATATATATTTACAATAAATATCACAGTAAGCATAAACTAAAACTGCAAAATTATTTATTTCTTATTATGGAATTCCATTTCATTTCCCCTTTGTTAACTGTCACCGATCAAACTTATTTATTTTGTTAATACTTCCTAATTCTGGCTCATACAAATCGACTTTTGAGTTTTCAAGGTTACTGAATGTTTTTCTTACACTAAATGAGAAGCAAATGACACGTGAAGTCTGCATTGCATTTAAAAAAGGGGTACTATTCTTATATATCTCTTAAGTAACATTCTACTAGTTATTTTTCTTTGCTGTAACGTTACATTTTGAAAAATTTATCAATTTGTATGATTGCAACTTGCTTTGTATTTGGATTATAGAAAATGAGGGGTAAATTTTGCATGCGTTCAAATATTATGAATTTTTTTTTTTTGAAATGCAGAAGATGATGGAATGATCCAACTCTATAAAAAATGGTGTACCCGTAAGTTGTTGATTTTCTAGTTTTTCAACTTTTGGCAAATAGTGAAAAGGTTAAAGTCAAAGCCAATCAAACAAAACCAAAAAAAATTTGTCCAGTTGCAGCGACTGGCAGCCTTAGGATGCGGCACATTTTATTTTTAATATTATGGGTACTAATAAGGAAGTGTAAGTGGGTTGCTATAAGAAATTGTGAGTATTGATTTACAATGGTTTTCACAAGCTTACACAAAGTTCTGATTAATCGATTTGGGGTTGATAAACAGTTAATTTTTTCCCTCTCTTTATATTTTCCTCTCTTTTTATAACTTCACATTTTCTAATCAAGGTATTCATTTTGATAGTCAAGTATCAAATGAGAGCTGCTATCTTTGTATATGCTAATCAGTTTCAGTCATTGTCTGCATTAGTATTTTGGGCTTCTTTTCGGCGATTTTGAAGGATTGAGAGGATTGTAGCCGGTAGACGACTCCTCGATTAACAACAAATTAACATTTTTAAGAATCCACCTCCACTTTTTCTACACACAACCAAACAACAGCAACAGACTCATAATGACAACAACTTAATGAAGAAAAAACAAATACCATTCTATCCCATGACAACAAGCATCATACACATTTAACAAAAAAACAAATACCATTCTAACCCATGCAAAGCATGGGCTCCTACACTAGTTAATAAGAAATACAATTAAATCATATTGTAATTATCTTTAGTTTAATATTAAACCAATGCAATGGAGGTGCTCTAGAATCGTCTCGAAATAGGCTCTACAGAGAATTCATAAGGAGAATGCAGGCTATCACACATTGCTTGGTACATCAAAGTTTGAATGATTACTTAGCTTATAAATGGAGAATATACCTTATTTCATTTCCACTCCAACTTAAGGTTTGAATTAAAAACTTTATATGGGTTGGAGTATTTGGGAATCGGGCATGCTCTTTACACCAACAAGTTTGAAAGTTTTCAAAACAATGATTATGAGGTCTTTAAATTGATGATTGTTAATATTTCTATGAATTTTGACTTAAATAAGTGTGAAAGTTTTTAGTAAGCGGGTGTCTGGAACCGGAACGAGTCCCGGCGGTTCTGGGAGCGGTTCTAAAACTTTAGGAACTTATGTAAGTAGTTCCGATTCCAACATCCTAGGAACGGCCGGTTTCGGTTCCATTAAAGTTGGTTGGGTACCCGACTTTGCTCATCCCTACTCATAGGTAAGATACGCCTACCCTATTTTAAATATAGCTTAATTTAAATATAATATCGTTATTATGAACCTACAAATAAGATTTATCAGTGATTCAAAGTTCTTATACTAATTGATCTACTTACAAGGATGATGTCTAAGTTGTGATTTAGTGAGGTGTTTAAAGTGAGATTTCCAAACAATATACTTCATATACCAAACGGGCCCTACCTCCGATATGATCCTACCTGGTTGTTCCTTACTTGATAGATCATGAAGTAGACTCTGAGTTAATGACGAATCTAGACTAATAATTAGTCGCAATAAATATTAGACTAAAATCTAGTGGTAATAATACTAGGTTTCATCGAAGGAAATCATATTGTTAAGAAGCAAAGCGCTGCTCGAATTTTGAGTCGTCACTTATGTGTTATGTGTGCAATATATGTGTTCTTGATATCTATGCTGGATGAAAATTTTATACATGTTTTTAATGATTTAAGTTGTATAAGTATTTTATATCTACGAATATGTTGGGTAAAACATGGGTAGATGAATGATGAGAGATCAAAGATGATATAAGTAAACATTAGCAGCTATGGCCTTAGTGCCTAATAGATAATGTCGATAGCTATGGACTTAGTGCCTATTAGATAAACGATGGTAGACATGGACTTAGTGCCTATTAGATAAACAATGGTAGCTATGGACTTAGTGCCCGATAAATCAACTTCGGCAGCTTTGGATTTAGTGCTTTACGAATGAGCATAGGCAGCTATGGACTTAGTGGCTGATATAAAAACCCTAAAAGCAATGGACTTTGGAATGAACGAATGTAGGGTTAATGATTTTGTAGCACCCGGTTCCTGGTATGTATTTTATTTAAATTATTTTGGATTTTCGGCCTGGGACTCGGCGAGTTGAAGGCACAACTCATCGAGTAGGAGCGGGTTTGGACACGGGACTTAAGTGGCAGACTCGTCGAGTCGGCAGCCAGACTCGACGAGTAGGCTCTAACTGGACAAAAACCCTAATCTGAGGGTTTGCACCCTATTTAATCATCTCTTTCAGCCACCACTCGTCCCTATTGCACCCAAAGATCCTCCATAGCAAACCCTAGTCGAGTGTGTGAATATCTAAAGGCAATGGTGGTGATTTAGATGGTTTTGTTCACAAGGAAGAAGGAAGAGCATAAAAAGACCAAGAGGAGACTGAATGATTCGTGTTTGGGACATCATTTGCAGTCTTTGAATGGTATAAAGCCTATACCTTGCTTGCTTAATTGTTAGATCCCTTTTTAGGGAAGATTTAGGTCTTTTAAGCCATATGAGGCGACCAACCATGATTTGCAAACATGGTTGGGGGACAAGACTTCGGATCTAGCACTTAGGAAGAGTCACAAGGCAGATTGGAGTTGCTTTTAAACTCAAGGAAGGTCCCATGCATTGTAAGAACCATTTTAGGGCCTTTAAGGCTCAAAAGTCCCATGCATTCACGTAAAGTTCGTAACTTTACGTGCTAGATCGAGCTTAGGGGCTTGGATCTATCATTTGGACAAGTGTTGTACATCAAAAATTGAGGATTTAGGGTGTGGACGTTATCGACTCAGAGAGTCCGTTCATGGGGCTCGACGAGTCCAAGGCATAAAGTCCTATACCTATTGAGGGTCAAAAGAACTCAGTTGGCTGTTAGAAGGGCTGTAGCAGGTCAGAAGGAGTGACCCAATGCATTGGACTTAGTTTTAGACCTGGAGTTCATAGGACTGGACGAGTGCTAGAACGGACTCGGCGAGTCCAAGGCAATCTCCTTATGGTTGAAGATGAACTCGATGAGTTGTTCATACAACTCGGCAAGTCAAGGTCAGGACTTGGTCATCAGATGAAGGTGAACTCGATGAGTTGTTCATACAACTCGGCGAGTTGGATGAAGGTTCATTTAATGTTTGCAAAGAAGATTAACGCATCGATTCGTTGCCAAACTCGACGAGTCGAGTCATGGATAAGGATGGAAAAAAGGTTAGGGACTCGCCGAGTTGACAACCCAACTCGGCGAGTCGGGTCAACTTGAAGTTGACTTTGACTGGACTTGAACTAACCCTGTTTAGGGTTGCACGTTCTGTGTGCTAACTTAAAGGTTGTCGTGTAGGGATCGAGGAGCTGAAAAGAGTCGACTTGTACGCCGAGGATAGTTCAAACACTGCACAACATTGAGGTGAGTTACCTTCCAGTAGGGGTGGGTCTAAGGCCACAATGTCGGCCCACCAAAGAGGGGTATTTAGAAGATGATTGTCTTTGTGATAATTATCTTGGTCTGGTTATGTACTTTGGTCATGAGATTTATCTGTATGATATGTTATGTGTATAGTAGGGATCAGTTTCCATGACAGCGGTCCTTAGGACCGAAGGGTAGGCCAGTACCCGGATATGCCTGACTGTATGTTTATATCTTTTTGTTGTATGCTAGTGGTAGGGGTGGAATAGTCCCCAGTTACCGGTTGAAAGATACTGATGATTATTACCAGTTGAAAGATATTGATGATGATTACCGGTTGAAAGATACCGACGATGATTACCGGTTGAAAGATACTGATGATGATTACCGGTTGAAAGATACCGACTATATTGTATGGTATGTGGTATGATAGGGGAACTCACTAAGCTTTGTGCTTACGATTTCAGTTTTGGTTTCAGGTACCTCTTCGTCTAAGAGGAAGGAACTAGCGGTGTAGCATTTCATAACACACACACATATGATTCCACATCGGACTTTCTGGGATTGTACTCTGATTTTTATTGTACTGATGATATGGATTTTTGAGACATGACTTTACGATTTCCTTTATTAGCAATGTTCTGGAGATTTTGAGAAAGGACAACTTGTATGCTAGGTTCTCCAAGTGTGAGTTCTGGTTGCAAGAGGTGCAGTTTCTTGGGCTCCTTGTCAACCAAAACGGGATTCCGGTAGATCTAGCCAAGGTAGAGGCCGTGATGAGGTGGGAGGTCCCGAGGTCTCCATCCGAGATTCAGAGCTTCCTGGGACTGGCGAGCTACTATCGAAGATTCATTTAGGATTTCTCCAAGATAGTCGTGCCCCTGACCAGGATGACAAGGAAGGCCGTGGTCTTTCATTGGGGGCCTGAGCAGTAGGCTGCATTTGAGATATTGATGCAGAGATTGTGCAAAGTGCCAATCCTAGCCCTGTCTGAGGGCATAGAGGATTTTTTGGTATATTGTGACGCATCTATTTCGGGTTTGGGCATGGTTTTGATGCAGAGAGGGCATGTTATTGCATACGCTTCGAGGCAGCTGAAGCCTCACGAGGCGAACTACGTGACACATGATTTGGAGCTGGGGGCTATTGTATTCGCCCTTGAGATTTGGCATCATTACCTCTATGGGGTTCGTTGTACGATTTACATGGACCAAAAGAGCCTGAGGTATCTCATGGACCAGCCAAATCTGAATATGAGGCAGCGTCGGTGGCTTGATGTAGTAAAGGATTATGACTGTGAGATCCTCTACCACCCGGGAAAGGCCAATATGGTGGCTGACGCACTTAGCCGCAAGGCAACGCCGATCAGGGATATCTGTTTGAGGATGACAGTGGTAACTCCGCTATTAGAACGGATTCAGAAGGCCCAGCAGGAGGCCATGAAGGAGGAACATCGAAAGAGCGAGCGGATTGTGGGGCAGGTTTCCTCCTTCGACTATGAAAACCGAGGATTACTGACACTACACCATAGGGTGTGGGTGTCGTACCACAAGGGTGTGCGCCAGGTTCTGATGGAGGAGGCACACAAATCTCGATTCTCCATTCACCCCGAGGCGACGAAGATGTATAGAGATCTTCATCCGAACTATTGGTGGCCCTACATGAAGCGGGATGTGGCATGGTACGTGGAGCGGTGCTTGACCTGCAGGAAGGTCAAGGCCGAGCATCAGACACCTCACAGCAAGATGCATCCCTTGGATATCCCGCTGTGGAAATAGGAAAAACATTACGATGGATTTTATCACAAAGCTTCCCATGACCGCACGAGGAGTGGATTCAATTTGGGTCATCGTCGATCGGTTGACCAAGAGTGCCAGTGTCGGTGATTTCAGACACAGATGTTGGGTTCACTTTCAGGTTTTGGGAGAAGTTTCATGACGAGCTGGGTACTCGTCTGCATTTTAGCACCGCCTTCCACCCGCAGACAGATGGTCAGAGTGAGCGAACCATCCAGACTTTAGAGGACATGTTGCAAGCATGTGTCTTAGATTTCAGAGGTAGTTGGGATACTTACCTTCCATTGGCTGAATTCTCGTATAACAATAGCTATCACGTGAGTATCGATCGTCCTCCCTTCGAGATGTTGTACGGGAGAAAGTGCAGGACCCCGATATGTTGGGGAGAAGTTGGTCAGAGGGTCATGGGGAGCACCGAGGTGGTGCTTAAGATGACAGAGAGGATTGGCGGCAGAAAAGTTATGCCAATAAGCATCGGTCAGACCTGGAATTCCAGGTCAGGGATATGGTTCTCCTGAGGGTGTCGCCATGGAAGGGCGTCATCCGATTCAGGAAGTGGGGAAAGTTGGGCCCCAGATACATTGGGCCTTTCAAAGTTACCGCCCGAGTAGGCAACGTGGCATGCAGGTTGGATCTGCCATTCGAACTCAGTCCGATCCACAGCAGGTTCCACATATCCCAGCTGCGGAAGTGCCTAGTGGACGACTCAGTGGTGGTTCCCTTAGATGATATTCATGTCGATGACAGCCTGAATTATATTGAGCGACCAGTGGCGATCCTCAACCGGAAGTCGAAGGATTTAAGGAACAAGAGGGTGGAGCTAGAGAAGGTATAATGGCAACACCGAAAGGGCCTAGAGTGGACTTGGGAGCTAGTAGATGAGATGATGGAGCATTACCCAGAACTTTTCCAGGAACGAGCAGCAGACTTCAAGGATGAAGTCTGAAATAAGTGGGGGAGATTTGTAGCACCCTATTTAATCATCTCTTTTAGCCACCACTCATCCCTATTGCTCCTAAAGACCCTCCATATCAAACCCTAGCCGAGTGTGTGAAGATCTAAAGGAAATTGTGGTGATTTAGGTAGTTTTGTTCACAAGGCAGAAGGAAGATCATAAAAAGACCAAGAGGAGACTGAATGATTCGTGTTTGGGACATCGTTTGTAGTCTTTGAAAGGTATAAAGCCTATACCTTGCTTGCTTAATTGTTAGATCCCTTTTTGGGGAAGATTTAGGGCTTTTAAGCCAGATGAGGCGACCAACCATGATTTGCAACCATGGTTGGGGGTCAAGACTTCGGATCTAGCACTTGGGAAGAGTCACAAGGCAAATTGGAGTTGCTTTTGCACTCAAGGAAGGTCCCATGCATTGTAAGAACCATTTTAGTGCCTTTTAGGCTCAAAAGTCCCATGCATGCACGTAAAGTTCGTAACTTTACGTGCTAGATCGAGCTTAGGGGCTTGGATCTATCATTTGGACAAGTGTTGTACATCAGAAATTGAGGATTTAGGGTGTGGACATTATCGACTCAGCGAGTATGTTCTTGGGGCTCGACGAGTCCAAGGCATAAAGTCCTATATCTATTGAGGGTCAAAAGAACTCAATTGGGTGTTGGAAGGGTTGTAGCAAGTCATAAGGAGTGACCCAACGCATTGGACTTAGTATTAGACCTGGAGTTCATTGGACTTGACAAGTGCTAGAACAGACTCGGCGAGTCCAAGGTAATCTCCTTACGGTTGAAGATGAACTCAACAAGTTGTTCATACAACTCGGTGAGTCAAGGTCAGGACTTGTTCATCAGATGAAGGTGAACTCGACGAGTTGTTCATACAACTCGGCGAATCGGATGAAGGTTCATTCGATGTTCGAAAAGAAGAGGAACTCGTCGAGTCGTTGCCAAAATCGACGAGTTAAGTCATGGATAAGGACGGGTAAAAGGTTAGGGACTCGACGAGTTGACGGCCCAACTTGGTGAGTCGGTTGAACTTGAAGTTGATTTTGACTGGACTTGAACTAACCCTGTTTAGGGTTGCACGTTCTATGTGCTGACTTGAAGGTTGTCGTGTAGGGATCGAGGAGTTGAAAGGAGTCGACTTGTACGCCGAGGATAGTTCAAACACTGCACGACATTGAGGTGAGTTACCTTCCAGTAGGGGTGGGTCTAAGGCCACAATGTCGGCCCACTAAAGAGGCGTATTTAGAATATGATTGTCTTTGTGATAATTATCTTGGTCTGGTTATGTGCTCTGGTCATGAGATTTATCTATAAGATATGTTATGTGTATAGTAGGGATCAGTTCCCTGACAGCGGTCCTTAGGACCGAAGGGTAGGTCAGTACCTGGATATGCCTGACTGTATGTTTATATCTTGTTGATGTATGCTAGTGGTAGGGGGTGGAATAGTTCCTAGTTACCGGTTGAAAGATATCAATGACAGTTACCGGTTGAAAGATACCGATGATGGTTATCGGAAGAAAGATACCAATGATGATTACCGGTTGAAAGATACCGACGATGATTACAGGTTGAAAGATACCGATGATGATTACCGGTTGAAAGATACCGATGGAAGTTACCAGTTGAAAGATACCGACGATATTGTATAGTATGTAGTATGATGGGGGGAGTCACTAAGCTTTGTGCTTACGTTTTCAGTTTTGGTTTCAGGTAACTCTTCGTCTAAGGGCAAGGAGTCGGCAGCGTAGCGTCGCATCACACACACACATGATTTCGCATCGGACTTTCTGGGATTGTACTCTGATTTTTATTGTACTGATGATATGGATTTTTGGGACATGACTTTACAATTTCCTTTATTGGCAATGTTCTGGTGTTATGATTTATGTTATACTTAATTTAAAATGAAATTTTCGGGCATGAATTTTGGGATGTTACAGATTCTTAGGGTAGACCCTTAAGAATAAAGAGGATAATGGGGATGGGTAATTGGGTTAATTATTTGATGATTAAACATAATAACTATACTATTGTGGGTTGAAAACCCTATGTACTCACTAGTTTTCCCAACCTGATCCACTCAGATTATTTGTACCACAGGTTTCGATACGAGGCTATATTACACTGAGAGATTAAAGAAGATGCAAATCACTAATGTAAAAGAATGTAATGTTTGTTTCTGGTTATGTTTATGTATTGACAATGACATCCGAATGTATTAAAATGAATAAAATGCATTTCTTTGGAAATTTGATAAAATACTTATCATGTTTTTCTAGGAACAAATTCCGAAACATTTTTCTTTAAAAGGATACTCTGATTTCCAAAATAAAGCATAAGCAAATAGGTCTTTTCTGGCAGTGAAATTGGGGATGTCATAGTTGGTATCAAATCATTAGTTTAAGAGAACTAGGAATAAGGATTTATTTCTAGACTTAAACTTAGAATGCTAAGTGATGATCATTAGGAGTGTGCCCAATATATTTTAGGTAGTACAACTGAATAGACACAAGCACTAGCTTATTTAGGGAAAATGTCTAAGATGCATTTATTTGCTAAATGAATTGTGATGATTTTGATGGGTTTTGAGCATTCTAATACTCCTATGGTGTACATGCAACCGTAGATGCTTTGGATCTATGTTTTCTCTAATATACATGTAAACTTTTAAAATTCCAAAGCATCATCCTAACTAGCATACAATATAGTAACTATACTACAAAATTCTAGTTAGATGACGTACCTTTTAGTGTAGTTGAAACCTTGAGGCTTTAAGAGCCTAGCACCAATAATGTGAATGCCTCAAATGGAACCACAAATCACCACCAACAATTGGAAGAAATTTAGAGTAGATAATATGCACTCAAAATTGGCTAGCACTCTTACAAGAACTCTACGTGCCGATTTCAAGAACCAAAGGGCTTCTTATATAGTGTGGCTACGTTAGGGTTACACCATGCAAACCCCAATGTGCATGACTTTCCATATTCCTCATGCTCCATGGGTTTTAACCTCCATGGAGTAACCATGGGTCACCACATGGGTTTAGCCCAACATAAGGAATAATGGATCATTAGCCCACTTTATAAAATGAATGATTTACACAGTCAATCCCTATATATTTAATTAGTCTCTTTTGATCAAAAAATTAATTCCAAATTAATTCTTGATCAATACTAATTAAATAATTTTCTTTCATATTAATATATTAGAACTTATAATATATTAATAAATCATAATTATCCTCTTCTTAAAAAAAATCCATCCTTCAAATTGTCCCGGTGAAGTGCAACCCAAATGGACCATGCTACTCTCGGGTCAAGTACATACCAAATATAGTTATGGACTTAGACACCTTATGCAACAGTCTCCGACTTGGATAAGTATAATAACTATAATTGTAAGTATAACTTCAGGATCCGACTAGCAATCATGGCTCTTAAATGCCTTTTTCGATCTTAGGGGTACCATTTTAGATAAGTGATCGTAGAATCCTCTGTTCTCAAGATATTAGCCAGACAAACACATGGAACACAGTCAATCTTATTGTCCAACAGTTTGTTTCCCAATTTCTGATTTGTTTGACATAGAACTTAATCGAACACATCAATTTAGTTCAGACCAGGCCCGACACATTAGTCAAAACAACATCATCGAGGGGCCCAAGATATCACTTTTAATCCTCCAAGGACGAAAAGGAACAGATAAACTTTGATAGTAAATGCTTGTACTAACTATTCACTAAACCATACACAACAACACTTTTTATAACACTGAGTTATTGATGCATTTACGTACTATCAATGTATGACCAACACATAGTCAACAAATCATATATCTAGGTTTGAAGATTATATGATATTATCATCTCACGATTACTCGAGATAAATTCCATGAAGTGATACAAGTGAGTGTGAGTTGAATTCAATACTCATACCTTATGAGCACTCATGAATGTCATAGCAATGTCTAACCATTTCTGACAATCTACAAGCCAAATTCATGACAGTCTTAATTCAATACCTAATCCAAAGTATGATCGACTATGGATGGTTTGAATAATCCAATTATTCTGGGAGTCAAAACATGCAAAATGAAACAATAGTAAACAATTGACATGAGACAGTACCATACTAGTAAATAAAAACACCTTTTATTTAAGCATCAAATGTTAATTACAGTCTATCTATTACAAGTTTCGAATCAGCTATCTAATCATTAAAACTAATATCATCCCACAGCCCAATGCGCCTTGCATGTTGTAAATGCTTAACCCTACTCAGTCCCTTCGTGAGGGGATCTATCGGGTTCTCGTCTGATGATACCCTCTTTTCCACGAGGAGTCCTTCTTCTATCTTGTGTCTTATGAAGTGATATTTCCTGTCAATATGTATGGACCTGCCATGATCCCTACGTTCCTTGGCTAAGGCAACTGCATTATCGCTGTCACAGAAAATCTCCATAGGCTCCTTTATAGCTGGTACAACTCCAAGGTCTCCGATGAAGTTCTTCAGCCATATCTCCTCATTCGTCGCTTCGCTTGCTGCTATGTAATATGATTCGCATGTTGAATCAGCTACAGTCTCATGCTTGGAACTTTTCCAAGTGATTGCTCCTCCATTCAAGGTAAACACCCAGCCCGACTAAGAGCGGAAATTATCTTAGTCGGTCTGAAAGTTGGCATCGCTATACCCTATCACTCTCAAGTCATTACTCCCACCGAGGGTAAGGACCCAATCCTTAGTCCTTCGCACGTACTTGGGAATGTTCTTTACCGCAGTCCAGTGAGCCTTGCCCGGATTCCCTTGATATCTACTAACCATTGTTGGGTGGAAAGTTATCCATGTATGACTTTGTAAATGTGTTGACTTTTGTCGACCCACTTGCATGTGGTGCATTAGCCTTTTGACATGAGATAGAGAGTGAAAGAGAGACATGTAAATATCTCTATATAAGGTGGGTTCATACCACTTATGGAGATGTGCTTGAGAGATGTAACATTCAGCGTGTGTGTGTGTGTGTGTTAATTATGTAGATTTAGATCTAGATCCCTTTTTGTGTAACACCATACATAATCGAATGCATCTCTTAACCACCCAAATCACCATGTTCATTGTGTGTTCTTTAATTCCGCATGCCAAACCAATGTTCATAAATCACTACATTTGGTATCAAAGTTGGTCTTCGAAGATCAACGCGATTTTTTGAAGAACAATTCTCGGTTTGGCAAAATTTGTCATAATTGGAGCACTTTTGGTGAGTCTCTCTCTATGAACTCTCTTAATCTTTTTGAATCGTGCTTTACGTTTTTGAATTTTGATTGATTTGTTTCGTTGAATCTAATCCGTTTTTACCCCATTGGTGATTCAACAAATTTTGTTTAAAGATCAAGCCCAAACAAAAGTTTTAATTCATCAAATTCATTCAAATCTAAATGTTTTGATTGGTGTACTGTTCATCTAGACATTTCGAAACCCAATTAATTTAGTGATAATTCATTGAATTTTGATTCATAAGCCCAATATTCGATCCATTATTGTTCATTGTTCTTCGAAATTCAACCCAAATTCATTCCAGTTACTTTTTATCTTTATATCTGATTCTTATACTTCATCGTTTGTTTTGATTATTCCTTCGTCATATACTTCATTTGTTCATGACTCACGATTTCTTTATCATTGATTGATATCATTTGAATCTTAAGAATTCATCGTTTGATTGTCGATTGAATTTCATTTTTCTCGATCATCATCTGATTTTTAATAAAAATCGATGATTAACAAAGTAGTCAGGTTTCATTACTTGAATCGTTATTAGATTTAATATGGGAGTTTGTTTGTAGATTATCATGGTTGATTGATGAAAAGCAAAAAGGTTTTCATTGATAAACAAGGTAAATCAAACTGATGAAGAACAGATGAAAATTTTTGATGTCGTTTTGATGAACTCAGTGAATAGCACAAGAATAAATGGTGAAAAGGATTTGAAATTTGTGTTTGATCTAAAAATCGAATTAAAATAATCGATTTTAGTGTTTGTCAACAATCGCAATTGAAGAGTCAATGCAGAAAACTCAAATTGTTAAAAAGTCGACATCCAAGCAATGAATCGGTGACTTTTATGCTGAAATTGATAGATACAAGTTGTGTTGAGGCTACGGGTGACGAATTCAAGTCCAATTTGGAAGTTAATTTCGAAAGGTGTTTGAGTTTTACTTCATGATGTCGAACACATTTCAAGTTCGCATCTTGAATACTTTTTGGAAATCGATTTGGATAAACTGAGTTGTGATGTCGAACTCATTTGGATCCATAGGCGAATTGACGATGCGTATAAGATTGATTTCGAAATGTGATTGATTATGGAGTTATGATGCTTTATTTTGGGTTTGGCGTTCAAACAGCCTTCGATTTGAGATAATGGAATCGAATTGATTAATGAATTGGGTTGACATTGATGATTGGGCTTATTGACAATGAAAGCATATGAAACTGAAAGCGAATCGGAAACGAGATGGGAGAAGTCGAGAAATGAAGGAAAATAGCAGATTTCGAAATTGGGCCATTTACATAAAAGCGAAAGTTGTGATTTTGAGATCGAAGGTTTTTTTAGGGAAGATTAAAGCCTTTAAGACAAATGGTAACGAAGATTGTGAAAGGAGAAGGAAACAAAAAGTTTCGAATCTTATCCTTTAACTTTCGAATGTTTGATAGCTTTTATACACATTCGAAATTTGGACCTCAATTTCGACTTTTTGATGTTGTGGGCAGACTTTTTGAATTTGGTCCCTGCTGTTTCGAAAGTTTGAAAGATTACACCCACTTTCAAAAGTTGGATTAATTTTGGATATTTTGGAACAAAAGGCAGAAATTTCGAAAGCAGTCAATGAAGTTTTGAAAGTTTGACAGTTTTTGCCCATTTCCGAAAATGCGCTGATTTTGCTGAGAAATTGAAGAAAATGCATTTTAGGGCCCTGCAGTTTATGCAAATTGACGCTTTCTACCCAGTTTCGAAAAAGGGGGAGAGTTTCGCATTTTTGGCTGTTTTGGGCGCACCAAGTCACT
Organism: Lactuca saligna; assembly: GCF_052625555.1. Lineage (NCBI taxonomy): Eukaryota > Viridiplantae > Streptophyta > Magnoliopsida > Asterales > Asteraceae > Lactuca > Lactuca saligna. The sequence continues at coordinate 170,982,156 of NC_136417.1, read as the reverse complement.
GCAGAATTTTGAAATTGACAATTTCTACCCATTTTTGAGAAATTTTGTCAAAGGCGGTCCATGAACGAAGCTAAAAATTGAAGATATTTTGGATTTTCCGGATTGAAGCAAAAAGTTTTTGCCACATGTTAAGGGGGAGTTTTGGCATGAAAAAATTCTGAATAGAGCACGTTCTCTTTCCTTGATGGTTTTATAATGAAATTTCTATTATAAAAAGTGGGAGAAATTTATATGGAAAATCAAAGTTGAATTTTTCATATTACAGGAACTTGAAGACCGAAGTGACCTTTAATTTTTGAAGTTTATGAAATGATGCGATTGGAGATTCGGATGTGATTTCGGTTCGAGATGGGTTTGGATTTATTGAAGATTTTCAGGGTGTGTTTTTAATGCTCAACGTTAGGGTGATTATTTGGAGTTTGAGAAGCTATTGATCATTCGTTGATGCTCGATTCATATGGTCTCACATCCTAGAACCCAAATTGAAGAATCATGGAAGAATTGAAGATTTGAAGTTCGTCTTAACATATGTCACGCTTGAGGCTCGGATCGTGTAATTGCTCGATTTTGGAAGATTTGAAGTGGGTCATCCATTCCTAACATTGAGGGGGAGAATGTTGCGTACAAAGTTATCCATGTATGAATTTGTAAATGTGCTGACTTTTATAGACCCACTTGCATGTGGTGCATTAGCCTTTTGAAATGAGATAGAGAGTGAGAAAGAGACATGTAAACCTCTCTATATAAGGTGGGTTCATACCACTTATGGAGGTGTGCTTGAGAGATGTAACATTGAGCGTGTGTGTGTGTTTGTGTGTGTGTTAATTATGTAGATTTAGATCTAGATCCCTTTTTGTGTAACACCATACATAATCAAATGCATCTCTTAACAACCAAATCACCATGTTTATTGTGTGTTCTTTAATTTCGGATGCCAAACCAATGTTCATAAATCACTACAACCATGCTCAAAGCAAAGGCCACATCAGGGCGAGTACAAGTCATAGCATACATGATCGAGCCAACAGTGGAACCATATGGTAATTGAATCATCTCAGCTATCTCAGCTTTTGTACTCGGATACTGAGCCTTGCTCGGTCTGGAATTGTCCTGGATCGGTAAGTCACCTTTCTTGGAATTATGCATGTTGAACCTTTTCAACACCTTGTCCAAGAAGGTACTTTAACTAAGTCCAATTAGTCTCTTACTCCAGTCTCTCAATATCCTTATCCCAAGGATATAGCCAGCTTCCCCAAGGTCCTTCATAGCGAAACACTTCCCAGGTCAGGATTTCACCTCCTGCAAGGTTGGGATGTCATTTCCTATAAGTAGTATGTCATCCATATATAGTACCAAAAAGCTAACTGTACTCCCACTAGCTCTTACATATACATAGGACTCATCCTCACTTCTCGAAAAGCCAAACTCTTTGACCTTCTCATCGAAACAAATATTCCATCTGTGAGATGCTTCTTTCAATCCATAAATGGATTTTTCAAGCTTACACACTCTATTAGGATACTTAGCATCAACAAAACCCTCTGGCTGACTCATGTAAACATCCTCAACCAACTTCCTATTAAGGGAAGTGGTGTAGACATCCATTTGCAATATTTCATAGTCATGAAATGCAGGAATGGCTAGCATAACCCTAATAGACTTCATCTTCGCAATTGGTGAGAAGGTCTCGTCATAGACAACTCCCAGAGTTTTAGTAAAGCCCTTTGCAACCAATCAAGCCTTATAAGTGTGCACCTTCCCATCCATGCCAGTCTTCTTCTTGAAGATCCATTTGCACCCAACTATCTTACGACCCGGTATATTGTCAACCAAGTCCCAAACCTGATTGTCATACTTGGACTGAATCTCGCTTTCCATCGCCTCTTTCCATTTAGTAGACTCGGGGCCTGCCATGGCTTCCTTGTAGCTATTATGTTTATCTAAATTTATCATTGTGTTATCACTGATAAATGTATCACCCTCAGATGTTATATGAAAACCATATAAAACAGGTGGAACACTAACTCTACTGGAACGTCTTAGAGGTACGCACTCGTCAATTGGCTCAACAGGAGTTTCCTCCTCAGGTTGACCGCTAGTGTTTGAGGTTCCTTCATTGGTTAACTCTTGAAGTTATTCAAGGTCAATTTTCCTCCCACTGTCCCCTTGGATCATAAGTTGCCTCTCTTGGAAAACCCATCTCCTCACAACGAAGACAACATTGTCACTCGGTCTGTAGAAGAGATTACCAAAGGACTTTTACGGGTAGCCGATGAAAATACACTGCTCACTCTGAGGTTCGACCTTGTCGTGAGTCTCGTGCCTCATGAAAGCCTCACAACCCCAAACCTTGATGTATGCTAACGAGGGAGCCTTCCCTGTCCACATCTCATGAGGTGTTTTGGCAACCTTTTTAGTTTGGACTCGATTAAGGATATGGGCAGTAGTCTCTAAGGCATACACCAAGAATGAGATTGGTAACGAAGCTCGACTCATCATGGAACGAACCATGTCCAACAAGGTTCGTGTGCGCCTCTCAACCATACTATTAAGTTGTGGTGTCCTAGGTGGCGTCAACAATGAAACAATTCCACACTCCTTAAGATAGTCTAGGAATTCGATACTAAGATACTCACCACTCAATCGGATCGGAGCATCTTTACCTTCCTGCCTAGCTGATTCTCCTCTTCTTGCTTAAACTCTATGAATTTATCAAAGGTTGCTGACTTATGCTTCATTAAGTAGATATAGCCATATCTGTTGTAATCATCAGTAAAAGTTACATAGAAGCTGTTAGCATCCCTTGTGGGGTTCTGAAGGGCCCACACACATCAGTGTGTATGAGATCCAACAAACCCTCACCCTTTTCACAAGAACCAGTGAAGGGTGACTTAGTCATTTTTCCAAGCAAACAAGACTCGCAAGTTTCATCCGACCTTAAGTCGAACGACTCCAAAACTCCAGCCTTCTGGAGTTGGCCTATCTGCTTATTGTTGACATGTCCAAGATGACAATGCCACAAGGATGCCTTATCCAACTCATTAGAAGAATCGATATGCAACACATTATTTCCTAAGTTGTCTACAATCATCATAGTTTCATATACACCATTACAAGGTAATGCTCTAAAATAAAAAATACCATTATAATAAACATTTATTGCACCAATTTCATTATCAAATGAAAATGTGAAACCTTGTTTGTACAAACCATGAAAGGAAAAAATATTTATCGCCATATCAGACGAGTAGCAACATGGTTCAAATCTATTTCTTACCCACTACGAAGCAATAAAGAGTAAACTCCAATCTTGGTGATAGGTGAAACCTTCCTATTCGCCATGATCAATTTTATCTTCCCGTGCTCCACATCTTTACTTTTTTTTAGGCCCTACACATCAGAACAAATGTGAAATCCCCAAACTGTGTCAAGCACCCAATAGTTAGTATGTAATGAGTTTTTAGATAAAATAGTGTAAATAACTATATGGATGGGTTTGACCTTCCCATCCTTAACATCCTACAAGTACTTGGGGCAGCTTCGCTTCCAGTGCCCTTTTTCATGGCAATAAAAACACTCTACTTCTTTTGGGATGGTCGAGGGAGTAGTAGAACCTCCTTTGATTCCACTTGAAGAGGATCCATCAAGAGACTTTCCCTTGCGGCTCTTGGAAGGAGCCTTCCTCTTCTTCCTTTGCTAAGTGTGACCTCCTCCTTTTTCATATGATAGATCATGCAGAACTAATTATAACATGGAGGTAAGGAGTGTAGTTTCATATCAATAGCCAGCACCTCAGGGAAGTTCACATTCAACTTTAGCAATCGATCCATAAACCTTTGCATCTTCTGGAAGTGGCCCGTGATGGCTTCACCATCCTTCATCCTGGTTGTTATCATGGAAGAGATGATTTCATACCTCTCTTGACGAGCACTCTAATGGTATCTTTCCATCAGGTCCTGGTGCATCTCAAAAGGGTATAAATCCTCATAGGACTTTTGGAGTTCAGTTGACATAGTGGCAAGCATGATACAAGATACCTTGGTGGCATCTTTCTCATGTGCCCTAAAATCAGCAATTTATTGAGGAGTAGCAGTAGACTCATCAATTTCCTTCAGCTCCTTGTTGAGGACATATTCCTTGTCCTGATAATGAGTAACCATCCTTATGTTCCTAATCCAATCATTGAAATTAGCTCCATCAAAGATGACTCTCCCAAAAAGGATCATGAGAGAGAAGGAGCTGGTAGGGTTTGAGCCAGAAGCAGCATTGTTGGAAGACATCTGAAAAGAAAAGAACAAAGTTTAGATTAGATGTAAGAATCCTTTTAACACCCAAATGAAATATTAAGGCTAGGACCCAACACAATATTTTACAGTTTGGAAGAGGGATGTCGTAATCCAACTTGCAAAATATTTAAAGGTAGGTAAATGACGATTTACCAATTTCCACCATAAAAAACAAAATTGTCATTAAGTTTTAATTGGATTAAAAATCCTAGATCCTTTGAGATTCAGTGAACAATTCAATGGCATGTTTAATTCTCGATTATGCCCTTTATGTTTGTGACTGGGATACCGAGGATCACAAACAATGTGTGAATAACCATGCAAATGTACTTGGTACTCTCAATGTCAATTATCACCTTAATCAATGTGTCGGTTAACCACACATGCTCCATTGACCTTATGATAAACATTAAGCTACCCTTTGACACTCATACTAGTCCAAGTTAATGTGCTGGTTAACCACACATGCTCCATCAACCACTTGGTAAGGTGCAAAGCGTAATTTCATGGATTAGCATCAATTTCATATTTTCCTAAAGTAACTAAGAATAGGAATCTATAAAAGGTTCAGTTACTTTATTACTATCATTATACTTTTAATGAGAATTATAGTGTTTCTCCTACCCATTCAGCTAACAACCCTCCACCAGTCAAGGAAGAGGTGAGTGAGAGTAGACACCCATTAAACTGCCATTTTATAGGTCGTAACCTTATACCTCCCTTATAGACCGGCTTCGTGAATGAGGCCTACTAACGGTAAAACCGACTTGTCTTATATATATATATATATATATATATATATATATATATATATATATGTATATATATATATATATATATATATATATTAAACCTATAATATTGTAATAATATAAGGGTTGAATTTTAACTTTTAAAATTCTAAGGTTCGGGATTTAGTGTGACTTTAAAAATTCCAAAACTTGAGGACAAGTTTTGAAACTTGTCAAAACTCTTCAAATCCATAACATATGAGTTTAATGACATCTTTATTAGAAAACCCTTTCATGTTCCATAACATCCATAACTTGAGGACAAGTTTTAAAGTCCACTAAAAGCATTTAAAACATTATTTAACTAACACAATAATCAAATAATCATGCAATATTCAATCAAACTCATATGAACAAGGCAATTCACATCAAACATATTTCATGTAATTAGATTAATCATATAAACTAATAAAAAAATGAAATTTTGATAATCACCTTGCAAATGGAAGAGTATGATCATTACCATATCTTAAAAAAACATATTTTTATGATTCAAAACAGTTTAGGGTAATGATCATATCCATTTGTGGCCAAAAAAATCGATTTTCTGCACTCTGCCCAGCCAACTTGGCAAATCCATGAACTCGACTTGTCGAGTATCTCATTTTGTACATGGACTCGTCGAGTCCATCAGTGGACTCGGCAAGTTCATCAGTCAGAATGCATAAAACTTGATTTTTTTCAACTTCAAAGAAAAAGTAGCATCAAGTATATTGGAAAACAATCCAAGTCTCTGATACCACTGATGGGTTTTGAGCATTCTAACACTCCTATGGTGTACATGAAACCCTAGATGCTTTAGATCTATGTTTTCTTTAGTATACATGCAAACATTCAAAATTCCAAATCATCATCCTAACTAGCATACAATGGAGTAACTATGCTATAAAATTCTAGTTAAATGACATACCTTTTAGTGTAGTTGAAACCTTGAAGCTTTAAGAGACGAGTACCAATAATGTAAATGCCTCAAATGGAACCACAAATCACCAACAATAATTGGAAGAATTTGAGAGGAGATAATATGCACTCAAAATAGGCTAGCACTCTTACAAGAACTCTAGGTGTCGATTTCATGAACCAAAGGGCTTCTTATATAGTGTGGCTACATTAGGGTTACACCATGTAAACCCTAATGTGCATGACTTTACACATTCCTCATGCTCCATGGGTTTTAACCTCCATGGAGTAACCATGGGTCACCACATGGGTTTAGCCCAACATAAGGAATCATGGATCATTAGCCTACTTTATAAAATTTGAATGATTTACACAATCAATCCCTATATATTTAATTAGTCTCTTTAATCACAAAATTAATTCCAAATTAATTCTTGATCACTACTAATTAAATAATATGATTTCAAATTAATATATTAGAACTTATATTATATTAATAAATCATAATTATCCTCTTCTCAAAAAATCCACCCCTCAAATTGTCCCGGTGAAATGCAACCCAAATGGACCATGCTACTCTCGGGTTAAGTACATACCAAATATAGTTATGGACTTAGACGCCTTATCCAACACTTTTATGATGCTATCGTCTGATCGGATCTATGTTCTGTTGTCGACCGGATCTGGAAACTTTATGAGTTCAGATTTCTAAACGTTTAATTACGATATTAGAACTGGCATATAACTTTTCGGAGTGATAGGGAGATTACATGCCGATCGTAAACAAAATCTTTATTATCTGAATTATCGGCATTACACACCGAACATATAATTTGGTGTATAGATCAACATGGCAAGAACTCGAAGCGGAATTGGAAACGGGAATAGAAATAGGAATCTACAGCCGCAACCCCAAGTGATTGAGCAAATACCTGTAGTAGCAGTTGCACCCGAGCCAATCACTATGGTTGGGGTACAAGGAATGATCCAGATGATGTTAGATCATCAAATGGAAGAAACAAGGCATTTGCTTCAACAGAATCGAGATGAACCTACAGTACCTGTTGAACAGCCCGAACTGAATGAAGATTTGTCATAGGAGGGAAATTACAGTCGTACAGTGAGTCAAGTTAGACCCCAAGTGGTCAAGAGAAACGACCCGGACAAAAGGATTGACAGGGATGGGCGTATGTATAAGAACTTCTTGAGTGCCAAACCACCAAGCCTCTTTGGAAGCCCAAAACCAGTGGAAATTATGGATTGGATCTCCGATATGGAGATGGTATTTGAGAGCTGCGACTACAGCGATAAGAAAAAGACGGTCTTTGCAGTCAGACAACTAAAGACCGGAGTGCTAAGTTGGTGGAAGTTGTTGGCAGATACAATGCCACGAGGAGAAGCCATGTGAATGTCTTGGGAAGCATTCATGGAGCAATTGAAAATGCAATACTAGTCAGAGATAGATCTGATAGACCTAAACAACAAGTTCAGAACCTGAAGAAAGGGAAGATGATTGTTGATGAGTATGCCACCGCATTCATCAAATGGATGAATCTATTCCCCTACTTGGTGCCTAACGAACTCTCCAAGATAGATAGGTTTTCTTATGGACTGCCCATAGACTTTGGCCCAATGGTCAAAATGGCAACTACTTTGAAAACAGTCATTAGAGCAGCTAAGAATATAGAGACCCAGATAAGAGAAAGGGGTCTAGAAAAAGATAAGGTAGGAGAAAAGAGGAAGTTTGAAGGATCTGGGAGGTCCAACGAAGAGAGCAAACTCTCGAAGTTTGGAGGAGGAGGAATAGGTGAGCTGAGATGGTGTGATAAGTGCAAGAAGAAGCATTATGGGAGATGCAACGAAGAAGTAACTTGTTACAAGTGTAGGAGGATCGGTCACTATTCCAAGGATTGTACACATAATGATAAGGTATTCTACATATGCAGAAGCAAGGGGCACATGTCTAGAGACTGCCTAAGGAAAAATGAAGCAACAAGGCTAGATGCACCGCCAAAGCCATGGGCATTCCACATGATCCTCGAAGAAGCAGATAACAATAAGAGGAACCTAGGGTGAGGATTATGTGATTTATGAGCTTTGGTTTGGCTTGCAGAATTAAAAAATGCAGAATGAACATGGTGATTTCAGTGTTTAAGAGATGCATTCGATTGTGTATGGTGTTACTGTTGGGTTTTGAGCATTCTAAAACTTCTATGGTGTACATGCAACCCTATAAACCTTGGATCTATGTTTTCTCTATTATACATGCAAATAAGAACTCTCCAAGGCTTTAATCTTAACTAGCATATTATGAAGTTCTTATACTACAAAGTACTAGTTAGATGACATACCTTTTGATGTAGCTTGATGTCTTCAAGCTTTAAGAGCTTAGCCCCAATAGTGTGGAAGCCTCAAATGGAATCACAAATCACCAAAACACCTTGGAAGACTTTAGAGAATATGGATACTTGGTTCTCTCTAGTGAAATCAGCTAGCCCTTCTTAGTGTACCACACTAGTGCCAATTTCACCAACCAAGGTTATCTTTATATAGTATGGAGGCTAGGGTTAAACCCATGACCTTTCATTTCATATGATCCATGGGTTAAACAATCCATGGACTATCCATGAAAGCTTATCCCAACCTAAATGAACTTGGCCCATTCCATATATATAAGAGTCCATATTTAATTATTTCATTTTGATCACTTAATTAATTCTAAATTCAGTCTTGATCAATACTAATTAAATAATATGATTCCATATTAATATATTAGAACTTATAATATATTAATATAAATCATAAATATACTATTCTCAAAAGACTATCCATATAAATTGTGTCGGTGAAGTGCAACCCAAATGGAACATGCCGGGTTGGGTCAAGTACATACCGAATATAGTTATGGACTTAGACATTCATCCAACAGTCTCCCACTTGGATAAGTCTAAAACTATTATTGAGTATGACTTCAAAACCTGACTGGCAATCGTAGCTCTTAAAGCCGCTGTCAAACTCTGATCTTGTCAACGAACTTGTCCATTAGATAAGGGATCATATATTCCTCCATTCTAGATATCATATGGACTGCTACATGGATTATAGTCATTCTCTCTGTCCATTTGTTGTTTCCTGATTTCCGATTCATGACGACTGACTGATTGAACAAATCAAATCAGTCCTGGCTTGGCCAAGCACTCACATGTGTCATCATTAAATCATCGAGGGGCCCACAGATATCGCTTCTATCTCGAAGGTAAAAGGAATGGATAAACTTCGACTCATATGGCTTGTTCTGCTACTTGTTGAATCATACACAAAGGCACGTTTTATAACACCGAGTTACCGAATGCGTTTTCGTGCAATCAATGTACAACCAACTCATAGTAACAACTCATATCTCTAGGTTTGAAGAATATAAGATATTATGTCTCATGATCACTCGTGATAAAATCCATGAAGTGATTAAAATGAGCGCGTGTTGAATCCAATACTCAGAACTTATGAGCACTCATGAGAGTTGTAGCCCTTTGTCCAACAACTTAGACCTCTATAAGCTAACCCATCACAGTCTTAATTCATATCTACTTCCAACATATGACCGACTGTGGATGGTTTGAATAACTTAGTCATTTCGGAAGAATAACCTAGTTTATTCTAGAAGTCAAAACATGCAAAATGAAACACAAGAATAAATGAATCCAATATGGTCTCAGAACTTATGAATATAAATAAAACACCTTTTATTTATCACCATATGATTACACATTATCCATTGTATACTGTTTCAGCTATCAACTTTATTCTTGAATTTAAAACAATAGTTGTCCCATGCTCCACGCATGTACACTATGTTTTCTAAACACTAGTCATGCCACACACCAAGTATGCATACTATGTTTGTCTATGATCTTTACTTTGTGAAATAGATCAATTGAACATAACTCCAATGAACATCTTTCACAGTCCCAAATTCTTACTATAAATGCAAGAATTCCAAATTCATGCCATTTACTGCAATCTGTTAGATTCTAAACTTATATGCATTGATCCTCTTGTAATGATTATGCACAAATTCAACCAGAGTTGGAAACAATCATTACAGAGTATTCCAAAAGACATGAACTCCTTGGAAACATCCTTCTTGCATTAAGTTTCCTAATCTTACACAGATTAAACAATTTCTAACTTTGAAACATTTCCAGATTCCATTTTGACTATCACTTCTGAACAAGAGTTGCCTCCTTACAGATTATGTCAGTATGGTCCTTCCAGAATTATCACTATACTTCCAATTGTCCTTTAGCAACCAATCTTTGGTAAACCTTAGATTGTCCTCGACAATTGCTTAATCATTTTAGTCATATCAGTTTCTAGACCTTTTTCCCTTCTTAATGCCCCAGGCATTTGGAAAAGTTTAGAAAGAATGAATATAGTTTATGTAATCGATCCTATATCCGAAGCATATGGGACACGATTCATGATGTCACACATAAAGACTAAACCAATCTTTTGCTATAATATTTGCCAAGTTCTCATAATTCAGATTATGAAAAGGGATGCCGTAATCATAATCAAATTTTAGAACGCAAATAATGAACCCATATATAGAATTTCCTTATGTTGAGCCATTCCAACATGAAATTCATATATATTCTTGACTAAATACGATTAAAACCTCAATCTAAACTTTTAGATTTGAGATGAAGTATAATTTCCTCTCCCTTAATTATAGCAAAACAACTTTTCCCGATTGAGATCTTTTGTTTTCTATAATTAACATTGCTAACTTGCAACCTTTATCATAATTATCATGCTCCCACTAACATGATGATTAATAGCATAATTCTTATGCTCCCACTAGCTTTGACATGTACCCAAAAATCAACTGGACTTCTAGAAATCAGTACTTTATTGACTTTCTTACCAAAGTTCAGATTTCTGATATTAGATTGCCTTGATAAAACTTTCTCCAAATCATACACCTTCCCTTGGATAGCTCATAGGTGTGTCTAAAAAATTATGAATAGGGATGCCGTAATCATAATGGTTAGACCTTTTTGCCACTTCTCACAAGTCCAGGTTAGTGTGCCGATTGACCACACACGCTCCACTAACGACTTTGAGAATGCAAATATCACAATTGCTATCTAGCTAAAATCTACTTAGTGAAAGTGTTTCCCCACCATCATTTTCATGAATCAGAGAGAAACCTTATGATACTTAGATTTTTATGGTGTATGAGTTCCTACCCATATGAATTTGTCAAAACCATAATCACATGACAAAGATAATGACAAATCCAAACTCATATGGATTGAACTCAATCTTAATTTCTTGCCACCTGGCAGCTCAAGGGCCTGCCATTGCTTCCAAGTTGTTGTGTAACCAATTGAGAACTCTAAGAACTCATATGCGAAGCCAACTTTAACTGGAATGGGCACAGAATATGTCAACACGATAGGTTATGAACCTCAAGTCGTATGCTAGTGAGGAGTTTCATTCTTGATTAGTTCTTGAGACTTTCAAGACCTTTAAGACTCCCACTATCCTCTTGACATATAAGACTTTCTTGTCACATATTCAAGAGATAGTGTGGATTTTAATCAAGACAAACACTCCACACAATTGGCCTTAGTTGGTCTTTGTTTTATCCAAAACATCACAACTTACCAATTTCAAATGTACAAGAGTAGAAAACTTTTACTCTTACATTTGACATGTGTTTTAAACCTTCTCTAAGACATGTCACTCAAGTTACAATCTTGGAGTATGACTCTAAGACTTGTGTTGGAATGAAGTATGACTCATCTTCTTGATTTAACCATTTCAACAATTCAAGTTCCTCTTCTTAGTCATAAGATTTCCTTAGAGAACTAATTTTGATATAGTTTCTTAATCATTAAGATGATCTTAAAACATGATACTAAAGTACTCTCCCATCTTTTCAGATTTGAGAAACTTTTATCCTTCTGCCTAATTTCATTCTTCTTATTCGTTCTGTCATACATTGAAAATCTTCCAATGTCTCAGAATTACACTTAAGCTTGTAAGTATAACCATATTTACTGAGCTTTAGTAAATTATGACGAATAATCTTATCGATCTTTTGTGGTGGACTTGACCAGTGCACCAGAATGTGTACTCGATCCCTTAGTCCTTCACTTGACTCACACATCCATGTCAACAAGTAATTAGTCTTAAATTTCCAATACTTAAAAGTTCTCATTCATCATGCTATACAACTTGCATGATTCCAAGTTCCGATCCAATTGAAACTTGGGTGATGAGAATCTTTCCTTATTTGGTAAATTGAGACACTACCACAAATGAACGAATCAAATTCATATTTCCAATATTGCTATCAATGGAATCATATAAGCAACATCTTTTCCTTTTCCTACAAATGCCATTGTAAGGATATTTTAAAATAAATAAAATTAAAAACTTTTTTTTTATTTTAAAACTTTGCGGAAAAACTAATCCTTACAATGCAAATGTATATGAAAACTTGTTGTCATCTATTCCTAAGCAATCTATCATAACACTTAAGCACATGCTCAAAATTCTGATCACCGAACCATGCGATCAAAATCCATCTTCGCCATCAGAATCAGCATATACTTCCTTTAAGTTTCTTTACATTTCTTTGATTCTTAAAACATCATCATGTGACCCAATCACATCATGTAATAAGAATCTCCAAGTAGGAACTTAATAGAGTTAGACAATGGAATTTACCTGAAATAAAGTCAAACTTATTGACTTTACCATCCTTAGGTAAGTTTGGCAGCTTCATAACCAAAGCCCCTTCCTTTGGCAATAGAAATATATTAGGTAATAGTACATGGGACTATCTCAGACTTAGCCTTTCGCTTTACCATTTGGTCAACCAAGTTGACTATGGCCAATCCCTTAGAATTGGGAAGAGAATGCATTTCTGGATTTCCTGTGTCACTATTGTCCTTGTCCATAAAGTTTTGGGAAGTTGATCTCCTAATCCAATTTGCTTTACTAGTATACTAAATCATTTCTGATTTAGCAGCACCAAGTAAAGAGATAAGATCATTAAGGGTCTTGTCATAGTCTATTTCATAGGTGTCCCAAAGGAACTCACTATGTGACTTAGAAAGTGATTGAACCACTAACTTTCTCAAGACTTTGACACCCAACTCTCCCGGCTTGTCAGTATGTGACTTCATCTCCAAGATGTAATCACACTTAGACCTTGCCTTGCCAATAGGGCTTGAGTGACCTTGAAATTGTGGGTTAGGGAGAATAATTGGAGGAGGTGGAGGTAGTGAAGTTCCAAGATATTTGGGAAGATCATAGATGTCTGAACTTGACATCTTTTTGGGAGATATTCAAGATAGTTGATTTAAAGTCCTGAATATAACACCCAATATGGAATATTAAGGCTAGGACCCAACAAACTATTTTATAACTTGGAAGAGGGATGCCGTAATCCAAGCTATAGAATATTTGAAGGTAGGTGAATGACGATTCACCACTTTCAACCATGAAAAACGAAATAATTTATTAGGTTTTAATTGGATTTGAAACTCCTAGATCTTTGAGATTCATTGAACTGTTCAATGGCATGTTTCAATCTCGAGTGTGCCCTTCAGGTTTTGTGACTGGGATGTCGAGGATCACAAAACAAGGTGTGAAGTAACCATGCAAATTACTTGGTACCCTTAAGTGTTTACCCCTCAATCGATGTGTCGGTTAACCACACACGCTCCATCAATACTATGATAAACATTAAGTTACCCTTTGCCTACCTTGTTAAATACGAGTTAGTGTGCCGGTTAACCACACACGCTCCACTAACCGACTTAAACAAAGTGCAAAGTGTAATTTCATGGATTAGCACCTTATTCACATTTTCCTAAGTAACTAAGATTGGGTATTATTAAGAGTTTAGTTACTTAGTATTTATCATTAGTACTTTTAATGAATGGAGAATTATAGTCCTGTCAAACCCGTTCGGCTAACGACCCTCCACCAGTCAAGCAAGTGGTGGGTGAGAGTGGACACCCATTAAGTTGCCATTTTATAGGCAACAACCTTATACCCACCTTATAGACCGGCTTCGTGAATGAGGCCTACTAACGGTAAGACTGACTTTACTTTTATACATATATATATATATATATATATATATATATATATATATATATATATATATATTATTAACTTATAATATTATAAAGTATAAGGGTTGAAATTTAACTTTTAAAATTCTAAGGGCTAACTTGGAATTAAAGTATTCGTAAGGAAAACTTTTCAAATTCCAAAACTTGAGGGCAACTTTTGAAACTATTCAAAACTAATTAATTCCATAACTTATGTGTTTAAAGTAGTTTTAATCCAAAAACTCTTCAAGTTCCATAACTTGAGGACAAGTTATGGAAGACTTTAAACTAATAAAAGAATTAACTTTTTCTTTATTTTATAACTAATGGAATTAATTAAGGTTACATATTTTATTACTTAATGAAGTGACTCTTGAACTTCCATAACTTGAGGACAAGTTATGGAGTCATAAAAGTATTCAATGAGACAAGACTCTTCATTTTTGTAACAATTGCCAACTTTTATGAGTTTTATGAAACATAAATGTGACCTTTCATGTAACTTGAGGACAAGTTACACAAACACATTTTTAGAATCATCTCTTATATTAAAATGGATTGAAAACAACTATTCAATTAACTTATCTATTAATCTAAGCAACTCATAAGATCAAGATAATTCAAATCAAACTTTTTCATGTAATTAGTCTAAACCTTAAACTAATACAAAACATGAATCTATTGACAATTATCTTTGAAATTGGATTAGCATGAACATTACCACATCAAAAACAAGTTTATAAGTTCAAAAACAACTTAGGGTAATGTTCCTAGTCCAATTCCAGCCAAAAAAGTCGAATTTATGCTACCTGGGGGTCCAACTCGTCGAGTGCACGAACCAACTCGGCGAGTTGGATGCATTTTGTCTTGGACTCGGCGAGTCCATTCATGGACTCGGCGAGTCTACTGGGCAGACAGCATCAAAACTCGATTTTTCAGCTCCTTTTGCAAGTATAACAAGAAAACAAGCCTATGCTCTTATACCAATGTTGGGATTTGAGCATTTTAACAGTCCTATGGTGTACATGCAACCCTATAAACCTTGGATCTATGTTTTCTCTATTATACATGCAAATAAGAACTTTCCAAGGCTTTAATCCTAACTAGCATATTATGAAGTTCTTATACTACAAAGTACTAGTTAGATGACATACCTTTTGATGTAGCTTGATGTCTTCAAGCTTTAAGAGCTTAGCCCCAATGGTGTGGAAGCCTCAAATGGAATCACAAATCACCAAAACACCTTAGAAGACTTTAGAGAATATGGATACTTGGTTCTCTCTAGTGAAATCGGTTGGCCCTTCTTAGTGTACCACACTAGTGCCAATTTCACCAACCAAGGACATCTTTATATAGTATGAGACTAGGGTTAAACCCATGACCTTTCATTTCATATGATCCATGGGTTAAACACTCCATGGACTATCCATGAAAGCTTAGCCCAACCTAAATGAACTTGGCCCATTCCATATATATAAGATTCCATATTTAATTAGTTCATTTTGATCAATTAATTAATTCTAAATTAAGTCTTGATCAATACTAATTAAATAATATGATTCCATATTAATATATTAGAACTTATAATATATTAATATAAATCATAAATATACTATTCTCAAAAGACTATCCATATAAATTGTGTCGGTGAAGTGCAACCCAAATGGACCATGCCGGGTCGGGTCAAGTACATACCGAATATAGTTATGGACTTAGACATTCATCCAACAGTTACAAAAAGGGACCTAGATCTAAATCTACATAAATAACACACACTTACACACTTAGTTTTACATCTCTCAAGCACACCTCCATAAGTGGTATGAACCCACCTTATATAGAGGTGTTTACATGTCTCTCTCTCTCACTCTATATCTCATGTTCCAAGGTTAATGCACCACATGCAAGTGGGTCTACAAAAGTCAACCCATTTACAAAGTCATACATGGATAACTTTGTAACCAACATTCTCCCCCTCAGAGTTAGGAATGGATGACCCACTTCAAATCTTCCAAAATCGAGAAACTATGCGATCTGAGCCTCATGCGTGACACATGTTGAGATGAACTTCAAATCTTCAATTCTTCCATGATTCTTGAATTTGGGTTCTAGGATGTAAGACCATACGAACCGAGCATCAACGAATGATCAACAGCTTCTCAAACTCCAAATAATCACCCTAAAGTTGAGCATAAAAACACACCCCAAAAATCTTCAATAAGTCCAAAACCATCTTGAACTGAAATCACTTCTGAATCTCCAATCGAATCATTTCATAAACTTCAAAAACTCAAGGTCACTTCGGACTTCAAGTTTGCGTAATATGAATATTTTAACTTCGAATTTCCATATAAATTTCTCCCCTTTTTATAATCGAAATTTGATTATAAAACCATCAAGGAAAGAGAACGTGCTCTATTCGGAATTTTTCGTGTCAAAAATCCCCCTTAACATGTATCATAAACTTTTTACTTCAATCCGGAAAACTGTAAAAATCTTCAATTTTTAGCTTTGTTCACGGACCGCCTTTGATAAAATTCCTAGAAAATTGGTAGAAATTATCAATTTCAAAATTCTGCAGTGACCCAGTGCGCCCAAAACGGCCAAAAATGCGAAACTTTCCCCCATTTGCAAAACTGGGTAGAAAGCGTCAATTCACATTAACTGCAGGTGCCTGAAATGCATATTCTTCAATTTCTCAGCAAAATCAGTCCATTTTTTAAATTGGATATGAACAGCCAAATTTTTGAAAATTTAGGGACTGCTTTTGAAATTTCTGCATTTTGTCCCAAAATGTCAAAAATTAACCCAACTTTCAAAAGTGGGTGTAATCCGTCAAACTTTTGAAACAGCAGGGACCAAAATTTGATACTTCTTTCTTATTTTATCAAACTTTCGAAAATTTGCTCTAACTTTTGAAACTTCTTCCCAATACTTCAAACTTTCGAAATATAAATCCTTATTTCGAATATGGGTGGAAAGTGATAAACATTCGAAACTGTAGAGAGAAATTTAGAAATATTTTGATTTTTTCCACAATTCGTTAATCTAGGTAATGAAAATCTGTAAAAGTTCGAACTTCTCAATCAACATTTTTGTTACTCGTTATCAATCATACTTTCCAATTTGTTGTTTTTCCTAACCCAAATTTTCGAAACATCGTTACCCAAATTATCCTTCTCCATTCGTTACCAGGTAACGAATTTCACAAAACATTCGTTAATCCCGTAATCACCAAAACCTTTGAAAATATCATCAAAACCAAATCTTCGCTTTTGTCCAAGTCTTTGACTTTCGCTATCCAACCTCCAAATTCTTTAACCATCTTCGTCATCAACCACCTACACAGCGATCTCCAAATCTTCGCTATCAAAGAACATCAAGCCTTCAGTAAACCCAAAATCAATCAATATCAACAACTAATCCTCCTAATTCGCTTTTCATTCAATCCAGTCGATATCCAAGCTTCGATCATTGACTACCCAAACACCATCAATTAACTATTCGACATCAACGGCCAAACATCGACTTCCAGTAACCATACGATCCAATTGGTCAACCCAAAATCCAAAGTCCAAAATTGAGTTCCAAGATCGACTGTAAACCAAAGCTTCAAACATCGGCTTCCAAAATCGACATTAAAATCATCAACCACAGTCCAACCATTTAATTTCCCGACTTCACTTTTTATTCATCAAATTCGTTAATTTGACGTTTGAGATCTTCGCACACATCAATTACAAATTGAATCCTCAAAATCTCGTTCCCAATCCATCTCCTTCGAACATCGACTTTAGTATCAAATTTATTCAAAATTAATTTTGACTCACTAAACAAAAAAGTCAATTTTGACTTTTCTTATTGTTTGACCATTCAATTCCTGACAATCAATCACTATCGAAATCAACCAATAACTAACTTTGAAATCAATCAACCCAAACATCGATTATCCAAGAACACAAATTTTTGACTTTTGAAATTGAGTTTAAAATTGAATCGATTATCAATAGCTTGATCATAACTGAATCACAATCAACCAATTTCGTAAGCAAATCGATTCACTAAACCAGATTCACAACCAAAACTATTTGATTATGAGAAAGAAAATTACGATCTGACTATAGGAGCGAGACAAGAACATCAGAATGTGTAAATGTGAAACTGACGAGTCAATCTTACTAAGGAACGAATAATGGATTGAATGAATTTTGGGCTCTAATATGATGATGAACAGTAACACTCAAGTAATTGGGTTGGATCTTTGAATAAATGAAATGGTTCGTGTTTTGAATTTGTCTTTGGCTTGAAATTCGGATCATATGAACAATAACAGATTCAAGATATTAGATCATAAAATGAATTTTGATCTTAAATCTCAATTCAAACGAACACTTGCAATTTGAAAATCAAATCGAACAAACGAATAGGATTGGATCGGGACTTGATCAACGAAAAAATTATTGGATCATCACAAACGCGTTTTTTCAAAAAAAAATTGATCCAACGAATCAAAATGATCAAAAATCAAGAACGCAACACACGAATCAAAGAGATTAAGAGAGATCATAAAGAGAGACTCACCATAAGTGCTACAATTGTGATAAATTTTGCCAAACTGAGAATCGTTTCTTCAAAAAATCGTGTTGATCTTCGAAGACCCGCTCTGATATCAATTGATGTGATTTATGAGCTTTGGTTTGGCTTGCGGAATTAAAGAACTCACAATGAACATGGTGATTTCGGCGTTTAAGAGATGCATTCGATTATGTATGTTGTTACCAAAAGGGATATAGATCTAAATCTACATAAATAACACACACTTACACACTCAATTTTACATCTCTCAAGCACACCTCCATAAGTGGTATGAACCCACCTTATATAGAGGTGTTTACATGTCTCTCTCTCACTCTCGATCTCATGTCACAAGGCTAATGCACCATATGCAAGTGGGTCTACACAATTCAACCTATCTACAAAGTCATACATGGATAACTTTGTACCCAATAGAGGAATTCATATCCAAAGATCAAGATATGAAGTAGCTATGTAGATAGTATCAGGAGGTGTAGCCTATATGAGGCATAGTATAGGTTAAACTTGAACACCTATGTAATCGTTTCAAGGAATAATACAAAACCTTCATTTTGTTATCTGATGTGTTAAATGATTATGTGAAATTCTTGAATGGTGACTTCGAAAAACTGAAGGACAATACTTGGGACGAGTATTAGTAGGTGTGAATGGTGGTAGAGGCTTATACTACCGGAAGCACAGGACTCGCACTTGGATCAGGGAAGGTCACAAGGTTACCAAGAAGCTAGTAATTGATTCGGTGTTGTTTATGTCTGTCATTACCATCGTTTTGGTAATAACTGAGAAGATGATTATTAATCTGACCCTAATGGTCATATCAAATCGAGTCCAACTAAGATGGGTATGTTACGTGGTTTAAAGAACCAAGTTCGATGTAACATCTGACTTAAGCCATAAGCTTGAAGTGAAAGATAATTGAAGCGATCAATAGAACTATTGCAAAAGAAGCTTGTAGCTAGAGTGCTACAATAAGATTATATCACATTAGAACAAGAAGAAATGTATATTCCATTCTGGAATTTGACTCTAAGAGACATGAGTCTAAGCGTTGCATCATATGATGAGAGGTCATTAGAACATGACCCATCGGTCTGTCATGATAATCGAAGTAAGGAACTTATATTAAGTTAATTATGTTAAGAAGAAGAAGGAGTCACCAATAAACATTGATTTTTCAAATCAAAGGTTACGATTGAAAGTCTAACGCGAGATAAAGAGCGGATGTAAGATTGAGCATCGCCAGCAGTCAAGAATTCCAAAAGCTAGATACTCATTTGAAGGAACATAGAAGTTATGCTTGTTACCTAAGATTAAGATATAACGTATGGAGTCATTTTAAAAGCCCTGTTTTGTTGATGATTCCGGGAGGTAATCATCCTAAGGAGGAGATAATTGTAACGCCCGCAAATTCGGGCTAGTCAAGTCAAAGACAATAAGCGTCAAGAAACGACCTTTTGATAGAAGGTTATTTAGAATGAACAATCTTAACTAATTTTTAGTATATATCACAAGGGTTCTGTACATATAAAGAACGTCGAAATCCGAGTTATAACGAAGAAGTTATGGCCCGACGAAGTTTTACAGCTAAACCGGCATGCCACTGCGTAACGTAAAAAGTGAATTTTGATAAATTACTTTTTAGACTTAGTAATCTAAACGAAAGTCGTATTATACGTTAAACCGAGAGCGTGCATAAAAAGAACGTCAAAATCTGACTTCGTATAAGTAAGTTCAGATTTTTCTATGATTTAGCAAAACAGTGCACAACCTGGAATTCGAATTTTAGATCGATCGGTTTTTGGCCAACGCAACCTAAATGATAATTGAAGATCTCGTTAATAGGAGTTCAATGATAAAAATACAGATGAAAATGGAGTTCATATGTAGAAGATATGAATTTTACACAATCATTTAACAATATAATCTTCTCTTACTGGTAAATATAAAATTGGTTGAGAATTAGCCGACGGAGTCAAAATAAAAGTTGTAGATCTTGTCTTTACTTACACGTGGATCTAAAGAACTTCAAAAACAGAGTTCATATGCAAACGTTATGAATTTTTAAAGATTGGTTGTTTTACCTGCATTCGCGCCACGTATCACCACCAGCCTTCACCTTGGAGCCTACGCAAGGCTCACGACGTGAGCACCCTTTTTCACGAAGTGAATCGGCCCAGACAGCCTATAAAAAGACGCATAAATCACCCCCAAAACTCACACCTTTCATACTCATTCTCTCCCATTACCCCCAAACCCTAATCCCCTTCCCTAGCAACTTCTTAGTGCTAGAGGCGAGTCCCGAAGCGCCGTAGGGCTCCGAGAAGAAGAGCTTTCGGCTCAGAAGTTCTGCCCCTGCAGAGCCCGACTCCTAGCCAAACCCCCTCGTACGTAAGATACGGCTAACCTATTTTAAATATAGCTTATATTTAAAATAATATCGTTATTATGAACCTATAAATAAGATTTATCAGTGATTCAAAGTTGTTATATTGATTGATCTACTTACGAGGATGATGTCTAGATTGTGATTTAGTGAGGTGTTTAAATTGAGATTTCCAAATAGTATACTTCATATACCAAACGGACCCTACCTCCGATATGATCCTACCTACTTGTTCCTTACTTGATAGATCATGAAGTAGACTCTGAGTTAATGACGAATCTAGACTAATAATTAGTCGCAATAAATATTAGATTAAAATCTAGTGCTAATAATACTAGGTTTCATCGAAGGAAATCATCTTGTTAAGAAGCAAAGTGCTTCTCAAGTTTCGAGTCGTCACTTTAACAAGTGAGTGCATAGTTACTTTCATCTTACACATAGATATGAAGTTTAATATAAATTACGTGCTATGTGTGCAATATATGTGTTCTTGATATCTATGTTGGATGAACAATTTATACATGCTTTTAATGATTTAAGCTATATAAGTATTTTATATCTACGAATATGTTGGATAACACATGGGTAGATGAATGATAGGAGATGAAAGATGATATAAGTAAATATTGGCAGCTATGGACTTAGTGCCTAATAGATAACATCGGCAGCTGTGGACTTAGTGCCTATTAGATAAACAATGGTAGCTATGGACTTGGTGCCTATTAGATAAACGATAGTAGCTATGGACTTAGTGCCCGATAAATGAACTTTAACAGCTATGGTTTAATGATTTGACTCTATTGCGCAGCTCTCGTCTGATTCTAACCGTTGCAGGGATGAATCTTTTACTCGAAGGATTATCTGATCCACACGATGTGTTGGGTGTTCAGCACTGGGACATAGTAAGTGGAAGCATTCAGTAGGTAACAATGAGGTAACCGACACAGGGAGTGGCTAGAGATATAGTTACCACGAAGGATTTTTCCTTCATAGAGGCAGGAAAGGTTTGTTGCCGATGTACAGTTGCCTTGGGAAGGCCAGTGAATGCACAGGGTAACGGTTGGACCCTCAAGACACCAAGATTAGCGGTCCTTTCGGGGATCGGACCGAACTGACAAGGTTATGCGTTGTATAAGGATTGCTGCAAGCATTCAGGCTAGTTCGAAGTGACTATTGTGTCACATGAGGAGCATCAGTTAGTACGGGATAGACAATGGAAGCCTAAGGCGTGATGCACGAGAAGTATCTGAGATAGGTAAACGCAGAAGACTTCGAGGACGAAGTCTAGTTTAAGTGGGGAGAGTTGTAACACCTGGAATACAGTAGGCCAATTAAGGAACGAAAAACCCCAAATCAATAGGCCAACTCGTCGAGTCAGGGGATAACTCGACGAGTAGGTGCAAGTTTGGGAACGCGGGTGGAAGGACCTACTCGACGAGTTGGAGGGACCAACTCGACGAGTTGGTCTGGGTTTGGGAAACCCTAAATCCGGGATTGTGTAGCCTATTTAATCATTCTTATCCCCACTTCTCAACCCCATTTCCAGCCCCCACTGTCCATACCCTAGATCTCAGAACCCTAATGTTATTGTGAGCCATTTTGAGTGTTCTTGAGTGCTTGGAAGCTTGAAGAAGAAGGAGAAGCTTGGGGATTCAAGAAAAGGCTTGTAGATCTAGAAACAACATCCCATCCTAATCATTTTCTGGTAATCAAGTCTTGACCTTGCTCATTAATCACTTAGATCTCTTTAGTCCCTTTTACAGTGAATCTTGGTTCAAGAAGCTTGATTTATGGGACATAGACATCCCAGGCAAGGATCCTTTTAGATCTGGAATGATTAAGGTGTGTTATGGCATAAAGGTGCAAACTTTATGCCATTTGAGCCCCCATGCAAGCTCTAAGTGGTCATTTTGGCCTTTTAAGATCAAAAAGGCCATGCATGGAGAGAAAGCCAGAAGCTTTACGTGTCTAAGTGGTGTTAGGGGTTTAGATCTTTGGTTGTAAGCTTTAGTTTGGTGTATGGATGGCTTAAGGACCAAGTTCTAGGTCCCAAGGTGTTAGGGTTTGAGTTAACCCATTAAGAAGATGTATTAACGGATAAAGTTGGAAACTTTGCCCTTAAAAGGACATTTTAGGGGTTATGTGAAGTATGAAGCTTGGATCTGAGGTGTAGGGGCTTAATCCATTATGATAGCCCAAACAAACAGAGGAACTCGTCGAGTCCAAGGAAGAACTCGACGAGTTGGGTCGAGTTGTCCCGAATCTGTACCAGGTAGAACTCGACGAGTCTGTGAGGGGGCTCGACGAGTTCACTCAGTTTATCATGAGTTTGAGTAGCATAGAACTCGACGATTTGATGGAGCAACTCGGCGAGTTGAGTCAACTCGGAGCATTGACTGTGACTGTTGACTTTGACTTTGACCAAGGTTGACCAAGTTTGACTTTGAGGGTATTCTGGACTAAGAGTTATTTTGGTTCTGATAGCTCGGGGAGCCGAAGGGGTAGCAGTTCGGGGAATTGCCAGTTGGCAGCCAGAGGAGTATCAGCAGGACTTCAACAGTGCAAGCTGAGTCTCCTCATTGTTTGCATGGGTCTACAGCCACAATGCCGGCCCATTTGGTTATGCATAGTAGGAAGACTTGGGGGTTACCCGTAGGCATTGTATGATAGTATGTTATTCTAGACCAAGGTCCGATGTCGGGCGGTGCTCGAGGAAGGTGCCCGAGGAATGTTTGCATGTTAGATTATACTTGTTGTCCGTGTGATACTTGTATGTCCCTGGTAGGGAGGTGAGTGTGGGCGAGGTCCCTTATCTCATCACTAGCTGAGAATGGATGGGGTTCCATATCTTATTATTATTAGCAGAGTAGGGACGGGGCCTGAGATAGGAGAGACGTGAGTGTGGGCGGGGACCGTATCTCACTACCAGCAGGAGTGTGGACGGGGTTCCATGACTCATTAGCAGTAGGACAGGGGTGGGGCCCAAGTTAGGCATGGCCTTAGGACAAGAAATATATTTAGAGTATGATTACTTTATGTACTAGCATGTTTATATGATTGTATGTGTATAGCGGGCGAGTCCTAGAGACAGGTAGGGCCTATGAGAAAGAGATTTGTATACCAAGCGGGGTGGTGGTTGTCGAGGCCAACAAAATTAATAACCCCAATTATTACACACTAAAATAGTGTATAGTGGTAAAAGGGGTTGAATCCACGGAGATTGGTTCAATTTATAACTATATGAAAAATCTCTTTGTAAAAATACTTGTAAAATAACAATAAAAATAAAATGGGGAGTTTCGGTGTTTTGAAATACTTGAAACAACTAGAATTAACTATGATTTAAATAGAAACTTTCAACAAAAATAAGGGTTTGATGTAAAATCAATGTGGGAGAGATGGTTGACTTAAGGTTTCCTCACTTTAACTTTTGATGAACATATCATTAGAATCCAATGATGTAATACTTGATTTAAAACCTTAATTTAGCTATAGTAATCCAAGAAGCTTGAGATTACCTAGACTTTTCTTAGTTGTTAAAACGGTTAGAGAAGCTCATAACAATTTCCTTACTCAAAGTCACAATTTTCATTAAGCATGTAATTAGTGAAAGTCAACTAGCATTAAGAACCAAAAAGTCACCAAATCCAAGAGGGGTCAATTGCTTTCACCACCATGTTGGAGGAAATGTTTTTTATGATTGTGTGAAGCAAAAACAACACAAAAATCATTTGTTGCTTGCTAATTTGAGGATCCTTTACTTAATCAAGAAATTAGCCAACTAATCACCACAAATACATTTGAACTCATGAACTAAAAACATACTAGTAGTGATAATATGATAAAACACAAAACATTTCCATAAAGATTTAAGAACAAGTTCATGGATTCTTCAACATCCAACAAAAGTTCAAAGGATTCAACAAAAAGTCAACCAAGATTAGTTTAGCCAAGCATGACTAAACTCAAAGAAACAAAGTTAGTTAAGATTGTACCAAACATTTGACAAGAATCAAGAGATGAAAAGAAGATATTCTTCAAGTGTTCTTGGCCTCCAAAAGTGCTCCAAACTCCAGAGAGAAAGTATCAAAATCGGACCTCCAAGATAAGGCTGAAGAGGCACACCAACCTTCCCAATATAAAGCTCTAAGTAAAATCCCGGAAATTGCCCTTGTCAGGAATCCACGCGGGCCGCGGGGAATCTTATGCGGGCCACGTGACTTCGATGGAATTTTTGGGCTTCTTCAAGTCTTGGGCCCCCACAGCTAATCCATTGGCCCAGTTTGAATCCAATCAGCTCCTAGCCCATTTTTTGTCAATATTTCTTCAATTAAAGCCCAATTTTTCTTTCCACATCACTCAAAACTTCCGCAAACTCCTAAACATCGATCTTGCACACTCAAGAATTCTCTCGCGCCCTTTCAAATTTAAAGTTTAACACTTCTGCACCTTCAAGTAATCAACAAGCCTACTCCCTGAATTGCCTCCAAAGCAATCAAGCATGAAATCCCCATTTCCCTTCAAGCCCAATCGCCTCCCAAGAGTCCCGCTCCGCTGGTCTCCAAGAAAATCTGCAATAATGCTCAAGAAACTAGAAAGTACCCGAAATGTTCATAAAAATAACAAAAGGGAAAATATGCATGGAAATTAACTAACATGCGAATGAAATGTGATAAAAAAAAACTATAAAAAGAAGTAAATAAAATGAAGCTATCACGGGGCTCGATGCCAGGCGGGGCCTGATGCCGAGCGGGGCCCGATGTAGGAGCGAGTCCGATGCCGGGCAAGTTTCGATGTGGCAGGTGGGGGCCCAGTTTATGTGCCTAGTTATGTCGTATGTGGTAGGTTGGGGAACTCACTAAGCTTCGTGCTTACGACTTTCACCTTTTGTTTCAGGTACATTTGGTAGCGGAGGGAAGAGCTCAGGATGACTACATTGCACACACCGAGATGTTTTAGCCTGGGATGTTTTACTCTGATGTTTTGATACTTTGATAATAATTTTTGAAATATTATAACTTATGTTTGATGAATGATTGACAACTATGGTTTTAATGTGATTAAAAACAAAAATTTTGGTCATGATTTTTGGGATGTTACATTTTGTCTAATATTTACCATGACTAATTATTATTCTTAGTATTATTATTATTATACAAGTGTAAAACAAAACTTTCCAACCACTATGTACAGACATATGTCGGAAGTAGGTATGAATCAAGACTGTCATGATTGGTTGCAGAGGTCTAAGGTCTTGGACATGGCTACAACAATCATGAGTGCTCATAAGTTCTGAGCATTGGATTCAACCCATGCTCACTGGAATCACTTCATGGAATTTTATCTCGAGTGATCGTGAGATGGTAATATCATATAAGTCTTCAAACCTAGAGATATGATTTGTTACTTACGAGTTGGTTATGCATTGATTGTACGAAAACACATTGGTAACTTGATGTTATAAAACGTGCCTTTGTGTATAATTCAATAAGTGGTAGAACAAACATATGAGTCGAATTTTATCTGTTCCTTCTAGGATTAGAAGCGATATCTGGGCCTCTCGATGATTTTGTTTTGACCTATGTATCGGGCCCGGTCAGAACTAAATTGATGTGTTCAGTTAAGTTCTATGTCAAACAAATCGGAAATCGGGAAACAAATGTTGGAAAATAAGTAAGACCATGTTCCATGTATTTGTCCGGCTGATATTTTGAACAGCGGATTATATGATCACTTATCTAAAATGGCGCATTCTAGTTCAACAGAGTTTAAAGAGCTACGATTGCTGCTCGGTTCCTGAAGTCATACTTGCAACTATAGTTATTAGACTTATCCTAGTGGGACACTATTGGATATAGTGTCTAAGTCCATAACTATATTTGGTATGTACTTGACCCGACCCGGCATGGTCCATTTGGGTTACACTTCATCCGAACAATTTATGGATAATCTTTTGAGAATAGTACAAGTTATGATTTATTAATATATTATAAGTTCTAATATATTAATATAAGATTATATTATTTAATTAGTATTGATCTATAATTAATCTAGGATTAATTTAGAGATCAAAGATATTACTAATTAAATATGGACATCTATATTTATATAGTGTGGGCTAATGCTCCTTTGGAATGGGCTAGGTTTGCATGGAAAGTCCATGGATACTCCATGGAGCTTTAACCCATGGATCTCATGGAAATGAAGAGACATGGGTATTAGGGTTTACATGGATGTAACCCTAATCCACCACACTATATAAAGGAGGCTTTGGTTCTTGAAATCACACTAGTTGAGGTGAGTAAAGCAAGAGGGCCGATTTCAAGATAGTAGTGACTATTCTCTCAAAGTTCCAAGTTTGTGGTGATTTGTGATTTCCATTTGAGGCATCCACACTATTGGTGCTAGGCTCTAAAACTCCAAGAAATCAACTACTACTACAAGGTAAGTATTTCTACTAGCTTTATTTGATTCATGCTCCTCATGCCATGCTAGTTAGGATATGAACCTTGGAAAAATAATTATTTGTCTGTATCTTAGACAAAACATAGATCCAAGGTTTATTAGGGTTGCATGTACACTTAGGAAGTGTTAGAATGCTCAAAAACCCATAAGTGGTATCAGAGCCTAGGCTTGTTTGTTTGATACTTGATGCAAAATATTGGAAAAAGTCGAAAAACTTGTTGTCTGCCTGATGAGCTCGTTGAGTCCATGGGGGGACTCCCGAGTTCATGTGTATCTTCAACCTACTCGCCGAGTAGGTTCATGCACTCGGCGAGTAGGAGCCACAGAGTGCAGATTTTTGACTTTTGCTGCTGGAAATGGACTAGAAACATTACCCTAAATTGTTTTGGTGTTATAAAACTTGATTTAGATGGTGTAATGTTTGTTCTAATCCATTTACAATGGCTAATATCAATTTTTCATGATTATATGTGTTCATATGGTCTTGAAACTTTGATATGGATATTCATGTTCTTGATCTTATGAAGTTAGATGATCATAGGAATTACTTGTAACCTACTTGGTAGTTTAATTCCTGATCATAATGTGTTTTAATGGAGTCCATAACTTGTGCTCAAGTTATGGAAAACCAAGAGTCACACTTGAATTAAAACCATTAAAAGAACACAAGAGTTAGAAAAATGAAGAGTCTTCATTTTCATTACTATTTAACTCATAAGTTACAAGAAATGAAAAGTTTTGAAAGTTTACAAAACTTGCCCTCAAGTTTTGGAACAAGTAAAGTCATATTAACAACTTTAGTTCCAACCCTTAGAATTTTAAAAGTTAAAATTCAACCCTTATACTTATAATATTATAAGTTAATAATAATATATTTATATATATGTATAAGATCAAAGTCGTCTTACCGCTAGTATGCCTCATTCACGAAGCTAGTCTATAAGGTGGGTATAAGGTTGTTGCCTATAAAATGGCAACTTAATGGGTGTCCACTCTCACCAACCGCTTGCTTGACTGGTGGAGGGTCGTTAACCGAACGGGTAAGACAAGGACTTATAAATTCTCATTAAAAGTATGATGAATATTATAAAGTAACTAAATGTTTTATTAAATTCCCAATCTTACTTTAGGAAAAATGTGAATAAGGTGCTAATCCATGAAATTACACTTTACACTTTGTCTAAGTCGTTAGTGGAGCGTGTGTGGTTAACCGGCACACTAACTTGGACTTAACAAGGTAGGTAAAGGGTGACTTAATATTTATCATAGTATCGATGGAACGTGTGTGGTTAACCGGCACATCGATTGAGGGGTAATTTATTAAGGGTACCAAGTAATTTGCATGGTTACTTCACACCTCGTTTTGTGATCCTCGGCATCCCAGTCACAAAACTTGGAGGGAACACTCGAGATTAAAACATGCCTATCAAAAGTTCATTGAATCTCAAAAGAATCTAGGAGTTTCTATGAACCAAATTAAATATTTTTAATATTTCGGCTTTGGTGGAAATTGGTGAATCGTCATTCACCTACCTTTCAAATATGTTATTACTTAGATTACGGCATACCTCTTCTAAGTATAATATATTGTGATTGGGTCCTAGCCTTAATACTACATTTGGGTGTTTTATTAAGGACTATCTCTATATCTAAACTAATCCTTCTTTCTTCTTTTATCAGATGTCTGCAAACAATGCTGCTTCTGGCTCTAATCCTAGTGACTCCATTTCTCTTATGAACTTGTGTGGGAAAGTCACTTTTGATGGATCCAAATTTAATGAATGGATCAGAAACATCAGAATGATTACTCACTACGAGGACAAGGAATATGTCCTTGATAAGGAGCTTAAGGAGATTGATGAGACAGTTGCTACTCCTTAAGAGATCGCTGAGTTTAGGGCACATGAAAGGGATGCCACCAAAGTGGCATGCATCATGATGGCCACTATGACCGCGAATCTCCAAAAATCCTATGAAGATTTCTACCCCTATGAGATGCACCAAGACTTGATGGAAAGATACCATCAAAGTGCTCATCAAGAGAGGTATGAAATCATCTCCTCCATGATAACAACTCGCATGAAGGATGGTGAACCCATCACAGGCCACATGCAGAAAATGCAAAGATTTGTGGACCGTTTGCTGAAGCTAAATGTGAACTTCCCTGAGGAGCTTGCAATAGATATCATTTTGCACTCCTTACCTTCATGTATTGATCAATTTCGCATGACATACCACATGAACAAGGATGAGGTCACTCTCAGCAAACTTCAAGGACTCCTAAAGACCGCGGAAAGTGGTCTTAAGGGTAAGGCGGTTGTAACTACTCCTACTCCTACCAACTCCACCCCTGTCTTGGCAATTGGGGAAGGACGAGGGAAGAAAAGAAAGAGTTCTTCGAAGGGTACCAAGGTTAGGACCCTTGATGGATCTTCTTCAAGTGGAACCAAGAAAGGTTTCATCACTCCTTCTTCTAACTCAAAAGAGGCTGAATGCTTCTATTGCCATGAAAAGGCACATTGGAAGCGGAACTGCCCAAAGTACCAGCAAGATGTGAAGGATGGGAAAGTTAAACCCAACCATGCAGGTATTTACACTATCATTTCTAATAACTCACCTAATTCTAACTCTTGGGTCCTTGATAAAGGTTGTGGTATTCATATTTATTATGACTTGCAAGGACTAAGAAGAAGTGAGAATGTGGAGCAAGGAAGGACAAACTTAATCATGGGGAATAGGAAAGTTACACCTGTCACCAAGATTGGAGTTTATACTTTGTCGCTAAGTAGTGGGTTAAATTTAGATTTGAATAAATGTTGTTACTCGCCAGAAATGGCAAGAAATATTATTTCCTTTCATGCATTGTATAAACAAGGGTTTACCTTTTCATTTAATAATGAAGTTGATTCTATTGATGCTTTCTTTAATAATGTTCTTTATTTTAAAGCATTACCTTGTGATGGTGTGTATGAAGCTGTGTCTATTGTAGATGACTTAGGAAATAATGTGATGTGTATTGATTCTATTAATAATAATAACTTGGATAAAGCATCATTATGACATTGTCGTCTTGGACATATAAGCAAGAAACGCATAGGCCAACTCCAAAAGGATGGAGTCTTGGAGTCGTTTGACCTAAAGTCAGATGATAGTTGCGAATCATGCTTACTTGGAAAAATGACAAAGTCACCCTTCACAGGTTCTTGTGAGACGGGTGAAGGTTTGTTGGATCTGGTACACATGGATGTGTGTGGACCTTTCAAACATGCCACAAGGGATGCTAATCGTTATTATTTGACTTTTACTGATGATTATAGTAGATATGGATATGTCTACTTAATCAAGCATAAGTCAGAGACTTTTGAGAGGTTTAAAGAGTTTAAACAGGAATTCGAGAATCAATTGGGCAGGAACTTTAAGATGCTTCGATCCGATCGATGTGGTGAGTATCTTAGTTCAGCGTTCCTCGACTGTCTTAGGGAATGTGGGATTGTCTCACAATTGACACCTCCCATGAAACCGCAGTTGAACGGTGTAGCTGAGAGGCGTAATCGAACCTTGTTGGATATGGTTCGTTCCATGATGAGTCGAGCTTCGCTACCAATCTCATTTTGGGGGTATGCCTTAGAGACTGCCGCCTATATCCATAATCTGGTCCCTACAAAGAAAGTTTCCAAAACTCCTCATGAGATGTGGACTAGTAAAGTACCCAAACTAGACCACATCAAGATTTGGGGTTGCAAGGATTTCGTGAGACACGAGACTCATGATAAGCTCGAACCTTGAAGCGAGAGGTGTATTTTCATCGGCTACCCACAGTAATCCTTTGGTTACCTCTTCTACAGACCTAGTGATAATGTGGTTTTTATAGCAAGAAGAGGAGTCTTTCGATAGAGAGAGTTTATAAGCCAAGGAGACAGTGGGAGGCAAATTGATCTTGAAGAAATTCAAGATTCAAGTGGCGAAGGAACTTCAAACGCTAGCCCTCAACTTGAGGAGGAAACTCCTGTTGAGCCAATTGACAAATCTGTACCTCTGAGGCGTTCCACGAGAGTTAGGAATCCACCTGAGCATTACTATGGTTTCCATATTACTGCAGAAGATGAGACACTTATTAGTGATGAGACACTAATAGGTCTGGATGAGCCTAACAGCTACACGGAAGCCATGGCAGGCCCTGAGGCTGCTAAATGGAAAGAGGCTATGGATAGCGAGATACAGTCCATGTATGACAATCAAGTTTGGAACTTGGTTGACCATGTACATGATCGTAAGGTAGTTGGGTGCAAATGGATCTTCAAGAAGAAGACTGACATGGATGGTAATGTACACACTTATAAGGCACGACTGGTTGCAAAGGGTTATTCTCAAACTCCGGGAGTTGATTATGATGAAACCTTTTCATTAGTGGAAAAGATAAAGTCTATTAGGGTTCTGTTAGCCATTGCTGCATTTCATGACTATGAAATATGGCAAATGGATGTCAAAACTGCTTTCCTTAATGGAAAGTTGGCTGAAGATGTTTACATGGTTCAGCCAGAGGGTTTTGTCAGTACAAAGTACCCCAATAGAGTGTGTAAACTCGAAAAATCCATTTATGGATTGAAACAGGCACCTCGCAGATGGAATCTTTGCTTTGATGAGAAAGTCAAGGAATTTGGTTTTTCAAGGAGTGAAGATGAATCTTGTGTCTATATCAAGGCTAGTGGGAGCATGGTCAGCTTTTTGGTACTGTATGTGGATGACATACTACTCATAGGAAATGACATCCCAACGCTGCAGGAAGTAAAGTCCTGGCTTGGGAAGTATTTCGCGATGAAGGACCTTGGTGAAGCTGCCTATATCCTAGGGATAAGGATTTTGAGAAACAGGAGTAAAAGACTAATTGGACTTAGTCAAAGCACCTATGTGGACAAAGTGTTGAAAAGATTCAACATGCATAACTCCAAGAAAGGTGAGTTACCCATTCAGAGTAACGCCAGATTGAGTAAGACACAAAGCCCTAGTATTGAGGCTGGGATAGCAGAAATGAGTTGACTACCTTATGCTTCAACTGTAGGATCGATCATGTATGCTATGACGTGTACTCGACCTGATGTAGCTTTTGCTTTGAGCATGGTGAGCAGGTATCAGGGGAACCCTGGCAAGGAACACTAGACTGCGGTAAAGAATATCATCAAGTACCTGCGAAGGACTAAGGACTGGGTCCTTACCCTTGGTGGGAGTGATAGCTTGAGAGTTGTAGGGTATAGTGATGCTAGCTTTCAGACTGACAGGGATAATTTCCGCTCTCAGTCGGGCTGGGTCTTTACCCTAAACGGAGGGGCAATTACTTGGAAAAGTTCCAAGCAGGAGATAGTGGCTGGTTCCACTTGTGAATCAGAGTATATAGCAGCAAGCGAGGCAGCAAAGGAGGCTATATGGCTAAAGAACTTCATCGGAGACCTTGGAGTTGTACCAGCTATAAAGGAGCCAATGGAGATTTTCTGTGACAGCAATAGTGCGGTTGCCTTAGCCAAGGAACCAAGAGATCATGGGAGAGCCAGACACATTGACAGAAAATATCACTTCATCAGACATCGAATAGAAGAAGGAATCCTCGTGGCAAAGAGGGTATCATCGGATGAGAACCCAGCAGATCCCCTCACGAAGGGACTGAGTAGGGTTAAGCATCTCCAGCATGCTTGGAGCATAGGGCTGAAAGATGATATAAGTTTTAGTAGTTAGATAAATTATGAAATTTGTAAAGTGTAATTGACATTAGATGATGAATAAAAGGTGTTTTATTTATGAGTAAAGTGTTGCTATCTCTTGTCGATCGTTTACTATATTTCTTTTGCATGTTTTGACTTCCAAAATAATTATGTTTGGTATATCATATTATTCAAACCTCCACAGTCGGTCATATGTCGAAAGTAGGTATGAATCAAGACTGTCATGATTGGTTGCAAAGGTCTAAGGTCTTGGACATGGCTACAACAATCATGAGTGCTCATAAGTTCTGAGCACTGGACTCAACCCACGCTCACTGGAATCACTTCATGGAATTTTATCTCGAGTGATCGTGACACGGTAATATCATATAAGTCTTCAAACCTAGAGATATGATTTGTTACTTACGAGTTGGTTATGCATTGATTGTACGAAAATGCATTGGTAACTCGATGTTATAAAACGTGCCTTTATGTATAATTCAATGAGTGGTAGAACAAACATATGAGTCGAAGTTTATCTGTTCCTTCTAGGATTAGAAGCGATATCTGGGCCTCTCGATGATTTTGTTTTGACCTATGTACTGGGCCCGGTCAGAACTAAATTGATGTGTTCAGTTAAGTTCTATGTCAAACAAATCGGAAATCGGGAAACAAATGCTGGACAATAAGTAAGACCATGTTCCATGTATTTGTCCGGCTGATATTTTGAACAGAGGATTATATGATCACTTATCTAAAATGGCGCATTCTAGTTCAATAGAGTTTAAAGAGCTACGATTGCTAATCGGTTCCTGAAGTCATACTTGCAACTATAGTTATTAGACTTATCCAAGTGGGAGACTGTTGGATATAGTGTCTAAGTCCATAACTATATTTGGTATGTACTTGACCCGACCCTGCATGGTCCATTTGGGTTGCACTTCATCCGATCAATTTATGGATAATCTTTTGAGAATAGTACAAGTTATGATTTATTAATATATTATAAGTTCTAATATATTAATATAAGATTATATTATTTAATTAGTATTGATCTATAATTAATCTAGGATTAATTTAGAGATCAAAGATATTACTAATTAAATATGGACTTCTATATTTATATAGTGTGGGCTAATGCTCGTTTGGAATGGGCTAGGTTTGCATGGAAAGTCCATGGATACTCCATGGAGCTTTAACCCATGGATCTCATGGAAATGAAGAGACATGGGTATTAGGGTTTACATGGATGTAACC
The DNA here is from genome assembly GCF_052625555.1 of Lactuca saligna. Taxonomy (NCBI): domain Eukaryota; kingdom Viridiplantae; phylum Streptophyta; class Magnoliopsida; order Asterales; family Asteraceae; genus Lactuca; species Lactuca saligna. Next base: position 170,947,647 of record NC_136417.1, on the reverse strand, counting down.
CTAATCCACCACACTATATAAAGGAGGCTTTGGTTCTTGAAATCACACTAGTTGAGGTGAGTAAAGCAAGTGGGCCGATTTCAAGATAGTAGTAACTATTCTCTCAAAGTTCCAAGTTTGTGGTGATTTGTGATTTCCATTTGAGGTATCCACACTATTGGTGCTATGCTCTAATACTCCAAGCAATCAACTACTACTACAAGGTAAGTATTTCTACTAGCTTTATATGATTCATGTTCCCCATGCCATGCTAGTTAGGATATGAACCTTGGAAAAATAATTATTTGCATGTATCTTAGACAAACATAGATCCAAGGTTTATTAGGGTTGCATGTACACTTAGGAAGTGTTAGAATGCTCAAAAACCCATCAATATGTATGCGTATATATGATTTATACTTTATTTTACTACATAAATATGCTATTATAATTTATAACTCATTCATACGAAATCCGTTTTTAACGTTTTTTATATCCACGCATAGCTATCGACGAGATCTACAACTTTCGTTTAGACTCCGTTGGTCAATTTGACTTCATTTTTTGTCCATATTTTTATAAAATTAAATGATTTTGCTAAAATCATATCTCTTTCATACGGACTCCGTTTTTGGAAGTCTTTTTCTCAAAATTCCGATTTTAAGGAGTACTACGCTTTTTGTTTTGGTGGAATTAGCTAAAAGTCAACCATTCTCTTTGTAGCTTTTTACATCACACATTTCTTGTCCGTGGTTGACTTTTATATCTTATAAAAATCATATCTAATTCATATAGATTCGGATTTCGACAAAATTTATATTTTCGGGGTCGGGATGACGTGCACTTTCTAAATAATATATATATATATATATATATATATATATATATATATATATATATATATATATATATATATATATATATATATATATATATATATATATATATATATATATTGTCACACCCCCAAACCGGAACGGCGGAAATGTTCGGGGGCGGAGGACGTCATGTTTAGTATTACAACACATGTATCATAACAATCATAATAACAAATAACCATTGTATTAATATTAAAGTGTTTACAAGTGGTGATTCACAAAAGATTGACTCCAAAAGTAAATAACAAAACAAGACATGAAGCTACTATACTTCATCTTCTGAATCCCAGTGCGCGTACCTGTCTACTAGTGTCCTAAGAATACAAGTTATTTTGAAAGAGTAGATCAGCATTTAAGCTGGTGAGTTTGTAAGATTTTAGTGATGTAAAGTAAGTTGAAAGTTCTTTTAGCAAAGTTCGCCTGTTCCTCCAGAAGATCCTATATCTTCTGATATGATGAATGTTAAGTAAAAATGGGTCTACAATCCTTTCTATGAGTACTAAATGGATACAAGTTATATAAAACCTAGAGTAAACAGACAATCGATTGTGTGTATCTGCCATAAGCCCACAACCAAACAAGGAACAACAAATGAGGCGGAAGTTACACATCCCATTGTTTGTTAGATCTTCGTTGTATATAACCTTGGCATATTCATTTGGTACTCACGGAGTTAACTGTAATAGTTCTTTTATATTTGATGAAAACATTCTTTAAGAAAACCCTTATTTCTTTTAGTAAAAATGGTAACCATAATAGTTCCTTCTATAATCACTTAGTTTATACAAGCTATATATAATCTAGAATCGAACGAATAGTTAATTGTGTGAATCTGCCCTAAGCCCACAACCAAACAAGGAACTGGAAGTAAGGCAGAAAGCACACATCCAATTGCCTATCGGATATTAATTATATATAATTCTGATGTATAAACTAAGGTATTATAGAATTAACCACGAAAGTGTTGGATAAGGTGTCTAAGTCCATAACTATTTCGGGCTTGTACTTGACCCGACCCGGCATGGTCCATTTGGGTTGCATGGCACCATGCAATTGGTTAGACTAAATGAGAGGAATAACACTTCGAGATTATTAATATATTATAAGTTCTAATATATTAATAATATTATTTGATTAGTTTGATCAATAATTAATTTAGAATTAATTAAGTGGTCAAAAGAGAACTAATTAAATATATGGGTTGATTATGTAAATCATCCATATCTTGTATAGTGGGCTAAGAGGTTCCATGGATTATCAAGTTGGGTTCTACCCATAGGATGCTCCATGGATGCTCCATGGGAGTTACAAACCCATGGGTCATGGAAATGAAGAGTCATGACACATTAGGGTTTACATGGTGTAACCCTAGATGTGTCAACACTATATAAGAAGCATATTCTCCACCAAAATCGGTTACACTAAGGAAACTAGAGGGCTTGGCCGATTTTGAGAAGTGTGTATTATCTCAAGAGTCTTTCCAAGAGCATTTGGTGTTGTGTGAAGCATTTGAGGCATCACACTTGGGGTGCTAGGCTCACAAGGTTTCAAGGAACACAAGCAACAACAAGGTAAGTTATTCTATCTATTATTCAAGTTAAAATTGTTCCCCATGTATGCTATATAGGAATATAACCTTGGAATTCAACATTACATGATAATTAGACAAACATAGATCCAAGGTTATTAGGGTTGCATGTACACTTAGGAAGTGTTAGAATGCTCAAAACCCATCAGTGGTATCAGAGCCTAGGCTTGTTTGTTTGTTATTTGTGCTTAAAAGTTGAAGAAAGTCGAAATCTTACTGTCTGACTGAAGGACTTGGCGAGTCCATGGGGAGGACTCGTCGAGTTCATGTGTATCTTCAACCTACTCGGCGAGTAGGTTTATGCACTCGGCGAGTAGGGTCGACAAAGTGCAGAATTTCGACTTCAGTTGCTGGAAATGGATTAGAAACATTACCCTAAATTGTTTTGGTACTTGAAAACTTGTTTTAGAAGGTGTAATGTCTTTTCTAACTCATTCACAACAACTAGTTATCAAAATTACAAAGATTAAATGTGATTTTGATTCTTGAATGTGTTCATATTCATATTCTTGTTCTTATGATGTTTAGATGATCATAGGAATTATTTGTAACCTATGTGGTAGATTAATTCATGATCATAATGTGTTTTAATGGAGTCCTTAACTTGTCCTCAAGTTATGGAAAACCAAAAGTCTCTTCGATTAAAAACCATTAAAAGAACACAAGAGTTAGAAAAATGAAAAGTCCTCATTTTATTACTCTATTAAACTCATAAGTTACAAGAAATGAAAAGTTTTGAAAGTTTACAAAACTTGCCCTCAAGTTTTGGAACAAGTAAAGTTAAGCTAAAACTTTAGTTCCAACCCCTAGAATTTTAAAAGTTAAAATTCAACCCTTATACTTATATTATTATGATTTAATAATTATATATATATATATATATATATATATATATATATATATGTATAAGAACAAAGTCGTCTTACCGCTAGTACGCCTCATTCACGAAGCCGGTCTATAAGGTGCGTATAAGGTTGTTGCCTATAAAATGGTGACTTAATGGGTGTCCACTCTCACCCACCGTTTTCTTGATCGGTGGAGGGTCGTTAGCCGAACGGGTAAGACAAGGACTTATTAATTCTCATTCAAAGTATGATGAATATTATAAAGTAACTAAATGTTTTATTAAATTCCCAATCTTAGTTACTTTAGGAAAAATGTGAATAAGGTGCTATTCCATGAAATTACACTTTACACTTTGATTAAGTCGTTGGTGGAGCGTGTGTGGTTAACCGGCACACTAACTTGGACTTAACAAGGTAGGTAAAGGGTGACTTAGGGTTTATTATAGTATCGATGGAGCGTGTGTGGTTTACCGGCACGTCGATTGAGTGATAAACTTTAAGGGTACCAAGTGATTTGCATGGTTACCTCACACCTCGTTTTGTGATCCTCGGTATCCCAGTCACAAAACTTGGAGGGCACACTCGAGATTGAAACATGCCTTTGAAAAGTTCATTGAATCTCAAAGAATCTAGGAATTTCTAAGAACCATTCGAAAAAACCTAATACTTAAATATTGCGGTTTTCGTGGTGGAAATTGGTGAATCGTCATTCACCTACCTTTCAAATATGATATAGCTTAGATTACGGCATACCTCTTCTAAGTTATATTATATTGTGATTGGATCCTAGCCTTAATATTACATTTGGGTGTTTTATTAAGGACTCTCTTATATCTAAACTAATCTTGTTCTCTTTTCTTCAGATGTCTTTCAACAATGCTTCTGGCTCTAATCCTAATGGCTCCTTTACCCTTATGAACTTGTGTGGGAAAGTCACCTTTGATGGATCCAACTTCAATGAGTGGATCAGAAACATCAGGATGATTACCCGCTACGAGGACAAAGAATATGTCCTTGACAAGGAGCTTAAGGAGATTGATGAGACCACTGCAACTCCTCAGGAGGTCACTGACTTTCGGACACATGAAAGGGATGCTACGAAAGTGGCTTGCATCATGATGGCCACGATGACAGCGGAACTCCAAAAGTCTTATGAGGATTTCTACCCTTATGAAATGCACCAAGATTTGATGGAAAGGTACCATCAAAGTGCAAGACAAGAGATGTATGAAATCATCTGCTCCATGATAACAACCATGATGAAGGACGGGGAATCCGTCACGAGCCACATACAGAAAACGCAAAGGTATGTGGATCGTTTGCTGAAGCTTAATGTGAACTTCCCGGAGGATCTTGCAATAGATATTATTTTGCATTCCTTACCATCGTGCTATGATCAATTCCGCATGACATATCACATGAACAAGGAAGAAGTCACCCTCAGCAAACTTCAGGGACTTCTCAAGACCGCAGAATCAGGTCTTAAGGGGAAGTCGGTTGCTATCACTCCTACTCCAAACTCAACTCCGGTTTTGGCAATCGGGAAAAGTCGAGGGAGGAGGAGGAGGAGATCTTCGAAGGGTACCAAGTCTCGGACCCTTGATGGCTCTTCTTCAAGTGGAACCAAGAAAGGTTTCATTACTCCTTCTTTTGACCCAAAAGAGGCTGAATGCTTCTATTGCCATGAAAAGGCACATTGGAAGCGGAACTGCCCAAAATACCAGCAAGATGTGAAGGATGGGAAAGTCAAACCCAACCATGCAGGTATTTACACTATCATTTCTAATAACTCACCCCATTCTAATTCTTGGGTCCTTGATACCGGTTGTGGTATTCACATTTGTTGTGACTTGCAGGGACTAAGAAGAAGTGAGGATGTGGAGCAAGGAAGGATAAACTTGATCATGGGGAATAGGAAAGCTATACCTGTTACCAAGATTGGAGTTTATACTTTATCGCTAAGTAGTGGGTTTAGTTTAGATTTGAATAAATGTTGTTACTCGCCAGGAATGGCAAGAAATATTATTTCCTTTCATGCTTTGTACAGACAAGGGTTTACCTTTTCATTTAATAATGAAGTTGGTTCTATTGTTGCTTTCTTTAATAATGTTCTTTATTTTAAAGCATTACCTTGTGATGGTGTGTATGAAGCTGTGTCTGTTGTAGATAATTTAGGAAATAATGTTTTGTGTATTGATTCTACTAATAATAATAACTTGGATAAAGCATCTTTATGGCATTGTCGTCTTGGACATATAAGCAAGAAACGCATAGGCCAACTCCAAAAGGATGGAGTCTTGGAGTCGTTTGACCTAAAGTCAGATGATAGTTGCGAATCATGCTTACTTGGAAAAATGACAAAGTCACCCTTCACAGGTTCGTGTGAGAGGGGTGAAGGTTTGTTGGACCTTATACACACGGGTGTGTGTGGACCATTCAAACATGCCACAAGGGATGCTAATCGTTATTATTTGACTTTTACTGATGATTATAGTAGATATGGATATGTCTACTTGATCAAGCATAAGTCAAAGACTTTCGAAAGGTTTAAGGAATTTAAACAAGAAGTCGAGAATCAATTGGGCAGGAACATTAAGATGCTTCGATCCGATCGTGGTGGTGAGTATCTTAGTTCAGAGTTCCTCGACTATCTAAGGGAATGTGGGATAGTCTCACAATTGACACCTCCCAGGACACCACAGTTGAATGGTGTGGCTGAGAGGCGTAATCGAACCTTGTTAAATATGGTTCGTTCCATGATGAGTCGAGCTACGCTACCAATCTCATTCTGGGGGTATGCCTTAGAGACTTCCGCCCATATTCTTAATCTAGTCCCTACAAAGAAAGTTGCCAAAAACTCCTCACGAGATGTGGATTAAGTTTCCCACGCTTACCAAAACGTACAGTGCCTTTCCAGGGCGAGACTTTTAACAGAACCCGGTCTCCAACCTGGAATTCAAGGGTTTCCGACGATTATCAGCGTAACTCTTTTGACGATCACATGAGGCTTTCAGTCGGTTACGGATTTGAATGATCTTTTCGGTGGTTTCGCGGATGATTTCAGGACCAGTGAGAGCACTGTCGGGAACTCGATTCCTGGCTAACTGTGTATCCCCCACCTCAGCCCAGCACAGAGGGGATCTGCACTTACGACCGTATAGGGCTTCGAATGGAGCAGCCCTAATGCTGGTGTGATAACTGTTGTTGTACGAGAATTCGATCAAGGATAGATGAGTGTCCCACGATTTTCCAAAGTCGATGACACATGCCCTAAGCATGTCTTCCAAGGTTTGAATTGTTCTTTCACTTTGTCCATCGGTCTGAGGATGATATGCCGTGCTCATATCTAGTTTGGTTCCAAGGGCTTTCTGAAGGGATTGCCAGAATCTGGAAGTAATCCTGCTATCTCGATCAGAGATAATGGATACAGGTACACCGTGTAGACGTACTACCTCCTGGATGTAGATTCGCGCAAGTCTTTCCATTTTTGTATGATTCTTTAATTGGAATGAAGTGAGCGGATTTTGTCAAACGATCGACAATTACCCAAATGGTATCGTACCCACTAGAACACTTGGGTAGTTTGGTGATGAAGTCCATGGTAATCATCTCCCATTTCCACTCGGGAATCTCGGGTTGTTGAAGCAGACCTGAAGGTTTCTGATGTTCGACTTTGACTTTGGCGCAAGTCAAACACTTGCCCACGAACGTAGCTATCTCAGCTTTCATGTTTGGCCACCAATATTGTTTCTTGAGATCCAAGTACATCTTGTCAGAACCTGGGTGAACAGAGTATTTAGTTTTGTGCGCTTCTTCCATGACTATTTCTCTGAATCCTCCGAATTTGGGAATCCAGATTCGATTCATGAAACAGTGAACTCTGTCACCTCTGATCTCAAGTTTCTTTTCCATTCCTCTCAAAGCTTCCGCTGGCACGTTCTCAGGTTTCAGGGCATCTAACTGAGCTTCTCGGATTTGCATGGGTAGGTTGGAATAGATGGTCATCGTCTGGTTCTTCACTTTGTGGTCTGCACTATCCTTTCGGCTAAGGGCATCTGCTACCACGTTGGCTTTGCCGGGGTGGTAACGGATTTCACACTCATAATCACTGAGTAATTCAACCCATCGCCGTTGCCTCATATTTAAGTCTTTTTGATTAAAGATGTGTTGTAGGCTCTTATGATCAGTGAAGATTGTGCACTTGGTTCCGTAGAGATAATGTCTCCAAATCTTTAATGCAAAGACTACAGCTCCTAGTTCCAAGTCGTGTGTAGTATAGTTGACCTCGTGTGCTTTCAACTTCCTTGAGGCGTAAGCAATCACCTTTCCTCTTTGCATAAGCACACAACCTAAACCTTGATTAGACGCATCGCAGTAAACAACGAAATCCTCTGTCCCTTCAGGCAGAGACAGAACAGGCGTGCTACATAAGGCTTTCTTCAATGCTTGGAATGCAGTTTCTTGCTTATCACTCCAACGAAAGGGTACACCTTTCTGTGTTAGAGTGGTTAAAGGTTTGGCGATTTTGGAAAAATTCTGAATGAATCGTCGATAGTAGCCGGCGAGACCCAAGAATTGACGAATCTCTGTGGGTGTTTTTGGTGCCGACCAATTCTCTATTGCTTTGATTTTGGAAGGATCTACATGAATACCTTCTCCACTTACCACATGGCCGAGGAAAGTTACCTTCCGTATCCAGAATTCACATTTGGAAAATTTCGCGTATAGTCTTTCGGATCTAAGGGTTTCCAACACCAGCCTCAAGTGTTGTTTGTGGTCTTCTTCGCTTCGGGAGTAAACGAGGATGTCGTCAATGAACACGATGACGAATTTGTCTAAGAAGGGACGGCACACCCGGTTCATAAGGTCCATGAACACAGCCGGTGCATTGGTTAGACCGAAGGGCATCACTACGAACTCGTAGTGTCCATATCGAGTCCTAAAAGCTGTTTTGGGCACATCACTTTCATGAACTCGCAACTGATGGTATCCTGACCGAAGGTCTATCTTAGAAAAGTAGCTAGCTCCCTGAAGTTGATCGAAGAGGTCATCTATACGTGGAAGAGGGTATCGGTTCTTAACGGTCAACTTGTTCAGTTCACGATAGTCGATGCACATCCGAAAAGATCCATCTTTCTTCTTGACAAACAGAACCGGAGCTCCCCAGGGTGAGGAACTTGGCCTAATGAATCCTTTACTTAGCAACTCATTGAGTTGACTAGATAACTCCTGCATTTCTGCTGGAGCTAGACGATATGGAGATTTTGCTACGGGAGTAGCTCCAGGAATTAGGTCAATACGGAACTCGACCTGACGTTCGGGAGGAATTCCTGGAAGCTCTTCAGGGAACACATCGGGAAAATTGCAGACCTCGGGGATGCTCGCGAGGTCTTTAACTTCTTGATTCTTGTTGATCACATGAGCTAAGAATGCAACGCACTCCTTTCGGAGGAGCTTTCGAGCTTTGATGCAAGAGATGATATGAAGATTGGAACTGGGTTTATCGCCATAGATTACCAGAGTTTGATCTGAAGGAAAATGGAGACGGATAGCTTTTTCGTAACAAAGAATGTCAGCATGATTGGGACTCAACCAATCCATGCCAATGATAACATCAAAGCTCTTAATGGAGACGGGCATGAGATCGATAGGAAACGAATGGTCGTTTAAGGTAAGAATGCAATCTACGAATACCTCACTTGCACTTTCTTTCTCTCCGTTTGCCATTTCGACGGTAAACGTTTCAGTTAGTGGTTGGGAATTATGTTTTAGGTTATGTTTGAATGCATGACTAACAAAACTTCTTTCAGCGCCCGAATCGAAAAGAATATTAGCATACGAGTTGTCGAGAAGAAACGTACCCGAGACAACATTGGGATCGGCAACTGCTTCTTCTCGTCCCATAGCAAGGACCCTTCCTGTGTTGCCAGCAGTAGTCTTCTTGGGGCAGTTCCTTTTAAAGTGCTCGGCCTCACCACAGTTATAACAGGCTTGACCAACGCCTGTTCCAGAGGATTGATTTGCTGATTGAGTCGGAGCTTTGCAGTATCGAACAGTGTGTCCCTTCTTACCACAATTGGTACAGGATAGTTCTCGACAGGGACCAGGGTTGTGGTGATACTTGCATTTTTCACAGAGAGGGACGTTACCAACATATCGGCTGGTAGGAGTTGAGGCTGTGGATCCCATGATAGAAACTGCAGTAACAGGAGTAACAGTAGCAGCATGGACTGCTACCGTCTGTTGTTTCTTGGAAGATCCTTGAGAAGATTGACCCTTCTTTTTCTTCCAGAATTTCCTCTTTTCACCACTCCTTTGAGTCGGCTCAGAAGTGGTAGTGATTTCCTTAACGTCGTCGCTGTGATCAATCAGAATTTGAGCCAAAGTCTTGGCACTATCATAAGTATTCGGACGAGCAGCCAAAACATGACTCTTTGTCGGTTGAGATAACCCCCAAATGAACCTTTCGATCTTTTTGTTTTCAGGAGTGACTAATCCCGGGCAGAGAAGTGCGAGGTCATCAAATCGGGAAGTATATGCAGCAATATCAGAACCTTCCATCTTTAAGTTCCAAAGCTCGTGTTCTAATTTTTGCATTTCGCCACGGGGGCAGTACTCAGCAATGAGAAGTTCTTTCATGGCCTCCCAGCCCATGGCATTGGCTACAGGTAAGGTCAGAGATTTGACTCGGCCATTCCACCAAGTCAAGGCTTTATCCTCGAAGGTACAAGCCGCAAATTTAACTTTATCAGACTCTGCACAAGCACAGATTTCGAAGATGGACTCGATTTTCTCGAACCATCGGGATAAGGATATGACACCTCCAGTGCCATTAAAGGAAGTTGGTTTCGCGTTCATGAAATCCTTATAAGAATTTCCTCTTTGATGCCCCTTACTACCTTCAGGGTTTTGAGATTGAGAACCACCTCCTGAACTATTAGAGTTCATTTGCAACATAGCTGCTACCATTGCAGCTGTCATCATCGTCTGGAGTGATGCTAGGTCAAACTGGGGAGGGGGTGGCGGTGAAGAGGGATTATCGTTGTTCTTTGAGCTGGGTCTTTTTCTTGGAGGCATCTTGATCTAAAAATATCAGGAAAGAGAGGATCATAAGTCCTCTGAATTGAATCAAGAGATATGGGACAGGAGATATCTCATCAAGGCAATTATAGCATCATACTAAGCGAATAAGCAGAAAGGAGTTATTTATATAGAATATTTTATCGCTAGAGTAATAATTAAGAATTTACGCGTATATAAGAATTTCTACAAAGAAACGGCTCAAGAAATACTCCCATAGTATTTCATGGTTTACTGTAGCGACGATTTGTTGTTTAGGATATTGGGTAAGTTTTAGGCATGTCGCATATTACATTCACTCCCAAGCACATGTTGGCCGTGTCTCGAATGAATATAGTTGGCCAGGCTATATTGACCCTAGACACGACTACATAACTGCCCAGGTTTAACCATAATACACAACACCCAATTATTTATGTTTGATTCTACTTATAGTTACGGATAGCGACGATTCGGTATACTTGTATACTTTTTGAAAATACTTGTAGTTTGAAGATACTTTTAATTCAGAGCACTTAGGCCCTTTTGTGTTTATAGTTTTTATACCATGTAAGGTTTGGTATACTTCATTCACTATAAACAAGGGCTCTGATACCAATCTGTCACACCCCGAAAACCGAAGGCGGAAACATTTCCGGGGTTGACTCCACGTTGAGTATCAAATCCAGTGCACATAGTAAGTAAAGTAAAACAACCATTACATTACATAATAAAGTTTTACAGTTGTTTCAAAAGTAAAGTTTGTACAGTTGTAATACATAGTATATATAGACAAAATGAAACGGGTCTTCATGTACTCCATCTTCTGATCAAAAGAAATCTTCGAGTACCTGTTCTAACGTTGACCTGAGAACACAAGCGGTTTGAAAATCAGCATAAAGCTGGTGAGTTCATAAGCGGTTTTGTTTGTGAACATGATTCGAGTTTCCTTTATGTTTCTGAAATGTCGAATGTACCAAGAAAATCCCATATTTTCTTAATAGTTAGTTATTAATTCACAAATGAAAGGTATGATAAGTTTGTATGTTGAAAATATGTTTATTCATGTGAAAATGTATAGCTGGTTATCTGACTGATTAAACTGATCTGTTTGCTTATCATGTGTTACCACGAAAGTCCCATACTTTCCTTATTGTGTATTACAAATTGTAAAAGATGTAATGTTATCCAGTTTGTTACTCTTTCTAGTTAGGTAAGTGTTACCCAGAAAAGCCCCATGCTTTCCTGCATGTTGGTTTCATATGTAAACGATGTAAAGATGTAAAAGATGCAATTGTGATTGGTTTCCATATTTTCCCCAGGAAAGTCCCGTACTTTCCTGAATGTTGGTTACAGTGTTACGAAAGATGTGAAGGATGTAAAAGATATTTAAAGTGATTCATTATTACTATATGTAAATCTCTGTTATCCTAATTGCGAGTTCCATAACCATACAATAGACTAAAACCTGTGGCAATAAGTAGTCCACATGTGGCAATAAGTCGTCCACATACTTGTGACTTTTGTCACCCTTGAACCATTTCAGTTCGGCTGTAGCTAGCAGCCAGGTGTGGGGTAGTCAGCCCCGTATAGATCTATACACTCAAGTCACGCTCTCTAAATACCAGAGATTCTGGTTATGGGTGTAGTCCTCCACTCGCGTACCTTGGTGGAGTGTTCTCTAAGGACGTGTCTCCAATTATACAGGAATAACAAATTTACTAGTAATAATAGAATAGTCCTCCACTCGCATATATATGTGGAGTGTTACCGAGGACAAAACAGTGTACAGGTATTATATTCAAATGTCGTATGTAATGCTTTTAACTGATAAATTGTGGAAAATCATTTGTGAAATATATGTAAAACATAACAGTTTAAAGACCTAATTCACAAATATATGTTACGTGATATGCATGTTCAAATGGTTATCAGTTGTGGTAATCAGTAACAAAAGCATATGAATTAATAAACACACATCTGAAAACATGTTTTGAGTACAAGAATTTCCTTGTACTTTGCTTGTGTTCCCCCCCTAAAAACAGTGAAAACAGTGAAAAAAAAGTAGGGGTATGAACTCACCGGACTCGGAAACGTGTCGGTTTTGAATGCTAGTCGTTGGTTCGGGGTTTGATTACTCGCGATGACCCTATGTAAAATGAAATAATGTCCATATATATACAATTAGGGATACATTCACTAATCATATGGAACATTACACTCCAATGAGGTTAAACACCTCAAAACGAGCGTTCGGAGTGACCCGGGTGATATCTTTGGATTTGTAATTACACTAGGGACTTGGGACATGAGTTTACTCCCCATAAGTAAACATTTTAAGGAGTTTACAACAATGGAACACCCACATACATGAGTTTACGGCCGTAAACTCATGTGGGTGAGGTTTTGGTGTTTTAAGGGTTCAAATGGACTTAGGGATTGCTAGGAATGATTATCTAGACACCATGGAACACTTGGAATGGATCTAAAACATTTAAAGCATGAGTTTACGGCCACACTCATAGAGTTTACGGCCGTAAACTCACCAAGGCTAAGAAAAATTGATTTGAGCTATTTAGGGCAATCACATGTGATTCAAACTAATTTTCTAAGCATTGTTATGAATTTAGAACATCAATTAAGACATTTATTGGAGTTTACGGCCTAGAGGTATGTTCTAAGGCCGTAAACTCTCCTTTACTATTGAAAAAAATAGTTTTTGGTGCTTAAAACAATCACATGTGATTCTAGAAATTTATACAAGCCATTTGAGTGTGTTTGATGCCTCCTAAACATTGTTTTATGAGTTTACGGCCAAGGGTATGTTCTTAGTCCGTAAACTCCCATAAATCATACTTTTGTTGTGTTTTAATCCTTCAAACCATTTTTAGATGCATCTAGATTTTACCACAAAGCCATATATTAAGTTTGGAAGCATTTGAACATGTTTAAAGGCCTTAAATCACCCCTTTTAGAGGAGTTTACGGCCCAAGAGAGTGTCTTGGCCGTAAACTCTTCTTTGTTACACAAAAATCAAGTTTAAAGTGTTCCAAGTCTAGATTAGCAAGTCCAAGGTTCATGTCTAAGTCTCAACTAGGTTTTGGAAGAGTTAATTGGCTTAAATACCCCTTGTATATGAGTTTACGGCCCAAGAATGTTCCTTGGCCGTAAACTCACTTTTGTCCCTCTAAATCTATGTTCTACATGTTATAAATTCTTCCCTTTAAGCCCTTAAGTCATATCTAGTGTCCAACTATGCAAAGGAAGGGTTTTAGGGCTTAAAAACCCTTGAAATATGAGTTTACGGCCCATGAATGATCTATGGCCGTAAACTCATGAATGTTAGGTCTTATTCATGTCTTAAATTCGAAATTGGATGCCAAATATGTTATAGATTAAGGCTAGGAAGGTACCTTAGAGATTAGAAGCCTTAATTTTTGAGTTTTGATCTCTTAAACTTGGATTAGGAGAGAGGTGGGAAATATTTAGTGATAATTTGGCCAAAGGCTTCAAATGAAGTCCTAAACACGTTTATATAGTGTTAAAATTTTGGACACTGTGGAATTCTACCCGATACCGGCGTTAGACGGGGTTTTTGGTCGTACCCGATTGAGTTACCGTAACCCGATATGGTAATTTCTAGAAATATTCCGATCCCTAAAGTTGGGTGTTAAAATGATTTCTAAATGTATTAAGACACCCATTAAGTCATTTTAAATCAATATAAATTAATGACTTAATAAAATGGCGAATATTGGAAACTAAATTGAGAATGACGTTTGGTTGATCGGATCGAATTACAAGTTGTGGTACAGGAATTGACATGAAATTTCGGGTTGTTACAAATTTCTTGGAAGAGTTCCAAGCAAGAGACAGTGGCAGATTCTACTTGTAAATCAGAGTATATTGCAGCTAGCGAGGCAGCAAAGGAGGCGATATGGCTGAAGAACTTCATTGGAGACCTTGGAGTTGTACCAGCTATTAAAGAGCCAATGGAAATTTTCTGTGATAGTGAAAGTGATGTTGCCTTAGCCAAGGAACCAAGGGATCACGGGATCACGGGAGATCCAGACACATCGACAGAAAATACCATTTCATCAGACATCGGATCGAAGATGGACTCCTCGTGGCAAAGAGGGTATCATTAGATGAGAATCCGGCAGATCCCCTCACAAAGGGACTGACTCGGGTTAAGCATCTCCAGCATGCTCGGAGCATAGGGCTGAAGGATGATATTAGATTCAGTAGTTAGATAACCCAGAAATTTGTAAAGTGTAATTGACATTAGATGATGAATAAAAGGAGTTTTATTTATGAGTAAAGTGTTGCTATCTCTTGTCGATCGTTTACTATATTTCTTTTGCATGTTTTGACTTCCAGAATAATTTTTGTTTGGTATAACATATTATTCAAACCTCCACAGTCGGTCATATGTTGGAAGTAGATATGAATCAAGACTGTCATGTTTGTTGTAGAGGTCTTCGACAAGGCTACAACAATCATGAGTGCTCATAAGTTCTGAGCATTGGACTCAACCCACGCTCACTGGAATCACTTCATGGAATTCTATCTCAAGTGATCGTGAGACGGTAATATCGTATAAGTCTTCAAACCTAGAGATATGATTTGTTACTTACAAGTTGGTTATGCATTGACTGTACGAAACCACATTGGTAACTCGATGTTATAAAACG
This sequence comes from Lactuca saligna, assembly GCF_052625555.1. Lineage (NCBI taxonomy): Eukaryota > Viridiplantae > Streptophyta > Magnoliopsida > Asterales > Asteraceae > Lactuca > Lactuca saligna. The sequence goes on along the minus strand of NC_136417.1, from coordinate 170,932,604 downwards.
TACTTTTGTGTGTAATTCAATGAGTGGTAGAACAAACATATGAGTCAAAGTTTATTTGTTCCTTCTTGGATTAGAAGTTGATATCTGGGCCCCTCGATGATTTTGTTTTGACCCATGTACCGGTCCCGGTCAGAACTAAGTTGATGTGTTCAATTAAGCTCTATGTCAAACAAATCGGATATCGGGAAACAAATACTGGACGATAAGCAAGACAATGTTCCATGTATTTGTCCGGCTGATATCTAGAACAGAGGATTATATGATCACTTATCTTAAATGGCGTACCATCATTTTCTCAGTTCCGAGAAACCTTGAAAGAGCTACGATTGCCGGTCGGTTCCTGAAGTACTAGAAGATATAGTTATTAGACTTATCCAAGTGGGAGACTGTTGGATAAGGTGTCTAAGTCCATAACTATTTCGGGCTTGTACTTGACCCGACCCGGCATGGTCCATTTGGGTTGCATGGCACCATGCAATTGGTTAGACTAAATGAGAGGAATAACACTTCGAGATTATTAATATATTATAAGTTCTAATATATTAATAATATTATTTGATTATTTTGATCAATAATTAATTTAGAATTAATTAAGTGGTCAAAAGAGAACTAATTAAATATATGGGTTGATTATGTAAATCATCCATATCTTGTATAGTGGGCTAAGAGGCTCCATGGATTATCAAGTTGGGTTCTACCCATAGGATGCTCCATGGATGCTCCATGGGAGTTACAAACCCATGGGTCATGGAAATGAAGAGTCATGACACATTAGGGTTTACATGGTGTAACCCTAGATGTGTCAACACTATATAAGAAGCATATTCTCCACCAAAATCGGTTACACTAAGGAAACTAGAGGGCTTGGCCGATTTTGAGAAGTGTGTATTATCTCAAGAGTCTTTCCAAGAGCATTTGGTGTTGTGTGAAGCATTTGAGGCATCACACTTGGGGTGCTAGGCTCACAAGGTTTCAAGGAACACAAGCAACAACAAGGTAAGTTATTCTATCTATTATTCAAGTTAAAATTGTTCCCCATGTATGCTAGATAGGAATATAACCTTGGAATTCAACATTGCATGATAATTAGACAAACATAGATCCAAGGTTATTAGGGTTGCATGTACACTTAGGAAGTGTTAGAATGCTCAAAACCCATCAGAAAGGTCCTTTAAGTTATATTGGTTTAATAAAATGGATTAAACCCTTGTTTCCTTTAGTAAAATGGTAACCACAATAGTTCCTTCAATAATCCCTTAGTTCATACAAGCTATATATAATCTAATATCGAATGGATAGTTAATTGTGTGAATCTGCCCTAAGCCCACAACCAAACAAGGAACAGGAAGTAAGGTGGAAAACACACATCCAACTACCTATCGGATATGAATTATATATAACTCCGATGTATAAACTAAGGTATTATTGAATTAACCACCAAAGGTCCTTTCTCTAATAAGTTTCTAGTTTAGTCTACTACATGTTCTATCTGAAAAGTATGTTTTTGTACTAGAAAATGGTGTACTGAATTTGTATGTTATGACCTGACCTATACCTGGTACCCCTTATGATTACTTGGTGTATACGAAATATATATATATATATATATATATATATATATATATATATATATATATATATAGCTAATATCAAATAGATAGTAGACTGGGTGCATCTGTTCTAAGCCCACAACCAAACAAGGAACGGGAAATGAAGCGGAAAACGCACATCCTACTATCTGTCGAACTCGATTAATATATATCCCTGGTGTATGCACTAAGGAATCATAAAGTTAGCATTATAGGCCCCTTTCTAAGTGAATGTCTTACGACTCGAGTGTACTGTTTGTCTTTTGTAATAATGAAAGTATACAATAGTATTTTAAAGTGACTACTGAAGTACCGACTACCTTAAAACCAATTCGTATTATTAAGGTCAAAAATGTGATGTGGTTGTAACCATACTAATAACGCTCTCCCTCCAAGAGATTCTGGTTACAAAACTTGAGTTAACAAACAAATTGCTAAGTCGTGAAGTAGTCTCACATTTAATGTTATAGTATTATTGTATTAGTGTTGTGCGTTCTCATTGTATAATGTATAGTATGTTCCTCCATGTTTCTCTTTATAGTATGTTCCTCCCTGTTTCTCTTTATAGTATGTACTGAACCCCTAAACTATACCTATTATATTTTTATTATATTTTACTAGTATGATTACTTCAACTGATACTAACTTTGAATAAAAGACTCAAATATCTACTGAGTTATGATTGTACTTTAAAAACGGTTTTTTGTGAACAATAAAGTAACATAACTTAAAAAGAGTTTTTGAAATGGTTTTGATCACTTATAAAGCATAAGAAATCCTTTGAATATGATAGTTATCACAAATAACATTTACACAATTTTCATTGTGTTCAAAATGTATCCCCCCCCCCTAAAAGCATTTAAAACATTTAAAAGACTGATTATAGGGGTATGAACTCACCTTATGTGGGTGATTCAATTGAAGATTCACGTAAGGATGAGAAGTTCCATGAATGAATTCCTGAGACACAACGAGTCCTAAAATGACATATACTGGTACATATATGTACATAATAGTGTATAAACAACTAATCATGAAGAGAAACAACCTAATGGACTGAGGAACACTTGAAATGAAGTGTAGAATCATATGTGATTGATCAAAGGATAGTTCATGGCCACACTAAGGTGTGTACGGCCAAGGTTCACGGCCCACCAAGTGTGTACGGCCGTACACACTCCAAGATGGTGAAATTTGGGTCTTGATTCATGTGGATTCAAGGGTTTAAGAGTTCTAATGGATAGCAAGTACCTAGAAGTGTTTAAGGCTCAATATTATGAACCAAACAAGGGTTTATGGCCATACATAGAGTGTACGGCCGTACACTCTTGATGATCATGAGTTTGATGATGTTTAATGGCTATGAATCAAGTGCTTAACATGTCTAACTAGATGATAAGGGAAAAAATCTCACAGTGGAGGTCCTTTAGGGTGTGTATGGCCAATGATCCTATAAAGGGTTCACGGTCGTACACCCTTCAAGATCATGAATTCATGTTGAAACATGAAGAATCAGGGATTGGATTAAGTGTTCTTTCAAGTATAAAAAATTTAAGGATGAAACACTAACATTTTTTAGGCTTTAGAGTGTTCTTGGACGAAGCTAGTTGAGAGAGAATGGAGTTGTTTGCAGCCAAAGAAGGAAGTAATGAAGAAAATGAAGTGATCTTATATATATATATATATATATATATATATATATATATATGTGTGTGTGTGTGTGTGTGTGTGTGTGTGTGTGTGTGTGTGTGTGTGGTGTACGACCACCTTGGTTGTACGGCCGTAGACCCATGTTTACGGTCGTACACACCTCTTGATGGTGTGTTTGGCTCGAATGCAACTTAAAGAACCTAAGTTAACTCGTCCCTAAACCCAAAACTTGAATGTACTATGCTTAGAACACTCAAACAGATCCTAAACAATGCTAAAAGATAGCAGAAATGAGTCTGACTCTCGATTGATTGGTTGGACTTTACAAGACAAAAAATTTTGGGTTGTGACACACACACACAGATATATATATATATATATATATATATATATATATATATATATATATATATATATATATATGTTTTGGAGAACTTATTTTTACGGTTTACGGACGATTCGACTGATTTTTCCTATTTTATTATATTATAATAATCATGAAACATATAGTATTCAAATAATTCTTCTTTATTACATCAAATATGTTACAATTGTTGACCCTAACTATTACTTTGGTTAAGAGTATTTATCCTAGATAATCTTCTATACAAAAGATCATTTTAAACGTTTATTATATCTTAATTGACTAGCCCTTATATATATATATATATATATATATATATATATATATATATATATATATATATATTAAATCATAAGGACCTTAGCAACAGTAATTTTTTGGTCTTTAAGTTTTTGCCACAAATCTTTGGTGAATTTGATAATTTTTGTCCCTAAAGTCAATACTTTTACATTTTTGTGTTTTGATTAAATTTTTGTGCCTTTAGGTTTTTGCCACAAATGTTTAGTAATTTTAACACTTTTAGTCTTTGCAGTCAAAAGTTTTATATTTTGGTGTTTTTGCCACAAATCTTTAATGAATTTGAAACTTTTCGTCATTGTACTCAAAACTTTTACATTTTGACATAAAAACACAAAAAACCTCCTTTTGAATTTTGCCACCATATTTTCCCAACTTTGGCAACTTTAACATTATTGCCACAACATTTTGAATTTTCTCTATCAGTTTTCCTTCTTTTGGTTGTACACTTTTGACATCTAAATTTAGGGGCCATCGACTTTTCCCCTATTTGTGGTGATTTACAGTTTCAGCACATATCTTTTAAAGTTTGCTGATTTTTCCCATATTACCCCCAAAAGCGACGTAACCGCGGGTTCTTTACTAGTTTTTTCTAAATGCAAAGGGTATTATATTTTTGAGTTTTCATCATGCAAGTTGACTTGAATGAGGATATAATATCATGTCTCATCCACATTGGCAAATGCATCATTAGTGTGTTATTTCAATATAACGTTACTAAGGGCGTGTTCGACAAAAACTAGCTGGTAGCGGGTAGCTGGTAGGGGTAGCTTTTGATTTTGGAGCTTTTTGTTGAAAGTTACTCAATGTAGCTTTTGATTTTGGAGCTTTTTGTTTTAGGCTAAATCTAAACGCTCTTGTTTCCGAACGAAACTTTTTCTTTTTTACTAGCTTTTTCTTAAAAGCTAGAAGGCAAAAGCTACCAAAAGGTGTGTGTCGAACACGCCCTAAAACTAAGAGAAAGGGAATTTTTTATAATTTTAAAAAAGAATATTTATATAAAATTGTCTTTTATATCGAAAAATACCATGTTATCTCGTTTTTGTCTTTTTTTTCAAGTTACAACGGTTATTATTGTCATTTATCTCATACTAAATTACTTAACTATTTTTTATTTAATACACCTTTAGTTTAATAGGTTAATGACAATCTTCTTTAAAACATATATACGAAGTACGAACACTTCTCACCACATATACATTTAATTAGGGACCCCTGTAGTTGCATGTAATTTTGGGTGTTTGTCTTATGAAATTGTAACAGGGGAATGTGGTAGTTTTTTGCTATTTGATATTGTAATATCAACTTAGGGTTATTTTGGTCCAACTTCAGAAATGAGTACCCTTTTCATGGTTGTAATGACAATGTAATGCAGTTATCACCTAATGTTAATGTTTATTTGGTGTTTCAGAACAAAGTTGTTATAACCATAAATGTGTTCCATAAACATGACAACAAAGTTGTTATAAACCATAAACATCATTTTTTAATAATCACAAAGTTGTTATTGTTGGATTAGTGTCTAAGGCTGTAACTATATTTGGTAAGTACTTAACCCGGTTGAGCATGGTCCTTTTGGGTTGCCTCCACCATAGCAACTTGACAGGATGATTTGTTAAGAGAGAAGAAATATTATTAATATATTATGAGAATAATATATTAAAATATTAATAATATTATTTGAATAATATAAGTCATATATTAATTAAGAATTAATTTGGTGACTTAAAGAGGTTAATTGAATTAAGGGGCATAACTGTCAAATGTGTGATAGTTTTGTTTTGGGTTATGTATCCTTATAGATAATTGGGTGGATGAAATTTAGGGTTTGGGAACCTTAAAATCGTTCAAGCCTAATATCTAGGAGGATCTTGGATTGCTTAGGGCCTAAGTTATTCAATTAGGGTTAAAGGTGAAACCCTAGTATCCCATAGTATAAATAGACCCCTAGGGTGAGGGAAATCGACACTCGTGCAAGGCAAGAAACCCTAGGGCCAATTTCTCACCCTCCTTCCTCTCTCTCAAATCATCTTCTTGCTAGTTGGTGTTTGTAAGCCATTAGAGGAGTGACAATTGAGACTCTAAGTTCCAAGAAAGAAGAAGTGTCAAACAAGCAACTCAAGGTATTCTTCTAGATCTGTTTTTCATATGTTATGAATTGTTTGTTTACACTAGATCTATGAATGAAAGTCTTGGATACATGCATGTTCAATTAGAGAAACCTAGATCCAAGCAATTAAGGTTTGCATGTGCACATAGGAAAGTTCTTATGGCTCAAACCCATCAGTGGTATCAGAGCTTTGATTGATTTCTATTAAATTGATGCATTGGTTATTTGCTTGTTGCTTGAAAAATTCATTTTTTTGGTCTTCTGCCTGATGAACTCGGCGAGTTCCATTGTGGAATCGGTGAGTAGCTCCAACTTGGTGAGTCCATAGTGGGAACTCGGCGAGTTCGAGCGTCAGAAAGAGGGAGTTTCGGGATTTCTTGTTGTTTTACTTGAGGAAACTTGCCTTAACTGTTTTGGGTCATTAAAATCTGATTTTAACCATATATATGAGTATATTCTTGACCAAACAAAAGATAATTACCAATTAGTTAAATAATAATTTCCTTATGTGATAATAATTGATTATTTGAATTGAATTGGTGAATTGTTTTGCAAGTAATATTGAATAAGATCAAATTGAGATAATCAAATTGTTTATTTACATTATTTGCTATTTGATCCTTGTGTTTTGAAAAGTTTAAAACTTGTCCTCGAGTTTTTGAAATTTAAGTTTTGTGATTAAAAGTTTAATTTGAATAATTTAAATTTCAAACCCTAGAGTTTTACAAGTTTAAAATTCAACCCTATACTATTATATGATTACAAGCTTAATACACACACACACACACACACATATATATATATATATATATATATATATATATATATATATATATATATGTATGAGTTAAAATATGCTAGTCTTACCGTCAGTAAGCCTCATTCACGAAGTCGGTCTATAAGGTGGGTATAAGGTTGCTGCCTATTAAATGACGCTTAATGGGTGTACACTCACACCTACCGGTTGCTTGACTGGTGGAGGGTCGTTAGCCGAACGGGTAGGATAGGGCAAACCTCTTCTCATTAACAAGTATAATGAATCTATATAAAGTAACTAAACTATTTTATAAAATTCCCAATCTTAGTTACTTTAGGAAAGTGAATTGATGCAATCCCATGAAATTACACTTTGCACCCTTATTTAGATATTAGTGGAGCGTGTGTGGTTAACCAGCACACTAATTGGTTCTAAGAAAAGGTGGCAAAGGGTGATTCATTGTTTTTCATAGTTCGGTGGAGCGTGAGTGGTTTACCGGCACATCGAATAGGTGATTGTACCAATGAAGGCATCATGTAGATTTGCATGGTTATTCACACCCGCTTTGTAATCCTCAGTATCCCAGTCACAAACTAGAGGGGCATATCGAGATTTAAACATGCCATTGAAAAGTTCAATGAATCTCAAAATCTAGGAATTCTCAATACATTTAAAACCTAAAGATTATGTTTTTCATGGTGAAGAATTAGTGAATCGTCATTCACTTACCTCCAAATTGTTTGCATGTTGGATCACGGCATCCCTTTTCTAATATGTAAATAATGTTGTTGGGTCCTAGCCCTAAATTTTCATTTTGGGTGTTAATTAGGGACTTAATTCTAATCAACTTTGTTCCTTTCTATTTGTAGATGTCTAATGCAAACAACGCTGCTGCTAGCTCATTCACGCTAATGAGCCTTTGTCAAAAGGTGACGTTCGATGGATCGAACTTTAGCGAATGGATAAGATACATTCGCACGATCGTGCGTTACGAGGACAAGGAGTATGTTCTCGATGAGAAGCTCGAAAAGATAAATCCAGAAACTGCCACTCCCGAAGAAATGGTTGTGTTTGAAACACATGAGTGTAATGCAACGAAAGTCCATTGCATCGTGATAGCCACCATGAACTCCGAATTCCAAAAGTCCTATGAGGACATGTATCCTTATGAGATGCATCTAGACTTGATGGAGCGATACCACCAAAGCGCGAGGCAAGAGTATATGATCACTGCTAAGATGGGAAGTGGAGAATCTCTTACCGTGCACTTGCAAAAGATGCAAAGGTATGCCGATCGTCTTCGCAAGTTGAATGTCAACTTTGGGGAAGATTTGGCTATTGACATCGTTCTCCACTCCTTGCCCTCATGCTACAACCGGTTTAGGATGACCTACCATATGAACAAGGAAGAGGTCACCCTAAGCAAACTCCAAGGGCTCCTAAGGACTGCTGAGAGCAACCTTAAGGACAAGTCTGTTGCACCATCTCCCAATCCGTCTGCTGCTCTTGTTTTGGCTATTGGGCAGGGAAGGGGCAAGAAGAGGAAGGCTTCTTCAAAGAACCACCGCAAGGGAAAGTCCCAAGATGGTTCCTCTTCTAGTGGGACCAAGGTTGATCCTGCTAAGGCCAACCCTAACCCAAAAGAGGCAGAGTGCCATCATTGCCACAAAATAGGGCATTAGAAGAGAATTTGCCCGGAATATCTGCAAGCCATCAAGGATGGAAAGATCAAGCCATCGTTTGCAGGTATATACACAATTAAATCTAATGATTCATCCCATGCTATTTCTTGGGTTCTTGATACAGGGTATGGTTACCACATTTGTTCTGATTTGCAAGGACTAGGAAGAAGTAGGGATGTGGAGCTCGGAAGAATAAATCTAATCATGGGGAACAGAAGATCGTCGTCTGTTACCAAGATTGGAGTGTATTCTTTAGTTCTTAGTAATGGATTGAATTTAGATTTAAATAATTGTTGCTACTCGCTAGATATGACAAGAAACATCATTTCTTTTCATGGTTTGTTTAAACAAGGATTTAGATATTCATTTAATAATGAGAATGGTTCGATTTATGCTTATCTAAATGGTGTTTTATATTTTGAAGCAATGCCTTGTAATGGAATTTATGAAACTGTTATGGTTGTAGATAACCTAGGAAATGATGTGTTGTGTATAGATTCTTCCAATAGTATGGATAGAGCATCCTTGTGGCATTATCGTCTTGGACATCTCAACAAGAAGCACATAGCCCAACTCTAAAAGGATGGAGTGTTGGAGTCATTCGACCTTAGGGAAGATGACACGTGTGAATCTTGTTTACTTGGAAAGATGACCAAGTCACCCTTCACTGGCACTTGTGAGAGGGGTGAGGGTTTTTTGGATCTCATACATACCGATGTGTGTGGGCCCTTTAGATCTACCACAAAGGATGGGAACCGCTTCTATGTGACTTTCACCGATGATTATAGTAGATATGGGTATATCTACTTGATCAAGCACAAGTCAGAAATGTTTGAAAAGTTCAAAGAATTCAAACATGAAGTGGAGAATCAATTGGGCAGGAAAATCAAGATGCTTCGATCCGATCGAGGAGGAGAGTACCTAAGTCTTGAATTCCACGACTATCTCAAGGAATGCGGAATAGTTTCGCAATTGACGCCACCTAGGACACCACAGTTGAATGGTGTGGCAGAAAGGCGTAATCGAACCCTGTTAGACATGGTTCGTTCTATGATGATTCATGCTTGGGGTATGCCTTAGAGACTGCCGCCCATATCCTTAACCGAGTCCCTACAAAGAAGGTTGCCAAAACACCTCACGAGATGTGGACAGGGAAAGCTCCCTCATTAGCACACATCAAGGTTTGGGTTGTGAAGTTTTCGTAAGACAAGAGACTCATGACAAGCTCGAACCTCGTGGTGAGCGATGTATTTTCATTGGCTACCCGCAGAAATCCTTTGGATATCTCTTCTATAGACCGAGTGACAATGTTGTCTTCGTTGCGAGGAAAGGGGTTTTCCGAGAGCGAGAACTCATAAGCCAAGGAGACAGTGGGAGTCAAATCGATCTTGAAGAGATTCAAGAGTCGAGCGATGAAGGAACCTCTAACGCTGGTGCTCAACCCGAGGAGGAAACTCCAGTTGAACTGATTTACCAATCCTTACCTCTTAGACGTTCTGAAAGAGTTAGAGTTCAACCACAGTTGTATGGCTTTCATATTACTACCGAAGGGGACACGTATATTAGTGACAGTACACTAGTAAATTTAGATGAACCTAACAGCTATAAGAAAGCCATGGCAGGCCCGGAGTCTGCTAAATGGAAAGAGGCAATGGACAACGAGATTCAGTCCATGTATGACAACCAAGTTTGGAATTTGGTTGACAATGTGCCCGGGCGTAAGATGGTTGGGTGCAAATGGATCTTCAAGAAGAAGACCGACATGGATGGGAATGTGCACACGTATAAGGCACAACTAGTGGCGAAGAGCTTTACTCAAACTCCTGGAGTTGACTATGATGAGACCTTCTCACCAGTCACTAAGATAAAATCTATTAGGGTGATTCTAGTCATTGCTGCATTTCATGATTATGAGATATGGCAGATGGATGTCAAGACCGCTTTCCTGAATGGGAAGTTGGCTGAGGATGTTTACATGGCTCAGCCAGAGGGTTTTGTCGATCCGAATCATCCCAATAGAGTGTGCAAGCTTGAAAAGTCCATTTATGGACCTAAGCAAGCATCTCGCAGATGGAATCTTTGCTTCAATGAAAAAGTAAAAGATTTTGGATTTGTACGAAGTGAAGATGAATCATGTGTATATGTCAAGGCCAGTGGGAGTATAGTTAGCTTCCTTGTTTTGTATGTTGATGACATACTGCTCATAGGAAATGACGTCCCGACCTTGCAGGAGGTTAAATCCTGGCTCGGGAAGTGCTTCGCTATGAAGGACCTCGGAGAGGCTTCCTACATTTTGGGAATAAGGATAGTGAGAGAAAGAAGTAAGAGACTAATAGGACTTAGTTAGAATACTTACTTAGATAAATTACTAAAACGTTTTAGTATGGAAAACTCGAAGAAGGGAGAACTACCGATACAAAGTAATGCCAAGTTGAGTAAGACTCAAAGTCCGAGTACCGAAGCCGAGATAGCTAATATGAGCCGAGTACCATACGCTTCCGCAATTGGCTCCATCATGTACGCTATGACTTGTACTCGCCCTGATGTGGCCTTTGCTTTGAGCATGGTCAGTAGATATCAAGGGAACCCTGGCAGAGCTCATTGGATTGCAGTCAAGAATATACTTAAGTACCTTCGGAGAACCAAGGAATGGTTCTTAGTCCTCGGAGGGAGTGATGACTTAAAGGTGCGAGGGTATAGTGACGCCAGCTTCCAGACCGACAGGGACAATTACCGTTCGCAGTCAGGCTGGGTCTTTACCCTTAATGGAGGAGCAGTGACTTGGAAAAGTTCCAAACAAGAGTCCGTAGCTGATTCAACATGTGAATCAGAATACATTGCAGCAAGCGAAGCGTCAAAGGAGGCGATGTGGTTGAAGAACTTCATTGGTAACCTTGGAGTTGTGCCTGCTATAAAAGAGCCTATGGAAATTTTCTGTGATAATGAAGGAGCGGTTGCCTTGACCAAGGAACCAAGGGATCATGGTAGATCTCGACATATCGACAGAAAATATCATTTTATTAGACATCGAGTAGAAGAATGACACCTCGTAGTGAAGAGGGTATCTTCAGAGGATAACCCATCAATCTCGCTTACGAAGGGACTGAGTAGGGTTAAGCATTTGCAGCACGCTAGGAGCATTGGGCTGAAAGACGATATTAGTTTAGATTAGATAGTTTTGAAACATGTAATAGATAAATGTAATTGACATTTGATGATTAAATAAAAGAGTATTATTTATAAGTAAAGTTAATTTCTTATGTTAATTGTTTAACTATTGTTTCACTTTGCATGTTTTGACTTCCTAAATAATTAAGTTATTAAGAATAATCGAATTATTCGAATGGTCCACAGTCGTTCATATGTTGGAAGTAGGTATGAATGAAGATTGTCATGAATTGGTGTGTAGATTGTCTAAAAGAGTATTAGACATAGCAAAGGTTTGTTACAACGTTCATGAGTGCTTATGAACAAGTTTTGAGCATTGGAATAAACCTGCGCTTGCTGGAATCACCTTTTGGAATATGACACAAGTGATCGCAAGACGATAATATCATATGGTCTTAAAACCAAGATATATGGTTTATTGTTTATTAATTAATTGTGCATTGACAATGCGAAACCGCATCAGTAAATTGATGTCATAAAACGCATTGTTGTGTATAATTGATTAGTAAATAATAAATGCATATAAGTCGATGTTTATCTGTTACTTTTATCCTAATAGAATAAAAGCGATATCACGACCGCTCGATGATTTCATTTGACTTATGTGCCGGGCCCGGTCAGGACTGAATTGATGTGTTCAATTAAGTTCTATGTCGAATGAATCTGAGATCGAGAAACCAAATGCTGGACAATAAGTTCCATAAGATTGTCTGCATAATATCTAAACAGAGGACTGTACGATCCCTTATCTAAAGGACAGGAGATTGATAAGATCAGAGTTGACAGCGTCTTTGAGAGCTACGATTGCTAATCGGTTTGTGTTTTGTCTAAGGCTGTAACTATATTTGGTAAGTACTTAACCCGGTTGAGCATGGTCCTTTTGGGTTGCCTCCACCATAGCAACTTGACAGGATGATTTGTTAAGAGAGAAGAAATATTATTAATATATTATGAGAATAATATATTAAAAGATTAATAATATTATTTGATTAATATAAGTCATATATTAATTAAGAATTAATTTGGTGACTTAAAGAGGTTAATTGAATTAAGGGGCATAACTGTCAAATGTGTGATAGTTTTGTTTTGGGCTATGTATCCTTATAGATAATTGGGTGGATGAAATTTAGGGTTTGGGAACCTTAAAATCATCCAAGCCTAATATCTAGGAGGATCTTGGATTGCTTAGGGCCTAAGTTATTCAATTAGGGTTAAAGGTGAAACCCTAGTATCCCATAGTATAAATAGACCCTAGGGTGAGGGAAATCGGCACTCATGCAAGGCAAGAAACCCTAGGGCCGATTTCTCACCCTCCTTCCTCTCTCTCAAATCATCTTCTTGCTAGTTGGTGTTTGTAAGCCATTAGAGGAGTGACAATTGAGACTCTAAGTTCCAAGAAAGAAGAAGTATCAAACAAGCAACTCAAGGTATTCTTCTAGATCTGTTTTTCATATGTTATGAATTGTTTGTTTACACTAGATCTATGAATGAAAGCCTTGGATACGCATGTTCAATTAGAGAAAACTAGATCCAAGCAATTAGGGTTTGCATGTGCACATAGGAAAGTTCTTATGGCTCAAACCCATCAATTATAAACCATAAACATCATTCTTTAACAATCACAAAAGGTTGACAATAGTTTTTTGACCAAAAGGGCTAAAAGACCAAAATAAAACCATGACAACAAACTACTTTTAAACCATTACATCCAAATGCACAAAAGTGGTGCTAAACCAAAAGATAAGTTTTAAACAAAATACACTAATTTCTACATTGACTGCCACCTCTATTCCCTCCTTGACTTCTTCATGCATTTCCTCCTTGACTGCTTGCTTCCTGCATTCCCTCCTTCACCCTTGCAAGTCCTGGAGTTATGACCCCTATTATTGCATTTCCCACACTTGACACTAACAAACTTTCTGGTGAGTTTTTTAGGTTCACTTCCACCATGTTTATGCATCTGACTATCATATTTTTCATCTGCACTCCTCTTTCTCTTGGTCTTTGGTCTTCCAGGTTGAATGTGATGTGGTGGTGGTGTTAATTGAAATCGACAGGTACTTTTTGGCCACATGTCTCTACCCTTTATTGGTTCCACAGTGTAAGAGTAAGCCTCATTCCAAGTTTGAATCCAATACACTTTGTTGACATAAGTGTAAAGCTCCCCAACTTAATCTCCACTATCATCCATTTCATGTATTGTAGCTATGGCATGCCTGCATGGAATCCCATTCAACTCCCACCTTCTGCATGTACATGACATATTTTTCATGTCAACCACATGTTGGTCATGTCAACCACATGCTGGTCATGCCAAGGACCATAAACTTCATACTTTGCAGTCCCATTCCATCTAGCCCTATATTGAACTGAAGCTTCCCTATTTCTCTCAAGTAACCTTGATGTTGTTGGAGTGAGTGGACCTGGAGCTTTAGACATCACTTTCTTCACATTGCAGATCCTCTTCATAAGGTACTGCCTGATGTACTCAAGACAACTTATGATGGGCTTATTCCTACCATGAATAAGCTTACTGTTGAAAACCTCACACAAATTGTTGAGCAATATATCTGATCCTGCTCTGCCTGTATTAAACAAGAACATTATATCAAATAAGTCAAATACAATTAGCACCAGTAAAGCTTCACTTAAGGTATGGAATAGAACCTGAAAAGTGGCTTCTGGCCCAATGGTGAGGGGGGGTTTTCTTCAACCACTCAAAAGTATCCTTATCAAACTTGTTAAGTTCATTCATGTAGTGTTCAAATCCTGGTACTGTAGTTGTTGTTGCACACTGCCATAAGTGATCTTTATACTCTTTTGTTTTCCATTTTTTTCTTGTGTTCTCATAAATATGCCTTAGACAGAAAAAAATGCTCAGCTTGTGGGTACAGTTGTGCAATAGCAGGTAAGAGTCCCTATAAAAGATTATCCTACATAATCATTCCAACATTCATATACAAATGAACTATTAGTTATACAAAAAGAAGAAAATAGTACCTTTTGTCTATCACTCATGAAAGTAAAGTTAGAATTTGAGTATAACTCTAAGTCATCTCCTAAGCATTCTAGAAACCATTTCCAGCTACTCATATTTTCAGTCTCAACAATGGCATATGCAAGTAGGTATATGCCATTGTTTGAATCCAATCCAACTGCAGTGAGTACTTGGCCTGGAAATGGTCCTTTCATAAAAGCACCATCTAGTCCGAGAATATCTCTTCAACCTGCTTTAAACCCTTTCTTTAATGCCCCTAAGCAAATATACACCCTTTTAAATAGACTTGGCAATTCGTGTATTTGTGTCATGAAAACGTGTCAGCCACAAATTTGACACGATACGATTACACGATGAGAAATAAGTTTTATCTCAATTTTATAGATTTATTCATGTCATGTATTCGTGTCGTGTCGTGTCTCTCACAGATTCGTGTATTCGTGTCTGCAATTGCCAGGTCTACTTTTAAACTACCTTGTTTCTCTAGCACTGTTAGGCCTATTAACAACCTCAAGCTTCACAGTTGTATCCACATTAGTTGCTTGTAGTTCTATAAGATAATCTCTTAACACCTCATATTGCTTTGTGTAGTCACCGGTCACTTGCTTTGTAGCTGTTGCTTTTGCCCTCTGTACTTTGTGTATGGACACACCAACTTGAAGCCTTTTCTGAACTTGGTCTTGAATGCTTTGAAGGGGTACAGTAGGGTTAGACTCGACCATGTCCAAGATTTCTGTGGATATATACTTCGTAGTGCAAGCCCTAAGTTTTCTAGTTTGAACACAAGTATGTTTGTTCAATAAAGTTTTCACATACCAATAATCACTATCTTTTGACCTTGAAGTCTGCATTGACCAAGAGCAATTCACTTTATTACCCTTACCTACCCCCACTTGCATTTACATTAGGTACATTACCTTTACACACAACCCTAAGCCTTGTTTTGTCGTTTTTCTTGAACCCAAGATTCCATCTAGTCTGAGTGGCAAGTTTGTTGACTTTGTCCTTAATTTCCTTTTTATTTTTATACTTTTGACCCACTTGAAAAGTAACTGCATGGACTTCACCAAAAGAGCACTTCTTCTCCTTCACCATCTGTTTTAATATTGCTTTCCTCCTCTCATCATCAGTATCTTCACCTAAGGAGTCCCATTCATCATTATCAATTACTTCAACATCTTTAATATCTTCAATATCAACATCTTCATTTTCAGTTTCAACACCCTTTCCTCTGTCAACATAATCAACATCTAGATCAACATTCATATAGAAATCACTCATGTCCACCTCAATATCACTTACATAATTTTCTTCATCTTCAAGAAAGTCACTATCTTCCTCACTCCCTTCACTACCCCCTTTACTACACCCTTCACCAAGCCCTTCACAAACTCCCTCACTTTCAAATTGAACTTCACCAAGTCTTGCATCAACTCCCATACTCTGATCATTATGTTCATTAACATTATATTGATCAAAGAAAGGATCAAAGTCTTCAAATTGAAATGCTTGGGTATCAAAGGTATCAAACACTTCTGTATTTAATTCTTGATCACTAAGACTTGCACCTTCATCATGAACTTTTGTATCTTGATCACCAATAGGTGCACCTTGATCATGAATTTTTATACCTTGATCACCAATAATTGCACCTTCATTACCAATTTCAACATGTGCATCTTGATCACCAACAGTTGCAGTGTGTTCCAAGTTGAAACACAAAAATTCTTACTACATGATTGACTCCCTTCAACTAACCTCAATCTCCTATTCTTATTGTATTCTGGTGTCTCATACCTTACCAAACACAATTCATGTTTTGGTTTACTGGATGCAAATCAACCAGTACTGAATTTGATTTTGGTAAGGGCACGTCATCTGCTATTTCCTCAACTATGACCCTAGGTTTAACTCTTGGAGACATAAAGTATGTAAGTAACTTAGTTTCATTATGTTAAGTGTATACCTTGATGATCTTATGATGTTCAATGTACTGTGCAAGACTAAGTACATCAACATCATTCCCTACAGCTCTAAGACCAAACTCCAAATCTCCATTTGACAGTTGATAGTGGTAGTAAATGACTGGTGGTACCTCATAACCAAGCTTTAGCATCACCTCATCCAACTCATGCACAGAGAATTCATACATGTCTACCAGGTCAACGTGGTCTAATTTTCCTTCAATGTAGCTTATCCCTGGGAATTTTGTGAACCTCCCTCCATGATGGAGCTCAATAGTGAACATCGTGGGATATCCTTCTGTAAAAATCATGAACCAAACCAAAAAAAACATTACTTTATACAGATTGTAAAAGATTTTTTTGTTCCAAAGAAATATGTATGAAACAGAGTACGTTACCGTAAATCCGAATTGCATCAAAACACTGATTTCTTGGCCTGATTTCCCACATTTAGAGCATACTCATGTATTCGAACTTACGATTGGAGATGATGATCAAATGCAGGATTTCAAGGAACGATTAGGGTTTTTGATCAAAAAAACGGGTTTACTGGGTAGAGAGTGAAGGGTCATTAATTGTGTATATCCTTCAATATGGCGGTAATCGATGACATTGAGGTGGAAAGACTAAAATACCCTCGTCTATATTATAGGTAATGGAACATATGGACAGAAGTTAGTGTGAGGGACCAAAATCAATAGAAATATCCAATTTTAGACTAGTGGTGCACCAATATATCGTTTTGGACCAAAGTCGCATAATTTTGCCAACCACAATGACTATTTTTGCAATTCTGTCTTAATAATTTATGTTTTGTTTTTTATTTGTTCCAAAATAATTATCCATTTATAAAATAAATATCATTTTTACCAAAAAAAAATACAATTTATTATTAGTTAAACTACAATAAAATCATTTTTGTCTAAGTACAATAATTTTTGAGACAAAGAGAATATTATATAATATTATGTGTTTGTTTTCTTTTAAAGCAATTTCGTAACAAATGGATCTTCCCAAAAGGTAAAATTCAATAACCACCACCAGGACAAATTCATGTGGAGTAAGCCAAGAAATCTTGACAAACAACAAATCCCTACCATGACCACATAACAACCCTCTTTCTCCTCCTTCCCAAAGGCCAAAACAACAAATTACCATTTTATAACTTAAATCAAATCCAAGCATTTATTACGAAAAAAAATGAATTTATTCAATTAATTGTTTATTTTATTTCATTTACAAAACAAAATCTCTTTCAACCATGATGGAATCAATTTGCTGTTTTCCATTATAAAATTTACTGCAAACTTCAACGTTCCTCTCCTCTCTACCCTTATGGATTCCGATTTTTGGACCGCTCGTCTCGCCGCCGCGAAGCGGCAATTCACGATGCAACACCACCATCACCACCACCACCAGAGCTCCCATCTGGGTTCGGTTTGTTTTCGTTTATTATGTTTCCATTTTTTTATAATTAAAATGTGATTTTTTCCCTCAAACGATTAGGGATTCTTATAGTTTAACAAAATCATCATTCAATTTGAGATTTCTGTGAAGATTATTGGTGTTCTCATGATCTGGGTTGTTTTTAATTCATCATTCCACTCTAATTTCTTGTTTATTTCTCAGATCGGTTGAACGTTGATGATTTCGAGGTCGAAGAAGAAATCCGACCCGATTTTCCATGCCCTTATTGTTATGAGGATTTTGACATCGGGTCCTTGTGTTCCCATCTCGAAGATGAACACTCTTTTGAATCTAGAGCCACTGTAATCCTCTCTCTATCTCTTATACACACACATATATGTATAAATAGTCAAATTATATTAAAATAGCTATGAATTTTGGTTTTAGTCATGATCCAAGTTTCCATTTATGGGAAAGGGGAGATTTTTTGTGAAAAAACTTTCCATTTTTGGTCATTTTGGTATTTGTGTAACTGTGTTATCTAAAAGCGGAAACATAATTGATGTTTGGTCATAAATTAAAGGTAATTAATCATATGTTTTGTTTCCATTTGATGTTAAGTAGCTGTTCGTGGAATTACTTTATCTTCATAGCAATATCTATTTTTTTCTTTGTTTATGCAAAATAGTACAACCTAACATCTTGATTGAAAGGGAAAAAAAAAAAATTGAGAGCAACTTGCAAAAAGTTAGGAATTTTATTGGACAAAACCCTATTATTAATTTGTTCTTTCTGTATTAAGTCAAAAAAAAAATAGCTTACTGGATTAAGTTATTTTCCTATTAAATTCCATTAAGTTAAAAGAAACAGAAGTGAATAACTATTGAAGTATAGAATGATTTATTTGGTCTCAAGTCCATTGCTTTATTATCCTCACATGATCGATTTCTGATAAATTTAGTAAATTTGAAAACTAAAATTACTTCTTTGCCCTTTGTCATCAATTACAAATTATTGGTTTCAGCTAGGGTTCCTTTACTTTGTTGTTATTGAGGGGTAGTTTAGACATTTAATTACATGGTGAAAAATTAAACACCATAAATAATCTGTAACAAGGACAATGAGCAAAAAGGTAATTTTACGAAGAAATGCAAAAATCAAGATGGAATTTGTTGTAATTTATAGTTACATGAATCTTACAGTGTCAATTTTCTCTTTTGCAGATTTGTCCAGTTTGCTCTGCTAAAGTGACAAGAGATATGTTAAGCCATATCACTCTGCAACATGGACACTTGCTCAAAATATCCTTTTTAGATTTTGCCATAGAAAATTGGTGTTTTGATGTGCTTTTAAATTGATTACTTTCATATATTTGTTTATTACAACATCCTACTTTTATTTCTTCTTGTTACAGTTTTGTACTTTGAAAAATCTATCCAATTATAGCAATGTCAGACACGTTTAAATTAGAAACATATTTGACTGTTATAATTGGGTAGATTTTTCAAAGGACAATGTCTCTAGAAGAAAAAAAAAAACTAAAAGTATAATTTTATAATTGGGTTCTTAAAGCACAACTTAAGTAGAAAAAAAATTGGAAGTACAGTTTTTTTAGTTCCTGAACATAAATAATTATTATTGGGTTAATCTCATAATGGACTTTATATTTTGTGTTTTTTTCCGGATTAAACCTCAACTTTTTTCTTTTCTGAAAAAGACCTTGTACTTTTTCAGTTTTTCCGAAAAAGCCCTCAACTTTGTATTTATTTCCTAAAAAACCCCTCAACCTTCTAAATGCTTCCAAATAAACCCTCAACATTTTTAGTTTTTCTCGAAAAAGCGCTCACATTTTACAATTTTTTTTGGAAAAAATAACTAGAAGGGCCAGATCGGAAAAAATGAATATATATATATATATATATATATATATATATATATATATATATATATATATATATATTCAGGCAAAAAATAAGGGTTTTATGCAGAAAAGTCCCATTATTTTGGGAAAATCGCATAATCTGTCATTTCCTGTTAAAAAAAAATCGTTAATTTGGGCAAAATGTTAAATAATCAGGACTTTTCTGTTCAAAATTTATTTTTTAAGACTTTAAGATTTTCCTAAAAAAATAAATTTAAGGTTTAATCCAGAAAAAACACAAAATATAAGGTTCTTTATGAGATTAACCGATCATTATTTGACGTAAACTTTAATCAAATTTATTATTTAATTATAAATTCAAAGATTTCTTTAACTACAAGAATACTTGCAGCGACGCCGTAGATTACGCAGAGTGGCGGTTCCAAACAGTCAAGCACTTTCCCTTTTGGGGCGGGACCTACGGGAGGCTCATCTGCAAGTGCTTCTCGGAAGCGGCGGCGGTGGTGGCGGCGGTTTCCGTTCAAATATCACCACCTCATCGGCGGCAAGTGTGGCGGCTTCTGATCCGTTTCTTTCTTCTTTGGTTCTAAACTTTCCGGCGTCTGAAGCTGAAGAGATATCCAAATCGATCGCGTCAAATGTGGAAGAAAGTCCCATGAAGTGTCAAACTCCACAACATATATGGAAATCAAGGTAGTGTGTTTGTTATTAAAGATTTCAAAAAAAAAAAAAAAAAAAAAAAAAAAAAAAGAAACATTGTTGCATAAGTTAGTAAAATGTTGAAATTTTTTTGCAAAAATTGGTAAAAAGGTGTAGGAGTGTTCATTTGGATGAATCGGTTTAATCCGATCCGATCAAGTGAATCCAAATTAATTTCGGTTTTCAAAACGTAGATCCAAATAGTCCACAAACTAAATTCAAATCCGATCCGATCCAACCAAATTATAATTCGGTTGCATCGGTTTTTTACAATTCGGTTTTCAAGAATCAAGACATTTCAAAAAATATATAACTTTAGTATTAATTTACTCTATAATATAAACTAAAAAATATTGTTTAATTAGTTGTGAACTAAAAGTTATAAATAACTATCAAGAAAAATATATTATAGTTTACTACAATATTTTGTACATGATTATTGTGATAGAACGAGATATATTTTATATGATACTATTTTTGACATTTATGTATTTGTGTTTCACAGTTTTGATTCTTCATTAAGTTCTGAAGAACGGGAAAAGAGAATGAAACGAGCTGCTGGACAAGCCGTTTTTCTACAAGATCTGCTAATATCAACGCTTTTATCGGACTAAAGTGGGACCCGAGAGGAAGAGCTGAATAAGTTTTTATTTGCAAATATAATGTTAAAATTATTTGCTTTTAAAAAAAGGTCACAAAATCACAATAGAACAGGTCATTGGTAAACCGATTGAGCAAAAATCTTTGTTGTATAAGTTTCGATCTGTTGTTCTTCGGCTCTTGCCCTCTTGATTGACCCGTGTTGTATGAGCAAATATGATGTTTTTTCTTTCTTTTCTTTTTTCTTTCATGTTAACAAAATCGGTGATGTTTATTTCTGATTGTTTTGTTTATGGTACAAATTTCCTGTTTTGTGAAACGTTTGTTGGATTGTGTATGTCTTTTTTTTTTTTTGGATGTTTGTTTGAATGCATGTTAGTGATTTGTACACAACAGTGTTTTGCCATACACAACATTAAAGCATCAATTGTTGTGTATGGAGAAAAATTGTTGTGTACGGATCAGCTCCTTGTTTTTTTTATTTTTATTTTTTTATTTTTATTTAGGTGGTGTTTCTTTTTTGACACAACGAGACATGACGTAGGACGTGTTTGGTAAAAGTAACGGGCAGGTAACTGGTGGCGTGCAGCGCGTAGTTGGAAGCTGAAGATTTTATTTGATATACGAGTGTTTAACAAAAATAGTTGGAAACTTTTGAAATATATAAAATTACGTAAAAAGACAATTGTTTAAAAATAAATAAATATATAAATATATTTTTAAGGGCGATGATGCAAATTGATTTCAAAAGTTCAGTAGTGTTTTATTAAAAGCTATATATATATATATATATATATATATATATATATATATATATATATATATATATATATATATATATATATAAAGTAACTTTTAGATTTGAAATGTTTTGTTTAAATTAAAAGCTAAATGTTCACAAAATGAAGTTTTTTGTTTAAATTTGAATGTTTTCTCAAAGGCTAAAAATTAGAAGCTTCCAAAACAAAGTTTTTTTTTTTTTTTTTTTTTAGAGAAATAATATTTCAAGAAAACATAGAAAAATGATGTTTTTTTTATATTAATTTCCAATATCTTTTTAATTTGCACATTGTTTTTCCATGTATGTCATCATTTTTAAATTTTTTTACGAATTGTTGATCTATATAGCATTTATTGGAAAAAGAAAACAAAGTGTTACTTCTATGATTAATTAAGGGGTAGCTAAAGCTATCATATGTTTTTAGTTTTATGGATTTAGAACTCGTATTCTATTTGTTTGTATTAAAGTTACCATATTTTGAAAATAATTTTAACCGTAATCCTTATTGTTGGTTCACCATGTTATCAAAATAAAGTGATGTATATATTTTTTCATTAAAGTCACTTAAATTCAACTGTAACTTTTATTGCCGGTTGACCTTACTACCATATGATAAAATAATATTTTTTTCCATTAAAGTCTTAAATTCAAACGTAACCCTTATTGCCGATTTACCATATTACCATGATAATGTGATTTTCTTTTTCATTAAAGTCGCTTAACTTCAACCATAACCCCTATTGCCAGTTTACCATATTACCATGATTTGGTGATTTTTATTTTCATTATAGTCACTTAAATTCAAATCTAACCCTTATTGCGGGTTCACCATGTTACTATGATAAGGAGATATTGTTTTTCATTAAAATCAATTAATTTCAACACATTTTTCTGAATAGACTACTATAACACTTTTTTTTTTTTCGTTTTTTTTTGTTAAATGCCGTATTTTTTATTATAAAGAGTTTTTAAATATGGTATTTTGTTATAATTTTTATATTGTCTTTTTTTCTTTTCGTTTTGTATTCTTTTTGTTAAAATTAAACAAAGAAGAAAACCATAATGTGAAGATTTTTCTTCTCTCGAAATGACACTGTTAGTGTGCCGACGCATAAATCTTCACATCAACTTTGTTACACACAATCATCAATATCCTCCATGAATGCTTTTCGTGGGGGTTGTTAAAATTAAAATCTTAGATTTGATTACCATATCTTCAAACTTACTTGTTTATTTAAGAGTGAAATCATATGAAGTTTGTCATTTGTTTAATTTGTTTGTTCATGAGGATACGAAGTTGAAGAACTTTCAACCTACAATTCATCTTCAATGCGGATGAAAAAAAGGAAAAGCCAAAGGAGGATGTGGTGTTAAAAAATATGTCAATGTCAAATCATCTAAAAATTATATACCTTATTAAAAATTTAGAAAAAGACCACAATAATAATAATAATAATAATAAATACTTGGAAAGATGTTATTATCAATGTTCTAAAAACCTTGTTATGACGCGTCAAGGCTCCAAGGCTTGTACTTGTCGTTAAACTTTAACAAAATGTTGTCTTAGGTCATATATGTATATAAAAATGAATATTAGTAGAAAATACATATAAAATTACTAATTATATAGAAAATTATCGCCTAAAGTCACGTCTTACAAACGAAATGGTTCGACATGACTCGTAAAATCTTGAGACTTGACATTGTCGTCTAGTCACGCCTAATGTTATTTAGAACATTTGTTATTATAGATCAAATTTATCAATTTACCAAAAGTTGTTATTATGATAACACATTAATCGTTCTTAAAAAAAAATACAAATATATATACACACAAAAAAAAGGACATTCTATTTAAAAAATAATGTACATAAAAGTTGTTATATTTGTCAAATCAGAAAAATGTGATAAAGTTTTTGAAAATTTTAGTGGTTTTAAAGTTACGTTTCATTCAACTATCAAATGGTTTATATACAACGAGTTCTTGATCAACAATAAGATAAAGATAACAACTAGCTAATGGATAAAGATAACAACTAGCTAATGGATAAATTAGATATTCCAGGAGACGATAACTCTTCAAATTCCTTTACCCCCCCTCAAGTTGGAGCATGTAAGTTCCGAATGCCCAACTTGCTAAGCAAAAAATGAAGACGTTGGGAACCTAAAGCCTTAGTAAATAAATCAGCAACCTGATGTGAAGTGTGAACATGCATCGGACAAACCTCTTTGGACTCAACTCGTTCACGGACAAAATAACAATCCATTTCAACATGCTTAGTTCGTTCATGGAACACAGGATTATTAGCTATGTGCCTTGCTGCTTGATTGTCACAAAACAAAGGTGTGGGACCGACAGGAGGAGCTCCCAAGTGTTTCAATAACCAACGTAGCCACAAAGTCTCACTAACAGACGTTGCCATGTCTCGATACTCTGCCTCTGCTGAAGAACGCGAAACAACGGACTGCTTTTTGGTTTTCCAGGAGATGGGCGCACCTCCAAGTAGAATCAAATACCCGGTACGAGAACGCCTGGTGGCAGGACAACCAAGCCAATCTGCATCACAATAAGTCGCAAGATTCATTCCTCCACCTTTTGGAAAAAATATTCCCTGACCTGGTGTTGCCTTTAAATATCGTAAAATTCGGTGCACTGAGTTCAAGTGTGTTTGCCTTGGATCGGAAACAAATTGACTCAGAATGTTTACTGGATAAGCTATGTCCGGCCGAGTTGCTTGTAAATAAAGTAGTCTTCCAATTAAACGTCGGTATTGACTAGCATCAACAGCAGGACTATCCTTGCATTGATCTAGTTTCAGATTTTGCTCCATCGGAGAGCTACAAGGTCGACAACCTTGCATCCCACTGTCTTTAAGAATATCTAAAGTATACTTACGTTGACTCAAAACCAAACCATCCGTAGTCCGAGCAACCTCTAGTCCAAGAAAATACTTCAATGGGCCTAGATCTTTGATGCTAAACATTTTGTCTAGATACAATTTTGTTTCTTGTATCTTAGAAGCATCATTCCCAACAATAACGACATCGTCCACATATATAAGAGCTGCAACAAAACTTCCCTGTTGCTTGTATATGAAAAGTGAATGATCCGCATGCGATTGTTTGAAGTTAATTGCGAGCAAAGCCGTTGTGAATTTGTGATACCAATTACGTGATGCTTGTCTGAGACCATAAAGAGATTTACGTAACCGGCATACTCTAGTATCACCTTCTTTGCTAAAACCTTGGGGTATCCTCATGTACACCTCCTCATCTAGATCTCCATGCAGAAATGCATTGTTGACATCAAGTTGATGCATGATCCAGTCTCTTTTTACAGCTACAGCAAGTAAAGTTCGGACAGTAACAAGTTTCGCCACCGGAGCAAAAGTGTCATGAAAGTCTACCCCTTCTAACTGAGTGAAGCCTTTTGCAACAAGTCGTGCCTTGTATCTCTCAACTTCGCCATTTGGTTTGTATTTAATCTTATAGACCCATTTGGAGTCTATAGCACGCTTTCCTTTTGGTAACTCCTCAAGTGACCAAGTTCCATTTTCTTCAAGAGCGTTTACCTCTTTTTGCATTGCTTCTCTCCACTTAACATCCTGCACGGCTTGATTAAAATGTTTCGGTTCATGGTTTGAGCTAATTGAAGTTAAAAAGGCTTTGTGCGAATCGCTAAACTGATCATAAGACAAAAAATTAACTATGGGATGTACCGTCGAAGATTGTTGACTGGCGGTGGGTGCTGCATGGTCTACCGAAGATGGCAAGTCCACTATGAAGTCATCGAGATATTTGGGTCTAGACCTGCTTCTTTTATCCTTGTGTTCTTCAGTGGGTTGCATTTGATCAACTGTGTCTTCTGTAACATGATCTGCCTGATCTTCAGACGGGTTTAGATCAATGGCGGTCTCGTTCTCATTACATGTACCCGAGTCTAAATCAGGTTCATTTAGTAAACCTTGATCAGCCTCTCTTCGTGTTATTTCATCACTTTCTTCGACAGTGTTGCTTAGAAAATCATCGAGCCCTGCTTCACCATTGTTCCTTTCTATATTATCAGAGAAAGGAAAAACATTTTCTACAAACTTAATGTCTCTAGAGACAATGATCTTCTTATCGGTAAGGTCAAATATTCGATATCCTTTTTTGCCTTGTGGATATCCTATGAACATGCCTGGTCTCCCCCTCACTTCAAACTTATCTCCTTTGGTTTCCGTGTTTCTTGCATAAACTAAACATCCGAAGACTTTCATGTGGTCATAATTAGGTTTTTGTCCAAACAGGACTTCATATGGGGTCTTATGTTTAATGACCTTTGAGGGTAATCTATTGATAATGTACGTGGCTGTGAGAACACACTCTCCCCAAAACTTGATTGGCACATTGGCCTCAAACTTCAACGCTCTTGCGATCTCAAGAATGTGTCTATGCTTTCGTTCCACAACCCCGTTTTGTTGTGGGGTATGTGGACATGTGGTTTCCAATATGATTCCTTCCTTGGCATAAAAATCTCTCATGGAGCCTGATATGAATTCACCACCATTATCTGCTCTTATTCGCTTGGTTTGTTTTTCAAATTGCGTTTTCACCATGTTGTGAAAATCAATTAAATAGCTGCTTGCTTCATTCTTGTGTTTAAGAAGATAAACCCAAACAACCCTACTGAAATCGTCTACGATGGTAAGGAAATAAGAAGCACCAGAAATCGAAGGAGTACGATACTTACCCCAAACATCAACATGTAACAAATCAAAACAACTATTTGTTTTTATTGAACTAAGAGTAAATGGAAGCCTAGTATGTTTAGCTTTTACACAAGAATCACAAACTCTTTCCTTTAATTTCCTAGAATGATTTTCCAAAAAATCGACTTGGCTCAACTTTGATTCGGAGGCATGACCCAACCTCTTATGCCACAGCTCAACATCAACAGTTGTCATCATAGCACTCTTCCTTTCTGTTGCCAAGCCCATTCGGTAAAGACCACCTTTGCACTCACCCGCGCCAATCAAGTTCTTCGAGTGTAAGTCCTGCATGTAGCACAAATCAGGAAGAAAGGTTATGGCACATTGTAAATCTCTAGTCAGTCGACTAACTGATAATAAATTGCAATTTAATTGTGGAATGTGCAAGACTCCTTCAATTTTGATTCCATTATGTAAAGTGCAATTTCCTTTTCCATCAACGGAAACAAGATCTCCATTGGGTATTGTAACTGATGGTTCCAATGGATTTCTTGTTTTGTTTTCTAGCAAATCTTGTTTATATGTTATATGTTCAGTAGCACCAGAGTCAACGACCCATGAATCATCAATCTCAACCTTACCAGCCATGTTTACTGTGGGTGTGGTGTTGCTATTTGACCCATCTTTAGAGAAATGTTTGATCAGGTTCTGGTATTGCCCATTCGATAGACCTGGAATAGGACTAATTCCTGAATCAACGAACGCTGCCTTCGTTTTATTCTTTTCTTGTTTCGCCTTATTTGGCCACCAATCGGGATACCCGATTCTTTTGAAACATCCGTCTCTGTTGTGACCATTCTTACCATAGTGGTTGCAGTGCTCTACCTCTTCTCCTGTGACCTTCTTGATGTCTTTTGATGCAGACTTCTTCCTTTGTTGGCTGAAATCTGCAGTGATTTCTTTCTTTCCTGGAGTGTAGGTCTGAAAAGCTGCAGCCTCTGTGCTTGTCTTCTTGGATGCCGAGACTGCCCTTTGTTGTTCGTCCTCAGCCACCAAGTGATATACGGTTCCTAAAGAGGGTGTGGGTTTCATGGCAAGGATTTGTGTTTTGATTGTAGAGTACTCACTGTCAAGGCCCATGAGAAACTCGTAGAGCTTTTCTTTTTCTTTGAACTCATTAAGCCTTTTGCCAATATCACAGGTACAGTTGGAGCATGAACAGCGTGGCAAAGGTGATATGGTCTGGATCTCATCCCACAGTCCCCGCAGCTTGGTGTAGTAAGCTGAAACCGATGTTCCTTCTTGTCTTGTGATGGTGAGTGACTGCTTCAACTCATATGCTCTTGGAGCACTTTCTTTTCCAAACCTCTCCTCCAGGTCATCCCATATTTCCTTCGATGTGTCTGCATATTTGACGCTTGTTCTGATGTCCTTCTCCATGGCTGTAGTTAGCCATCCCTTGATCATCGCATCTGCACGCATCCAAGGCATATATACGGCTGAATCTTCTCCTGGTTTCTTAATTGATCCAGTTATGAATCCAACCTTGTTCTTGGCGAAAAGGAAGTTCTTCATCTCTTGGGCCCAGTCATTATAGTTGTTGTCAGTTAGGACTTCGTTAACTTGCATTTGCCTAGGGTACTCTGATGCATGGATGTAGTAGGGAGAATTGGAATCGATGGGAGTTCCATCGAGTTCCTTTGAGGATTCTGGTCTCTCACCGGTCATCTCCGGTTAGGTTCATCGCAAGCCTGTGGAGCCTGCTCTGATACCATGAAAATTTTAGTGGTTTTAAAGTTACGTTTCATTCAACTATCAAATGGTTTATATACAACGAGTTCTTGATCAACAATAAGATAAAGATAACAACTAACTAATGGATAAAGATAACAACTAGCTAATGGATAAATTAGATATTCCAGGAGACGATAACTCTTCAAATTCCTTTAGTTTTATGGCTTTTATGGGAAAAAATGACACGTTTTCATGACTATCTGAACACGCAATAAGGGTCGCTATTGTGCATGTAAATTGGTCCGAAACCAGACCCAAACCGAATCGGAACTGAATGTCGGTAGGAGTCTTCGGCTTCGGCCACTCCCCGACTGCCATTATCTTAGCCGGGTCCACTTTAATCTCATCGGCCCCAACAATATGTCAAAGAAACTGGACCTTGAACTTAATAAAATCCTAAGGATGTCATAATTAATATGTAAACATAAGTTACAACATAAAGACCTAATGGTCATGAACTCTATTGCAGACCGTCTTTTAATCACTCAAAATCCTACTCAAGTTCCAGCAATTTAAGTCTTAACACTTGTGATGCATATAAACTGAATGGGTCATGTTGAGAAACATGGTGAGATACATAGGGATTTCAATCCCATAATATTTTCATGATGATATTTCTTTATTATCAGACCTGCAAAACCAATAGTTACCGAATACTATAGATAAGGTTTAAATATCTATAGAACCCTCTACATATCCTAAATGATCCTCACATATCCTAGTCCATTATTGTTAGGAAGTTTTATCTTACCCGATGAACCGTTAAAAGGGTTTGACCACACAACTATGGGCTTCCTTGGCCGGTGTAAGTCATAAAGGCACATGAGCCATTAGAGTATTTTTATGAATATGATATTACCTTTCATCTACGCATGTAGGTTATGAGCCTACACTAGAAACGTAATCATTGGACCGCTTAGAATGGTCAAGTGTTGTCATCATACTCTAAAATATGGCCAAATATAATAACATAAAAAAAAAAAATTAAAAGTGCTAGTACATTAAACCGATCCGTTACATCTTAAATTTTAAATTTGAAATCTACATGTACAGATTTTTTGAAACCGCTCTATTACATTTTCAATCTTCCTTTCATAAGGACTTCTTTTTCAACATAAGAAACCA
The DNA here is from genome assembly GCF_052625555.1 of Lactuca saligna. Lineage (NCBI taxonomy): Eukaryota > Viridiplantae > Streptophyta > Magnoliopsida > Asterales > Asteraceae > Lactuca > Lactuca saligna. Next base: position 170,903,046 of record NC_136417.1, on the reverse strand, counting down.
TGACATGATTCAAAAAATCATCACCACTTTTGTTACGCAAGTCCGTCTTCAAAAGCTTCTTTACAGAAAAACATCTTTCGACTGTTGCGGTCATGACAGGTAAAACCAAAACCAACTTTAACAACCTATAAACCATAGGATAAGACCGATGTTTCTCCGTTTCCATCATCAAACGAGAAATGTCAGAAATTCCCTTCAAACTAGTGAAAGAAGTCGATTATGCCATGGTTCTTCGTTTCTTGTAGATAGACTTACATGCTTGTCTCAGTCCCTTTTTATTGTGTTCTAGTTGTAAATCTGGAATCCCTTCCATTTTTTTTCTCTCTCTTTCCAGTATCAATATTTCTTCCCTCAACTTCCCTTATGCTCTCCCACTAGAGTCCTTACTTAATTCCTGATGCACGATGTTAATTAAACACTTCAACTTGTAACGTGGAAAACAATTTGTGAAAGAAAAAGTCATTTTTTGTAACCTGGACATTGTTAATAAGAGTTTCCATGCTCATAAGTTTGCGATGATGCCACCGATGAATGCCCAAGTCTTTAAAATGTTTCTTCAACAATGTAATTCCAATGTTAAGCTCATTTGCTACTTGTTTAATTGGCATGCAGAAATATTTAGCGATGGTTTCCCTACTTAACATCATCTTAGAGGTATAACTGAAGCGCCAACATTGCCGTTTTCGACTCTCTCTTTCTCCATTGTTCTTGGATTTTGTTATGTTCCAGCCTCCAAAGCTATATCAGCCATCTTTGTTGACAAAATGAAACCTAGGGTGGCAAAGTCTTCCAACCCTATGATGAAAACAGTTAATGAAGGCAATATGAATGGTGGCTGCCAAGACTATAATTAGAGACTTCATTCTTCAGTTGTATACATCCCAAACACAGAGAGTCAAGCATAACACTTAGAGTGAGAGTATTAGAATAGAGGGTTGGTTTTTTGTAATAGTTGAGTGTGAGAGTTGATCCTTCTATTGTAATTCTACTTTGTGTTTAATAGAAGAGTTTTTCAACCCTAACAACTGGTATCAGAGCCCATGTTTGGTGTCTAGGGAATTCTTTACGAATTTCTCTGTTTTTTTGTCAAGTTTTTTGTCTCAAAATCTATTTTTGGATACACCGTCGGAAATGGCTTGTTTCAAAGATTCCGAAAAATATATTTTTCGTAATTTTTTGACCATTGGAAGGCCCTTAAATCGCCAGTCAAAGTCTGGTCAAAGTTGCCGGAAATTGTCACCGGAAAAACTAGTCGTCGGAGAAGCCTGCTGGAGAAGACGAGTGACATCGTCGATGACGTCAGAATTGACCGGCTTTTCAGAAAATTTGCAGTTTAGCCCTTGAAGTTCCAAAAGGTTGCATACATGTCCCTTTGTTTCTGAAAAACTATGGTTCGGTCCTTGTTGTTCTGAAAATAACTGTTTTGGTCCCTAGACTTCTGAAAAGATTCAAAAAGGTCCATGGTTCACAAAAACATTCATATTGTCTCCTGTAAGTTTTGAAAATTACAGTTTGGCCCCTATAATTCTGAACAGTGACAAACTAGCACATAACTTTTCAAGAAAGTATATGTTGACCCCAGAAAATTCTACCCCACCATTTTGACGCTCCATAATCTAACTGAGAGATCGGTTTTATCTAATTTTTCCTTGAAATATTTGTAAAATAAATTTGCAATTATTTTCGATAGAATCTACAAGTACGATTACGATGGTTCAACATACACAAACAAATTGCAACATGTGGAAGCCAAGGATGGAAGATTTGCTTAATCTAAAAGATTTAGCAGAGCCTATAGAAAAAGCAAGGCGTTAAACCTGACACAAAGACATATGAAGTTTGGACGAGAATAAACAAGAAAATGGTGGCACAAATTCTACAATGGATCGACCATAGTGTTTTTCGTTATGTCTGTCAAGAGACAGATGCGTAAAAACTTTAGGAGAAGCTTGAGAATATGTATCAGGCAAAGACGGCATGCAACAAGACCTTGTTGATGAGGCGCCTTGTAAACCACAAGTTATAAAGTGGTACGTCCATAACCGAGCATACGAGTCAGTTCGAAGATCTCATAAACCAGCTCGGTGCTGTTGATTCGGTTCTCAAAGACGAGGAACAAGCCATATTTCTCTTATGTTCTATACCAGATAATTAAGAGACACTTGTTGTGACTCTCAAAAATTTTGCCCCCGGTGGTAAAGTGACAATGGAGATGGTCACAGACGCCCTAATGAACGAGGAAGCCAAAAGGAAAGAAGATGGTACAAACCACTCTTTTGCCCTCATGTTAGAAAACAAAGAAAGAGATGGAGGCAGAACTGGAGGTTGAGGTTGAGGCAAACATGGTCAAAGTAGAGGAAGATCCCAAGATCATAGGAAATCACGAGATCGGGGGAAATAACGAGAGCGAGGTAAATCTTCAAATACATGGTTTGAAGGCTATTGCAATCATTGTAATTATTATGGCCATAAAAGGAGTGATTGCCGAAGGTTCTTACGAGAGCAGCCCGAGACAAGCTAGAATTCAAGCAGGGAGAATGGTGAAAACATGGTCACCATAACACAAGACGCTTCCCTTGTTACATATGAGGAGAAAGGATGCCTATATGTTGGAAATCATGACGATGAGTGGATGATTGATAGTGTTGCATCATATCATTCGACTCCAAACCGGGATTTATTCACTCCTTATAAACCCGGAGACCATGGTACTGTGAAAATGAGAAACACCGGTTTCTCAAGCATTGTTGGTATTGGCGATGTGTATTTAAAGACCAATTTTGGATGTACATTGGTGCTGAAAGATGTTCGACATGTGTGACAACCCTATATTTTTCCAAAAGCAATGTAACACTCAAAAGTCAAATACAACGAAAACTATTTGGAATCAACGAAATTAACCTCAAAAATAAAGTGTTCAAATATCTAAATTGGGATGCATCAAATGTTAGATATCGTGCCAAGGTTTCCAAAAACATAAAGAACATTCGAAACCGGGTTATATTGAAGAAACTATAACCACTCAAATATTTACGACACACCCGGTAAAACATTATTTAACGTAAAAAGTGAAATTTCAATAAAATGCATTTTAGTCTTAAGTATCTAAACAAAAGTTGTAGAGTTCGTTAAACTGTAAACGTACATAAAAAGATCGCCCAAATTGGACCTCGTATGAAGAAATTACGAATTTTCTAAGTTTCGTAACAGTAGTAGAGGGCTAAAAACTCGAATTGAAAATCGAGCGATATTTAGCTAACGCAACCTAAACGAAAGTTGAAGGTCTCCACAATAGGAGTAAGATGATAAAAAGACAAACGAAAACCGACGTCGGATAAAGAAACTATGAATTTTCAACGGACTTTAACAGTCCCGGCCTATTAAAAACATACCATTAAAAATAAAGTCACAACTAACCAATGGAGTCTAAATGAAAGTTGTAGAGCATAATCTCACCTATGCGTGGATATAAAGAACGCGAAAAACGGAGCCCGTACGCGAAAGTTACGAAATTTAGTAGGTGGAAGCCAGAATTATGCCCAGCGTAATTCAGGAGTACGCCCAGCGTACTCAGGTGCAGGGTCGAGTCCCATCGGCTGCAAGCTCTACGCCTAGCTAGACCCGATTCGTAAGCCATGACGCAAAGTTACGCCCAGCGTAACCGAAGTACGCCGAGCGTAGCGCGTACGCCCAGCGTACTCACATTCTCAGCCCTATAAATAGAAGGCATAAGCTCCGGATTTTGGCACATCTCTCTCAAACTTTCACTCACTTTCACACACCCTTACGCACCAGAGGCCTTCCCGAGACCCTCGGTACCACACCCGAGCCCCCGACGAAGGTTCTACGCTACCGAGATCCCCGAGAAGCTCGAAGACGTAGCTTTCCGCGGTTGAAGTTCTGCTCGACTCTAGTCCCACTCTCTACAAACCAAACAAGTGAGTTCATACCCCTACTTTTCAAGTCTTTTCATGTTTTAGGGGGGGGGGGGGGGGGAATACAAGTATAATACAAGAAAACGTATCGTTTTATATAAACTTAAATGCAACAACTATCTTTATGTATAAAGTTTAGTATATCACCAAGTTATTTTCACCAAATGGAACATATTTTCTGAAAAACTATAATGGGTATAGTTTGCGAGTTATTCATACATTCTTACGTATACATCATGAAAAACGCAATACTTTTATCTAAAGTGAAATAAAGACTTTCTTATCGTAAATCTATTTATACTAAGTAATGTGAGAGATTCAAACTTCAACGTACTCTTATGTATGCATTTCAAGTCCTGTATTATAAGCCATAATCTCTTGAAGGGAGAGCGTGATACTTTTGTATAGATCTATACGTGATTGACAACCCTGCACCTAAACTGTTAGCTATAGTTAGATCGGCAGGTCTGGGGTGACAAATGTCATAACACTACAACACCTAAAGAATTTTGTTACAGGCAGTCTGTGTCAATAGTATGGTTATAAGACTCACACGAAAGTATAAAAACAAGCTTGATTTACGAGGTTCATACATGCATTCAGTATTTACATTATTTTGAGTACGAACTTATCCTTATCATTCAATTACGAAAGATACTAACGTCCTCCAACTTTGAGAACTATTCAAACTATATTAGCAAATATTGGATTTTCTGAAAACCACGTTCATCGATTTTCTTCCAAAAAGACATACTTTTCAATACAAAACACTTATGAACTCACCAAGTTTATTGTTGACACTTTTTCGAAACCACTTGTATTTCTCAGGAAATCAATAATACAGGTAACTACCACCTTTTGAAGAAGGAACGCTAAAGGCGTCTATTATTAAACATTTTACATCATCATATTGTAATATTCTTTTGGAAACATGTATAACGCAACAATGTACGTTTTTATTATATATATATATGATGGTTGTGTTGCTTTCTTTAAAATATTCAATTGTTATGATACTACGTGAAGTCATCCACCCCCGAATGTTTCCGCCATTCTGGTTTGGGGGTGTGATAGATTGGTATTCAGAGCATTGTTTATAGTGAACTAAGTATATCAAACCACTTAAGATATACAAACTATAAATGCAAAGGGGACCAAAAACCCTCTGACAAAACGTTTTCATAAACAATATATTTTCTTTTAAAAATATACATTTTTACTCGCATGTATCAGTCTCGTATCATAACAAAGTTTTCTAAAAAGTATTAAGGCAAGTTGCGACACTACGATTGGGCCTCGAGGTATATAATCAAATCGAGAATAAATATAGCCTGATCAACTATATTTATCCTGGATCTGACCAACATACGTCAAGGAATGGTCGTAGTGGACAACAAGTCAAAAACTTACCAAATAAATTTTTTAGACTCGCAAATTTGAAATACTATAGGAGTATTGTTATAAAATAATAGGACAACCTGCACACCATAAGATATAGATAAGCTTAGGATGCCATTAAATAAAAATTTCTTTTCTTATAAAATTCTCATACCTCTATCCTAGTACAGACAAATGGCCGGATTCCATTTACCAGGAGATCCCTACTACCCAAACCAAGGCAACGACGGATGGATAGAAGAAGACCCAGAAGAAGACCCGGAGGAAATTGAAGAGGAAGTCGAAGAAGAATTCGAAGTTGAAGTCGGAGAGGAATTCGAAATCGACGAGGAGGTCAAGGAGGAAGAAGAAGCTACCGATGGAACAGACTCCGAGCCAGAAGTAATCAACCCTCCCGCTCCCCGTCCTCCCAAAGTCAGAATAGGCTACCAAGGACCCATTCCCATTTGGGGAAGCCATCTTTACCATTGGAGCCGTCAACTAGGTGTACGCCCTCCTTTTGGCATGTGTCGAGACTTTTACAATGTCAGTGGGGGAGGCTCAGCTGATCGAGCACTTCCCGTTATTGTAGGCATAATAGCCACCTAGAACTACCAGTCAGACATGCAAGCGGCCAAAATCCGTGAGGTCAATGCTGCTACATAGGGTAACGCCGCAGACATCCGTCACTTGGACGGACTACACGAAAGTACCCAACTCCACACAGGGACGCTTCAAAGCCAAATGGTGACAAAACTGGAAGAAATAAGAGAGATGAAGGAACAACAAGTAGTTCTTGAGAGGCGCTTAATGGGAGTCAAGCAGTCGGATGCCGAGTCTAGCTCCAAACGCACAACACGCCGCAAGTTGAACTTGCCCAACTCCAACAATTTTGATATAGAATAGGACCGCGGATAAAGTTTTTTCTTATTTCCTTTGAACTTGTAATCGGAGACCTCTAGATAGGTCAAATTTTTCTAAACACGAAGCATAATGTAATGCACCGTATGTGTGACATATATATAAATATGAAGTACTTCTTTACATACCTCTCGAAACTTATGGGATTATCTAAATTGTTATATCTACTTTGAACTAAAGTTAAAACAAGTTACAAGATACAACTAACCCTCTAGTACACGATTGTCAAATCATTAGAAACTTATAGTGTTCACTATTATTTCTCTACTAGAACATGCCTCCTCATAGATCAGCCCGCATAAACTCATCTCCAACACCACCTCCACCACCCCATCCAACTATGGATGCAGCTATGTTCCAAACTGCTGTAACAGCCGCTGTTACCGCAGCGATGGCCCAAATGAGTAACAACGGGTCAGGAGGAGGAATAAACAGCTTTACAAATGGCCAAAGCCAAGGCCGTTCAGGAGTATGTACTTACAAAGACTTCACCAACGGAAAACCTATTCCATTTTATGGGACTGGGGGAGTGATGGCTCTATCCCAATGGACAGAGAAAACGGAAGCTGTATTTGAAATTTGCGCATGCCCTGAAGAGAGCAAAGTAAAATTTGCCGCTTTTACTTTCTCCGAACGAGCCCTGACATGGTGGAACGGCCAAGTCAAGGCACTAACCCTAGTGGTGGCGAATTCCATGGGTTGGGAAAACCTGAAACGAATGCTCCTATGAGAGTACTGCCTAAGAGGCGAGATTCAGAAGCTCGAACAAGAACTGTGGGGCCTTACGATGGTAGGCTCGGACATCGCAGGCTATACCAACAGATTCAATGACTTGATAATACTTTGCCCAGGAATGTTGATCCTGGAAAGCCAAAAGGTGGAGAGGTACATCTAGGGACTATCACTCCAACTTCGAGGGAGTGTGTTAGCCTCCAAACCCATAACATTCGAAAGCGCCAAGGAACTGGCGCAATCTCTTGTTGATCATGGTGTCTGTCAAGGAGCCACGGCTATCATCGTTGAACCAACCAAAGGGAATCAGTAATACAGGTAACTACCAGCTTTTGAAGAAGGAACGCTAAAGGCGTCTATTATTAAACATTTTACATCATCATATTGTAATATTGTTTTGGAAACATGTATAACGCAACAATGAACGTTTTTATTATATATATGATGGTTGTGTTGCTTTCTTTACAATATTCAATTGTTATGATACTACGTGAAGTCATGCACCCCCGAATGTTTCCGCCATTCTGGTTTGGGGGTGTGACAGATTGGAAAGCAAGAAGAAATTCTGGAACAAGAGAAAGGGGCAAACTTCGCAAGAACCTTCAAAGAAACAAATGGTGGCGGTTCATGCCGCTACTGCTCCCACTACAACTCCTGCTACCCCTGCGCCAACAAAACAATATGTTGGGAACCTGCCAAAGTGCAGCAAATGCAACTACCATCACCACGGTAATTTCCGCGAGATGCACTGTAAAAACTGCGACAGGAAAGGTCACACTACCCGTTTCTGTAAGGCACTGGCGCGACCAATCACTCAAGTTCCTGGTACTGGGATAAGCCAGGCATGTTATGGGTGTGGAGAATCTGGGCACTTCAAGAGGGATTGCCCCAAGGCAAAGAATGTTGGCGGAATTGGGAGAGTGCTGGCAATAGGTCAAAATGAAGCAATAGCTGATTCCACGGTGGTTAACAGTACGTTTCTCCTTGACAACTTTTATGCATGTGTACTCTTTGATTGCGGTGCGGAGAGAAGCTTTGTGAGTCATAAATTCAAACACCTACTTAATCACAAACCCCAACCACTCAATAAAATATTCACTGTAGAAATGGGAAACGGTAAAACAGAAAGCACAAGCGATATGTACGTAGGGTGCACATTAAACTTAAACGAACACTTATTTCAAATCGATCTTATGCCCATTTCGATAAGAAGTTTTGATGTCATCATCGGTATGGACTGGTTAAGCCTTCACCATGCCGATATACTTTGTCACGAAAGGGCCGTTCGCCTCAATCTGCCAAACGACGAAATTCTTGTCATTTATGGTGACAAACCTAGTACAAATTTACAAATCATCTCCTGTGTTAAAGCACGAAAATATCTTCGCAAGGAATATCATGCCTTTCTAGCTCACGTAGTAGACCAGAAACAAGAACCAAAGAACATTAAAGACATTCCGGAAGTCTGCAACTTCCCAGACATCTTCCCAGAAGATCTTCCAGGAATCCCACCAGAACGCCAAGTCGAGTTCAAAATCGACTTAATCCCCGGAGCTACTCCAGTAGCAAAGTCGCCTTACCATCTAGCCCCAGCCGAGATGCAGGAACCGCCCAGTCAATTAAACAAACTACTGAGCAAGGGCTTCATCAGACCGAGCTTCTCACCATGGGGAGCACCGGTCCTATTTGTGAAGAAGAAGGACGGATCTTTTCGCATGTGCATCGATTACCGGGAGCTGAACAAACTCACGATCAAGAACCGATATCCCCTACTGCACATAGACGATTTGTTCGACCAACTACAGGGAGCAAGCTACTTCTCAAAAATCGATCTAAGATCTGGTTATCATCAACTGCGAGTGCTGGAAGGAGACATCCCCAAAACGACATTCCGAACACGCTATGGTCACTACGAGTTTGTAGTGATGCCCTTTGGATTGACAAATGCACCAGTAGTGTTCATGGACTTGATGAGCCAGGTATATCGTCCCTTCCTGGATAAATTCGTGATTGTGTTCATAGATGATATACTCATCTATTCAAGAAGCAAGGAAGAACACAGCCAACACCTCTGCAAGTCTTGGAAACATTGAGGGCAGAAAAACTATACGCAAAATTTTCCAAGTGTGAGTTTTGGATTCGGGAAGTAGATTTCCTAGGTCACGTAGTAAGCAAAGAGGGGATACACGTGGATGCTTCTAAGATCAAGGCAATAGAGAATTGGACGATCCCAAGAACCCCAACAGAAATCCGGCAATTTTTAGGACTCGCCGGGTATTACCGAAGGTTCATACAAAACTTTTCGAAGATTGCTAAGCTACTTACCACCTTAACTCAGAAGAGTGTGACCTTCGACTGGGGAGAAAAACAAGACGTCGCGTTTCAAACACTAAAGCGAGCCTTATGTAGTGCGCCCATTCTAACCTTACCAGAAGGAACGGAGGACTTCGTGGTCTATTGTGACACGTCAAACCAAGGAATTGGGTGTGTCCTGATGCAACGAGGGAAGGTCATCGCCTACGCCTCAAGACAACTAAAGATGCACGAAGTAAACTACACAATGCACGATCTCGAGCTAGGAGCAGTCATTTTTGCTCTAAAGATATGGAGGCACTATCTCTACAGCACAAAATGTACAATCTTCACCGATCATAAAAGCCTCCAGCATATCCTCAACCAGAAAGAACTCAACATGAGACAAAGACGGTGGGTAGAACTATTGAATGATTACGAATGCGAAATTCAATATCATCCCGGAAAGGCTAACGTGGTGGCCGACGCACTCAGCCGGAAGGAATACGTGGGCCGCAAAGTGAAGTCTCTAACCATGACAATCCATTCACAACTGTCCACGCAAATCAAGGAAGCCCAAATAGAAGCCTTAAAATCTGAAAATGTGACAGGGGAAGCTTTAAGGGGAATGGATAAGAAGCTTGAAGTCAAGAATGATGGAGTTCGTTACTTCATGGATCAGATCTGGACATCGAAGTTTGGCGGATTCAGAGAAGTCGTCGTGAACGAAGACCATAAGACACGATACTCCATACATCTCGGCTCCGATAAGATGTATCTTGACCTCAAGAAATTGTACTGGTGGCCGAACATGAAAGCCGAAATTGCTACCTACGTGAGCAAACGTCTGACGTGCGCCAAAGTCAAGGTGGAATACCAAAAGCCCTCGGGATTGTTGCAACAACCAGAAATACCCGAATGGAAGTGGGAGTGGATAACCATGGATTTCATAACCAAATTACCCAAGACGACAAGCGGACTCGACACCATCTGGGTGATCGTCGATAGGTTAACTAAATCCGCGCACTTCCTACCAATAAAAGAAACGGATAAATTGGAGAAACTAACTAGAACATACCTCAGAGAGATTGTACGGCTGCATGGGGTGCCCATATCCATCATCTTGGACCAAGATAGTAGATTCACCTCAAGGTTCTGGCAGTCGCTACAAAAATCTCTAGGAACAAGACTAGACATGAGTACTGCTTATCACCCACAAACTGACGGCCAGAGTGAGAGAACCATACAAACCTTAGAGGATATGTTGAGATCCTTCGTAATCGATTTTGGCAAAGCATGGGACACCCATCTACCCTTGGTCGAGTTCTTGTACAACAATAGTTACCATACTAGCATCAAGGCTGCCCCGTTCGAAGCCCTCTACGGCCGTAAGTGCAGATCAACTCTGTGCTGGGCTGAAGTGGGGGACACACAACTAGCAAAAGGACAAGCAACAGACAACACGCTCACTGGGCCAAAAATCATAAGGGAAACTACGGAGAAGATTGTTCAAATCCGGGAACGACTGAAAGCATTAAGAGACAGACAAAAGAGTTACGCGGATGAAAGACGGAAACCCTTGGAATTCCAAGTTGGAGACCGTGTCCTACTAAAAGTCTCGCCCTGGAAAGGATTAATACGTTTTGGAAAACGTGGGAAACTGAACCCAAGATACATTGGACCATTCGAGATCCTCGCTAGGATCGGTCCGGTGGCCTACAAACTTCGATTACCTCAGGAACTCCACAACGTACACCCTACCTTTCACGTATCAAACCTAAAGAAGTGCTTGTCCGACGAGACCCTTGTCATCCCTCAAGACGAAATTGCAATAAATGAAATCTCCAATTCATGGAAGAACCAGTAGAGATCATGGATCGGGAAATTAAAAGGACTAAACAGAGCCGGTAAAACATTATTTAACGTAAAAAGTGAAATTTCAATAAAATGCATTTTAGCCTTAAGTATCTAAACAAAAGTTGTAGAGTTCGTTAAACTGTAAATGTACATAAAAAGATCGCCCAAATTGGACCTCGTATGAAGAAGTTACGAATTTTCTAAGTTTCGTAACAGTAGTAGAGGGCTAAAAACTCGAATTGAAAACCAAGCGATATTTAGCTAACGCAACCTAAACGAAAGTTGAAGGTCTCCACAATAGGAGTAAGATGATAAAAAGACAAACGAAAACCGACGTCGGATAAAGAAACTATGAATTTTCAACGGACTTTAACAGTTCCGGCCTATTATAAACATAGCATTAAAAATAAAGTCAAAACAAGCCAACGAAGTCTAAATGAAAGTTGTAGAGCATAATCTCACCTACGCGTGGATATAAAGAACGCGAAAAACGGAGCCCGTACGCGAAAGTTACGTAATTTAGAAGGTGGAAGCCATAATTACGCCCAGCGTAATTCAGGAGTACGCCCAGCGTACTCAGGTGCAGGGTCGAGTCCCATCGGCTGCAAGCTCTACGCCTAGCTAGACCCGAGTTGTAAGCCATTACGCAAAGTTACGCCCAGCGTAACCGAAGTACGCCGAGCGTAACGCGTACGCCCAGCGTACTCACATTTTCAAACCTATAAATAGAAGGCATAAGCTCCGGATTTTGGCACATCTCTCTCAAACTTTCACTCACTTTCGCACACCCTTACGCACTAGAGGCCTTCCCGACACCCTCGGTCCCACACCCGAGCCCCCGACGAAGGTTCTATGCTACCGAGATCCCCGAGAAGCTCGAAGACGCAGCTTTCCGCGGTTGAAGTTCTGCTCGACTCTAGTCCCACTCTCTACAAACCAAACAAGTGAGTTCATACCCCTACTTTTCAAGTCTTTTCATGTTTTAAGGGGGAAATACAAGTATAATACAAGAAAACGTATCGTTTTATATAAACTTAAATGCAACAACTATCTTTATGTATAAAGTTTAGCATATCACCAAGTTATTTTCACCAAAAGGAACATATTTTCTGAAAAACTATAATGGGTATAGTTTACGAGTTATTCATACATTCTTACGTATACATCATGAAAAACGAAATACTTTTATCTAAAGTGAAATAAAGACTTTCTTATCGTAAATATATTTATACTAAGTAATGTGAGAGATTCAAACTTCAACGTACTCTTATGTATGCATTTCAAGTCCTGTATTGTAAGCCATAATCTCTTGAAGGGAGAGCGTGATACTTATGTATAGATCTATATGGGATTGACAACCCTGCACCTAAACTGTTAGCTACAGTTAGACCGGCAGGTCCGGGGTAACAAATGTCATAACACTACAACACCTGAAGAATGTTGTTACAGGCAGTCTGTGTCAATAGTATGGTTATAAGACTCACACGAAAGTATAAAAACAAGCTTGATTTAGGAGATTCATACATGCATTCAGTATTTACATTATTTTGAGTACGAACTTATCCTTATCATTCAATTACGAAAGATACTAATGTCCTCCAACTTTGAGAACTATTCAAACTATATAAGCAAATATTGGATTTTCTGAAAACCACGTTCATCGATTTTCTTCCAAAAAGACATACTTTTCAATACAAAACACTTATGAACTCACCAAGTTTATTGTTGACACTTTTTTGAAACCACTTGTATTTCTCAGGGAATCAGTAATACAGGTAACTACCAGCTTTTGAAGAAGGAACGCTAAAGGCGTCTATTATTAAAAATTTTACATCATCATATTGTAATATTCTTTTGGAAACATGTATAACGCAACAATGTATGTTTTTATTATATATATGATGGTTGTATTGCTTTCTTGACAATATTCAATTGTTATGATACTACGTGAAGTCATCCACCCCGAATGTTTCCACCATTCTGGTTTGGGGGTGTGACAACATGTCCCAGAGATGAGAAAGAATCTTATCTCAATTGGAGCTCTAGACGTCCAAGGATATGATAATCAATTCAAAAATGGAACTTGAAAGTTGTTAAAAGGTATTATGGTTGTTGCAAGGGAACAAATTAATGGTACTCTATATAAAAGCCATGCAAAGCTGCTTCAGCCAAGTCTTAACGTTGTTGTAGAAGAGAGATCATCAAACTTGTGGCATAACAGACTAGGCCATATGAGTGAAAATGGATTGATGACTCTTGCAAAGAAGGAGTCCATTTCAATGGCAAAAGATATTACCCTAGATCCCTATGAATATTTCCTATTTAGGAAAAAATCAGAGTTTCCTTTAGCTCTACAAGAAAGAATCACTCTGAGTTGTTGAGCCTTGTCCACTCCGATGTATGTGGATGCTTTGAAGTAGAATCTCCTGGTGGAAGCTGGTATTTTCTTACATTCATTGACGATGCATTACGAAAGTTATGGGCATATTGTTTGAGGTTGAAGGACCAAGTATTGGACCGCTTCAAAGCCTTTCAATGGTGGAAAGACAAGCAGGCAAGCAGTTAAAATGTCTCCGATCAGATAATGGAGGCAAGTACTATTACCGTGAGTTTTCTACATCCTGCATGGAACATGGTATCATACATGAAAAGACTGTCCCACGAACCCCACAACACAATGGTGTAGCAGAACGAATGAATCACACCATTGTTGAGAAAGTTCGACGCATGCTCTGTTGGATTAATGTCTAAGTCCATAACTATATTTGGCATGTACTTGACTCAACCCAGCATGGTCCATTTGGGTTGCACATCACCGACACAATTTATATGGATAGTCTTTTGAGAATAGTATATTTATGATTAATATTAATATATTATAAGTCCTAATATATTAATATGAAATCATATTATTTAATTAGTATTGATCAAGAATTAATTAAGTGATCAAAAGGAACTAATTAAATATGGACTCTTTTATATATGGAATGGGCCAAGTTCATTTAGGTTGGGCAAAGCTATCATGGATAGTCCATGGAGCTTTTAACCCATGGGTCCTATGTAAATGAAAGGTCATGGGTATTAGGGTTTACATGGATGTAACCCTAATCCTCCATAATATATAAAGGGGTCCTTGGCTAACAAAATTGGCACTAGTGTATGGAAATAAGAGTGGGCCGATTTTAGTGTGCATACATATTCTCTCAAGTTCTTCCAAGGTGTTTTGGTGATTTGTGATTCCACTTGAGGCTTCCACATTATTGGGGCTAAGCTCTTAAAGCTTGAAGACATCAAGCTACATCAAAATGTATGTCATCTAACTAGAACTTTCTAGTACAGGTGCTTCATAATATGCTAGTTAGGATGAAACCTTGGAATATTTAATATTTGCATGTGTAATAGAGAGAACATAGATCCAAGGTTTATAGGGTTGCATGTACACCATAGGAGTATTAGAATGCTCAAAATCCATCAGTGGTATCAGAGCCTAGGTTTGTTTTCTTGTTATACTTGCTTAAACTACTTAAAAATCGAATTTTGGTGTTGTATGCACAGCAAACTCGCCGAGTCCACTGATGGACTCGCCGAGTCCAAGGAAAAAATCATCCAACTCGTCGAGTTTGTTCATGCACTCAACGAGTTGGACCCCCAGACGTCATATATTCGACTGTTTTGGCTGGAATTGGACTAGGAACATTACCCTAAGCTGTTTTTGGACTTATAAACTTATTTTTGATGTGGTAATGTTCATACTAATCCAATTTCAAAGATAATTGTCAATACATTCATGTTTTGTATTAGTTTAAGTGTTATGCTAATTACATGAAAAAGTTTGATTCCAATTATCTTGTTCATATGAGTTGCTTAGATTAATAGAAAAAGGTTGACTGATTATGTGTCTTGGATCCATTTTAATCTAAGAATTGATTCTAAAATGTGTTTGTGTAACTTGTCCTCAAGTTACATGAAAAGTCACATTAAAGTTTCTTAAAACTCATAAAAGTTGGCAATAGTTACAAAATGAAGAGCCTTGTCCTCATTAAATGGTTTTATGACTCCATAACTTGTCCTCAGGTTATGGAGGTTCAAGAGTCACTTCATTAAATCATTAAAATGTGTAACCTTAATTAGTTCCATAAGTTACAAAGAAGAAGAGTTACATTCTTTAATAGTTTAAAGTCTTCCATAACTTGTCCTCAAGTTATGGAACTTGAAGAGTTTTTAATTAAAACTACTTTAAACACATAAGTTATGGAATTAATGAGTTTTGAATATTTTCAAAACTTGCCCTCAAGTTTTGGAATTTGAAAAAGTTTTCTTTTATGAATACTTTAATTACAAGTTTAGCCCTTAAAATTTTAAGAGTTAAAATTCAACCCTTATACTTTATAATATTATAAGTTAATAATATATATATATATATATATATATATATATATATATATATATATATATATATATATATATATATATATATATATATATATATATATATATATAAGAGCAAGTTAGTCTTACCGTTAGTAGACGTCATTCACGAAGCCGGTCTATAAGGGGGGGGGGGGGTATAAGGTTACTGCTTATAAAATGGAAGTTTAATGGGTGTCCACTCTCACCCATTGCTTCCTTGACTGGTGGAGGGTCGTTAGCCGAACGAGTAGGACAAAGAATATAAATTCTCCCTTCATTAAAAGTATTAATGATAAATACTAAGTAACTAAACCTTTTATAAATAACCAATCTTAGTTACTTAGGAAAATGTGAATAAGATGCTAATCCATGAAATTACACTTTGCACTTTGTTTAAGTCGGTTAATGGAGTGTGTGTGTTTAACCGGCACACTAACTCGTATTTAACAAGGTAGGAAAATGGTAACTTAATGTTTATCATAGTATCGATGGAGCGCGTGTGGTTAACCGACACATCGATCGAGGGTTATACACTTAAGGGTACCAAGTAATTTGCATGGTTACTTCACACCTTGTTTTGTGATCCTCGGCATCCCAGTCACAAAACCTGAAGGGCACACTCGAGATTGAAACATGCCATTGAACAGTTCAATGAATCTCAAAAGATCTAGGAGTTTTAGATCCAATTAAAAAAACCCAATAATTTATTTCGTTTTTCATGGTGGAAATTGTTGAATCGTCATTCACCTACCTTCAAATATTCTATAGCTTGGATTACAACATCCCTCTTCCAAGTGATAAAATATTGTGTTGGGTCATAGCCTTAATATTTCATATTGGGTGTTATATGAAGGACTTTAAATCAACTATCTTGAATATCTCCCAAAAAGATGTCTGGTTCAGACATCTATGATCTTCCCAAGACTTTTGAAACTTCACCTCCTCCACATCCTCTAGTTATTCTTCTTTACCCACAAGTTCAAGGTCACTAAAGCCCTATTGGTAAGCAAGGTCTATGTGTGGTCGCATCTTGGAGATGAAGTCACATATTGACAAGCTAGGAGAGTTGGGTGTTAAATTCTTGAGAAAGTTGGTGGTTCAATCACTTTCTAAGTCACATAGTAAGCTCCTTTGTGAATCCTATGAAACAGACTATGACAAGACCCTTAATGATCTTATCTATTTGCTTGGTGCTGCTGAATCAGAAATGATTTGGAAGGATAGTAAAGCAAATTTGATTAGAAGATTGACTTCCCAAAACTTTATGGACATTGACAATGGTGACACTGGAAATCCAGAAAAAGCATTCTCTTCCCAATGGAAAGGGATCAGCCATAGTCAGCTTAGTTGACCAAATGGTAAAGAGAAAGACTAATTCTGTGATAGTCTCATGTACCATTACCAAAGGGTTCGTATGTTAAAGTGACAAAAGGAAAGGGCATTGGTTGCGAAGCTGCCAAATTAACCTGAGAGATCATAAGGCTGGTAAAGTCAATAAGTTTGACTCTACTTCAAGTAAAGTCCACTGTCAAACTCTATTAAGTTTCTATTATGAGATTCTTATTACATGATGTGACTGGGTCACATATTGATGTTTTAAGAATCAAAGAAAAGGTGAAGAAGGAAGTATATGCTGATTTTGATCGCGAAGATGGATTTCGATCGCATGGTTCGGTGATCAGAATTTTGAGCTGTTACTTAAGAGTTATTATATATTGCTTAGGAATAGATAACAACAAAGTTTTCATGTGCTTTTGCACTGTAAGGATAGTTTTTCGCAAAGTTTTTAAAATGAAAGGAAAAATTTAGATTTTATTTATTTTAAAATATCCTTACAATGTCATTTGTGAAATTTTTTTGTTACTTATAAGGTTCCATTAATAGCAAGAGTGGAAATATGAATTTGATTCTTTCATTTGTTGTAGTGTCTAAATTTACCAAATAAGGAAAGATTCTCATCACCCAAGTTTCAACTGGACCGAAACTTGGAATCATGCAAGTTGTATAGTATGATGAATGAGAAGTTTCAAGCATTGGAAAATTAAGACTAATTGCTTCTTCACATGGATGTGTTAGTCAAGTAAAGGACTAAGGGATCATGTACACACTCTTGTGCACTGATCAAGCCCACCACAAATGATCGTTAAGACTATTTGTCATGATTTACTAAAGTTTAGTAAATATGATTATACTTACAAGCTTAAGTATAATTCTGAGACATTGAAAAAGTTTCAATGTATGACAGAACAAATAAGAAGAATCAAATTAGGCAGAAGGGTAAAAGTTTCTCAAATCTGAAAAAGATGGGAGAGTACTTTAGTATCATGTTTTGAGATCATCTTAATGATTTTGTGACCTTATCACAATTCATCCTCTAAGTGCATTTTGATAGTTAAGAAGAGGAGTTATGAATTGTTGAAGTGCTAAAATCAAGAAGATGATTCATACTTCGTTCTAAAAGCAATACCGTCGATGCTCGCACCGATCGGTCATCAACAATCTCTACCTCTAAAGGGCAATCCAGCATGCCCGAAGACTCAGGAAACTTCTTGCTAAGCGTAAGAGAGACAAATGATCGGGTAGCCCCCAAATCAAATAATACCTAAACTGGGATACCGTTCAGGTGGAACGATCCTAAACAGAGCACACACATAACATATCAAAATCACAGCAACATATCACAAAATCAAAAAGATAGGAAATCATACCCGTCACCTCATCAGGTGCAGGGCGTGCCTCCTCGGTAGTCAACTGGAATGCTCGCCTCCTCACCACTGGAGCCTCTGCCTTGCCCTGCCGACCATCTATGATCCGCATGGTTGCTGGAGCTGGCGCCTTCACTGGCGTTGATGCCGCTGTCAACTGGGGGCAGTTGGCCTTCTTGTGGCCCCTCTGGTTGCAGTGGAAACATAGCAACTCAGATGCCTGAATAACAGGTGCAGGGGCAGTACAATCCCTGCTGGAGTGTCCCGTCTTGCCGCAGTTGTAGCAGCCCGACAATCCCAATCTACACGCCCCCTCATGTGGCCTGCTGCATTTCCTGCAGCGGCCCACTCCTGACTGGCCTTTCGGCCTACCATCTGATCCTTTGGGCTTTTTCCCCAAAGCCCCAGTCGTCTGACCTTCCTCTATCTTCCTCTTCCGGACATGTTCCAGATCGATCTCCCTCTCTCTTGCCCTGGCAATCATGGAATCCAGGGTAGGGCAAGCTGAAAAACTACCATGCTCCCGAATGTCAGCTCGCAGCGTGTCATGATAATGGGTCCTCCTTATATCCTCATGCCCCGCATACTAGGGCATTAGCAATGCCCTCTCCCAAAATTTGGTGGTGATCTCCGCCATAGTCTCCGTAGTCTGTCTCATGTCCAAAAACTCCCTGGCCAGCTGCTGAAGCTCTACAGCTGGCGCAAACTCTGCTCAGAACCGGGTCACAAAATCCAACCATGTCATAGCCTCAACAACCGAGGCTCCCAGAGAGTCACCAACCGACTCCTACTAATCCCTAGCTCGGTCCCTCAAACACCCTGTTGCAAATCGTACCTTCAACCCCTCGGGGCAGAAGCTGGTCAGCTGCGTGGACTCAATGTGCGTAATCCATCATCTGGCAGCAACGGGGTCCTTCGCCCCATGGAAATCTGGCGCACCAATGCTCCTGAGTAGCAGCCCGACAATCCCAATCTACACGCCCCCTCATGTGGACTGCCGCATTTCCTGCAGCAGCCCGGTCCTGACTGGCCTTTCGGCCTACCATCTGATCCTTTGGGCTTTTTCCCCAAAGTCCCAGTCGTCTGACCCTCCTCTATCTTCCTCTTACGGACATGTTCCAGATCGATCTCCCTCTCTCTTGCCCTGGCAATCATGGAATCCAGGGTAGGGTAAGCTGAAAAACTAACAAGCTCCCGAATGTCGGCTCGCAACATGTCATGATAGTGGGTCCTCCTTATATCCTCATGCCCTGCATACTGGGGCATTAGCAACGCCCTCTCCCCCAAAATTTGGTGGTGATCTCCGCCATAGTCTCCATAGTCTGTCTCATGTCCAAAAACTCCCTCGCCAGCTACTGAAGCTCTACAGCTGGCGCAAACTCTGCTCGGAACCGGGTCACAAAATTCGACCATGTCATAGCCTCAACAACCGAGGCTCCTAGAGAGTCACCAACCGAATCCCACTAATCCCTAGCCCGGTCCCTCAAACACCCTGCTGCAAATCGTACCTTCGACCCCTCAGGGCAGAAGCTGGTCAACTGCATGGACTCAATGTGCGCAATCCATCGTCTGGCAGCAATGGGGTCCTTCGCCCCATGGAAATATGGCGCACCACTGCTCCTGAAGTCCTTAAAGGACAACGTGCGGGATCCTGACTGGCCAGATGCCATGTCGCTCCGGAATGCCCTAAGGCGATCCTCCATCAGCTCCACAATCCATTCCTTGATTGACGCAAAGATGACCGGGGTCGCATCAAGGATTGTTCAATTGATCTCAGACGCGATGAACTCGCGTAGTCTCTCGTCCACTGGTTTCGAGCCTGAACCTGAACCCGATCCCTCTCCTGAGCTGCCTACCACTGGTCTCTGACATAGTACCACCATTCTGCAAAACGTAATACCAACCGTTAGTGATACTGATTCATCTAGAGGGATCACTGATGGGTTTTGGTCATAAGACATCCTATGTGCTCATACAAACCCTAAAGCTCGGATCTAGGTTTCTCTATTGTACATGCTTTGAATCCAAGACTATAAACCCTAATTCTAGCATATGGAAATCAGAATTCACATGTAAATAGGTTTAAGAACATACCATGATTGTTATATAGCAATAACAATCTAATCCCTCCTTGAATTGACCTTGGAAAGCAGAGAGTCACAAGTGTCACTCCTCTAATGGCTTACAAACACCATAAGCAAGTGGAGAAGGTATAAAGAGAGAGGAGGGAGGTTAGAATTCGTCTCTAGGACTTCTTAGGAAGGGATACACGAATTCATGACCCTAGGGGTGTTTATATAGGTGTAGAGATAGGGTTTCAGTCATTATCCTTATCTAGTTGCTTATCCACCAAGCAACCAATAAGATAATCCTTGAATCCTTATCATACTCAAATTCTAAGGCTCTATATCCTTAAATTCGTCCAACCTAATAATAAGATAACTCTTACCTTATTTTGTAACTATCACATAATTACAATTCAGCCCCTCTAGTTTAATTAATTACACTTGATCACAAAATTAATTCTTAATTAATTATTGACCAATATTAATTAAACAAATATGATTTCTCCTTTAATATATTATTCTTATAACATATTAATAAATCATATTATCCTCTCTCTCTATATAATTCTCCAATCAAGTTGCTTTGGTGAAGGCAAGTACATACCAAAATAGTTATGGACTTAGACACTAATCCAACAGTCTCCCACTTGGATAAGTCTAATAACTATTCTGCGTATGACTTCGGATCCCGATCTGCAATCGTAGCTTTCCAAAACCGCTGTCAACTCTGATCATATCAAATACGCGTGTCCTTAGATAAGGGATCATATATTCCTCCATTCTAGATATCATATGAGATATGATTTCAAATCATTCTCTTTGTACTATATCTCGATTCCCGATTTATGACGATTGACTAATTGAACAAATCAAATTAGCCCTAGCCCGGCCGAGCATTTACGTTTGTCATCACTAAACCATCGAGGGGCCCAAAGATATCGCTTTTATTCTACTTTGAATAAAAGGAATGGATAAACTTTGATACAATGCTCGCTTGCACTCACGTACCGAATTACACACAACAATATGTTTTATAACACCAAGTTACTGGTGCATTTACATATTATCAATGTGCAACCGATTCGCAAGATACAACTCACACATCTCGGTTTCAAGAATATAAGATGTTATCGTCTCACCAATCACTCGTGATACAATTCATGGAGTGATCCAAGTGAGCGTGGGTTTGATCCAATGCTCAAATCACATTCATAAGCACTCATGAACGTTGCAGCAAACATTTGCTTATGTCTAATGCTCTTTAGACAATCCACACACCAATTCACGACAGTCTTCATTCATATCTACTTCCAACATATGAACAACTGTGGCCCGTTCGAATAATTCGATTATTCTTAATAAACTCAATTATTCTGGAAGTCAAAACATGCAAATGTGAAACACAAGAATAATACTAATCCCATATGGCCTCAAACCTTTGAGTATAAATAAAACGCCTTTTATTTATCACCATATCGATTACTCATTATTTGTCGTTCCGGGTAATCAACTTCTTACTTGAATTACAACACTTGTCCCATGCTCCTAGCATGCACACAATGTTTACCTATGGTTCTTACTTTGTGAAATAGATCATATTGAACACATTTCTAATCATTCTCATTTCTCAACTCCAAATCCTTTTTCATAAGTTAAAGAATATCAAATTCTTGCTACTTATAGAATATGCTAGATTCTAACATTCTATGCAACTTATCCTTTCGTAATGTCACTGCACCAAAGTCACAAAGACTATTGCCAATGATATTACAAAGTCCTCTATCGGAGATTGTTACAAGACAATTCCATAGACGTGATGTCTCTCACTCAAAGTACATTCTTTGAACATCCTTTTGCATAGAAGTTTCTAATCTAATCATAGATTTCTCAATATTCATTTCCCAATATGGACACACTTCCATATGTTCCATATGACAACTCATTCTTAATAGAATCTTTTCTATTTGTAATGATGTCGATATGATCCATCCAATATGGAAACATTTCCATAATTTCCAATACTATACTTCCAACTACTCACAAGCGACCAATCCTCGTCGAACTTGGATTGTCCTTTGATAGTTGTTTAATTATTTTAGTCAAAACCAATTCTAGTCCCTTTTCCCTCTAAATGCGCTCGACATTTGGAAAATTTTAGAATGGTCAAACATTAAAACATTTGCAATCGATCCTATACCCGAAGCGTATGGGACACGACGCATAATGTTTTATTTGCTATGTTCTCAAAATTCGAATTGTGAAGAGGGATGCCGTAATCATAATCGAAATTTTAAGAACACACTATGTACCTTTGACTAAATTTATTAACATTTCTCAACCTAATCCTTTAGATTTGAAATGAAGCATAATATTTTCTCCCTTAATTATAGCAAAACAACCTTTCAACTTTGCAAAGTATGACTCTTGTTTTCTATAATTAATATTGCTAATCATACAATCATAACATTTATGCTCCCACTATCATGATGATTATTATAAAACATAACACTTATGCTCCCACTAGCTTCGACATGTATTCATAAACATCTTAACTTTAAGAAAACAATACTTATTGAATTTCTTAAGTTCATGTTTCTAATACTTAGTGCTTTGATAATCCTTTATCAATGCTTCTTGAACTTATACACCTTTGCCTTCGATAGTTCATATGTATGTCTAAACAATTAAGACTAATTGCCAAACCTCACAATTCAAATTATGGAAAGGGATGCTGTAACCATAATCGAATTTGAGAATGCAATTTTACAATCACTATCTTCTTAAAATCTTTCTTAGTGAAAGCATTTCCTCACAATCATTTTTATGAAGGAGGAAATCTTATGACACTTAGATTTTAAATGGTGTATGTGTTCCTATCCATGTGAATTTGTTAAAACCAAAGTTTACAACAAATTCAAACTCATATGGATCGAACTTTCTTAATCTTGATTTCTTGCATTATGGTAGCACAGCTGCCCACCACGTTTTCCAAGTAGTTAAGCAGCTCACCCTTTCCTATCAATGTACCTTTCATTAATCAAGGTGCCTTGCCTTTTATACGTTCAAAATGAGAACTCACAGAACTCACATGCATAATTAACTCAATTGGAACAACACAGAAACAAAATAATGTCAACACGATAGGTTGTAAACCTCAACTCGTGTGCTAGTGATGATAGATAAGGTTTATTTGATTTGTTCTTGAAACCTTTCAAGACCATTAAGACTCCCACTGACTCATATAAGATTCTTTTGTCAATAAACATTTCTTGACAAACAAATATTCAAGAGTTAGTGTAGCTTTTATCAAAACACTTCATAAATTGGTCCAAGTTGGTCTTTGTCTTATTCAAGACATCACAACTTTCCACATTTGATGAATGTTATAAACCTTTAATACTTTTCACTCATTGTCACAATCTTAACTTTAAGACTTGTTATTGGAACGAAGTATGATAGACTTCTTGATTTAACCATTTCTTCAATTCTTGATTCCTCTTCTCAAACATACAATTTTATTAAGACTTACTTAGAGGATCAATTGAGATGTGGTTCTTATTCATTAAGACCTATCATAAAGCATAAAAGGTACTTTCCTTTCTTCTTAGAATGGAGAAACTTTTATCTCTCTGCGTACTTGATTCTTGTTATTCGTTCTACTATTGAAAGCTACTCAAACTAATCACATGTGACGTGATCACATGTGACGTGACGTATTCACCTAATGGCTAACTCTCATTACTCATAGTCCCACAAAGCACAAAGCAAGCGGCATTCGGACGCATGAAAGCTACTCAAACTAATTTGTTCTTATAATGAGAAGCTGAACTAGCATATAATGCTGAGCTCATACTACCAGGCATAACCTAAACAGGCTATCCTATTACTGTCTACTCAATACTAGCATGCAATTTTCATAGGCTGAAGCACATAAAGCAGGCACATAAGGCATCATCCCTAGATCCTTAGTCCTATTCTAGCATGCTTTTCTACTGCAACTGATAAACATAAGATAATTTGTATGGGTACTATGGGGAATAGTTACTTGAGCTTGGCCGGTTGCGCACATCACACACTTGTTCCTTCTCAAAACTCTTTTATCCAGGCTTTTAGAAAGTCATTTTATTTGTAAAAATCTTTTAATCCCTTGTTTTGAGTCCAGGCACCCCGAAGGTGTGTCCGAATCCCTCAAACCACGGCTCTGATACCAACTTGGAACGACCCAAATTTCAAGTCCAAAAATTTCATTGTTAGTTAATTGATTTATAAAAAACGTTTATAAGAAAACACCAGCTAATAGTAACTTTTCATAAATCCACAACTCATGTCTAAAAACCACTCGCAAAATAAAACAATGTCAAAGTACAATCCTAAGAAACACTAATGCAGAAAACCAACATGTGTGTTTGATGTGCCGCTACCGTGCCAGCTCCTTCCCCTTCGTTGAAGAGGTACCTGAAACCAAAACTGTAAACTGTAAGCACGAAGCTTAGCGAGTTCCCCCATCATACCATATACCATACAATCACGTAACATACATACTGTCGGGAAATTCTGGGGTGCCCGACCTACCCGGTACGGCCATTCTAGGGTGCCGACCTACCCATGTCAAGCCATTCTAGGGTGCCGACCTACCCGCCGGTCCTAACAACCGAACTTGGGGACCATCCCCTCCTACTACCGCTATCTCTCATAACATATCATGCCAGCATATAAACATATAATCACATACTGTCAGACATATCTGGGGTGCCTGACCTATCCTGCGGTCCTCACAACCGAACTCTACTACTATCACATATAACATATCATGCCAGCATATAACATACCAGGTAGTATCAAACCTAGATGATATCACAAAGACGATCATCTAACATACAACTCCTACTGGTGGGCCGACATTGTGGCCGTAGACCCACCGCTACTGGAAGGTAACTCACCTCGATCAAGTAGTTGTTGTCAAACTGAGTGGGAAGTCTCTTCCTGCTGCCGCTCCCGAAATCCTCCGGCTACAATCCCCAGAAAACACTCGGTCAGAACTGATATCTACTCTTAGGGTAAAATGACTATTTTACCCCCAAATAGGTCCAAGTCAAAGTCAACTTCAAGTTGACCCGACTCGCCGAGTTGGTCCTCCAACTCGCCGAGTCCCTCATCCTTTACTCGTCCTTATCCATGTCCCGACTCGTCGAGTTTGGTTTCGCCTCGACGAGTTCCTCTCTTATATGAACATTGCATGAAACTCATCCGACTCGCCGAGTTGTATGAACAACTCGTCGAGTTCATCTTCAATCTTAAGGAGATTGTCTTGGATTCGCCGAGTCTATTCTAGCACTCGTCGAGTCCCATGAACTCCAGGTCTAAAACCAAGTTCAATGCGTTGGGTCACTCTTTCTGGCCTTCTACAGTCCCTCTAACACCCAGCTAAGTTCTTTAGACTCTTATCACATATGGGACTTTATGCCTTGGACTCGCCGAGTCCAGTCTTAACCAATTCCATACAGTCGATCTAAATGAGATCTAATACACCAAAGCCATAAATCTGGCCTCCTAATGTCCACTTTATACGTAAAGTTCCAAACTTGATGCACATGCATGGGGTTTTTAGCTCAAAAATCCACATAAAGTGTCCTACAATGTGCATGGGGCTCTCATGGCCCTAAAGTTGGCACCTTTATGCCATGAGACCCCTCTTAAGGTCCAGATCTGAAGTCAAAACCCAGTCAACACTTCCAATTCGGAAACATGACTTAGCAATCCAATGAGATCCCAAGTTAAAGATGAATAAACACATAGATGAGTCAAGACAGGAGCATTATACCTTGAAGCTGCTGAAAATGAAGTAAAATCCCTAGATCTACTGGCCCCAACTCAAGTTCCAAGCTCCTTCCTTCTTTCCAAGCTTTACAACCACAAAAGAACACCAAAAATGGCCTCAACAAAGCACAATCGGCTAGGGTTTCAATGAGAAGTGTTTTGGGAGCATAGGGGACAATATGGCCGTCATATCATTGCTTAAATAGGGTGCAAACCCTCGGATTAGGGTTTTGTCTGAACAGTACCTACTCGCCGAGTCCGGGACCCGACTCGCCGAGTTCATCACTTAAGTCCGGAGTTCCGTCCCACTTCTACTTGGCGAGTTGGTCCTTCAACTCGTCGAGTCCAAGGCCAAAATGCGAAAAAAATATATATAAATAGCTGGTGAAGGAATACCAAGAACCAGGTGCTACATTGTGGCTTTGTACATAATCATTACAAGAGGAACATTGCATATATGTAACGCCCCGATTCTCAGGTATTGTTTAAATAAGATTTATTGGGTTAAGCCATACTCGACGAGTTGGTTGACCTGCTCATCAAGTAACAGCGAGGTGGGATCGCGTGTTAAGTGACCTACTCGACGAGTCCATATTGAGACTCAGCGAGTAGGAGCTGGCAGATGAAACCCTAAATCCTGGGGTTCGCACCTCTATTTAAAGGTGCCTCAGCCTCCTTTGGCCTCTTCGCAGTCTTTGAGAGCCCCTTAAAACCCTAATACGTGTGTGTGTGTGTGTGCCCATTGTGTGTTTAAAGCTTGAAAAGAGGATATTTGGAGGGAGAAGGCTTGGAGGAGAAGGATATTGGAGCAAGTAGAGTGTGGGAATCAACTCTTATCTTAGTTATCATCTTTTGGAGGTAACCACATCGCCTTTTCCTTGTGAATCTCTTCTATTGGTTGAGTTTTAGGGTTTTTGGTGAGATAATAAGTTGGAAAGATGAGCTATGGGCTAGATCTGAGGTTGTAACTTCAGATCTGGACCCTCCTTGGATTCTAGAAGCATGAAGTTTCAGTTTTGTTCATGATTAAGGTCCCTCTTGAGCATGAAGTTCCATTAAGAACTTAAAATAGGCATTTAGAGCCTTTATAGCCGTGCATGCACATACAGTTTGCAAGTTTACGTAATAAGCATGCCCTAGAAGCTTGGATCTGTGATTTGGAGCCGCTACATGGCTCAAAATAAGTCTGTATGGAAAAAGGACTGAATGGAATCGGCGAGTCGCAAGGTTGACTCGGCGAGTCACATGAAGATGGCCGTGAACTCGACGAGTTGGATGAACAACTCGGCGAGTCTGATGAAGATTGCCATAAACTCGACGAGTTGAAGAACAACTCGGCGAGTCAGATGAGTTTTCTCCAGGATATGTATGTGTGTATCCGTCAAGTTGTAGGGAGGAAACTCGAGGGGTGGCCTTAAAGTTTGATCGAGAATCGAAGGAACTCGACGAGTCACCACGATGACTCGGCGAGTTGGAAAGTGCATCAAGGAACTCGGCGAGTAGTCGAGGGTACTCGGCGAGTTAAGGTCAACATGGACTGTTGACCTTGACTGAGGACTTTGACTTTGACCAGGGGTTGACTAGTGGGTTATGGAGTACCTTATAAGGTTAAGGACTTATGAGTATGTTCTACTATGATAATAGGTGGTGGAGCCTATCTCAAGTGATCCGAGAGTTGGAGTTTACCTTTCGAGTCGACATCTACGAGGTGAGTTATCCTCACTGTATCGATAGGTCTACGGCACCAAGGCTGACCCTTTAACTTTTATTGTTATGGTATGCTACATGTGGTTATGATCTGTTAGATCGGAATCAGGGTAGACAGTATGTTATGCTTTTATGATCCGTAGGGATTGGTATGTTAGTGACCTGCTAGGTTGGTACTCTAGTTATAGGAGAATTCTATGATTGATGATCAGTGAGATAGATATGTTTGATGTTTGTATATGCCAGTATATGATAGTATGTGCACATGATTATTTGCTTGTGGTTGGGTTGAGGCGGTCCTGCTTTGTGCTGAAGGCCAATATACCCTATGAGTGGTCCGGGGAGACTGTAGGCCCACGTGGCGGACCAGTCATGCTGAAGGCTCGGGATAGATTCAGACAGACTGTAGGCCTGGTAGGGCGGTCCGGTCAGGCCGATGGCCCAGTATGCATGTTGATTGATTGATTATTCTTGATATGGTATTGTTAGTGTAGGTATTGTTATTTTTGGGGTAGCTCACTAAGCCCTCGGGCTTATAGTTTTCAGTTTATTGTTTCAGCTACTTCAGGAGATCATGGAAAGGCGAAGGCGTGACTGTACCGCTCATCATCCTTATGTTATGATTTTTTGGACACTCTGATGGAAAATGATTTGAAAACATTTTTGTAAACAATGCTATTTGGTTTTTATTTATGATTGAAAAAGTTTAAATTTGGCGTAAAATTTATGGATGTTACAATATAAGTTTAAAATCTAAACAAATTTCGATAAATGATAGGAATTTGGAATTCTTACATTTAAGACAAGGATTTGGGAGTGTGAAAAGAGAATCATTGAAATTATGTTCAAATGATCTATGTTCACAAAAAAAGGATCATAGAAAAACATAGAGTTCATACTTGGTGTATGGAAAAGCTATTGTTTAGAAAACATAGTGTACATGCTTGGAGCATGGGACTGATGGGTTTTATACAAATAATCCTACGTGTGCATGCAACCCTAGAGCTGGATCTATGTTTTCACTATTAGTTATATAACTTTATGAACACAAAAAGAAACATGGAATGCTAGTACTATTTTCGAAATCCACATAGAAGAATAGAATACATACCTTTTGTTTTTATATAGAAATAACAATTAGTTCCTTGAATCTCCTTAGCTTTGAAAGCAAGTACCACAAGTGTAGTACCTCTAATGGCTTACAAACACACTAGGTGAAAGGATGAATATGGAAGAGAGGAGAGAAGGGTACCTTGCCCTAGAATTCATCCCTTTTAGGGTTTCCTAAAGCTTAGACGAAATCTTAGTGCCTTAGGGTGCTATTTATACTTAAGGCTAACTAGGGTTTCAAGGTGTAAACCCTAATCCCTTAGCTTAGGGCCTAAGCAAGTCCATGGACTCCTTTCCTTAAGCCCTTGGACGAAAACTCCTAGATTCTTCTAGGATTCTCGTTCAAGCCTTAATAAAGGTGATCCAATGGCCCAAAGCCTCAACTATTGAATAATTACAAAATAGCCCCTGCACTTTCAGTCAGTTCCTTTAATCCCAAAATTAATTCTAAATTAATTTCTGATTAAATACTAATTGATAATATGATTCAAAATTAATATATTATTATATAATATATTAACAAATCATATTTATACCCTAATTTATTATTCTTAACAATAAACCAGCCTCTCTCCTCAACAATCATCATGTCTAGTCACCAGTGTGAAGGCAACCCAAAAGGACCATGCACAATCGATTCAAGTACATACCAAAATAGTTATGGACTTAGACACTAATCCAACAGTCTCCCACTTGGATCAGTCTAATAACTATTATGCGTAAGACTTCAGATCCTGATTAGCAATCGTAGCTTTCAAAAGCCGCTGTCAACTCTGATCTTATCAGAAGCGTGTCCTTTAGATAAGGGATCATATATTCCTCCATTCTTGATATCGCCTAGATGTGAGACATGGATTGAAATCATTCTCTCAGTCTATGTGTTGTTTGCCAATTTTCGATTTATGACGATTGACAATAGACTACAACTGAACACATCAAATTAGTCCTGGCTTGGCCAAGCGCTTAGGGTGTCATCACTAAATCATCGAGGGGCCCACATATATCACTTTTATCCCACTTTGGAAAAGGAACGGATAAACTTTGACTCAATGCTTGCTTGTACTCACTCATCGAATCACACACAACAATAAGTTTTATAACACCAAGTTACTGGTGCGTTTACTTATCATCAATGTGAAACTGACCAGCAAATAACAACTCACATGTCTCGGTTTCAATAATATACAATATTATCAACTCACAATCACTCGTGATAAAATCCATGAAGTGATTTTTGTGAGCGTGGGTTTAATCCAATGCTCAAAATCATATTCATAAGCACTCACGAACGTTGCAGCAAACCTTTGCTATGTCTAATACACTTTAGACAATCTACAAACCAATTCATGACAGTCTTCATTCATACCTACGTCCAACATATGAACGACCATGGACCATTCAAATAATTTGATTATTCTTAAATAATTAATTATTCAGGAAGTCAAAACATGCAAAGTGAAACACAAGAATAATACTAAGCCTATATGGTCTCAAACCTTTGAGTATAAATAAAACACCTTTTATTTATCACCATATCAATTACTCATTATTTGTTGTTTTGGTTAATTAACTTATTACTTGAATTATTACTACAATTGTCCCATGCTCTTAGCATGTACACAATGTTTACTTATGGTCCTTACTTTGTGAAATAGATCAAATGAACACATTTCCAATCATACTCATTTCACAACTCCTAATCCTTATCATAAGTATAAGAATATCAAATTCTTGCCAGTTATAGAATATGCTAGATTCTAACATTTTATGCAATGATCCTTTCGTAAAGTCATAGCTCAAAATCATCAAGACTTGGCCAATCTCTATCAGAAACAATTCTATAGATATGATGTCTCTCACTCAAAGTACATTCCTTTGAAGATCCTTCTTGCATAAAATTTTCTAATCTAGACATAGACTCTCAATATCCAACTCTCAATATGGAAACATTTCCATATTTTCCATATGACAACTCATTCTTAATAGAATCTTATATATTCATAAAAATGTCGATATGGTCCATCCAATACCATACTTCCAACTACTCACAAGCAACCAATCTTCAGCAAACTTTGGATCGTCCTTTGATAGTTGTTTAATTATTTTAGTCAAAACTGATTCTAGTCCTTTTTCCATTTTAATACGCTAGACATTTGGAAAATTTTAGAATGGTCAAATATTATATCATTTTCAATCGATCCTATACCCGAAGCGTATGGGACACGATGCATAATGTCTTACATAAAGATATGATACTTTATCAATTTTCTGCCATAATATTTTATGTGTCACGTTCTCTTAATTCGAACTATGAAGAGGGATGCTGTAATCATAATCAAAATTTAAGAACTCACTATGTATCCTTGACTAAATTTATTAACATTCCACAATCTAAGCCTTTAGATTTGAAATGAAGCATAATATTCTCTCCCTTAATTATAGCAAAACAACTTTTCAACCCTTACGACTTTGCGAAGTATAACTCTTGTTTTCTATAATTAATATTGCTAACTTGCCATAATAATCATACAAGCATAACACTTATGCTCCCATTATCATGATGATTATTATCATATAAGCATAACACTTATGCCCCCACTAGCTTCAACATGTATTCAGAAAATAGCTGAACTTCCAGAAAACAATGCTTATTGAATTTCATAAGTTCATATTTCTAATACTTGATCTAAGCTTCTTAAACTTATACACCTTTGTCTTAGAAAGCTCACATATGTGTCTAGACAAATTCAAAACTTATGTTACTAAGTCCCAAATGTTCAGACTTAATTGCCAAATCTCACAATTTGAACTATGCAAAGGGATGCCGTAACCATAATCGAATTTGAGAATACAATTTTCACAATTGCTATCTTTTTAAAATCTCTCTTAGTGAAAGCATTTCCTCACAGTCATTTTCATGAATGAGGGAATCTTATGACACTTAGATTTTATGGTGTATGTGTTCCTATCCATGTGAATTTGTCAAAACCAAAGTTTATGACAAATCCAAACTCATATGGACCAAACTTTCTTAATCTTGATTTCTTGCCTTATGGTATCACGAGTGCCCACCATGTCTTCTAAGTAGTTCAATAACTTATCCTTACATACCAATGTACTTTCCATCGATCAAGGTGCTTTGTCTTTATACATTCAAATGAGAACTCATAGAACTCACATGCATAATTAACTCAATTGGAATGACACAGAAACAAAATAATGTCAACACGATAGGTTGTAAACCTCAAGTCGTGTGCTAGTGATGATCGATAAGGTTTATTCTTGATTTGTTCTTGAAACCTTTCAAAACCATTAAGACTCCCATTGACTCCTTGACATATAAGATTCTCTTGTCAAGAAACATTCCTTGACAAAACAAATATTCAAGAGTTAGTGTAGTTCTTATCAAGACAAAAAACTTCACATAATTGGTCCTAGTTGGTCTTTGTCTTATCCAAGACAACACAACTTACCAATTTCAAATGTGCAAGAATAAGAAAACTTTTCCAGATTCCACATTTGTTGAGTGTTATAAACCTTCTTGAGACTTGTCACTTAATTCACAATCTTAGAGTATAACTCTAAGACTTGATATTGGAACGAAGTATGATTGACTTCTTGATTTAACCATTTCCACAATTCTCGATTCCTCTTCTCGGACATACAAATGTACTAAGACTCACTTAGAGGATCAATTGAGATATGGTTCTTAATCATTAAAACTTATCATAAAACATAAAAAAAGGTACTCTCCGTTCTTCTTAGAATAGAGAAACCTTTATCTTTCTGCCTACTTGATTCTTCTTATTCGTTCTGCTATTGATTGAAACTCTTTCAATCAACTCAGAATTATACTTAATCTTATAAGTATAACCATATTCACTAAACATTAGTAAATCATGACGAATATCTTTGTCACTCTTGTGGTAGACTTGATCAACGTACGACCTAGTGTACTTGATCTCCTAGTCCTTCAATTGACACTTTGTCAAGGAATTAGTCTAAATTTCCCAAATGTGAAAGTTTTTCATTCATCATACAATACTCATTGCATGATTCCAAGTTTCTGTCCAATTGAAACTTGGGCGATGAGAAACTCTCCTTATTTGCTAAATTCTTGTCATTTCCACAAATAACATAATTAAGAATCAAATCCATTATTTCTAATAATAGAAACCTTCAAACATCAATTTTTCATACACGCCATTGCAAGGATAAATAAATAATATAAAATCAAAATTTGTTTTATTGCGGAATAATTAGTCCTTACAATGCAATTCAATTGAAAAACTATGTTAATACATATTTCTTAGCAATCTATTCTAACTCCAAGTAGTAGCTCAAGAATCTAATATTTAAGTAATGCGACCGAAATCCATTTCTTCACGATTAGATTCAGCTCACTTCTTCCCTTAAGCTTCCTCTCTTTTCTTCGATCCTACAAAACATCAAAATGTAATCTTATCACATCATGTATCAAGAATCTAGAATAGGAACTTAAAAGAGTTAGTTAATGGATTTTACCTGAAGTAGAGCCATACATCTTGACTCTCCTATCTCTTAGATCTCTCAGGTAATAGGTCAGTTTCGTCTCAAATGCCCCTTATCTTGGCAATAAAAGCAAATGGGCTCTTTTGGAATGGCACAAGGAACTATCTCATAATTTACCTTTTCTGGATCTCCAATGTCACCATTTTCAATGTCCATTGAAGTTTGGGAGTTTGATTCACCAGACAAATTTGCTCGACTAGCTCGCCAAATCATTGCTAATTCAACTGCTATAAGCAAATAGGTAAAATCAATGAGGGTCACGTCATGATCCATCATATAGTACTCTCTAACGAACTCACTATATGATTCAGGAAGCGACTGAAGAACCCAGTCAACAGCCAACTTACCTGAAATCTCGACACCTAACATCCTTAACCTATCAATGTGTGATTTCATCTCTAAGACGTGTACACACACAAGTTTCCCGTGTTTACTTGGCCAAAGGGCTTGAGTGAGCTTGAACTTTTCAAGCCTTCGAACTTGTGGGTTAGGGAGAATAATTGGAGAAGGTGGAGGTAGTGAAGCATGATCTCTTGTTCCTCGATCATATCGTGGAATATCATCTTCGTTTGGAAAGCTTGTTCCATGGGATTTAGGAAGACCATGATTTTCATAACTAGACATCTACAAAACGGGAGAAAATTCAAGTTAAGTTGATTAGAATCGTTGATGTGACACCCAAATGAAACATCGAGGCTAGGATCCAACACAATACTCTGCAACCTAGAAGAGGGATGCAATAATCTAGTTGTAGAATATTTGAAGGTAGGTAAATGACGATTTACCAATTTCCACCATGAAAAACGAAAAGGAAATTTAAGTTTCAAATCTATTGAAAACTCCTAGATCTTTTGAGATTCATTGAACTTTTCAATGGCATGTTTAAATCTCGATATGCCCCTCGATTTGTGACTGGGATGTCGAGGATCACAAAACAGGGTGTGAATAACCATTAGGGGTGTTCAACGGGTAATTTTTTTGGGTTTCGGGTAATTCGGGTTGGGTAATTCGAGTTTTTCATGTTAGAAAAATTACCCGTTACCCTACCCAAACTAAATTCGGGTAATTCGGGTTTGGGTAATGCGGGTGTTACCCGATATATATATATATATATATATATATATATATATATATATATATATATATATATATATATATATATATATTTTGAATTTCACCTGGAAATAAATTTAATGTAATAAATGCGTCGTGCTTTATTAGTCTTGCTTATATAAACAAACGAGACATAAACGAAGTTACTCAAGCTTTGAACATTGAAATTTTTTAGTCAATAATACATGAGATATCAAGTAATTTTTTAACAACTTAATCTAATCTAATAAGATGTTAAAAAACAAATACCTAAAGATCTTAATTTAAAAGTTTAAAATGTTTAAGATAAATGTAGCCATAAGTTTTGTCATGTTCTGAAGTTTCGTCAAGATAATGAGTTTCTTAGTTGCAATAAAAACTATAATCTAGAAAACAGTTAAGTTTTAAAGAACGTGCTGATATATAAAAATTACTTTTAATATTGTTAGTGTCGTATTCCCATGATAAATATATTTATGTTTTACTATAATGATAGTTAGTTTAAGCGTGATCAAATACCTACTATATAGTACAAGCTTTACAAAAAAAGGAATTTTTAAAATAATTTGGGTAATTCAGGTATACCCGAAACTCAAAAAATGTACCCTTTACCCGACCCAAAAAAAAATCGGGTAACCCGATTACCCGGAAAAATTTACCCGATACCCGAAAAAATCGGGCGGGTAATTCGGGTATCGGGTATTTTCGACAGGGCTAATAACCATGCAAACTTATATGGTGCCCCCAATGCTACAGTCACCTATTTGATGTGTCGTTTAACCACACACGCTCCATCGAACTATGACAAACATTGAGTCGCCCTTTCCCACCTTTGCTTAGAACTCAATTAGTGTGCCGGTTAACCACACACGCTCCACTAACGTCTTAGCAAGGGTACAAAGTGTAATTTCATGGAATTGCATCAATTCACTTTTTCCTAAAGTAACTAAGATCGGGAATTTTGTAAACATTTAGTTACTTTATTATTCATTATACTTTTAATGAGGAGAGGGTTTGCCCTATCCTACCCGTTCAGCTAACGACCCTCCACCAATCAAGGAAGCGGTGGGTGAGAGTGGACACCCATTAAACGACCATTTTATAGGCCATAACCTTATACCCCCTTATAGATCGGCTTCGTGAATGAGGCCTACTAACGGTAAGACTAGCAGTTTAAGTTATACATATATGATATTAAACTTTTAATATTATATATAGTATAATGGTGTATTTTACGCTTTTAAAATACTAGGTGGTTTAATTTAATAAATTGCACTTTTAATTTGATTAAATATAAACCATATGATTATGGATTTATTAACTCTCTTTTAATTTTACTTTTAATTAAGTTAACAAAACCATAAGGGTGTAATTTGAACTTTTCAAAACTATGGGTTTTAGAATTTAGACTTTCAAAATTAAACCTTTTAATCAAACAATTTAAATTCCAAAACTTGAGGGAAAATTTTGAAACTTTTCAAAACATAAGCAAGAGCATTCTAGATCAAATTACAAATAATAATAATTAACCAATTAATTAGTAATTATCTAAATATGACCTAATTCAATTTCTTGCAAGATAATCTATCAAATAATTCAAATAAATCAAGTTTATCACATAAGGAAATGATTACTAATTAATTTGACAATTATCTTTTATTTTGGTAAGGATATCTTTTAAATTAAACAATTAATTTAATCTAATCCCTTAAATCTTCTAGAATTCGAAATTATGGGATGGGATAAATCAAAATCTTTAATTACCAAATTTAAACATTTAAAGGATAATTACAAGATATGACATTATCCAAATCCCTAAAATTTAGGATCTAATCTTGGGGAAGGAGGCAATTTCAAAATCCAAGGGTTAGATAACCCTAGATTTCAAAATCTTGGAGGCTAAGGAAAGGGTTTGGGAAACCCTAGCCAAATTTTGAAAATCAGGGTTCAAGAACCCTAATTTTTTGAAAATTCATGCCTCCTAGGGTTTATTGGCCATAAACCCTAATATGTCAAGTTCATACATTTGAATAATGCTAATTGAAAACAAAAACCAATGGCTCTGATACCACTGATGGCTTTTATACAAACAATCCTATGTGTGCATGCAACCCTAGAGCTGGATCTATGTTTTCACTATTAGTTATATAACTTTATGAACACAAAAAGAAACCTGGCATGCTAGTACTATTTTTCGAAATCCAGATAGAAGAATAGAATACATACCATTTGTTGTTATATAGAGATAACAAGTAGTTCCTTGAATCTCCTTAGCTTTGAAAGCAAGTACCACAAGTGTAGTACCTCTAATGCCTCACAAACACACTAGGTGAAAGGATGAATATGGGAGAGAGGAGAGAAGGGTATCTTGCCCTAGAATTCGTCCCTTTTAGGGTTTCCCAAAGCTTAGACGAAATCTTAGTGCCTTAGGGTGCTATTTATACTTAAGGCTAACTAGGGTTTCAAGGTGTAAACCCTAATCCCTTAGCTTAGGGCCGAAGCAAGTCCATGGACTCCTTTCCTTAAGCCCTTGGACGAAAACTCCTAGATTCTTCTAGGATTTTCGTTCAAGCCTTAATAAAGGTGATCCAATGGCCCAAAGCCTCAACTATTGAATAATTACAAAATAGCCCCTGCACTTTCAGTCAGTTCCTTTAATCCCAATATTAATTCTAAATAATTTTTGATTAAATACTAATTAATAATATGATTCCAAATTAATATATTATTCATATAATATATTAACAAATCATATTGATACCCTAATTTATTATTCTTAACAATAAACCAACCTCTCTCCTCAACAATCATCCTGTCTAGTCACCAGTGTGAAGGTAACCCAAAAGGACCATGCACAATCGGGTCAAGTACATACCAAAATAGTTATGGACTTAGACACTAATCTAACAGGGACACCTAGTGTTTTAATTCAAGTATAAAGTTGACAAAAACGAAACAATGAAAAATGAGTAATCAGTATGGTGATAAATAGAAAGTGTTTTATTTATATTCATATGTTTTGATACCATATTAGATTCATTTACTCTTGTGTGTCACTTTGTGTGTTTTGACTTCCATAATAACTAGGTTATTATTTCGAAATGACTAAGTTATTCAAACCATCCACGGTCGGTCATATGTTGGAAGTAGATATGAATCAAGACTGTCATGGGTTGGCTTGTAGAGGTCCAAGTTGGTGGACAAAGTTGTGCTACAACACTCATGAGTACTCATAAGTTCTGAGTATTGGATTCAACCCGAGCTCATTTGAATCACTTCATGGATTTCATCACGAGTTATCATGAGACGATAATATCTTATATTCTTCAAACCTAGAGATATGAGTTGTTACTATGAGTTGGTTGTACATTGATTGCACGTAAATGCATTCGGTAACTCGATGTGATAAATGTGCCTTTGTGTATGATTTAACAAGTAGTAGAACAAGCCATATGAGTCGAAGTTTATCCATTCCTTTTACCTTTGGGATAAAAGCGATATTTGTGGGCCCCTCGATGATTTAGCGATGAAACATGTGAGTGCTTGGCCAAGCCAGGACTGATTTGATTTGTTCAATTAGTCATCATAAATCGGAAATTGGGAAACAAAAAATGGACTAAGAGAATGATTATAATCCATGTCTCAGTCCATATGATATCTAGAATGGAGGAATATATGATCCCTTATCTAATGCACAAGTCATTGACAAGGTCAAAGTTCGACAGCGACTTTAAGAGCTATGATTGCCAGTTAGGTTTTGAAGTCATACTCAATAATAGTTTTAGACTTATCCAAGTGGGATACTGTTGGATTAATTTCTAAGTCCATAACTATATTAGGTATGTACTTGACCCGACTCGGCATGGTCCATTTGGGTTGCACTTCACCGACACAATTTATATGGATAGTCTTTTGAGAATAGTATATTTATGATTAATATTAATATATTATAAGTCCTAATATATTAATATGGAATCATATTATTTAATTAGGATTGATTAAGAATTAATTTAGAATTAATTAAGTGATCAAAAGGAACTAATTAAATATGGACTCTTATATATATATGGAATGGGCCAAGCTCATTTAGGTTGGGCTAAGCTATCATGGATGGTCCATGGAGCTTTTAACCCATGGATCCTATGTAAATGAAAGGTCATGGGTATTAGGGTTTACACGGATGTAACCCTAATCCTCCATAATATATAAAAGGGGTCCTTGGCTAACAAAATTGGCACTAGTGTATGGAAATAAGAGTGGGCCGATTTAGTGTGCATACATATTCTCTCAAGTTCTTCCAAGGTGTTTTGGTGATTTGTGATTCTACTTGAGGCTTCCACACTATTGGGGCTAAGCTCTTAAAGCTTGAAGACATCAAGCTACATCAAAAGGTATGTCGTCTAACTAGAACTTCGTGGTATAGGTGCTTCATAATATGCTAGTTAGGATGAAACCTTGGAATATTTAATATTTGCATGTGTAATAGAGAAAACATAGATCCAAGGTTTATAGGGTTGCATGTACACCATAGGAGTGTTAGAATGCTCAAAATCCATCATGCTCAACATGACTAAACTCCTAAAGCCATTCTGGGGTGAAGCTTTATTGACAACTTGCTCTCTAGTAAATAGGTCACCTTCCGTTCCACTGAATTTTGAAGTTCTAGAGAAGATATGGACGGGTAAAGACATATCATATTCTCACTTGAGAGTATTTAGGAACAAGGCATTTGCACATGTATCAAGTGAATTATAGAAGAAGTTGGACCTCAAATCCACTTCATGCATATTTATTGAATATTGAGATAAAGAGTTCGGGTACATGCTATGGGACCCAGAACTGAAGAAGGTTATTCGAAGTAGAGATGTGGTTTTATATGAAACCAATATTACGATTTCAAGGCATCGATTAATGAGC
This sequence comes from Lactuca saligna, assembly GCF_052625555.1. Classification (NCBI taxonomy): domain Eukaryota; kingdom Viridiplantae; phylum Streptophyta; class Magnoliopsida; order Asterales; family Asteraceae; genus Lactuca; species Lactuca saligna. The sequence continues at coordinate 170,863,557 of NC_136417.1, read as the reverse complement.
AACCAGGCTCCAAAGTTTCAGAAATAATATATGAAAATACAGAAGATGTTTCCACTGAAGAAGAGGATGAAGAAGTCGATGATTCAGATCAAGAAAGTTGAGTAGGGGAGCTTCCACTCCTGGATAATTCAGTTCCATTGCCAGAATTTACAACGATATGAACGAGTTTGTGCTCCATCAAGAAGATATCCGACTTCAAACTACATCCTTCTTACCAGCGAGAGGGAGGCAAAGAGCTTTCAAGAAGCTCAATCTCATATTGACAAAGCAATTTGGCAGAAGGCCATGGAAGAAGAAATGAATTCTTTGAAGAAGAATCAAACATATGAGTTGGTGAAACCCCCCAAAGGAAAGAAAGCCTTGAAAAAGAAGAGGTTTTCAAGTTGAAGAAAGACAAAAAGGGAAATACTATGAAGTATAAGGCGAGACTCGTTGTCAAAGGTTTCCAACAAAACGAAGGAATCAACTTTTAATGAATTTTTTTGCCGGTTGTGAATATGATGTCTATTCGAGTTATACTCAGATTAGTTGCCAGTCTAGATCTTGAACTTTAGCAAATGGATGTGAAAACAGCCTTTCTCCATGGTGATTTTAGATAAAGAAATACACATGGAACAACCCGATGGTTTTAAAGTCCCAAAGAAAGAGCATCTCATCTGCAAATTAAAGAATAGCCTTTATGGTCTTAAGCAAGCCCCAAAGCAGTGGTACAAGAAGTTTGATTCATTAATGATGAATCATAAGTACAAGAGAACCATTACAGACTACTGTGTCTATCTGAAGAAGTTCCCAGATGGGAAATTTGTCATCCTTTTGCTTTACATGTAACACCCTGATTCTCAGGTATTGATTTATGTATGAACCTTTTTGGTTTTTGGGTCTACTCGACGAGTTGGCAGCCCTACTCGTCGAGTAGTAGTGGGTTGGTCCGCGTGTTTTAATGATCTACTCGGCGAGTCCAAGAGCGAACTCAATGAGTAGGAGCTGGCAGATGAAACCCTAGATTTCAGGGCATTTCACCCTATTTAAAGGATCATTGGCCTCCCCCAGCCTCCCCTTTACTGCTTCCTGTCCCTCTCAAACCCTAAATCGAGTGTGTGTACTTTTGGTGTGTTCAAGCTTGGAGGAGGAAACACTTAGGGAAAATCAAGCAAGTAGAGGCAAGAACTCGTGGGATTCAAGATCTACATCAGTGGACATTCTCTTGAAGGTATTAGACTGTTTTCCTTGGCTCATGTTCATCAAAAATCTCTTTTGGATGGGTTTTATGAAAGGCTTATTATGTATAAGCTAAGATGTAAGGTTGTAACCTCATATCTGGATTCCCTTTGACCTCTACATTGATAAAGCTATCAACTTTGCCTAGTAGGAGCCTTCCCTCAAGTGTGAGACTTCATTACAAGCTTAGTTTTGTCATTTAAGGGCTTTAAAGCCTTGCATGCACGTAAAGTTTGCAACTTTACATGATAAGCATGCCTAAGGAGGTTGGATCTAAAATCTGGAACCTTTGCATGGCTTAAAAAGCATCTGTTTGGATGAAGGATAGAAGGAACTCGGCGAGTCGCATGATTGACTCGACGAGTCATATGAAGATGGTCTAGAACTCGACGAGTTGGATGAACAACTCGACGAGTCCGATGAAGATTGTCAAAGACTCGACCAGTGAGTAGAGTGACCCGATGAGTTGGTTAGGGGTTTTCCCAACCGTTGGATGCGTGTGAGCTTGTCGAGTTGCAAGGGGGAAAAACTCAACAAGTGGCCGTGGAGCTTCAACCGCAAACCTTAGGAACACAATGAGTCACTCCGGTGACTCGGTAAATGAGCAAGTATTACAAGGAACTCGGTGAGTAGCTAAGGGTATTTGACGAGTTGAGGTCAACATGGACTGTTGACCTTGACAGTTGACTTTGTCTTTTACCATGGGTTAGCTAGATGACTTGTGGAGAACATTTTGGAAAGATTGGAAATTTACAAGTATGATTTACAATGAATATAGGTGGTGGAGTTCGTGGCAGTGATCCAGAAGTTTGAGCCTATCTTACGAGTCGACAGTTGCGAGGTGAGTTATCCTCACTATATTAACAGGGTCTAAGGCACCAAGGCCGGCCCTTTATGGACTTTATTTGGTTATGGTGTGATATGCTTATGCGTAGTGACTTGTTTAGGTCAATGTTCTGGTTATAGGATGATGCTATGTTAGTGACCAGTTATGTCTATACCCCGGTTAGTGGGGATGTTCCTATGAGTAGTGATATGATAGATTAGTTTGACTGTTATGTGATATGAGCTAGCATATGATATTTATATGCACATGTTTGTTTGTTGATTCGGATTTGGGTTGAGACGCTCCTTCTTTGTGTTGTAGGCCAACATACCCGGTGAGCGGTCCGGATAGGTTGTAGGCCCTGCGAGGCGGTCCAGTCATGCCGAAGGCTCGAGAGTGGTCCAGATAGGTTGTAGGCCTTGCAAGGCGGTCTAGTCAGGATGAAGGCTCATCGTGCATGTTGTTCTGTATTGTTATATGTTATGATTATATTGGCATGGAGTTGTAAGCTCTCGGGCTTACATTTCTAGTTTATTGTTTCAGGTACTTCTGGTGACCGAGGGAAGGCAAAGGCTTGATTGTACCGCTCCTCATGATTTGTTTATGTTTTTGGGAAAAACTAATAGCTGTCATGATTTTATGGATTGATACTGGGATACTTTGATAATTACTAATTTGAAAACAACATTGTAATGATGAATGGTTTTAAATGTTTTGAAAAAGTTTTAATTTGGCATGAAATTTTTGGGCATTACACTACATGGATGATATGTTGATAGTAGGTCAAGATGCAACGATGATCGACAACTTGAAGAAGGATCTATCTAAGTTCTTTGATATGAAACACTTAGGCCCAACACAACAGATGGGCATGAAAGTTATTCATGATAGAAAATCAAGAAAATTGTTCTTATCACAGGAACAGTATGTTGAACGTGTGATCAAAAGATTCAACATGGAAAATGGCAAGCCCGTTGGTACACCCTTGGCTAATCACTTCAATTTGAGTAAGAAAAATTGTCCATCTTCTGAGAAAGAAAAAGAAGAGATGAAGGAAATCACCTATTCCTCAGCCAGAGGAAGTCTTATGTATGTAATGGTGTGTACAAGACTAGATATTGCTCATGTTGTCGGTGTTGTGAGTAGATATCTAGCTAATCCAGGAAAACAACATTGGGAAGCAGCCAAATGGATACTTTGATACCTGAAGGGTAGTTTAAAACTATGTTTATGCTATGGGGGAGCAAAGCCAATCATAGAAGGTTATACAAATGCTGATATGGCATGAGATCTTGATAATAAGAAATCTACATCAAGTTATATTTTTACTTTGGCAGGAGGAGCTATCTCATGGCAATCCAAGTTATAGAAGTGTGTCGCATTGTCAACAACAGAAGCTGAGTATATTGTTGTCGTTGAAGCTCGGAAGGAGCTTATATGAATGAAACAGTTTCTTCAAGAATTAGGCTTTCCACAAGAAGAGTACATCTTTCATTATGATAGTCAGAGTGCTATGGACCTCAACAAAAACCCGATGTACCTTTCCCGCACAAAAACATATTGATATCCATTATCACTGGCTTAGAGAAGCAATTGAGGGATAAGAATTAAAGTTGTTAAAGATTAATACCAACAACAATCTTACAGACATGTTGACAAAGGTGGTAACACAAGAGAAACATAAACTATATGCTTACATAGTTGGGATGATGATTGTTGTACGGAGACTGGAGGGGGAGATTTGCTGTGTTCTAGCCTCCAAAGCTATAATAGCCATCTTTGTTGACAAAATGAAACCTAGGGTGACAAAGTCTTCCAACCCTATGATGAACACGGTAAATGAACGCAACATGAATAGTGGCCACCAAGACTATAAATAAAGACTTCATTCTTCAGTTGTATACATCCCAAACATAGAGAGTTGAAGCATAACACTTAGAGTGAGAGTGTTAGAATTAATGGTTGGTTTTTTGTAATAGTTGAGTGTGAGAGTTGCTCTTCCTATTGTAATTCTATTTTCATGTTTAATAAAATAGTTTTCCAACCCCAACAGATTCGTCATTTTTGTGAGCTCCGTGTTATACTCCATCTTCTCTTTGTTATCATTTATCGTTGTTGTGTTGGTAATCTGTCCACCATTTTTATCCTCTGTGTTTGTTATCAAAAGTCATTGATTCTGATTCTGAAACTCACATGAGTTCACCATGGATATGGACTTGATTCTGGGAATATAGTCCATTATCTAATCCATAGACATCAATGAAATCATCCTCTGTACCAACATTCAAAGGTTCTACAGAATAACATAAATAAGAAGATAAAATGAAAAGAATTGAATGTTCTATGTACGCTCATCAATAATACAACCTGGGAGGAGACATTGGTTGTGGTTGGGTATGATATCTAAAGATGAAGACAGTAAATGTCTTGAGATGATGTCCATCCATGGTCACCCGTCAAATCCATTATGATGTTGCTCTAGCGGCGTTGAGATCAAATCATAAGTGACATTGCATCATGTCTCCGGAAACCTACTTCATATATTTTACCAATTAACTAAAAGTAAAGAATAAAAGAAAAACAAAAGTTAAGATTAATGTTCTTTTGTAAGACTTTACGTCATTACTACCTTAACTCAAGTGGAGGCAAATGGTTAGGAAAAGAAAAACAGTCTTCTTCTTTAGCATAATTATCTTCATAGATTGACAAATTTCTTATAGCATATTGACTTTCCATGCTTGATTTGTTTGACTTTTTCTAACTCTTTGTGTTTAGGATGCCTTACAACTGATAGAAGAAGCTCATTTTATATTAAATCCACCCACTATTTCATCTTCTCCATTTAATGTTTTCATCATAGGGTAGAAATAAATTTTGTCATCCTAGGAAGAAAATGGTTCCATAAAAAATGGTGGGCTCCTAGATGGAAGCTGAAATTCAACAAATTAACATGTGCAATCATTCAACAAAGAACATTATAGTCAACATAAGCATTTCTTGAAAGTTGTTATTGACAGTTTGTTATGTTTATTTATTTATTTATTTTTCTGGTTTGGACTTGTAGATGGAGGCTGGAAGTCAACAAATCTCCCCATCCTAGGAAGAAAATCGTTGCATTCTTTTCCTTTTTGTGCACCATATTTATTTATGCTAAACCTAACTAATAGTTGCACAAAAATTTTGTAGTTGCAAATAATACAAATTTTTTTTTTTGCTCTTTGGAGTCGAAATCGAGTAGTGGCCCACAACCCCCCGCGACACCTACCAGTTCCTCCATTGGGTGTATAGATGGTTACATCGTGTTGTAACTATCATATTGTACCTATAATTTCTTTCTTATGTGAGACATGTTCCAAGGTGTACATATGGTTATGATTCAACTGTCAAAGTATACCTATTGGCAGTAGACTTATTTTATTGGAATTGTGGAAGTGAAATATGCTGAGTAAATTGGAAGACTAGATGCTAGTATAGTTCTGTTGGAAAGAACTATCGTAACAACCCGGGCACAGTTACTCTTTGTATTCTGGATGTATTTTGATAACAACTTGTTAACCGTGGTTTGATGTAATATCTCCCTAGTTGATGTTTATAAGAAAAATGGGTCTATTTTATGTTGAATTTGTCGGGTTTTAAAGTGGTGGTTCATTTATTTATTGAAACGGTGTAGTGAGGGGAGGAAAAACTTCGTCGTCGGTGATGTTGGAGTGAAGTGTTTTTTACTTGCATAATAAATATGTAAATCAATTTCAATTATCAGTAACATATTAATTACAACCAAACAAAAATAATAAATATTGAAATAGAATATCAAAATAAAAATGAAATAGTAATTTTACATCGCGAAACAAAATCAAATTATAAGCCATACAATAAATTAAACCCATAAGAAATAAATTGAAACAATAAGGATATCCCCCAAGACCACAAGACTATTTATGTAATTTAGTCGAAAATATATATGCTTAGACAATAAATGATATATGGTGGCCTTTACGTATTGTTTATTTATTCTTTTTTAATTCTCATTTGTTTTTGAATGTTTTGAAATATTGAGGATAGGGGTGCAAACGAGCCGAGCCGAGCCCGAGTCTGGCCTAAACAAGCCTTTATATAATATTATTTATATATATTAAAATAAAAACATATTAGGGGAATTATTAATTTCGGGTATTAGTACACGATCTTTTTAATGAGTTCGAGCCGAGCTTAAGCTTATTTAGGCACGCCCGATAAAAACGAGTCGAGCTCGAGCCCGAGCCGAGCTTGTATAACTCTTTACGAGTTCGAGCCGAGCTCGATAAAAGAAAGCTTGAATCGAGCCTGCCGAGCTCGAGCTCAAGCCTCATATAACTTAAACGAGCCCGAGCCTGGCCAGGCTCGGCTCGGGCTCGTTTAAGTTATATGAGGCTTGAGCTCGAGCTCGACAGGCTCGATTCAAGCTTTTTTTATCGAGCTCGTAAAGAGTTATACAAGTTCGGCTCGGGCTCGGCTCGTTTTTATCGGGCGTGCCTAAATAAGCTTAAGCTCGGCTCGAGCTCATTAAAAAGATCGTTTACTAATACCCGAAATTAATAATTCCCCTAATATGTTTTTATTTTAATATATATAAATAATATTATATAAATGCTTGTTTAGGCTCGCGAGCCTAATCGAGCTTTGTGACATAGGCTTGAGCTCGAGCTCGTTTAATAAACAAGCTTAATATTAAGCTCGAACTCGGCTCAGGCTCGTTTAAAATCGGTTTCGAGTCGAGCTTTTAACGATTCGATCCCGAGTAGTTCGCGAGTAGCTTGGCTCGTTTGCACCCTTAATTGAGGATTAGTCAAATCATGGTAGAAGGGGATGTGCGGTCGTGGGAGCTTTAGCTTTAACATGATCATTAGGTCAAGTCTTTCTTGTAGTTGACTTGAACTTCATGAGAAATGTTTTAATTAATGTTTGAAATTCATCTATATCCTTGTATTCTAACTCAAACTCTACAAAATTTGATCGAATTTGTATGTACAATCTAAATAGTCATAAATAATATAACATAAGATGATACAACAATGGCTACTCATTTTCTCACATCAACATGGAATCCTCCGACATTATCACCAACAACGAATACTTCACTTTCACTCGAATCCTACCACCCTCCATACATAGCTTCGCTCCGGTTACCACCCAATACCCAGGTGGATTCTCCGGTCCCCTAACCATTTCCTTCGTATCAACAAAACTCGACATTTTCGGTTCACCCGAAGGTGGCCCACTTGGATAAATAGCTGAGTTCAAATCCACCTTCACCGGCTGATCAGCCGGTGAAAGCCCCGTACTAAATGGGGAACTCATCAACATCGACAGCATTCCCGATTTTCGGGAATGCGTCAAAGGTCCGTCCCATTCGGACCGTCGGATCTTTGCGAACTTCACCATCGCAAACCCTAATCGGAGAAAAAGAACCTTTTTCATACCGACCCCTTTCACCTCAAACCATGCCTTGGTCACAATTGAAGCCGAGTCATCATCAATCCGAGTCTCACTGTATTCAACCGGGGCGGTGCACACGTGCGAGAAGATGGCCCACTTGACTGGCTCCACGTATCCCTTTCCGGAATGTTCCTCACAAAGTTCATTGCTAAAATCATCAAAAAGTTCGAGTGATTTTGGAACGGTGGATAGATGTTGGAGATGAATGGCTAGTCGATTGCTTTTCCGGCCTTCTAAATACAATCGTACACCGGTTACGGGTCGGTTGCCGGAATCAACCTACAAATGTACAACCATCAATGCATGTCGTACAAACAACGATGCGTATATGAATTTGGTGAAAAAGAGGTTTACCTTTGTGGTGTTGATGTGAAGTCGAGGACCTAAGAATGTGAACTGAAGTGATGGCATTGATGGTGTTTTCCGGCGAGCTGCTAGCGGCAGATCGCCGTATATGGGAGCCCATTGCCGCGGTAACTGGAACTCGAGAAATTGCTCGAGTTCCTCTATTGGAGGTTTATCTGCAAAATGTAATAATTGATCAAAAAACCTAGCAATCAATCAATGAGCAAAATGCTGATAAAAGAGAGGGAAAAATACGCATACTTTCACCATCTTATTGAATTAGTCACTTGGCTATTTCTTGTAGCAACTAAAGCATTATTCTTTTTTGAGTGTTAAAAAAATTCTCTATGGTTGCACGGTTTTAATATTACTATTTTATTGATTTCACCACGGAACTTTATCATAACAACCATAAATAAAGTTAATAGTTCGGTGGCTAAATCAATAAAGAGGTAAAAGTAAGTTTATCTTTTTTTTCCCTATTTCAAAACTAGGCAACCAGGGAATATGGCCTTTTAAATGGTCAAACAAAATTATAATGGTTTAATCACTACAAAAAATAGTTAAAGTGCAAAATCGATTAGAAAATAGTTAAATAGCAAAACCACAAAATACATAAAAATGATGGAAGTACAAGCTTTTTGTTTCCTGTATTTATCCCTTTTCCGAAAATGTCATAATGGGTAACGAGCTATTGTTTTTTTTTCTTCACAAAATACCATTGTTTTAAAAAACTACCATGAGAACGTAAGCAACTGCACCATTTTGTTCACTGATTACTTTATTTCTATGGTATTTAATGGTATTTTGTGAACAAAACGTTCTTTCTAACGGTACCTTTTTAAAACAACGGTACAAAAACAATTAGTCTGTTACTCATTTATGACTTTGTAAAAACGGTAACGGTAAAATATGTTTTTTTAACGGTTAAAAAACATTATAATGGTTTTATCACTACAAAAAAACTAGTTCTAAATTGATAATATGATGAAAATATGTTGTGTTTTTGTGTAATTTGCCTTGATACAAATGTTAGTACTTACATCGAAGGTAGAGATTAATCGCATGAGTAAGAAACCCGCTACCACGAACACCATTTAAAAGGGAAACAATTGGAACAAATGACATTGAGATGACATTTGGTGATTGTGATATAGTCGAAAGCCAACCATTGTGACTTTGGTGGTTGTCTATACCTCCTCGACGAACATGTATGCTTAATAAATCCTAAGTAAAAAAGAAAACAATCAAATATTGCACATTAGCTTTAGCCAAATTCCATTGTGTTTTTAATGATTTAGATTTAGCCCCTTGGCTATTTTCAATAGTGATAAACAATTATAATATATATATATATATATATATATATATATATATATATATATATATATATATATATATATATATATATATATTTTTATAAAAGTAACATTATCTCGGTCACCCGGTTTGATATGATTAGATACAGAAAAACACAAGGTACTTTCACCATTGCATCAATTAACCACTAAACTACTACTTTTTTTTTATGATTATTTATTGTTCAATGGCTTAATCGATAAAATTGTGAAATTACGTTGTGTTGTTCTATAACTTGTCATATTAATGGTCAAAAATAGTATGATGGTTTAATCACTACACATGACTAAATCGATAAAATGATGAAAGTACAAGTATTCTTCTATATTTTTCCCTATATCCCTTCATGCCCCAACTAATATCACTAGAAAAGAAAAACTACGAGCTTACGTCCTTCTTCGAGAGTGATATAATTGATGGTCTTAGCGAGTTCATGACAACCTGAGGAACGTCCCAAGCTACCATTCGTTCTTCCTTTTGCTTTGATGACTTCTCCGGGGGCAAAATGGGTATTTCATTTACTTCCTCGGATAATTTTTTGTCCGCTAATTGCTTGAGAATATCCCGAACTTGTCTTGGCTCGAGATCTGAAGTTTGTAGTTGTTTTAGATAAATTACATCTTTGCCACCCATCTTAACCCCAACCACGATATGTGTACCATATTTATCAATAAACCTATAAACAAAATATCTTGGTCTTAACTGCATATTACGCCATGATTTCACCCATTTTTCCTTGTGGAAATTATTCAATTGAAATGAATAGCATCGTACTTTCAGTTTTTGAAATTCGTTATGAAAAATAGTATGTTTTTTGAAATTGCTTATTTTATGTAATAACTTTGACCAAAATCATTTAAAAATATGGACGTGGTTAAATGGTAATCGTTTTTGAAAGTTGGATGGTTTTTTTTTGTAAAGATTTTTGAAGTTTACTAAACAAATTAGAGATGAGGTGAAAGTGCATTGCTAGTTATTACGAATTTACAACATGGGAAAAAGACAAGGTAGCAAAATATTGAGGTATAAATAATCTAAGGGCAATAGGCAAAACATTAGTTTAGTCTATATTATACGAATTAAACAAATATGATTTCCCTTTTTGCATCTAGAATTATTAGAAGACATTAACGTCTAGTTCAGGAGTTTTAAGCAAATAAAAGAAAAGAAGGGGAAAGAAAGTAAGGAGAGAAAAGAAGAGAAAGGAAAAGAAAACAAATTTGTATTTTATGTTCCCGAATTTAATGTTCAGAAGAACATGTTTTGTGACAAATTCCAAGAAATATTCAAGATTCAAGATTTACCCTGCAAGTGCAGCAGGATCCCATGAAGAGGGCACTTCACTTTTCACTTTCTCAGATAACGAGATTTGGGCTCTTTGTAGCTCGATGTTATACAATGCTATAAACCAACCATCAAAAGCTACACTTTTTGTTGAAGATGCGTCCTTTTGCCAGCATCCTTTGTAATTAAACATGGAATTGAAGAAACCAGAAGGTATCTTCCCTGATAATGATACGTCCTGATTGAATTGCTCTACCATCTGCAAATAATACCCAATTCCTATCAAATTCATCAATAATTCAAAAGATTCTCTTTCAATTTTGAATATGTGTTTAAAGGTGATTATGATTCAGGTGTTTAAACAAACTCCATGAATTTCAGGTTTAAATTGAGAATTCAAAGTGAGTGGGACTGTTAGAGTACACTTACCTGGTTAAATGAAATAACATCGGAACGGAATCTAGTGCGTTCGCCTTTATCGCACTTGATAGAGGCGGGAACATTGGGAACGACGCCGCCGCCGGGAACCACCAGGTCTTTAGTTAGGGTTCCGTCGAGATCGATAAGGGTCGACCCGGAAGGACCAGGTTTACAGCCATTTAATCGGATATCTAAGGTGAGGTCGTAACCATTTCCAATCACGGACACAGCCTTCTCGGCGGCAGATTGGGGATTGAAGAAATTCGTTATGTAGAAAGACATCGGTTGAGTTTTGGTTTTGGGTTTTGAAATTGAGTAGGAATTAAGAAGTCGGGTTTGATTAAATTTTGAAAAAGATGAATGTAGAAGGAGAAGAACATTGGAATTTCAAGTTCATATGGAGATATTTTTGACCAAGAAATCATTGTTTACCGAGATTGTTGACTTGTTTGATTTGGAGTTTTCCTTCATTGTTTGTACGTGTCCGATACTCGATTAGGCTTAAAAGATTTCCTTGTTCATATCGTTGGTTTTGCCGTGTAAAATGGAGGGTGGAATCAACGGCGACTGGGTGGCTGCAGTTATTGACTGTGCGAACACGGTGGTTTGAAAATTTAGTTTTTACTCGGAGCATCACTAATCGTAAGGCTAAGTAATTAACTGAATAATTTATTATTAATTAGGTTATACTATTTGGAACCACTCGTATAAAAGAAAAATAATATTAATAACTAAAAATGGATCTAGTAAAATCTTGTTTCGAGAAGTTTTTTATTTTGAGACGGTGGGCTATATATAAATAGATCGAGTTAATGTCTTGGGTTTCAACGAAATAAAGTTTAGATCCTATTGGATGTTGATAATATTGGTTATGTTATTTAAGTTATTGGGTTGTGTTTTGGAGTTAAAGGGTAAAATGAGAAAAATAATATACCCGATTTCTTGCATGGATTATGGTTTTTAGTTTAACATGTACTAAGCCAAAATTAATTACATAAGGTTGTGGGGCTCGTCAATACATTTTCGTTCATATAAGATCGCCGAAAATGGAGTAGAAGCAAAGAAGTTATGATTGTTTGAAGTTGGAATGAAATTGGGTGAAACCCGTTCTCACAAGATGAGAAGCATATTCTCACAACGTGAGGAGCATGTTCTCACGAGGTGGGCACATGTTGTCATGAGGTGTGAACTGTGCAACCCAAGCCCACGAATTTTTTTAGGGTTCTTGAGGTATTTAAAGGTAATGATTTATGTTTTAGGGTATTTTCTTAGCCCCCATCACATCTAGAACCCTTTGGGAGAAACTCGCCTCCACCTTCAAGATTTGAGCTCCTTCTTTCTTCTTTCTCCTCTTTTGGATGCTTTTGGTGATGTTTTGATGAAGCATGAAGATCAAGAAGGTTGTTTTGGTTGCAAGGAATGATGTTTCAAGTTTGTATCCATTAATGGCACTATATTTCTGGACTATTGTAAGTATAATGTTCCAATCTTGCTATCCATTTCTTTAGATCTTTTTATTTGGGGTTTTTGACACTTTTGGTCCATTTTATGGGTGATCTTGGAGTTGAGTGGAGTCCAATATCTTTTCATCAGTTTAGAATGCTTCATGCACCTCATGGACTAGGAAATTTGTGATCATTTGCCTTCCCTTTTAGCCATGTAAGTTATCATGGCCCTTTAGATCATTTTGGTGTATTAAAGTTTAGATCTTGAAAGTTTGTGACTTTGTTATGGATAAAGTTGGAAACTTTATCCATCTAAACGTCATGTTGATCAAATATGAGGGTTGGAGACTTGGAGTTAATGGATTAAGTTAAGAAAGGTGCATTGTTGGGTCCCTTTGAGACTTAAAGTATAGACCTTGGTGGTTTGGACGTTCCTAATGGATAAAGTTAGAATCTTTATACATTAAAACCTTGGAGAGGATCAGATATGAGCTTTGGAGCTCCTGAAATCGGAAGGAAATGGATTAAGCTCGTTTAAGCTATTCAAACCGGTCCCCACGGCGTGGCCTTAGGCTGCCACGGTGTGGCGACTAGGGAACCTGTCATAATCCGAAAATTTTAGAGCCAGCAAGGTTTAAACCCCGACCTAGTACAAGTGAATCTATATTGCAATCCTTGTTGCATTGTATTATCTATAACCTTAGGGCTTGTTTAAAGAGTTAACAAAGAAATATGGATTGAAACCTAAGCTAAATTAGGGGATTATAAATGAACATAAGATAAAAGATTAAGGGTTTAAATCATAAATATAGCCGTTAAATAAGTTTTCACCCAAATTAATTAAGGGAGTAAAGAGTTTACGGTTTAATAAAGGGGTTTACGCTTTGTGATTTATTCCAAATTGTGTCTTTGTTTTGCTTTGGTCAAAAACCCCTCCATAAAGTGAACAAGATCCATAAACACCCCTTCTAAAGACCCAATTCCGAAAACTCATCACTAGAAGATATTAGATCTGAAAACCCCCTTCAATATATATATTATCCATAAACCAATTCATTTCTCAACATCTCATCCGAAAACATTCCTAAATATCTTTGAATCTTATCCAAAGTTAGCCTCCCAATGTGATTACTACTGTAAACCTTACATTCACCGCCTTATGAGTTTCATTCATATTTAAGGTACAAATGAATTCATTTGACACTTACATTTCACTCATATGCTCTCAAAACACATATCAAAGTTCTTCGCATCTGCAAGTAGTTACCCAGAAACCTTCAAACTTTCATAAGAACTTCTTCACAATCAGTAAGTAATTTACATAAACTAATGTTAATTATTAGATATCTAATTTATGCATATAATTATGTGTAAAATATAATTAGGATACGGTTAATTACACATATTCTATCCTGGGAAATCATCGCAACCACATCAAATCTAACCAGAAACACGTACATGAGGTGAGTTCATACACGTATGTTTTCACGCTTTTTAATTGTTTTAGGGGGGGGGGGGGGGGGGGATACAAGTAAAACACAAGAAATATTATGTTTAAAAATATAAATTGTTTATTTATTTTCTTACCGTAATTTACCGTTAAACGTGAAATTTACTAAATTTGCAAAATATTGTTACTATTGAATTTACAAATGATTTATCAAAAACATGTTGAGATGCAACGATTTTCACACCAACACGGAAAAACAAACTTATAAACTATAATAGATATAATATATGAAACAAATGAACTATTTTACAAAGTACATGATTATAACACGGAAAACAAAATTATAAACTATAATAGGTATAGTTTATGGAACAAATGATCAATATTACAAAATACATGTTAACATGTAAACAAAAAGGGTTTTCAGATATTAATCGTAAAAATGTTGAAGCAATTTGTGAGATGTCTTCGTGTACTTATTTAAGTACGGATAAAAGTCCTGATTAATAACCAGAGTCTCTTGTTGGGAGAGCGAGATATTTGTGATAGATCTATTTGGGACTGACAATCCCACATCCCGACTGTTAGCTACAGTCAGGTTGGCAGGCCTAGGATGACAAATGTCTTTAACGTTCCGACGCCTGAAAAACGTTGTAATCAGGCCGACTGGGTTAGTATGGTTAAAAAAACTCACAAAGAGAAAACAACGACATACTTACGAATAATATATTATCAAATAATCTTAATTGATTATTAACCTTACATTCGGATTTCAAAGCAAATACTTTCAAGAGTTTTATTTAAATATAAAACTATAGTACATGATTTTGCTAGTACATAAGTAGAGTTACACGTAGTTACATGAAAAGCAAAACTTTATACTATTTACCGATATGGTACAAATAGAAGTTCAGAATTACATATATCAAGTATTAATATTACTAAAGTCTATGATCACTTAATGTATACGTTAGGATTCTATATAATGAAGATCCGATAGGCAGTGGAATGTGTGATTTCCACCTTTCTTCCTGTTCCTTGTTTGGTTGTGGGCTTAGGGCAAATTCACCCAATCGACTGTCCATTCGAATTTTATTAAATATAATTTGTATACACTAAGTAATCATAGGAGGTAACAGTATGGGTCTTACCAATTACATGAATCAGAACCTTGAACCATAGATTATAAACATAAAGAACATATACTATTTTGTTTCAAGTGCTAAGACTACATTCTATTTTACTAAGAAAATATAGGATTTTCTTGAAGAACATAATAACGTTTTCAACAACAAAGAACATATCTTTTCCATCAAAATAATTATAAACTCACCAACTTAAATGTTGACACTTTTTCAAACCACTTGTATTCTCAGGAATATTAGTAGACATGTACCTTCTCGGGTGTTCTGAAGACGGAGCATGGTAGCTTTACATCTTAACTTTTGCGATAGTTCAATGTTAAACAAGTATTATTTTGAACACAATGTAAACTATGTTTTTAATATAATGGTTGTTGTTGCTTTGATTACTATTATTCAATTGTTGTGATACTATACATGACATCATTCGCCCCCAAACGTTTCCGTCGTTCCGGTTTGGGGGTGTGACAGATTGGTATTAGAGCATTGTTTATATTAAACTAAGTATGTCAACCCATAAAAGATATACAACTATAAATACAATGGGGCCGAAGTGCTCTGACTAAAATTATACTTTTAAAATATAACAATATTTTTATGAAAGTATACATACATGCATATATATATATATATATATATATATATATATATATATATATATATATATATATATATATACTAGAACAAGTATCACAAGAAGAACAAAACAAAAGTATTTAGATGTTGAACACTACAGTCAAACCTAGACAGTTATGTAATCATATTTGGGATAAATATAGTCTGATCAACTATATTTATATGAGATACGACCAACATATGTTTGAGAGTGATAGTGGTGTTGCGACAAGTCTAAAACTTACCAACTCTACATATAAAGAAATAGTAGAACCAAACATAAAGTTTAAAATACTATAGGAGCATTTTATGATACTATACAATAACAAGAAGTCTAAAAACTTATCAACTTCGTATACCAAGAAGCTCTAGAATCAAACATACAATTAAGATACTACAGGAGTATTTTAAGTACTATAACTAACTTATGTGAAAACTAAAACACCTTTACTGGTAGGTCTATAATTACTGAGTGTATACGTTAAAGTTATATATAATTGTGATTTTATAGGCTTAGAATTTGTGATTTTCTCTCTACTTCTTGTTCCTTGTTTGGTTGTGGTCTTAGAGTAGGGTCACTTATTCAGAGGTCTATTTGATCTTGGTTATATAAAATCTGTATACACTACATGATTATAGAAAGACCCGATGAGGATCATTCTCGTAAAATTTTATTTCTAATAAATTTTTTTATTAATCTCGTAGATCCTTTAGACACTCCCATTCTCGCACAAACAACATAGCTTGATGTACCCATTCCTCTACAACAGCCAACAGAGGAGTTGAGGAAGAACCAAAAGAGGGTTCATGAGGAGAATTCTGAGAAAGGACCAAACGAAGAGAAAGGCACTAGAAAGATAGTTAATAAACCTTACCCTGTCAGGAACAAACTAGAGGTCACATTATGTGTCATACTAATAATTAAAAAACAAATATAACTAGTGAGTTAGTAATTCTACTACTCACACTATGTGTTAGGCTTATCACTTCTTTCGTAGCAACAAATACTAGTACAATGAGTCACATAATTTCGTATAAGGGTGATAACTAGTAAAATTCATAAGTCTGTTTTATATAGACCTCTATTATGAAGTGATTACAAGACCCTATAAAAGTCAGAACATGATAGACATAGAACCGAGATAACATAATTCAATCAAAACACGACTTATAACCACTACTAAAAACTTATCACCTTTCCATGTTTTAAACCTTATGATAGAAAGATGCATTCCCTTAGACTTATAGGGTGCGATTATACCAACACTAATGTACTAAAGCACATCAAAATTCCACAAGTTAAGCATGCTTGGACGAGAGTGGTATTAGGATGAATGAACTTAACCTTTGTACAATATCTATTTTTACTCACTACCATGAATACATCATAGGTATGTAGGTCAAAACATTGAGAATCGCACAACAAAACGAGAAAATTTATATGTATATATAAATAGGTAACAACTAGCAATGACCATAATTACTGACGAACTCGTTTCATATCCTACAATAGAATCATGTCTTCAAATGGAAATAACCGGTCAACCGATGAAACCCCTATTTTACATACAGATTCCGCTACATTCCAAGCCACCGTAACAGCTGTCGTGACAGCTCTCATGGCGCAATTCAACGCTAACAACACAAACAAAAATAGAAATAGTATCGACAATTCTAACCGTAGTAACAACCAAGGAAACCAACGATTGTCGGTCATCAAAGATACCTCAAACCATAAACCTAAGAGCAAGAAAAAAAGTTCTGGAACAAAAAGGAGCACAAATTATCTCAAAGACTTGCCAAGAAACAATAACCTGTGGCAGCCCCTACAACCACAACATCTGTTGCTCCGATACCAGCCACTCGGTATGCTGGAACACTACTGAAGTGTGACTACCATCACAAGGGAGTCTATCGGGAATTTCATTTCAAAAATTGCAACAGAAATGGGCACTCTACTCATTTTTGTAGGACTTCAGTCCAACACATCATCTCAACCACTGATGCTAGTACAAGTCAAGTATACCATGCATGTGGTGAAATAGGACATTTCAAGAGAGATTATCCAACATAGAGGAATGACATAGGAGAGGGAGGAATGTAACGACAAGACATAAAGGAGCAACGAGGAACTTACTGGGAATCTGGGTACATTTTCCAAATAACAATAATTAAGCATTGGATTTTCTTAAAAGTTTTTGACAATTAAAAATTTAAAATCATAAATTGCCTTCTCATTCATATAAAAACTAAGGATCCTTACAGGTGAGCTGTGATGGCTTAGTGTAACATTAGAGTCATACATAGTTAAGATTTTTACAGGCTTAGAGTGAGTGATTCCGCTTTATTTCCTGTTTCTTGTTTGAGTGTGGATTTAGGGCAAAGTTACTCAGTCGACTGTCTTCTCAATCTTAACTATATATGATGTGTATACACTAAGCGATTATAGAGGGACTTTGTAAGGAATTAAATTATGAGATTTCATCAGTAATTATCAAAGTACTCTTACTGTCTATATTCACTAAATGTGGTACAAATATTCGTAGTAGTAATAACAATGATAAAACAAAGAACACTTAATACATAGATATAGAATGTTCTACCACTCTAACAAACACTTCTTCCTAAACGAATTAACAACCATTACGATAAGAAGTTCCGATATCGTCCTTAGAAATGGATTGACTTGGTCCTCACCATATCAATTCCATGTGATACGAAAAGACCCTTCTCCTTAACAAACCGTTTAAATGAAATCTTTTCAACCTATAACGACAAACCCGAAACAAGGTTTCGTATCGTCTCTCGCTTCAAAACTTAGAAGTACCCATGCGAGGGGTATCACGCCTTCCTTTCTTACTCCGCAGACAAGAAACTTAAAGTGAAACATACTGAGGATGTTCCAGAAGTCCGTAATCTTCCCGAAGTATCCTGTGCAGACTACCTAGGAATACGACTCATACAACACGTCAAGTTCAAGAATAGAGACTAAGGACCCATGTGGTTAACCTATCACTGCTAAGTATATATGCGAGGGTAGTATATAATTAAGATTCTACAGACTTATGATGTGTGATTCCACCTCTGGTTGTGGACTTGGGGCAGAGCCACCCATCTGAACATCTTATCAATCTTAATTATATACGACTTGTATGCACGGGGTGATGATAGATGGATCAGGTATGAGTCTTACCATGAACTTCAGGGAAAAATTACCCAAGACTACGAGTGGGCATACTATTATTCAAGAAAACATAGACAAGTAAACCAAACCCACACTTTCTCTCATCTTAAGTACAACTTACCATCCCAACACAGACAGTCAGATTAAACAAAACAAGGTCGCATACTAATAGTTAAGGTTCGCTGGAATGTCAAGCGAGGACCTGAATTCACTTGGGAATGGGAAGATCAAATGAAACAAACGTATCCACATCTTTTCCCTAGCTCATGAATACCACTTTAAAAACAATTTCAGGAAGAAATTCCCTCTAACGGGGGGATAATGTCACAATCCGAAAATTTTAGAGCCAGCAAGGTCTAAACCCCAACCTAGTACAAGTGAATCTATATTGCAATCCTTGTTGCATTGTATTATCTATAGTCTTAGGGCTTGTTTAAAGAGTTAACAAAGGAGTAGGGATTGAAACCTAAGCTAAATTAGGGGATTATAAATGAACATAAGATAAAATATTAAGGGTTTAAATCATAAATATAGTCATTAAATGAGTTTTCACCCAATTTAATTAAGGGAGTAAAGAGTTTATGGTTTGAAATCAATGCAATAAAGGGGTTTACGCTTTGTGATTTATTCTAAATTGTGTTTTCATTTTGCTTTGGTCGAAAACCCCTCCATAAAGTGAAGAAGATCCGTAAACACCCCTTCTAGAAGACCCAATTCCGAAAACTCATCCCTAGAAGATATTAGATCCGATAACCCCCTTTAATATATATTTATCTGTAAACCAATTCGTTTCTCAACATCTCATCTGAAAACACTCCTAAATATCTTCAAATCTTATCCAAAGTTAGCCTCCTAATGTTCTATGAGGACTTCTACCCTTTTGAGATACACCAAGACCTGATGGAAAGATACCATCAGAGTGCTCGTTAATAGAGGTATGAAATCATTGTCACCATGATAACAACTAAGATGAAGGATGGAGAACCCATCACGGCCCACTTGCAGAAAATGCAAAGGTTTATGGACCGCTTGATGAAGTTGAATGTGAACTTCGATGAAGAGTTGGCCATAGATATCATTCTACACTCTTTACCTCCATGTTATGTTTAGTTCCGTATGACATATCATATGAACAAGGAGGAGGTCACTCTTAGCAAGCTTCAAGGCCTTTTGAGGACTGCTGAAAGTAGTCTCACAGGTAAATCTGTAGTTTCTACTCTTACTGCTACTACGTCTGTCTTGGAAATTGGACATGGGAAAGGGAAGAAGAGGAAGACTCTCTCTAAGAGCCGCAAGGGGAAGTCTCTTGATGGATCCTCTTCCAGCGGGACCAAAGCTGGTTCTGCTACTCCCTCTACCATTCCTAAGGAAGCAGAGTGTTTCTATTGTCATGAAAAGGGGAACTGGAAGCGAAGCTGCCCCAAATACTTGCAGGATGTAAAGGATGTGAAGGTTAAGCCCACCCATGCAGCTACTTATACTATTCTATCTAATAACTCATCACATTCTTGTTCTTGGGTCCTTGATATAGGTTGTGGAATTCACATTTGTTCAAATTTGTAGGGACTAAAAAGAAGTAAGGATGTGGAGCACATGGAGATGAACTTGATCATGGGGAATAGGAAGGTTTCACCTATCACCAAGATTGGAGTTTATTCTTTATTGATTACTAGTGGGTTAGAGTTATATTTGAATAATTGTTGCTACTCGTCTGAAATGGCAAGAAATGTTATTTCCTTTCTTGGTTTGTACAATCAAGGTTTTAGTTTTTCATTTGAGAATGAAATTGGTGCTATTAATGATTTTTATAATGGTGTTTTTAATTTTAAAGCATTGCCTTGTAATGGTGTATATGAAACTGTGATGGTTGTAGACAACTTAGGAAATAATGTGTTGCACATTGATTCTTCCAATGATCTGGATAAGGCATGCTTGTGGCATTGTCGGCTTGCACATGTCAACAAGAAGCGCATATGCCAACTCCAAAAGGCTGGAGTCTTGGAGTCATTCGACTTAAGGTCGGATGACACTTGTGAATCTTTTTTGCTTGGAAAGATGACCAAATCACCCTTTACTGGTACTTGTGAAAGGGGTGAAGGTTTGTTGGATCTCATACACACCGATGTGTGTGGACCTTTCAAAACTGCCACAAGGAATGCTAATCGCTACTATGTGACTTTTACTAATGGTTACAACTGATATGGCTATATCTACTTAATCAAATATAAGTCAGAAACCTTTGAAAGATTCAAAGAGTTTAAACAAGAAGTGGAGAATCAGCTGGACAGGAAGATAAAGATGCTCCGATCTGATTGGGGTGGTGAGTATCTTAGTATCGAGTTCCTAGACTATCTTAAGGAATGTGAGATTGTTTCACAATTGACGCCACCTAGGACACCACCGCTTAATGGTGTGGATGAGAGGCATAATCGAACCTTTTTAGACATGGTTTATTCCATGATGAGTCAAGCTTCGTTACCTATCTCATTTTGGGGGTATGCCTTAGAGACTGCCGCCCATATCCTTAATCTAGTCCCAACTAACAAGGTTGCCAAAACACCTCACGAGATGTGGACAGGGAAAGTTCCCTCGTTAGCACACATCAAGGTTTGGGGTTGCAAGGCTTTCGCGAGACGCGACTCACGACAAGCTCGAACCTAGTACTAAGCGGTGTAATTTTCATCAACTACCCACAGAAATCCTTTGGATATCTCTTTTATAGACCGAGTGACAACGTTGTCTTTGTTGAGAGGAGAGGAGTATTTCGAGAGAGAGAACTCATAAGCCAAGGAAACTGTGGGAGGCAAATTGACCTTGAAGAGCTTCAAGAGTCAAGCGGTGAAGGAACCTCAAACACTAGCAATCAACTTGAGGAGGAAACTCCTGGTGATCCAGTTGACGAGTCCATACCTCTGAGGCGCTCCAGTAGAGTTAGTGTTCCACATGTGTTATATGGTTTCCATATAACATCTGAGGGTGATACACTTATTAGTGATAACACACTGGTAAATTTGGATGAACCTAACAACTACAAGGAAGCCATGGCAGGCCCCGAGTCTTCAAAGTGGAAAGAGGCTATGGACAACGTGGTTCAGTCATTAAATGACAATCAAGTTTGGAACTTGGTTGACAATGTACCGGGTCGTAAGACAGTCGAGTGCAAATGGATCTTCAAGAAGAAGACCGACATGGATGGGAAAGTACACACATATAAGGCGCGACAGGTTGCGAAGGTGTAACACCCCGAGATCCAGGTACATTTATTTCACCCTTATTCTTTGTCAATTGGGAATGATTGGTCCTTGAGTGGAGGAAACATTGCAAGTGAGTATGCTGGGCGTACCATAGGAGTACGCTGCGCGTACTCATGCGCTTATTTTGGACGCGGAGTCGCTAGGTATGCTGGGCGTACCCATAGTTACGCCGGGCGTACCCGACCTAGATGCAAAACCCTAATAAGACTTGTGCACTATTTAAAGGATGTTAAGGCTCATTTCTCAGCCTCCAGATCAGTGAGTAAACCCTAAGAGAGAGCGCCTTCCATCGTCCTTAGTGAGTATGTGTGTTCTTGGAGCTAATAGTGCCTTGGTGTGTTATTGAAGAAGGAAGAAAGGAGCTTGTGAAGACTAAAAGCTTGAAGTGTAAGCTTGGATCTGAGATCTGCAGAGAAAGAAGCTGCATTTAGAGGTATAAAGTTCAAAACTTTCCTCTTATCTTTGGTTGTGGTTGCATGTGCCATTTCTAGGGTTAAAAACCCCAAAGGTGGAGACTTTATGAGTATAAGGTGCTCCATAGTCCAAGATCTGTCCCTTTTCAGTAGTATTTGTGGTCTAGATCCATAAAGTCCCCGTTTTGGTCGTTGATATGGGGTCATGTTTGAGTTCTATGCCATCTAGGGTTAGAGAATGAGTTGTTTTGGGTGCTAGTGACTTATTCAGCCATGCAAGGGCTTAAAGTCATCGACTTTATGGTTTTGGAGGGTTAGAAATGGTCAGATCTAAAAGTTGGACGTGGGTCTTAACTGTTTAAGACCCCAAGAGCTGAAGGACTGAAACTGGGTATTACGTCGGGCGTAATTCCAGTACGCGCAGCGTAAGGGGTGGCACACCCCGATCCTCTGATGTTATCGGTTACGACCAGCGTACATGTTTGGTACGCGCAGCGTCACCTGAGAGGTTGACTATTGTTGACTTTTAGGGTTTGGTCAACTTTAGGATATTTGAGCCATGTGAAGGGTAAAATGGTCTTTTACCCTCATAAGAGTATTAAGAGAAGGGTTGGTCTAGCCTTGGGAAATGTGTTCATATCGAGTACTTATTTCATATGATTAGGCGGGGCTAGGTCTTATCCCACGGAATCCGAGATTTGCGAGTTACCGAGACATCGATGTGAGTCTTCTCACTATACTTTACATGGAGTAGTATTATGTGTTGACCAGAGGGTCTTATGTGTTATGTACGAGATTATGTGTTATGTGATATTTGTATGTTGCATGATGTTATAGACCGGACCGAAGGGTCCAACAATACAGACCGGACCGGAGGGTCCAACGGCTATGATCGGACCAGAGGGTCCAACGAGCTACGGGACTGGAGGGTCCCGCTGAGACACAATGACCGGAAGGTCGTATATTAGCCTT
The DNA here is from genome assembly GCF_052625555.1 of Lactuca saligna. Lineage (NCBI taxonomy): Eukaryota > Viridiplantae > Streptophyta > Magnoliopsida > Asterales > Asteraceae > Lactuca > Lactuca saligna. Next base: position 170,840,155 of record NC_136417.1, on the reverse strand, counting down.
GAGTGGCGTATGTGCTGTATGTGGTATTTTGGGGGAACTCACTAAGTATTTATGCTTACCGTTGTTGTGTTATGTGTTTTAGGTACTAGCGATGAGCGCGGGAAGGCGCCGACATGATTCGTACACACTTGGGGAGTTTATGTTATGGATTCTGGGGGAGATGTTTTTGTGATAAATACATTCGATACAATATGTTTGATGTTATTTTGTGAGTTAATGAATGTTTTGAAAATGAAAAATTATTTTGAAAATTTACGTTGTTATAGAAGGGCTTTACTCAAACTCATGGAGTTGACTATGATGAGACCTTCTCACCAGTAGCGATGATTACATATATAAGGGTTATGTTGGCCATAACTGCATTTCATGACTATTAAATATGGAAAATGGATATCAAAACCACTTTCCTTGATGGGAAGTTGGCTGAAGATGTTTACATCAGTCAGCCGGAGGGTTTTGTCAATGCAAAGTACCCTAATAGAGTGTGTAAGTTTAATAAATCCATTTATGGATTGAAATAAGCATCTCGCAGATGGAATCTTTTGTTTCGATGAGAAAGTCAAAGAGTTTGGATTTTCGAGAAGCGAGTATGAGTCCTGTGTGTATGTCAAGGCTACTGGGAGTATAGTTAGCTTTCTGGTGTTGTATGTGGATGACATACTACTCATAGGAAATAACATTCCAACCTTGCAGGAGGTTAAGTCCTGGATTGGGAAGTGTTTCGCTATAAAGGACCTTGGACAAGCTGCTTACATCCTAGGGATAATGATATCGAGAGATAGGAGTAAAAGACTAATTGGACTTAGTCAAAGTACCTACTTGGATAAGGTGTTGAAACGATTCAGCATGGAGAATTCTAAGAAAGGTGACTTACCCATCCAAGGCAATACCAAACTGAGTAAGACTCAGATTCCGAGTACAGAGACTGAGATAGCTGAGATTAATCGAGTACCATATGCTTCCGCAGTTGGCTCGATCATGTCTGCCCTGACTTGTACTCTCCCTGATGTGGCTTTTGCTTTGAGCATGGTCATCAGATATCAAGGGAATCCTGGTAAAGCTCATTGGACTGCGGTAAAGAACATTCTTAAGTACCTATGCAGGACTAAGGACTGGGTCCTTACTCTTGGTGGGAGTGATGACTTAAGAGTCACAGGGTATAGTGACGCCAACTTTCAGACCGATAGAGATAATTTCCGCTCTCAGTCAGGCTGGGTTTTTACTCTAAATGGAGGAGCAATAACTTGATAAAGTTCCAAACAGGAGACTGTAGCTGATTCAACATGCGAATCAGAGTACATAGCAGCAAGCAAAGCGCCGAAGGAGGCGATATGGCTGAAGAACTTTGTCGGAGACCTTGGAGTTGTACCATCTATAAACGAACCTATAGAGATTTTCTGTGACAATGAGAGTGCGGTTCCCTTAACCAAGGAAGCAAAGGATCATGGCAGATGCTGACACATCGACAGGAAATATCACTTCATAAGACATCAGATGGAAGAATGACTCCTCTTGGTAAAGAGGGTATCATTAGATGAGAACCCAACAGATCCCCTCACGAAGGGACTGATTAGGGTTAAGCATTTGCAGCATGCGAGGCGCATTGGGCTGAAGGATGATATTAGTTTTAATGATTAGATAGCTATTTTGAAACTTGTAATAGATAAAATGTAATTGACAGTTGATGATTAAATAAAAGGTGTGTTTTATTTAAAAGTAAGGTTACTGTCTTATGTCAATTGTTTACTATTGTTTCATTTCCATGTTTTGACTTCCAGAATAATTATGTTATTCAAACTATACACAGTCGATCATACTTTGGAAGTAGGTATTGAGGCAAGACTATCATGAATTTGGCTTGTAGATTGTCTGAAGTGTATTAGACATAGCAAAGTTTGATACAACATTCATGAGTGCTCATATGGTCTGACTACTGGATTAAACTCACGCTCACTTGAATCACTTCATGGAATTTATGATGAGTGATCGTGAGACAATAATATCATATAAGTCTTCAAACCGAGATATATGAGTTGTTGACTATGTGTTGGTTGTGCATTGATAGTGTGAAAATGCATTAGTAACTTGATGTTATAAAACACACTGTTGTGTATGATTTGATGAATAACTAGTACAAGCATATAATGTAAAATTTTATCTGTTCCTTTTTATTCTTGGAGGATTAAAAGCAATATCTTGGGCCCCTCGATAATTTTGTTTTGACTTATGTGTCGGGCCGGGTCGGGACTAAATTGATGTGTTCAATTAAGTTTTCTGTCAAACAAATCGGAGATCGAGAAACAAACTGTTGGACAATAAGTATGTCATTGTTCCATGTATTTGCCCGACTGATATCTTGAAGAACAGAGGATTATATGATCCGTTATCTAAAGGACGCGTCACTGACTGGGTCAGAGTTCGACAACGGTTTTTAAGAGTTACGATTGCTAGTCGGGTTTTAAGTTGTACTTGCAATTATAGTTATTAGACCTATCCAAGTGGGAGACTGTTGGATTTGGTGTCTAAGCCCATAACTATAATTGGTATGTACTTGACCCGAGAGTAGCATGACCCTTTTGAGTTGCCTTCATTAATGCACATTGATAGGATGGACATTTGAGAATTAGATTATTTGTGATTTGTTAATATATTACACATATAATATATTAATATGAAATCATATTATTTAATTAGTATTGATCAAGAATTAATTTAGTGATCAAAAAGAGACTAATTAAATATACGAGGACTGATTTGGTAAATCAATGATTCTTATAGTGTGGGTCAATGATCCATGGTTATTTGGATGGGCTAAACCAACATGGATAGTCCATGGAGGTTAAGCCATGGAGCCTAAGTAAGATGAAGAGTCATGGTGCATTAGGGTTTGCATGGATGTAACCTTAGCACTTACCACATTATAAATAGACACCCCTAGAGCCAAAATCAGCTACACCTATCATTCTTAGATTTTGATATTGATTTTGAGCTAATCAACTTATTCTCTCAAGCCTCCTTTTGCACTTGGTGTTTTTGACACATTAGAGGCATTACACTTGACACTACAAGAAAAATGCGATTTTGCTCTGGAAGGAATCTGTTGCGAAAAGCTGGAATTCTGTTGCAAAAGATGATTTGCTATGGAATTTGTAATGGCCCATTTTCGTCCCTAAAAACGCCGTAGTGAGGGTTTGCAACGGAAACGATACTTCCGTCACAAATGTGACAACTGAATGAAATCCGTGGTAGATGGTATTCCGTCGTGTATTTCGTAGTAAGATTCCGTCACACAATCCGTGGTAGTTATTCCATCAGAAATTCCATGGTGGTGATCCCCTAGCAACTTCCATGGTGGTGAATCCCTAGTAAATTCCGTGGTGGTCATTCCCAAGTAAATTCCGTGGTGGTGATTCCCCAGCAAATTCTGTGGTGGTCATTCCCTAGAAAATTCCGTGGTGGTGAATCCCCAGTAAATTTTGTGGTGGTCATTCCCTAGTAAATTCCGTGGTGGTCATTCCCATAGAAAATTCCGTGGTGGTGATTCCGTAGCAAATTCTGTCGTGTTGAATCCCTAGCAAATTCCGTTTGATGACTTACTAGCAAATTTTGTGGTCATGAACCCCTAGCAATTTTCGTGGTGTATATTATACACCAGATTCCATATGGACCGATGGATTATTGATTTATAAATAATATCCAAATTATTTTGTAGTAATATATGAAAAACAAAAATAACAAAAAAACCAAAACCATTATATCATAAAATAATACAATAATTATTTATTACATGGAAAAAGGAAAGTTGCTAATCTAAAATAAATACTCTACAATAAACATATATCAAGCTACTACTGTTGTTGTTTTGTAAAGACATTAATAAGATCCAATATCTTTTGAAATTGTTTTTCAAGATGCCCGACCCTTGTGTTTTTTTCTTCTTGTTGGGCGTTCATCATTTCTTTAAGCTCTTCGTTTTGCTGTTTTTGTTTAGCAACAAGCTCCCTTAATTCTTCTATTTCATCGTTTTTTTCCGGAATGTAAGATACATCCGTTTTACCGTTCCCATTGGGATCCGCCTTTGCAAAAGAGCCTAATCGATAAAGTCTTTTTTTTTATCATGACCATCAACAACAACATAAAATAGCTTGTCCTCCTCAAGTTCAACCCCTTCAACTTCCAATTCTTCCCGTTTTTATGTATACGCCGCCTACAAAATAAAAATAATATAAGTTAAAAGATATCAAATTAATGAATGATATTATGGACTAGCTACAATATAAAAGTTTAACACTGAAATGAATATTACATGAATTTGTCTATCTTTTTCATCTGTGAAAGTGACTCCATCATGATACTTCGTGTGTGTATACTGGAACAATTCACTATGGGGGTGGATCACGTCCTAATTTCCTCTTCTGCATAAATACCATATAAAATGTCAAATATACAGATAAACATATATAAACATTGATACGATGTACCATTTACAAAATTACCAACTCAGAAGCTATCTTCAAATGACTTGCGGATCTAGCGTTATGTGTAGGTTTTGCTACTCCACCAGCCACACCGTTACACCTATTTTTCTTGTTCTGCTCAGATTTTAGCTTGTATTCTTCTCTATTCCATTTTAATTGCTAGGAGTTCCAGACTTCCTGTGGAATATGAGTTGGTTTAAAGCCATGTTTGTTTCTTTTTGGGCTCCGCATGTTAAAGAGATATTGACCATAACATTCTACCGCTTTCCTTGCCCAAGCTTGCCTCACTAGCGAGTCTATTGTTTCATCCCAACAACATTTTTTCTACACATTTACAATATAAACATAAGTTTAAGTGTAAATGTTTACAAAACAACAATTTTTCACATATAGTTAATTACCTGAAACTCCTCCCAATATAATTCGTGCATTTCTTTGCTTACTTTTCTCCAAGCGTACCCTTCTGGATCTACTATTTGTTTAAAGGATTGACTAATAAAGTGTGCACAAGGGCCTGGTGTCATTATCCTACAAGTAATCATTTGATGTGTTAAGTTATCAATTGATATGTACGTGTAAACCAAAATTTTATATATAGAAAAAGTTGTAACTAAGATTTGATTGGTAACTCACGTTTTTTTCCAAACATGAACAGTTAAACGTCCATCTGGTCCACAATCTTCAGAGGAATTGTTTTCACCTTCTACACTTTCCACTACAGATCCATTCATGGTTGGTCGTGTTGGTGATGGGGTAGATTCTGGGATAGGTGTTGTTAATGGGGTATATTCTAGGGTAGGTGTTGGGATAGATGTATATGTTAAGGATGTGGTAGTTCCTTTACTTAAGGAGGGTGTGGTAGTTACTTTAGTTGTGGAGAATGGTAGTGTAGATGCAGGTTTTGAGGTCGTGGTAGTAGATGTAGGTGTTGATGATGTGGTAGTGGGTGTCGGTGTTGAGGATGGTTTAGATGATGTAGGTGCTGAATTTTTGGTTATTGATGTAAGTGTTGAGGATTGGATTATTCCAGTTTCTGAAGTTTTAGATGTAATTTCTAAGGACGGTGTGGACGTTGCAAGTGATGCCGAGGAAGTGGTAGTCATGGTTGATGTTAATGATTAGGTACTGGGGTTTTGTTGGTAGATGTTATAGGTGCTTTGGATGTGGTTGTCGGTATTGCGAAGTCGATTTCTTCATCTTGTAATTGTCTGTTTATGAATTTTGCAGCTAAAATCCTATTGCGTTTCATAACCCGGTGTGCAATGAATTTAGTTGGCTTCACACCAGATGCTCCTTTAGCTTTCGAGTTCGACATCTTTCTTGCTTAAAAATTAAAAAAAAACCATAGTCAATACTGTCACACCCCCAAAACTGAACATCGGAAATATTCAGGGGCGGAGGACTTCATTTGTAGTATCACAACAATGCATAATAGAAACCAAAGTACAACATTTATTACATAAGATTTTAAGTTTACAATTGTGTTTCAAAAGTATAATTTACAAACATAAATTTAAAGAAACTTGGTCCTCCTTTAAATGTGTTGGTACCTGTTTACTGCTTTCCTAAAAATACAAGTAGTTTTGAAAGGAGTGTCAATAATTAAGTTGGTGAGTTCATAAGTATGTTATATAAATAACTTGTTGTTTGTTCTATGAAATATGTATTTGTTCTTCCAGAAAATCCTATATTTTCTGTTGTATATTGTAACAACCCGTTATTTCATGTCAGTAAAGATCGAGTCATGTAACCTCCTTGAGAAAGGAAATAGAAAATGAAGTATTCAAAAACTCTATTTTGAGTACATTATGTGGTAGTTATAATCTTAAGGTTTCCAAACATATAAATAACACAAAAATCCGAGTTATAACGAAGAAGTTATGCTCATTATAAGTTTTTCGACAAAAACCAGCAAATACAAAGTTACGTAAAAATGCGAAGTTTCAATAAAACATTTTCTGACCTTAGGTGTCTAAATGAAAGTGAAAGATATCGTTAAACTACAAACATGCATAAAAAGAACGCTAAAATCGGACATCATATGAATAAGTTATGAATTTTTAAAGAAATTCCTTAAACACGTCACTTTAATAAATAAATAATAAAAATAATTTCGGAATTTGCCAACGGAATCTAAATGAAAGTTATAGATCGTAGTCTCACCTTCGCGGGGATATAAAGAACGCCAAAAACGGAGTTCGTATGAGGGAGATATGAATTTTTGAAGTTTGATAATTAATTTATATATAATTTTTATTCAAAATTCGGTATTATCCGAAGAGGAGTCAGCCTAAGGCGATAGTACGCGCCGCGTACTCTAGTACGCCCCGCGTACAGAGAGGCCACGGCCTCGGATCGTCCACGTCGCACGATCCGAAGACCCGACCCGACGTCCCATCCGACCCGCGTGCCAGCGACCCGTCCCATCCGACCCGCGAACCCAGGAACCCGTCCCATCCGAAGCAGAGGCGGTCGGGTTCGGTCACGCATGACGCACGCGTACGCGCTGCGTACTAGCGTACGCCCCGCGTACCGAGGCAGACCAGCCTCCCTATAAAAGGCATGCGAGGGCTTCCGAAAAAAGGGCTCATTCTCTCTCATTTCTCTTGCGTTTTTCCTCGTTTTCCGTGCTCGTACTACCTCGAAGCCCTGGTCACTTCGTGCAAGATCCGAAGGTCGATTTTCTCCCGAGGAATCCCGAGATTTCCGAGGAAAATCCATTTCCCGAGACGAAACTCTGCCGTTTTTCCATCTCGCTATCTTCAAGTTGTCAAGTGCGTTCATACCCCTTTTTAACACACTTTAAATACATTTTTAAATACTTTTACACTCTTTTAGGGGGGGAATACAAGTAAACATACGGTTATTATCGTGCATTTTATAAAGTTTCACTTTACTTGTGTTATCAAATAAACCACTTGGAACTCATTACTATTATGGAAAACTCTTGTCATACTTTGTGTGCATTAGACTTATACGAAGTGTATAATGATCTTCATTGTTAAAACATTTTATACATTCTAAAAACTTATGATTTTGGTTTATCAAACATTGTGAAAAAGGTTAAACTTTGCATACAAAACTATCATGTTAATATATACTTAATTGAGAATCCATGAGACGCGTACATCTTCAAATGTTACTTTTCTTTATTAGAAAGTACTGCAGTAAGGCCTGTTTATAACCAGAATCTCCCGCGATGAGAACGTGTCAAATGTGTATAGATCTATACGGGAAGTCATGATCCCGCACCCTGACTGTTAGCTACAGTCCGTCTTTTGGGGTGACAGTTGTCATAAACAGCGACGCCTGAAGAACGTCGTTACAGGCATATTATGTTTAGTATGGTTATAAAAACTCATCGGATATACAATTATTATGATATTCAGTTTTGATGAGCGAGTAGTTATTAAAACTATTCTTCATCCAACCGGTTCGGTCTTCGCGTAGTTTTATTATATATAAAACTATGACACACTTACGAGAAACGTCGGTTTCTTGCAATTTTCGGTCTTAGAGACTGGCATTATGTGTGAGGAAAATAAGGGTTTTTCTTGGAAAACACAACAAATCGTATTTCAACTATTAAGGAAAATATGGGATTTTCTGGAGCTAATGCATTCATTTCCAACACCACAAATCACAACTCTTTACATTTTGAAACACTACGTTTACTGGAAAACATACACCCATTTTGGAATGGCATCCAATTTTTCTAAACTACTTATGGACTCACCAACTTAATTGTTGACACTTTTCTTTGAAATAACTTGTATTCTCAGGAAATCGCTAAGCAGGTTGGGAATCAACTTTTGGGATTAGCGCACTGGCGTTAATTACTTCTTTTGAATGATGTTTATGTACCTTATTTTGAACATGTAATGAATACAACTATGTAAACATCTTGCAAACTTATTATATATGGTGGTGTGTACTTTCCTTTCTATGAACTGTTATGATATTGAACATGACGTCCTCCGCCCCCGAACGTTTCCGCCGTTCTGGTTTGGGGGTGTGACAGATTGGTATCAGAGCATTGTTTATAGGGAATTAAGTATATCAAAACCATTTCTTTTTGTTATACAACTATAAACTCAACTGGGTAAAAACACTCTGAGTAAGATTCGTACTTTTAAAAATAAAAATTTTATTTTATTTAGTTTTTGTAAAGTAGGCATGCATTCATTGCACATCAACAACATGGTCAGTATCATAATTAAAACAACGTCGAAGTATTGTATATCAGTTGTGCAGTGCAGGTATGCCTTGGGACATGTAATCGGAACTGGGAAGGATATAGCCTGATCAACTATAATTGTCCAAGAGCCGACTAAACATATGCCAAGGAGTGTCTGTAATGGACAACAAATTTTAAAATTTCCAAAAGCATATCACTAAAGAATATTGAGGGTGTATTCGAGTGCCGTCAACCATTAAACTCGAGAGTAAGCTTCATATGCTCTAACTTATAGTAAACTTTTAACCCTATTCTCGTACAGCCTAAATGGCAGGATTCCATCACCCCAATGACCCCTACTACCCCAACCAAGGTAATGGTGGATGGATCGAAGCAGATTCTGAAGAAGACGAAGAGCCTATAAATGTGGAGGCAGGGGACGACTCTGGTACGGATTCGGAGCCAGAAATTATAAATCTACCAGTCCTACAACCTCCTGTCCACGTGAGAAATTTCCAAGGACCCACTCCAGTGTGGGGAAGTCACCTCCATCATTGGAGCCAACAACAAAGCTTACGCCCTCCTTACGGCATGTGCCGAGACTTCTATGACGTGAGAGGCGGGGGATCAGCCGATCGCGCACTTCCGGTCATGGTTGGCAAACTCGCCAACCAGTGCTATCAATCTGGAGTGCAAGCCAACCGAATTCGAGAGATCAATGTGGATGTGCAAATTCACACGGCCGATATCAACCGCCTAGAGTTGATGCAGAACGACATCCACATTCGCGCCGAAGCGTTTCAAGCACAAGCAAACGCGGCCTTCGCAGAATTAAGAGAACAACAAGCTGCGTTTGACAGACGCCTCATGGGGTCAAAGCAGTCCGACACAGAGTCAAGCTCTAAACGCAAGGCGCACCGCAAGTAGTACTTGCCCAACTCTCAAATTTTGTTATAAACTAGGACTTCGGATAAAAGTATTACTTTCTTTAAAAATTTCCGTAACCGGAGGCCTTTAGAGAGGCCAAGGAATTTTGTTTAGACCCCGCTGTAACACAACTATATGTTTAATATATATAAGGGTATACCGCTTTTCTTACCATTGTTAATCATGCGCAAATAGTTCGATTCATTGGTGCATCTATTAAAATTTACTTTCAAGCTTAAAATATTGTGTCAATTAAACTCAACCATTAGAAGTTCATTCAATATCATTCAACTCTGAACTGCCAAAACTTATAATTTTCTTCCATATTTTTCTTTTGGCAGCAAGATGCCTCCTCGTCCAAACCTAAGGCCCAGGCCGGGCATGGCACCACCACCACCTCCACCACCAGCTTATGATCCGGCCATGGTTCAGGCTGCTATCACAGCAGCAGTAACTGCAGCCCTCTCGCAAATAAACTCCCAAGGGAATGGAGGGGCGGGAAGCAGCACGAATCATCCAAATCAGGGCACTGGTCATGGCCAAGGAAGAGAATGTACCTACAAGGAGTTCTCTAACGCTAAACCAAAAACTTTTAATGGAACAGGAGGAGTCATTGCACTAATGCAATGGTTCGAAAAGACCGAAACGGTCTTCGAGATCTGCTCATGCCTAGAAGCAAGCAAAGTCAAGTTCGCTGCCTGCACCTTTGTAGATCGAGCCCTCACTTGGTGGAAAAGCCATGTGAATTCAGTGACGCTCACTGTCGCCAACGCCATGAGTTGGGACGACCTAAAGGTCCTACTACTGGAAGAATACTGCCCAAGGGGCGAAGTACAAAAGCTTGAGCAGGAGCTCTGGAATCTGAAAATGACTGGGTCTGACCTGATCACCTACACCACTAGGTTCAACGACCTCGCTGCACTGTGCCCTACCATGGTCAACCCAGAATCAAAGAAGGTTGAAAGGTACATTTGGGGGTTGTCACCCCAGATTCAAGGGCATGTCCTAGCTTCCGGCCCTGCTACCTACAACAGTGCTAAGCGCCTGGCCCAGCGACTCATCGACCACGGAGTAAAACCCGGTATCATTTCGACAACTGCAAATCCACCTAGGGAAACTCAGGGCCAGAGTAAGACTTGGAACAAACGGAGGGGACAAACTCTCCAGGAAAACCCCAGGAAACAACAAGTGATAGCGACACACGCTATTACTGTACCTACGAACCCTTCCCCCACAAGCTCATACATTGGGAAACTTCTTAAATGCAACCGATGCAGTTTCCACCACCACGGTCCTTGCTCCAATCTTCAATGCACCAAATGTAATAAAAAGGGACATACAACCCGCTATTGTAAAGGGCCAATCCAACCGTTCGTTCCCACCACTAATACCGGGGTAAACCGCGCCTGCTTCGAGTGCGGAGACACAGGACACTACCGCAAGTACTGCCCAAGGGTAAACAACCGGAATACCGGTGGAAGGGGCCGAGTTTTCGTGATGGGACAGGATGAAGCCATTGCGGACCCTACAGTTGTTACAGGTACATTCCTTCTCGATAACTCGTATGCATGCATTTTGTTTGATAGTGGCGCGGAAAGGAGTTTTGTGAGTCACGGCTTTAAAGGCCTGCTAAAATCAATACCACAGTCATTGAGTGAACCATTCATAGTAGAAATGGCCAACGAGAAAACCGAAGGCACTAAGGAGATATACTTAAATTGCACCCTAACTTTAAATGATCATCCATTCTCAATCAACCTCATGCCAGTCTCGATTAAGAGTCTTGATGTCATCATTGGCATGGATTGGCTGAGTTCTCATCATGCGGACATTCTATGTTACGATAAGGCCGTTCGCCTTAATCTGCCAACCGGCGAAACTTTCGTTATCTTGGGCGACAAACCAAGTACCACTCTTCGTATCATCTCAAGTATCCAAGCTCAGAAATGCCTACGCAAGGAGTGTCACGCATTCTTGGCACATGTTGTGGATGTGAAACGCAAAGTCCAAGATATCAAGAGTGTGCCCGACGTACGCGATTTTCCTGATGTTTTTCCCGAGGACCTTCCAGGAATACCACCTGCGAGGCAAGTGGAGTTCCGAATCGATCTGGTTCCCGGAGCTACCCCAGTAGCCAAAGCACCCTATCGATTAGCCTCGGCAGAAATGCAAGAGCTATCCAGCCAACTGAATGAACTACTGGGAAAAGGATTCATCAGACCGAGCTTCTCACCATGGGGAGCACCTGTACTGTTCGTGAAAAAGAAGGATGGATCATTCAGAATGTGCATCGACTACCGAGAACTCAACAAACTTACCATCAAGAACCGATACCCCCTACCCCGAATCGATGACTTGTTCGACCAACTCCAAGGAGCCAACTACTTCTCCAAGATCGATCTGAGGTCGGGATATCACCAGCTGCGAGTCCTAGAGAGTGATATCTCCAAGACGGCTTTCCGAACACGATACGGACACTACGAATTCGTAGTGATGCCGTTCGGGCTAACCAATGCCCCGGCCGTATTCATGGATCTAATGAATCGGGTATGTCGTCCATTCTTGGATAAATTCGTGATAGTATTCATAGATGACATACTCATTTATTCAAAGAATAAAGAAGAGCATGGTCAACATCTGAGGCAAGTGCTAGAGACGTTACGGACTGAGAGACTGTATGCAAAATTCTCAAAATGTGAATTTTGGATTAGAAAGGTGAACTTCCTCGGTCACGTGGTCAGCAAGGAAGGGATCCACGTGGATCCATCAAAAATTAAGGCTATCAAAAACTGGTCGGCGCCAACTACACCAACAGAAATTCGCCAATTCCTAGGCCTGGCTGGTTATTATCGACGGTTCATCCAGAATTTCTCCAGCATCGCAAAGCCTCTTACCGACTTAACCCAGAAAGGTGTGACCTACAATTGGGGAGAAAAGCAAGATTCTGCATTTCAGACTTTGAAACAGGCCCTTTGCAGTGCGCCCATCCTTTCTCTCCCAGAAGGGACCGAAGATTTTGTAGTATATTGCGACGCTTCGAAGCAAGGGCTGGGCTGTGTACTAATGCAGAGGGGAAAGGTTATTGCATATGCCTCACGACAACTAAAAACGCATGAGGTCAATTACACCACTCATGATTTAGAGCTTGGGGCGGTGGTCTTCGCTCTTAAAATCTGGAGACACTACCTATATGGTACCAAATGCACTATTTTTACAGACCACAAGAGCCTACAACACATCTTCAACCAGAAGGAGTTGAACATGAGGCAGCGACGTTGGGTCGAATTACTCAACGACTACGAATGTGAGATACGCTATCACCCAGGAAAGGCTAATGTCGTGGCAGATGCCCTTAGCCGTAAGGAGTACTCTGGCCGAAGAGTGAAGTCATTAGCCATGTCAATCCATTCGCACCTGTCGACACAGGTCAAGGAAGCTCAGATAGAGGCCCTAAAACCCGAAAACATGACAAGTGAAACCCTTAGGGGAATGGACAAGAATTTAGAAATCAAGAGTGATGGAGCACGCTACCTCATGAACCGAATATGGACGCCCAAGTTTGGTGGACTTAGAGAGGTAGTTATGAACGAGGCACACAAGACTCCATACTCCGTACACCCCGGGTCAGACAAGATGTATCAGGATCTCAAACAACTCTACTGGTGGCCAAACATGAAAGCAGAGGTCGCTACATATGTGAGCAAGTGTTTGACTTGCGCCAAGATCAAAATAGAACACCAGAAACCCTCAGGACTACTCCAACAACCTGAAATTCCTGAGTGGAAATGGGAGCAGATTTCCATGGACTTCATAACGAAACTGCCCAAAACTCAGGGTGGCCAAGATACTATTTGGGTAATCATCGATAGATTAACCAAGTCCGCTCATTTCCTACCGATCAAGGAAACTGATAAAATGGAAAAGCTATCGAGAACCTACATCCGAGAGATCGTACGACTCCATGGAGTTCCAATGTCTATCATCTCGGATAGAGACAGCAGATTCACGTCTAGGTTCTGGCAATCATTGCAAAAATCCATGGGAACAAGATTGGACATGAGTACAGCCTATCACCCCCAAACTGACGGACAGAGCGAAAGAACGATCCAAACCTTGGAAGACATGTTGCGAGCATGTGTAATCGACTTTGGTAAAGCATGGGATGTTCACTTACCTTTGGTTGAGTTCTCTTATAAAAATAGTTATCATACCAGTATCAATGCTGCTCCATTTGAAGCCCTTTACGGCCGTAAGTGCAGATCACCTCTGTGCTGGACGGAAGTAGGCGACACCCAACTAGCAAAAGGTCTAGTCCCTGATAGCACCCTCACTGGTCCAGAGATCATCAGAGAAACTACTGAAAAGATCGTGCAAATACGAGAGCGACTGAAATCCTCGAGAGATAGACAAAAGAGCTACGCCGACAAAAGACGTAAACCATTGGAATTCCAGACTGGCGATCGGGTACTACTGAAGGTCTCACCCTGGAAGGGAATGATACGCTTTGGAAAGCGTGGGAAGCTGAATCCTAGGTACATTGGACCCTTCGAAATCATTTCAAGGGTTGGTCCAGTAGCCTACAAACTCCAACTTCCAATAGAACTTAACAAAGTACATCCAGTATTCCACGTGTCAAACCTGAAGAAGTGTCTGTCCGACGAAACACTTGTAATTCCGCTCGATGAGATCGAACTAAATGAAAATCTTAACTTTGTGGAAGAACCCGTCGAGATCATGGATAGGGAAATTAAACGAACTAAACAGAGTCGCATTCCAATAGTAAAGGTCCGATGGAATGCTAAGAGGGGACCCGAGTTCACGTGGGAACGAGAGGACCAAATGCAACAGAAGTATCCACATCTCTTCCCCAGCCCCTAAGACTCTTCTTTTGTATTAAAAATTTCGGGACGAAATTCCCTCTAACGGGGGGATGATGTAACAACCCGTTATTTCATGTCAGTAAAGATCGAGTCATGTAACCTCCTTGAGAAAGGAAATAGAAAATGAAGTATTCAAAAACTCTATTTGGAGTACATTATGTGGTAGTTATAATCTTAAGGTTTCCAAACATATAAATAACACAAAAATCCGAGTTATAACGAAGAAGTTATGCTCATTATAAGTTTTTCGACAAAAACCAGCAAATACAAAGTTACGTAAAAACGCGAAGTTTCAATAAAACATTTTCTGACCTTAGGTGTCTAAATGAAAGTGAAAGATATCATTAAACTACAAACATGCATAAAAAGAACGCTCAAATCGGACATCATATGAATAAGTTATGAATTTTTAAAGAAATTCCTTAAACACGTCACTTTAATAAATAAATAATAAAAATAATTTCGGAATTTGCCAACGGAATCTAAATGAAAGTTATAGATCGTAGTCTCACCTTCGCGGGGATATAAAGAACGCCAAAAACGGAGTTCGTATGAGGGAGATATGAATTTTTGAAGTTTGATAATTAATTTATATATAATTTTTATTCAAAATTCGGTATTATCCGAAGAGGAGTCAGCCTAAGGCGATAGTACGCGCCGCGTACTCTAGTACGCCCCGCGTACAGAGAGGCCACGGCCTCGGATCGTCCACGTCGCACGATCCGAAGACCCGACCCGACGTCCCATCCGACCCGCGTGCCAGCGACCCGTCCCATCCGACCCGCGAACCCAGGAACCCGTCCCATCCGAAGCAGAGGCGGTCGGGTTCGGTCACGCATGACGCACGCGTACGCGCTGCGTACTAGCGTACGCCCTGCGTACCGAGGCAGACCAGCCTCCCTATAAAAGGCATGCGAGGGCTTCCGAAAAAAGGGCTCATTCTCTCTCATTTCTCTTGCGTTTTTCCTCGTTTTCCGTGCTCGTACTACCCCGAAGCCCTGGTCACTTCGTGCAAGATCCGAAGGTCGATTTTCTCCCGAGGAATCCCGAGATTTCCGAGGAAAATCCATTTCCCGAGAGGAAACTCTACCGTTTTTCCATCTCGCTATCTTCAAGTTGTCAAGTGAGTTCATACCCCTTTTTAACACACTTTAAATACATTTTTAAATACTTTTACACTCTTTTAGGGGGGGAATACAAGTAAACATACGGTTATTATCGTGCATTTTATAAAGTTTCACTTTACTTGTGTTATCAAATAAACCACTTGGAACTCATTACTATTATGGAAAACTCTTGTCATACTTTGTGTGCATTAGACTTATACGAAGTGTATAATGATCTTCATTGTTAAAACATTTTATACATTCTAAAAACTTATGATTTTGGTTTATCAAACATTGTGAAAAAGGTTAAACTTTGCATACAAAACTATCATGTTAATATATACTTAATTGAGAATCCATGAGACGCGTACATCTTCAAACGTTACTTTTCTTTATTAGAAAGTACTGCAGTAAGGCCTGTTTATAACCAGAATCTCCCGCGACGAGAACGTGTCAAATGTGTATAGATCTATACGGGAAGTCATGATCCCGCACCCTGACTGTTAGCTACAGTCCGTCTTTTGGGGTGACAGTTGTCATAAACAGCGACGCCTGAAGAACGTCGTTACAGGCATATTATGTTTAGTATGGTTATAAAAACTCATCGGATATACAATTATTATGATATTCAGTTTTGATGAGCGAGTAGTTATTAAAACTATTCTTCATCCAACCGGTTCGGTCTTCGCGTAGTTTTATTATATATAAAACTATGACACACTTACGAGAAACGTCGGTTTCTTGCAATTTTCGGTCTTAGAGACTGGCATTATGTGTGAGGAAAATAAGGGTTTTTCTTGGAAAACACAACAAATCGTATTTCAACTATTAAGGAAAATATGGGATTTTCTGGAGCTAATGCATTCATTTCCAACACCACAAATCACAACTCTTTACATTTTGAAACACTACGTTTACTAGAAAACATACACCAATTTTGGAATGGCATCCAATTTTTCTAAACTACTTATGGACTCACCAACTTAATTGTTGACACTTTTCTTTGAAATAACTTGTATTCTCAGGAAATCGCTAAGCAGGTTGGGAATCAACTTTTGGGATTAGCGCACTGGCGTTAATTACTTCTTTTGAATGATGTTTATGTACCTTATTTTGAACATGTAATGAATACAACTATGTAAACATCTTGCAAACTTATTATATATGGTGGTGTGTACTTTCCTTTCTATGAACTGTTATGATATTGAACATGACGTCCTCCGCCCCCGAACGTTTCCGCCGTTCTGGTTTGGGGGTGTGACATATATACATTTGTTTTCAGAAGTAGTATAGCCTGAACCTCCCATAAGACTTTGAAAAATAAGTTAGTTAAGAAATTGTATTGTATTCTATACCTATACTTGTAATAAAACTTGTGAAATAGTATTATAGTTTTAATATATTAAAACTATATGAAGTTGTTACTTATTCTTACACCAAACTTATTTATCAATTTCAAACTTGTGAGTTGTCATAACCATACTTGATGACCTAACCCTCGCCTGAAACACAACGTTCTTCAGGCGTTGTAATACGGTACGACAATTGTCATCCAAAGCATGTCGGCTTGACTGTAGCTAACAGTCGAGATGTGGGATTGTCAATCCCATATAGATCTATATACAAGTGTCACGCTATCCCTCCAATAGACTCTGGTTATAACTTTCCGGGCTTTTGTTTTATACTTGAATAAGTACTTGAAGCGTGTCTCACAAATACCTTATTGATATTTAAGTGTAAAATATTGAAAAGTATCCTTGAAATAGTCATATCATAACTATATTATAAATTATATTTAATATAATTTATATATCTGATTTCATCAGAAAACTCTGATTATGTAGTAAACATATGTAGTTCCATAAAGTATATTAACAAGTTTGTATGAATCATAAATTATACCTATTATAATTTATATGTTTATTCTAGCAAATAGTTCCAAATGAGTGTAATAGTTTATTTACAATAATAATAAAACAAAAGAATGAGTTTTATCATTTATACAAAAATTTCTTGTATTTTACTTGTATTTTCCCCTTAAAACATTATAAAAATAGTGAAAACATAGGGGTATAAACTCACTTGATAGATGGTGAATTGGACAGAGTTTTGATAGGAGAGAGGTTACTTCTCGGGAATCTCAGGGCTTCAGGGCTTGATTAGGGTTTGAGACTTGATACAGGGGCTTTAGGGGTTGTATATGAGCTTAGGAAAGTGGAAAATATGAAAGAGGGTGAAATTTTGGGTGAAAATGTGTAAAATAAGTTGGAACCCTCGCATGCCTTATATAGACTGGAGCCTCGGATCCAAGGCTATGCGAGGCTGCCGTGTGTCGGACAGGTGGCGAAGGGAAGGAGGCGGCTTCGGACCGGACGCTTGCTGCTGGCTGGCTCGGATTCGACCAAAGTTCGATCCAATGGGAAGAAGGCACGCGCGAAGCGGAGTGAAGGAGGGAAAGCCGTGTGGCTCGGCTCGCAGGATGCCAATGTGCGAGGTTTGTATGAATCATAAATTATACCTATTATAATTTATATGTTTATTCTAGCAAATAGTTCCAAATGAGTGTAGTAGTTTATTTACAATAATAATAAAACAAAAGAATGAGTTTTATCATTTATACAAAAATTTCTTGTATTTTACTTGTATTTTCCCCTTAAAACATTATAAAAATAGTGAAAATAGAGAGGTATAAACTCACCTGATAGATGGTGAATTGGAAAGAGTTTTGACAGGAGAGAGGTTACTTCTCGGGAATCTCGGGGCTTCAGGGTTGGATTAGGGTTTGAGTGTAACACCGTAAATTTCAAAACAATTTTTCGCATTTTATAAAAAACATAATTCATTTATTATCCATAAAAACATCATTGTTTGAAACTCAAATTCATAGTATATAACAATCCCAAGATCTCATAACATAAAAATACCGTGTGTGTACTGATCAGGCCGTCGCCTTCCCGTGATCCTCACTAGTACCTGAAACAAATAACACCAAACACTGTAAGATCAAAGCTTAGTGAGTTCCCCAAAATACCACATATAACACATATTAGCCACTCGAGGCTATAACTCTGTGGGTCCGTGCACCCAAACTCTGTGAACCCTCAGGTTCTAACTCTGTAAACATGCACATCATAAATCACA
Source organism: Lactuca saligna (assembly GCF_052625555.1). NCBI lineage: Eukaryota > Viridiplantae > Streptophyta > Magnoliopsida > Asterales > Asteraceae > Lactuca > Lactuca saligna. Next base: position 170,821,446 of record NC_136417.1, on the reverse strand, counting down.
TAGAATAATGCAGTGCAACACATAACACATATATAGCATACAAACACTGTGTCACATAACTCTAGTTACCTACTCAAGGTAAAGTATAGTGAGAAGACTCACCTCGCGTATCTCGGTAACTTGTAAATCCCTGAAATCACTAGTGCTCGATCTCCCGAGCTATAGTCCTCCTATAACACAAATACATCTCTAATTAACACTTTCCCAACTAGGGTTGACTAACCCTATCAAGCCAACACCGGTCAACTTTGGTCAATGGTCAACGGTCAACCCAACTCGCCGAGTTTGGCGTGGACTCGCCGAGTCCCTACGGGGACCCGATTCCTCTGAATCCCTTCCGACTCACCGAGTCACTCACCCAACTCGGTTACTCAACCCCTAGTTCGAAAACACGGAACAACCCGCTCCAACTCGTCAAGTCTGCCAATGGACTCGACGAGTGCATTCCATGCACAACCCCAAACGACCTTCTGAGGTCAGATTTGTTCCACCAACTCATAGATCCAGTCCTTCCAAGCTTATTTATCACGTAAAGTTTATGTCTTGGCGCTCATATCACACCTATTGACTCATAAATGGTGTTTTAACCTCAAACACAATGATCCCAAACCAAAACCTCCATAGACTCATATAAAGCTTGGACAAAGAGGCACTCTGGACCTCCATGGGTCCAGATCCAGAACCTAACTCGCTTAAGGGACCATGGGAGCACTAGATCTAGTCACAAAAGGGCTCAATAAGCCCTAAATCAACATGAACATCACCTCAACAGAAAATGGTTCGAAAATAGTACCTCAAACGTGATGTTCTGGACCTCAGATCTCCAGGAAGTTAACCCTCTTGCTTCCTCTAGGCTATAGCTTCCTTTCCCTTGCTAGACAACACCTCCAAGGTCGACAATGGCTCCTTCTCTCACTCCAAACGCTCAAGCTCACTAGGGTTTCACTCTGGGGGCTGGTGAGCACAAATGACGACCATAAGGCCCTTTAAATCGGCCCCAAACCCGAGAAATTAAAGTTTCATTAAACAGCGCGGACTCGCCGAGTCCACCAATGCGACTCGTTGAGTCCGATCATTAATCCGGGTGAGAAATCGCATCTCTACTCGGCGAGTCTACGCACCAACTCGCCGAGTTCTTCCACAAAACTCAAAATAAAGTGAATAAATATAATACCTGAAATTCCGGATGTTACAATTCTCCCCCACTTGAATCTGACTTCGCCCTCAAAGTCACATCCCTGAAATAGCTCCGGATGCTGCTCCCGTATCTCACGCTCTGGCTCCCAGGTCAACTCGGATCCTTTCTGATGTTGCCACTGAACCTGTGCCAGAGGCACCTCCTTGTTCCTTAGAACCTTGATCTTCCAATCCACAATCGCAACTGGTCTCTCCACGTAGTTCAGGCTCGCATCCACCTGAATGTCCTCTAGCGGCACTACCGCTGACTCGTCGGCTATACACTTCCTCAACTGAGACACGTGGAAGATATTATGAATCTGGTTCAACTTCGCAGGTAGCTCCAAGCGATACGCTACCCTGCCCACCCTCGCGATCACTCTGAACGGCCCAATATAACGGGGCCCTAGCTTGCCCCTCTTCCTGAATCGAATCACTCCTTTCCAAGGAGATACCTTTAGGAGAACATAATCACCGACCTGGAACTCGAGCTCGAATCGTTGTATATCCGCATAACTCTTCAGGCGTCTCTGAGCGGTCAACAATCTCTGCCTGACCCGCTGTATCTGCTCTATCGTCTGAAGCACAATCTCTGTGCTACCCATCACTCGTTGCTCTACCTCTCCCCAACAAATGGGAGTCCGACACCTCCTCCCATACAACAGCTCAAAAGGCGGCATACTAATGCTTGAATGATGGCTGTTATTGTAGGAGAACTCTGCTAAGGGAAAATACGTGTCCCAACTTCCGCCAAAATCCAACACACATGCTCGGAGCATGTCCTCGAGCGTCTGAATCGTCTGCTCGCTCTGACCATCAGTCTGTGGGTGGTATGCGGTACTAAAATGCAGCCTCGTACCCAACTCCTCATGGAATTTCTTCCAAAATCTGGAAGTGAAACGCACATCTCGATCTGACACAATTGAGATTGGCACCCCATGCCGCAATACCACTTATCTCACATATACCTCTGCTAACTTTTCCGCAGAAGAACTCTCACCAATGGCGAGAAAGTGAGCGCTCTTTGTCAAACAGTCTACTATCACCCAAATCGCATCGACACCCCTCGCCGTTCTTGGCAATTTGGTGATAAAATCCATGGATATTTGCTCCCATTTCCATTCTGGGACTTCCAGTGGTTGCAACTTACCATGCGGTCTCTGATGTTCAGCCTTAACCCTATGACAGGTTAGGCACCTCTCAACAAACCACGCTACATCTCTCTTCATATAGGGCCAACAATACTCCCTTTTAAGATCCAGAAACATCTTAGTGGCCCCGGGATGGATCGAGAATCTTGATCTATGCGCCTCCTCCATCAAGATGGTACGCGTTCCTCCAACAAACGGTACCCAAATCCGACCCTGGAAGGTCATAAGCCCTCTGCTATCGGTTACGAACTCTGATACCTGACCGATAACTCGTTCTCTCTTATGGTTCTCCTGTCTTACTGCCTCAGCCTGAGCCCCTCTGATGGTGTCCAACACCGGAGTCATCACCGTCAATCTCATACAAATATCTTGAATCGGGGCATTCTCTGCCCTACGACTCAAGGCGTCGGCTACTACATTAGCCTTGCCTGGGTGGTAAAGGATCTCACAATCATAATCCTTTACTACATCCAACCATCTTCTCTGACGCATGTTCAGGTTTGGCTGATCCATCAAATACTTCAAACTCTTGTGGTCTGTGTATATTGTACACCGGACCCAATACAGGTAATGGCGCCAAATCTTGAGGGCGAGCACCACAACCCCCAACTCTAGATTGTGGGTGGGATACCTTGTCTCGTGAGGCTTCAGCTGCCTCGATGCGTACGCGATCACATGTCCCCTCTGCATCAATACCACGCCCAACCCAGATATCGATGCGTCACAATACACCACGAAGTCCTCCATTCCCTCTGGAAGAGCCAACACCGGGGCTTCGCACAATCTCTGGCGAAGAGTCTCAAATGAGGCCTGCTGCTCTGGGCCCCAGCTGAACACCATACCCTTCCGGGTCAACCTGGTGAGAGGAACAACAATCTTGGAGAAATCCCTGATGAACCTCCGATAATAGCCGGCCAACCCTAGAAAACTCCTGATCTCGGAAGGAGATTTCGGCACCTCCCAACTCAACACCGCCTCGATCTTGTCCGGATCGACCAAAATACCCTTTCGGTTAACGAGGTGACCAAGGAATTGCACCGCTCATAACCAAAAATCGCACTTGGAGAATTTGGCATAAATCCTCTCCGATCTCAGCACACTGGGGATTTCTCGCAAATGCTCCTCATGCTGCTCCCTGGATCTCGAATATACCAAAATGTCATCAGTGAACACAATCACTGATCGATCCAGCATCGGTCTGCATACCCTGTTCATGAGATCCATGAATGCTGCAGGTGCATTGGTGAGCCCGAATGGCATCACCACGAACTCGTAATGCCCATAACGAGTCCTGAACGCAGTCTTATGGATATCCTCCTCGCGCACCCTTATCTGATGATATCCAGATCTCAGATCAATCTTGGAAAACCAAGATGCTCCCTGCAGCTGATCAAAAAAATCATCGATCCTCGGCAAAGGATAATGGTTCTTGACCGTTAACTTGTTCAACTCTCGATAATCTATGCATATTCGGTGCGAACCATCCTTTTTCTTCACAAAAAGGATCGGTGCTCCCCACGGAGAGCTACTCGGCCGAATAAAACCCTTCCCTAGCAACTCCTGAAGCTCCGAGGATAACTCCTGCATCTCTGGAGGTGCAAGGAGATAGGGCGCCTTAGCAATAGGAGCTGCCCCCGGAATCAAATCAATGCGAAACTCAACCTGCCTCTCGGGAGGCACACCCGGTAACTCCTCGTAGAAGACATCCGGGAATTCCCGCACTATCGGAACCTCCTCAACCATACTCGGTCTCTCTACACCAACTCTCGTATCCACCACGTATGCCATAAAACCACTACAGCCCTGCTGTAGGCTCTGTCTTGCTCTAGCAACCGAAGATAATGCTGAATCGGGACGGGTACCCTCGCCGTACACCGTAAGAACTCCCCCACTTGGGTCTCGAATAGTCACTAACTGCCGCTCGCAATCGATAACGGATCCAAATCTGCTCAACCAATCCATACCTACGATGACACAAACGTCCCCCATCGCAATCAGGACCAAATCAATAGGAAACTCTACACCGAAGATCTCGAGTACACACCCTCGAATCACCTCCGTGGCATACACTGCTCTGTCATCGGCGATGGAGAGTCTCAAAGGTCGAGTTAACGCCTCCCGACTAATACTAATGTGCTGACTAAAAGCCAACGATACAAAAGATCGACTCGCACCCGAGTCAAATAACACCAAAGCAGGTACATAACTCACAAGAAAAGTACCTACGCATAACATAAAATAAGCACAAAATCTCAGAGATTAAAATAAATACATGAAAGAATACATACCAGCCACGACATCGGGCGCTGCGTGGACCTCCTCCGCAGTCAACTGGAAGGCTCTCCCCCGAGCCTTCGGCGTCTCGGTCTTCACCGGCCGACTATCAGTAACTCTAACAGCAGCAGGGGCAGACCCCTGAGAAGCTCCCTGTGCTGAACCCTGCAGCAGCAAACACTCGGCCTTCTGGTGTCCGGTCTGGTTGCAGTGGAAACACACTGCAAACCCCTTAGGGCAGTCCTTGGCTATATGCCCCTCCTTGCCACACTTGTAGCAAGATCCAGCTCTACAAACTCCATCATGACCTTTGCCGCACTTTCCACAAGTGCGGCCCTTCTGGCTCCCTGCTCTGGGATCAGCGGGCTTGACCCGCTTGGCTGCCAGCTGGGACTGTGCCGGTCGCCGATCCCTCCCCTGAGACTCCGCCTCCTCCTTAGCCTGAGTCTCTAGCTCAATCTCCCTCTTCCGGGCATTTTCCTGAAGTTCGGCAAATGTACGGTACGAGGAGTTTGCCACGAACTCCCGAATATCTCTCCTCAAAATACTCAAATAACGGCCCATACGTGCCTGCTCAGTAGACACGTGCTCAGGGCAGAACATCGCCCTCTCATGAAACATCCGGGTAATAACCGTCATAGACTCCATACCCTGCTTGAGGGTCAAAAACTCCTGTGCCAATCGATCCCGTTCCACCAAGGGAACGTACTCATCCCGAATCACGGTGGTGAACCTCTCCCAAGTCACCGCAACAAGCTCTGCTGGAGAATAGTGTGCTATCGCGAACTTCCACCAGTCTTTCGCCCCCAGGCGAAGCTGGTTCAGCGCAAACCGAACCCTCAAGTGCTCCGGGAACGAGCACGTATAGAAACACCCCTCAATGTCAGATACCCATCTCATCGCTACAATCGGATCCTGCGTCCCATCAAACGCTGGTGGCTTCGTGTTGCTGAACTCCCTGAACAACAATGAGTCACCCCTTTGCGGGCTAACAGCAGTGACGGCTGCGGTGGCCGCTGCAATAGCAGCCTCAGAAAGAGCGGCATAACGCTCGTCAAAAGTCTCAATCAACGTGGTCTTAATAGACCCGAACATCTCTGGTATCTCTGCCTTGATGGCCGCAGCCACCTCCTCATGGATGATCCGGCGGATCTCCTCATCACTAGTCCCGCTGCTCTCTGGCATATGACGTGTCCTCACTATGATCTACCTCTGAAATATAACATACGATACATTAGAAATTCACTCGAGTATACTCGCACTCGATAACTCATCCCTCCTTGATCCCTGGCATCCCGAAGATTCTTACTTGAACTGTACACCACTATGGTGTTTTCAGTAGTACGGGCCCAATACTACTGTCCGCACTGTATCAGTATACACCCCTAGTCCTCCTCTTCGGATCCCAAATCCCAAGTACTATATTATGCATAATCCACTCTCTAATAGATCTCTCATAAGCTCCTCGCTGCTACCTACTCACTCTCAAGCATCTCATAGCAGCTCACCTCTCCCTAGGCTAAGGCATCACAAATCAGGCCACTCTAGTCCTAATAGGAGTACCTAGCCCACTCTAGCACGAGAATACATCATATCAATATCATAAACATATAACATAAAGGTATCTTGGGAAATCACCGTTCGAGCGCTGACTGATCATACACACGACTCTGCTCTATGTTTTCCAAAAATCTTTTACTTTTTGAAAATATTTCTCAAATCCTCAGTTTGAGTTCAAATACGCCCGAAGGTGCACTCGAATCCCTCAAACCAAGGCTCTGATACCAACTTGTAACACCGTAAATTTTGAAACAATTTTTCGCATTTTATAAAAAACATAATTCTTTTTATAATCCATAAAAACATCATTGTTTGAAACTCAAATTCATAGTATATAACAATCCCAAGATCTCATAACATAAAAATCCCGTGTGTGTACTGATCAGGCCGGCGCCTTCCTACGATCCTCACTAGTACCGGAAACAAATAACACCAAACACTGTAAGAACAAAGCTTAGTGAGTTCCCCAAAATACCACATATAACACATATTAGCCACTCGAGGCTATAATTCTGTGGGTCCGTGCACCCAAACTCTGTGAACCCTCAGGTTCTAACTCTGTAAACATGCACAACATAAATCACATAGAATAATGCAGTGCAACACATAACACATATATAGCATACAAACACTGTTTCACATAACTCTAGTTACCTACTCAAGGTAAAGTATAGTGAGAAGACTCACCTCGTGTATCTCGGTAACTCGTAAATCCCTGAAATCACTAGTGCTCGATCTCCCGAGCTATAGTCCTCCTATAACACAAATACATATCTAATTAACACTTTCCCAACTAGGGTTGACTAACCTTATCAAGTCAACACCGGTCAACTCTGGTCAATGGTCAACGGTCAACCCAACTCGCCGAGTCCCTATGGGGACCCGATTCCTCTGAATCCCTTCCGACTCACCGAGTCACTCACCCAAATTGGTTACTCAACCCCTGGTTCGAAAACACGAAACAACCCGCTCCAACTCGTCGAGTCTGCCATTGGACTCGACGAGAGCATTCCATGCACAACCCCAAACGACCTTCTGAGGTTAGATCTGTTCCACTAACTCATAGATCCAGTCCTTCCAAGCTTATTTATCACGTAAAGTTTATGTCTTGGCGCTCATATCACACCTATTGACTCATAAATGGTGTTTTAACCTTAAACACAATGATCCCAAACCAAAACCTCCATATACTCATATAAAGCTTGGACAAAGAGGCACTCTGGACCTCCATGGGTCCAGATCCAGAACCTAACTCGCTTAAGAGACCATGGGAGCACTAGATCTAGTCACAAAAGGGCTCAATAAGCCCTAAATCAACATGAACATCACCTCAACAGAAAATGGTTCGAAAATAGTACCTCAAACGTGATGTTCTGGACCTCAGATCTTCAGGAAGTTAACCCTCTTGCTTCCTCTTGGCTATAGCTTCCTTTCCCTTGCTAGACAAAACCTCCAAGGTCGACAATGGCTCCTTCTCTCACTCCAAACGCTCAAGCTCACTAGGGTTTCGCTCTGGGGGCTGGTGAGCACAAATGACGGCCATAAGGCCCTTTAAATAGGCCCCAAACCCGAGAAATTAGGGTTTCATTAAACAGTGCGGACTCGCCGAGTCCACCAATGCGACTCGTCGAGTCCGGTCATTAATCCGGGTGAGAAATCGCGTCTGTACTCGGCGAGTCTACGCACCAACTCGTCGAGTTCTTCCACAAAACTCAAAATAAAATGAATAAATATAATACCTGAAATTCCGGATGTTACATTGAGACTTGATACAGGGGCTTTAGGGGTTGTATATGAGCTTAGGAAGTGGAAAATATGATAGAGGGTGAAATTTTGGGTGAAAATGTGTAAAATAAGTCGGAACCCTCGCATGCCTTATATAGGCTGGAGCCTCGGATCCGAGGCTATGCAAGGCTGCCGTGTGTCGGACAGGTGGCAAAGGGAAGGAGGCGGCCTCGAACCGAAAGCTTGCTGCTGGCTGGCTTGAATTCGACCAGAGTTCGATCCAATGGGAAGAAGGCACGCGCAAAGCGGAGCGAAGGAGGGAAAGCCACGTGGCTCGGCTCACAGGATGCCACCGTACGAGGCGCGTCGGCTTCCGATTGGGCCTCGGTTTCGGACGAATCAGCATGCGACACGGGGCGGACACGGGGAGGTTGCTGATGCGAGATTACGTTGCCCGGGTACTGTTCATGCGAAATTATCCTTATTTTTACCATTTTTCTTTATTTTTGAGCCAAAAACTTGTAAAATTCATAACTTTTGCATACGAACTCCGTTTGTGACGTTCTTTATATGCACGCGTAGGTAAAATTATACTCTACAATTTTCGTTTAAACTACTTCGGCTAGTTTTGAATTTATTTTTAATATTATTATTCTTAACAGATCGGGACAGGAAAATCCGTTAAAAATTCATAACTTCTTTATCCGACGTCCATTTTCGTCAGACTTTTTACCGTTGAAGTAGTATTAACGAGACCTTCGATTCTCGTTTAAGTTGTTTTGGTTAAATCTCGCTCGATCTTTATTTCGAGTTTTTAGTTGTCTACCGCTAATTCGAACTTTGGAAAAATCATAACTTTTTCGTACGAAGTCAGATTTAAATGTTTAATATATGAAAGTTCATTATTTTTACTAGTTCTACAACTTTTATTAAGGTCACTAAAGCTAAAAAGTAGTTTATCAAAAACTCACTTTTTATGCGAAATAGCGTTTGCCGGATTTGTTGCGAATTTTCGATTAGTAATAACTTCTTTGTTATAACTCAGTTTTGGGAGTTCTTTATATTTTTGGAATCCCTGTTAAAACCTCTATGACTTGGTTCATCCCAATCGAGATTATTTAACACTTACATTTTGATGGTCAATTATGTAAATATACACAATATGATAAAATTTCTCTTTATTATTTCAAAAAGAACTACAAATTACACTATTTCATAGGTTTGAAATAACGGTTTGTTACATTATCCCCTTGTTAGAGAGAATTTCGTCCCGAAATTTTTACATTACAGATAGACTAGGGAAAAAGATGTGGGTATTTCTGTTGCATTTGATCCTCCCGTTCCCAAGTGAATTCAGGTCCTCGCTTTGCATTCCAATGAACTTTCACTATAGGGATACGACTTTGTTTGGTTTTCTTAACTTCCCTATCTAAAATCTCTATGGGTTCTTCCACAAAGTTAAGATTCTTGTTTAATTCGATTTCATCGAGTGGGATTACGAGAGTCTCATCAGGTAAGTATTTCTTTAAGTTAGACACATGGAATGTAGGATGTATGTTACTGAGTTGTTGCGACAGATTAAGTTTGTCAGCTATTGGACCGATTCTAGCAAGAATTTCAAATGGTCCAATGTATCTTGGGTTTAATTTTCCGTGCTTTCCAAAGTGTATCGTGCCTTTCCAGGGTGAAACTTTCAACATAATTCGATCACCAACCTGGAACTCCAAGGGTTTTCTTCGTTTATCGGCGTAGCTTTTCTGTCTGTCTCTGGAAGCTTTTAATCTTTCTCGGATTTGTACTATCGTCTCGGTAGTCTCTCTAATGATTTATGGACATGTGAGAGTGCTTTCTGGAATTTGACCTCTAGCCAATTGTGTGTCTCCAACTTCAGCCCAACACAACAATGATCTGCACTTTCGACCATAAAGTGCTTCGAATGGAGCAACTTTAATGCTGGTATGGTAACTGTTGTAGTATGAGAATTCAACTAGAGGTAAATGAGTATCCCAAGCTTTAACAAAATCTAAACACATGCTCTCAGCATGTCTTCTAATGTTTGAATGGTTCTCTCACTTTGCCCATCAATTTGTGGATGATAAGCTGTACTCATATCCAGCTTAGTTCCAATAGCGTTCTGAAGTGACTGCCAAAATCTTGATGTAAATCTACTATCTCGATCTGAGATAATAGATACTGGTACACCATGTAGTCTGACTATCTCCCTGATGTAGGTTCTGGTTTGCTTCTCCATTTTTTCTGTCTCTTTAATTGGAAGAAAATGAGTGGACTTAGTCAACCGATCGACAATTACCCATATGGCATCGTGCCCACTCGGAGATCTGGGTAACTTGGTGATAAAATCCATGGTTATCCTTTCCCAGTTCCACTCAGGTATTTCTAGCTGCTGAAGTAGACCTGAGGGCATCTGATATTCGACCTTCACCTTGGCGCAAGTCAGGCACTTGCCCACGAAAGTAGCAATCTCAGCTTTCATGTTTGGCCACCAATAAAGTTTCTTTAGATCCAAATACATCTTATCTGAACCTGGGTGAATTGAGTATCGCGTCTTGTGTGCTTCGTTCATGAAAACCTCTTTGTAATCGCCGAACTTTGGTATCCAGATCCGGTTCACAAGATATCGGGCTCCATCACTTTTGACCTCTAAGTTTTTATCCATTCCTATTAAAAATTCACATGTCACATTCCTAGGTTTTAAAGCTTCAAGTTGGGCTTCTTTGATTTGTGTAGAGATATGTGAATGGATAGTCATGGTCAATGACTTTATTCAACGTCCTAAGTATTCTTTTCTACTGAGAGCATCTGCTACCATATTAGCTTTGCCTGGATGAAAACGAATCTCACATTCGTAATCGTTGAGTAGTTCTACCCATCGTCGTTGCCTCATGTTTAGTTCTTTCTGGTTGAAAATATGTTGAAGGCTTTTGTGGTCTGTAAAGATTGTACACTTGGTACCATACATATAATGTCTCCAGATCTTCAGAGCAAAAATCACTACTCCCAACTCAAGGTCGTGTGTTGTATAGTTAACCTCGTGTGTTTTAAGCTGTCTCGAGGCATAGGATATTACCATTCCTCGTTGCAAAAGAACACAACCGAGTCCTTGGTTAGAAGCATCACAGTAGACTATGAAATATTCCGTTCCTTCGGGTAGAGATAAGATAGGTGCACTGTATAGGGCTTGCTTTAGTACATGGAATGCTGTTTCTTGTTTTTCTCCCCAACTACAGGTTACACCTTTTTGGGTTAGAGTAGTAAGAGGCTTTGCTATTCGAGAGAAGTTTTGAATGAATCGGCGGTAATAGCCAGCAAGACCTAAGAATTGACGAATTTCTGTAGGTGTTTTGGGTGCTGACCAGTTTTCTATTGCCTTTATTTTGGAAGGATCAACGTGTATTCCTTTTGAACTGACCACGTGACCTAGGAAGTCAACCTTCCTGATCCAAAATTCGCACTTTGGGAATTTCGCATATAACTTCTCTGCTCTTAACGTTTGTAAGATTTTTCTGAGATGTTGACTATGCTCCTCTTTGCTTTTTGAATAAATAAGGATATCATCAATGAAGACTATTACGAATTTGTCCAAATAAGGACGGCACACTCTGTTCATTAAGTCCATGAACACTACAAGTTCATTCGTTAATCCAAAAGGCATCACTACAAATTCGTAATGACCATAACGAGTTCGAAATGCTATTTTGGGAATATCTTCCTCTAGAACTCGTAATTGGTGATACCCGGATCTTAAGTCAATCTTTGAGAAAAAGCTTGCATCTTGAAGTTGGTCGAATAAATCGTCAATGCGTGGTAAAGGGTATCGGTTTTTGATGGTAAGTTTATTTAGTTCTCGATAGTCTATGCAGATGCGAAAAGATCCATCTTTCTTCTTGACAAATAAAACTGGTGCTCCCCAAGGTGAGAAACTCGGTCTTATGAATCCTTTGTTAAGAAGTTCATTAAGTTGACTGGATAATTCCTGCATTTCTGACGGTGCAAGACGGTATGGGGATTTGGCTACAGGGGTAGCTCCAGGTACTAAGTCGATTTTGAATTCGACTTGTCGTTTTGGGGGAACTCCTGAAAGATCTTCGGGAAAGATATCGGGAAAGTCGCATACTTCTGGAATGTTCTTTATTTCTTCTTGAGCAGCATCAACTTGTCTTTGAAGGGCTATAGTGTGTTGATCAGTGTCTTCTTGCATCTCATCAAGTCGTAAGATATCTGAAGTATTGACTTGTGCGGTGGCATTTACTTTAAGAATCCGATTTATTGAGATTCTAGCTTGATTAGTTTGGCGATTTATTCTTCGTATGATAATTGGAAGGGCTTTATCAGCTGTGCCTCCATCAGTGAGGTTGTAATATTCTCTAGCCATTCCATAAGGAGGGCGTATACCTTCCTGTCTGCACCAATGGTTTATATACTGACCCCAGTCTGGTATAGGTAGAACATTATTCTTTCTTAAATGGCGTTGTCCTGGATTGATAACTTGGGGATTTGTATCAGTACCACTTGATTCACTATCAGTGGCTTCCATAGATTCCTCCTCTGAATCACTTCCATTGCCGTGATTAGGGATGTAGGGGTCCCCAGGGTAGTTTCCAGCCATGTTATCTGAACGAGATGTAGAGGTGAGAAAATATATTAAGTATTTAGATGTATTGTTTTATAGTATTCCAAAATACTCCTATAGTATTTCAATCTTTATGTTTAGATCTAAAATCTTCTGAACATGTATAGTTGGTAAGTTTTAGACATGTCACAATACTATAATCACTCCCAAACATATGTTGGTCATATCTTGAATTAATATAGTTGATCAGGTTATATTAATCCTAGATATCACTAGCATAATTGTACTTATTAATCACATGTGATTGATATAATGCTAGCATGATTCTACTTGTATCCCCCCCATAAAACATTTAAAAATAGTTTAAAACATTAGTTAAGGGGTATGAACTCACCTGCAGTAAGTGACTGGAGTTGAACAGACTGTTATCGTAAGGAAGGATCGGACAAATGCTTGGTGTCAAGTGAAGACTTAGACACACACAATGATCCTTATTTCATATGAAGACATATGTATATAAATAATTAGTGATTAAAACACTAATTATACAAGTATAAACATTTAAACGTGAGGAAAACACTTTTGGTCAAGTGCTAGGAGGCTAATGGGTTGCAACAAAGGAGTGCAATGCCTCTAATGGAAGTTTATGGTCAAATGACCATATGTCTTGGAGTTTACGGCCCGGGGGAGTAAACTCCTGGCCGTAAACTCTCAACAAAGCCCCTAAATGAAGTCTAACAATTATACAACTCATGTGGTGAATTGTTTCAAGGCTAAATCAAGTGTTTGGGTGCCATATTAACTCCTTTAAGGAGTTTACAGCCATGGGACCATATTCCCTTGGAGTTTACGGCCGTAAACTCCCTTGGGAGGGTGGTTATGGTGTTTTCAAGTCTCAAACATTTCAAGGTAATGTGCTAGGCTAGTCTCTTGGCTAAATGAAGGCGTTTTGGGCATTTTGAGCACTTAAGCATGGAGTTCACGGCCCAAGAACCTCCTTGGCAGTGAACTCTCTTTTACCCTTGAAACTTAATTGTTTTGGTGTCCTAAATATGTAATGAAGGGTTCTAGTTCGAGTTCTAAAGCTTTGAGGGTCATTGGAACCCTTTAGGACCTTAAAATGGAGTTTACTCCCCAAGTGTTCTTAGGCGGTAAACTCCCAAATCTTGGGTTATTAATCCGATTTTGATGTTTTCTAGTCATATACACACTAGCATACAAGTCTAAGGTTGTTACAATTCACGGGGAAAGGACTAGGTAGCATTTAAGCCACTTATTGGAGTTTACTCCCCAAGAACGTTCTTGGGTGGTAAACTCCCGAGTCTCACAGATTTGATATGTAATTGATGTTTCTAAACACAATCTAAGCTATATAACATAACTAGATCGAAGTACTCACAATTTGGGATAAAAACCCGAAGATCCGTGAGAGAGAATTTTGACTTTTCTCTAAATGGAATTCAACAAATGAACCAATTTGGTTCAGAATTCTATTTATAGTCCTGAGATATTTTTGGTAGAAAATATTTTTATTCCTGGAACGAACTCTAATGTCCTAGAGTCTTGGAATAACAGTGTTGCACAAAACCCTAGTGCATCCACTCTCCTAATATCTCCTTAAGCGTAAAATCCTGAAAACTGCCAAACTTATACTCGAAATCTGAATTTTCACTGTAACTGCTCTACTTCTATTGGCTTGATATGGTTTGTTCAGAATGGAAATTTCGGGTTGTCACAATTACTATGCATGCAAACTATTAAATACAATCAAAACCAATTTACTTGTAATGTAAGATGATAATGTACATGAAGATGATCAGAGAACAGGAAACAATCATCACAATAACAGTAAATTAAATAAAAATAAATTTTAGATGAGTGACAACCTGTATCGCCAAAGTTAGTGCACAAATGTATAATGAACAAAGATTCCGATCAATTTGCCGCCGGAGATGATGATTATAGAAAATGTAAATCATATTTCTAATCAGTAAACTTACCCTAATATGCAGCCTAAACGTGTGTTGGTTGGAGGGAAAGGAATTGTGAAATATTTTGAAGCTCTGCTAATGAAAAATTCGAACTGTGCTAATTACCGCTAAAAATTTAGTGATTCAAATTTATTAAAGTAGTTCTAGATTGATAGATAGGCTATATACATCTAGCTAACGTCAAGAAAGAACATAGACTAACGAGGTGTTCAAAGTATAATTTTAATTTAAAATTATAAACGAGGATTAAACATTAATAAACTATACAACTTTATGCTTTTATATTTAAACCAAAATTTATATATAAAAGACATATGGGTCATGCCAATATATATGGTAGTTGCTTATGGTGTCATGGTATCACCCATGGATGACATATGGGTCATTGGTCAACATGGTAGTTTTTTATGGTGTCCATGGATGACATACGAGTCATTAGTCAACACAGTAGTTGCTTATGGTGTCCATGGTATACCTATGGATGACATATGGGTCATTGGTCAACATGGTAGTTGCTAATGGTGTCTATGGATGACATACGGGTCATTGGTCAACATGGTAGTTGCTTATGGTGTCCATGGATGACATACGGGTCATTGGTCAACATGGTAGTTTCTTATGGTGTGATGGTATCACCCATGGATGACATACGAGTCATTGGTCAACATCATAGTTGCTTATGGTGTCCATGGATGACATACGAGTCATTGGTCAACATGGTAGTAGCTTATGGTGTGATGGTATCACCTTGGATGACATACGGGTCATTGGTCAACATGACAATTGCTTATGGTGTCCATGGATGACATATGGGTCATTAGACAACATGGTAGTTGCTTATGGTGTCCATGGGTGACATATGGGTCATTGGTCAACATCGTAGTTACTTATGGTGTGCATGGATGACATACGGGTCATTGGTCAACATGGTAGTTGCTTATGGTGTCCAAGGATGACATACGGGTCATTGGTCAACATGGTAGTTACTTATGGTGTAATGGTATCACCCATGGATGAAATACGAATCATTGGTTAACATGGTAGTTGCTTATGGTAACCATGTATGACATACAGGTCATTGGGCAACAAGGTAGTTGCTTATGGTGTGATGGTATCACCCATGGATGACATACGAGTCATTGTTATACATGGTAGTTGCTTATAGTGTTTATGGATGACATATGCGTCATTAGTCAACATGGTAGTTGCTTATGGTGTCCATGTTATACCCATGGATGACATATGGGTCATTAGTCAACATGGTAGTTTCTTATGGTTTCCATGGATGACATATGGGTCATTGGTCAACATGGTAGTTGCTTATGGTGTCCATGGATGACATATGGGTCATTAGTCAACATAGTTGTTGCTTATGGTGTCCATGGTATACCCATGGATGAAATATGGGTCATTGGTCAACATGGTAGTTGCTTATGGTGTCCATGGTATACCCATGGATGACATATGGGTCATTAGTCAACATGGTAGTTGCTTATGGTGTCCATGGATGACATATGGGTCATTAGTCAACATGGTAGTTGCTTATGGTGTCCATGGATGACATACGGGTCACTAGTCAACACGGTAGTTGCTTATGGTGTCCATGGTATACCCATGGATGAGATATGGGTCATTGGTCAACATGGTAGTTGCTTATGGTGTCCATGGATGGCATATGGGTCATTGGTCAACATGGTAGTTGCTTATGGTGTCAATGGTATACCCATGGATGACATATGGATCATTGGTCAACATGGTAGTTGCGTATAGTGTCCATGGATGACATATGGGTCATTGGTCAACATGGTAGTTGGTTACGGTGTCCTAAATGACAGACGGGTCATTGTTCAACACGGTAGTTGCTTATGGTGTCCATAGTATACCTGTGGATGACATATAGGTCATTGTATAACGTCGTAGTTTCTGATGGTGTCCATTGTATACCCATGGATGAGATATTGGTCATTGTTCAACATGGGAGTTGCTTATGGTGTCCATGCATGACATATGGGTTATTGGTCAACATGGTAGTTGCTTATGGTGTCCATGGATGACATACAGGTAATTGGTCAACATGGTAGTTGCTTATGGTGTCCATGGATGACATACAGGTCGTTGGTCAACATGGTAGTTGCGTATGGTGTGATGGTATCACCCATGGATGACATATGGGTCATTGGGCAACATGATAGTTGCTTATGGTGTCCATGGATGACATACGAGTCATTGGTCAACATGGTAGTTGCTTATCGTGTGATGGTATCACCCACGGATGACATACGGGTCATTGGTCAACATGGTAGTTGCTTATGGTGTCCATGGATGGCATATGGGTCATTGGTCAACATGGTAGTTTCTTATGGTGTCCATGGTATACCCATAGATGACATATGGGTCATTGGTCAACATTGTAGTTGCTTATGGTGTCCATGGATGACATATGGGTGATTGGTCAGCATGGTAGTTGTATGTCATTGGTCAACATGGTAGTTGCTTATGGTGTCCATGGATGACATACGTGTCATTGGTCAACATGGTAGTTGCTTATGGTGTCATGGTATCACCCATAGATGACATATGGGCTGCTATATTAATGAACATAATATTATGGGTATTCAATTTGAAGAAATGGAAGTTACTTTAGTTTAGCTGGAAAACACGTCTTACGTCTTACCTGAAATCTCAGGTTCGAATCCTACTTATGTCAATAATTTTATTTTAATTCGTCTTTCTAAATATAAAAATTAATTTTATTTAACTTTATCTTTTTAAATTTAAACTGTCAGTTTATTTACAAAAATTCTTGTAGGTATTTATAAAAATACCCTAACCATTTACGTAGTAACATTTGTACGTTTAAGGTCAATTATGTCAATTCATAGTCTAAACACTTAGGCGCCATAATTTGGAGTCAGAGTCATCCCGTCGTTTCAGTTTATCGGCAATAGATCAACTACAATCCATTCCCAACCATCAAACTTCCGGCACGTTGATCAATAAAACCTAAAATTGTTTTTGTTACATATTTTGAATTACAATCGAAGCAGTTCAACAAAATGGCAGCAAGTTTATCGTCATAAAGAATGCGAGCAAGACAACCAGGAACAAGGATCACTGCTTTGCCATCACACTTGATCGGAAAAATAGTAACTATGGTTGGGGGTAAATCACAAATCGATGCTTTTAAGTTCCAGTTAGTGTAAGTACGATGTGCATTACTTCTATTGTACTTGTATACATACTTAATTTAGTGTTTAATAGATGAATTTTGTTGATTTGTGAATATAGTTGCAAACTCTTTAGGGATTTTGTATCATCATAGGCAATATGTAAAACCATAGACACAAATCGATTTAGGTTTCGTCCATTAAGTGTTCATATGTATGAAGTGAAAAGCAAATGCAGAAAATTGAACAACCCACATGTACTCTTCAACGATGGAATGGTACTCTTTTTTTAAGCATACGGATAATTACGAATTCAATTAGTTTTCTATATTTGTATTTTTAAAATTGTATGATTACTTATTGTATGTCAGGCGAAATATTTTACGATATGGGAAGAAATAGCAGGGAAACAGTTGCTTCGAGATGCAGCTGATCAGGGGAAGTTGGATGCGATCTTCATTCTGGGAATGATGTTGATGGCCGAAGGCATTGAAAGGAAGCAAGAAGCTCTGATCATGTTAAATAATGCCTATGTTAATATTAGAAGAAGTTGGAATCTAAGACATTCTGTAACAAGGTTCAAAACCACTTGTTATGGAGAACAAAGAAGATAAAATTTCATGGCTTACACAGAAGTTGTGCAAAGCATCCTTCTGTGAGCAGTTATGTAACAACTTTTATGTATAAATACAGTTGGTTGCTGAATTCGGATATTTGTTTGTGGGATGCATGTTTGGTTAAGTTTGCAAGGATGTTTGGCATTAGTTTCGAGTAGTTATATATATATATATATATATATATATATATATATATATATATATATATATATATATATATATATATATATATATATGATTGTTGTTTGATTCACACATTTAGTGATGCATATTGTATTTGTATTTTGGTGTAATGGGAATACATACTTTTAATTTTATTAAATGTTAATATGTATATGTTATTTTTGATATATATATGTTATTTTTGTCTTTTTCATTTTACTAACCAAAAGTCCACCGTGACTTATAATAGGTTATAATGTTTGAATAATGTGTTTTTGACTGAAATACCCTTAGTAATCACATATTTGGATTGATTTCAAGGGCACGTTGGTCTATTTGCATTCTTTAAAGTGAAGGCGCCATTTTTGCTATGGAAATAAAAATAAGTATTTAATCAAGTCGTTATTAACGAAAATACTGTATATAGAATTTATATTTTAAGTAGCTTCATATCTATATTTATTATGAATGCTACTTAAATTTATAATTACCCGTATACTACATGGGTTTTAACCTGGTATTGAATAATATCGACCCAATAATTTGACCTAGTATCCATCCAACACATCGAAATCAAGGGTTGTCGAAGGTTCCCTAATTGATACACACTTTGTTTGAATATGTGTTCTGTAAGTGCCGATCTCAATTAAACCATTCTACAAATATTCTAAGCCATTATCCAATCATAAAAGTTATTCAACAATTCAAATTATAAAACATTGAAGATTGGTTCAGCATTCGGTCATTAGCTTTGTGAAACGAGTCGTTATTAAGGTACCTTTGCAATGTTTGTATGGTAACTATATATTTACTTTAAATGTCATATATGAATTCAAATCAACATCAATGAAGATACAATATTGTGTTATTTAAATTTATACTTTACATATTTAAGACAATGAACAATCCAAGTAGAAAGTGGATGTATGAAAGAAAAGATAATCGTAGTTGTGTATCGCTTGTTTTCGTACAAGGAGTGAAATTTTTTATAGATTTTGCTACCAGTCAACATAGGTTCATGGACGAAGATAAAATCAAATGCCCATGAATCAAATGTCGTAACATACCATATAGAGAAGTTGATACTGTTAAGCATCATTTGTACAAGTTTGGTTTTGTTGAGGAATATTGGTTTTGGGATAAACATGGCGAAACATCAATTGATAAAGACAATACGTTTTTAGGGGTGGATGATTCAAACACAAATTTTAGTGAAGGTGCATGTTCTTATAGAGAAATGGTCATAGATGCAATGACTCCTGATTTAAATAATAGGAATCCTGAAGAGAAGCCAAAAGCACTAGATAAAAAATTATTTGATATGCTAGATGCAGTCGATAAAGAATTGTGGTCTGGATGTAAAAAAGTGACACAACTATCTGCTGTAGCTAGAATATTGAATATAAATTCAGAGTATCGCATACCTGAGCAAAGTTATGATGCTATCTGCCAGTTGATAAATGACGTGTTACTAGAGGAGAATAATATGGTAGGTAGTTTATACGACAACAAAAAGTTAATACAATCACTAGGTTTGCCTATGGAGATGATTGAATGATGCAGGTCAGGATGTATGATATATTGGAGGCAAGACAAAGATCTTTATCGGTGCAAATTCTGCAATGCAGATAGGTACAAACGTAAAATTTTTTGGCCAGATGGTATCGCGTATCCTTTAAGAAAATGCATTACTTTCCTTTGACTCCAAGGTTGAAGAGACTGTATGCTTCACAAGCCACATCCGCTTCCATGAGATGGCACTCCGAGAATTATGGACATGATGCTGGAATAATGTGTCATCCATCCGATTCAGAAGCTTGGAAGCACTTTGACAAAAGTCATCCTTCATTTGCAGCAGAAGTACGTAATGTAAGATTAGGCCTATGTACAGATGGGTTTTTACCACATGGAGCATTTGGAAAACAATATTCATCTTGGCCTATTATTATAACACCTTATAATTTTCCACCTTCTATGTGAATGAAATACCCTTACATGTTTTTGACCGCACTTGTGCGTGGACCGTCAAACCCTAAGCATAAAATAAATGTATTTTTGCAACCAGTTGTTGCAAAGCTGGAGCAGTTATGGGAAGAAGGCCTAGTAACATATGATATATCTTTAAAACAAAATTTCCGTTTAAGACCAACTTTGATGTGGACAATAAGCAATTTCTTAGCATATGTAATTGTTGGATTAGTGTCTAAGTCCATAACTATTTTGGTATGTACTTGACCCGATGGTGCATGGTCCTTTTGAGTTGCCTTCACCAAAGCAACTGTATAGGATGAATTATGGAGAGAAAGGATTAAATATGATTTATTAATATATTATGGGAATAATATATTAAAGGTGAAATCATATTGTTTAATTAATGTTAGTCAACAATTAATTAGTAATTAGTTTTGTGACTAAAAGAGATTAATTAAACTTAAGGGACTGGAATTGTAATTATAAGATAATTGCAATTTGGGCCATGGATTGCCTTATATTATAAGGTGGACGAATTCTATGGTGGAAGCCCATATGAAATCGTCCAAGGCCTTGAGGAAAGGGCTCCATGGGTTGCTTAGGGCTTAAGCATCCAAATTAGGGTTTCCTTGTTAGATAACCCTAATTGCCTCCTATATAAAGAGATCCCTTATGACCAAAAACGTGGCTACGACTCCTCTAGGGTTTGTAGACGCATTTGGGCAGCCTCCGTCCTCTCTCCTCTTCATCCTCTTGCTTATGGTGTTTGTGAACCATTAGAGGAGTGACAATTGTGACTCTATGCTTTCTAAAGTCAATACAAGGAGATTTGGGATTGTTATTGCTACATAACAATCAAGGTAATATCTTAAACCCATTAATATGTTAATATGATTACTTGAATGCTAGAATTAGGGTTTATAGTCTTGGATAACTTGCATGTACAATAGAGAAACCTAGATCCAAGCATTAGGGTTTGTATGAGCACATAGGATGTTCTTAGGACCAAAACCCATCAGTGGTATCAGAGCCTAGACTGGTTTCTATTGTATTGATGCTTGATATGTTTAAAAAAATTCGATTTTTTGGTTTCTGGAGGCTGGACTCGCCGAGTCCATAGCTGAACTCGCCGAGTCCATAGCTGAACTCGCCGAGTCCATAGCTGAACTCGCCGAGTCCATGCAGACTCGACGAGTCCAAGCTTGACTCGACGAGTCAACTTGTCAGATGGAGCATATTTCGCGATTTCTTGCTGTTTTTGCTTCGGGATAGTTACATTATCATATTAGATCAATATAAATCCGATTTTATGATATATTTGACTATATTCTTGATCTAATTGAAGATATTTATCAATTAATAAAATATTTGTTTCCTTATATGATAATTGATTAATTATTTTGATTAAATAGGTAAATTGTTTTGCAAGAAATCATTAAATAAATCAAATATGGATAATTATGTGATTAAATGTTAATTTAGATTATTTGTTATTTGATCCTTGTGCTTTGAAAAGTATCATATTTTCCCCTTTAGGTTTTATAGTTTAAATTTGAACCCAAAAGTTTTGTTGTTTTGAAATTTAAATAGTTAAAACCCTAATGTTTTGAAAAAGGTTTCAAAACTTGCCCTCAAGTTTTGGAATTTAAATTTTGATTAATAGTTTAATTTTGATGTATATTTAAATTCTAAACCCTAATGTTTTGAAATGTTTCAAAACTTGCCCTCAAGTTTTGGAATTTAAAAGTTGATTAAAAGTTTAATTAGGAATGTTAAATTCTAAAACCCTAGTAATGTTTTGAAAAGGTTCAAATCACACCCTTATGGTTTTATTAATTAATTAAGGGGTATAATTAAAAGAGGTTTAATAAATCCATAAAGTTTTTGGTTTACAATTTAATTGAATTAAAAGTATAATTGTTAAATTTGACCACTTAATATTTTAAAAGTGTAAAATACACCCTATACTATATATAACATTAAAAGTCTAACATTATATATATGTATGAGTAAAAGTCAGTCTTACCGTTAGTAGGCCTCATTCACGAATCTGGTCTATAAGGGGTGTTTAAGGAAATTACCTATAAAATGGCGATTGAATGGGTATCCACTCTTACCCACCGCACTCTTGACTAGCGGAGGGTTGTTAGCCAAACGGGTAGGATAGGATGAAACCTTCCATTATAAGTATAATGAATTACTAAAGTAACTAAATGTTTTCATAAAAATTCCCAATCTTAGTTACTTAGGAAAAAGTGAATTGATGCAATTCCATGAAATTACACTTTGTGCCCTTGCGAAGACGTTAGTGGAGCGTGTATGGTTTACCGGCACACTAAATGGTTTTAAGCAAAGGTAGCAAAGGGTGACTTAATGTTTGTAATAGTTCGGTGGAGCGTGTGTGGTTTACCGGCACATCGAATAGGTGACTGTAACATGTGAGGGCACCATGTAGTTTGATGGTTATTCACACCCGCTTTGTAATCCTCGGCATCCCAGTCACAAACAAGAGGGGCATATCAAGATTTAAACATGCCATTGAAATGTTCAATGAATCTCAAAGGATCTAGGAGTTTTCAAAGATTTAAAACCTAAATTTCTTTTTCGTTTTTCCTGGTGGAAATTAGTGAATCGTCATTCACTTACCTTCAAATGTTCTACAATTTGGGTTACGACATCCCTCTCCCGAGTTGTAGAATATTGTGTTGGGTCCTAACCTTAGTATCTTATTTGGGTAATTTACTAAGGACTCAATCAATCAACTAACTTGAATTCGTTTTTCTCCCGTTTTGTAGATGTCAAAGTTCGACAACTATGGTCTTCCCAAACCCCGTGGAACAAGCATTCCACATGAAGATGATATTCCACGATTCGATCGAGGAACAAGAAATCATACTTCACTTCCTCCACCTCTTCCAATTATTTTCCCTAACCCACAAGTTCAAAGGCTTGAAAGGTTCAAGATCACTCAAGCCCTTTTGGCAAGTAAACATAAAGAAGGAAAGCCGGTGTGTGCACACGTCCTAGGGATGAAGTCACACATTGATAGGTTAAGAATGTTGGGATCCGTTGTCTGTGAGGAAATGGCTGTTGATTGGGTTCTTCAGTCACTTCCTAACTCATATAGTGAGTTCGTAAGAGAGTACTATATGATGAACCACGACGTGACCCTTATAGATCTCACCTATATGCTTATTGATGCTGAATCAGAAATGGTTTGGCGCAATAGAAAAGCAAAGTTGATTGGTGAATCTGCCTTCAAGATCTCTATGGATATAGACAATGGCAATGAAAGACATGTTATGATCTAAAAGTCTGATCATAAGAGAGAGGCAATGTCTGAAGTAGTTCCATGTCCTGTTCCAAAAGAGTCAATTTGCTTTTATTGCCAAGAGAAGGGGCATTGGAGACGACGTTTCCCTATTTACCTAAGAGATCTAAGAGATGGGAGAGTCAAAACGTATGGCTTTGCTTTAGGTAAAATCCATTGACTAACTCTTTTAAGCTTCATTCTAGATTCTTAATACATAATGTGATAAGATTACAATTGATGTTTTGTAGGATAGAAGAAAAGAAAGGAAGCTTAAGAGAAGAAGCGAGCAAAATCTAACCGTGAGGGAATGGATTTCGATCGCATTTCTCGAAGATTAGATTCTTGAGCTACTACTTAGAGTTAGAATTAGATTGCTAAGAAAGATATATTAGCATAGTTTTTCAATGAATTGCATTGTAAGGACAAAATTTTTCCGCAATAAAATAAATTTTGATTTGTTATTATTTATTTATCCTTGCAATGACGTATATGAAAAATTGATGTTTGAATGTTTCTATTATTAGCAATAATGGATTTGGTTCTTATTATGTTATTTATGGAAAGGCCGAGAATTTACCAAATAGGGAGAGTTTCTCATCGCCCAAGTTTCAATAGGACAGAAACTTGGAATCATGCAACTTGGTTGCACGATGAATGAGAAATTTCATATTTTGAAATTAGACTAATTCATTGACAAAGTGTCAAGTGAAGGACTAGGAGATCGAGTACACAAAGTTGCGTGTTGATCAAGTCCATAATAAGAGTAACAAAGATATTCATCATGTTTTACTAAAAGTTTAGTAAATGTGATTATACTTACAAGATTAAGTGTAATTATGAATTGATTGGAAAGGTTTAAATCAATAGCAAAACGAATAAGAAGAATCAAGTAGGCAGAAAGATAAAAGTTTCTCCATTCTAAGAAGAATGGAGAGTAGCTTTTATGCTTTATGATAAGTCTTAATGATTAAGAACCATATCTCAATTGATCCTCTAAATGAGTCTTAGTGCAATTGTATGTCTAAGAAGAGGAATCGAGAATTGAAGAAATGGTTAAATCAGAAAGTCAATCATACTTTGTTCCAAAACAAGTCTTAGATTTAAGATTGTGACATTCAGTGATAAGTATTAAGAAGGTTTATAGCATTCATCAAATGTGGAAAGTTGTGATGTCTTGGATAAGACAAAGACCAACTAGGACCAATTTATGAAGTGTTTTGATAAAAACTACACTAACTCTTGAATATTTGTTTGTCAAGAAATGTTTATTGACAAAGGAATCTTATATGTCAAGGAGTCAGTGGGAGTCTTAATGGTCTTGAAAGGTTTCAAGAACAAATCAAATAAACCTTATCGATCATCACTAGCACACGAGTTGAGGTCTACAACCTATCGTGTTGACATTATTTTGTTTCTGTGCCAATCCAATCGAGTTAATTATGCATGTGAGTCCTATGAGTTCTCATTTGAATTCATAAAAGGCAAGGACCTTAATCAATGGAAAGTACATTGATAAGAAAAGGTGAGCTGCTTAACTACTTGGAAGACATGGTGGGCAGCTGTGCTACCATAAGGCAAGAAATCAAGATTAAGAAAGTTTGATCCATATGAGTTTGAATTTGTCGTAAACTTTGGTTTTGACAAATTCACATGGATAGGAACACATACACCATTTAAATCTAAGTGGAATAAGATTTCCTCCTTCATGAAAATGATTGTGAGGAAATGCTTTCACTAAGAAAGATTTTAAGAAGATAGTGATTGTAAAATTGCATTCTCGAATTCGATTATGGTTACGGTATCCCTTTCCATAATTTGAATTGTGAGGTTTGGCAATTAGTCTTAATTGTTTAGACACACATATGAACTATCTAAGGCAAAAGTGTATAAGAAGCCTTGATAAAAGATTATCAAAGCACTAAGTATTAGAAACATGAACTTAAGAAATTCAATAAGTATTGTTTTTTTGAAAGTTAAGATGTTTATGAATACATGTCGAAGCTAGTGGAAGCATAAGTGTTATGTTTTATAATAATCATCATGATAGTGGGAGCATAAATGTTATGATTGTATGATTATTAAGGCACGTAGTGCAAGTTGGCAATATTAATTATAGAAAACAAGAGTTATACCTTGCAAAGTAGTAAGGGTTGTAAAGTTGTTTTGCTATAATTAAGGGAGAGAATATTATGCTTCATTTCAAATCTAAAGGATTAGGTTGAGAAATGTTAATAAATTTAGTCAAAGGTACATAGTGTGTTCTTAAAATTTCGATTATGATTACGTCATTCCTCTTCACAATTCGAAATTTGAGAACATAGCAAATAAAACATTATGCGTCGTGTCCCATACGCTTCGGGTATAGGATCAATTGCAAATGCTTTAATGTTTGACCATTCTAAAATTTTCCAAATGTCTAGCGCATTTAGAGGGAAAAGGGACTAGAATCGGTTTTGACTAAAATGATTAAACAACTATCAAAGGACAATCCAAAGTTCGCCGAGGATTGGTCGCTTGTGAGTAGTTGGAAGTATAGTATTAGTAGATATGGAAATGTTTCCATAATTGGATGGACCATATCAACATTATTATGAATAGATAAGATTCTATTAAGAATAAATTGTCATATGGAAAATATGGAAACGTGTCCATATTAGGAATTGAATATTGAAAATATATGTCTAGATTAGAAACTTTTATGCAAAAGGATGTTCAAAGGAAAGTACTTTGAGTAAGAGATATCATATCTAAGGAATTGTCTTGAAACAATCTCTAATAGAGGACTTTGTAATATCATTGGCAATAGTCTTTGTGACTTTGGTGCAGTGATATCACGAAAGGATCATTGCATAAAATGTTAGAATCTAGCATATTCTATAAGTGGCAAGAATTTGATATTCTTTCACTTATGAAAAAGGATTTGGAGTTGTGAAATGAGTATGATTGGAAATGTATTCAATGTGATTCATTTCACAAAGTAAGAACCATAGGTAAACATTGTGTGCATGCTAAGAGCATGGGACAAGTGTAATAATTCAAGTAAGAAGTTGATTACCCGAAACAACAAATAATGAGTAATCGATATGGTGATAAATAAAAGGTGTTTTATTTATACTCAAAGGTTTGAGGCCATATGGGATTAGTATTATTCTTGTGTTTCACTTTGCATCTTTTGACTTCCTGAATAATTTAATTGGTTAAGAACAGTCAAATTATTCGAACGGGCCACAGTCGTTCATATGTTGGAAGTAGATATGAAAGAAGACTATCGTGAATTGGTGTGTGGATTGTCTAAAGAGCATTAGACATAAGCAAATGTTTTCTGCAACGTTCCTGAGTGCTTATGAATATGATTTGAGCATTGGATTAGACCCACGCTCACTTGGATCACTCCATGAATTGTATCGCGAGTGATTGGTGAGACGATAACATCTTATATTCTTGAAACCGAGATGTGTGAGTTGTATCTTGCGAGTCGGTTGCATATTGATAATATGTAAACACACCAGTAACTTGGTGTCATAAAACATATTGTTGTGTGTAATTCGGTGAGTGAGTGCAAGCAAGCATTGTATCAAAGTTTATCCGTTCCTTTTATCCAAAGTAGGATAAAAGCGATATCTTTGGGCCCCTCGATGATTTAGTGATGAAAAACGTAAATGCTCGGCCGGGCTAGGGCTAATTTGATTTGTTCAATTAGTCAGTCGTCATAAATCGGGAATCGAGATATAGTACAAAGAGAATGATTTGAAATCATATCTCATATGATATCTAGAATGGAGGAATATATGATCCCTTATCTAAGGACACGCGTATCGGATAGGATCAGAGTTGACAGCGGCTTTAAAAAGCTACGATTGCAGATCAGGATCTGAAGTCATATGCAGAATAGTTATTAGATTTATCCAAGTGGGAGACTGTTGGATTAGTGTCTAAGTCCATAACTATTTTGGTATGTACTTGACCCGATGGTGCATGGTCCTTTTGGGTTGCCTTCACCAAAGAAACTTGATAGGATGAATTATGGAGAGAAAGGATTAAATATGATTTATTAATATATTATGGGAATAATATATTAAAGGAGAAATCATATTGTTTAATTAATATTAGTCAATAATTAATTAGTAATTAGTTTTGTGACTAAAAGAGATTAATTAAACTTAAGGGACTGGAATTGTAATTATAAGATAATTGCAATTTGGGCCATGGATTGCCTTATATTATAAGGTGGACGAATTCAATGGGGGAAGCCCATATGAAATCGTCCAAGGCCTTGAGGAAAGGGCTCCATGGGTTGCTTAGGGCTTAAGCATCCAAATTAGGGTTTCCTTGTTAGATAACCCTAATTGCCTCCTATATAAAGAGATCCCTTATGACCAAAAACGTGGCTAAGACTCCTCTAGGGTTTGTAGATGCTTTTGGGCAGTCTCCATACTCTCTCCTCTTCATCCTCTTGCTTATGGTGTTTGTGAACCATTACAGGAGTGACAATTGTGACTCTATGCTTTCTAAAGTCAATACAAGGAGATTTGGGATTGTTATTGCTACATAACAATCAAGGTAATATCTTAAACCCATTCTTATTTTAATATGATTACATGAATGCTAGAATTAGGGTTTATAGTCTTGGATAACTTGCATGTACAATAGAGAAAACTAGATCCAAGCATTAGGGTTTGTATGAGCACATAGGATGTTCTTAGGACCAAAACCCATCAGTAATGTTTTCCGGATGGTCTACAACAGGTAACCTAGCATGTCCACATTGTAGGAAACATACACAACCATTCATACTAAAGAATGGTAATAAGATGTCATGGTTTGATTTTCATAGAAGATTTCTACAGGTAACTCACCCATATAGAAAGGATAAAAATAAGTTCAAGAAGAATCGTGAAGTGACATAATGACCTCCTCCAAGTAAGAATGGTGAACAAACTTTAAGAGAGATTCAACGATTAGGTTTGGTAAAAGTGACTGAACTAAATGCTGATGATGTAAACAAAAGATGAGGCGATCATGGTTGGAAAAAGAAAAGCATATTTTGGGATTTACCATATTGGAAAACAAACCTCATTAGACATAAATTTGATGCTATGCGTATTGTGAAAAATATATTTGAAAACTTTTTTTACACTGTAATGGATGTCAAAGGGAAGACGAAGGACAATGTAGTAACCAGAAGAGATCTGAAGCTTTATTGTAGGAAGGGAAAAGGAGTCGATGATAATGAAAGAGTGTACTACGCTCTGGACAAGAATCAAAAGAAATCCATATGCGAATGGGTGGAGAAATTGCGTTTCACCGATGGTTATGTTTCTAATTTGGGGAGGTGTGTTGATTTAACATAGTGTAGACTATTCGGAATGAAAAGCCACGATTGTCATGTTTTTATGAAAAGATTGATACCAATTGCATTTCTTGAGATGTTGCCAAAACATGTGTGGGAAGCATTAACAGATTTGACTATTTTCTTCAAAACATTAACAACAACATCAATCACAATAAAAGACATGGAAAGGATTGAATCCGAGATTCCAATAATTCTATATAAATTGGAGACCATCTTTGTCCCTAGTATTTTTAATTCCATGGAACATTTACCAATACATTTTCCATACGAAGCGAAGATAGTCGGTTCCGTCCAATATCGGTGGATGTATCCA
This sequence comes from Lactuca saligna, assembly GCF_052625555.1. Taxonomy (NCBI): domain Eukaryota; kingdom Viridiplantae; phylum Streptophyta; class Magnoliopsida; order Asterales; family Asteraceae; genus Lactuca; species Lactuca saligna. The sequence continues at coordinate 170,792,082 of NC_136417.1, read as the reverse complement.
TTTGAAGGTGTCACACCCCCAAACCAAGGATGGCGGAAACGTCCGGGGGTGGAGGACTTCATGTACAGTATCACAACAACGAGTATAATAGTGCTCAAAGTAAATACAACCATCATAAATATAATTGAAAAAGTTACACCAAAGTATATGTTTACATGTTTCAAAATCAATTACATTATGATGACAAAAGTAAATTGTTGACGGTTTAACGTCCCATCCTCAAGGCGCTGTAGTTTTTCCTGTTTCACTGATTTCCTGAGAATACAAGTAGTTTTGAAAAAGTGTCAACAATTAAGTTGGTGAGTTCATAAGAGTTTTGTTTGAAGTAGAAACCGTTTTCCTTGTAAAATCGATAGAGTTTGATTTCTAGAAAATCCAATATTTTCTTAGTTAAGTGTGAACGGAATATTCCTATATGATGTGTTAATGAACCCTAGAATGACCCGTAGATTTCCCCTATAATCTTCCAGCGTATATAAGTTATATAAGATTTAAGTTAGATAAAACGTTGAATATAGTGGGTCTGCCCTAGGTCCACAACCCAACAAGGAACAGGAGATGAGGCGGGCCCCACCAATTCTAAGCCAATCAAGAACAAATTCTTATATGACTCAAGCATATACGCTCAACGATTATAGTTGAATTCTAACAATTCTAGACGAAATATAGTTTTAATATCATAATAACTATTTTATGTGAACCCGGTAGTTTGTATCTGTACACCTTTTGTATAAAACCCGGTACTTTGTATCTGTACCCCTTTTTGTATAAAAACCCGGTACTTTGTATCTGTACCCCTTTTTGTATAAAAACCCGGTACTTTGTATCTGTACCCCTTTTTGTATAAAAAACCCGGTACTTTGTATCTATACCCCTTTTTGTATAAAACCCGGTACTTTGTATCTGTACCCCTTTTTGTATAAAAAACCCGATACTTTGTATCTATACCCCTTTTTATGAAAACCCGGTACTTTGGAATGTACCCCCTTATATGAAAACCCGGTACTTTGGAATGTACCCCATTCATGTGAAAACCTTATATAATGTAAATGATCATAAACTATACCTATTATAGTTTATCAAAATGTTTGAAATGTATATGCAACCTAACTATATTTATTATAGTTTAGTATATATTTATTTGTGGTGTACAAGAACCCTTTCTATGTGAGTCGAAAGTATAGTACAATATAGCTATGTTTATCTTGCTATGTTTTGTACTAATGGTTATGATGGAGGATTCTCATAAATTCAGTAAGTAATTTCCTATTATATAAATATACCAATACAAGAAATACATGTAATATATGAAGTTATCAAAGATTTAACACTTTGCTCAACATGTTACAAAGTGTTTTGAAAGTTAGAAGCTGTTAACTAATTCTTAACCTTTCTGCACTGTTTTAGAAAACTCATAGAAAAATGATACGAAGTCGAAAACTAGATCCGTAAATTGTGAGAGTTCCTAAAAAGAGTCTAGTTTACTCATAATTTTTATCATGATTTTTGGAAGCCTTTAACGTGTACTAAAATACTCATATTCACAGACTGGTCCGGATTTGTGTTTGAAAAGACAGACTGTTTTGTAAAAATCACCATAAATTATAGAAAAATCGTGTGGAGTTGTGCAAGTAGTCATTTTAAAGCTAAGAAGTGGAACTACTTGCACCTAAAACAGTTTCGAAAACTAAAATGCTTAAGTTGTCCAAAACAGTCCGTGAATGGAGTTGAACTTTTTTGATGAAGGCTTTTAGAAAAGTTTAGTTATGTTCTTGGTGTTTTAACTTGTATCCCCCCCCCCCCCCCCCCCCATAAAAACTTGATAAAACATAAAAATGTAGGGGTATGAACTCACCTTAAGTGGTTTCAGTAGGTAAGTGTTGAAGAAGAGAAGTGTTCAACCCAAGAACACTTGAAGAATCACTTGATGATTCGAAGATCTAACAAGAATGTGATGATGTTTGTGTAAGCAATCTATGATTTTGAGTAGGAGGATGTGTAATAATCATAAGAAAGATGATGATACTTACTAATTGTAAGAGAAAAGTCTTGGAGTATGCCTTGAAATTCTCGAATTGGAGAGAGAAAGATGAGAGAGTTTGGAGTGTGGTTCTTGGTGAAAATGAGAGAATGAATGAAGTGTGAGGAGAGAGGGTGGATGTTCCAGCCCTAAGAACGTGGGAATGGTTGAAAATAATGAGAAATGACTTATGAAGTGACTAGGGATGGGCTTGTGGTGAATAGTGACATGGAGTGGGTATGGAAGTGGTTGCTTGTGTCATAAAATAAAGGAAGTCAACACTCCACCTCTTGTACTTCACCTACTCTCTTTTAGATCAGGTTTTATCCTTAAAATGTGATTAATCATTAATTAAGGGGTCTTATATGTTAAAATAAAGTTTTGGGTGAAAACCCCGTGTTAAAACAATTAAAAACGGGCCTAAAACGCAAAATTAGTCGAAAACCAGAAGAAAAGAGGCTTTCCAGCGAGACCTCTCGGTCCTGGCCGAGGCTCGGTCCTCCTGTGGCTGGGTTCGGTCCCTAAGACTGCTTGGCGCGAAGCGAAGGGGCGAGGGCTCGGTGTACTCAGAAGCGAAGGCTCGGTCTTCGGTCTTCAGAAGAGAAAGTGATCAGACCCGAAATGTGCCGAACGTTCGGGTTCGGGTGTGTAGGCGAGGTTCGGGCCCGAGAGGACCTTTCGGGTTCGGTTCAGCAGCCTTCGGCTCAGAAGGGTTCGGGTCCTAAGAGGGGTTTCGGGTCCTAAGAGGGGTTTCGGCTCCTTAAGTCCGTTTTTCGCGTAGACTTTCGTTTTTGGGTTGTTTTCGCCAAATTCGAGGGTCGGGATGCCCCAAGTGATTATAGAAAGTTGAGAAAGATTTTGAGAGAGATTTGAGAGAGATTTCACATTCTTGGAGATATTTGGGAGAGATTTGACATTCTTGGAGAGATTTCACATACAAAGAGATATTTGGGAGAGATTTGACATTCTTGGAGAGATTTGGGAGAGATTTGACATTCTTGGAGAGATTTCACATACAAAGAGATATTTGGGAGAGATTTGACATTCTTGGAGAGATTTGGGAGAGATTTGACATTCTTGGAGAGATTTCACATACAAAGAGATATTTGGGAGAGATTTCACATTCTTGGAGAGATTTGGGAGAGATTTGACTTTCTTGGAGAGATTTCACATACAAAGAGATATTTGGAAGAGATTTCACATTCTTAGAGAGATTTGGGAGAGATTTGACATTCTTGGAGAGATTTGGGAGAGATTTGACTTTCTTGGAGAGATTTCACATACTTAGAGAGATTTGGCAATAGAGAGAGATAGAGTGAAAACGACTGAGAGTGGTTTCATGTGTGACGAATGTGAGTGTCCGGCTTCGCAATACAAGGTCCGTAAACCCCGTTAAGCCTTGTTTAAGGATCTTGCATACTCCCGATGAGTATGCAACATTGTTTTATCGGTTTGGCTCGCCACGTCCCACAATTTTAGGTTAAGGAGATCTAGGTGTATGCACTTTTCGATTTATGAACTCACATTAGAATAGCGAGTTGTTTAGTAAATACATAACGTAAGCCCTAGTACACAAGGGTTAGTTGAGTTGACCGGTTTGACTTGTTGACTTTATTTGACTTTGAATTGACCAGAATTTGACGGTTGTCACAAAAGGTTAGTATGGTACATCATAATGTATATATGTTGCTATTTTTGTAAGCTAATTTAAATAATCTTCACTATAGATATCTAAATCAATTGAAGAAAGATGTGAAAAATAATGCTCGAGTGGAAGGGTCCGTTGTTAAGGCGTACTTACAACGTGAAGCATCAATATTTTGCTCTCATTATTTCAATATTGGTGTCCCCACACATAATAAAAAGTTGCCTTGAAATGATGATGGAGGAGGAGATGAGCAACCGGATGTTAACAACGAATTGTTAGATATATTTTCATATCCTGGGCATCCTTATGGAAGATTCATGAATAGAATGGTGTTTGATGAGGAAGTGCATGTTGCCCAAACTTACATACTCCTTAACAAAGATAAGATCAAGCATTACATCAGGAACATAACATGCATCACTTTAAATTTTAATAATTATTTATTGTGTAATTTCTCTAAAATAACATTGCATGCATGATTTTTTTTATTACATCATAGTAACTTTAAAAATGTTATTCAAATGGTGATACATAATATTTGAAGAAGATATGATCGAACTTATTGGGGATATGGATGAACATGGGCTTGTAGCCGAAGTTGAGAAGAACTTTGCAGTATGGTTTCAAAACTATGTGGGTGTTATTTTTGTATTTTTGTATTTTATTATTTTTTGTTATGCTTATAATTAACTCTAATTAAGTGTTTTACCATTTTTATATAGGCACGTAAGATCCGGATAAACAACAAGTATATATCTGACCTTTCCAAAATGCCATTCAAAAAAGTGAAACTTTATAGTGTATACTTTGTCAATGGTTACAAGTTTCATACAGAAGCTCATGGTCTGAACAAATCAACAACCAATAGCGAATTGTGTGTTAGTAGCCAAGGAGGTGATTATTATGGTAAGGTAGAAGAAATGTTAGAAGTCGAGTACCCTGGTTACCCAATTAAAACCACAGTTTTGTTTAAATGTCATTAGTACGATCCAACACCTAACATAGGAGTTAAGGTTCGCTAACAATATAACTTGGTCGAGATAAACGTCAAAAGAAAATACAACAAGTTCGAGCCGTTTGTTTTATCCATGTAAGCCACTCAGGTGTGTTACATTCCTTACCCAAGTTCGAAAACAAACAACTTGGACTGGTGGGTTGTATTTAAAGTTAAACCTCGTGGTTGGACTGATGACAATCATCCTCAGAAAGATGTTGCTTTCCAAGAAGATGAAGTTGAATCAAATTAAATCATTACACCAAGTACAACCGATAAAGACAATTGTGACGATCGGGACATGTCAAGAAACGATTCAAATAATGAAAATAACATTGATGAAGAAGGTGAAATTCATGAGGACGATAATGATGGTATTCCTGACAGCGAGGGTAGTTATGAGTATAGTTTATCGATCAATGAAGAAGAAGAGTATGAAGAAGAAGATACTGAGTAGATGTTTTTGTTTCTTTACAAAAGGATGGTTACATTGTATAATTTTTAGTTTCTGCATGCGAATTGGTAAATGTGATGTTATGTATTAGTGCCCTTCATGATAATTAATTAAATAAAATGAAATTTGATCATTCTTTGGTACATTGAAAGCATTTACTAAAAGGGGATATGTGTTTTTGAGATATTTGTATGTACAATATTTTCATTAAATATCCAATTAAGCAATTGTTTATGTTATAATCCAGTTTTTTTACGTTGAAATACTAAAAAAATATTCAAGATAACATAAACATATGTAATAGCAAATGTTTGTTCTTTCATATTATTAAATACATATAAAATACAATAAAACAAACAAAATATATTACCAATTCAAAAACATATCATTCAAACCATATCTTACAAATTCCATTGATCATAATAATAATTCATCCATAGAATAAGAAAACTAATTAAGCATACAACATCCTAACAAAGAAAAAACTCATACATACCATCATGAACTTGATGATTCCACGGGTTTTATTGCCGGTGCAGATTTCCGTAGGTAAGTATCTATAAAATTGAAATACTCCTTATCAACGTTGCTATGAAATATAATTTCATCAAAAATGCCGTCAAAAATTAGCTAGGCTTTTTGTTCCATAGCAAAAGAAGCAAACGAAATCAAATTCCATAGCAGAATTCCCTAGCAAATACCTACGAATGGTACTTTCATAGCAAATCAACTATGGAATTGGTTTCCGTCACAAACTCCATTGCATAGTAACCATGATAATTAATTCCATAGCACCAGTACAATGGAAAGTAATTTCGTAACAAATGTCATTGAAAAATTGCTACAAATTTTTTTTTCCATAGAAATATCGGTAGCATAATACCAACGGATATGGGGTCGGTAGCATTTTCCTTAGCAAGTCCCATTCTCGCTACCAGAAATAAAATTCGTAGACAATGTGGTAGCAACATTGCTATGGAACGGCATTCCATAGCACGATCCATTGCAGGTTAACAACGAAAATACGTTCCATATACTACTAGAAAAACGCGATTTTGCTGGGGAAGGTTGCTATGGAACGTATTTTCGTTGTTAATTTGCAATGGATCGTGCTATGGAATGTCGTTCCATAGCAATATTTGCTACCACATTGTCTACGAATTTTATTTCTGGTAGCGAGAGTGGGAGTTGCTAGGGAAAATGCTACCGACTCCATATCCGTTGGTATTATGCTACCAATAGTTCTATGGAACAAAAATTCGTAGCAATTTTCCAACGACATTTGTTACCAAATTACTTTCCATTGTACTGCTGCTATGGAATTCATCATCGTGGTTAATATGCAATGGAGTTTTTGACGGAAACCAATTCCATAGTCGAATTACTATGGAAGTACCATTCGTAGGTATTTGCTAGGAAATTCTGCGATGGAATATGATTTTGTTTGCTTGTTTTGCTATGGAACAAAACACGTAGCTAATTTGTGACGACATTTATTGGGATGTTGTATGCTTAATTAATTTTGTCATACTATGGATGAATTATTAATATGATCATTGGAGTTTGTAAGATATGGTTTGAATGAAATGTTTTTGAATTGGTAATATGTGGCATAAACTAACGGCTAAAAAAATGTAAAAATGAATAGATATTGTTGGCAAGCAGACTTGAACTTAAGCTTATGCTAGGAAAGGGCGCGGTTAAGCGACTTGTGCTAATCAAGTTGTGTATAATTTATTGAAAACATAGTATTATAATGAATAATTAACAACGAATTCATTACAAAGTTATTTTTAATTACATTAATCGGACATGTTAAAGTATATATAATCTATGTAGATTATTTTCCTTAATAACGAATTCATTACAAACATATTTTTAATTACATTAACTATACTTCATCACAAAAATAACATGGGTTTTACAAATACTTCGTCCTACTGAAACAACATAGCAAGCAAAAATGACTGAAATGCCCTTTTAACAGAACCAAAATAAAATTGTAGTAGTACTATACAACTTCATATACAATACAATAAGAACAGTAATATTCAATGTCCATTCTGTTATCAACCATTAATATGTTTAAGAAATATAAAAACCTACCATACTCTACATACTAACGAAAAACCATAGAATATCTTTGTCGATCCTCATCCTCTTCATGGCCTATTGCCAATGCACCTTTAACAGAATGACATGGGTCTTGACATTGGAATGTGATGTTATTCGTTGTAAGTCTATGAACAAAATCAATAGCCCGCAACAACTCTTTGGCACTATCAACAACACCCGTGTACTCCCCATCATCCGGAACTGCCCAGCCAAAATAGCCATCAAGTAATTGTAAACCTAGACATTAAAATATCCATCAATTAATCCAATGTACCCTTTTCAATAAAACAGTAAATATTATACAACACAACATAACTAAATACTAACCCCAAACTACAAACATGCCTTAATTAACTATATATATAATTTAATTTATATATATACCATATATACATACCTTGATCACATTGATGAGGCCCTCTTGAAATGTAGATCATTCCAAGAAAATAAATTGCCTCAAGATGATCTTCATCTGCTGCTTTCCTCAATGAAGTTAATCCTAAAACAAAATTTCCATAATAAAAGCACTCATCCTGTTGACAAAATAACAATATCAATATATAACATCTATGACACAAAATATTAATAAATGGTATATTTAGATTACATATAATTACTGAAATTACACATATAATTCTTTGTCTATAAATGGCTTCAATGTTATTATGCAATGCACATGTGCATATAAATGAATCAGCTTTCAGAGTTTTGGGACCCATTCCTTCAAACATGTCAATGCATGTTGTTCTGTACACTTGAGGATCACCCCCTGCTTCATACATCTTCTTTGAACTTCAAAAATATAAATACACAGTAAATAACAAACAAATAAAGTTTTATTTAATCAAATATACATACATTAGTTGATGTTTATTGATAATTAACAAAGTCTTGCAAAGACGATGTCTTTCGCAGATTCTGACCCTAATACTACAAATATCCGACTCAAAAGCTCCAGTGGGAGATCATCTAACGAAAGATGACTTCTAGTATTCGACATTCTACTTATAAAATACACATTCGAGTAGTTGATTTCAATTTCTTTTTTTAAAAATTAAGCGTAAATATGAAAGACAGTGTAACAGGGTATGGAAAAAAACTTACTTTATGCTGATTTGGTCGAGAGTAGTACAGGAGTCTCTATTATCGGAGAAAATCGTTTTTGAGAACGATTATTCTAAGACGATTTGGGGGTTTTACTGTTTGTATACAGATTTATCGTCCGGAAAAGTTAAGATGTTATGAATGGTTGAAGAAATGGAACGCCGACGTGACGTCTGATGTATGATGGTGCCTTAACAATTTAGAGTGCAAAAAGACCAAATTTCCCCTAAAATCATTCCAAATATGTGAATACTAAGGGTATTTTTGTGTCAAAACACATATTCAAATATTATAGCCTTTTATAGCTAGGTAATATTGGACTTTTGATTGTTAAAATGAAAAAGACACAAATAACATATATATCATAATCCATAATGTAGTACATTTATATTAACATTTCACCAAATTACTAGTATATATTCACGTACTAATATACATATTAAAAGTGGAAAAAGATTTTAATAGTAAACTTATTTAGTCCATATGTTTATTCCATTACAATTTTACCCTATGAAAAGCATGGGTACTCCACTAGTTGATATTAAACCAAATTACCAAGTCGAAAATAAAATACATTTTTGTTTATGCCTTTACAAATGTATTTTATATGTATTTAATACTAGGAAAGAACAAACATTTGCTACATACAACTATAATCACAATACAATATAAACACTAATATTAAAAGTCCAAAATACATTATTCAAATTTCAAACATTATTTAAGCATCATTCAAAGACCATTCCAAACTTTAACTCATTTGTCCCTTATATTAAACCAAAAGAATCTACATAACATTAATTGTCATAATATGAAAGTGCATATAAACAAACTACTCATAGATTTTACCAAACTCCCTAGAAAACCTAACGAAACAGGCATGCCATAAACAAATGTCACACATAAACACCCATATGCCATCCATATGTCAACCATGGACACCTTAATCAACTACCACGTTGACCAATGACCCATATGTCATCCATATGTCAACCATGGACACCATAATCAACTACCACGCTGACCAATGGCCCATATGTCAACCACGAACACCATAAGCAACAACCATGTTGACCAATGGCCCATATGTCATCCATATGTCAACCATGGACACCATAATCAACTACCATGTTAACCAATGGCCCATATGTCAACCATGGACACCATAATCAACTACCATGTTGACCAATGGCCCATATGTCAACCATGGACACCATAATAACCTACCATGTTGACCAATGGCCCATATGTCAACCATGGACACCATAATCAACTACCATGTTGACCAATGGCCCATATGTCAACCATGGACACCATAATCAACTACCATGTTGACCAATGGCCCATATGTCAACCATGGACACCATAATCAACTACCATGTTAACTAATGGCCCATATGTCAACCATGGACACCATAATCAACTACCATGTTGACTAATGGCCCATATGTCAACCATGGACACCATAATCAACTACCATGTTAACTAATGGCCCATATGTCAACCATGGACACCATAATCAACTACCATGTTGACCAATGGCCCATATGTCATCCATATGTCAACCATGGACACCATAAGCAACTACCATGTTGACCAATGGCCGACCCATATGTCATCCATATGTCGACCATTGACACCTTAATCAACTACCATGTTGACCAATGGCCCATATGTCAATCAACTACCATGTTGACCACTGGCCCATATGCCATCCATATGTCAACCATGGACACCTTAATCAACTACCATGTTGACCAATAGCCCATATGTCATCAATATGTCAACCATGGACACCACAATCAACTACCATGTTGACCAATGGCCTATATATCAACCATGGACACGATAAGCAACAACCATGTTGACCAATGGCCCATATGTCATCCATATGTCAACCATGGACACCATAATCAACTACCATGTTGACCAATGGCCCATATGTCAACCATGGACACCATAATCACCTACCATGTTGACCAATGGCCCATATGTCAAACATGGACACCATAATTAACTTCCATGTTGACTAATGTCCCATATGTCAACCATGGTCACCTTAATTAACTACCATGTTGACCAATGGCTCATATGTCAACCATGGACATCATAATAAACTACCATGTTGACCAATGTCCCATATGTTAATCATGGACACCATATTCAACTACCATGTTGACCAATGGCCCATATGGCATCCACATGTCTACCATGAACACCATAATCAACTACCATGTTGACCAATGGCCCATATGTCAACCATGGACACCATAATCAACTACCATGTTGACCAATGGCCCATATGTCAACCATGGACACCATAATCAACTACCATGTTGACCAATGGTACATATGTCATCAATATGTCAACCATGGACACCTTAATCAACTATCATGTTGACCAATGGCGCATATGTCAACCATGGACACCATAAGCAACTACCATGTTGACCAATTGCACATATGTTAACCATAGACACCTTAATCAACTACCATGTTGACCAATGGCCCATATGTCATCCATATGTTAACCATGGACACCATAATCAACTACCATGTTGACCAATGACCCATATTTCCACCATGGACACCATAAGCAACAACCATCCTGACCAATGGTCCATATGTTATCCATATGTCAACCATGGAGACCATAATCAACTACCATGTTGACCAATGGCCCATATGTCAACCCTGGACACCAAAATCAACTACCATGTTGACGAATGACCCATATGCCAACCATGGACACCATAATCAACTACCATGTTGACCAATGGCCCATATGTCATCCATATGTCAACCATGGACACCGTAATCAACTACTATGTTGACCAATGGCCCATATGTCATCCATATGTCAACCATGGACACCATAATCAACTACCATGTTGACTAATGGCTCATATGTCAAAAATGGACACAATAAGCCACTACCATATATATTGACCTGACCCGTATGTCTTTTGTATATAAATTTCGGTTTAATTAGAAAAGCTTAAAGAGGTATAGTTTTTTAATGTTTAGTCCTCGTATATAATTTTAAGTTAAAATTATACTATGAATACATCATTACTCTATGTTCTTTCTTGACGTTACTTCATACGTGTATGCTGCATATTAGGGTAATTGATTACCGATTAGAAATAAGGTTTACATTTTCATTAATCATCATCTCCGGCGGTTTATTGCTCGAAATCCTTGCTCGTTATACGTTTGTGCACTGACTTTGGTGATATACATTGTCACTCATCTAAAATTTATTTTAATTTAATTTAATGTTGTCTTGATGATCGATTGTTTTTTGTTCTCTGATCGTCTTCATGTTAATTGGTTTTGATTGTATTAAATAGTTTGCATGCAAAGTAATGCCTTCATATATAATTTATTTTTATTGTTTGTGTCAGAAAGATGTCGACCTCGAAAGCAAAATGTCACAACTATCAAATTTGGCTAGGAAGTTCTATCCTTATGTAAGCATTATCAATAATTGTAACCATGACTTAAAAACATGATGTTTATTCAATAACAACAAAATTCCATCAAACACTCTATACAACACTTCAAATAGTCAACAAAAGATTGGATACCCTAAAAATCCCGGTTTAACTCCAATAAGGACTAGGATTTTTTATTGGGCTTAATGGACCAATAAGCCTCTAATTTGACTATTTTGGGTTGGAACTCTTAAATGGGCTCTAATTGGACCCATTTTCATTGAACATAATATTTTGGGCCTAAATGGGCTTAAAATGGATTAGCTTACCTTCAATGGGCCTTGTTGGGCCATAACAAATCTAATTAGCCCTAATGGGCGATAAACCCATTCTTTTATTCTTTTTGGGCCGTGAATGCTTCCAAGGGCCCAATGGGCCGAAAAATTCTATGTTTAGGATCCAAATATCCTAGATAAGGTAAATGGACCAAATCTACTCTATCCTTTCTTCTTGGCCCAAAATCTTGGCCCATCATCCAATAAAAAAAAATGAGGAATGAAATGGAAATATAGGAGGGGAGTTGGCTTGGAGATGCCACCTCCATTTTATACACCATGTACCCATGCAAGATCCTTCATGTATCCTTGTTAGTCAGTTCACTACCTCTCTCTTCCCTCTCTTCTTCTACTCGGCGGAGAGCCCCAAACACACACACACATTACACCAAACTCTCTCTAAACATCTGTAAACCATCCTCCTTCTTCCTCCAAAAATTCTCAAGGTTTTTGCTTGTGCCTCAAGAGGATTTTTACAAGATAATCATCACTTTTGGTAAGTATTTACACATCCAAGCTTCATAACTTCACTCTCTTGTTAGATCATTCTTTTAAACAAAGTTTTTTGTGTTTATACTCCTATAAATCTTCCTAAACTCGAGAAATACATCAAAGGTGTGCTAAGACCAAAAATCCTTCCACTGCTTCTTCAAAACCGAAACAACAAAGCAAAGGTGAGTTCATACCCCTTTGTTTTTGGTTTTTACATGATTTATGGGGGAGAATACAAGTAAAATGTGTAGATCCGTGTGTTTTTGTATGATATGTGTGATTTCTTGAATTTATTTTATGAATATGTGTTATAAACTTGATCTATTCGAAATTCTTAACCTTGTTAAGGAAATATGTGACCTAAGATATCTTATACATATTATTATCAAGGAAAAAGTATTATACAAGTTCAAACTAAGTAAAACAAAACACAAATTCTATTTATGAACCATTTCTGACAAATAAGCAAACGATGGAGGGAATGATGTCATTTACGGTTTTTATAAGGGTCAAAAGGGTCAAATCACTTAAAATATGAGTTATTGTGAAAATCACGTTATTAAAGGACTAAAAGTGTAAATTTTAGCCTAATGGGCTAAAGTTTGGGCTTTTCGGCTTTTAGGCCTAATTTGCGAAAAATATGAAGCTTAGGGGACTGAAATTGCAAGTTTATCAAAATATGAGTTAAAACCATAAATAAACAAATTTCAGGGGCTGAAAATGTCTTTCTTACCAAATAGGACTAAAAATGCAAAGTTTTTGGATTTTGGGCTAAAATTGTAAAAATTGCAAAAATTTGGAATACAAGGGTAAATCTTTTTAATTAAAGGGCTGAAATTGTCCAAAACCTTGTTTTGGGCTGAAATCATGATTTAATTGAGTGTTCGGGCCGAAAATGTCAAGATACATAATCTAAGGACCTAAAATGTCATTTTTCATAAGAAGGGATAAACAATTTGTCATTTTTACTAGAAAAGGGACTGAATTGGTCAAACAATTATTTCTGGGTCAATTATGTTAATATTAAAATAATTGGGTCAAAACTACATAATTTTTAATAACTTATGGATATAAATAGAAAATTTTTTTTTTTTTTATATAAATCTAAATATAATTATAAAACAATTTGGCGAATGTGGCGACTTTTCGATTAAACAATTCGTGTGAAACATACCTTACGACATTAATACTATACAAAACAAGTGAACATTATTTCGGTTGGGCTTTAATACTTCTAATCATGCTTATTGGTCCTTCGTGACCCATTAACATGACTATTGGGCCCAACATAAATAATACATGTTTATTGAGCCTCAGGTGACCCAATTACATGCCTAATGGACCCTCAATGGCTTTTCCATGCTATCAGGCCATAGTGGCCCATTTGCATTGCTAGTAAGGTCCAAATCAATCATAATGTGTGATGAGCTAACGTGTCCGTCGCATACTCGACAGCCTATAATAACATACGTGATTAGTGGGCCCCGTAGTCCTCTTCTCTTCTTTTTTTAGGCTTACCCTTTTATTCAAGTAAACATAAATCAGGTTGTTAAAAAAGGTTATTCAATTTCATTGGATTTAGTGAGTAATAACGGGCGACACCAATAAGTGTCGGTCGTAGTCTATAGTTATAATCAAAGTCTCCGGGAGGAAGAGCGAGAGTTTGTGAATAGATCTATAAGGGGGTGACTCCCCCACACCTAATGCCAAGACTAGCGTGACAAAATTTTAAATTCAATACCGGCTTTCACTAGAATGCCAAGACAAACGAAATAGTCATTATTATGCATGGTTATAACGACTCACATAAAGATCCAATGTCATCTAAGTAATCATGGGAAATCATATTCATTCGTTGTGACGATACAATAAAACAAAACGATCATACTATTTATATCGGAAAACATCAGGTTTTCCGGGGGAACAACATTATTCACTTTCACTTTCGATAACTATAATGCAAGAATTCATACTACTTTTACACGTTTGAAATCATTCACGCATATACTTATGGGTCATCACACCTATTTTGTAAACAATTGTCTTTTTAGAAAATATCGGATTTTCTGGGTTTTACAAACTACACAAAACATTTTCATATCAAACCTGCTTATGAACTCACCAACATTATATATGTTGACCGTTTTCAAAATAACTTGTATTCTCAAGTAACAGATAAGCTGAAGAAAATTGCCAAGTGTGTTAGGATGTTATGTTTTGTGACTCTCAAACAATTTATGCTATGGATTATGTAATGTAAACAATGTATTGGATGTGAACAATGACGGTTGTAATGTATTAATGCATGGGGATGTTTATGTTATGTTTCATTTATATTCGTTGTGATGATATTTAAATTTAAGTCACACGAGCCCTTAGACGTTTCCGCCGTCTGGTTCGGGGGTGTGACAGGTTGGTATCAGAGCTCTGTTTATAGTGAACTGGCATATCTAACCACACATTGATATGCAACTATAAACCCAAAGAGGGACTAAATAACTCTGAACAAAACAAATAAAATATACTAATAAACACTCTTACTTGTGCGACTTAGAAAAATGAACATAATAACAAAGCAAAGAAGATGATTGGGAGAACCTGACGTATCGGTTAAGCCAGGACTGTTTACAGTTTGGTCTGGCAATGGAGCGGGTTTTTACCCTAATCCGATCCAAACCCTTAAGAATTTTATGGGTTTGGAGCATTGTTTTTGATTCGTTTAGCCGTTAACGACCCATACCCACTAACCCTTTTATTAAAAGGATCGGGTATGGATCATCACTGATCCGCTCCGTTTATAAGCCGCCCCGTATAATTTTTGAATTATTGGTTTATATTTTATATAGCTTAAAGTTTAATTTTAATTCCAATCAAAAGTCCAGAGGGAAAATGCCAAAGTTTAATTTTTGAATTATTGTTTTATATTCTATATTGCTTAAAGTTTAATTTAAATTCCAATCAAAAGTCCAAAGGTAAAAATTCCAAAGTCCAAACTGTTTATACATAAGAATCAAGGAGTCGACTTCTAGACTTTCAATCTTCTAGTATGAATTATGATGTCATTTCATTTACATTTCATCAAGCAATCATCATATTTCATTCATAAATCAATAAATTCATTCATCAACTAAAATAAAGTTTGTCATTGCTATTTTTTATCACTACAATTGACAGTAAAAAATAAATCAAAAGTTACTACAACAGTGATTTTTAATTCCAATCGAAAGTCCTCGAGTACGTAATGTGTTTTCTAAATCAACATTTGTTTTATTTAAGAAATATTATTTTATGAATTGAGTAAAATGTGTTTGATAATTCAAAAAGCCTATGGGTTATGGGGCGGATTTGGATATCCGTTGATTCGGTGGATAAGGGTATGGATTTGATTATTCAAAACCCTGCGGGTTACGGAGCGGGTTTGGATCGGATTTTGAAATTTGTTAAAAGGGTTTGGAACATGGTCGATTCGCTCTAAACCCGCCCCATTGCCAAGACTATTTATAGTTGTATTAGGGATAAATGTAGTCTGGTTAACTACATTTCTTCAGAATAAAACTATCATATGCCCTAGGGCGATCGCGATGGTCAGTAAACCTAAGACATACCCTCTTGTTAAACAAGAAGAGAACATCAATGCAATTTTATAACAACCAAAGATATCTTCGGATTAATAACGGTTTAATTATATACCCTCTTGCAGATAGTATGGCTGGTTTCCATCTTCTTGGAGATCCGTATTTCCCTAATCACGGGAAAAACAGATGGGTTGAGGAGGAACCTGAGGAGGAACCTAAGGAGGAACCTGAAGAGGAACCTGTAGAGGAGTCTGAGGAAGAACAGGAGGTTGGGATCGAAGACGGGCCTGCAAAGCCTGTGGCTGACCCTAGATAGGAAGAATCTAGCAACAGTAGTGACAATGAATCGGACGCAGAGTCTGTAGTCATCAACCCACCATTTCCAGTTAGGCTGACAGCACATCGGATGGGCCCTAATGGCCGTACACCCCCATGGGAAGTCGACATTTGTAGATGGAGTAGGCAGCAAGGTCATCGACTCCCGTACGACATGACAAGGGAATTCTATGATCTGAGGGATGGAGGGCCGGCTGACCGAGCACTTCCTGTTAAGGTGAGGAGGTTGCGAAACACCGGCGACCTAGCCCGGGACACAACCGAGCAGCTAAACCAGATGCGAGTGGTAGTGGAAAGAGTGGAACGAGAAACTCAGGAAGTAATCCATAACTTTCATGTACGTCAATCAATTTGGGAGGACCGACTACGAGCCACAGAATAGCAAGTGGCGCGTCTTCAAGGCGCATCCACATCATCAACCCCACCACCCAACACATCTCGGAGCACTCCGGATCAGTAGACCCCTCTACTAGTGATATGTTCTCTTATGCTTACCATGTTATGTACTACCGACTCCATGTTTAAGTGATTGCACTACTCATAGAGTAGTTATGCTGCCAAACTTTGTACCCTTATGTATGCTCCTTAGAGCAAATTGTCATGTATCAAAGTGCAGATACTATTAGTGGAAAGTATTATGTGTTTAATTGTGATGTTGTGATCTGCTATGTGTTTTATACTCTTATTGTTTGGTGTAAATATATGGAATCACTTAAATGCAAAATCGACTCACGAAATTCCCAACTTAATACAATACGTACTCAACATCTTTCTGTTCCATAACACCAAGAGTACCCTCACCTATTATCGCATTCTCAAATCTAGCTCCAAAAAAAAAAATTCGGGACGAAATTCCCTCTAACGGGGGGATGATGTCACAACTAGCAAATTTGGCTAGGAAGTTCTATCCTTATGTAAGCATTATCAATAATTGTAACCATGACTTAAAAACATGATGTTTATTCAATAACAACAAAATTCCATCAAACACTCTATACAACACTTCAAATAGTCAACAAAAGATTGGATACCCTAAAAATCCCGGTTTAACTCCAATAAGGACTAGGATTTTTTATTGGGCTTAATGGACCAATAAGCCTCCAATTTGACTATTTTGGGTTAGAACTCTTAAATGGGCTCTAATTGGACCCATTTTCATTGAACATAATATTTTGGGCCTAAATGGGCTTAAAATGGATTAGCTTACCTTTAATGGGCCTTGTTGGGCCATAACAAATCTAATTAGCCCTAATGGGCGATAAACCCGTTCTTTTATTCTTTTTGGGCCGTGAATGCTTCCAATGGCCCAATGGGCCGAAAAATTCTATGTTTAGGATCCAAATATCCTAGCTAAGGTAAATGGATCAAATCTACTCTATCCTTTCTTCTTGGCCTAAAATCTCGGCCCGTCATCCAATAAAAAAAATGAAATGGAAATAGAGGAGGGGAGTTGACTTGGAGATGCCACCTCCATTTTATACACCATGTATCCATGCAAGATCCTTTATGTATCCATGTTATTCATTTCACCAACTCTCTCTTCCCTCTCTTCTTCTACTCGGCCAAGAGCCCCAAACACACATACATACACATTACACCAAACTCTCTCCAAACATCTCTAAACCATCCTCCTTCTTCCTTCAAAAATTCTCAAGGTTTTTGCTTGTGCCTCAAGAGGAGTTTTACAAGATAATCATCGCTTTTGGTAAGTCTTTACACATCCATGCTTCATAACTTCACTCTCTTGTTATATCATTCTTTTAAACATTTTTTTTGGTGTTTATACTCCTAGAAATCTTCCTATACTCGAGATATACATCAAAGGTGTGCTAAGACCAAAAATCCTTCAACTTCTTCTTCAAAACCAAAACAACAAAGCAAAGGTGAGCTCATAACCCTTTGATTTTGGTTTTTACATGATTTATGGGGGAGAATACAAGTAAAATGTGTAGATCCATGTGTTTTTGTATGATATGTGTGATTTCTTGAATTTATTTGATGAATATGTGTTATAAACTTGATCTATTCGAGATTCTTAACCTTGTTAAGGAAATATGTGACCTAAGATATCTTATACATATTATTATCAAGGAAAAAGTATTATACAAGTTCAAACTAAGTAAAACAAAACACAAATTCTATTTATGAACCATTTCTGACAAATAAGCAAACGATGGAGGGAATGATGTCATTTACGGTTTTTATAAGGGTCAAAAGGGTCAAATCACTTAAAATATGAGTTATTATGAAAATCACGATTTTTAAAGGATTAAAAGTGTAAATTTTAGCCTAATGGGCTAAAGTTTGGGCTTTTCGGCCTTTAGGCCCAACTTGCAAAAAATAGGAAACTTAAGGGAATGAAATTGCAAGTTTATCAAAATATGAGTTCAAAACATAAATAAACAAATTTCAGGGGCTGAAAATATCTTTCTTACCAAATAGGACTAAAAATGCAAAGTTTTTGGATTTTGGACTAAAATTGTAAAAATTGCAAAAATTTGGACTACAAGTGTAAATATTTTTAATTAAAGGGCTGAAACTGTCCAAAACCTTTTTTTGGGCTGAAATCATGATTTGAATGAGTGTTTGGGCCGAAAATGTCAAGAAACATAATCTAAGGACCTAAAATGTCATTTTTCATAAGAAGGGGTAAAAATTTGTCATTTTTACTAGAAAAGGGGATGAATTGATCAAACAATTATTTCTGGGTCAATTATGTTAATATTAAAATAATTTGGTCAAACATACATAATTTTTAATAACTTACAGATATATATATATATATATATATATATATATATATATATATATATATATATATATATATATATATATATATATATATATATATATATATATATATATATATATATATATATATATATATATAATTATAAAACAATTTGGAGAATGTGGCGACTTTTCGATTAAACAATTCGTGTGAAAAAAACCTTACGACATTAATACTATATAAAACAAGTAAACATTATATCGATTGGGCTTTAATACTTCTAATCATGCTTATTAGGCCTTCGTGACCCATTAATATTACTATAGGGCCCAACATAAATAATACATGTTTATTGGGCCTCAGGTGACCCAATTACATGCGTAATGGACCCTCAATGGCTTTTCCGTGCTATCAGACCGTAGTGGCCAATTTGCATTGCTAGTAAGGTCCAAATCAATCATAATATATGATTAGCTAACGTGTCCGCCGCATACTGTCACACCCCAAAACCAAGAACGGTGGAAACATTCTAAGGCGGAGGACGTCATGTACAGTATCACAACAGTGTAAAGTAGTAAACAAGAAACAACATCATCCATTGCATTAATAGTATAATTTTAATACAAGTGTGTTCTTTCATAGAATAAGACATAAAAATAAGTAATCAAAATAAAAGACGAGTCTGGACCGCTCCGTCTTCTCAAAACCTGGTCGTCGTACCTGTCTACTGGTGACTTGATGTGACAACCCGTAATTTCCATTTGTACGAACAATATCTATTCAATAGAAGCCAAACCAATTTCAGTGATTTTCAGACTTTTCTGAAAATCTTTGTGTACATTAGGGTTTACACTTTAGGAGATATCAGGAGAGTGGATGCTCCTGAGTTTGTGAAATTTGGACATTTCAAGTTTCATAATGTTACAGTCCAATATCAGGAATAGAAATATTTTCTGTCAAAATATTTCAGGACTATAAATAGTTTTCTGAATTTATTTAATTCATTATTCACAATTCCAGCTAGAGAAAAGCCATTTTCTCTCTGACAGATCTTCGGGTTTTTATCCCAGATTGTGAGTAACTCTTTCTAGTAGTGTTAGAATACATATTAGATGCTAATAACATGATTTAGATGGCTAAATCATGAGATCTAGGAGTTTACTCCCCAAGGTGTTCTTGGGCGGTAAACTCCCGAAACAAGGCCAAAACCGACATTGGTGCTAGGATAAGGCTTTAGGACAATAGGTAAACACATTTGGGACATGAAATCACACACAAAACCACCCAAGATTGGGAGTTTACGGCCCAGAACTCTCTTAGGCCGTAAACTCCATTTCAAAGGCCTAAATGGTGGTTTTTGGACTTAAGGACTTTAAGGCTTGCATCTAGGTTATTTCCCCAAGTAGCTTAAGGTCTTAAACACATCAAATGACTCAAATAAAAGTGAGTTTACGGCCCAGAACTCTCCTTGGCCGTAAACTCCATGTAAATGGTCACAAAGGGTGTTTTCATGACACCTAAGGTCCTAGCCCTTTACAAGAAATTGTACCCACTAAATGGAAGGACCAAAACTCACCAAAAATCACTTATCAAAGTGAGTTTACGGCCAAGAGAATGTTCTTGGGCCGTAAACTCAAAGAAATGGCACCAAAGTGTGCATAGGGTCCTTATTTGCCTTAAACAATTATCTAGAACATGTCCTTCAAAAGCAAGAAGCTTGAAAACAACAAAAACCACACCCCAAGGGAGTTTACGGCCGTAAACTCCAAGGGGAAATGGTCTTGAGGCCGTAAACTCCTATTTGGAGTACTTCTAGGCCTTAAACCCTTCGAAGAACATAGCCACTAGGTTAGAATAATTCTGGAAAGCATATTGGGCTTCAAAACACACCAAACACACATGTTTGGGAGTTTACGGCTGTAAACTCAAGAGTTTACAACCGTAAACTCCATGTGTGATGGATTATGGAGAGTAAACTCTCTTGTAGGGTCCTTTGGAAACCCTAAACACAAGTACCCTGTCCCACAATTGCTTAGATGAAGTCCTTACGGCTTAAAACACTTATATAAACTGTTATCTATGTCTAGGATGTCTTAAACATTATCAATTAGTCTTTTAAGTCTAATTGAGTGCATATATGTGTGATTATATGTTCATTAGGATCGTAGTGTGTGCACAAGTTCCCGCTTGACACCTAGCAATCCGATACCGTTCAGTTCATTCCAATCACCAACTACAGGTGAGTTCATACCCCTTAATCAATGTTTTAAAGGATTTTAAATGCTTTAATGGGGGGGGGGGGGAAATACAAGTAGAAAACAATAAGTTATTAAATCAATTTTATGTATTTTATAACTGTGTTTTCACTCAGTAGATTTCACATATTTCAAAAAGAGTCACATGAAATGGTTTTCTATCTTAAAATACTTGGACAACAGAAGTATTAGTTTTGATATGTATAATGACTTCAGGTCACTTTAAATTATTGTTCAAAACTCCTAGATATCTTGCAAAACCAGTATATTTTACCTTTTTGAATCAAACTATACTTATACGTATATGTTCATTTATATGTTAGAGATTATAGTTTTC
Source organism: Lactuca saligna (assembly GCF_052625555.1). Lineage (NCBI taxonomy): Eukaryota > Viridiplantae > Streptophyta > Magnoliopsida > Asterales > Asteraceae > Lactuca > Lactuca saligna. The sequence continues at coordinate 170,770,249 of NC_136417.1, read as the reverse complement.
ATCCTTCGTTCAGTTTCCCGCACCCTGGCGTTGCGAGGGTGCATAAACCTACTTGAACAACCACATACTTTCCAGTTAGCTATCATAGGGATAGTCAGAAGATATCAAACAAGAGTCAGTTCATTCATGAGTCCATACTAATGCCTTACATGATACATGAGTACACGTACTTAGGATTATATGATACATGAATATGTTTACATATACTTACCTGTTACATGAACACACTTACATGAATACCATACAGGGAAACTTCTTCATAGGTGCTTTATCCTGTAATTACTTACCTTGGATACTTGAACTTAGATCTAAGAGGATGATTTATTAGTATTTACTGTGTAAATTGTCTTTCCTATCCCCGTTCAATGGGATGTTTCGGCGGGACTTACCATTCCGAATCTCACTGATTAGAACCGGTGGTCGATGACGTCTACGGATGTCTAAGGTAGTCACTTGATTAGTAGTCAGTGACGGGACTAACTATCCCTCGGTCCACTGTTGCAACAGTGGATGAGATGTGAATCTTCGAAGGATCATTAGGTTGACGATCTACGTCAAGAGATCGATACAGGGACTAACCCTCCTTCCATCCGGCTGCTGCTACAGAGGATGAGGGGACACTCTTCGGATGTGCCTTAGGGTCTATCGTTCGCTTCTGCGATGTCGTGTTTGTCCTGGTAATCCAAGACAATAACACTTATATGATTATATTTTCCCTGTTTACTTTCTTTTGTGATTACTTTCACATAAACGAGGAGTTAGACTAAGTGCTCTAGTACTAGTCAATAGAAAGGAAAAAATATCATTTCACATACAAAACATTCGAGTCTTGGTAGAAGACTACACATCATTCATACAAAACCTTCGCGTCTTGGTAGAAGACCACACTTCATTCATACAAAACATTCGTGTCTTCGTAGAAGACGACACTTCATTCATACAAAACATTCGAGTCTTGGTAGAAGACTACACATCATTCATACAAAACCTTCGCGTCTTGGTAGAAGACCACACTTCATTCATACAAAACTTTCGAGTCTTGGTAGAAGACTACATTTCATACTTATAGAAAATAAGGGTTTTTCTAGGGATTTCGTACTTACTTCAACATTTTCACTTAAAGGTTTACATGGCATTCATAGCAGATTTTCACAAACAAAGCAATGACACTTATATACTTATGAACTCACCAGCTTTAAAGCTGATACTCTCTTTCAAAATAACTTGTGTTCTCAGGTCGCCAGTAGACAGGTACGGAGGACAGGTTTTGAGAAGACGGAGCAGTCAAGTCTAGTCTTTTATTTTGATTGTTTATTTTTGGTGTCTTATTACAATGAAAGAACACACATGTATAAAACTTTACTTATAATGCAATGGATGATGTTGTTGCTTGTTTATTATATTACACTGTTGTGATACTGTACATGACGTCCTCCACCCCTGAACGTTTCCGCCGTTCGTGGTTTTGGGGTGTGACAGATTGGTATCAGAGCATTGTTTATAGTGAATATAGTATATCAACCCATAAAAGATATACTAACTATAAATACATGGGATTAAAACACTCTGTCTCAGAGTTATACTTTTAAATAATAAAATATTTAAATAAGTATACGTGCCTGCATTCATACTAAAATCAGTGTCACAATGACATGAACAAAAGTATTACGATTGTTGAATATCACAAGTAAGCCTGGGGATATATAGTCAGTCTTGGGAATGGCATAGCTTGATCAACTATGCTGGTCCGAGGAGTGATTAGAATATGCTCAAGAATGGTTGTGATATGGCGACAAGTCTAAAAACTTACCAACACAACCATAAAGAAATACCATATGGGTATTTGATCTTACTGTAATTATCTTAGTTAGTTCGTCTATTTTAGCTATTTCTTATATCCCTTTTCTCGCGTAGATTAAGATGGCTGGATTTCACCACGGCGATCCGTACTTCCCGAACCAAGGCAATGCTGGTTGGCTAGAGGCAGAGCCAGAAGATGATCACCCAATCCCTTTGGATGATCACCATGCTGAGGGCTTTTCCGATAGTTCCGACTTGGAGCCAGAAGTCAACAACCTACCCCCAGCTGCACAAAACCCAAACCTGAACCCTCGCCCTGTGTTTCAAGGACCCACACCTCTGTGGGCCACTAACTTGATAACATGGAGTCATGAACAGGGTCAGCCCATTCCCTACAACGGAGACCGAAGTTTCTACAACCTCACAGAAGGAGGTTCTGCCGATAGAGTCCTACCAATCATGGTGCGTAGGATGTCTAGGAACTCGATAATGGCTCAAGCGACTATCAATCAAGTTTTGGAAGTTGACGCCAACTCTGGTGTTAACACTGTCCACATTCGCCGACTAGAGTCTGCTCATGAAAGGACTCTGGTCCGCAATGCAAATCTGCAAAGGGAACTTGCTGAAGCCCGAGCTGAAGTTAGAGAACTTCGAGCTCAACAAGCAAGGTCAGACAGGCGTATAAGGGACATCGAACGTCTACTGTCAGGATCAAGGACTCATGCTAGTAGTTCTCATCGCCGATAGAATATCGTTATCTCATCTTTTGGATATAACCTAGTTTATGTAAAACTTTGGTCTAAATTCCTGTCTGTATAAAACTTAGACCTTTTAGGTCTTTGTCTAATCTTAAGTCTGTCAAAATTTTCCATCTTGGTTGATGTAAGGCCTACTCTTAGGCCATTTTTCCCGAACTCGTTACATCTGTAATTCCAGTATTTTTGACAGATATCGAATCTTATGGAAATTATTATCCAAATGCTATCCTCTTCATTTAGTCATACTATTCCTTCTGTTGTTGGACTATGGTGATTTAGTCCATGAGACACATTCATTTATCATTTATTCTTATCCATGTCGTCATCTTTTAAACGTATAGTTAAAGATGCCGCCACGCAGGAATCCTAGGAGGAACCCAAACAACGAAGAACCAATACCACCACCTCCACCACCACCTGTACCTCTTCAAACACCAAATCCTTTTGATGCCACTATGTTCCAGGCAGCTTTCACAGTAGCAGTTGCAGCTGCTGTGTCAGCAATCAACGCTCCTGCCCCTAGTGGATCAGGAACAGGTGCACCACCCTCAAACCACGGCGAAAGCCGTGGACACCCTTGGGAATGCACCTACAAGGATTTTACTAACGCCAAACCCCGCAGCTTCAACGGAACTGGGGGTGTAATGGTGTTGAGACAATGGATCGAGAAGATGGAATCTGTCTTCGAGATCTGCGCATGCCAAGAAGGCAGCAAGGTCAAGTTCGCAGCTTGTACCTTCTCTGACTGAGCACTAACATGGTGGAACAGCCATGTTAACTATCTGACTCTGGTGGTGGCTTATTCCATCAGCTAGGAGAAATTGAAAGAGATGCTCATGAAAGAATACTGTCCTCGAGGCGAAGTACAAAAACTCGAGCAGGAATTCTGGGGTCTTCAAATGGTTGGATCCGACATCACTACCTACACAAATAGGTTTTGTGATTTGGCAAACTTATGCCCCGACATGCTTGCTCTCCAGAGCAAAAAGATCGAGAGGTATATCTGGGGACTGTCGCCCCAGATCCAGTCAAGTGTGATCGCTTCCAGGACTATTACCTTCGATAGTGCCAAGGAACTGGCACAGTCTCTTATCGATCACCGGAAACCCCAGAACATAACAATCCCTACCCCTGTACCACAGAAGTCCAACCCCGACCACGACAAGAAGGGGTGGAATAAGAGGAAAAGAGGGGCCTCGCAAGGGTCCTCCAAGAAACAACAATATGTGGCAATCAATGCTGCCACAGTTACTCCTGTTGCCCCTGCCAACCTCTTACCAGCAAGGGCATATGCTGGAACCCTTCCGAAGTGCACCAAGTGCAACTTGCATCACAACGGACCTTGCAGGGAGATGCATTGCTCTAACTGCAACAAGAAGGGACACACCGTCCGCTTATGCAAAACTCCAACAGCTCAAGCTGCTCAAGTTCCTAACGCCGGTATGGGCCAAGCTTGCTACGGATGTGGCGAAGTGGGCCATTACAAGAAGAACTGCCCTAAAGCAGGAAGGGCTGGAGGAGTGGGAAGAGTTATGGCTCTAGGCCACGAGGAAGCAGTAGCTGATCCTACGATAGTTACTGGTACGTTCCTCCTCGATAACTCTTATGCTTGCATACTTTTTGATAGTGGAGCCGAGAAAAGTTTTGTAAGTCACAAATTTGCACACCTGCTTAAACAAAAACCATGTGCATTAGAAAGTTCATTCACGGTAGAAATGGCTAACGGGAAAACAGAGAGTACAAACTGCATATACATAGGTTGTACTTTAACTCTAGATAGCCATACTTTCAAGATTGATCTCATGCCAGTTACCATTAAATGTTTCGACGTTATCATCGGTATGGATTGGTTGAGTCTTCTGCGTGCCGACATTATGTGCTTCGAAAAAGCAGTTCGTCTTAACCTTCCTAACAACGAAACTTTAATTATCTACGGCGACAAACCTAGTACCAGCCGTCGCATCATTTCGTGCATTCAAGCACAAAAGTGTTTGCGGAAGGAGTACCATGCATTTCTCGCACACGTCGTCGATACCATCCAGGAACAGATAGACATCCAGAAAATCCCAGAAGTACGTGACTTTCCCAACTTGTTCCCAGAAGAACTTCCCGGTTTACCACCACAACGCCAAGTCGAGTTCAGAATCGACTTAGTGCCAGGGGCTACCCCCGTAGCCAAATCTCCTTATCGTCTTGCACCGGCTGAAATGCAGGAACTTTCCAGTCAACTTAACGAACTTCTCAAGAAGGGATTCATTCGAACAAGCTTCTCACCATGGGGAGCACCGGTCTTGTTCGTCAAGAAGAAAGATGGATCGTTTCGCATGTGCATAGACTATAGAGAACTCAACAAACTTACCATTAAAAATCGTTATCCCTTGCCCCGCATTGACGATTTATTTGATCAACTTCAAGGAGCCAACTACTTCTCGAAGATAGATCTGCAATCCGGATACCACCAACTACGAGTGTTAGAGGAAGATGTGCCCAAGACAGCCTTCCGAACTCGTTATGGGCACTACGAGTTTGTAGTGATGCCATTCGGATTAATTAACGCGCCCGCAATATTCATGGATCTGATGAATAGGGTGTGTTGTCCTTACTTGGATCAGTTCGTCATCGTCTTCATTGATGACATACTGATCTACTGTGACAACCCGATATTTCAACTCGTTGTAATGACCTAATAGGTCAAGTATTGTAACCACTTATGAGTAATAAAATGTATAAATAAGTTCTACTTAATTTCTCTCTATGATTTAATGTCTTTGAACCATGATCGTGCGTAAAAAGATCGTCCAAATCCGACTTCAGATAGCGAAGTTATGAGTTTTTAAAGAAATTCCTTAAAAACGATGGATTGGTATTAAATAATAAAAACAATAATAAAAATAATTTCGGAATTTGCCGACGGAATCTAAACGAAAGTTGTAGATCGTAGTCTCACCTTCGCGGGGATATAAAGAACGTCAAAAACGGAGTTCGTATGAAAGAGATATGAATTTTTGAAGTTTGATAAATAATTTAAATATAAATTTTATATAAATTTCGGTATTATCCGAAGGAGTCAGCCTAGGGCCGAGGTACGCGCCGCGTACGCTCGAACGCCCCGCGTACCCGAATGGAGGGTCTCGGATCGACCACGTCGCCCTATGCGAAGCTATCGACCCGTCCCATCCGACCCGCGAACCCAGGAACCCGTCCCGTCCGAAGTGCGTAAGCGATGACGTACGGGTACGCGCTGCGTACGCCCGTACGCCCCGCGTTCGGAGGCGGTTCAGCAACTCTATAAATAGCATGCGAGCCTTTCCGAAAATATTGTTCATTTCCTCTCTTTCTCTCCCGATCTTGCCTCGATTTCCGTGCCCGTTCAAACCCGAATCTCTGGTCTTTTTGCTCAAGTCCCGAGGGTCGATTTTACTCCCGAGATTCCCGAGAATCCCGAGGAAAATCCGTTTCGCGAGACGAAACTCTGCCCGGTTTTCGAGCTCGCTATCTTCAAATTTCCAAGTGAGTTTCATACCCCTTAATCAACCGTTTTAATTATTCTAAATACTTTTAAATGCTTTATGGGGGGGGGGATACAAGTTAAACACTTATAGTTATTGTTTCAGTCACATGTGACGGCATTAATCACATGTGATTAATAACTAAGAAACCAATGATTTTATCACTGTGCAAACGGTTTTACTCCAAAATGTTTTACAAACTCTTTTATTTATCAAATGCTTTATTGTAAACTTGGTTTTAATACTTATAAATTTGCATGCCTATATATGTATAGCTGTATAAATAATGTTTAAAGGGCTTAGGAAAGCCACCTATCCTATTTCCTTTTCCTCGATTTGGATGTGGTCTGGTGGAATTTAGGGTGACTATCCGAAGGTCGTTTCAATATTAGTTATATGTCATATATACGTGTATAGACATAAAAGTACTTCCAATTTTCATGCTTATCAAAACATCATTTGTATGTTACCATCGGGGTAACACGGGATCATACTACTACGATTTCTAGATCAACGAGTCAGTTCATTCATGAGTCATTATTCATTACTAAGAGAACATATACAACGATACTAGAACAAGTAATATTTTATTACAAACACACGAATACTTTAACAATTGTGATCCACTGTATGGGTTCATGTCTTAATTGTCATGACCCGGGTTGTAGCCAGAGTCTCTTGGAGGGAGAGCGTTGAGTTTGCGTATAGATCTATACTGGATTGACTATCCTACACCTTTCTGTTAGCTACAGTGGGACCGGCAGGTCTACGGGTGCCAAACGTCATAACCTATGTTTCGACTAAACGTTGTCGATGGTACAAGTCAATAGTATGGTGCAACTTATCACACGATACCTTAATATAAACCCGGTTTAAGGTAGTTAGTACCACAGTAGTTCATATAAAACGAAACTACCGTACTACAATAAATTACCCATTACATTTTGGTGATAACCTCACCTAAACTTAAATGTACAAACTATATTTTGTCAAATGATAGTTACACTTGGGAAATTTCACACTTTTACATCAAACGAGCATACAAACTGTTAAGCCTTGGTAAAGGGCTACTTTTATACTTTTAACAGAAAATATAGGTTTTTCTGAGAGATTCAAACGTTTACAAACACTTACATACATTTACAACACATACTTGCAATAGGTTCAAAACGTTTTTGATAAACGAACCTCGACACTAAAATACTTATGAACTCACCAGCTTAATGCTGACAAACTCTTTCAAAATAACTTGTATTCTCAGGTCATCAGTAGACAGGTACCGATGCTAGCTTTTGAGAAGATGGAGCGCATTCAAGTCTCGTCATACTATTTTGATACATTATATTTTTGGTGTCTAAAACTGTACGGAACACACTTGTATTAAAATGTTTATATTTAATGCAATGGATGATGTTGTTTGCTTATTTACAATTACTGTGTTGTGATACTACACATGACGTCCTCCACCCCAGAACGTTTCCGCCATTATTGGTTTTGGGGTGTGACAGATTGGTATCAGAGCATTGGTTATAGTGAAGCAAGTATATCAACCCATAAAAGATATACTAAACTATAAACCCATTTGGGATTAAAACACTCTGACCAGGAATTTATACTTTAAAATAGTAAATTAAGTATACTAGTCTGCATTCATGCTAAAACCGGTGTCACAAACGACAAAAACAAAAGTATTACGATTGTTAAAATATCACAGGTGAGCTAGGGGATGTATGGTCAGTCCTGGGAATGGCATAGCCTGATCAACTATGCTGGTCCGAGGAGTGATTAGCATATGCCCTAGAATAGTTGTGATGTGTTAACAAGTCTAAAAACTTACCAACAATGCCACAAACGAGCATTGGAACTTAAACTTAAGATACTATAGGCGTATTTTGTGCTATTAACTACATACATACTATATCTTTATACCGCTCTTCTCACGTAGATCTAAATGGCTGGATTTCGTCACGACGACCCGTACTTTCCAAATGAGGGCAACATAGGAAGGCTCGAAGCAGAGTCTGACGATGAACACCAAATTCCGTTGGATGATCATCAAGCTGAAGGCTTCTCAGATAGATCAGACTCTGAGCCTGAAGTCAACAACCTACCACTCGTAGGTCAACCCCCGAACAACAACCCTCGACCAACTTTTCCAGATCCTACTCCCTTATGGGCAAACCACTTGAACCGTTGGAGTGAAGAACAGGGTCAACCCTTGCCGTACTTTGGGGACCGAAGTTTTCACAACGTCAGCAACGGTGGCTCTGCTGACCGAGCCCTGCCTGTCATTATCCGCAGGATAGCTCGAAATGTCGAGCAAGGTAGAGCAACCATCGACCAAGTCATGGAAATTGATGCCAACTCAGGTGTCAACACAGTCCGCATCCGCTGTCTTGAAGAAGACATGGAACGGACCCGGAGAACCAATGGAACCCTACAGCAACATCTGGTTGCCTCTCAAGCTGAAGTCATGGAACTCCGAACTCGTCAAAGTGCTCATGAGCAACACCTTCAAGAAATGGACCGTCAAATGAGAGACCTTAGGGTTCTTCTAAGGAATATTCGTCGCCGTTAGATGATGTCTAGTACATCATTATCTTTTGGGTTAAAGAATTGCCTTTAACATATATGCTCTAAGTAGCACTTGTATGTAAAATATTCCTAACTCTCAGTACTCTAATTAGGAATCTAGGAACTATCACACTTTTCTATGCGGTATGATGTAAGACCTACTGTTAGGTCAATTTTCATTAAACTCATTACATCAGTAATACCTGTATTATTGAAATCTATCTAAATTGTGGGAAAAATCTATACACTTGTGTTTTTCCTACTACTATTTTGTTGTGATTTCGAACACTCATACAACTGTTGGGCTATGGTTATTTAGTCCATGTATCACTCTCACGTTGCTTACAAATTGATTCTTACCATTTTCTTACCTTTATAAACTTATAGCTGAAGGATGCCTCCTCGCAAATCTCCCAGGAATAATCCTGCACCACCACCTCCACCGCCTCCGGTCATCGATACTGCAGCCCTAAATGCTGCCGTAGCTGCAGCAGTGGCAACTGCCATGGCTCAGTATCACTCTTCTGATGCCAGCAGAGGTGGAACCCCTGTGGAATCAATTCCAGTTGAAACTCCTGTGCGCTCGAGAGAGTGCTCCTACAAGGATTTCACCAACTCCAAGCCGAAGTCCTTTCATGGGACCGGCGGAGTCATTGCTCTCTCGCAATGGTTCGAGAAGACTGAAGCGGTCTTCGAAATATGTTCATGCCCTGCTGCGAGCAAGGTGAAATACGCCGCATGCACTTTTGAAGGAAAGGCCCTAACGTGGTGGAACGGCCACGTTAAATCTCTAACTCTTGTTGTAGCCAACGACATAGGCTGGGAAACGATGAAAGACCTCATGATTGAGGAATATTGCCCGAGGGGCGAGATCCAGAAACTAGAGCAGGAACTGTGGAGCCTGACCATGAAGGGCACCAATATTGTTGCTTACACCGCCAGATTCAGCGAACTGGTGGCCCTCTGTCCCAACATGGTTCCCACTGAAGGGAAAAAGATCGAAAGGTACATATGGGGGCTTGTACCTCCGTATCAGGGGAATGTCCTAGCATCAAACTCCGCTACCTTCGACAGTGCCAAACGGTTGGCACAACGACTCATTGACCATGGAGTCAAAACCCCTGAAATCACAACCACCCTAGCCATCCCGGAACTCTCCAAACCCGCTGATACGAAACGGAAATACTGGGATGAAAAGAAGAAACAACAGGCGGCTAGGAAGCAGCAAATTGTGGCGATACATGCCGCAATAACCCCTGCTGCTACAACTACTCCGGTGAGTGGGTATGCTGGAAGATCACCCAAGTGCAACAAATGCAACTACCACCACAATGGCCCCTGCCAGGAAATGCAGTGCTCTAACTGCCACAGGAGAGGACACACAGTCCGTTTCTGTAAATATCAGGCGAGACCGATCGCCCAAGTCCCCGGCTCTGGCGCGAGCCTGACATGCTATGGATGTGGCGAAACAGGCCACTATAAAAGAGACTGCCCCAAGACGAAAAATACTGGCGGGACAGGGAGGGTACTAGCGATAGGCCACGGAGAGGCAGTAGCTGACCCGACAGTAGTGACTGGTACGTTCCTCCTCGATGACTCCTATGCATGCATTCTATTCGATAGTGGAGCGGAGCGAAGCTTCGTAAACCATAAATTCACTCGCATGCTTGCTCAACCACCACACACACTCAAAGAACTATTCACGGTGGAAATGGCTAATGGAAAAACCGAAAGTACGAGTAGCATATACCTAGGTTGTACCCTAACGTTAGATAACCATTCATTCCCAATCGACCTCATGCCAGTCTCAATAAAAAGTTTCGATGTTATCATTGGCATGGATTGGTTAAGCCTTCATCGCACCGACATCATGTGCTATGAGAAAGCAGTCCGTCTAAACCTCCCGTCAAATGAAACTCTTATAGTCTACGGGGACAAACCTGGTACGAGTCTTCGCATTATATCAAGTATTCAAGCACAGAAATATCTGCGCAAAGAATACCATGCATTCCTTGCTCACGTCGTCGACACAAGCCTTGAAACGAAAGAACTAAAGAACATCCCGGTAGTGAGCGACTTTCCCGACATTTTTCCAGAAGAACTACCCGGATTACCTCCGCAACGACAGGTCGAGTTTAGAATCGACTTGGTCCCAGGAGCTACTCCGGTAGCCAAATCGCCCTACCGTTTAGCACCAGCTGAGATGCAGGAACTCTCTGGTCAACTTAACGAACTGCTTAGCAAAGGCTTTATAAGACCAAGTTTCTCACCTTGGGGAGCACCGGTCTTGTTCGTTAAGAAGAAAGACGGATCATTCCGCATGTGTATTGACTACAGAGAACTCAACAAACTGACGGTCAAGAATCGTTACCCGCTGCCTCGCATAGACGACCTATTCGACCAACTGCAAGGGGCGAACTATTTTTCCAAGATTGATCTGAGGTCCGGATATCACCAGTTACGAGTACTAGAGGAGGATGTTCCAAAGACAGCCTTCCGAACCCGTTACGGACACTACGAGTTCGTGGTGATGCCCTTCGGATTAACCAACGCGCCAGCAGTCTTCATGGATCTGATGAATAGAGTATGCCGACCTTATTTGGATCAGTTCGTCATCGTTTTCATTGACGACATCTTGATATACTCCAGAAGTAGGAAAGAGCATGGTGATCACCTACGACAAGTTCTAGAGACGTTACGAAAAGAGAAGCTTTATGCGAAGTTCTCGAAATGTGAATTTTGGATTCGGAGGGTCGAATTCTTAGGACACGTGGTAAGTGAAAAAGGAATCCACGTAGACCCATCCAAAATTAGAGCTATTGAGAACTGGTCAGCACCTAAGACACCGACAGAAATTCGTCAATTTCTAGGTCTTGCTGGCTACTACCGCAGATTCATTCAGAACTTCTCCCGAATAGCGAAACCTCTTACTACCCTGACCCAGAAAGGAGTGACCTTTGACTGGGAAGTGAAACAAGAAGAAGCGTTCCAAACCCTCAAACGAGCCTTGTGCACCGCGCCAATACTATCCCTGCCCGAAGGAATAGAAGACTTCGTAGTCTATTGCGATGCATCGAATCAAGGGCTCGGATGTGTCCTGATGCAGCGAGGTAAGGTCATCGCCTATGCCTCGAGACAGTTGAAGACACACGAGGTTAACTACACGACCCATGACCTTGAACTAGGAGCAGTGGTGTTTGCTCTGAAGATTTGGAGACATTACTTATATGGAACGAAGAGCACTATCTTTACCGACCACAAGAGTTTACAACACATTTTCGATCAAAAGGAGCTCAATATGAGACAACGAAGGTGGGTCGAGCTACTCAGTGATTATGAATGCGATATTCGTTATCATCCGGGTAAAGCCAACGTAGTAGCAGACGCCCTGAGTCGGAAGGAATATTCTGGTCGAAAAATCAAGTCATTGTCAATAACCATCCATTCACACTTGTCTAAACAAATTCAGACGGCCCAACTCGAAGCCATGAAACCTGAAAACGTGGCAAGTGAATCCCTCAGAGGAATGGACAAGAATCTAGAAGCCAAGGGTGACGGAACCTTATATTTTATGGATCGGATCTGGACACCAAAACACGGTGGTTTCCGAGACTTGGTCATGACCGAGGCGCACAACACTCGGTATTCCGTCCACCCAGGTTCAGATAAGATGTATCTGGATCTTAAAAAGCTATACTGGTGGCCTAATATGAAAGCAGAGATTGCTACCTTCGTAAGTAAATGCCTTACTTGCGCAAAGGTTAAGGTCGAGTATCAAAAGCCCTCTGGTTTATTGCAACAACCCGAGATCCCGGAATGGAAGTGGGAGCGGATCACTATGGATTTCATAACCAAGTTGCCCAAGACAACGGGTGGACTTGACACCATATGGGTCATCGTCGATAGATTGACCAAGTCTGCACACTTCCTACCTATCAAAGAAACTGACAAGATGGAGAAACTGACCAGAACATACATTAGGGAAATCGTACGGCTACATGGTGTGCCTATATCTATTATCTCCGATAGAGATAGTAGGTTTACCTCAAGATTTTGGCAATCACTACAACATTCCCTGGGAACAAGGCTAGACATGAGTACAGCCTACCATCCTCAGACCGACAGACAGAGTGAGAGAACCATCCAAACTCTGGAAGATATGTTGCGAGCCTGCGTGATTGACTTTGGGAAGGCATGGGATACTCATTTACCCCTTGTAGAGTTTTCCTATAATGACAGTTATCACACGAGCATCAAGGCTGCTCCGTTTGAAGCCCTCTACGGCCGAAAGTGCAGATCCCCTCTGTGCTGGGCTGAGGTGGGTGATACCCAACTAGCAAAGGGGCAAGCTTCCGACGTTACTCTCACTGGTCCGGAAATCATTCGGGAAACGACAGAGAAGATCGTTCAAATTCGTGAACGATTGAAAGCCTCTAGAGACCGACAGAAGAGCTACGCAGATAAACGAAGGAAACCTTTGGAATTCCAGGTGGGAGACCGAGTCCTTCTCAAGGTCTCACCCTGGAAGGGCTTGATACGCTTCAGCAAGCGTGGGAAGCTAAATCCGAGGTACATAGGGCCTTTCGAGATTCTCGCAAGAGTCGGCCCCGTAGCTTACAAACTTGATCTACCCGACACCCTTCGTAACGTACATTCTACATTCCACGTATCTAACTTGAAAAAGTGTCTGTCCGACGAGACTCTCGTAATCCCACTCGACGAGATCGAGATCAACGAGAGCCTCAACTTCGTGGAAGAACCTGTAGAAATCATGGACCGTGAGGTCAAGCAGACGAAGCAAAGCCGTATCCCCATCGTAAAGGTTCGCTGGAACGCTAAGCGGGGACCTGAATTCACATGGGAACGCGAAGATCAGATGCAACGCAAGTACCCACATCTGTTTCCCTAGTCCACGAGTGTTCCCTTACTTTGAATTTCGGGACGAAATTCCCTCTAACGGGGGGATGATGTGACAACCCGATATTTCAACTCGTTGTAATGACCTAATATGTCAAGTATTGTAACCACTTATGAGTAATAAAATGTATAAATAAGTTCTACTTAATTTCTCTCTATGATTTAATGTCTTTGAACCATGATCGTGCGTTAAAAGATCGCCCAAATCCGACTTCAGATAGCGAAGTTATGAGTTTTTAAAGAAATTCCTTAAAAACGATGGATTGGTATTAAATAATAAAAACAATAATAAAAATAATTTCGGAATTTGCCGACGGAATCTAAACGAAAGTTGTAGATCGTAGTCTCACCTTCGCGGGGATATAAAGAACGTCAAAAACGGAGTTCGTATGAAAGAGATATGAATTTTTGAAGTTTGATAAATAATTTAAATATAAATTTTATATAAATTTCGGTATTATCTGAAGGAGTCAGCCTAGGGCCGAGGTACGCGCCGCGTACGCTCGAACGCCCCGCGTACCCGAATGGAGGGTCTCGGATCGACCACGTCGCCCTATGCGAAGCTATCGACCCGTCCCATCCGACCCGCGAACCCAGGAACCCGTCCCGTCCGAAGTGCGTAACCGATGACGTACGGGTACGCGCTGCGTACGCCCGTACGCCCCGCGTTCGGAGGCGGTTCAGCAACTCTATAAATAGCATGCGAGCCTTTCCGAAAATATTGTTCATTTCCTCTCTTTCTCTCCCGATCTTGCCTCGATTTCCGTGCCCGTTCAAACCCGAATCTCTGGTCTTTTTGCTCAAGTCCCGAGGGTCGATTTTACTCCCGAGATTCCCGAGAATCCCGAGGAAAATCCGTTTCGCGAGACGAAACTCTGCCCGGTTTTCGAGCTCGCTATCTTCAAATTTCCAAGTGAGTTTCATACCCCTTAATCAACCGTTTTAATTATTCTAAATACTTTTAAATGCTTTATGGGGGGGGGATACAAGTTAAACACTTATAGTTATTGTTTCAGTCACATGTGACGGCATTAATCACATGTGATTAATAACTAAGAAACCAATGATTTTATCACTGTGCAAACGGTTTTACTCCAAAATGTTTTACAAACTCTTTTATTTATCAAATGCTTTATTGTAAACTTGGTTTTAATACTTATAAATTTGCATGCCTATATATGTATAGCTGTATAAATAATGTTTAAAGGGCTTAGGAAAGCCACCTATCCTATTTCCTTTTCCTCGATTTGGATGTGGTCTGGTGGAATTTAGGGTGACTATCCGAAGGTCGTTTCAATATTAGTTATATGTCATATATACGTGTATAGACATAAAAGTACTTCCAATTTTCATGCTTATCAAAACATCATTTGTATGTTACCATCGGGGTAACACGGGATCATACTACTACGATTTCTAGATCAACGAGTCAGTTCATTCATGAGTCATTATTCATTACTAAGAGAACATATACAACGATACTAGAACAAGTAATATTTTATTACAAACACACGAATACTTTAACAATTGTGATCCACTGTATGGGTTCATGTCTTAATTGTCATGACCCGGGTTGTAGCCAGAGTCTCTTGGAGGGAGAGCGTTGAGTTTGCGTATAGATCTATACTGGATTGACTATCCTACACCTTTCTGTTAGCTACAGTGGGACCGGCAGGTCTACGGGCGCCAAACGTCATAACCTATGTTTCGACTAAACGTTGTCGATGGTACAAGTCAATAGTATGGTGCAACTTATCACACGATACCTTAATATAAACCCGGTTTAAGGTAGTTAGTACCACAGTAGTTCATATAAAACGAAACTACCGTACTACAATAAATTACCCATTACATTTTGGTGATAACCTCACCTAAACTTAAATGTACAAACTATATTTTGTCAAATGATAGTTACACTTGGGAAATTTCACACTTTTACATCAAACGAGCATACAAACTGTTAAGCCTTGGTAAAGGGCTACTTTTATACTTTTAACAGAAAATATAGGTTTTTCTGAGAGATTCAAACGTTTACAAACACTTACATACATTTACAACACATACTTGCAACAGGTTCAAAACATTTTTGATAAACGAACCTCGACACTAAAATACTTATGAACTCACCAGCTTAATGCTGACAAACTCTTTCAAAATAACTTGTATTCTCAGGTCATCAGTAGACAGGTACCGATGCTAGCTTTTGAGAAGATGGAGCGCATTCAAGTCTCGTCATACTATTTTGATACATTATATTTTGGTGTCTAAAACTGTACGGAACACACTTGTATTAAAATGTTTATATTTAATGCAATGGATGATGTTGTTTGCTTATTTACAATTACTGTGTTGTGATACTACACATGACGTCCTCCACCCCAGAACGTTTCCGCCATTATTGGTTTTGGGGTGTGACATCTACTCTCGAAGTAAGGAGGAGCATGGTCAACATCTCCGAAAAATCTTAGAAACATTGCGCGCAGAGAAGCTCTACGCAAAGTGCTCGAAGTGTGAATTTTGGATTCGGCGAGTCGAATTTTTGGGCCATGTGGTTAGCGAAGAAGGTATACACGTGGACCCTTCCAAAATTAAGGCCATCGAGAACTGGTCAGCACCAAAGACACCTACTGAAATTCGTCAATTTCTAGGTCTAGCTGGCTACTATCACAGGTTCATTCAGAACTTCTCCAGCATAGCGAAACCTCTTACAACTCTGACCCAGAAAGGTGTTGCCTTCGACTGGGAGGAGAAACAGGAAAGAGCGTTCCAAATGCTCAAACGAGCCTTGTGCACCGCCCCGATACTATCCCTTCCCGAAGGAATAGAAGACTTCATTGTCTATTGCGATTCATCCAATCAAGGACTCGGATGTGTTCTGATGCAACGAGGTAAAGTCATAGCCTATGCCTCGAGACAGCTGAAGACACATGAGGTTAACTACACAACCCACGATCTTGAGCTAGGCGCAGTTGTGTTTGCTCTGAAGATCTGGCGACATTACCTATACGGTACAAAAAGCACGATCTTTACAGACCATAAGAGTCTACAGCACATTTTCGACCAGAAAGAGCTCAACATGAGACAACGACGGTGGGTCGAGCTACTTAGTGATTACGAATGCGAAATTCGTTATCATCCGGGTAAAGCCAATGTAGTAGCCGACGCCCTAAGTCAGAAGGAATATATTGGTCGTAGGGTCAAATCTTTGACTCTAACTATCCATTCACACTTGTCCACGCAAATAAAGGAGGCTCAGCTCGACGCTTTGAAACCTGAAAACGTGGCGGGTGAATCCCTTAGAGGAATGGATAAGAACTTGGAAGTCAAGGGTGGCAGAGCCTTATACCTCATGGATCGGATCTGGACACCGAAACACGGTGGCTTCAGAGACTTGGTCATGACGGAAGCTCACAACACTCGTTATTCCGTCCACCCGGGTTCAGATAAGATGTATCTGGATCTGAAGAAGCTATACTGGTGGCCTAACATGAAAGCATATATTGCTACCTTCGTGAGTAAATGCCTTACTTACGCAAAGGTCAAGGTCGAATACCAGAAACCCTTCGGTCTTCTACAACAACCGGAGATACCAGAATGGAAGTGGGAGCGGATCACTATGGACTTCATAACCAAGTTGCCCAAGACGACGGGTGGACTTGATTCCATATGGGTCATCATCGATAGACTGACCAAGTCTGCACACTTCCTACCGATCAAGGAAACAGACAAGATGTAAAAACTTACCAGAACTTACATTAGGGAGATTGTAAGACTGCACGGTGTTCCTTTATCTATCATCTCAGACCGAGATAGTAGATTCACTTTGAGATTCTGGCAGTCATTACAAAGTTCCCTAGGAACTAGGCTGGACATGAGTACAACCTATCATCCACAGACCGACGGGCAAAGTGAGAGAACTATCCAAACCTTAGAAGATATGTTGCGCGCCTGTGTGATAGACTTTGGAAAAGCTTGGGATACTCATTTACCCCTTGTTGAATTTTCCTACAACAACAGTTATCACACGAGCATCAAGGCAGCTCCATTCGAGGCCATCTATGGCCGAAAGTGCAGATCCCCTCTGTGCTGGGCTGAAGTGGGTGATACCCAGTTAGCTAAGGGACGAGTTCCCGAAAGCACTCTCACGGGTCCGGAGATCATTCGGGAAACGACAGAGAAGATCGTTCAAATTTGTGAACGATTAAAAGCCTCTAGAGACCGACAGAAAAGCTACGCCGACAAGCGTAGGAAACCATTGGAGTTCCAGGTGGGCGACCGAGTCCAACTGAAAGTCTCACCCTGGAAGGGCTTAATACGCTTTGGAAAGCGTGGGAAGCTCAATCCAAGATACATAGGGCCTTTCGAGATTCTCGCAAGAATCGGCCCTGTGGCTTACAAGCTCAATCTACCGAAAGAACTCAGTAACGTACATCCTACCTTCCACGTGTCAAACTTGAAAAAGTGCCTATCCGACGAGACTCTTGTTATTCCACTCGACGAGATCGAGATCAACGAGAGCCTCAACTTCGTGGAGGAACCAGTAGAGATCATGGACCGAGAGGTCAAGCAAACAAAGCAGAGCCGTATCCCGATAGTGAAGGTGCGCTGGAACGCAAAGCGTGGACCGGAATTCACTTGGGAACGAGAGGATCAGATGAAATTGAAATACCCTCATCTTTTCGCTTAATTATGTGTAATTTCTTACTTGCTTAAATTCTAATTTCGGGACGAAATTCCATCTAACGGGGGGATGATGTGACAACCCGTAATTTCCATTTGTACGAACAATATCTATTCAATAGAAGCCAAACCAATTTCAGTGATTTTCAGACTTTTCTGAAAATCTTTGTGTACATTAGGGTTTACACTTTAGGAGATATCAGGAGAGTGGATGCTCCTGAGTTTGTGAAATTTGGACATTTCAAGTTTCATAATGTTACAGTCCAATATCAGGAATAGAAATATTTTTTGTCAAAATATTTCAGGACTATAAATAGTTTTCTGAATTTATTTAATTCATTATTCACAATTCCAGCTAGAGAAATGCCATTTTCTCTCTGACAGATCTTCGGGTTTTTATCCTAGATTGTGAGTAACTCTTTCTAGTAGTGTTAGAATACATATTAGATGCTAATAACATGATTTAGATGGCTAAATCATGAGATCTAGGAGTTTACTCCCCAAGGTGTTCTTGGGCGGTAAACTCCCGAAACAAGGCCAAAACCGACATTGGTGCTAGGATAAGGCTTTAGGACAATAGGTAAACACATTTGGGACATGAAATCACACACAAAACCACCCAAGATTGGGAGTTTATGGCCCAGAACTCTATTAGGCCGTAAACTCCATTTCAAAGGCCTAAATGGTGGTTTTTGGACTTAAGGACTTTAAGGCTTGCATCTAGATTATTTCCCCAAGTAGCTTAAGGTCTTAAACACATCAAATGACTCAAATGAAAGTGAGTTTACGGCCCAGAACTCTCCTAGGCCATAAACTCCATGTAAATGGTCACAAAGGGTGTTTTCATGACACCTAAGGGCCTAGCCCTTTACAAGAAATTGTACCCACTAAATGGAAGGACCAAAACTCACCAAAAATCACTTATCAAAGTGAGTTTACAGCCAAGAGAATGTTCTTGGGCCGTAAACTCAAAGAAATGGCACCAAAGTGTGCCTAGGGTCCTCATTTGCCTTAAACAATTATCTAGAACATGTCCTTCAAAAGCAAGAAGCTTGAAAACAACAAAAACCACACCCCAAGGGAGTTTACGGCCGTAAACTCCAAGGGGAAATGGTCTTGAGGCCGTAAACTCCTATTTGGAGTACTTCTAGGCCTTAAACCCTTCCAAGAACATAGCCACTAGGTTAGAATAATTCTAGAAAGCATATTGGGCTTCAAAACACACCAAACACACATGTTTGGGAGTTTACGGCCGTAAACTCAAGAGTTTACAACCGTAAACTCCATGTGTGATGGATTATGGAGAGTAAACTCTCTTGTAGGGTCCTTTGGAAACCCTAAACACAATTACCCTGTCCCACAATTGCTTAGATGAAGTCCTTACGGCTTAAAACACTTATATAAAGTGTTATCTATGTCTAGGATGTCTTAAACATTATCAATTAGTCTTTTAAGTCTAATTGAGTGCATATATGTGTGATTATATGTTCATTAGGATCATAGTGTGTGCACAAGTTCCCGCTTGACACCTAGCAATCCGATACCGTTCAGTTCATTCCAATCACCAACTACAGGTGAGTTCATACCCCTTAATCAATGTTTTAAAGGATTTTAAATGCTTTAATGGGGGGGGGGGAATACAAGTAGAAAACAATAAGTTATTAAATCAATTTTATGTATTTTATAACTGTGTTTTCACTCAGTAGATTTCTCATATTTCAAAAAGAGTCACATGAAATGGTTTTCTATCTTAAAATACTTGGACAACAGAAGTATTAGTTATGAAATGTATAATGACTTCAGGTCACTTTAAATTATTGTTCAAAACTCCTAGATATCTTGCAAAACCAGTATATTTTACCTTTTTGAATCAAAATATACTTATACGTATATGTTCATTTATATGTTAGAGATTATAGTTTTCATCCTTCGTTCAGTTTCCCGCACCCTGGCGTTGCGAGGGTGCATAAACCTACTTGAACAACCACATACTTTCCAGTTAGCTATCATAGGGATAGTCGGAAGATATCAAACAAAAGTCAGTTCATTCATGAGTCCGTACTAATGCCTTACATGATACATGAGTACACGCACTTAGGATTATATGATACATGAATATGTTTACATATACTTACCTGTTACATGAACACACTTACATGAATACCATACAGAGACACTTCTTCATAGGTGCATTATCCTGTAATTACTTACCTTGGATACTTGAACTTAGATCTAAGAGGATGATTTATTAGTATTTACTGTGTAAATTGTCTTTCCTATCCCCGTTCAATGGGATGTTTCGGCGGGACTTACCATTCCGAATCTCACTGATTAGAACCAGTGGTCGATGACGTCTACGGATGTCTAAGGTAGTCACTTGATTAGTAGTCAGTGACGGGACTAACTATCCCTCGGTCCACTGTTGCAACAGTGGATGAGATGTGAATCTTCGAAGGATCATTAGGTTGACGATCTACGTCAAGAGATCGATACAGGGACTAACCCTCCTTCCATCCGGCTGCTGCTACAGAGGATGAGGGGACACTCTTCGGATGTGCCTTAGGGTCTATCGTTCGCTTCTGCGATGTCGTGTTTGTCCTGGTAATCCAAGACAATAACACTTATATGATTATATTTTCCCTGTTTACTTTCTTTTGTGATTACTTTCACATAAACGAGGAGTTAGACTAAGTGCTCTAGTACTAGTCAATAGAAAGGAAAAAATATCATTTCACATACAAAACATTCGAGTCTTGGTAGAAGACTACACATCATTCATACAAAACCTTCGCGTCTTGGTAGAAGACCACACTTCATTCATACAAAAGATTTGTGTCTTCGTAGAAGACGACACTTCATTCATACAAAACATTCGAGTCTTGGTAGAAGACTACACATCATTCATACAAAACCTTCGCGTCTTGGTAGAAGACCACACTTCATTCATACAAAACTTTCGAGTCTTGGTAGAAGACTACATTTCATACTTATAGAAAATAAGGGTTTTTCTAGGGATTTCGTACTTACTTCAACATTTTCACTTAAAGGTTTACATGGCATTCATAGCAGATTTTCACAAACAAAGCAATGACACTTATATACTTATGAACTCACCAGCTTTAAAGCTGATACTCTCTTTCAAAATAACTTGTGTTCTCAGGTCGCCAGTAGACAGGTACGGAGGACAGGTTTTGAGAAGACGGAGCAGTCAAGTCTCGTCTTTTATTTTGATTGTATATTTTTGGTGTCTTATTACAATGAAAGAACACACATGTATAAAACTTTACTTATAATGCAATGGATGATGTTGTTGCTTGTTTATTATATTACACTATTGTGATACTGTACATGACGTCCTCCACCCCTGAACGTTTCCGCCGTTCGTGGTTTTGGGGTGTGACACCTGAGAATACAAGTTATTTTGAAAGTGCAAATCAACATTTAAGCTGGTGAATTCATAAGTATTTTAGTGTCATTGATTAGTAAAACTGTAAAGAAAAGACTTGTAAATGTTTGATGAAAAATTGTGTATAAGTATGAAAACCCTAGAAAATCCTATATTTTCTATTAGTATAAAAAGTAGTCTTTTACCATGACCCGACTGTTTTGAAGGTTTGCCTCTTTGTAAGAATGAAGGTTTTTCCCAAGTATGACTATCATTACCAAAATATAGCCTTATATTACCCTTTATGTGAGAAGATCACAATTTGAAAATAATGGGAAAAATGTATATGTGTACTACAATATTATTTGTATTAATCACTGAAGTAATAACTACCTTAAAACCAATGGTTTAAGGAAAAATGTGATATGATTGTTACCATACTAATCTGATTAAAACACGACGATGAAAGACGTCGGAAGAAATGACATTTGGAACCCGTAGACTTGTAAGTCCCACTATAGCGAACAACAAAGGTGTATGATAGTCAATCCAGTATAGATCTATACGCAAACTCACGCTCTCCCTCCAGGAGATTCTGGTTACAAAATGTGACATAACAAAATGGTTGATGTGTCATGAATTAGTATCTCACATTATGTTATCTCGGAATCTTGTTATAGTAATAGTATTCTAGGTATAGTATTCTCTGGATAATATCCTTTGTATAGTATTTTGTTATAGTATTCTTTGTATAGTATTCTCTGTTATATTATTCTCTGTCTAGTATTCTCTGTTCTAGTATTCTTTGTCTAGTATTCTCTATTCTAGTATGTAATAGTATCTCTTTATATAGTATGCAGTAAATTTGTATAGACTCATGAATGAATTGACTATTGTGTGATTCCTTGTACTAGGAATAGTGGATAGTATCTCCTAAACTATACCTATTATAGTTAATAGTAATGTATGTATATGACTGAATGAAGGTATGCCTTTTCTACCTAAAGGTACTGAACTGACTGATAGAACTTTTATGTCTACATATGTATACATAATATGTAACTAATATTTAGACGACCTTTGGACAAATAACCGATACCCTAAGGCCACATCCAAACAAGGAAAAGGAATTAAAGCGAGTTAGTAGTCCTAAGTCCTTTAAACATTACTTACATAACTATACATATATAGGCATGCATTTGACAATATAAAAGTTTAAAAGAAGTTTTAAAACATTTGAAGAGTTCAATAATAAAATTGATGACTTGATTTCAATTTGTAAAACGATTTAGAAGCAGTTTGTGGACATAAACAGTTTAAAGTTTAAGAAATCCTTTGTTTGAAACACAGTTATAACAGAATTTGTAAGGGAAGATTTAGTATAGAAAACAAGCTTGATAAAGATTTTAACATGTAAAAGCGATTGAGATAACGTTTTGAAGTAGCTTGTTTGGCAGAACAACTAAAGTATAGTGAAATCCATTTGTATACTAGTTATTAATCACATGTGATTGATATAATAACTAGTATGATTCAACTTGTATTCCCCCCTCCATCAAAGCATTTAAAAACATTTAAAAGATAAGTTTAAGGGGTATGAACTCACCTATAGTGAGTGGTTTGGATGAACGGATGGTATAGGATGCTAAGTGTCAAGTGAAGACTTGAGCACACACACAGATCCTAGTTAACATAAATTGACACATATATGTCACCATTAGTCAATTAACAACTAATTACTCAAATAAAGACACCCTAAACATGGATAACACTTTGGTTCAAGTGCTCAGAGTACATTAGGGTTGCATCTAAGGAGTGTAGGGCTTTCAAAGGAGTTTATGGTCCAAATGGTAACAACTCATGAGTTTACGGAAAATGGTCATTTCCCCATGAGTTTACAGCCGTAAACTCATGGTATTAATTGCCATTTTGTGTATTGAGGTCTTATAAGTCATAAAGAAGCATCCTTACTTCAAGTCTAAACCTTAGGAAGTCATGGTGGTACAATCTTACTCCTTTATCGAGTTTACAGCCCATGGACCATTCCTCATGAGTTTACGGCTGTAAACTCTATGTATTCATGGTATTTTTGATGTTTAAGGTCCCTAGTTCAATGGTGGTTCGTTCTAGGCTAAGTTCTAGTCATGAGGAAGGAAAAGAGGGCATCATTGCACACTTAAAGGGAGTTTACAGCCTTGGGAGATCCTTGGCCGTAAACTCTCTTCCAACCCACAAATTTTGATGTTTCTAAGGTCTATACAAGATCATTCTAGTGTATAACAAGCTAGGATAAGTGTACTTACAATCTAGGAGCTTGATTGGGTGTTTAAGGTCCAAGAACACTAGTGTGTGTTCTTGGTGTTTTGAAGAACACTGGAAGATCTAAGTAAACATGAAGATTTCATGGATGAAATAGAGTATAACAACTAGATTAAAGGTTATAAACACAAATCAAACAAAGAAACACTTACATTTTGGAAGATTTGGAAGAAGAATTGGATGTTACTTGAGAGAGAAAATGGTTCTAGACTTGAAAAAGTGATAAAATGACTAAGTATCACATATATAGTGTTTAGGGTTTACGGAACTAAAACCATTTGGGCCGTAAAATCCAAACTCTTGGAGTTTAAGAACATAAATGTTGCACACTTTACCGAAAAGTATCCTCTCTCCAGTTATCTCTTGCAGTACTAGGCTTTAGAACACTCATACTAACTCCAAAAAGCTTAAAAGTTAGTAGAAACAGTTTTGACTTCTATTGAAGTGTTTGATTGAACACGACAGAAAATTTCGGGTTGTCACACATACTCGCCAGCCTATAATAACATATATAATTAGTGGGCCCCATAGTCCTCTTCTCTTCGTCTATTAGGCTTACCATTTTATTCAAGTAAACATAAATCAGGTTGTTAAACAAGGTTATTCAATTTCATTGGATTTAGTGAGTAAAAACGGGCGACACCAATAAGTGTCGATCGTAGTCTGCAGTTATAATCAAAGTCTCTTGGAGGGAGAGCGAGATTTTGTGTATATATCTATACGAGGGTGACTCCCCCACACCTAAGCTGTTCGCTACAGTTATACTCGGCTAGTCGAGGTGACAAAATCTT
Source organism: Lactuca saligna (assembly GCF_052625555.1). NCBI lineage: Eukaryota > Viridiplantae > Streptophyta > Magnoliopsida > Asterales > Asteraceae > Lactuca > Lactuca saligna. The sequence continues at coordinate 170,745,516 of NC_136417.1, read as the reverse complement.
AAATTCAATATCGGCTTTCACTAGAATGCCAAGACAGACAAAATAGTCATTATTATGCATGGTTATAACGACTCACATAGAGATCCAATGCCATCTAAGTAATCATGGGAAATCATTTTCATTCGTTGTGACGATACAATAAAATAAAACGATCATATTATTTATATCGGAAAGCATCGGGTTTTCCGGGGGAACATTATTCACTTTCACTTTCGATAACTATAATGCAAGAATTAATACTAGTTTTACACGTTTGAAATCATTCACACATATACTTATAGATCTCACACCTATTTCGTAAACAATTCTCTTTTCAGAAAATATTGGATTTTCTGGGTTTTACAAACTACAAAAAACATTTTCATATCAAACCAACTTATGAACTCACCAACATTATATATGTTGACCGTTTTCAAAATAGCTTGTATTCTCAGGTAACACATAAGCTGAAGAAAATTGCCAAGTGTGTTAGGATGTTATGTTTTGTGACTCTCAAACAATTTATGCTATGGATTATGTAATATAAACAATGCACTGGATGTGAAAAATGACGGTTGTAATGTATTAATGCATGGGGATGTTTATGTTATGTTTTATTTATATTCATTGTGATGATATTTAAATTTAAGTCACATGAGCCTTCGGACGTTTCCGCCATCCGGTTCGGGTATGTGACAGGTTGGTATCAGAGCTCTGTTTATAGTGAACTGGCGTATCTAACCACACATTGATATGCAGCAATAAACCCAAAGAGGGACTAAATAACTCTGAACAAAACAAATAAAATATACTAATAAACACTCTTACTTGTGCGACTTAGAAAAATGAACATAATAACAAATCAAAGAAGATGATTGGGAGAACCTGACGTCTCGGTTAAGCCAGGACTGTTTACAGTTGTATTAGGGATAAATGTAGCCTGATCAACTATATTTCTTTAGAATACAACTATCACATGCCCTGGGGCGATCACGATGGTCAGTAATCCTAAGACATACCCTATTTTTAAACAAGAGGGGAACATCAATCCAAATTTACAACAACCAAAAATATCTTAGGATTAATAATGGTTTAATTATATACCATCTTGCAGACAGTATGGCTAGTTTCCATCTTCCTGGAGATCCGTATTTCCCTAATCAGGGGAATAACGGATGGCTTGAGGAGGAACCTGAGGAGGAACCTAAGGAGGAAGCCGCAGAGGAGTCTGAGGAAGAATAGGAGATTGGGATCGAAGATGGGCGTGCAGAGCCTATGGCTGTCCCTGGAGGGGAAGAATCTAGCGACATTAGTGACGATGACTCAGACACAGAGTTTGTAGTCATCAACCTACCATTTATAGTTAGGGGGCCAACACATCGGATGGGCCCTAATGGACCTACATCCCCATCGGGAGTCGACATTTGGAGATAGAGTAGGCAGCAAGGTCAGCGACCCCCGTACGACATGCCTAGGGAATTCTACGATCTGAGAGATGGAGGGCCGGATGACCGAGTACTTCCTGCTAAGGTGAGGAGGTTGTAAAACACTGACGACCAAGCCCAAGACACAGCCGAGCAACTGAACTAGATGCGAGCTGCAGTGGCAAGAGTGGAACGAGAAACTCAGGAAGTAATCCATAATTTTCATGTACGTCAAGCAATTTGGGAGGACCGACTACGAGCCACAAAACAAGAAGTGGCACGTCCTCAGGGCGCATCCGCATCATCAGCCCCACCACCCGACACGTCTCGGAGCACTCCAGATCAGTAGACCCTTCTACTCGTGATATGTTCTCTTATGCTTACCATGTTGTGTATTACCGACTCCATGTTTAAGTGATTACACTACTCATAGAGTCGTTATGTTGCCAAACTTTGTACCCTTATGTATGCTCCTTAGAGAAAATTTTCATGTATCAAAGTGCGGATATTATTAGTGGAAAATATTATGTGTTTAATTGTGATGTTGTGATCTGCTATGTGTTTTATACTCTTATTTTTGGTGTAAAAATATGGAATCACTTCAATGCAAAATCGACTCACAAAATTCCCAACTTAATACAATACGTACTCAACATCTTTCTGTTCCATAACAACAAGATGCCGCAAAGACCAAACCGTGGAAACAATCAACCACCGACACCACCGGAAATCAACTCAGCTGCGTTTCAAGCAACTGTATCTATTGCAGTCACAACAGCAATGGTGCAAATCCACAATGGGAACAATGGTGGAGGAAACGGACAGGGGACCGGAAGTTCAAACAACGGGATGAACCAAGGACCTATGAAGGCATGCTCTTACAAATATTTCACCAACGCCAAGCCACGAACCTTTAATGGCACAGGGGGAGTGATAACCCTGAAGAGATGGATTGAAAAGGTGGAATCGGTATTCGAGATATGCGGATACCCTGAAGAAGTCAAGGTGAAGTTTGCAGCATGTACATTTGTTGATCAAGCTCTCACCTAGTGGAATGGACATGTGGAGGCTATGACTCTCCTAGTGGCTAATGCCATGCCTTGGATGGAATTGAAGGAAATGCTCATGGTTGAATACAGCCCACGTGGTGAGGTTCATAAAATGGAGCAAGAGTTATGGAATCTCACTGTCCGAAACTCCGACATCGATGCCTACATATCGAGGTTTAGCGAACTGACCCTGTTGTGCCCTAACATGATTACTTCGGAAGGGAAGAAAATCGAATGATTCATATGGGGATTAACCCCCCAATTCAAGGAAACGTGATTGCTGCGAATCCGGAAACCTTTCATAGTACCAAGAGGTTGGCCAAGAAGCTATACGACCACAACAAAAAGAAAGGCGAGAAGGTAGGGGAACCTAAAAGCAAGAAGGAGAATGACAACAAGAAAGGAAAGAATAACAAGAGGAAGGGACGATAAGGCTCAGAGTCATCAAAGAAACAACAAACAGTGACAGTTCATGCTGCAACCACCCAAGTTCCCTCCGCACCTCATGCTCCAGCCTCATCCACCCCATGTGCCCCTAAGCGGTATTCGGGGAATCTCCCAAAGTGCAACAAGTGCAATCTCCATCACAATGGTGAATGCAAGGAGATTCATTGTACTAGTTGCAACTGAAAGGGTCACACAACAAAATATTGTAGGACCTATCCTCCCCAGAACCAGCAACAAGGAAAGAACAACAACAACAACCGCAACAACAACAACAACAACACCAACACTAACAACAATGACAACAACGATGGGGCTAGCCACACCTATTATGGATGTGGAAGGACTGGGCATCTCCATCGAAACTGCCCCAATATCAACAACCAAGGCAATGGAGGAGCAGGGATAGTGCTGACCATGGGTCAAGGAGTAGCGGTTCAGGATCCCGCTGTTGTCACTGGTACGTTTCTCCTTAACCACACCTATGCATGCATTCTGTTTGATATCGGTGCAAAGCGAAGTTTTGTGAGTAATAAATTCAAACATTTGCTAAAACAACAACCCCAGAAGCTTAATGAAACCTTTACGGTGGAAATGGCTAGTGGGAAAACAGAATCAACTGGGGAAATCTGCGTAGGATGTACCCTAACCTTAAATCACCACATCTTTCAAATAAACTTGATGCCTATGACTATTAGGAGTTTTGATGTGATTATCAGCATGGATTGGTTGAGCCCCCATCATGCCGAAGTTATATGTCGCGAGAAGGTCGTTCACCTTCATCTCCCTAACCACGAAACCCTAATTATATACGGAGCCAAACCCAATACGAACCTTCGTCTTATCTCATGCATTAAGGCACAAAAGTATCTACAAAAGAAGGACTTCACGTTTCTGGCTCACATAGTGGATAAGTCCAAGGAAGAGGTCAATATTCGAGACATCCCAGTGGCTTGCGATTTCCCGGATGTCTTTCCTGAAGATCTTCTGGGGATACCCCCAGAAAGACAAGTCGAGTTCCAAATTGACCTTATGCCAGGAACTACACCCATTGCCAAATCACCCTATAGGTTGGCTCCTGCGGAGATGAAAGAACTGTCAAGCCAACTCAACGAGCTCTTGAGCAAAGGATTCATCCGACCTAGCTTCTCATCTTGGGGAGCTCCTGTCCATTTTGTTAAGAAGAAGGACAGATCCTTTAGGATGTGTATCGATTATAGAGAACTGAATAAGCTCGCTATCAAAAATCGCTACCCACTTCCATGAATCGACGATCTATTTGACCAGCTCCAAGGAGCAAATTACTTCTCTAAGATAGATTTGCCATCCGGCTACCACCAACTCAAGTTTCGGGAAGAGGATATCCCCAAGACCGCTTTCCGAACTCGCTATGGACATTATGAATTCGTTGTAATGCCCTTCGGTCTAATGAATGCCCCTTCCGCATTCATAGAACTAATGAATCGAGTCTGCTGACCATTCCTCGACAACTTTGTCATCGTTTTCAACGATGATATCCTGATCTATTCTCGAAGTGAAGAGGAGCATAGTCAATATCTCCGACAAATCTTGGAAACCCTACGGACCAAAAAGTTATACGCAAAACTCTCAAAGTCTGACATCTGGCTCTGTAGCGTAAAATTTTTGGGTCATGTTGTCAGTCAAGAAAGGATACATGTGGACCCCTCTAAGATCAAAGCCCATAAAGGATGGGTCTCGCAGGCTATTACAAAAGATTCATTCATGTCACACCCCAAAACCATGAACGACGGAAACGTTCTGGGGCGGAGGACGTGTTGTACAATATCACAACAATGAAAAGTAGTAAACAAGCAACAACGTCATCCATTTCATTAATAATATAATTTTAATACAAGTGTTCTGTCAAATTATAATAGACACTAAAGTATAATCAAAATGAAAGATCAGTCTTGAACGAGCTCCATCTTCTCTAAACCTTTCATCGGTACCTGTCTACTGTAAACCTGAGGATACAAGTTATTTTGAAAGAGAGTATCAGCTTTAAAGCTGGTGAGATCATAAGTATTTTAGTGTCTTAATTTGTATGTAAGTATTTGTATGACATGTAATGAAAGTCTTGAAAATGTTTTGAAAGAAAGTTCGTGTAAGTATGAAAATGTTTGTAAAACAACTATAAATGTTTGAAAAACCCTAGAAATCGCTATGATTCCTACTAGTATAAAAGGGAGTCTTCTACCAAGACCTAACAGTTCTAAATGTAGTCTTCTACCAAGACTTAACTATTCTGAATGTAGTCTTCTACCAAGACTTAACTGTTATGAATGTAGTCTTCTACCAAGACTTAACTGTGCTACTATTATTATTATTATCACAAGAATTTGTATTCTTTGGTACTAGGATACTCAAATAATTCACCTCATCGGTTATGTGAATGAGTCACAAGATAGAGGTAATAATATAAATAACCTAAGTATTATCCTTTTATACTAGGATAACTAACAGTGTCAACTGAAGACATCCGTAGATGTACATTTACCTCTGTTGCTAACAGCTGGGTGTAGGAATAGTTGGTCCCTTAAAGTATACCTGTAATGCTATCAACTGTTGACATCCGTGGACGTGCTTTTACCTTTGTAGCTAAGAAAGATTTTAGGAATGGTTAATCCCGCAAAGTATCCTTTGGTACTAGGATATTAAATCCAATATATCTTGCCGATTATGTGATTGTATCACAAAGTGAAGATAAGAATGAGGATTATATAATAGAATCTATACATATAAAATGTACTAGTAACTCACCATATGTTATCTATGTAAACGTACTCATGTAAGTGTACTCATGCAAATGTACTCCTGTAGATGTATCTATGTAAATGTACTCATGTAAGCGTATATATGTAAATGTATTCATGTAAATGTACTCATGTAGATGTATCTATGTAATAGTATAGTAATGTACTGTAGTGTTCTGCGTGTGCTAGCTGTAACGTGTGTTCTCTCTCTATCTAGCATGTATAGTAATGTACTGTGTGTACTAGTTGTAATGTGTGTTCTCTCTCTATCTAGCAAGTATTTACTCATGAATGAACTGAATCGTTGTATGATATCGCGTTCTACTGATAGTTGTCTTCCTAAACTACCCAAATGGTAACTTACTAGTAATGTAACTTGTATGTATGAACATGGAAGTATACCCTTGCTACCCAATGGTATTGAATGAACTGGGAGAACCTTTATGAGTATATACTTACACATAATATATAACTAGTATTTAAACAACCTTCGGATGGATACCTGATGTCCCACCAGACCACATCTCAAGCGCGAAAAGGAAATAGGGCGGGCAGGCCTTCCTAAGCCTTTTAAACATTTCTTATATAACTATACATACATAGGCATGCAATTGATAATATAAAATCATAAAATAAGTTTTGTAAAACCTTTGAACATAATTATTATCTAAGAAAAGATCGACTTGATGTCAATCTATAAAACGGGTTGACAGCATGGATTTGCTAAACAGTTTAAGTATAAAGAAGCATTTGGTGGAGACACAATTGTAAATGAGTTAGAAATGAAACATACAGTGTATAATAAGAAGTTTTAAACGTATAAAACGTTTATGAAAATCATTTGAAGAAATCCGTTTGGTAAAACGGCTAATGAGTAGTAAATCATCTGAATGCTGCTTATTAATCACATGTGATTGATATAATAACTAGCATGATTCTACTTGTATCCCCCCATAAAACTATATAAAACCTTTAAAACATTAATTAAGGGGTATGAAGTCACCTGTAGTGAGTGGTACGGATGAACTGAAGATGTAGGACGGCTAGGTGTCAAGTGAAGTCTTGAACACACTCTATGATCCTAGTTAACATATAATATCACATATATGTATCCAATTAGTCTTTAAACAACTAATAAACAAGTCAAGACACCCTAGGACATGCTAAACACCTTATACAAGTGTTATAAGTCTTAAGGATTGCATCTAAGTGTTGTAGGGCAAGGCTATTGGGTTTTAGGGTTCAAGGGAACCCCTAAAATGAGCTTACTCCATAAAGACCAACACCCCTTGAGATTACGATCGTAAACTCTTGAGTTTACAGCCGTAAGCTCCTAACCTTTTGACCATTTGTTGTTTTGAAGTCTTCTAAGCTATTCCAAGCATTCCTACTTCATGTTTAAGCCTTAGGAAGTGTTGTGTGGCATCAAAACACTCCTAAATGGAGTTTACGGTCTAAGGACCATATCTCCATGAGTTTATGGTAATAGCTTAGGCTAGATTCTAGGCATTAGGAGTAAATATGGGACATTTAAACACCTTTTGGGGTGTTTACGGTTTTAGGAGATCCCTAAACCGTAAACACATAAAATTGATTGTTTTCTTGTTCTTTTATGTGATATACACATCAAGGATGGATCTAGACAAGTCCCTAAGGCATTGTGAAGCATCTAGACACCCTAAAGCACCCTATGGCACTATACTTGGTCTTTATGGTTTTGGGAGCCTCCCAAAACCATGAACACCTTGTTCTTGGGACTTTTCCTTGGTATAAGTATGTATAGAAAGCTTTAAATGACTCTAGGATAGAAGTACTTACTTTGTGGAAGCTTGAAATGAACTTAGAGTCCAAGAACACTAGTGTGTGTTCTTGGTGTCTTGGAAATCTAGTAAAAACACATAAATGGATGGATGAAAAGATGTACAATCACTAGATTAAGTGTTATACTAAATTGAAAGGGCTAGAAACACTTACTAGATTGAAGATATTGAGCAAAAACTTAGATGATACTTGATAGAGTTTTTGGAGTTCACTCTTTTGGGTAAAAATGAAAAGTGATCTACTTTGGGGAGTAAACTCATGCTTAAGGCATGAGTTTACAGCTTTTAGGGTAGTTTACGGCCCAAACATAATAGTTTGGCCGTGAACTTCTAGGCTACGTGGTATTCACGGTTTAGAAATTTCAAGACCCGAGACGGCCCATCCGTTCACCCGTTCGTTTAAAGATTAATTATTAAAATAATCAAACGAACTTTAATTTCCTAAAAACAAGTAAAAGTGAACTTGACTTATAATATGAAGTGATTGACTTTTAGGGTTTGACCGAATGAAAATTCCGGGTTGTCACATCATCCCCCCATTAGAAGGAATTTCGTCCCGAAATTAGAATTTAGGTAAGGAAGTAAGCATGAATTATCAAGTCATGAGGTGGAAACTTCCTAATCGATTGGTTCTCACGCTCATAAGTGAATTCGGGTCCTCGATTGGTATCCCAACGAACCTTCACTAACGGGCGACGGCGCGGCTTCGTCCGCTTGACCTCTCGCTACGGTTCTTATACAAAGGCGAGGATCTCATGAATTCCGATCTCGTCGAGTGGACTTACGAGAGTCCTAACGGAATGGTACGGTTTCAAGATCGAGACGCGAAGGGTAAAATGTATGTTACTGAGTTCGCGGAGTAGGTCTAGTCTGTGAGATACAGGACCGATTCTGGTAAGAATCTCGGAGGTCCTGACTATCTTGGATTTAGCTTTCCACGCTTTATGAAGCATATTAAGCCATTCCCTGAGTGAGACTTCCTAAAAAAATTTGGTCTCTCACTTGGAATTCCAAAGGTTCTTTCTCTTGCATAACTTCCCAGTCAAGGGCCACCCCCTGCTGGGTCAAAGTCGTAAGGGTTTCTGTAATTTGCGAGGAGTTCTGGATGATCTATGACAGTAGGTCTATAAGACCTAGAATTTGGCGAATTCCTGTCGGCATCTCTGGTTTCGAAAAATTCTCAATGGTTTTGATAAATTGAAATAGTACTCATTAATTCCCACATCACTAATAGTGCGTCTTACGAATCTGACTCTTCAATTCCACAACTCGTGTTTAGAGAACTTCGCGAAAAGTATCTCCGAGGGTAATGTTTCCATGGGTTCCTTCTTACTACGAGGGTAGTTAAGTAAGTGATTACAAGGAGAATGACGAGCTGATCTAAGTAAGAATGGAGTACCCTACTCATTAAGCTCATGAATATCATGGGCGTATTGGTCCTATCTGAGGGGTATTACTACGGACTCGAAGTGTCCGCATCGAGTTCGGAGGGTAGTCTTCAGGACATCCTTCCCTAACACTTGAAAATGCTGATATTCAGATCTCTGTCCATTTATGAAAGGTAACTCGTTCCTTGCGTTTGCTCAACCGATTCATCTATGCGAGGCAGAGGTAACGATTTCTAATGGAAATCTTGACGGAGTCCCTGATAGCCGAGGTACATATGATGCAATCCGTCGACTTCTGGAAGAATAAGACCGGAGCTCTCCAGGCTGAGAAGATTGGTCTTCCTATTCTATTGCTGAGTAGTTTGCTAAGTTGTCCGGACTGTTCTTGTATCTTCATAGGTGTTTAGACTGTAGGGTGATCTGGTTACAAGAGTCATATTGGGTTCTAAGTTTGTTCACATGACGATGCGATTACTCGTAGTCTTGGGCAGTTCTCCGTCCTGAAGTTCCTTTTAGAATCCATATATGGTAGTCGAATAACTGATTCTTCTTTAAGCTCACATCCCATCACGGAAAAAGAAGTTAAAGTGGAATAATCAATTTTAAACCTGTAGAACCTTGATTATATATCACCCCAATGTATACATTCTTCAGCGACAGATCAACCGTATGGATCTTTGGATTGAACTTGACGTACTGTACGAGTGGCACTTCAGGGATTTCTTCGGAAAAGAAAAGAACTATGAGGTACTCCACGCATGAGTACTTCGATGTTCTGAATTGACGGTTTTGCTAAAAAGACATTTACTGAGAAAGAGATGTACTTATGAAGCTGGTATGGTGTGGATCAAATTGAACCTAGTTGTATGATAATGTCAGAATCATAAGGAAAATTAACAACATTAGATTTGAAAATAAGGTGTAACGACCGAAAAATACAACCAATTTTAAATTTTTCAAAAACAACTCGATTCCATTAAATCTTTACAAAAAGGTTTTCAATAAAAAATATTTAACGTATTCCCAGAATCACATTACTTCAAAATCATGAGGAGCGGTACGATCACGCCTTCGCCTTGCCACGGTCTCCTGAAGAACCTGAAAAACATAAAACCACAACTGTAAGCCCGAAAGCTTAGTGAGATATCCCCAAAATACGTCCACATACACCATACACGCATAACATGCCACAACATATCAGATCACAGAACAGCCATGCACTTTGGGTCTATTGTGTGACTGGTCCGCCCGCACCGGGCCTTCAATCCACCTGGTCCACTCTCTGAGTCTACAGTATGACTGGTCCGCCCACACCGGGCCTTCAGTCTGCCTGGTCCACTCTCCGAGCCTCGACACGTCTGGTCCGCCCTCTTGGGGCCAACAACCTATCCGGACCGCTCGCTGGGCCTTCGGAACAACCGGTCCGCCCTAGGTATCTTGGCCTACAGCACAAAGCAGGACCCGCCTCAACCCAACTCTAGTCCAAACAACCATGTGCACATATACATACAATCATATAGCAATTCTTAGATAACAAGCAGATCAAACAGATCACATAACATATCATCATCCTAACCAGGATACCGACCTAACAGGTCACTAGCATAGCATCTCCCTATCTCTCAGAATATCGATCTCAATCAGGTCTCTAACATATGCCATCCTAGCTCTCAGGATGCAACATAGAACAGTTACAACATAACAACAACTACCCGGATCTCAATCCGATAAGGGCCGGCCTTGGTGCCTTAGACCCTGTTGATATAGTGAGGATAACTCACCTCGCGAATGCGGATACTCTAAACTGAAGAAGCAGACTCTCGAACCACCAACTCACCGCAAATCCCGAACTAACCATCATAACAAATAAACATTAGGTCAAACATACTTCCACATATCGGACCAAGACCAAAATCCAAATCTCATACAAAGTCCAAAATTGGCCCAATTTACCAAATTGGGCCCACTTCACCAAATGGGCCTATAACCAAAGTCCATAACAATAATTGGGCCCAAAACACTCTGTCCATAAATTCCCAGACTTGGCCCAACAACCAACTGCCCACCAACGGCCCAAACTCGAAGCCCAAAAATGAAAGTCCAATAGGAGGAGTACGTTGGGCGTACCCTCCTTGGTACGCGGGGCGTACAACATTGACTTGCAAAGGGAATCATGGCACTGGCCCGCTACGCGGTGCATAACCCTGATGCTCAACAAATTCACATAATGACTTAATGGTTTAAGCTCTTAAGCCCAAACTTCAGATCCTTAAGCCAAAAATGATTCGAACTCATGAAGTCTCAGACTTTATCACTTGGGACGTCCTTAAGCTCTTAATCCATTAAGACCTATATATCTCACACATGGAACAACTACAGCCCTTGGGACCTCATTTTTCTCACTCAAGACCTCCCCAAAGGTTTGAAATGACAGATAATCTTAACCAAATTGAAATATGCAACAAGGTGAGGACTTTTAGGACAATAATGGGGACAAAGCTTCAAAATACATAGATCTATACAATATGAAGGTCAAGCAAGAAGCTTTATACCTCAAACAAGCTCCAAAGAATGGTATCTCTTCAGATCTACAAGCTCCAATCGTCCCTCTTCTTCCTTGACAACTTCCCTTTTCTCCTTCAATCTTTTCTTTTGCCAACAAGAGCTTTCCAAGGTCAAACACACTCAAATATGGAGGGAATACGAGATTTAGGGTTTCTCTGAGGTTGAAGATGAGCCTAAGGGGTGAACCAACATGTTCCTTATATAGTGGCTGACCCAAAATTAGGGTTTGGAGTTTTTGAGAGTATGATGGGCGTACCTCTAGTACGCTGGGCGTACTCACCCGGCCATCCTGCGTACATCACACCATTACGTTGGGCGTACGTCCAGCTTACGCTGGGCGTACCGAGCCAGACTCCAAAACACATGCATGCCATGCATGCATGGGACCCTTCTTCCACTTATACCACAAGGAGCTATAATCAATAATCATCTTCGAAACACCGCAACTCCTCTAATCTAAACCCGCTCCCAAATAACTTTATATTCATACGGGGTGACGAGAAGCCCAATGCTTCTAACACATACGCCAGCCCGAAACCCTCTCGGATGAAACTCATTTCTCGCAAAAGGACCAGAATTAACCTTCCTCTTAATTCTCGGGGACTCACAGTTACACACTTAAAGAACGGGGTGTTACAATTCTCCCCCACTTAAATTAGGCTTCGTCCTCGAAGCCTGCAGCAACTCTACTTCAAAATACTCCCACGACGCGCCACCTGGCCTTAACCGGACCAGGTTCCCCAAGGCATAACCATCGAAACTCGAACTCATTTCCTCTTCCTTGCGGTGTCCTGACCACCGTCTCAAACCGACACCGGCTGTACCCTCTGATAATCACACTCAACAACCGACAATTACCCATGATGCATCACTGCTCCAAATCTCAACAATCACTCGACCCATATGGCTAGAAAACCATGAACCATCGGATCCATGATCTGAATCCCACTCTATCCATTCCATGTTGACGGAAAGACCCATTCTTCAATCTCTGGGCAACTCCTCTTGCAATCACATACACATGCTGAACTAGCTCTAGCACCCTCAGGTTGGGAAAACCTGATACACTGATGATATCCTCAAACATCCCCCAGGATGAACCCCTAATACATACCCAATACCCTGATCAGAATCACACCAAGAGCCCAAGACTCTCTCCCTGCATCCCTTCCGAGCCTCTTGGCTCTATACCTGCGGAATTCCTTCCGCAACCTCAGCAAACATCCCAAACCGGATGAGCTTCTATTCCACTGCCGCAAACATGCTGCTCAATAACCATACTCGAATTACTCTAATCATAACTCTGCTCTGCCGCTTTCACTTCCGTGAACTTGCACTCCCTCTCGGAGTTACACACCTCTCTCTTTTCCTTTTCCAAGGAAACCACTTGACCACATTGTCACTCCGAAAAGTGTCACGGTGCTTGCCCAACGCTACACCACCCTTTTTATAGCGCATCCGCTATCCATCCAACACCCATACTCTGAATCTCATCGCAGGGACTCTCAAGCCCATGCACTATCTCAACTAATCAAGATCACTACCCGGGGCTAGACCTTCTAATGCAATCACACTGCAACATACACAATCCATAACCTCGGACCGATCCAACAATACCTGCAGAGTCTTCAGCATGACTGGACCGCCTCACTAGGCCTTCAGCCGATCTGGACCACTCTCAAAACCTTCAGCCAATCTGGACCGCTCTCAGTGCCTTCAGTTTGGCCGGACCCTTCTCCGAGCCTTCGGCCTGACTGGTACGCCTACCGGCCTTCAGTTTATCCGGACCGCTCCACTAGCACTCACCATTCCGAGCTATCACTCCCGGAAATCCTCCTATGCGCACTGTTCTAGCCCTTTACGGGTTTCGAACTCTGTCTCAATCACAAATGCTCGATCCCGGCCTGCTCCCAGGCCCTCCACAATAAAATGCCCTAGGTCTGTATCCCGCCCCGCATGCCCGACACTTGCTCCTATCAGCCTATACTCTGGGCTGACAGAACACTGCTGAATCCCAACAGCTAAGCACCCTCAAATACTCATCGATCTCCTGGTGAATTCTCCAATTCTCCCCCACTTGAAGCACTGATTAACAACCATCGGTCGCCATCACCGACCTCTCAGAACAACTCTGCATAAAGAAAACACTTACAAGTGGACTGCTTCCCACAAGAATAAACAACCTTAACAAGATCCCACCTCAACACTGATTATCCCGCTCGAAAGAAACTCAATCTGCATCTAACCATTCCTCAGAAAGCAGATGCTACCCAGCCTTCAAACCAATGCCAGGCTCCCCCTAATAACTCTCATGGATGATAACCAACGAAATTCCCAAAACAATAACCCATAACCAAACCGCGACCCTCAAAACGACGAATACCACATCGAAAACCAAACAAAATACCAGCACCTAAACAATACACCACAATAATCACAAGATAACAAGATATCAAGAAAGAAACATACCCGCAACTGCATCATGCACTGCTCTGACCTCCTCTGCCGCAAGCTGATAAGCACGACCCTAAGCCCTTGGGGGATCCGCTCCACCCGGACCTCCACCTGTGATCCTCAAAGTGGCCGGTGCTGGAGCCTGCACCGGTCCTGCAGCAAGCTGTGGACAGTTGACCCTCAACTGTCCAACCTGATGACAATGATAACAAATCCTCAAATCCCGAACCGGCGCTGACTGCCGACAATCCCTCGCATAGTGGACCTACTTTCCGCACTTGTGGCATGCACCACCGGACCTACAAACTCCGATGTGACCCCTCCCACACTTCCCACAAGTGTGGCTGCTCAGATCCCCCACTATAACATCAACAGTCTTGGACCGTTTCGGCGCCGGCTGCGACTGCACCGGAGCCTGCCTCAGCTCACACAACTGCAACTCAATCTTAACTCACGCTGCCTTGCGGCCTCCTGAAACTCCAACAAGGTCTCGCACCTCTGTGTAGACACAAACTGTCTGATGTCCCTCTTGAGCATGCTCAGATATCGAGACATCTGAGCCTGCTTCGAAGCGAACTCTGGGAAAAACATCGCCCTCTCAGTGAACATCCTGGTGATCTCAGTCACTGACTCCGAACACTACTTCAGCTCAAGGAACTCCTAAGCCAATCTCTCCCTCTCAACTTGCGGAACATAACGAGTACTGAACATCTTCCTGAACTAATCCCATGAAACCGCAGCCCTCTGCGCATCCGAATATGACCCCGTGGTCAATCTCCACCAATCCTTCGCCCCGAGCCTCAACAGGTTCAAAGCACACCTCACCTTTTGATCAGTAGGGCATGAACACGTGAAGAAACACCCCTCCACGTTTGATAACCACCTCATAGCAACAATCGGGTCCTGAACTCCATCGAAGGTGGGAGGCTTCGTATTATCAAAGTCCCGATACTAAAAACCCTGACTAGCTCCTATCCCTGCCGCTGCTACAGCCGCTGTAGCCGCCGCGGCAGCCGTCTCTGTGAGAGCTGCATAGAGTTCATCAAAATACTCAACCATGGCGGCCTTAATCGACCCAAACAGCTCTGGCAACTCAGCCCGGAACAACTCAGCAATCTCCTCTGACCGATAACCTCGGGCGGTACCGATCCACTCGCCCGTGCTCATCTGACCGATAACCTCGGGCGGTACCGATCCACCCGTAACTCTCTCTCCTGCTCCCGATCCTGATCCGGATCCACTCTCATCATGCCTCGGAATCTCCATACTGAAAAACACCACACAAAATCTTAGACTCTTCCCACTATCCTGGGATCCAACTCTCTCTCAACCCAACCCTAGAGATCATGGTTTCCCTGATACGCGTATGGGTCCTGTGCTTTCAGTAGTACGGGCCCATACTACCTTCCACACCTACCCATATTTGTATGAAGTACTACCACGACACCTTAGAGAAACATGCATAACAACGCTCAACCCTCACCACTAGAGGAACACTGAAAATCTCCCATAAGGAACCCTAGGCTACAGGCATCACAAATCAGGCAACATTATCATGAAATCCTTAAGATCCCTAGCCTATCACTAGCATGTTGTTCTATCAAAGCTCAAAAACAAATAACATGTATGGCATTTTGGGGTTACTTACTGGCTCCGGCTGATCGTACCTCCGCGTCCTCCCTTACTCATTTTGAAAACCATTTTAAATACTCTTTTGAAAACTCTCCTCGATTTGAGACTGGAGTCACACGAATGTTCCCCCAATTCACTCAAACCAAGGCTCTGATACCAACTTGTAACGACCGAAAAATACAACCAATTTTAAATTTTTCAAAAATAGCTCGATTCCATTAAATATTTACAAAAAGGTTTTCAATACAAAATATTTAACGTATTCCCAGAATCACATTACTTCAAAATCATGAGGAGCGGTACGATCACGCCTTCGCCTTGCCACGGTCTCCTGAAGAACCTGAAAAACATAAAACCACAACTGTAAGCCCGAAAGCTTAGTGAGATATCCCCAAAATACGTCCACATACACCATACACGCATAACATGCCACAACATATCAGATCAAAAATGAAATCCGATAAGGGCCGGCCTTGGTGCCTTAGACCCTGTTGATATAGTGAGGATAACTCACCTTGCGAATGCGGATACTCTAAACTGAAGAAGCAGACTCTCGAACCACCAACTCACCGCAAATCCCGAACTAACCATCATAACAAATAAACATTAGGTCAAACATACTTCCACATATCGGACCAAGACCAAAATCCAAATCTCATACAAAGTCCAAAATTGGCCCAATTTACCAAATTGGGCCCACTTCACCAAATGGGCCTAGAACCAAAGTCCATAACAATAATTGGGCCCAAAACACTCTGTCCATAAATTCCCAGACTTGGCCAACAACCAGCTGCCCACCAACGCCCCAAACTCGAAGCCCAAAAATGAAAGTCCAACAGGAGGAGTACGCTGGGCATGCCCTCCTTGGTACGCGGGGCGTACAACATTGATTCGCAAAGGGAATCGGGGCACTGATCTACTACACGGGCCGTACTCTAAGGCTACGTGGGGCGTAACCCTGATGCTCAACAAATTCACATAATGACTTAATGGTTTAAGCTCTTAAGCCCAAACTTCAGATCCTTAAGCCAAAAATGATTAGAACTCATAAAGTCTAAGACTTTATCACTTGGGACGTCTTTAAGCTCTTAATCCAAGGTCTTAATCCATTAAGACCTATATATGTCACACATGGAACAACTACAGCCCTTGGGACCTCATCGTCCCTCTTCTTCCTTGACAACTTCCCTTTTCTCCTTCAAGCCTTTCTTTTGCCAACAAGAGCTTTCCAAGGTCAAACACACTCAAATATGGAGGGAATACGAGATTTAGGGTTTCTCTGAGGTTGAAGATGAGCATAAGGATGCTAAGGGGTGAACCAACATGTTCCTTATATAGTGGCTGACCCAAAATTAGGGTTTGGAGTTTTTGAGAGTACGCTGGGCGTACCTCTAGTACGCTGGGCGTACTCACCCGGCCATCCCGCATACATCACACCATTACGCTGGGCGTACCCAGCCAGACTCCAAAACACATGCATGCCATGCATGCATGGGATCCTTCTTCCACTTATACCACAATGAGCTATAAACAATAATCATCTTCGAAACACCGCAACTCCTCTAATCTAAACCCGCTCCCAAATAACTTTACATTTATACGGGGTGACGAGAAGCCTAATGCTTCTAACACATACGCCAGCCCGAAACCTTCTTGGATGAAACTCATTTCTCGCAAAAGGACCAGAATTAACCTTCCTCTTAATTCTCGGGGACTCATAGTTACACACTTAAAGAACGGGGTGTTACATAAGGCGTTACAGACAAACACAACCGTGCAACCATCAACAGAGTTATAGTACTTTAGACTTACTACAAGACCATTGATGTGGATGAGGTATACTACAAAAGACAAGTATACGCAGCACGAGCATCCCTATACCGACAGGATCTCGCAAAAGGTAAGACTCTAGTTGTACTAGTTTTGGATGGTCTATAAGTTTGTTATAAAGAAACGCCTTAATTACATTAACGCGGTTCCGGAGCAGGTTCTCCTGTAGCTGTGATCCTGAGAATCTACCCGTCTGCGCTAGAGTTCTTTGTTATAGGGAAATCCTTCTTGAAGTGCCCTATCTCACCGCATTGGTGGCATGACTGGCTAGTACTAGCATTGGTGGCGGGAGTGAGGTGTTTAGCCAGTGTTATGTGGACACGAGTGCCTTCCTCATTACTCCACCTTGGAAATTGGTTCCTAAAGCGTTCTGCAGGAGTTGCCACTTGTGGCTGTGGCATGGCAAGTCTTTGGGATCTCTTGCACTCCTTTAGGGATTGACGATATCATCTATTCCTTTTGGTCTTACGGCTTCGCAAGTCTATGAATGTTGCCATTTGTTGGTTTCCTGGTTTGGTACTACCATCGGAACTCTCGACTCCTTTGTCAGTCTTGCTTGGGTTGCCTGAGTTGATGTGTGTAAGGAAAGTTGTCACAACAGCTGCTACTGTAGCTTGTAATGTAGCGGCGTCGATATGGTGGATAGGGGTGTCGTTGCTCGGCTGACTGTTTCCGGATGAAGACATGATTCTGTAATACGAAAGATAAGGATTTTGTGAGCGATTCTGGTTGACTCTAGATGTACTTCGATTGTTCAAGAAAAGAGTAAGAGTATGTTCTCGAAAGTTTGACCCACATCCCTATGATGCAGTCCTAGTACGGATTGGAAGTATGTTCGCGAAGGTTTGACCTACATCCCTATGATGCAGCCCTAGTACTGAGTGGAAGTGTGTTTATGAAGGGTTGACCTACATCCCTATGATGCAGTCCTAGTAATGAGTGGAAGTAAGTTCGTAGAATGGTCTCAAGACGTTTGTCGTTCAAGCCGAGGTATCGATGGTTGGTGAATAACATGATCCAACAACTAATAGACACTTGGAAATGTCTCCATAGCTAAATTGCTATAGTCCAATGACTTGACTAAAGCATGATTTAGGTATACTCAAATGAAAGTATGATGAGAGTATTTGAATAGAGACAATGACACAGAAGTTAGCCGACTGTCAATATCTTTGATATACACCACGTAAAAGTTCGGGAAAATGACCTTGTAAAAGGTCTTACATCATATCCTGAGAAGATAGTCCTTGGAAGCATAAAGACCTAAGCAAAAGTACTTACAGTACACGATAGTTTCATAGAAAATGCCACATCGGGCATAGACAGAAAACGATTCCTTTTAACAAGGAAAATAAAGTAAGGCATCTACTACTGGCGATGGTCATCCCTGTGGTGAACTCTTAGTTCAGCCAATTGACGTTCCACATCAAGTAGGTGTCTTTCGTACACCCTCTGGCGTACTCGGAGCTCTATGACGTCAGCTCGTGATTCAGCCAGTGCTTGCAGCAGGGTTTCATGGTTTCTCTCAGATCTCTCAGGAGCATCTTCTAGACGAATGGTGCGGAGGGTATGCATTCTCGCATCGGCGACAACTTTTGTGATCTGATGTAGGGTTGTCCTGCCTTGAATCTCATTTCGGGCCACTCTACGGACCAAGATTGGCAAGATTCTGTTTGTTGAGCCCCCATTGCTCAGGTCATAAAAGCCTCAGTCACCATTAAATGGCATGGGCTGATCTTGTCCTTGGCTCCATGTTTCCAAGCATTCCACCCACTGAGGCGTCGAGCCATGAAAAGTCGGACGAGGGTTAGGAATTGGAACGGAAGCTGCCTGGGGTAGGTTCTCAACCTTGGGTTCGGAGTTAGCACAGTCCGAAAGGTCTTCATCATGGTGATCATTCAAAGGGATAGGATGATCATTCTTTGGTTCTTCTCCAAGCCAACCAGCAATCACTTCGTTCGGAAGATACTGGTTGTCGTGGGGATGGAGTCCAGCCATGTTATCTACATGAGAATTGGGGTAAGAAAATAATTATTAGACGAACTATCCAGATAATTATTTAGAAAATCTTCATTTATTACATCGCTATTTGTGAAGTGCATACCAGTTATATGTAATCGAAACAGGATAGGCCTTCGAATAAGTGACCTTAACTCCAAATTCACACAGAATAGGGGTAAAGTAAAATTTTCACAGATTCTAAGTCTATAACATCCTAATTACATATAGCCTTAGTGTATCCACTTAGCAACTATCAACATAGTAATGAAGATCCCGTTTTAGTTCTCAAGTATAAAGTACCTATAGTAACACCAAATACTCCTATAGTGTTTTAAGTTTAATGTTATGTTCTACTGTTCTCATTGTGGTATTGTTGGTAAGATTTTAGACTTGTTGCAACCACACAACTACACTTAGGCACATGCTAGTCAACCCTTGGATAATATAGTTGATCAGGCTATCTCTTCCCAGTTTTGGCTATATGTCTCTAAGTCCACCTGTGTTGCCCAACAATCGTAATTCTTTTGTACTCTCCTAGTGACACTGATTTTAGTATGAATGCAGGCATGTATACAAAATTAAATATTTTACTATTTAAAGTATAAACTCTTGGTCAGAGTATTTTTAAGCCCAATGTATTTATAGTTAGTATATCTTTTATGGGTTGATATACTTAATTCACTATAAATAATGCTCTGATACCAATCTGTGACACCCCAAAACCATGAACGGCAGAAACGTTCTGGGGCGGAGGACGTCATGTACAGTATCACAATAATGAAAAGTAGTAAACAAGAAACAACATCATCCATTGCATTAATAATATAATTTTAATACAAGTGTTCTATCAAATTATAATAGACACAAAAGTATAATCAAAATGAAAGATGAGTCTTGACCGAGCTCCATCTTCTCTAAACCTTGCATCGGTACCTGTCTACTATTGACATGAGGATACAAGTTATTTTCAAAGAGAATATCAGCTTTAAAGCTGGTGAGATCATAAGTATTTTAGTGTCTTAATTTGTATGTACGTATTTGTATGACATGTAATGAAAGACTTGAAAATGTTTTGAAAAAAAGTTCATGTAAGTATGAAAATGTTTGTAAAACAACTATAACGTTTGAAAAACCCTAGAAATCCCTATGATTCCTACTAGTATAAAAGGGAGTCTTCTACCAAGACCTTACTGTTCTAAATGTAGTCTTCTACCAAGACTTAACTGTTCTGAATGTAGTCTTCTACCAAGACTTAACTGTTCTGAATGTAGTCTTCTACCAAGACTTAACTGTGCTACTATTATTATTATTATTACAAGAATTTGTATCCTTTGGTACTTGGATACTCAAATAATTCACCTTATCGGCTATGTGAATGAGTCATAAGATAAAGGTAAGAATATAAATAATCTAAGTATTATCCTTTTGTACTAGGATAACTAACAGCGTCAACTGAAGACATCCGTAGATGTACATTTACCTCTGTTGCTAACAGCTGGGTGTAGAAATAGTTGGTCCCTTAAAGTATACCTGTAATTGATGAGATTAAAGACCTTTAATCAATGAAGATCGGTTAAATCTTGAACAAGTATATAAATATAAAACAGTAAGAATGCAATAATAAGAACAAGACAAGATAGAATCAAACGAGTCGAATGATTAAACAGAATCCTCAGAAGAGCTCGATTAAGAACATCAACTGTAGAGGATTAGAAGGTTACAAGAACAATTAAAGAAACCTGCAATCTATCGTTAAGCTCTAAAGTAATCGCTAAAATCTTTTCAATCGTTAACCTAATATGCATGCAAGCATACTCTTATATATAAAACATAAAAGGCTCACAGTTGGACAGGCCCAAACCGGAATAAAAAATTAAATAAACTATCGAGCCCAAAAGACGCAACATCAAAATAAACTTTAGCCCAACAATCTCCCCCTTTGCGTCAATTTGGAGCGAGACCTTCACTTGTTACTTGGGCCAGCAGCTGAAGCAGGTACCTTCTTCTTCACGGTTGTTCTCTTTACACCGTTTGATGATCGATAACACATGCTCCAAACAAGCTGTGGTGTAAAGGTGTTTGTCAGCTAAAGCGAAGAGACATTTCTGTCCTTCAGCTCTAGTAAACATAACCGAGTTGCGTCTCGGGTCGATCTTGCCCATTTGCATTTGGTTGAGATCACTGGCCGATCCCACAGGAGCTATCTTCGGTTTCTTCTTGAAGACTGTGGTGACCTCCTGATCCATTAGGGCAACCTCCATGATGTAGCAGGCTAACATCCTTTTGACATGGTCTATAATGGGACCATATTCGGCTTCATCAGTCAGAAGGATATTATACAGGACAATCCAATCATGAGGATTTAGGTTTGGTAGATCCGCCAGGGAGATAAGATGAGCAGTTCTTGCAGATCCTCGAATGAGCTTGAACTTTACGTTTGTGAATCTCCCTATGGCATAAGGCTTTAGCACCCGAACGTTCACAATCTTCTGGGCGCTCCAGGTAAGGTATTGAGGACGACCAGCCGTCAGATAGAAGTCAATGAGCTCCCTGTCAAGCTCAGCGTTCGGATGTGGGACTTCAAAGATGTTAGAGAAGGCGTGGAAGATGAACGCCTTTCGAGTCAGCGGCATATCAAACTGCGAGTTGACAGTATTGTTGCAGTCGAATGATATAACCGGATCGAGCCGTAATATGCTGGGAGTTTCTATGGCCTCTTTAGTTAAACGTTCCCTAGTACAGGCAGGGAAAATAGTCTTTCGGCTCTCATGGAGATCGTGGGCTTCCTTTTGCTTGCGTTCGGCTTCTTCAGCCTCTCGCGCCACACGACTGGCATCATCGTCAGCATTGCGACTGTTCTTTCGTTTCAACATGTCAGCAATGGTCTCCTTGTCTTCATCTTCATCTTCATCTTCTTCCTCAGCTATTTTTTTGCCCTTGTTCTTCACACCCGAACCCGAAGCATGACCAGTCGGAGGTGGTTCGGTTGTGTGAGTAGCTTTGGAGGAAGGAGGTGGTTTCGATCCGGGTTGCTCATCTCCCCCTTGTTTTGGAATGGACACGAAACTCGGTAGGCCTTCAATTTTGCTGAGAAGGGCCATGGCCGGAGAGAGCTTTTCAGCGAGGGTACACCTCACCGAATGGTTAAGAATGGGATTGTGTGCTTCGAGGATGTTGGATAATGCTGCGTGGACATCCGAAACACACATTTTGATCACCTCCCGTTCGGATCGAAGAGCTTACAGTTGTTCTTGTGAGTTGGATAGTTGCGTGCTCTTGACCTTTAGGGCGGTTGTTTTACTCGCCAGAACGTCCATCAAAGAATTCTCGGCTGCGAGATCCTCCTGTAACTTAGCTAGGCGCGCATCGATGGAGGCACGAAGGGCCGAGTTGTCGTCGCTTATGTTTTGGCGTAGGGTAGCGAACGAAGTCAACTCCGTTGAGACGAACTTGGCCAATTGCTGAACAATCGGTTCCGAAGTTGTCTTGGTGGCGTCGGCGCTTTCCTGCAAGGACTTCAGCAGGACAGAAGCGTCGGAGAATAGTTTATCGACTTTTTCGGTCGCTGCCTCACAGGCTCTGGTGGAGGCATCAATCGCAGCAGTGGCTGAGGCTACCAAATCATGTTGAGCCCTGGAGAAGGCATCAACAATTTTCTGAAGAGCAGCTTCAGAAAGAGAGGACTGCTGGTTGGAAGAGGAGGCGAGAAGTAGATCAACCTTCTCGTGAAGCTCTTTGAGATGCTTCTTTGTCACTGGAGCATCATCCTCCTCATCACTCTGAACTTGAAACGGACTATAGTAGACCGAATCGAAGTTCATGTGGTCACCACCAAGATAAGGGTTGTCGCCATCAGAGGCATTTTCTGGAGATGGAGGGGGTGGTGAAGCTGGGGGTGTAGGTTCAGGTTGAGTGGGTGTGGGATTAGTTTCGGGTGGTGGTTGAGTATGGGTAGGTTCGGTTGTATGGGTTTCAGTTTGTGGTGTTTCGGTTATGGGAGGGGTTTCGGTAACTAGTGTTGTTTCGGTTGCAGTGGTGAAAATGGGTGGTGGTATAGGGAAGGATGTTGGGGGAATAGTGGTAGTGGGGATTATGGTCGGAATGGAAGTAGGAATGGTTGGAGGTGGGGAAGGAACTGGGGAATTATGAAGTTCCATTTCTGGGGTAGGGGACCGAGGTAGTGTGTTGCCTCGTTGAGGAGATTCGTCTCCATGAGAGCCTTCGGAATCCGAACTTCCTCCCTCATAAGCGCTTGAAGAAGAGGGAATAACAAGCTTGCGCTTCGGTTGTGTCTTCCTCCTCTTCGGCTGTGGGGACTGTGCAGCCTTGGTCTGTTTCCTCTTTTTGGGAGAAGGACCCTTTGGAGCTTTGGTCGCTGGCTTCCTTTTTCAGGCTTTTTGCCCCTGTTCGTCGGTTTGTCAGCATCATGGATAGACCTGAGCATATCCGGTGTCAGTTCCCTAGGACCAGTTGGCCTGAACTCTTTGAGCGTCCGGATCAGTCTGTTGTCAGATGGCACGTCACCATACATTGTCTTCGGGATGGAGCCAACGAAGGAGAATATAGATGCATCCGAGACGATGATCTTCTTGGTATGAAACGTACCAACAGAAGACATCAATGCACCTGCAGCAATGGGAATGTCGAACTTGTCCATTGCCCACTTGGTAACCAAAATCCAAAATCGGGCCAACGACACCTCAGAGTGGCGTAATGATGAAGAAAGGCTCTGGACGAGCTGTTGCCATAGGACCATCCCAAAGTCCAGATTAACCCCGTTGTAGATGGCATACATTATCGACAGAAAGAGGCGACTAGCACCGTCGGACCCTGAGCTCCGTTCCGACAAGCCCTTGAAGAGGACTGTGAACATGCCGTTCCATTGAGGCGGCAAGCAGGACTTCTTGAACCTTGCGACGGAGGTGAGAACCTCCGTGTACCCCATGTTGTAAAAGATGTTAAACAGATACCCAACCAGAATCGTCTCCGGGTTAATTCTTGAAGGGTCAACAGCCAACCCTAGCATTGTGCTGAACCGTTGGCGAGAAACGGATGTTTTGTGTTCAGCAATTTCAAAGAACACCCGTTCGACTGCCTTGTCGTAATAAGCAGTCGCGTAAACCTGCGATAGGGCCACCATCGGAACAGATTCGATTCTTGAGAGAGCGGTGGCTATTTGAGAGTACTTGAGGCACTCGATTATCGGCGACATGTAGGAGTCGTACGCCAATGGGTTGAGGTCAATCACCAGACATTGCTGAGGACGGATGGGTAGGATCTGTGAAGTAGCATGGACAGAAGAGGATTCAGCCATTGTTGAAGGTTTGAAGAAGATGATGAACAGTGAAGCTGTTTGGGAGTTTTTGCTCTTGAGAATTTTCGGAGGCAGTAAAGAGGTAAAAGGTTTTGTGGACTGCCTTTTATAGTGAGGGATTAGAGAGAGAAAAATCGTTTCATATCTTCTATGCGATGATCACGTAGGAGAGAGATTGTCAGAATCCTAGGATTACGCTACCCAACAAGCGTCGTTTCAAAAGAAAATCGCTTCAAATCCGCACGCGCCTTTAATTGCCAGAGAGATGACGCTTGGATTTCGCACACGCGTCCACGTTGTCAGTAAAAGCATGGCCGTTCCATATTCACACGCGCCCCCTTTTTACCGTCGTTTGAATTTCAATCCCTTTAACTCCCGCCGAGTCAGCATCCTTTCGTCTTATCCTTTTAAATGGCATCTTTTTGAATTAAATACCCACGTGGATTGTTTTTGACCACAGCTCCATAATGAACCACCAAGTAATAATACAGCCTGTAAATAATGAGTAACGGAATTTTGGAAAATCAAGGATTTTCGTGCAAAGAGTGTAAAAGAAAAAGAAATAAAGCAACTCTTTTTAGGATATTCTGTGATGTCAATAATGACACGAAACTGATGATCCCGGGAACGAATCTCTTCCTTCAAGGTCAAGAGAGACCTCAAAGTGTTAGTGTGGAATCCCATTGAATTACGATCAAACACTTATTAATAAATGTTGAAAGGCTTCTTTTAATTAGGCTAATTAAGGGTGGCTTCGCTTTGATTCATCAATTCTATTCTTGATATAAGAAAGAAAATGAACAAAGTACTTGTGAGACCAGTGTAGCCTGTTGAACAAGTAGGTAGGAATTTATTTTGTAGTGGCTTAGATTAATATAAAATCTCAGATAAAAATTTAAAATTGGATCCCTTGGGAAGAAATGTTATGGTGTGTAACAATTTCATAGGAATCACGCAAAATAAAATTTGAGATTTCATGAAGGTACATTCGTCAATTCTTTGGTGAAAACTTGAGCAAATTAATTGTTCACCGTCAATTCCTTAGGTGTTGAATTTGGGGTTTCACTCAGCTCGTAGTGACACGAAACTAAGATCATTAACACAGATGTTGTGTAACCGTAAACCTCAGTGGTAACGTCTGAGAGTCTCAAGGGTTACGATGATGAAACGAATGTAATGGAGAAGTTTAATAGAGATGGTTTGAGAAAACATAGTACCTCTGCTGCGAAAATAAGGACCAAGCAGGAATCTCTTAACTCATGTGAGAAGAGAGTGAGGTAGCTCACGATCAGAATAAATGTGTTAGCCTTATTGGGAAGACTAGGTTTGTGTATACCAGGTCATGAAGGCTATTATTCAAAATCTTATGAGGCTTGGGACGCATACAGCAGCATGCTTCTAGGGACACTTAAGTAATTCAGGAATTATACCCCCATAAACGAATAAACTAAAAAAAATAAAATATTTTTGGAGTTTTTGAGACTTAAAAAAATATATAAAAAAATAAATAAAAAAAATTAAATGAAAGAAGTTAAAAAAAATAAGACTTAAAAAAAAACTTTGGTGAAAAAAAATGAAAAACCGAACCCGAACGTTCGGTTGGTTTCGGTTGGGAAAAAGTTGAAAAACCGAACCCGAGCGTTCGGTTGGTTTCGGTTCAGGAAAATTTTGAAAAACCAAACCCGAACCTTCGGTTGGTTTCGGTTCAAAAAAATTTTGAAAAACCGAACCCGAACCTTCGGTTGGTTTCGGTTCAACAAAATTTTGAAAAACCGAACCCGAACCTTCGGTAGGTTTCGGTTCAACAAAATTTTGAAAAACCGAACCCGAACCTTCGGTAGGTTTCGGTTTTGCAAAATTTTAAGAAACCAGGGAGTTTAGACATGCAATTTGGAAAAACTTTTAACACTAAGAAAAAAAACAATTTTGTACAAGAAATATACAACAGAGAAAAACTACCTTTGAAGTGATGAGCGAGTCAGATGGTTTAACCGAACCCGAACGTTCGGTTGGTTTCGCTTCTTACGTTTGAGGTGGAGAGGTAGTGTGAGGTACTGACTCTGATTCCATCATACCTAGCCCTTGCAATATTTTGTTGAAAGATGCTTCAGGAAGAGCTTTGGTAAAGACGTTAGCCAGTTGATCAGTGGTTCTTACGAAGTGAACTTCGACATTTCCATCTTCCACATGATCTTTGATGAAGTGATACCTCAGTGCTATGTGTTTGGTTTTAGAGTGTTGCACTGGGTTATGACAGATCCTAATTGCACTTTCAGAGTCACAATATAGTGGGTTCTTCTTCATATTGAGTCCATAGTCTCGAAGTTGACTTTGGATCCAAATCACTTGTGATGTGCAGGATGCAGCGGCAATGTATTCCGCTTCGGCAGTAGACAACGACACACACGTTTGTTTCTTGGATTGCCAGCTGACCAACTTCCCGTCAAGGAATTGACAGCCACCAGTTGTGCTTTTTCTTTCGAGTCCACATCCTCCTAAGTCAGCATCAGAATAGGCTTGAACGAAGAAGCCTGAGTTGGATGGATACCATACACCTAAGGAGGTGGTTCGCTTGAGATAGCGTAAGATGTTCTTCACTGCCAGCATGTGAGGTTCGCGAGGGTTTGCTTGAAATCGAGCACAATAACACACAGAAAACATGATATCAGGCCTGCTAGCAGTAAGGTACATTAGGGAGCCTATCATTTGACGATAGAGCGTGATATCAACAGCCGGTTTGTCTAGAGATGGGGTAAGCTTGGTGCCGAATGCCATTGGGACTTTGACTTTGGAGTCTCCCATCATGCCAAACTTTACTAGGAGAGTCTTCGTGTAAGCTTCCTGATTGATAAAGATGCCTTCGGGTCCCTGTCTTATATTTAAACCAAGGAAAAAGTTAATAGGACCCATTGAGCTCATTTCAAACTTAGTCTCCATCAACTTTCTGAATTCAGCTGTTAAGCTGGGATTCGTGGAGCCAAAGATGATGTCATCGACAAAATATTTGAACTATCATAAGGTGGTTACCTTCCTTTTTGCGAAAGAAGGTTGGGTCAACCGAACCTTGTTTGAATTTAGACATCTTTAAAAATTTAGTTAGCATTTCATACCAGGCTCTCGGAGCTTGTTTGAGTCCGTACACAGCTTTATCAAGAATATAGCAATGGTCTGGATACTTTTTGTTCACGAAACCAGGAGGTTGCTCCACATACATAGTTTCTTCAAGTTCGCCATTGAGAAATGCACACTTGACGTCCATTTGGAAAACTTCAAAGTTTTTGTGAGCAGCATAAGCCAGAAATATTCTAACAGATTCTAGCCTAGCTACTGGAGCGAACGTCTCTTCATAATCTATCCCTTCCTCCTGACAGTATCCCTTTACAACCAGACGAGCCTTGTTCCTTATTACATTACCTTCCTTGTCCATTTTGTTCCTGAAGACCCATTTGAGTCCAACAACCGAGGCATCTGGTGGAGTTGGAATGAGGCGCCAGACTTTGTTCCTTTCAAATTCGTTCAGTTCGTCTTGCATTGCTTGAACCCAATCAGAGTGATCGAGGGCAGTGTTAACTGTCTTTGGTTCAACTTTTGATACGAAAGAGTTAAACAAACAAAACTCAACCTTTGAAAATAAGGATGTCTGTTTTGCCTTCAGTTGTGATCGGGTTAGAACCTTTTCAGATACATCACCAACTACTTGAGAGATAGGATGATCTCTAGTCCATTTGGTAAGAGGAGGGTAATTCGGATTAAAGGTTGGATCTAGTTCAGCATTGATCATTTCTTCTGGCTCAGATTGGCTATCGTAATTAAGCGTCATATCATCATGCTCCCCCTCAATTGATGAGCTTTGAGTGACTTGAGTTTCAGGGGTCTCTTGTGGTGCTGGACTTCCAGGCATTGAAACACCTTCGGTTGGAGAGACATCTTCGGTTGGTGAAGGGCCTTCGGTTGAAGTTGTAGAACTTGGCTCCCCCTGGACTTGTGAGCTTGGCTCCCCCTCAACATTTGAGCTTGGCTCCCCCTCGACTGAAGCATTGTTGGATGGAGAGTCATCAGTAGTTGATTCTCCTTCATGCATTCTCCTTGCAGCATCTTCGACAATCTGCTTCATGTGATCAACCTTGTTGTCTGTTGCACCTGCTTCTGAGAGAGAAGCTTTCTCTGGTTCATCAAAGAGTTCCAGAAATTTATCATATAAGTTAGCGATCGAGACTGTGACTTGCCCAGTTTGAGGAAAGATTTCCTCAGCGATGTCTTCTTTGGCTTGTAGCTTTTTGACATAGCCATCGTCAAAGGTCACGTTGTATGTCTCTTCAATTTTTATCGAACGCTTGTTTAGGACTCTGTATGCCTTGGATGTGAGCGAGTATCCCAGAAAAATTCCCTCGTCGGCTTTGACGTCGAACTTGTTGCGGTGTTCTTTAGAATTAAAGATGAAACACCTTGAGCCGAACACGTGGAAAAATTTCACATTAGGCTTTCTGTTATTGAGAATCTCATATGGAGTGAGCGTGAATCGCTTGTTTAGATACGACCTGTTCTGTGTAAAACAAGCAGCAGAAATAGCATCAGCCCAAAAATAAAGAGGTAAAGAAGCAAAACTAAGCATAGTCCGGGCAGCTTCACACAGAGATCGGTTTCGTCTTTCGACAATTCCGTTCTGCTGTGGTGTGTAAGGAGCTGAGAAGTTGTGACTAATTCCCTTTTCTGCAAGAAACTCTTCAAACTCCCTGTTCTTGAATTCAAGACCATTGTCGCTCCTGATGTTGCGAACAACCTTCTTAAGCTGTACTTCAATCTGCTTGATGAACAATTTCAGCTTTTGAGTCGCTTCTGATTTGAGCTTTAGAAAGAACACCCATGTAAATCTTGAAAAGTCATCAACAATAACAAGAATATACTTGCTACCACCGATGCTTTCGATAGATGAAGGACCACACAAATCGATATGAAGTAATTCGAGTGGTTCAACAACTTTTGTGTTGATTATAGATGTTTGACGACTCTGCTTCCCCATTTCGCATGCAGCACACAGATGATCTCTGTCAAACTTGAGCAATGGAAGACCTCTAACATGACCTCCAGTGACAAGTCGGTTGATATCTTTAAAATTGAGATGTGAGAGTCTTCGGTGCCACAACCAGCTTTCGTCAGATTGAGCTTTTGATAACAGACATATAGCTGGGTTTCCTTTGATGGGTTTAAGGTTCAGAGGAAACATTTCACCCTTTCGTTCCGACTTGAGAATTACCTTCTTTGTCTTTTTCTCAATAATTTCTGAACCTTCATCATCGAATGAGACTTTAAGACCTGTACCTCCAACAAGCTGAGATACACTTATGAGGTTGTGCTGGAGTCCTTCCACGTAAGCTACCTTCCTTATAGTAAAGTCACCATTGGTTATCATCTCGTATCCCTTTATGGTGCCGAAAGAATTATTTCCAAACTTGACGTTGCCACCATTTGCAAGAGATCTATATTCTCTGAGCTCCTCTTTCCTTCCTGTCATGTGACGTGAGCAACCACTATCGATGTACCATTCTTCGTCGAACTGCTCGTCACTTATAACCTGCAAAAATTAAGCAGATTTACGAACCCAAAGTTTCTTGGGTCCACGTGAGCTTTTCATGGGAACAGGAACAGTAAGAGAGATGTCAACTAGATATGTTCGTTTTATGAGAGTTGTTTCATCTTTCCTTTTAATGGTAAACACTTTTATCTTATTAGAATTGGATGTGTTCGGTTTGGACTCTGGTTTTGATTCATTGACCTTCTGTTTACCCTTTTGTTCAGCGGATGGATGAGATTTTTGAGAACGAACAGAATTAGCTTTAGAGCAAGATGGAGACGAATTGGTGGAGGTAGAAGAATTAGAAGAAGTAGAAGAAGCTGGTTTAGTAGAAGAAGAAGTAGAAGAAGTGGGTTTAGATGGAGAGGACTTCTTGGCTGCAGATTCTAGGTGATCCTTTTGCTTTTGATCATTGGAAGGACAAACCTTAGAGTTTTGATCTCTTTTAACTTCAGAACCGAACCTTTGCTTTCGGTTGGAATCGTCTTGTGAACCGAACCTTGGCTTTCGGTTGAAGTCTTTCTCAGAACCGAACGTTTGCTTTCGGTTGGTGTTTTCTTGAGAACCGAACCTTGGCTTTCGGTTATTATGACTCTCAGGCTTTCCAACAGGATTGTTTTCATACTTCAGATCCTTATCTTGATGTGAGAAGTATGCATTCTGGGATTGCCAGAATTGTCTCCTTTCAGAGAGATTCTTCCTGTATCTTTGGTTCCTTTCTCTTTTCTTATTCCTCATCTGCTTTGGTTGATGATGAACATTAGCTGTCGTTTTCGGTTTCTCCTTGGCTGGTTCCTTTTGAACTGAAGGATTTTTACTTTGAGCTGGGGGAGTAGAGGGAGCGTCTTCTTTTGCCGAACTTTCATCCTCCTGAGGAATATCTTTCGTACCACTGGTGCTTGGCTCATTGAAATTATCCGACTTATTCAAGGGTTCTGGTATGTATCTTCCTTTACTCATCCAGGAGGTTCTTTTAGATAAGCCAATAGTTTCGTTTGTATTATCTATTAGAGCTTACCAGAAGTACTCATCACAGCCATCAACATTGTCTTCGTTCACAATGGCTGTGAGTTCAGCTGTTTGATGTTCGGTTACTCCAGTTACCTTGTATACTTGATTCGGAGTGGTCCTGACCTTTTGATACACAACTGCTTTCTCTGCTAATTTCGGGGACTTTTGTTGGGACAATCGAGCGAACTCCACAGAATTTTCAGAAATAAGATTTTTGTGGTTTTCAGGTTCGCTTTTAACAAATTCTGAGCAGTCAACCGTATCCTCTACAGAAATTTCACTCATGTTTTCGTCCTCGTTAAGCTCAGATGCATTTTCAACATCAATTTTGTTTTCTGAGCTTACGTTGGTGTTTAAAGAGTCAAATTTTTGTATGGTTTCGGTTCTCAGTTTAAGTCTATCATTTTCATCCAAAAGATTTTTAAGCATGTCCTTGTGGTCCTTGGATTTAATGAAGGACTCAATTTTGTCCAGTCCATACATGTAGGTCGGATTGACATCATCAGACGATATCACACTCTCACAATTGTAGGCTTCGGCATCGATTTCATCCTCCTTAAACTCAAGGAAGGGCAAAATCATGCGATGGATCTTTTGGCCTATTTCACAGTCTAGGTGAAGCTGAGTAATATTAGAATATAGACGTTTTGCAATTAAACAAAAAACATTCCGCTGTTTTAACAATTTTAAATTATCTCTTTGCAAATAAATGTTTTTGTCTTTAACTTTAACTAATTCAGACTCCTTCAACTCGATCCACATTCTCCGCTCCTCACTCTTCGATGCCACCCTGCTTAATTGATCAGTTAGGTTAGAATTGGTGACTCGAGTTTGAGTTAAGCTACTATCTAGATGAGAAATTCTTGTATTAACGTTTTTTAGTTCTTTCTCATATGAGGATGGTGGTACTTTGGATGAAATAAAAACTGATTGTACCTTCTTTATCAGTTCGTCGAGCTCATTGAACTGCTGGCTGAGTGGTTTGGCCGTAAAGCACATGTCCTCCTACACTTTCGGTCCATCGCTTCCACCATCGGTGTTGTATCCCCTTATTAGAGATACGTCAGACACCATGAAGCATCTTCCTCCACTGCTCTTCTCCTTTGCCACATAAGCCTTTCCATGGGTAGGCTTCCTCACTTCTTCGTCTTCTGAGTCGGTGGACCAAACTTCAGTGCTACCGAACTCGTCATCAGCAACCGAACCCTGCACAATAAGAGCATTAATAGAAGGGTTAGCGGTAGACTTCTTCTTTCTCAACTCATCCAGCCGTTTTTGCAACACAGCTTCCTCATCCTTTCCATCATCCTTTTCAGCCATTTTCTTAAGCACACAGTCTTTAGCATAGTGGTTTTTCCCACCACAGTAGTAACAGCTTACTCCGGAATCACCATCCACCATCGGTTCCTTCTTGGGCTCCTCAACCTTCAGTTCATTGTTCACCTTTTCTGAGCTGTAACTCCCCTGCCAGTTTCGGTTTTTATTGCTGGGGAATCTCTTCTTTATGAACCTCTTGGGATTGGACACCATCATGGCATAATCCTCAGTCGTGAGGTCATACTCCTCCAGGTTGAGGTCTTCATCCTCCATCACAGCTTTACATTTTGATATGAGGGCCAACGAACCAAGGTTAGAAACGACATTTTTCTCTTGCACCACAATCTTCTCTTGGGACTTTAGAATACCCACCAGTTTCGCCAAGGAATATGATTTAAACTGCTCATGGGCTTTGACTGTAGAAACCACTGCTCTCTATTCAGACCTCAGTCCATTCAAGAAAGTAACCTTCTACTCGATGAGCTTCCTTTCAATATCGTGTTTGATCATCTTGCTGAAAAGATGATTGAAGCGATCGAACGTCTGGGTCACTGATTCTTCGGCTCCTTGCCTGGATTCTCCAAACTCAGATAAGAGCAAGGTTTGGATAGAATGTTCAAGATCTTTGTCTGTAGAATACAGTTCGCGAAGTCTATCCCAAACTTCCTTCGCCGTCGTGCATGAGCTGACCAACCTAAAGGTGTCGGATTGAAGGGCGAATCTGATTAACCTTAACGCCTTGATATTGCACTGGAATTTGTCCTTCTCGTCTTGTGCAATATCCTTAACATCCTTCAGCAGATCATTGTACTCCTTTTGTGTCTTAATAATCCTGGACATTGTAGAATGAGAAAACGGTCCATTAATGATGGCTTCCCATATGAGGTATCCATTATCCTCAGATCTGATCACGTAGTCTTCGAAGTGATGCGCCCATACTTCATAGTCATGGGTGTATAAGATAGGAATCTTTGTCGTCGAACCAATGCTGTTGGAAATATTAATTGGATTTGATTGCGTCTCATCCATTATGATCGAAAAAACCTATTCAAAGATTAGACTTGTAATAAAGCAGATTAGGGCAAAACAATAAATATCAAGATACGTCAATAATGAGATGACGGCTCAATAAATATCGACAGTTGCGGAAAAACCCTAATGGAAATCTTTTTCACAGAAAAGATGTGTATCGATTACACAACCTCCTGCTCTGATACCAATTGATGAGATTAAAGACCTTTAATCAATGAAGATCGATTAAATCTTGAACAAGTATATAAGTATAAAACAGTAAGAACGCAATAATAAGAACAATACAAGATAGAATCAAACGAGTCGAATGATTAAACAGAATCCTCAGAAGAGCTCGATTAAGAACATCAACTATAGAGGATTAGAAGGTTACAAGAACGATTAAAGAAACCTGCAATCTATCGTTAAGCTCTAGAGTAATCGCTAAAATCTTTTCAATCGTTAACCTAATATGCATGCAAGCATATTCTTATATATAAAACATAAAAGGCTCACGGTTGGACAGGCCCAAACCGGAATAAAAAATTAAATAAACTATCGAGCCCAAAAGACGCAACATCAAAATAAAATTCAGCCCAACAATAATGGTATCAACCATTGACATCCGTGGATGTGCTTTTACCTCTGTAGCTAATAGAGATTTCAGGAATGGTTAATCCCACAAAGTATCCTTTGGTACTTGGATATTAAATCCAATCTATCTCGCCGATTATGTGATTGTATCACAAAGTGAAGATAAGAATGAGGATTATATAACAGAATCTATACATATAAAATGTACTAGTAACTCATCATATGTTATCTATGTAAACGTACTCATGTAAGTGTACTCATGTAAATGTACTCCTGTAGATGTATCTATGTAAATGTACTCATGTAAGCATATATATGTAAACGTATTCATGTAAATGTACTCATGTAGATGTATCTATGTAATAGTATAGTAATGTACTGTAATGTTCTGCGTGTGCTAGCTGTAACGTGTGGTCTCTC
Organism: Lactuca saligna; assembly: GCF_052625555.1. Taxonomy (NCBI): domain Eukaryota; kingdom Viridiplantae; phylum Streptophyta; class Magnoliopsida; order Asterales; family Asteraceae; genus Lactuca; species Lactuca saligna. Next base: position 170,710,917 of record NC_136417.1, on the reverse strand, counting down.
TCTATCTAGCATGTATAGTAATGTACTGTGTGTACTAGCTGTAATGTGTGTTCTCTCTCTATCTAGCAAGTATTTACTCATGAATGAACTGACTCATTGTATGATATCGCGTTCTACTGATAATTGTCTTCCTAAACTACCAAAATGGTAACTTACTAGTAATGTAACTTGTATGTATGAACATGGAAGTATACCCTTGCTACCCAATGGTATTGAATGAACTGGGAGAACCTTTATGAGTATATACGTACACATAATATATAACTAGTATTTAAACAACCTTCGGATGGATACCCGATGTCCCACTAGACCACATCTCAAGGGCGAAAAGGAAATAGGGCGGGCAGGCCTTCCTAAGCCTTTTAAACATTTCTTATATAACTATACATACATAGACATGCAATTGATAATATAAAATCATAAAATAAGTTTTGTAAAACCTTTGAACATAATTATTATCTAAGAAAAGATCGACTTGACGTCAATCTATAAAACGGGTTGACAACATGGATTTGCTAAACAGTTTAAGTATAAAGAAGCATTTGGTGGAGACACAATTGTAAATGAGTTAGAAATGAAACATACAGTGTATAATAAGAAGTTTTAAATGTATAAACATTTATGAAAATCATTTGAAGAAATCCGTTTGGTAAAACGGCTAATGAGTAGTAAATCATCTGAATACTGCTTATTAATCACATGTGATTGATATAATAACTAGCATGATTCTACTTGTATCCCCCCATAAAACTATATAAAACCTTTAAAACATTAATTAAGGGGTATGAAGTCACCTGTAGTGAGTGGTACGGATGAACTGAAGATGTAGGACTGCTAGGTGTCAAGTGAAGTCTTGAACACACTCTATGATCCTAGTTAACAGATAATATCACATATATGTATCCAATTAGTCTTTAAACAACTAATAAACAAGTCAAGACACCCTAGGACAAGCTAAACAGCTTATACATGTGTTATAAGTCTCAAGGAGTGCATCTAAGTGTTGTAGGGCAAGGCTATTGGGTTTTAGGGTTCAAGGGAACCCCTAAAATGAGTCTACTCCCTAAAGACCAACACCCCTTGAGTTTATGGTCGTAAACTCTTGCTTTTACAGCCGTAAGCTCCTAACCTTTTGACCATTTGTTGTTTTTAAGTCTTCTAAGCTATTCCAAGCATTCCTACTTCATGTTTAAGCCTTAGGAAGTGTTGTATGGCATCAAAACACTCCTAAATGGAGTTTACGGTCTAAGGACCATTTCTCCATGAGTTTACTACCGTAAACTCTTATGGACAAAGGTATTTTGGTGTTTTAAAGTCCTAAACACTTCAAGGTAATAGCTTAGGTTAGATTCTAGGCATTAGGAGTAAATATGGAACATTTAAACACCTTTTGGGGTGTTTATGGTTTTGGGAGATCCCCAAACCGTAAACACATAAAAATGATTTTTTTTTCGTGTTCTTTTATGTGATATACACATGAAGGATGGATCTAGATAAGTCCCTAAGGCATTGTGAAGCATCTAGACACCCTAAAGCACCCTATGGCACTATACTTGGTGTTTATGGTTTTGGGAGCCTCCCAAAACCATGAACACCTTGTTCTTGGTGTTATTGGGACTTTTCCTTGGTATAAATATGTATAGAAAGCTTTAAATGACTCTAGGATAGAAGTACTTACTTTGTGGAAGCTTGAAATGAACTTAAAGTCCAAGAACACTAGTGTGTGTTCTTGGTTTTCTTGGTGTTTTGGAAATCTTGTCAAAACACATAAATGGATGGATAAAAAGATGTACAATCACTAGTTTAAGTGTTATACTAACTTAAAAGGGCTAGAAACACTTACTAGATTGAAGATATTGAGCAAAAACTTGGATGATACTTGAGAGAGTTTTTGGAGTTTACTCTTTTGGGTAAAAATGAAAAGTGATATACTTTGGGGAGTAAACTCATGCTTAAGGCATGAGTTTACGGTTTTTAGGGTAGTTTACAGCCCGAACATAAAAGTTTGGCCGTGAACTTCTAAGCTACGTGGTATTCGCGGTTTAGAAATTTCAAGACCCGAGACGGCCCATCCGTTCACCCATTCGTTTAAAGATTAATTATTAAAATAATCAAACGAACTTTAATTTCCTAAAAACAAGTAAAAGTGAACTTGACTTATAATATGAAGTGATTGACTTTTAGGGTTTGACCGAATGAAAATTCCGGGTTGTCACAATTCAGAACTTCTCCAGAACAGCCAAGCCACTTACGCTTCTTACACAGAATGGCGTACCATTTGAATGGACGAAAAAGCAGGAGGTTGCCTTCCGAACTCTGAATCGAGCTCTCTGTAGTGCACCAGTACTATCCTTACCAGAGGGAACTGAGGACGTCATAGTTTAATGTGATTCTTCGAATCAGTAATTAGGTTGTGTACTCATGCAACGTGGTAAGGTGATAGCTTATGCATCCCGACAACTAAAGACACATGAGGTGAATTATACCACCCATGATCTTGAATTGGGAGCCGTGGTGTTTTCTTTGAAGATTTGGAGGCACTACCTTTACGGTACGAAGTGCACTATTTTCACTGACCACAAGAGTCTCCAATACATTTTAAATCAAAAGGAGTTAAACATGAGGCAGCGAAGATGGGTTGAGCTGCTAAATGATTATGAGTGCGAAATCAAGTACCACCCAGGCAATGCTAACGTGGTAGCTGATGCTTTGAGTCGGAAAGAATACTCAAATCGTCGTATGAAAACTCTTTCAATAACCATTCAATCACATCTGTCCTCACAAATCAAAGCAGCCCAGTTCGATGCCATGAAAACCGAAAACAGAACAAGTGAAGCGTTACATGGAATGGAAAAGAACTTCGAAGTCAAGAAGGACGGAACATATTAATTCATGAACCGATTTTGGGTCCCTAAACTTGGGGGATTCAGAGAGGTAGTCATGAATGAGGCTCATAAGACACGATACTCCATCCATCCAGGATCAGATAAGATGTACCGAGATATTAAGCAATGTTATTGGTGGCCTAACATGAAGGCAAAGATTGCCACTTACGTTAGCAAGTGCCTCACTTGTGCTAAAGTGAAGGTAGAGTATCAAAATCCCTCAGGAATATTACAACAACCGGTAATACCCGAGTGGAAATGGGAAAGGATTACCATGGACTTTTTGACCAAATTATCCAAGACAACTAATGGAATGGATGCCATATGGGTAATAGTTGATAGGTTGACAAAATCCGCCCATTTCCTGCCAATAAAGGAGACATACAAGATGGAGCGACTGACAAGAATCTACATTGTGGGATACCCACTTACCTTTAATTGAGTTTTCATATAACAACAGTTATCACATAAACATCAAAGTTGCTCCTTTCAAAGCAGTATATGGTCCTAAATGTAGATCACCATTGTGTTGGGCTGAGGTAGGTGACACTCAACTAGCAAGAGGACAGACACCAAACAATGCATTAACAGGACCAGAAATCATACGCAAAATGAAAGAGAAGATAGTTCATATCAGAGCTCGACTTCAAGCATCAAGAGACTGACAAAAGAGCTACGCTGATAAACGGCGAAAGCCATTGGTGTTTCAAGTCAGGGATCGGGTGTTGCTAAAGGTCTCTTCCTGGAAAGGGGTGGTTCGTTTCGGGAAACAGGGAAAACTAAACCCACGGTACATTGGACCATTCAAGATTCTTGCCCGAATTGGTCCAGTGGCTTATAGACTGCAGCTACCTACCGAGCTCAATAGTGTACACCCCGTGTTCCATGTTTCCAATTTAAAGAAGTGCTTATTCGACGAAACTCCTGTCATCCCTTTGGAAGAAATCAAAATCAACGAGAATCTCCTGTTCATCGAGGAACCAGTTGAAATCATGGACAGAGAAGTGAAGCGTACTAAGAAAAGTCGCATTCCAATTGTGAAAGTTCGGTGGAGCGCCAAACGTGGACCGAAATCCACATGGGAGTGCAAAGACCAGATGAAGCAAAAGTACCCTCACATATTCTCGCATTCTCAAATCTAGCTCCAAAAAGAATTTCGGGACGAAATTCCCTCTAACGGGGGATGATGTCACAACTAGCAAATTTGGCTAGGAAGTTCTATCCTTATGTAAGCGTTATCAATAATTGTAACCATGACTTGAAAACATGATGTTTATTCAATAACAACAAAATCCTATCAAACACTCTAGTCAACACTTCAAATAGTCAACAAAAGATTGGAAACCCTAAAAATTCCGGTTGAAGTCCAATAAGGACTAGGATTTTCTTATTGGGCTTAATGGACCAATAAGCCTCTAATTTGACTATTTTGAGTTAGAACTCTTAAATGGGCTCTAATTGGACCCATTTTCATGAAACTTAATATTTTGGGCCATAATGGGCTTAAAATGGATTAGCTTACCTTCAATGGGCCTTGTTGGGCCATAACAAATCTAATTAACCCTAAAATTGTAAAAATTACAAAAATTTGGACTACAAGTGTAAATCTTTTTAATTAAAGGCCTGAAACTATCCAAACCCTTTTTTTTGGGCTGAAATCATGATTTAAATGAGTGTTTGGGCCGAAAATGTCAAGAAACATAATCTAAGGACCTAAAATGTCATTTTTCATAAAAAGGGGTAAAATTTTGTCATTTTTACTAGAAAAGGGGCTGAATTGATCAAACAATTATTTCTGGGTCAGTTATGTTAATATTCAAATAATTGGGTCAAAAATACATAATTTTTAATAACTTATGGATTTAAATATATATATATATATATATATATATATATATATATATATATATATATATATATATATATATATATATATATATATATATATATATATATCATTATAAAACAATTTGTCGAATGTGGCGACTTTTCGATTAAACAATTCGTGTGAAACAAACCTTACGTCATTAATACTATACAAAACAAGTAAACATTATATCGGTTGGGATTTAATACTTCTAATCATTCTTATTGGGCCTTCGTGACCCATTAACATGACTATTGGCCCAACATAAATAATACATGTTTATTGGGCCTCAGGTGACCCAATTACATGCCTAATGGATCCTCAATGGCTTTTCCATGGTATCAAGCCGCATTGGCCCATTTGCATTGCTAGTAAGGTCCAAATCAATCATAATGTGTGATGAGCTAACGTGTCCGTCACGTACTCGACAGCCTATAATAACATACGTGATTAGTGGGCTCCGAGTCCTCTCCTCTTCGTCTGTTAGGCTTACCCTTTTATTCAAGTAAACATAAATCAGGTTGTTAAACAAGGTTATTCAATTTCATTGGATTTTGTGAGTGATAACGGGCGACACCAATAAGTGTCGGTCGTAATCTGTAGTTATAATCAAAGTCTCCTGGAGGGAGAGCGAGAGTTTGTGTATAGATCTATACGGGGGTGACTCCCCCACACCTGAGCTGTTCTCTACAGTTAGACTCGGCTAGTCTAGGCTGACAAAATCTTAAATTCAATACCGGCTTTCACTAGAATGTCAAAACAGACGAAATAGTCATTATTATGCATGGTTATAACGACTCACATAGAGATCCAATGCCATCTACGTAATCATGGGAAATCATATTCATTCGTTGTGACGATACAATAAAACAAAACGATCATATTATTTATATCGAAAAACATTGGGTTTTCCGGGGGAACAACATTATTCACTTTCACTTTCAATAACTATAATGCAAGAATTCATACTACTTTTACATGTTTGAAATCATTCGTGTACTTATGGATCATCACACCTATTTCGTAAACAATTGTCTTTTCAGAAAATAGCAGATTTTCTGGGTTTTACAAACTACACAAAACATTTTCATATCAAACCTGCTTATGAACTCACCAACATTAAATATATTGACCGTTTTCAAAATAACTTGTATTCTCAGGTAACAGATAAGGTGAAGAAAATTGCCAAGTGTGTTAGGATGTTATGTTTTGTGACTCTCAAAAAATTTATGCTATGGATTATGTAATGTAAACAATGTACTAGATGTGAACAATGACGATTGTAATGTATTAATGCATGGGGATGTTTATGTTATGTTTCATGTATATTCATTGTGATGATATTTCAATTTAAGTCACACGAGCCCTCGAACGTTTCCGCCGTCTGGTTCGGGGGTGTGACACAAAAGGAGCATTCGGTGTGAAGCCAAATAAATTCATTGCATTACCAGTTATGAAACGCAACTGGATTTCTGCTGCAAAATTCATAAACAGACACTTACAAGATGAAGAAATTGACTTGCTAATACCAACAACCACATCCAAAGCACCTATAACATCTACCAACAAAACCCCTAAACCTATATCATTAACATCACCCATGACTACCATTTCCTCGGCATCACTAAAAACATCCACACCCTCCTTAGAAAAAACAATTAAAACTTCATAAACTGGAACAATACAATCGTCAACAAGAACATCAATAATGAAAACTTCAGAACGTACATCATCTAAACCATCCTCAAGACCAACACCCACTACCACATCATCAACACTTATATCTACTACCACAACCTTAAAACCTTCATCTACACTACCATCCTCCACAACTACAATAACTACCACACCCTCCTTAAGTAAAGGAACTACCACATCCTTAACATATACATCTATCCCAACACCTACCCCATAATATACCGCATCAACAACACCTATCCCAAAATCTACCCCATCACCAACACAACCACCCATGAATGGATCTGTAGTGGAAAGTGTAGAAGGTGAAAATAATTCCTCTGAAGGCTGTGGACGAGATGGATGTTTTAATGTTCATGTTTGGAAAAATACGTGAGTTACCAGTTCAAATCTTAATTACAAATTTTTTTTTATGTATTAAATTTTGGTTTACACCTATATATTAATTCATAACTAAACACATCACATGATTACTTGCAGGCTAATGCTACCAGGCCCTTGTGCACACGTTATTAGTCAGTCCTTTAAACAAAGAGTAGATCCAGAAGGGTACGCTTGGGCATAAGTAGGGAAATAAATGTGCGACTTATATTAGGAGGAGTTTCAGGTAACTATAAGTGATATATTGTTGTTTGGTAAACAGTTACACTTCAACTTATGTTTATATTTTTAATGTGTAGAGCTTAAAGAAATGATGAACGCCCAACAAGAGGAAAAAAAAAAGCAAGGGCCGGGTATCTTGAAAAGCAACTTCAAACAGCATTGGATCTTATTAGTGGCTTTACAAAAAAAAAAACAAGAGTTGTAGGTTGATATATGTTTATTGAAGATTATGTATTTTAGAGTAGCAACTTTCTTTTTTCAATTTAATAAATAATTATTTTGTTATTTTATGATATGATGTTTATGATATTTTTGTTTTTTTTTGTGACAACCATCAATTTTTGGCCAAGTCAAAGTCAACTAAAGTCAACAAGTCAAACCGGTCAACTCATCTAACCCTTGTATATTAGGGTTTCCATTATGTTTCTTATTGTCCAACTCGCAATCTTAATACAAAATATCACTTAGAGTTTTCACGTGTTTGGAAATTCTAAAACCTAATCAGGGTAAGTGATGAAATTACTTGCTAAAACATTATTCCTTAACCCTCGGGGGCATATAACAATCATAATGAGACTTAACGAGATGTACAAACCTTGCGTTAAAAAGCCAAACACTTAAAAAGGCCGCAATTGAAATCTCTCCCAAATCTCTCCAAGTATGTGAAATCTCTCCCAGATCTCTCTCTGTATGATAAATCTCTCCAAGAATGTGAAATCTATCCCAAATCTCTCTTTGTATGAGAAATCTCTTTAAGAATGTGAAATCTCTCCCAAATCTCTCAGAGTATATGAAATCTCTCCCAAATCTCTCTCTATATGAGAAATCTCTCCCAGATCTCTCTCTGTATGAGGAATCTCTCCAAGAATGTGAAATCTCTCCCAAATCTCTCCAAATGTGTGAAATCTCTCCCAGATCTCTCTCTATATGAGAAATCTCTCCAAGAATGTGAAATCTCTCCCAAATCTCTCTCTTTACGATAAATCTCTCCAAGAATGTAAAATCTCTCCCAAATCTCTCCAAGTGTGTGAAATCTCTCCTAAATCTCTCTCAAAATCTCTCTCAACTTCTTATAATAACTCGGGGCATCCCGACCCTTAATTTAGTCGAAAACCGCTCGAAAACGGAAGTTTACACGAAAAACAGCCTTAAGGAGCCGAACCCGCTTAGGAGCCGAACCTCCCTTTAGGAATCGAAACCTCCTGAGAACCGAAACCACCTCCTGAACCAAACCTGCTAAGGAACCGAACTTAACCTGCGGTCGGAGAGGCTACCTTCGGTCCGAGAAGACTACCTTCGGTCCCTTCTGAAGAGTCGCCTTCGAGACCTCTCGGTTCCCATATACAACCGAACTCTACCTTCGGTTCTATGCTCCTAAGGAGCCGAACCTTCACACCTTCGGCCTTGAATTTCGGATTATAGCAATTTTTACCCGGTTTTCAATATTTTTAGCGTTTTGAACCTGTTTTTCGTGATTTTAACGCATGATTTTCACCCAAACTCGTTTTTTAGCATAATAAACCCGAAATATTCATATTTTAATTATATTTTGGGGAAAATCATTGCCTAAGAATAAAATCTAGTAGGTAAGATTTATGGGTGGACAGACTTTGCCTTAGTATATGACACAAGCAACCACCGCATACCCACTCAATGACCAGCCCTTGTCCTTCCACTATATCTAGTCATTTCATTGTCCTTTACCACCATTTCTCCAGCCACACTCTTGGTCAAAGGCTGGAAACCCTTATCCCTCCTCACATTTCTCACATTTCTCTCATTCTCCACCAAAGAACAATCTTCATTCTCTCTCACTTCTCTCTCTAAATTTCGAGATTTCAAGGCTGATTTTCAAGTTCTTCATCTACTTTTGGTAAGTACCTTCATCCTACACTTTATTTCCTTACATTTCTTCACTCAAATCATGAGTTCCTTACACAAATCTCGTCATATTTGTTGTTAGATCCTAGAATCTTCAAGCATCTTCTAAAGTGTTCATGAGTTGAATACTTCTCTTCTTCATCATCCATCTTCTAAAATAACTCAAGGTGAGTTCATACCCCCTACATTTTCATGTTTACTTCAAGTTTTAGGGGGGGGGGGGGAATACAAGTTAAAACACCAAAAACTTAGCTAAGCTCAAACAACAGCTTTTATCAGAAAAGTTGAGTCTTATTCACAAACTGTTTTGACTATCTTAAGCTTAATAACTTTCAAAACTGTTTAATATGCAAATATTTTAGGTTCATATCTTTAAAATGACTACTTGCACATCTCCATACAATTTTTCTACGATTTATGGTGATTTTTACAAAACTGTCTATCATTTCAGAAAGGAATTTGGACCAGTCTGTGGATATGAACATTTTAACAGGCATTAAATCTTCTAAAAATCATAATAAAAATTATGAATAAACTAGACATATTTTGTGAACTCTCAGAATTTACGGATTCAGTTTTCAATTTCGTATGATTTTTCTAAACCAGTGTAGAAAGGTTAAAAACTAGTTAGCAACTTACAACTTTCATAACACTTTGTAGTATGTTGAGCAAAGTGTATAACCATAAGTTCTAAATATTGAATGTATTTTCTTGTTAGTTTATCATCATAAACTGAAATTTAGTCATTCATGATAAGGTTTCTTCATTCATTTCGAACACATATAATAAACTACAATAAGCATAGTTTGTGGATTTTTACTACATGAAAAAAGTTTTACTCTCAAAACAAATGGGGTTTTCATATACTACATGATAAACTATAATAGTAATATTTTCAGGATTTCATATTATTAATTTAATCATAAAAGACGATTTTACTTCCTCCACGGAAGAGGTTTTAATATCAAACTATGTGTAAACTAGTTAACTTAGGTTGTGAGGCAATTCTCTCCCCATACGCTCGAGTACGGGATCCCAATTCCTATAAGTTATAACCAGAGTCTCTTGTAGGGAGAGCGTGATAATTGTTCATAGATCTATATTGGGATTGACACCCCACACCTTGCTGCTAGCTACTCGCGGACCGGCAAGTCTGCGGGTGACAAGAGTCATAGTATCTTAACGTCTAAAAAACGTTGTGCATGTTATTTCTCGTCATAGTATGGTTATAGCGACTCACATAGGTAGTTAACAATCTTTCAAGTTTATAAGGAAAATTCTACTTTGAAAAGGGGTTTTATCTATTTAAAACTATTACAAACATTATAAGTACAAAACACACTCATACTCTCGGTCCTAGGATTTAGGGCTACATGACTTTTTGTAAGGATAATATTGGATTTTCTTTGGAAACACATTACTATTACAAACATTATAAGTACAAAACACACTCATACTCTCGATCCTAGGATTTAGGACCACATGTATTTTATAAGGAAAATAGTGGATTTTCTTTGGAAAAATATTTCTATTAAAACTACATTTCATCTAAAATTGTTAGACTTCAGCTATAATTGCTAAGTGTATACGCTAGAGATATATAAGAATCTAGTCACAATCGACTTAGAATTGGTGGGCCTGCCTTACCTCCTGTTCCTTGTTTGGTTGTGGACCTAGGGCATACCCATTATATTCGACGGTTTATTTAACTTAAATTTTATATAACTTATAGACGCTGGGTGATTATAGAAGGAATCTATGGGTCCTTCTAGGGTACATTATCGCATAACATAGGAGCATTCATTTTACACTTAACAAAGAAAACATTGTATTTTTCTGGAATCATACTCTATCGCTTTTACAAGGAAAACGACTTTTTCCTCAAAAAAAAATTTCTTATGAAATCACCAATTTAATTGTTGACACTTTTCAAAACTACTTGTATTCTCTGAAAATCAGTGAAACAGGAAACCAACAACATTTTTAGGATGGGACGTTAAATCGTCAAACAGTTCATTTTGTCATCATAATGTAATTGATTTTGAAACATGTAAACATATACTATGGTGTAACCTTTTCAATTATATTTATGATGGTTGTATTTACTTTCAGCACTATTATACTCGTAGTTGTGATACTATACATTAAGTCCTCCACCCCCGGACGTTTCCGCCATCCGTGGTTTGGGGGTGTGACATTTTTTGTTTTTCATATATTACTACTAAATTATTTGGATATAATTTATAAATCAATTATCCATCGGTCCATATTGAATCCGGTATATAATATATACACCACTAAAATTGCTAGGGATTCATGACCACATAATTTGCTAGGAAGTGATCAAACGGAATTTTCTAGGGATTGATCACCACGAATTTAGCTAGGGATTCATCACCACATATTTTTCTAGGGATTCATCACTACAGATTTAGATAGGGATTCATCACCACGGATTTTTCTAGGGATTCATCACCATGGATTTTGCTTGGGATTAACTACAACGAAATTTGTGACGGAAGAACTACCATGAAATTTGTGATGGAAACCTACTACGGAATACCATCTACTACAGATTTCATTATGTTGTCACAATTGCAACGAAATTATCGTTTCCGTTGCAAAACCCTCGCTACGGCGTTTTTTGGGACGGAAACAGGTCGTTGCAAATTCCATCGCTATTCGTCTTTTTCAACGGAATTTCAGCTTTTCGCAACGGATTCGTTCCATAGCAAAATCGCATTTTTCTTGTAGTGATAGCGACCTTCCCTAGAAAAATCGCAATTTTCTTGTAGTGTGAGGTGCTACAGCTTTTGAAGGCCAAGAACTACAAGTCCTATTAAGAGGTAAATTATCTAACTAGTTATTTTGTTCAAATGTATGCTAGTTAGGATAAATGCTTTGGAAAATCAAATTGCATGTATAATTAGAGAAAACATAGATCCAAAGCATCTAGGGTTGCATGTGCACCATAAGGTTGTTAGAGTGCTCAAAACCCATCAGAAGCTTAGTGAGTCTCCCCAAACTACCACATACCATACACATAACATGAAACTAAGAGATTCAGGCCCCGCCTACTCTCATGGAGATTCGGGCCCCGCCCATACTCCCTGTCTAGGACATTCGGACCCCGCCCATACTCCGTTGTCTAGAATACATACAAGTATCACACAGACAACAAGTATATATACTCCTATCAAACAGAAAAATAACTCTACTCAAATGATACTATGAGATTCGGGCGTCTCCCACACTCGGCTGCTATAAGATTCGGGCCCCGCCCACACTCAGCTACTAACATATCACATATACAGCCGACCTTGGTGCCATAGACCCGTTCCTACTGAAGGAAACTCACCTCACAAAGCTAATTGCTAAAAACTAGAGTGAAGAATCTTTGATTGCTGCTCCGGCGACTCCCCGACTATCAATTAATAATAACACTTAATCAAAATATGATAATCCTTCCTAATGTAAAATTACCATTGTACCCCTGGTCAAAGTCAACGCTTGGGTCAAAGTTAACCTTCTGGTTGACCCAACTCGTCGAGTTGCTCCATCAGCTCGTCGAGTCGTAAATCCTGAAATCGCGATCTAACTCGTCGAGTCTCCCCTCGACTCGTCGATTTTCCATGTTACTCACAGTGGCGATCTACCGATTTAACTCGCCGAGTCCCTTCGCCGACTCGTCGAGTTCTACTTAAGGCTAAAACGAGACAACCCACATCAACTCATCGAGTCCCTCTATGGACTCATCGAATTCCTCTGTCTGATTGAGCCGTCTCAATGGATTAAGCTCCTACCTTTCAGATCCAAGCTCCAAACTTCATCTACACACTAGGAATACACTTTTAAGGGTATAGTTTCTAACTTTACCCGCTCTTACTCCTTCTTAAAGGGTTTAGCTCAAACCCTAACTCTATAGAACACAGATCTTGGTCCACAAGCCATAATACCATAAACCAGAGCACAATATACTAGATCTAGACTCTAAATATCAGTTGGACATGTAAAGTTCCTAGCTTTCCTTCCATACATGGCATCTTAGAGCTAAAAAGGCCATATAAATGCTTAAAAGCTTGCATGGGGCTTCCATGGTCATAAAGCTTACACCTTTATGCCATGGAACCCCTTCTAGATCTCATATATAAGATATAAGTCACTTGGGACGTCTAAATCCCAAAGAGCAAGGTTCTTTAACCAAAACCCTCATAAAATGAAATTAAGTAGATATAAGAAAAGAATGATCAAGTTAGAGACTTGATTACCAGAAAATGTAGCCAAAGAAGTGTAGTTTCTGGATCTACTCTATTCCTCTTGTGCCTTCTAACTCCTTCTTCTTCTTCAAGCTTCAAGAACACAAAAGATTGCTAACTAATGGCTCACACACTCACAAGATGCTCTAGGGTTTCGTGGATTAGGGTTTGGGACATGTGACAACCCGAAATTTCTCTTTTGTATAAGCCATTCAATTCAATCAAAGTCAGACTCGTTTCTGCTATCTTTTAGCATGGTTTAGGGTCTGTTTGAGTGTCCTAAGCTTAGTAAAATCAAGGTTGAGGTTTAGGGATGTATTACCAAAGTTATAAAGTTGCATTTCGGGCCAAACACTACTTCAGGAGGAGTGTACGTCCGGCACCTGGGTGTACGGCCGTACACCCCCTCATGGCCGTACACTCTCACTTATATAAGTGGTACTTAGCCATCTGTCAACACTTTACACACTCCCAAGCCAATATTTCAGGCTCTCTCTCTCTCTCTCTCAATTATAATCACATTTCTTACCAAGATCTTCAAAGATGTAAGTGTTTCCCACCTTGATTTGTTGCTATATTACTTTATCTAGTGGTGAATCCATGTTTTCATCTCATTAATTTCATCATTGGCTAGATCTTCATCTTTCACCAAGAACACCAAGAACACACACTAGTTCTTGGTGGCTATAAACCCTATTCAAGCTTCCAAATCGTGAGTAACTGCTTCCTATGAATGTTACCTACTAGAAACTCTTGTTTTTCAGCTTAAGATCGACCGTCTTAGCAAGAACATGAAGGGTGTACGACCGTAAACCCAGGTGTACGGCCGTGCACACCTCATAGGGCCGTAAACCCTATATGGTGCTCATTATGGGCCTTAAACTTGCATTAAAACTAAGCATAGGACCAAGAACTCTCCCTTAATGCTAGTTAGGACCTTAAAAACACCTCAAATACACACTTCTTCATGAGTGTATGGCCGTACACTCATGGGCCATACACCATTGGCCGTACACACCTTTGTGTGGTCGTAAACCTCCCTCATTCAATCACATATGATTTTGACACTTAGTTTCAAGTGTTTCCAAGTTCCTAGGGTGATTCCCTATCATAATTAGTGCGTTATACACTAATTTCATGCCTATATATGTCGTTAGGACTCATTTGTGTGTCATGAAGTTATTAGCGGAACTACTCATGCGAACATTCAATCGAATTACGCACCTAAGGTGAGTTCATACCCCTATGTCTTTACTGTTTTTAATGTTTTCAGGGGGGAATACAAGAAAAACATAATTTATTTGTGAAACTTATACAAACGGATTTAAATAAACATAACACGGATACCTTGGATACAAACGTACAGTTTCCTATACTTTCATAAAACATATAGATATCTTATCCCTTTTTGTATTATGCTGAGCATAAGGGGAGTTTTTCATCGAAATCACAAATCTTTCAATGTAACACATGAATCGAATACACGAATGAATGTAACATCCAGAATTTCAGGTATTATACTTATTCTTTTTATTTTGAGTTTTATGGAAGAACTCGGCGAGTTGGTGCGTAGACTCGCCGAGTAGAGACGCGATTTCTCATCTGGATTAATGACCGGACTCGACGAGTCGCATTCGTGGACTTGGTGACTCCGCGCTGTTTAATGAAACCCTAATTTCTCGGGTTTGGGGCCTATTTAAAGGGCCTTATGGCCGTCATTTGTGCTCACCAGCCCCCATAGCGAAACCCTAGTGAGCTTGAGCGTTTTGGAGTGAGAGAAAGAGCCATTGTTGACCTTGGAGGTGTTGTCTAGCAAGGGAAAGGAAGCTATAGCCAAAACGAAGCAAGAGGTCCAGAACATCACGTTCGAGATACTATTTTCGAACCATTTTCTGTTGAGGTGATGTTCATGTTGATTTAGGGCTTATTGAGTCCTTTTGTGACTAGATCTAGTGCTTCCTTGGTCCCTTAAGCGAGTTAGGTTCTGGATCTGGACCCTTGGAGGTCCAGAGTGTCCCCTTGTCCAAGCTTTATATCAGTCTATCGAGATTTTGGTTTGGGATCCTTGTGCTTGAGGTTAAAACACTATTTATGAGTCAATAGGTGTGATATGAGCGCCAAGACATAAACTTTACGTGATAAATAAGCTTGGAAGGACTGGATCTATGAGTTAGTGGATCAGATCTGACCTCAGAAGGTCGTTTGGGGTTGTGCATGGAATGCACTCGCCGAGTCCATTGGCAGACTCGGCGAGTTGGTGCGGGTTGTTCAGTTTTTTCGAAGCAGGGGTTGAGTAACCGAGTTGGGTGAGTGACTTGGTGAGTCAGAAGGGATTCAGAGGAATTGGGTCCCCGTAGGGACTCGGTGAGTCCACGCCAGACTCAGCGAGTTGGGATGACCGTTGACCATTGACCTGGGTTGACCGGTGGTTACTTGATAGGGTTAGTCAACCCTAGTTGGGAAAGTGTTAATTAGAGATGTATTTGTGTTATAGGAGGATTATAGCTCGGGAGATCGAGCACTAGTGATTTCAGGGATTTACGAGTTACCGGGATATGCGAGGTGAGTCTTCTCACTATACTTTACCTTGAGTAGGTAACTAGAGTTATGTGATACAGTGTTGGTATGCTATATATGTGTTATGTGTTGCACTGCATTATTTTATGTGACTTATGCTGTGCATGTTTACAGAGTTAGAACCTGAGGGTTCACAGAGTTTGGGTGCACGGACCCACAGAGTTATAGCCTCGATTGGCTAATATGTGTTATATGTGGAATTTTGGGATACTCACTAAGCTTTGTGCTTACAGTGTTTGGTGTTATTTGTTTCAAGTACTAGTGAGGATCGCGGGAAGGCGCCGGCCTGATCAGTACACACACAGGATTTTTATGTCATGAGATCTTGGGATTGTTATACACTATGAATTTGAGTTTCAACCAATGATGTTTTTATGAACAATATATGAATTATGTTTTTATAAAATGCGAAAAGTTGTTTTGAAATTTACGGTGTTACAATGAACGTATAAACTATAATAGGTGTAGTTTTTGGAACAATTAACCTATCAAGGTACAAGACAAAGATTCAATAAAACCAGGCATATAAACTATATAAAGTGTATCTTATGAACTATGTAGACAACGAACTAAATTCAATGGATTCATTTTATTATACATGTAATCGTTGGTATAGCATTTTATGACTGAGCATTCTTCACGTACTTATTTAACTACTAACAAAAGACCTGATAATATAACCAGAGTCTCCTGGAGGGAGAACGTGAGTTTGTGTATAGATCCATACGGGATTGACAATCCCGCACCATAACTATTAGCTACAGTTAGGCCGGCAGGCCTGGGTGACAAAGTCATTTTGATTCCGACGCCTGAAGAACGCCGTTCAGGCAATTCTATAACATCCCAATTCTCAAGGCCAAAAATTTCATTTTAATTAAGTAATTCATAAAATAGTTTGCCAAAAACATTTCCAATGTCATATCAATTTATAAAACTGTAAGAACGTGTTTCAAAACCATATCATCAATAGTAATAAAAATCAGAGTGCAATCCCAGAAAAATCGATGCGAAAATCATGTGTGAGTGTGATGTGCCGCTACCGTGCCGGCTCCTTCCCCTTCACCGAAGAGGTACCTGAAACAAAACTGAAAACTGTAAGCACGAAGCTTAGTGAGTTCCCCATCATACCACATACTATACAACATGACATACATACTGCCAGACATATATGGGTGCTCGACGTACCCCTTCGTTCCTCTAGACCGGTGACCTTGCTTAGCATATCTAGGTACTGGTCTACCCCTTCGGTCCTCTTGACAGGTGACCGGGAGCTGGCCTCCCCTTCGGTATCTTTCAACCGGTAACTGTGGACTATTTCAGCCCTACCACTACCACATAAAACCCTATCATATAAACATAAATCATATACCGCCTAGGATATCTGGGTGCTGGCCTACCTCTTCGGTGTTGTCGACCGGTAACCAAGGACTATTTCACCCCTACTACTACCACATAATATCATATCACATATATCATAATTTGGCTAGCATGGCTGGGTACTAAACTACCCCTTCGGCCCTATCGACCGGTAACCGGGGACTATTTCACCCCTACTATCACTATCACATAAAATTATATCATACTAGCACATAAACATAACAGTTAGTAGAAAACATAGACAGTTATCACAAAGACAATCATCTAACAACTCCTACTGGTGGGCCGGCATTGTGGCTGTAGACCCACCCCTACTGGAAGGTAACTCACCTCGTGGTCGCGTAGTGTCTGTACTGATCTCAATGTGGAAATCGACTCTCCCCAACTCCTCTGTCCCTACACGAAAACTCCTCTAAATTATCAGCTCATACTCATAACCCTTACAAGGGTCACTCAATCCCAGCCAATGTCCAAGTCAAATCCATGGTCAAAGTCAACATCAAGTTGACTTGACTCAGCGAGTTGGTCCACCAACTCGTCGAGTCCCTATCCTTTCAAGCGATACAACCCCCGATACTACTCGTCGAATCTAGCAAGAATTCGAGGAGTTCGCCTTTATCCATATCATCAGGACCATCTTCAACCGACTCGCCAAGTTCCATTTGAACTCGTCGAGTTCATCTCCCTCATACGAACGTGTTCAGTCTATGACTCGCCGAGTTGTATGACCAACTTGTCGAGTCGGTCAGGTATCAGAGTTTGTAACCGATAGAAAAGGGCTTATTACCTTCCAGGGTCGGATTTAGGTACCGTTTGTTGAAGGAACGCGTACCATCTTAATGGAGGAGGCGCATAGATCGAGATTCTCGATCCATCTCGGGGCCACTAAGATGTTTCTATATCTAAAAAGGGAGTATTGGTGGCCCGGTATGAAGAGAGATGTAGCGTGGTTTGTTGAGAGGTGTCTAACCTGTCGTAGGGTTAAGGCCGAACATCAGAGACCGCATGGTAAGTTGCAACCACTGGAAGTCCCAGAATGTAAATGGGAGCATATATCCTTGGATTTTATCACCAAATTGCCGAGAACGGCGAGAGGTGTCAATGCGATTTGGGTGATAGTAGACCGTTTGACAAAGAGAGCTCACTTTCTCGGCATTAGTGAGAGTTCTTTTGCGGAAAAGTTAGCAGAGGTATATGTGAGAGAGGTGGTATCACAGCATGGGGTGCCGATCTCGATTGTGTCAGATCGAGATGTGCGTTTCACTTCCAGATTTTGGAAGAAATTCCATGAGGAGTTGGGTACGAGGCTGCATTTTAGTACCGCATACCACCCACAGACTGACGGTCAGAGCAAGAGAACAATTCAGACGCTCGAGGACATGCTCCGAGCATGTGTGTTGGATTTTAGCGGAAGTTGGGACACGTTTTTGCCCTTAGAAGAGTTCTCCTACAATAACAGCCATCATTCGAGCATTGGTATGCCACCTTTTGAGCTGTTGTATGGGAGGAGGTGTCGGACTCCCATTTGTTGGGGAGAGGTAGGGCAACGAGTGATGGGTAGCATAGAGATTGTGCTTCAGACGACAGAGCAGATACAGCGGGTCAGGCAGAGATTGTTGACCGCTCAGAGCCACCAGAAAAGTTATGCGGATAGGCGACGATCCGAGCTCTAGTTTCAGGTCGGTGATTATGTTCTCCTGAAGGTATCTCCTTGGAAAGGAGTGATTCGATTCAGGAAGAGGGGCAAGCTAGGGCCCCGGTATATTGGGCCGTTCAGAGTAATCGCGAGGGTGGGCAGGGTAGCATATCGTTTAGAGCTACCTGCGGAGTTGGAGCAGATTCATAATACCTTCCACGTGTCTCAGTCGAGGAAGTGTATAGCCGACGAGTCGGCGGTAGTGCCGCTAGAGGACATTCAGGTGGATGCGAGCCTGAGCTACGCGGAGAGACCAGTTGCGATTGTGGATCGGAAGATCAAGGTTCTGAGGAACAAGGAGGTGCCTCTGGTACAGTTTCAGTGGCAACATCGGATAAGATCCGAGTTGACCTGGGAGCCAGAGCGTGAGATGCGGGAGTAGCATCCGGAGCTATTTCAGGTATTATATTTATTCGTTTTATTTTGAGTTTTGTGGAAGAACTCGGCGAGTTGGTGCGTAGACTCGCCGAGTAGAGACGTGATTTCTCATCCGGATTAATGACCGGACTCGATGAGTCGCATTAGTGGACTCGGCGAGTCCGTGTTGTTTAATGAAACCCTAATTTCTCGGGTTTGGGGCCTATTTAAAGGGCCTTATGGCCGTCATTTGTGCTCACCAGCCCCCATAGCGAAACCCTAGTGAGCTTGAGCGTTTTGGAGTGAGAGAAAGAGCCATTGTTGACCTTGGAGGTATTGTCTAGAAAGGGAAAGGAAGCTATAGCCAAAAGGAAGCAAAAGGGTTAACTTCCTGAAGATCTGAGGTCCAGAACATCACGTTTGAGGTACTATTTTCGAACCATTTTCTGTTGAGGTGATGTTCATGTTGATTTAGGGCTTATTGAGCCCTTTTGTGACTAGATCTGGTGCTTCGTTGTTCCCTTAAGCGAGTTAGGTTCTGGATCTGGACCCTTGGAGGTCCAGAGTGTCCCCTTGTCCAAGCTTTATATGAGTCTATGGAGGTTTTGGTTTGGGATCCTTGTGCTTGAGGTTAAAACACTATTTATGAGTCAATAGGTGTGATATGAGCGCCAAGACATAAACTTTACGTGCTAAATAAGCTTGGAAGGACTGGATCTATGAATTAGTGGATCAGATCTAACCTTAGAAGGTCGTTTGGGGTTCTGCATGGAATGCACTCGACGAGTCTATTGGCAGACTCGACGAGTTGGTGCGGGTTGTTCAGTTTTTTCGAAGCAAGGGTTGAGTAATCGAGTTGGGTGAGTGACTCGGTGAGTCGGAAGGGATTCAGAGGAATTGGGTCCCCGTAGGGACTCAACGAGTCCACGCCAGACTCGGCGAGTTGGGATGACCGTTGACCATTGACCAGGGTTGACCGGTGTTGACTTCATAAGGTTAGTCAACCGTAGTTGGGAAAGTGTTAATTAGAGATGTATTTGTGTTATAGGAGGACTATAGCTCGAGAGATCGAGCACTAGTGATATCAGGGATTTACGAGTTATCGGGATATGCGAGATGAGTCTTCTCACTATACTTTACCTTGAGTAGGTAACTAGAGTTATGTGATACAGTGTTGGTATGCTATATATGTGTTATGTGTTGCACTGCATTATTTTATGTGACTTATGCTGTGCATGTTTACAGAGTTAGAACCTGAGGGTTCACAGAGTTTGGGTGCACGGACCCACAGAGTTATAGCCTTGATTGGCTAATATGTGTTATATGTTAAATTTTGGGATACTCACTAAGCTTTGTGCTTACAGTGTTTGGTGTTATTTGTTTCAAGTACTAGTGAGGATCGCGGGAAGGCGCCGGCCTGATCAGTACACACACGGGATTTTTATGTCATGAGATCTTGGGATTGTTATACACTATGAATTTGAGTTTCAACCAATGATGTTTTTATGAACAATATATGAATTATGTTTTTATAAAATTTGAAAAGTTGTTTTGAAATTTACGGTGTTACAATGAACGTATAAACTATAATAGGTGTAGTTTTTGGAACAATTAACCTATCAAGGTACAAGACAAAGATTCAATAAAACCAGGCATATAAACTATATAAAGTGTATCTTATGAACTATGTAGACAACGAACTAAATTCAATGGATTCATTTTATTATACATGTAATCGTTGGTATAGCATTTTATGACTGAGCATTCTTCACATACTTATTTAACTACTAAGAAAAGACCTGATAATATAACCAGAGTCTCCTGGAGGGAGAACGTGAGTTTGTGTATAGATCCATACGGGATTGACAATCCCGCACCATAACTATTAGCTACAGTTAGGCCGGCAGGCCTGGGTGACAAAGTCATTTTGATTCCGACGCCTGAAGAATGCCGTTCAGGCAATTCTATAACATCCCAATTCTCAAGGCCAAAAATTTCATTTTAATTAAGTAATTCATAAAATAGTTTGCCAAAAACATTTCCAATGTCATATCAATTTATAAAACTGTAAGAACGTGTTTCAAAACCATATCATCAATAGTAATAAAAATCAGAGTGCAATCCCAGAAAAATCGATGCGAAAATCATGTGTGAGTGTGATGTGCCGCTACCGTGCCGGCTCCTTCCCCTTCACCGAAGAGGTACCTGAAACAAAACTGAAAACTGTAAGCACGAAGCTTAGTGAGTTCCCCATCATACCATATACTATACAACATGACATACATACTGCCAGACATATATGGGTGCTCGACGTACCCCTTCGTTCCTCTAGACCGGTGACCTTGCTTAGCATATCTAGGTACTGGTCTACCCCTTCGGTCCTCTCGACAGGTGACCGGGAGCTGGCCTCCCCTTTGGTATCTTTCAACCGGTAACTGAGGACTATTTCACCCCTACCACTACCACATAAAACCCTATCATATAAACATAAATCATATACCGCCTACGATATCTGGGTGCTGGCCTACCTCTTCGGTGTTGTCGACCGGTAACCAAGGACTATTTCACCCCCTACTACTACCACATAATATCATATCACATATATCATAATTTGGCTAGCATGGCTGGGTACTAAACTACCCCTTCGGCCCTATCGACCGGTAACCGGGGACTATTTCACCCCTACTATCACTATCACATAAAATTATATCATACTAGCACATAAACATAACAGTTAGTAGAAAACATAGACAATTATCACAAAGACAATCATCTAACAACTCCTACTGGTGGGCTGGCATTGTGGCTGTAGACCCACCCCTACTGGAAGGTAACTCACCTCGTGGTCGCGTAGTGTCTGTACTGATCTCAATGTGGAAATCGACTCTCCCCAACTCCTCTGTCCCTACACGAAAAATCCTCTAAATTATCAGCTCATACTTATAACCCTTACAAGGGTCACTCAATCCCAGCCAATGTCCAAGTCAAATCCATGGTCAAAGTCAACATCCAGTTGACTTGACTCAGCGAGTTGGTCCACCAACTCGTCGAGTCCCTATCCTTTCAAGCGATACAACCCCCGATACTACTCGTCGAATCTAGCAAGAACTCGAGGAGTTCGCCTTTACCCATATCATCAGGACCATCTTCAACCGACTCGCCAAGTTCCATTTGAACTCGTCGAGTTCATCTCCCTCATACGAACGTGTTCAGTCTATGACTCGCCGAGTTGTATGACCAACTTGTCGAGTTGGTCAGGTATCAGAGTTTGTAACCGATAGAAGAGGGCTTATTACCTTCCAGGGTCGGATTTAGGTACCGTTTGTTGGAGGAACGCGTACCATCTTAATGGAGGAGGCGCATAGATCGAGATTCTCGATCCATCTCGGGGCCACTAAGATGTTTCTATATCTAAAAAGGGAGTATTGGTGGCCCTGTATGAAGAGAGATGTAGCGTGGTTTGTTGAGAGGTGTCTAACCTGTCATAGGGTTAAGGCCGAACATCAGAGACCGCATGGTAAGTTGCAACCACTGGAAGTCCCAGAATGGAAATGGGAGCATATATCCTTGGATTTTATCACCAAATTGCCGAGAACGGCGAGAGGTGTCAATGCGATTTGGGTGATAGTAGACCGTTTGACAAAAAGAGCTTACTTTCTCGGCATTAGTGAGAGTTCTTCTGCGGACAAGTTAGCAGAGGTATATGTAAGAGAGGTGGTATCACAGCATGGGGTGCCGATCTCGATTGTGTCAGATCGAGATGTGCGTTTCACTTTCAGATTTTGGAAGAAATTCCATGAGGAG
Source organism: Lactuca saligna (assembly GCF_052625555.1). Taxonomy (NCBI): domain Eukaryota; kingdom Viridiplantae; phylum Streptophyta; class Magnoliopsida; order Asterales; family Asteraceae; genus Lactuca; species Lactuca saligna. Next base: position 170,687,916 of record NC_136417.1, on the reverse strand, counting down.
TTGGGTACGAGGCTGCATTTTAGTACCACATACCACCCACAGACTGACGGTTAGAGCAAGCGAACAATTCAGACGCTTGAGGACATGCTCCGAGCATGTGTGTTGGATTTTGGCGGAAGTTGGGACACGTTTTTGCCCTTAGCAGAGTTCTCCTACAATAACAGCCATCATTCGAGCATTAGTATGCCACCTTTAGACCTGTTGTATGGGAGGAGGTGTCGGACTCCCATTTGTTGGGGAGAGGTAGGGAAACGAGTGATGGGTAGCACAGAGATTGTGCTTCAGACGACAGAGCAGATACAGCGGGTCAGGCAAAGATTGTTGACCGCTCAGAGCCGCCAGAAAAGTTATGCGGATAGGCGACGATCCGAGCTCTAGTTTCAGGTCGATGATTATTATCTCCTGAAGGTATCTCCTTGGAAAGGAGTGATTCGATTCAGGAAGAGGGGCAAGCTAGGGCCCCCGTATATTGGGCCGTTCAGAAATCGCGAGGGTGGGCAGGGTAGCGTATCGCTTAGAGCTACCTGCAGAGTTGGAGCGGATTCATAATACCTTCCACGTGTCTCAGTCGAGGAAGTGTATAGCCGACGAGTCGGCGGTAGTGCCGCTAGAGGACATTCAGGTGGATGCGAGCCTGAGCTACGCGGAGAGACCAGTTGCGATTGTGGATCGGAAGATCAAGGTTCTGAGGAACAAGGAGGTGCCTCTGGTACAGGTTCAGTGGCAACATCGGAAAGGATCCGAGTTGACCTGGGAGCCAGAGCGTGAGATGCGGGAGCAGCATCCGGAGCTATTTCAGGTATTATATTTATTCGTTTTATTTTAAGTTTTGTGGAAGAACTCGGCGAGTTGGTGCGTAGACTCGCCGAGTAGAGACGTGATTTCTCATCCGGATTAATGACCGGACTCGATGAGTCGCATTAGTGGACTCGGCGAGTCCGTGTTGTTTAATGAAACCCTAATTTCTCGGGTTTGGGGCGTATTTAAAGGGCCTTATGGCCGTCATTTGTGCTCACCAGCCCCTATAGCGAAACCCTAGTGAGCTTGAGCGTTTTGGAGTGAGAGAAAGAGCCATTGTTGACCTTGGAGGTATTGTCTAGCAAGGGAAAGGAAGCTATAGCCAAAAGGAAGAAAAAGGGTTAACTTCCTGAAGATCTGAGGTCCAGAACATCACGTTTGAGGTACTATTTTCGAACCATTTTCTGTTGAGGTGATGTTCATGTTGATTTAGCGCTTATTGAGCCCTTTTGTGACTAGATCTGGTGCTTCGTTGTTCCCTTAAGCGAGTTAGGTTCTGGATCTGGACCCTTGGAGGTCCAGAGTGTCCCCTTGTCCAAGCTTTATATGAGTCTATGGAGGTTTTGGTTGTGCTTGAGGTTAAAACACCATTTATGAGTCAATATGTGAGATATGAGCGCCAAGACATAAACTTTACGTGATAAATAAGCTTAGAAGGACTGGATCTATGAATTAGTGGATCAGATCTGACCTCAGAAGGTCGTTTGGGGTTGTGCATGCAATGCACTCGCCGAGTCCATTGGCAGACTCGACGAGTTGGTGCGGGTTGTTCAGTTTTTTCGAAGCAAGGGTTGAGTAACTGAGTTGGGTGAGTGACTCGGTGAGTCGGAAGGGATTCAGAGGAATTGCGTCCCCGTAGGGACTCAACGAGTCCACGCCAGACTCGGCGAGTTGGGATGACCGTTGACCATTGACCAGGGTTGACCGGTGTTGACTTCATAGGGTTAGTCAACCGTAGTTGGGAAAGTGTTAATTAGAGATGTATTTGTGTTATAGGAGGACTATAGCTCGAGAGATCGAGCACTAGTGATATCAGGGATTTACGAGTTAACGGGATATGCGAGGTGAGTCTTCTCACTATACTTTACCTTGAGTAGGTAACTAGAGTTATGTGATACAGTATTGGTATGCTATATATGTGTTATGTGTTGCACTGCATTATTTTATGTGACTTATGCTATGCATGTTTACAGAGTTAGACCCTGAGGGTTCACAGAGTTTGGGTGCACGGACCCACAGAGTTATAGCCTCAATTGGCTAATATGTGTTATATGTGGAATTTTGGGATACTCACTAAGCTTTGTGCTTACAGTGTTTGGTGTTATTTGTTTCAAGTACTAGTGAGGATCGCGGGAAGGCGCCGGCCTGATCAGTACACACACGGGATTTTTATGTCATGAGATCTTGGGATTGTTATACACTATGAATTTGAGTTTCAACCAATGATGTTTTTATGAACAATATATAAATTATGCTTTTATAAAATGCGAAAAGTTGTTTTGAAATTTACGGTGTTACAATGAACGTATAAACTATAATAGGTGTAGTTTTTGGAACAATTAACCTATCAAGGTACAAGACAAAGATTCAATAAAACCAGGCATATAAACTATATAAAGTGTATCTTATGAACTATGTAGACAACGAACTAAATTCAATGGATTCATTTTATTATACATGTAATCGTTGGTATAGCATTTTATGACTGAGCATTCTTCACGTTCTCATTTAACTACTAACAAAAGACCTGATAATATAACCAGAGTCTCCTGGAGGGAGAACGTGAGTTTGTGTATAGATCCATACGGGATTGACAATCCCGCACCATAACTATTAGCTACAGTTAGGCCGGCAGGCCTGGGTGACAAAGTCATTTTGATTCCGACGCCTGAAGAACGCCGTTCAGGCAATTCTATAACATCCCAATTCTCAAGGCCAAAAATTTCATTTTAATTAAGTAATTCATAAAATAGTTTGCCAAAAACATTTCCAATGTCATATCAATTTATAAAACTGTAAGAACGTGTTTCAAAACCATATCATCAATAGTAATAAAAATCAGAGTGCAATCCCAGAAAAATCGATGCGAAAATCATGTGTGAGTGTGATGTGCCGCTACCGTGCCGGCTCCTTCCCCTTTACCGAAGAGGTACCTGAAACAAAACTGAAAACTGTAAGCACGAAGCTTAGTGAGTTCCTCATCATACCACATACTATACAACATGACATACATACTGCCAGACATATATGGGTGCTCGACGTACCCCTTCGTTCCTCTAGACCGGTGACCTTGCTTAGCATATCTAGGTACTAGTCTACCCCTTCGGTCCTCTTGATAGGTGACCGGGAGCTGGCCTCCCCTTCGGTATCTTTCAACCGGTAACTGAGGACTATTTCACCCCTACCACTACCACATAAAACCCTATCATATAAACATAAATCATATACCGCCTAGGATATCTGGGTGCTGGCCTACCTCTTCGGTGTTGTCGACCGGTAACCAAGAACTATTTCACCCCCTACTACTACCACATAATATCATATCACATATATCATAATTTGGCTAGCATGGCTGGGTACTAAACTACCCCTTCGGCCCTATCGACCGGTAACCGGGGACTATTTCACCCCTACTATCACTATCACATAAAATTATATCATACTAGCACATAAACATAACAGTTAGTAGAAAACATAGACAGTTATCACAAAGACAATCATCTAACAACTCCTACTGGTGGGCCGGCATTGTGGCTGTAGACCCACCCCTACTGGAAGGTAACTCACCTTGTGGTCGCGTAGTGTCTGTACTGATCTCAATGTGGAAATCGACTCTCCCCAACTCCTTTGTCCCTACACGAAAACTTCTCTAAATTATTAGCTCATACTCATAACCCTTACAAGGGTCACTCAATCCCAGCCAATGTGCAAGTCAAATCCATGGTAAAAGTCAACATCCAGTTGACTTGACTCAGCGAGTTGGTCCACCAACTCGTCGAATCCCTATCCTTTCAAGCGATACAACCCCCGATACCACTCGTCGAATCTAGCAAGAACTCGAGGAGTTCGCCTTTATCCATATCATCAGGACCATCTTCAACCGACTCGCCAAGTTCCATTTGAACTCGTCGAGTTCATCTCCCTCATAAGAACGTGTTCAGTCTATGACTCGCCGAGTTGTATGACCAACTTGTCGAGTCGGTCAGGTATCAGAGTTTGTAACCGATAGAAGAGGGCTTATTACCTTCCAGGGTCGGATTTAGGTACCGTTTGTTGGAGGAACGCGTACCATCTTAATGGAGGAGGCGCATAGATCGAGATTCTCGATCCATCTCGGGGCCACTAAGATGTTTCTATATCTAAAAAGGGAGTATTGGTGGCCCTGTATGAAGAGAGATGTAGCGTGGTTTGTTGAGAGGTGTCTAACCTGTCATAGGGTTAAGGCCGAACATCAGAGACCGCATGGTAAGTTGCAACCACTGGAAGTCCCAGAATGGAAATGGGAGCATATATCCTTGGATTTTATCACCAAATTGCCGAGAACGGCGAGAGGTGTCAATGCGATTTGGGTGATAGTAGACCGTTTGACAAAGAGAGCTTACTTTCTCGGCATTAGTGAGAGTTCTTCTGCAGACAAGTTAGCAGAGGTATATGTGAGAGAGGTGGTATCACAGCATGGGGTGCCGATCTCGATTGTGTCAGATCGAGATGTGCGTTTCACTTCCAGATTTTGGAAGAAATTCCATGAGGAGTTGGATACGAGGCTGCATTTTAGTACCGCATACCACCCACAGACTGACGGTCAGAGCAAGCGAACAATTCAGACGCTTGAGGACATGCTCCGAGCATGTGTGTTGGATTTTGGCGGAAGTTGGGACACGTTTTTGCCCTTAGCAGAGTTCTCCTACAATAACAACCATCATTCGAGCATTGGTATGCCACCTTTTGAGCTGTTGTATGGGAGGAGGTGTCGGACACCCATTTGTTGGGGGAGAGGTAGGGCAACGAGTGATGGGTAGCACAGAGATTGTGCTTCAGACGACAGAGCAGATACAGCGGGTCAGGCAGAGATTGTTGACCGCTCAGAGCCGCCAGAAAAGTTATGCGGATAGGCGACGATCCGAGCTCTAGTTTCAGGTCGATGATTATTATCTCCTGAAGGTATCTCCTTGGAAAGGAGTGATTCAATTCAGGAAGAGGGGAAAGCTAGGGCTCCGGTATATTGGACCGTTCAGAGTGATCGCGAGGGTGGGCAGGGTAGCGTATCGCTTAGAGTTACCTGCGGAGTTGGAGCGGATTCATAATACCTTCCACGTGTCTCAGTCGAGGAAGTGTATAGCCGACGAGTCGGCGGTAGTGCCGCTAGAGGACATTCAGGTGGATGCGAGCCTGAGCTACACGGAGAGACCAGTTGCGATTGTGGATCGGAAGATCAAGGTTCTGAGGAACAAGGAGGTGCCTCGAGTACAGGTTCAGTGGCAACATCGGAAAGGATCCGAGTTGACCTGGGAGCCAGAGCGTGAGATGCGGGAGCAGCATCCGGAGCTATTTCAGGTATTATATTTATTCGTTTTATTTTGAGTTTTGTGGAAGAACTCGGCGAGTTGGTGCGTAGACTCGCCGAGTAGAGACGTGATTTCTCATCCCGATTAATGACCGGACTCGATGAGTCGCATTAGTGGACTCGGCGAGTCCGTGTTGTTTAATGAAACCCTAATTTCTCGGGTTTGGGGCGTATTTAAAGGGCCTTATGGCCGTCATTTGTGCTCACCAGCCCCCATAGCGAAACCCTAGTGAGCTTGAGCGTTTTGGAGTGAGAGAAAGAGCCATTGTTGACCTTGGAGGTATTGTCTAGCAAGGGAAAGGAAGCTATAGCCAAAAGGAAGAAAAAGGGTTAACTTCCTGAAGATCTGAGGTCCAGAACATCACGTTTGAGGTACTATTTTCGAACCATTTTCTGTTGAGGTGATGTTCATGTTGATTTAGCGCTTATTGAGCCCTTTTGTGACTAGATCTGGTGCTTCGTTGTTCCCTTAAGCGAGTTAGGTTCTGGATCTGGACCCTTGGAGGTCCAGAGTGTCCCCTTGTCCAAGCTTTATATGAGTCTATGGAGGTTTTGGTTTGGGATCCTTGTGCTTGAGGTTAAAACACCATTTATGAGTCAATAGGTGAGATATGAGCGCCAAGACATAAACTTTACGTGATAAATAAGCTTAGAAGGACTGGATCTATGAATTAGTGGATCAGATCTGACCTCAGAAGGTCGTTTGGGGTTGTGCATGGAATGCACTCGCCGAGTCCATTGGCAGACTGGACGAGTTGGTGCAGGTTGTTTAGTTTTTTCGAAGCAAGGGTTGAGTAACTGAGTTGGGTGAGTGACTCGGTGAGTCGGAAGGGATTCAGAGGAATTGGGTCCCCGTAGGGACTCGACGAGTCCACGCCAGACTCGGCAAGTTGGGATGACCGTTGACCATTGACCAGGGTTGACCGGTGTTGACTTCATAGGGTTAGTCAACCGTAGTTGGGAAAGTGTTAATTAGAGATGTATTTGTGTTATAGGAGGACTATAGCTCGAGAGATCGAGCACTAGTGATATCAGGGATTTACGAGTTATCGGGATATGCGAGGTGAGTCTTCTCACTATACTTTACCTTGAGTAGGTAACTAGAGTTATGTGATACAGTATTGGTATGCTATATATGTGTTATGTGTTGCACTGCATTATTTTATGTGACTTATGCTGTGCATGTTTACAGAGTTAGAACCTGAGGGTTCACAGAGTTTGGGTGCACGGACCCACAGAGTTATAGCCTCGATTGGCTAATATGTGTTATATGTGGAATTTTGGGATACTCACTAAGCTTTGTGCTTACAGTGTTTGGTGTTATTTGTTTCAAGTACTAGTGAGGATCGCGGGAAGGCGCCGGCCTGATCAGTACACACACGGGATTTTTATGTCATGAGATCTTGGGATTGTTATACACTATGAATTTGAGTTTCAACCAATGATGTTTTTATGAACAATATATGAATTATGTTTTTATAAAATGCGAAAAGTTGTTTTGAAATTTACGGTGTTACAATGAACGTATAAACTATAATAGGTGTAGTTTTTGGAACAATTAACCTATCAAGGTACAAGACAAAGATTCAATAAAACCAGGCATATAAACTATATAAAGTGTATCTTATGAACTATGTAGACAACGAACTAAATTCAATGGATTCATTTTATTATACATGTAATCGTTGGTATAGCATTTTATGACTGAGCATTCTTCACGTACTTATTTAACTACTAACAAAAGACCTGATAATATAACCAGAGTCTCCTGGAGGGAGAACGTGAGTTTGTGTATAGATCCATACGGGATTGACAATCCTGCGCCATAACTATTAGCTACAGTTAGGCCGGCAGGCCTGGGTGACAAAGTCATTTTGATTCCGACGCCTGAAGAACGTCGTTCAGGCAATTCTATAACATCCCAATTCTCAAGGCCAAAAATTTCATTTTAATTAAGTAATTCATAAAATAGTTTGCCAAAAACATTTCCAATGTCATATCAATTTATAAAACTGTAAGAACGTGTTTCAAAACCATATCATCAATAGTAATAAAAATCAGAGTGCAATCCCAGAAAAATCGATGCGAAAATCATGTGTGAGTGTGATGTGCCGCTACCGTGCCGGCTCCTTCCCCTTCACCGAAGAGGTACCTGAAACAAAACTGAAAACTGTAAGCACGAAGCTTAGTGAGTTCCCCATCATACCACATACTATACAACATGACATACATACTGCCAGACATATATGGGTGCTCGACGTACCCCTTCATTCCTCTAGACCGGTGACCTTGCTTAGCATATCTAGGTACTGGTCTACCCCTTCGGTCTTCTCGGCAGGTGACCGGGAGCTGGCCTCCCCTTCGGTATCTTTCAACCGGTAACTGAGGACTATTTCACCCCTACCACTACCACATAAAACCCTATCATATAAACATAAATCATATACCGCCTAGGATATCTGGGTGCTGGCCTACCTCTTCGGTGTTGTCGACCGGTAACCAAGGACTATTTCACCCCCTACTACTACCACATAATATCATATCACATATATCATAATTTGGCTAGCATGGATGGGTACCAAACTACCCCTTCGGCCCTATCGACCGGTAACCGGGGACTATTTCACCCCTACTATCACTATCACATAAAATTATATCATACTAGCACATAAACATAACAGTTAGTAGAAAACATAGACAGTTATCACAAAGACAATCATCTAACAACTCCTACTGATGGGCCGACATTGTGGCTGTAGACCCACCCCTACTGGAAGGTAACTCACCTCGTGGTCGCGTAGTGTCTGTACTGATCTCAATGTGGAAATCGACTCTCCCCAACTCCTCTGTCCCTACACGAAAACTCTTCTAAATTATCAGCTCATACTCATAACCCTTACAAGGGTCACTCAATCCCAGCCAATGTCCAAGTCAAATCCATGGTCAAAGTCAACATCCAGTTGACTTGACTCAGCGAGTTGGTCCACCAACTCGTCGAGTCCCTATCCTTTCAAGCGATACAACCCCCGATACTACTCGTCGAATCTAGCAAGAACTCGAGGAGTTCGCCTTTATCCATATCATCAGGACCATCTTCAACTGACTCGCCATGTTCCATTTGAACTCGTCGAGTTCATCTCCCTCATACGAACGTGTTCAGTCTATGACTCGCCGAGTTGTATGACCAACTTGTCGAGTCCGTCTTCAAGGGTTGGAAGTAGGGGTGAGCGTAGTGCGGTTCGGTGCGATTATTAGCCAAAATCTCACCACTAACCGCAAATGCGGTTAATCCATTTTCAAAACTATTTTTGCGGTGTAGTTAGACGGTTATTTTTGCGGTGCGGTTTTGTTTTTTTTTGTGTTGCGGTTATTAACCGCATGGATTTGGTGCGGTTATTTTTTGTTTTAGAGCTCAAACTGTTTTAAGAGTTTAACAATAAATATCTTAAAATTGTATAATTTTACTCTGTTTCAAAGTTAAACACAACAAAAAACCAAGATTTTTGTCTTCTAGTATTTTATTCATCTTTCATCCTTGAAACTTGTCTTATTTTTAATATTTAATATATTAATAATTAATAAAAAATTATATATAATATATGCGGTGCGGTGCGGTTTCTTTGCGGTTTTTGAAAACTAATAACCGCACCGCACCGCAAATTTGCGGTTTTTGAAAAACAGAAAACCTTACCATCGGTTTTTATTGTGGTTGCGGTTTATCGGTTGTGGTTTATGCGGTTTTTGCGGTTAATTTTAGTTGTGGTGTGGTTTTTGCTCACCCCTAGTTGGAATATTGCCTTGGACTCGTCGAGTCTGTTCATACACTCGCCGGGTCTTATGATTTCCAGGTCCAAGACAACCCCTAACATGCAAAGTGTTCCTTGCACTCAACCAAAACGATTTGCAGAAGTCGTTTCGGGGAAAAAAGTGTCCCGAGTCGCCGAGTCACCCAAGTGACTCGCCGAGTCCCTCTTTGTCCAAAACTATACAGTCGATTATAATGGGTCTTAACATGTCAAAACTATAGATCTGGCCTCCTAGGGTCCATTTTATACGTAACGCTTCAAACTTGATGTACATGCATGGGGCCTTTAGCTCAAAAATCCATACAAAGGGGTCTACATGATGCATGGGTCTCCCATGGCTATAAAGTTGACACCCGTATGCCATGGGAACCCTCAATGGCTCCAGATATGAAACTTTTATCCCAAGATCATGATTGCATCAAAGCATGGCTCCAAAAACCCTAAGTTACTCAAAAAAGAGTATTTAATGAAAGAAGAAGCAAGGTGGACTTTTTACCTTCTATAAATAGGAAATGAAGCACAATATCTGGATCTCCTTGCTCCTTCTGGAATCCTAAGCTCTTTCTTCTTCCCTTCAACCTTCTAACTTGCACAAAATGGCAGAACAAGCTCAAGAATCACTCAAAAATGGTTTAGGGTTTCAATCTACGGTGCAAACCCTAAATATTAGGGTTTTGTCTAGACAGCTCCTACTCATCGAGTCGGTCTTCCGATTCGTCGAGTAGGTCACTTAAACCCCCGATCCAATAGTCGAGTCTACTCGACGAGTTGGGCCCCCAACTCGCCAAGTCCCAGAGTAAATTGCCATATTTCTTCAATTTAAATACGTACCAGGAATCAGGTGCTACAAATCTCCCCCACTTATTTTAGACTTCTTCCTCTAAGTTCGCTGCTGAATCTGGAAAAAGCTCGGGGTAGTGCTCCCTCATCTCTTCCTCTGGCTCCCAAGTCCATTCTGATCCCTTGTGGTGCTGCCATTGCACCTTCACCAACTCTACCCTCTTGTTCCTCAGATCCTTCAACTTCTTGTCGAGGATCGCCACTGGCCGCTCGATGTAGTTCAGGCTATCATCCACCCGAATATCCTCCAAGGTCACCACTGCCGAGCCATCCACCAGGCACTTCTGTAACTGGGAGACGTGAAATGTGCTATGGATCTGACTGAGTTAGGTTGGAAGGCCCATCATATACGCCACCTTGCCCACCCGGGTGGCAACCTTGAAAGGTCCAATATACCTGGGGCCCAACTTGCCCCGCTTCCTAAATAGGATGACGCCTTTCCAAGGCGACATCTTCAGGAGGATCATATCCCCGACCTGGAACTCCAGGTCCGAACGACGCTTGTCAACATAACTTTTATGCCGACTCTAAGCAGTGTGAAGCCTACTCCTAACCTGCTGAATCCTCTCTATCGTCTTGAGCACCACTTCGGTGCTCCCCATGACCCTCTGTCCGACTTCACCCCATCATATCGGGGTCCTACACTTCCTTGCGTACAACATCTCGAAGGGAGGACGATCGATACTCGCGTGGTAACTGTTGTTGTAGGAGAACTCAGCTAATGGAATATAGGTATCCAAATTACCACCAAAGTCTACGACGCATGCTCGCATCATATCCTACAAGGTTTGGATGGTCCCCTCGCTCTGACCATCCTTCTGCGGGTGAAAAGCGGTGCTAAAGTGCAGAAGAGTACCCAAATCGTCATGGAACTTCTTCCAGAACCTGGAAGTGAACCGTACATCTCTGTCTGAAATCACGGAGACTGACGCTCCCTGTCGAGCTACTACTTCCCGGATGTAGATATCAGCCAACTTCTCGACCGAGATGCTCTCTCCTGGATTGGTATGAAGTGGGCACTCTTGGTCAACCGACCCACGATGACCCAAATCAAATCCACTCCCCGTGTAGTCCTCGGAAGCTTGGTGATGAAATCCATAGTAATATCTTCCCATTTCCAAATGGGAATGTCTAGCGGTTGCATCTTCTCATGTGGCCTCTGGTGCTCGACCTTGACCTTCCTACAGGTCAAGCACCGCTCTACGTACCAGGCAATGTCCCGCTTCATGCAGGGCCACCAGTAATCGGGCCAATGATCTCTATACATCTTCGTCGCCCCGGAATGAATCGAGAATCAGGACTTGTGTGCCTCCTCCATCAAAACCTGACGCACAGCTCCATGATAGGGAACCCATATCCTATGATGTAGTGTCAATAGCCCTTGGCTATTGTACTCGAAGGAGGAAACTTGTGGCTAAGCGCGTCGTCAATGAAATTGGCCTTCCCCGGGTGATAAAGGATCTTGCAATCGTAATACTTCACCACATCTAACCATTGACGCTGCCTCATGTTCAGATTCGGCAAATCCATGAGATACCTCAAACTCTTGTGGTTTGTGTAGATGGTACAACGGACCCTATTGAGGTAGTGTCGCCAAATCTTGAGGACGAAGATGACCACCCCCAACTCTAAATCATGCGTCGGGTAGTTCGCTTCATGAAGCTTCAGCTGGCTCGAAGCGTAAGAGATAACGTGCCCTCTCTGCATCAATACCGCGCCTAACCCTGAGATGGACGCATCACAATATACCACAAAATCCTCCACGCCCTCGGGCAGGGCGGGAATCGGCGCCTCGCACAGTCTTTGTCTCAACGTCTCAAATGTTGTCTGCTGCTCAGGCCCTCAGCAAAAGATAATGGCTTTCTTCGTCATCCGGGTCAAGGGTATGACTATTTTGGAGAAGTCGTAAATAAATCTACGATAATAGCCTGCCAGTTTGAGGAAACCCCGAATCTTAGATGGAGACTTTGGAACCTCCCATCTCATCACGGCCTCCACTTTGGCTGGGTCAACCAATATCCCGTTATGGTTGATAAGGTGTCCAAGAAACTGCACCTCGCGCAACCAGATCGCACTTGGAGAACTTGGCATACAAGATATCCCTCCTTAGGGTATCTAACACCTCTCGCAAGTGCTCCTCATGCTGCTCTTACGTCTTGGAGTAAACCAAGATATCATCAATGAAAACTATCAAAAAATGATCTAGCATCGGTCTGCACACGCGGTTCATGAGGTCCATGAACGCGGCATGAGCATTGGTGAGCCCGAAGGGCATCACCACGAACTCGTAGTGGCCATACTGATTCCGAAAAGTATTCTTTTGTACGTCCTCCTCTCTGAGCCTCATCTGGTGGTATTCTGACCGCAAGTCTATCTTGGAAAACCAAGACGCACCATGAAGCTGGTTGAACAAATCATATTTCCTCGAAAGTGGGTAACGGTTCTTCATCGTTACCTTGTTTAGCTCCTGGTAATCTATGCACATGCGATGCGACCCATCCCTCTTCTTGACAAACAGGATCAGGGCTCCCCAAGGCGAACTAGTCGACCTGTGAAATCCCTTGTCTAACAGCTCATGCAATTGTGTAGACAAATCCTTCATCTTGCGAGGAGCCAACCGATTTGGTGCCTTGGCTATCGGAGCTGCACCAGGGACTAGGTCGATCCTGAACTCCACCTGTCGCTCCAGAGGTATCCCAGGTAGCTCCTCTCGGAATACATCCGCGTAATCTCGCACCACCAGAACATCGCTCACCATCGTCTTACCCACCTCCCGGGTATCCATAACAGAGCCGACATACCCAGCTCAACCCTGCTAAAGATAGCGCCTAGCTCTCACTGCAGAACATAGTGTTGGTCCGCGCTATGGCCTCTCGCCCTGAATCACCAGCTCTCCCCCAATCGGGGTCCTAATTCGAACCAACTGTTGCGCACAGTCAATCACTACCCCGTTGGGGCTCAACCAATCCATACCTATAATCACCTTGTTCCCACGCAGCGGAATGGGAACCAAGTCTACCAGGTAGCTCTCTTCGAATAACCTTAGAACATAATCTCTCAAAACCGCTAATGCTCGCACTGATCAATCATCCAAAATCTTGACCTGTAGAGGTCAATCCAACATTCTTGGAGTCTCAGAGAACCTCTTGCTATGCGCAAAAGACACAAATGATTAGGTAGCACCCGAATCGAACAATACCTGAACTGGGATACCGTTCACATGGAACGATCCCATCACTACAACGAGCGCGGAGTTTGCCTCCTTGGTAGTCAGTTGGAAGGCTCGACTCCTCACCACTGGAGCCTCTGTCTTACGTTGTCGGCCATCAGTAATCTACAGGGTTGCTGGAGCTAGCGCCTTCATTGGCGCCTCTACTGTCAACTGAGGGCAATTGGCCTTTTTATGGCCTCGTTGGTTGCAGTGGAAGCACAACAACTCTGATGTATGGAAAGGGGCGTAGGGGCGGTACAATCCTTGCGGAAGTGCCCCGTCTTGCTGCACTTGTAGCATCCAAATGATCCCATACTACAAACCCCCTCAAGAGTCTTGTTGCACTTTCCGCAGCGGCCCCGGCCCTGTTGGCCCTTCGACCTAGAGTCGGATCCCTTGAGCTTCTTCCCCGAAGCCCCAGTAACATGCCCCTCCTCCGCCTTCCTCTTCTTGAGGTGCTCCAAGTCTATCTCCCTTTCCCTCGCCCTGGCAATCATGGAATCCAGGGTCGGGCATGCTGAGAAGCTGACATGCTCCTGGATGTCCTCCCTCAACATATCATGATAGCGGGTTTTCCGCATCTCCTCGTCTCCCGCATACTGGGGCACCAACAATTCCCTCTCCTAGAACTTGGCGGTAATCTCCACCACTGACTTCGTCGTCTGCCTCATATCCAGAAACTCCTTGGCCATCTGCTAAAGCTCTATAGCTGGCGCAAACTCAGACCTGAACTTGGGCACAAAGTTCGACCAAGTCATAGCCTCAATCTTCGAGGCTCCCAACGAGTCACCAATCGACTACCACCAATCCATGGCCTGGTCTCTCAAACAGCCTGCGACATATCGCACCTTCGACCCCTCAAGGCAGAAGCCTGTCAGCTGTGCATACTCAATGTTTGCAATCCATCTCCTGGTTGCGATGGGGTCCTTAGCCCCATGGAAGTCTGACGCACCACTGCTCCTGAAGTCCTTGAAGGACAGTGTGCGTGATCCTGAATGGCTGAGTGCCATATCACTCCTGAATGCCTTGAGACGATCCTCCATCAACTCAACAATCCCTTCCTTGATCGACCCGAATATCACAGGGGTTGACTCGAGGATACCTCTCATGATCTCAGAAGCAATGAACTCACATATTCCCTCATCAAATGGCTCGCCACCTGCTCCCGAAACTGATCGTGAACCGGATCCTGATCCTAAACCTCCTCCTCCATGACGTGTGATCGTCACCATTCTGAAACATAATACATAATCTTCAGCATCATACATAAACCTTGGGAGGTATCATACACTCTACAAGTTTCCTGGTTCCATCTCGTCCCTCCTGGACTCGAGTACGGATCATATGCTTTCAGTAGTACAGGCCCATACTACCTTCCACATCTATCCATACTTTCCTCAAGGATTGCTTCGACTTAACCAAGTCCCTTCTACTACTGTTGCTTTCTTTGCTAATCCCATCCTAGGCTTACCCTAGGGTAACTCTCCGGCCTACCCTCCGTCATCAGCTGCATAAGGAATTCCCACTACCTTTACCTAACTAGCTCACGAATACTATTACATATCACTAAGACTAGATAATTCTTCGAATGAGAGGTCCTACCCTACAACGATTAGACTCAAACAAGGGCTGCGCAGTAGGGCTAGATCTAACCTTCTGAAACTATGTAGTCCTCGCAATATGTAACTTAACATACTCGTTTACTAGTTAGCTAAAGATAACTAGAACTCCTAAAAGCACGAAGCTAGCAGCATTCAAGCGTTGAGTAACCATACCAAAGATGTCCTATTCAGGCCATCACACAATTGACCAATCAACTCTAACATATAATCCAATAAGCACATATAACAAACACATAAGGCATCTTCCTAGATCCTTTAGCCCTAATATAGCATGTTGTTCTCATACATATACAGTAGGCATATAAGGCATCCTTCCTAGATCTTTAGCTCTAATCTAGAATGCAGTTCTCATAATCATATCGTAACATAACATTTATGGGTATCTTGGGGAAAACTTACTTGAGCTCGGCCGGTCGCGCACATCACACATCTTGTTCTTTTTATTAAACCTTTGTATTTTAATTTTTGAAAAACTATTTTCTTGTAAAAAACTTTCAAGCCCTCGATTTGATTCCACACACCCCTGATGGTGTGTCCGAATCCCTAAAACCAAGGCTCTGATACCAACTTCTAACATCCCAATTGTCAAGGACAAAAATTCATTTTAATTAAGTAATTCATAGAATATTTTACCAAAAACAATGCCAATGTCATATCAATTTATAAACTGTAATAATGTGTCTAAAAACCATATCATCAATAGTAATAAAAATCAGAGTACAATCCCAGAAAACTCGATGTGGAAATCATGTGTGAGTGTGATGTCCCGCTACTACACAAGCTCCTTCCCCTTCGCCGAAGAGGTACCTGAAACAAAACTGAAGACTGTAAGCACGAAGCTTAGTGAGTTCCCCCATCATAACACACACCATATAACACATGACATACATACTGCCAGACATATCTTGGTGCTCGACCTACCCATTCGGTCCTCTTCACCAGTGACCTTGCCTAGCATATTTGGGTGCTGGCATACCCTTTCACTCCTCTTGACCGGTGACCGGGAGCTGGCCTCCCCTTCGGTATCTTTCAACCGGTAATCGGGGACTATTTCACCCCTACCACCACCGCATAAAGCCCTAGCATATAAACATAAATCATATACTGCCTAACATATCTAGGTGCTGACCTACCCCTTCGGTCATGTCGACCGGTAACTAGAGACTATTTACCCCTACTACTACCACATAATATCATATCACATATATCATAATTTGGCTAGCATGGCTGGGTACTAAATTACCCCTTCGGTCCTATCAACCAGTAACTGGGGACTATTTCACCCCCTACTATCACTATCACATAAAATCATATCATACTAGCACATAAACATAACAGGTAGTAGCAAACATAGACAATTATCACAAAGACAATCATCTAACAACTCCTACTGGTTGGCCGACATTGTGGCCGTAGACCGACCTCTACTGGAACGTAACTCACCTCGCGGTCGCGTAGTGTCTAACTGATCTCAATGTGGAAATCGACTCTCCCCACTCCTCTATCCATACACAAAAACTCTTCTAAATTATCAACTCATACCCATAACCCTTACAAGGGTCACTCAATCCCATTCATTGTCCAAGTCAAATCCATGGTCAAAGTCAACATCCAGTTGACTTGACTAGCCGAGTTCGTCCACCAACTCGTCGAGTCCCTATCCTTTCGAGCAATACAACCCCCGACTCTACTCGTCGTGTCTAGCAAGAACTCGAAGAGTTCTCCTTCATCCATATCATCGGGACCATCTTCAACCGACCCGTCGAGTTCCATTTGAACTCGTCGAGTTCATCTCCTTCATATGAACGTGTTCAGTCTATGACTCGCCGAGTTCTATAGACAACTCGTTGAGTCCTCATCAAGGGTTGTGAGATTGCCTAGGACTCGCCGAGTCCTATGATTTCCAGGTCCAAGACAAACCCTATCATACATACTATTCCTTCCACTCAACTAAAACCATTTAGAGAAGTCGTTTCGGGGAGAAAAAGCGTCCCGATTCGCCAAGTCACCCAAGTGAATCGCCGATTCCCTCTTTATCCAAAACTGTACAGTCGATTATAATGGGTCTTAACGCGTCAAAACTATATATCTAGCCTCCTAGGGTCCATTTTATACGTAAAGCTTCAAACTTGATGTATATGCATGGGGCCTTTGGCTCAAAAAGCCATAAAAAGGGGTCTACATGATGCACGAGTCTCCCATGGCCATGAAGTTGGCACCCTTATGCCACGGGAACCCTCAATGGCTCCAGATCTGAAGTTCTTATCCCAAAATCATGATTGCATCAAAGCATGGCTCCAAAATGACTTCCAAAAATCCTAAGTTACTCCAAAAAGAGTATCTAATGAAAGAAGAAGAAAGGTCTGGACTTTTTACCTTCTATAAACAGGAAATGAAGCACAATCTCTGGATCTCCTTGCTCCTTCTGGAATCCCAAGCTCCTTCTTCTTCCCTTCAATCTTCTAACTTGTACAAAACGGCACAACAAGCTCTAGAATCACTCAAAAAGGGTTTAGGGTTTCAATCTAGGGTTTCTCTGGGTTAGGAGGGTGATGGAGGCTGGTTTGGGATGAGGTAAAGTGTTTAAATAGTGTGCAAACCCTAAATATTAGGGTTTTGTCCAGACAGCTCCTACTCGTCGAGTCGGTCTTCCGAATCGTCGAGTAGGTCACTTGAACCATTGATCCAACAGTTGAGTCTACTCGACGAGTTGGAACCCCAACTCGCCGAGTCCCAGAGTAAATTGCCATATTTCTTGAATTTAAATACATACCAGGAATCGGGTGCTACAAATTCAATGGTCAAGTATGGTTATAACAACTAATAAATTTTGTACTAAGAATATACGATTAATGTATGAATGGTAACAACTTCAATTAGTTTTATTATAAAGTAATAGAGCTACTATATATATTACAGTTTCAGAACTTTTTGAATGTACTATACATACTAGTGATGATCAGGGTTTTTCATGCAAACAAAGATTTCTTATTCAATCAAACAATTCACAACACATTTAATGAGATTCAGTAACAAAATACATATGTTAGAAAATAATGGATTTTCTTGTAAACATACTAACATTTTACAGATTCATCAACAGATTTTCAATACAAAAACATGCTTATGAACTCACCAGCTTTATGCTGATACTCTTTCAAAACTGCTTGTATTCTCAGGAAAAAAGTAGACAGGTACCTCCTGGAGTGTTTAAGAGCGTATAGAGTGACGTCTTTTCTTTTGATTATACTTTTGATTGTATAAAGTCAAGAACTAAAAAGATGTAATTACCTTTTTATATATATTCAATGTAATGGTTATTTTTACTTTGATTACTGTAATGCAATGGTTGTGATACTATACATGACGTCATCCACCCCCGAACGTTTCCGCCGTTCCGGTTTGGGGTGTGACAGATTGGAATCAGAGCTCTTGTTTATAGTAAACTAAGTATACCGAACCTTACATGGTATACAACTATAAACACTAAGGGGCCGAAGTGCTCTGAACTAAAAGTACACTTGTAAAATATAAGTATTTTTATAAGAAGTATACAAGTATACATGAGTACCAGAAACAATGTCATAAGTATATCAAACACAAAAGTATTTTGATGTTGGATGTTGCACTTAAACCTGGATAGTTATGTAACCATATTTGGGATCAATATAGCCTGATCAACTATATTCATTTGAGACATCACCAACATGTGTCTGGGAGTGATCGTGGTGTTGCTGCAAGCCTAAAACTTACCAAACTATATACATCAAGATACCGAAAAAACATAACATACAACTTAAAATACTATAGGTGTATTTTTGCTAGAGCTGAATACAGCATACATATTCATTTAAAGTGTCGCTACTTATATCTTTCTAGCGATAGTTACTTGCATTAGTAACCCTTCTCTGTTTATCGTTTAGAAGAACACTCTATTTATCAGGATGAGATGTATCTTTTTTCATATCTCTTGATTTAAAAATTTAGGGGACTTACCATCCTCTTCTTCCTGATTGTTTCTAGAACAACATGCCTCCCTGAAAGAGACCCAGCAGAAGGAACGAACCTCCGCCGCCACCACCTCCTCAGTTCGACCCAACTATGTTCCAGGCAGCAGTTACGACTGTTGTGGCTGCTGCAATGTCGCAGATAAATCAGGGCAGCTCTGGTGGATCTGGAGGTGGACCCCATTCTCAAATTCATGATTGAGGTCAGGGACATCAAAAGGAGTGTTCTTATAAAGACTTCATCAATGCCAAACCCAAGTCCTTCGATGACAATGGTGGAGTTATTGCCTTAACTCGATGGTTCGAGAAGAATGAATCCATCTTTGAAATTTGGGCCTATTCCGAAGCGAACAAGGTGAGTTTTGCCGCATGCATCTTCATCAACAGAGCACTGACCTGGTGGAATGGTAGAGTAAAATCCCTAACCCTACAGGTAGCAAATGCCAAGGGTTGGGAAAGCTTAAAAGAACTCATGCTGGCGGAGTACTGCTCAAGGGGCGAAATGTAGAAGTTAGAGCACGAGCTCTGGAACCTAAAGATGAAGGGTTATGACATTGTTACCTACATAGCCAGATTCTGTTATCTGGCTCTCCCCTGTCTGGGAATGGTCACCCCAGAAAGCAAGAAAATTGAGAGGTACATTGGGGGATTGACGCCCCCAACTCAAGGAAATGTCCTGGCTGCTAAACCTACCACTTTTTATAGCGCCAAGTGCCTGGCGCAGACCCTTATAGATCACAGGGTTGATCTGTATGAAGTAACAGCTGTTCCCGAGCCACCAAAGGAGAGTGGTGGCAAGAAGAAATTTTGGAACAAGTGTAAGGACCAGTCTTCGCAGGAGCCCTCCAAGAAACAACAAACAGTGGCAGTCCACGCTGCTACTACTCCTGCTACAGTTCCCACTACTCCAACAACTCCCAACCGCTATGCTAGAAACCTACCCCTATGAAACAAATGCAACTTCCATCATTTGGGAGTTTGTAGAGGAATGCAATGCAACAAATATGGCAGAAAGGGGCATACAACACGATTCTGCAAGACACCAACTCAACCGATCAACCAGACTACCGAAGCAGGCGTGGGCCAAGCCTGTTATGGCTGTGGGGAGGTTGGGCACTTCAAAAGAAATTGCCCCAAGGCAAAAGTAAGTGGTAAAATAGGGAAGGTTCTGGCAATGGGCCAGGAGGAGGCGGTTGCTGATCCCACAATTGTTACAGGTACGTTCCTCCTCGACAACTCTTATGCATGCAATCTTTTTGACTCTGGTGCGGAGATGAGTTTTGTTAGGCATGCATTTAAACATTTACTCAAATGTAAATCCCAACCATTAACTGAAACATTTACCGTCGAGATGGCTAATGGAAAGAAAGAGAGCACTAACGACATATTCATAGGTTGTACCCTTACCCTAAACAATCATTCCTTCCTAATCGACCTTATGCCAATTTCCATAAAAAGCTTTATTGTCATTATTGGTATGGATTGGTTGAGCCCCAATCGTGCCGATATCCTTTTTTATGAAAAAGCCATCCGTCTCAATCTTCTCTCTGGCAAAACATTGATAGTTTATGGCGATAAACTCAGCTCGAACCTTCGAATTATTTCATGCATCCAAGCCCAGAAATGTCCGTGAAAGGAGTGCCATGCATTCCTAGACCATGTTGTTGACGAAAGGAAAAAATTTAAAGACCTTGAGAGCGTCTCTGAAGTCTGAAACGTTCCTGATGTCTTCCCCGAAGATCTTCCAGGAATCACTCCCGAGCGCCAAGTCGGTTTCTGTATCGACTTAATCCCCGGAGCTACTCCTATGGCTAAATCCCCATACCGCCTAAGGGAGCCCCGATCTTATTTGTGAAAAATAAAGATGGATCCTTTCGGATATGCATCGATTATTGAGAACTGAACTAGCTTACCATCAAGAACCATTATCCCTTACCCATAATTAACGACCTCTTCTACCAACTTCAATGAGCCAATTATTTCTCAAAAATAGACCTAAGATCAGTGTACCATCAGTTACGAGTTCATGAGAATGATGTGCCCAAGATAGCATTCCAAACTCGTTATGGCTACTATGAGTTTGTAGTAATGCCCTTTGGTCTAACCAACGCACCGAAGGTATTCATGGACCTGATGAATCGGGTGTGCCGCCCTTTACTAGACAAGTTCGTGATCGTGTTCATTGACGATGTACTTTTCTATTCTCGGAGCGAAGATGATCATAAACAACACTTCAGACTAGTGCTATAAACACTAAAGGCGGAGAAACTCTACGCAAAGTTTTCAAAGTGCGAATTTTGGATCAGGAAGGTAACTTTCCTTGGTCACGTGTGTGACAACCCAAATTTATTATGTCATTTTTAAACCTTCCTTCTGTTAATAAGCCTCGCTTTATTTATTTGTCCGTTAACCGTTTGGAAGAGGTTAATTAATTTGGGACTTTTATAATGACTTGGTAAGGGTTGAAATAAATTAGAAACACCATAATATTCCCTTGAAAAATTTTTAGTTTCAACCAAGTCAAAATACAACCGTTTAATCGGGTGCGACCAAAAGCCCCATTTAACGGCATTATCGGGTAGATATCCACTGAGCCCAAACTCCAACCGCTATATAAGGGGGAGTGGACTCCATTCACACTCTTTCCACTCTCTCTCTACAACTTGTTTTCGAGCCAAAAACACCCATTTCGAGCCCAAAACTAGTAAGTAATCTATCCTAACTTGTTGTGTAGCTTAGTTAACATACAAATTCGTGTTTAAGACATCAAATAGGGGCAAGATTATATGTTTACAACCCAAGAACAATCGTGGACCGTGAACACCCTTAAGTGGGGTTTTTAAGCCCCAAAACCCCTCTAAACTACCCCTAGGGCTTAGATATGACTTGTGGACTTACACCTTCGAGCTTAGAACACTAAAACCTTGCATTTTGGAGAGTAAACATGAGTTTACGGCCCAAGAACACTCTTGGACCGTAAACCCCTCTTCATAGGCCGTGAACACCTTTTAAGGTGTTAGAAATGCCCTCAAACACCTCGTATGGCCTTGGAAAATGTCAAGAAGCAACCCCGATTGAAGTAAAGGCATTAAACATCAATTAAACCAAGGAAATAGGAGTTTACGGCCGTAAACCTCCCTAGGATTGGTCCATGGGCCGTAAACTCCCAAAGAGTGCCCAAATGATGCCCTAACTTCTTCATTTGACTTGGAAAAATACATAGAACTTTATTTCCTACCATTTAAGACCCTAATACACCAAAGGAATGTGCATCTAGGAGCTTACGGCCGTAAACTCCTTGTTTAGGGCCGTAAACTCCTCAAATGGTCCATTTAGAGCTTTAAACCCATTCATATGCCTTATATTTGGACCTAGCCTAATTCTATGAATAATATAAGACCATTTAGCATCCTAGAACACACCACCCATGAGTTTACGGCCGTAAACTCATGGGGATATGGTCTTAGGACCGTGAACTCTATAAAGAGTTTACTCTTGAAGAGTAAACTCCCTAACTAGGCCATACACACCCTTAGATGTTACCCGGGACACTCCTAGCACTTAACCAAAGTGTTTTCTGCATTTTAGGATGCGTATATGTGTTTAATTAGTATTATATTTACTAATTGTATGTAAACATATGTCATCATATGTTAATAGGTCACTAAGTGTGTTCAAGTCTTTACTTGACACTGAGCACCCAACTGGCACCTTTGTACGATAGACTTACAACAGGTGAGTTCATACCCCTGAATTAACCTTTTAAATGTTTTTACATGCTTTTATGGGGGAGGGGAATACAAGTTAAACATGTCAGTCATCATATCAATCACATGTGATTGATAACCCGCATGCACAAGGATTCATTACACTGTCAACTGTTTTACCGAGTATGATACTACAAATGGTTTTCCAAAACGTCTTTACTTGTCCAATACTTTTCTCAAATTGTCTCTCGCGCTGTATGTTTTACTTCAGATTTAGCTATAGCAGTATTTTAAACAAAGGATTTCTTTACCTAAAATGTTTTATCAAAGTTTCATTAAAACTTGTTTATGAAAGGTTTTCAAAGGATTTCTAAAGGTTTTCAAACTCATTTTACAAAAGATTACCAAGTCGTGATTTTCTTAAGTATAAAGGTTTTCCAAAGTTTTCATCAAAGTTTCTTCCATGATTTTATGCTCCTACTTTGTTAGATATTACTGTGGCTTTTTAGTTTACTACATGGAATTAATGTAACTTGGGTGGTTTGAATATAGTTGGAAAAAGCCATCCCCACAGACCATTTTTTTCAAGATGGGTTAGTTTGTAATCGAAGGGAAGGATCTGCTAAGGAAGTCTTGGGTCTCGGCTGGAACTGGCGAAGTGGTGGCGACGGAAAAGAGTGGTGACAGTAGATAGGTTCGATGGTGGTGAGGTGGTTTTCGATGGTGGTTTCGGGTGCTAGGTTCTCGGTAAAAACAAAGAAAGAAGCAACAGAGAAAGATTAAAGATAAATGAATAGTTGAAATTTGGATTCTCTTGTATTTTCTTTTTGTTCAAGGTTTCGACTGGACAAGATGTGTAACGACCATAAAAATTCAACGAATTTTAACTTTTCAAAAACAACGCATTTTCTCAATGTTATTACAAAAAGGTTTTCAATACAATTATTATCAGAATCACATCATAAAACATAATCATGAAGAGCGGTACGATCACACCTTTGCCTTGCCACAGTCTCCTGAAGAACCTGAAAAACATTAAACCACAACTGTAAGCCCGAAAGCTTAGTGAGATAACCCCAAAATACCAACCATATATACCATACATGCATAACATGGCATATCATATCAGAACACAGAACAACCATGCACTTCGGGTCTACTGTCTGACTGGTCTGCCGCACCGGCCAACAGTCCACCTGGTCCACCCTCCGAGTCTAGCCATATACATCAAGTCTGCAGTGTGATTGGTCCGCCCGCACCGGGCCTTCAATCCACCTGGTCCACTCTCTGAGTCTGCAGTATGACTGGTCCGACCGCACCAGGCCTTCAGTCGGCCTGGTCCACTCTCCGAGCCTCGATACGTCTGGTCCGCCCTCTTGGGGCCTACAGCATATCCGGACCGCTCCCTGGGCGTTCGGGACAACTGGTCCGCCCTGGGTATCTTGGCCTATAGCACAAAGCAGGACCCGCCTCAACCCAACCCCAGTCCAACAACCATGTGCACATAAACATACAATCATATATCAATTCACAATCAACAAGCCGATCTAACAGATCACATAACATATGATCATCCTAAGCAGGATACCGACCTAACCGGTCACTAGCATAGCATCACCCTACATATCAGGATACCGACCTTAACCAGGTCTCTAACATATACCATCCTAGCTACCAGGATGCAAACATATCAAGGCAATAACATAACAACAAATACCCGGATCTCAATCCGATAGAGGGCCAACCTTGGTGCCTTAGACCCTGTTGATATAGTGAGGATAACTCACATCGCCACTGCCGAAAATCTGAACTGAAGAAGCAGATTCTCGAATCACCGACTCACTGAAAATCCCGAACTAACCAACATAGCACAATAATCATTAGGCCAAGCACAATACTCTTCCAAGGGTAATTTAACCATTTTACCCTTAACTCAATCCGGCCCAACACTAGGTAAGCTCCCAAGCCCACCAATGGCCCAAAGCCCAAAGGTCTGAAGCAAAGCCTACAATTGGCCCAATTTACTAAATTAGGCCCACCACACCAAATGGGCCTAGACCCATGGTCCATAACAACTAATGGTTCCACAATACTCCATCCAATATGTCCAGTCACGGCCCACAATCTAGCAGCCCAATAATAGCCCAATCCTGAAGGCCCAAAACGAAAAACCCAACAGAGGGAGTACGATGGGCTTACCCTCCTTGGTACGCTGGGCGTACACACTAATTCGCGATTGGGGATTGAGGCACTGACCCGCTACGCGGGGTGTAACTTCGCTACTCATTAAGTCCTCATCACTTCTTAATGGCTTAAGCTCTTCAGCCCAAACTTTAGATCCTTAGGCCAAATATGCCTAAGATTCATAAAGTCTCAAACTTTACCACTTGGGTTGACCATAAAGCTCTTAATCCAAGGTCTTAATCCATTAAGACCTACTTATCTCACACATGGAGCAACCACAACCCTTGGGACCACATTTTTCTCACTCAAGACCTCTCCAAAGGTCTGGAAGGACAGAGAAACTTGGCCAACTCAAAACATGCATCAAGATGAGGACTTTTGGGACAAAAATGATGTCAAAACTTCACAACACTTAGATATATGAAATATAAATGACAAGCAAAAAGCTTTATACCTCAGATAGGCTCCAAAGGATGATATCTTTCTAGATCTATAAGCTCCAGCCACTCAACTCCTTCTTTGACAACTTCCTCTTTCTTCTTCTAGCCTCTCCTTTGCCAAAATGATCTTTCCAAGGCCACAGACACCAAACAATGGAGGTGGAACGACTATCTAGGGTTTCTGGGGTTAAGAGAGAGCTTATGGAGGCTAGGGTAAGAACCAACATGTTCCTTATATAGTGGCTGACCCTACTTTTAGGGTTTTAGAACACTGAGAGTACGCTGGGCGTACCTATAGTACGCTAGGCGTACTCAACCTTGCACCCACGTCCAACTACGCTCTACGCTGGGCGTACTCGGCCTATCCCAACTTTCATATTTGGCCCTCTGTTCCACTTTGCCCACAAAAGGACGAAAATACCCTTCCTCTAAAATCCCGGAGACTCAATTAATAAGTACTTTTAGAAACAGGGCGTTACAATTCTCCCCCACTTAAATTAGGCTTCGCCCTCGAAGCCTGCGACAACTCGACTCTAGAACTTCTCCCGCAACGCGTCACCTGGCATTAACCAAACCTGGTTCCTTAAGACACAACCATTGAAATCCGAAACTCAACCTTCCCTTTTCTTGCGGTGTTCTGACCACCGCCTCAAGCCGGCCACCGGCTTCACCCTTTGACAACCACACTTATCAGATTCTACACTTATCAACCGAGTACCACTCCCTGGCACTTTTCTCGATCCTGATCACAACCATCACTTCACTCTTACAAGCTAGATATAACCCTGAACCACCGGGTTCCCGATCCAAGTCCAACTCTATCCATTCCATGCTGACAGAATGACACATTCTTCAGCCTTAGAGCAACTCCCATGAGTTCTCCTCTTGCAATTGCATGCACATGCTGAACTAACTCTTGCACCCTCGGGTTAGGAAAACCCGTCACACTAACGACACCTCCAAACATCCCCTAGGATGTATCACCACTACATACACAATTCCTTGATCAAAATCAAACTAAGAATCCAAGACTCCATCCCTGCACCCCTTTCAAGCCTCATGACTTTACACTCGTGGAATCCCTTCCGAGACCTCAACAGTCATCCAATCTGGGTGTGATTCCACACCACCGCCGCAATCACGTTGCTCAAAGACCATAACTCTGCACTGCCGCTTTCACTTCCGTGAATTTACACTCCCCCTCGAAGCTACATTCCTCTTTCTTTCCTTACCAAGGAAATCCACTTGGCCGCCTTGTCACTACGAAAAGTGCCACGGTGCTCGCCCAACGCTACACCACTCCCTTATAGCATAACCGCTATCCATGCAACACACATGCTCTGAATCTGCTCGCAAGGAGTCTTGAGTCCATGCACCATCTCCACTAATCAAGATCAATACCCGTGGCCAGACCTTCTAATTCGAACACATCGCGACATACTCAACCCATTTCCTCGAACCGATCTAACAAAGCCTGCAGAGTCTTCAGCATGACGGGACCGCCTTACCAGGCCTTCAGCCAATCTGGACCACTCTCAGAACCTTCAGCCAATCTGGACCGCCCTCCAGGGCCTTCAGTCTGGCTGGACCGTCCTCCGAGCCTTCGGCCTGACTGGTACGCCTACCGGCCTTCAGTCTACCCGGACCGCTCAACTAGCATTCATCATTCCGGGTTATCTCTCTGGGAAATCCTCCCATGCATACTGTTCTAGCCCTCTAGGGGTTGTGAACTCTATCTCCATCATACATACTCAATCTTGGCCTGATCCCATGTCCTCCACACTCAAATACCCTTGGTCTGTATCTCGCTCCGCATGCCTGCCACTTACTCATACCAGCCTACGCTCTTGGCTGACAGAAACACTGTTGAATCCCAAACAACTAAGCAACCTCACATGATCATCGATCTTCCGGTGAATTTCCCAATTCTCCCCCACTGATAGCACTGACTATCAATCACCGGTTGTCATCACCGACCTCCCTCAACCACCTTACACCACACAAACACTTATACGCGAACTGATCCCCGCTAGCACGAGCAACCTTCACAAAATCACATAACAACACTGATCATCCCGAGCTCGAAAGAAACTCAATCTGCAGCTCACCACTCCTCAGAATGCAGATGCTACCCAACATTCAAACCATATGCCATATTTCCACTAATAACCCGCGTGAATGATAACCAACGAAATTCCCAATACTAAACTCATAACCATACCAAACCCTCAAACAACAACGAATACCATACCGAAGACCACACAACAAGACAAAACAGATAAAAAATACTCCATAATAATCACAAGATAACAAGATATCAAGAAAGAAACATACCCGCAGCTACATCCGGCACTGATCTGACCTCCTCTGCTGTAAGCTGAAAAGCACGGCCCTGAGCCCTTTGGGGCTCCGCTCCACCCTGACCTCCGCCCGTGATCCTCAAAGTGGCCGGTGCTGGAGCCTGCACCGGTCCTGCAGCAAGCTGTGGACAGTTGACCCTCAAGTGCCCAACCTGATGACAATGATAACAAATCCTCAAATCCCGAACCGGCGCTGACTGCCGACAATCCCTCGCATAGTGCCCCTCCTTTCTGCACTTGCGGCATGCACCACCGGACCTACAAACTCCGGTGTGACCCTTCCCATACTTCCCACAAGCATGGCTGCTCTGAGCTCCCACCCTGGAATCAACGGTCTTGGACCGCTTTGGCGCCGGCTGCGACTACATCGGAGCCTGCCTCAACTCACGCAACTGCAACTCAATCTCCAACTCACGCCGCCTGGCGGCCTCCTGCAACTCCAACAAAGTCTCGCACCTCGGTGTTGACACAAACTGTCTGATATCCCTCTTGAGCATACTCAGATATCGATACATTTGAGCTTGCTCCGAAGCGAACTCAGGGCAAAACATCGCCCTCTCAGTGAAAATCCTGGTGATCTCTGTCACCGACTCTGAATCCTGCTCCAGCTCAAGGAACTCCTGAGCCAATCTCTCCCTCTCAACCCGCGGAACATAACGAGTGTTGAACATTTCTCTGAACTGATCCCATGAAACCGCAGCCCTCTGCGCATCCGAATATGACCCCGTAGTCAATCTCCACCAATCCTTCACCCCGAGCCTCAACAGGTTCTGAGCACACCTCACCCTCTGATCAGCAGGGCACAAACACATGAAGAAACACCCCTCCACGTCTGACAACCATCTCATAGCAACAATCGGGTCCTGAACTCCATCAAAGGTAGGAGGCTTCGTATTATCGAAGTTCCGATACTGAAAACCTCGACCGACTCCTCCCCCTGCCGCTGCTACAGCCGTCTCAAAGAGAGCCACATAGCGCTCATCAAAATACTCAACCATGGCGGTCTATATCGACCCAAATAGTTCCGGCAGCTCGGCCCGGAACAACGCAACAACCTCATCATGCAGGATCTCACGAATCCTAGCATCCAACTCGCCTGTGCTCATCTGACCAATAACCTTGGGTGGTACCGACTCACCCTGACCGTTCTCTCCGGCTCCTGATCCTGACCCGGATCCGCTCCCAACATGCCTCGTAACCACCATACTGAAAAACATCACAAAATCTCAGACACTTCCCACTATCCCGGGAATCAACTCTCAACCCAACCCTAGAGGTCATGGTTTCCCTGATCCCGTATGGGTCCTGTGCTTTCAGTAGTACGGGCCCATACTACCTTCCACACCTACCCATATTTGTGTGAAGTACTACCTCAACACCCTAGTGAAAACTTACATATCAAACGCCCATTCCTCACTCCTAGAGGAACACCGGAAATCTCCCACAGAGGACCCTAGGCAAGCAAGCATCATAAATCAGGCAACACTTATCATGAAACCCTGAAGATCTCTAGCCTAGTACTAGCATGCTGTTCTATCAAAGCTCAAAAACAAATATCATGTATGGTATTTTGGGGTTACTTATTGGCTCCGGCTAATCGTACCTCTGCGTCCTCCTTTTACTCATTTTGAAAACCATTTTAAATTCTCTTTTAAAAACTCTCCCTGATTTGAGACTGGATTCACACGAATGTTCCTCCAATTCACTCAAACCAAGGCTCTAATACCAACTTGTAAGGACCATAAAAATTCAACCAATTTCTACTTTTCAAAAACAACCCATTTTCTCAATGTTATTACAAAAAGGTTTTCAATACAATTATTATCAGAATCTTCCCGGAATCACATCATAAAACATAATCATGACGAGCGGTACCATCACGCCTTTGCCTTGCCACGGTCTCCTGAAGAAACTAAAAAACATTAAACCACAACTGTAAGCCCGAAAGCTTAGTGGGATACCCCCAAAATACCAACCACATATACCATACACGCATAACATGCCATATCATATCAGAACACAGAACAGCCATGCACTTCGGGTCTACTGTGTGACTGGTCCGCCGCACCGGCCAACAGTCCACCTGGTCCACCCTCCGAGTCTAGTCATATACATCGTGTCTGCAGTGTGATTGGTCCGCCCGCACCGGGCCTTCAATCCACCTGGTCCACTCTCTGAGTCTACAGTATGACTGGTCCGCTCGCACCGGGCCTTCAGTCGGCCTGGTCCACTCTCCGAGCCTCGGCACGTCTGGTCCGACCTCTTGGGGCCTACAGCATATCCGGACCGCTCGCTAAGCCTTCGGGACAACCGGTCCGCCCAAGGTATCTTGGCCTACAGCACAAAGCAGGACCCACCTCAGCCCAACCCCAGTCCAACAACCATGTGCACATAAACATACAATCATATATCAATTCACAATAAACAAGCCGATCTAACAAATCACATAACATATCATCATCCTAACTAGGATACCGACCTAAACGGTCATTAGCATAGCATCACCCTACATATCAGGATACCGACCTTAACCAGGTCTCTAACATATCCCATCCTAGCTACCAAGATGCAAACATATCAAGGCAATAACATAACAAATACCCGGATCTCAATCCGATAAAGGGTCGGCCTTGGTGCCTTAGGCCCTGTTGATATAGTGAGGATAACTCACCTCCGCCCATGATCCTCAAAGTGGCCGGTGCTGGAGCCTGCACCGGTCCTGCAGCAAGTTGTGGACAGTTGACCCTCAAGTGCCCAACCTGATGACAATGATAACAAATCCTCAAATCCCGAACCGGCGCTGACTGTCGACAATCCCTCGCATAGTGCCCCTCCTTTCTGCACTTGCAGCATGCACCACCGGACCTACAAACTCCGGTGTGACCCTTCCCACACTTCCCACAAGCATGGCTGCTCTGAGCTCCCACCCTGGAATCAACGGTCTTGAACCGTTTCGGCACCGGCTGCGACTGCACCGGAGCCTGCCTCAGCTCACGCAACTGCAACTCAATCTCCAACTCACGTCTCCTGGAGGCCTCCTGCAACTCCAACAAAGTCTCGCACCTCTGCGTAGACACAAACTGTCTGATATTCCTCTTGAGCATACTCAGATATCGGTACATCTGAGCTTGCTCCGAAGCGAACTCAGGGCAAAACATCGCCCTCTCAGTGAAAATCCTGGTGATCTCCATCACCGACTCTGAATCCTGCTCCAGCTCAAGGAACTCCTGAGCCAATCTCTCCCTCTCAACCCGCGGAACATAACGAGTATTGAACATTTCTCTGAACTGATCCCATGAAACCGCAGCCCTCTGCGCATCCGAATATGACCCCGTAGTCAATCTCCACCAATCCTTCGCCCCGAGCCTCAATAGGTTCTGAGCACACCTCACCCTCTAATCAGCAGGGCACAAATACATGAAGAAACACCCCTCCACGTCTGACAACCATCTCATAGCAACAATCGGGTCCTGAACTCCATCAAAGGTAGGAGGCTTCATATTATCGAAGTCCCGATACTGAAAACCTCGACCAACTCCTCCCCCTGCCGTTGCTACAGCCGTCTCAAAGAGAGTCGCATAGCGCTCATCAAAATACTCAACCATGGCGGTCTTGATCGACACAAATAGTTTCGGCAGCTCGGCCCGGAACAATGCAGCAACCTCATCATGCAGGATCTCATGAATCCTAGCATCCAACTCGTCTGTGCTCATCTGACCAATAACCTCGGGTGGTACCGACTCACCCTGACCGTTCTCTTCGGCTCCTGATCCTGACCCGGATCCGCTCCCAGCATGCCTCGTGACCACCATACTGAAAAATATCACAAAATCTCAGACACTTCCCACTATCCCGGGAATCAACTCTCAACCCAACCCTAGAGGTCATGGTTTCCCTGATACGCATATGGGTCCTGTGCTTTCAGTAGTACGGGCCCATACTACCTTCCGCACCTACCCATATTTGTATGAAGTACTACCACAACACCCTAGTGAAAACATACATATCAAACGCTCAATCCTCACTCCTAGAGGAACACCGGAAATCTCCCACAGAGGACCCTAGGCTAGCAGGCATCATAAATCAGGCAACACTTATCATGAAACCCTGAGGATCTCTAGCCTAGTACTAGCATGCTGTTCTATCAACGCTCAAAAACAAATACCATGTATGGTATTTTGGGGTTACTTTCTGGCTCCGGCTGATTGTACCTCCGCGTCCTCCTTTTACTCATTTTGAAAACCATTTTAAATTCTCTTTTAAAAACTCTCCCTGATTTGAGACTGGATTCACACGAATGCTCCTCCAATTCACTCAAACCAAGGCTCTGATACCAACTTGTAACGACCATAAAAATTCAACCAGTTTTAACTTTTCAAAAACAACGCATTTTCTCAATGTTATTACAAAAATGTTTTCAATACAATTATTATCAGAATCTTCCCAGAATCACATCATAAAACATAATTATGAGGAGCGGTACGATCACGCCTTTGCCTTGCCGCGGTCTCTTGAAGAACCTGAAAAACATTAAACCACAACTGTAAGCCCGAAAGCTTAGTGAGAGACCCCCAAAATACCAACCACATATACCATACACGTATAACATGCCATATCATATCAGAACATAGAACAGCCATGCACTTCGGGTCTACTGTGTGACTGGTCCGCCGCACCGGCCAACAGTCCACCTGGTCCACTCTCCGAGTCTAGCCATATACATCGAGTCTGCAGTGTGATTGGTCCGCCCGCACCGGGCCTTCAATCCACCTGGTCCACTCTCTGAGTCTACAGTATGACTGGTCCGACCGCACCGGGCCTTCAGTCGGCCTGGTCCACTCTCCGAGACTCGGTACGTCTGGTCCGCCCTCTTGGGGCCTACAGCATATCCGAACCGCTCGCTAAGCCTTCGGGACAACCGGTCCGCCCAAGGTATCTTGGCCTACAACACAAAGCAGGACCCACCTCAGCCCAACCCCAGTCCAACAACCATGTGCACATAAACATACAATCATATATCAATTCACAATCAACAAGCCGATCTAACAGATCACATAACATATCATCATCCTAACTAGGATACCGACCTAACCGGTCATTAGCATAGCATCACCCTACATATCAGGAAACCGACCTTAACTAGGTCTCTAACATATACCATCCTAGCTACCAGGATGCAAACATATCAAGGCAATAACATAACAACAAATACCCGGATCTCAATCCGATAAAGGGTCGGCCTTGGTGCCTTAGACCCTGTTGATATAGTGAGGATAACTCACCTCGCTACTACCGAAACTCTGAACTGAAGAAGCAGATTCTAGAATCCCCGACTCACCGAAAATCCCGAACTAGCCAACATAGCACAATAATCATTAGGCCAAGCACAATACTCTTCCAAGGGTAAATTGACCATTTTACCGTTAACTCAATCCGGCCAAACACTAGGTAAGCTCCCAAGCCCACCAATGGCCTAAAGCCCAAAGGTTAGGAGAAAAGCCCACTATTGGCACAATTTACTAAATTGGGCCCAGCATAACAAATGGGCCTAGACCCATGGTCCATAACACCTAATGGGTCCACAATTCTCCATTCAATATGGCCAGTCACGGCCCAAAATCTAGCAGCCCAATAACAGCCCAATCCCTAAGGCCCAAAACGGAAAACCCAACAGAGGGAGTACGCTGGGCGTACCCTCCTTGGTACGTTGGGCGTACACACTGATTCGCGATTGGGGATCGAGGCACTGACCCGCTACGTGGGGCGTAACTTCGCTGCTCATTAAGTCCTCATAACTTCTTAATGGCTTAAGCTCTTAAGCCCAAACTTCAGATCCTTAGGCCAAATATGCCTAAGATTCATAAAGTCTCAAACTTTATCACTTGGGATGTCCATAAAGCTCTTAATCCAAGGTCTTAATCCATTAAGACCTACTTATCTCACACATGGAGCAACCACAGCCCTTGGGACCTTATTTTTCTCACTCAAGACCTCTCCAAAGGTCTGGAAGGACAGATAAACTTGGCCAATTCAAAACATACATCAAGATGAGGACTTTTGAGAAAAGAATGATGTCAAAACTTCACAACACTTAGATCTCTGCAATATAAATGACAAACAAAAAGCTTTATACCTCAGACATACTCCAAAGGATGATATCTTTCTAGATCTATAAGCTCCAGCCACTCAACTCCTTCTTTGACAACTTCCTCTTTCTTCTTCTAGCCTCTCCTTTGCCAAAATGATCTTTCCAAGGCCAAACACACCCAACAATGGAGGTGGAATGGCTATCTAGGGTTTCTGGGGTTAAGAGAGAGCTTATGGAGGCTAGGGTAAGAACCAACATGTTCCTTATATAGTGGCTGACCCTAATTTTAGGGTTTTAGAACTCTGAGAGTACGCTGGCGTACTCAACCTTGCACCCGCGTCCAACTACGCTCTACGCTGGGGGTACTCGGCGTGTCCCAACTTTCATATTTGGCCGTCTCTTCCACTTTTCCCACAAAAGGACGAAAATACCCTTCCTCTATAATCCCGGGGACTCACAAATAAGTACTTTTAGGAACGGGGCGTTACAAGATGAACAGTAGCTTCAGTTCTTAATGATTCCCACTAAAACAGGTAAGAGGTGGTGATGGTGTTCGATTTTTTAAAGGTAGTATCCTGTGGATTTCAAGGTCTCCGGTTGGACTGAATCGAAGAAGGCAGCATGTGAGTTTTTTTGGAGATGGTGTGAGAATGAGGAGGTTGCGAGGGTGACTCTTAGGTCTCGGCTGGAACCAACGAGGTGGTTATGGGTTTTGATGTTTCTCGGCTATGGGTTACTGAGGTTTGAATATGGCTTGAAAAAGCCATCCCAACAGGGGCTGGAAAACCGGTTAGTTTGGTGATGTTTCTTGGAGCAAAGCAAAGCAGCAAGAGGTGGTTCCGACTTCTCATTTAGCAGCAACATTTTTTTGTTGGTTCCTTTTATGATTTTTGTTGCAGGTTTTTAGATGGAGAAGACGATGAACAGTAGCATGCAAGGGGTTGCTTGGTTGTTGGATCGAAAAAACGAAGTGCGCAAGGGGGAGGTACAACAAGTCTCTGGTCTGACGAAGGTCTCCGGTTAGAGCTGGAACGGAAGAAAGGAAGATACGAAGAGGATGATGAACAGTAATCATTGATTTTTTTCCAGTCATCTTTACCTCATAATCTGTAGAATCGGTTACATAATGCAATATAAGAAAGAAAAGTCAATTCATATGGTATTATGTGAACGATTTTTTAAGTTGGTTGGTCACTTTTAAACATGATATATTTTGTATAATATTGAAACTTAATTACCTTTTTAAGTCATTAACTCTTTTATTATCATGTCTTCAATTGATTTGAATAATGAAATTGTTATGTTTTTGTTTGATTTGAAAAATTGAATTGTCATTCAAACGTATAATATGTTGTATAAAATTAGAAAAGTAAATGAAATTAAAACAAACGGTTCAAACAAATCCAAAAATATACATCACCTATACTCTACTATTAAGAACAAATATTAATGAATGATTGGATTTCAATGTACAACCTGCAAACGAATAAAACTTTAAAATTTTGCAATAATAAAAATTAGGTTAACTTTTGATTTATATTGATTTATAGTTCATCATTCATTTTAATTTTGTGTGGGTTAAGTTTATGTTTAATTTTTAACAACTTGTTTTGAAGTGTTTGATTTTAGGGTTTTACTTGGAAAGAAGGAAGTAAAGAAAAGAGGGACACATCACGGTTTTCATTATCTTACATTCCTACTAAATTCCGTTGTATTCTCCAACTATCCACCTAGGTAAAAACTATCTATTGAAATAAACTATCCAACACAAAACAGACTGCCAAAAGGCCGTAATGAACTAGCTCGTGCATAAAGGAAACTAATCGCCACATTAAATTATATGCCCTCAGCCGAAAAGAGTATTCAGGTTGTAAAGTGAAGGAACAGACAATGACCATCTATTCTCATTTATCTGCTCAAATCAGAGAGGATCACATGGAAGCCTTAAAACCAGAGAACATGACGGATGAAGCCTTGAGAGGAATGGAAAAGAACTTAGAGGTCAAGGGGGATGGAGTTTACTATTTCATGAACTGGATCTGGACCCCGAAGTATGGAGGTTACAGGGAGGTTATCAAGAACGAAGCTCACAAGACTAGATACTCTGTTCACCCATGTTCGTATAAGATGTATCTGGATCTCAAGAAACTCTATTGGTGGCCGAAAATGAAAGCAGAGATCACTACCTTCGTGGGCAAGTGCTTGACTTGCGCCAATGTAAAGGTGGAATATCAAAAGCCCTCAGGTCTACTTTAGTAGCCAGAAATACCTAAGTAGAAGTGGTAAAGAATTACTATGGATTTCATTACTAAGTTGCCAAAGTCTCCGAGTGGGCACGACGCCATCTGGGTAACTTTCGATCGACTGACTAAATCCGCCCATTTCCTACCAATCAAAGAAAACTTAAAAATGGAGAGACTAACACGAATCTACATAGTTCGCCTTCATGGTGTGCCTATATCCATTATCTCTGATCGAGATAGCAGGTTTACCTCGAGATTCTGGCAGTCACTACAGAAGGCTCTCATAACTAAGCTGGATATGAGCACAACTTACCATCCCCAGACAAATGGACACAGTGAGAGAACCATTCAAACATTGGAAGATATGTTGAGTTCATGTGTCGTCGACTTTGGCATGTCGTGGGACACTCATTTTACCTTGGTCGAATTTTCTTACAATAACAGCTACCATACGAGCATCAAGGTTGCACCGTTCGAAGCCCTCTACTGCCGTAAGTGTAGATCCCCTCTATGCTGGGCCGAGGTGGGCGACAAGCGGTTAGTCAAAGGTCAAGTCCCTGATAGCACTCTCACAGGACCAGAAATCATTCGAGAGACTACTTAAAATATTGTACAAACCCGGAACGACTAAAGGGTTCAAGAGATAGGCAAAAGAGCTACGCTGATAGAAGACAAAAACCCTTGGAGTTCCAGGTTCGTGACCGTGTTCTGTTGAAGGTCTCACCCTGGAAAGGCATGATATGCTTCGGAAAGCGTGGAAAGCTGAATCTGAGATACATTGGACCGTAGCATACAAACTCCGCTTACCCCGAGAACTTAGCAACGTACATCCTGTCTTCCACGTGTCAAATCTAAAGAAGTTTTTGTCCGTGAGACACTTGTGATACCTCTCGATGAGATCGAACTAGACAAGAGCTTGCACTTCATGGAAGAACCTGTAGAAATAATGGATCAAGAAGTCAAACGAACGAAACAAAGTCGTATCCCGATAGTAAAGGTTCGTTGGAATGCCAAGCAGGGACTTGAATTCACTTCGGAGCGCGAAGATTCAATGAAACAGAGGTAACCCCATATTTTTCCAAGTCCATGATTTGTATTCTATGCATGAATTTCGGGACGAAATTCCCTCTAACGGGGGGATGATGTGACAACCCGAAATTTCTCTTTTGTATAAGCCATTCAATTCAATCAAAGTCAAACTCGTTTCTGCTATCTTTTAGCATGGTTTAGGGTCTGTTTGAGTGTCCTAAGCTTAGTAAAATCGAGGTTGAGGTTTAGGGATGTGTTACGGCCGTAGACATGGGTGTAAGGCCGTATACCCCCTCATGGCCATACACTCTCACCTATATAAGTGGTACTTAGCCCTTTTTCAACACTTTACACATTCCCAAGCCAAGATTTTGGGTTCTCTCTCTCTCTCTCTCTCTCTCTCTCTTTCTCTCTTTCTCTCTCTCTCTCTCTCAACTATCATCACATTTCTTACCAAGATCTTCAAAGACGTAAGTGTTTCCCACCTTGATTTTTTGCGACATTACTTTATCTAGTGGTGAATCCATGTTTTCATCTCATTAATTTCCTCATTGGCTAGATCTTCATCTTTCACCAAGAACACCAAGAACACACACTAGTTCTTGGTGGCTGTAAACCCTCTTTAAGCTTCCAAATCGTGAGTAACTGCTTCCTATGCTTGTTACCTACTAGAAAAACTTATTTTTCACCTTAAGATCGACCATCTTAGCAAGAACATGAAGGGTGTACGACCTTAAACCTAGGTGTACAGCCGTGCACACCTCATAGGGTCGTAAACCCTCTATGATGCTCATTATGGGCCTTAAACTTGCATTAAAACTAAACATGGGACCAAGAACCCTCCCTTGATGCTAGTTAGGACCTTAAAAACACCTCAAATACACACTTCTTCATGAGTGTACGGCCATACACTCATGGGCCGTACACCCATGGTTGTAAACACCTTTGTGTGGCCATAAACCTCCCTCATTCAATCACATGTGATTTTGACACTTAGTTTCAAGTGTTTCCAAGTTCTAGGGTGATTCCCTATCATAATTAGTGCGTTATACACTAATTTCATGCCTATATATGTCGTTAGGACTCATTTGTGTCTCGGGAAGTCATTAGCGAAACTACTCATGCGAACTTTCAATCGAAAAACGCACCTAAGGTGAGTTCATACCCCTATGTCTTTACTGTTTTTAACATTTTCAGGGGGAATACAAGCAAAACATAATTGATTTGTGAAACTTATACAAAAGGATTTCAATAAACATAACACAGATACAATAGATACAAACATACAGTTTCCTATACTTTCATAAAACATATAGATATCTTATCCCTTTTTGTATTATGATGAGCATAAGGGGGGTTTTTCATCGAAATCACAGAACTTTCAATGTAACACATGAATCGAATACACGAATGAACATATAAACTATAATAGGTGTAATTTATGGAAGAATTAATGTATGAAGGTACAAGAAAAATATTCAATGCAACTAGGCATATAAAGTATATAAAGTGTAGTTTATGAACTATGTAGACAACGAACTAACTTCAATGGATTCATTTTATTTTACATGTAATCATTAGTATAGCATTTTATGAGTGAGCATTCTTCGCGTACTTATTTAAGTACTAACAAAAGCCCTGATATCATAACCAGAGTCTCATGGAGGGAGACTGTGAGTTTGGGTATAGATCTATATGGGATTGACAATCCCGCACGATAACTGTTAGCTACAGTTAGGCCGACGGGCCTAGATGACAAAGTCATTTCGATTCCGATGCCTGAAGAACGTCGTTCAAGAAATTCAATGGTCTAGTATGGTTATAACAACTCATAAATTTGGTACTATGAATATACGATTAATGTATGAATGGTAACAACTTCAATTAGTTTTATCATAAAGTAATAGAACTACTATACATATTACAGTTTCATAACTTTCTGTGACAACCCGAAAATTTCTAGCTTGCATTCTTCATTTCTTATCAATAATAAACTCGATTTGCTATCTTATAGTACCATTTAGGGTCTATTGGAGCGTTCTAAACGTGTTATAATCAAGGTTGGAGTGTGGAAATGGGTTAACTCAAAGTGTAGGAATTAAAAAGAGGCCAAACACTCCAACACGTGGAGTGTGCGGCCACACACAAGTGTTTGCGGCCTCACACCCTTCCCAACCGCACACTCCACCTATATATACCACACTTAGTCACTTTTGAACACTTCTTTCACTTCTTCAAGCATAGAACATGAAAATCCTCTCAA
The DNA here is from genome assembly GCF_052625555.1 of Lactuca saligna. Taxonomy (NCBI): domain Eukaryota; kingdom Viridiplantae; phylum Streptophyta; class Magnoliopsida; order Asterales; family Asteraceae; genus Lactuca; species Lactuca saligna. Next base: position 170,648,754 of record NC_136417.1, on the reverse strand, counting down.
GTATCATCCATTCTCCTTGAAGATCTTCATAAAAGGTACCAAGAACACCAAGAACACCATCTGGCCGCACACATGGTAGCACACACCATCTGGCAGCACACACCATCTGGCAGCACACATGGCCGCACACCTGGCCGCACACACACATATAGTGTGTATTTTGGCCATACACTCCTTTGTAAAGCCTTATCCCTTTCATACAATCAAATATGGTTGTAACACTTCAATATAAGTGTTTACTAGTCCCTAAGGTGGTCCCAATTCATTAATTAGTTGTTCATAACACTAATTATATTCATATATGTGTCAATATATGCTAAATAGGATTCGCGTGGGTACTCAAGTCACCACTTGATACTTAGCAACTGATCCAATATTTTCATCAGAACCACTCACTACAGGTGAGTTCATACCCCTTAATCAATGTTTTAACTGTTTTCAAATGTTATATGGGGGGATACAAGTAGAATAATGCTAGTTATTATATCAATCACATGTGATTAATAAGCAGCATTCAAATGATTGGCTACTCATTAGCCGTTTTACTAAACAGTTTCCTTCAAATGTCTTTCATAAACACTTTATGTGTTTAAAACTCCTTATTTCTCTGTACATTTTACTCTGTATATTACTTTTCAAACTTATTTACAATTGTGTTTCAAACAAATGTTTCTTTATACTAAACTGCTTTATCAAACCCATGCATTCAAAACCATTTTATAGATCGACACCAAATCGGTCTTTTCATAGAAAATATTTATGTTCAAAGGTTTTACAAATCTTATTTTATGCTTTTAAATTATAAATTGCATACCTCTATATGTATAGTTATATAAGAAATGTTTAAAAGACTTAGGAAGGCTATCCACCCTATTTCCTTTTCGCGCTTGAGATGTGGTCTGGTGGGATATCGGGTACCCGTCCGAAGGTCGTTTAATATTAGTTATATATCACATGTACATATATAGTCATAAAGGTCCTTCCAGTTCATCAAATGCCCTGGGTGGCAAGGGTATACATCCATATTCATACATACCAGTTAGATTACTAGTAAACTACCATATGGGTAGTTTAGGAAGATACTAGAACTATTACTAGAACGCGATACCATACAATGAGTCAGTTCATTCATGAGTCAGTACTTGCTAGAACATTTCAGTACATTACTATACTTGCTAGATAGAGAGCACGTACACTACAGCTAGAACATTACAGTACATTACTATACTATTACATAGATAAGTTTACATGGTCACACTTACATTAGTACAATTACATAGTCACACTTACATGAGTACAATTACATGGTCACACTTACATGAGTACAATTACATGATCACACTTACACGAGTACACTTACATATACATAGAACATATGTTACTATGTGCTATAGCATGGAACCAGTTCATGATCTAACTATACCGATGAATCACAATGCAATTGTGATCGTTATATCGAGTATACATGATCCTAGTAATGTGGATGCTCACGGCTTGCAGATATTCAGGGGTCGTGGGTAGGTCCCAAAATCCCTTTGATAGGGGAGCGTACAGCCTGGGATCTAGACATCACATTATACCTTATCCCTCAAATAAGGCAGCTGAGTACCGATGTAGTTAATTATTACAATTGCTACAGTACTTACAAGATTACCTTAGACTTAAGGTAATTGGTACCGTTGTAGTTCGACACTACACCATAGTACTATTTCGTTTTCCCATTTACATTCACTTCGTGAACATTCACACGACGCACGGTAATGTAGAAACTATATTTTTGGTTAATGATAGTCATACCTGTGAAAATACATACTCTTACAAGAGACACACGCACAGAAACTAGATGCCTTGGTAGAAGGTTACATTCAGAGTAGGTAGTCTTGGTAGAAGACTCCATTTGTTACTAATAGGAATCATAGGGATTTCTAGGGCTTTTCAAACGTTTACAGTTGTTTTACAAACATTTTCATATATACAGTTCATTTACATTTTCAATACTTACAGTTCGTATACATACAAATACTTACATTTCAAATACATACAAGTATTTACATACAAATTAAGACACTAAATTACATATGATCTCACCAGCTTCAAGTTGATACTCTCTTTCAAAATTACTTGTATCCTCAGGTCATCATAGACAGGTACCAATGCAAGGATTAAGGAAGATGGATTCAAGACTCATCTTTCATTTTGATTTATTCATTAGTGTCTATTATACATATCAGAATACACTTGTATTAAAATTATATTATTAATGCAATGGATGATGTTGTTGCTTGTTTACTACTTTTCATTGTTGTGACACTGTACATGACGTCCTCCGCCCCAGAACGTTTCCTCCGTTCAATGGTTTTGGGGTGTGACAGATTGGTATCATAGCATTGTTTATAGTGAATTAAGTATATCAACCCATAAAAGATATACTAACTATAAATACATAAGGGATTAAAAATACTCTGACCTAGAGTTTATACTTTAAATAATAAAATATTTAATAAAGTATATGTGCCTGCATTCATACTAAAATCAGTGTCACTAGGACAGTACAAAAGAATTACGATTGTTGGGCAACGCAAGTGGGCTTAGAGACATATGGTCAAAACTGGGAAGATATAGCCTGATCACCTATATTATCCGAGGGTTGACTAGCATGTGCCTAAGTTTAATTGTGTGGTTGCAACAATGCTAAAATCTTACCAACCCTACCACAATGAGAACAATAGAACATAACATTAAACTAAAAATACTATGGGAGTATTTGGTGTTACTATAAGTACGTTATACTTGAGAACTAAAACGGGATCTTCATTACTAAGTTGATAGTTGCTAAGTGGATACACTAAGGCTATATGTAATTAGGATGTTATAGACTTAGAATCTGTGAAAATTTTACTTCACCCCGATTTTGTGTGAAGTTGGAGTTAAGATCACTTATTCGAAGGCCTATCCTGTTTCGATTACATATAACCGGTATGCACTTCACAAATAGCGATGTAACTAATGAAGATTTTCTAAATAATTATCTAGATAGTTCGTTTAATCATTATTTCCTACCCCAATTCCCGCATAGATAACATGGTTGGACTCCATCCCCACAGCAACCAGTATCTTCCGAACGAAGTCATTGCTGGTTGGTTTGGAGAAGAACCAGAGAATGATCATCCTATCACTTTGAATGATCACCATGATGAAAACCCTTTGGACGATGCTAATTCCAAACCAGAGGTTGAGAACCTACCCTAAGCAGCTCCCTTTCAAATTCCTAACCCTCATCCGGCTTTTCATGGCCCGACACCTGAGTGGGTGGAATGTTTAGAAACATGGAGCCAAGGACAAGATCAGCCCATGCCATTTAATGGCGACTGAAGCTTTTACGACCTGAGCAATGGGGGCTCAGCAGATAGAATCTTGCCAATCTTGGTCCGCAGAGTGGCCCGAAGTGGGATTCAAGGCAGGACAACCCTACATCAGATCACTGAAGTTGTCGCCAATGCGAGAATGCATACCCCCGCACCATTCGTGTAGAAGATACTCGCGAGAGATCTGAGAGAAACCATGAAACCCTGCTGCAAGCACTGGCTGGATCATGAGCCGAAGTCATAGAGCTCCGAGTACGCCAGAGGGTGTACGAAAGACACCTACTTGATGTGGAACGTCAACTGGCTGAACTGAGAGTTCACCAGAGGGATGAGTGTCGTCGATAGTAGACGGTTTACTTTATTTTCCTTGTTAAAAGGAATCGTTTTCTGTCTATGCCCGATTTGGCATTTTCTATGAAATTATCTTGTACTGTAAGTACTTTTGGTTAGGTCGTTATGCTGTCAAGAACTATCTTCTCCAGATATGATGTAAGACCTTTACAAGGTCATTTCCCCGAACTTTTACATCATGAATATCAAAGATATTGACAGTCGGCTAACTTCTGTGTCATTCTTTATTCTAGTACTCTTATCATACTTTCATTGGAGTCTATCTGAATCATGCTTTAGTCAAGTCATTGGACTATAGTAATTTAGCTCCGGAGACATTTCCAAGTCTCTTTCAGTGGTTGGATCTTGTTATTCACCAACCCACGATACCTCGGCTTGAATGACAAACGTCTTGAGACCATTCTACGAACTTACTTCTACTCATTACTAGGACTGCATCATAGGGATATAGGTCAAACTTTCAAGAATATAGTCATACTCTTTACATGAACAATCTAAGTACATCAAGGGTCAACCAGAATCGCTCACAAAATCCTTACCTTTCGTGTTACAGAATCATGTCGTCATCCGGAAGCAATCAGTCGAACAGCGAGACCTCCGCCTTTCCTATGGACGCCGCTACCTTCCAAACAGCAGTTACAACTGCCGTGGTAGCTGCCGTAACCGCTGTCCTTGCACACCGTAGTGTTATCAGCACAATCAATGTTGATGATGGAATTGAAGTTCCCAATCGTGGTATCCATCCAGGAAGTCGTCAAACGGTAACAGTCACAAGCTCGCAAAGCCGAAAAGCAGAGAACAAGAAACGAAAGCGTCAAGCCTAGAAAGAACGCAAGAAATCCCAAAGGCTGGCTATGCAACAACAAGTGGAAACTCCTGCCATTCCCGCACCGAGCAGGCCATACGAGGGAAAACTCCCGAAGTGTGATAAGTGTAGTTTCCATCATCATGGGGCTTGCCATGAGATGCGATGTTGCAATTGCCTAAACATAGGGCACCATGCTCGTAACTGTGGAGCACTGGCACGACCCATCACTCAAGTCCCTTTCATCGGGACTAACCCTACACACGAGAGTAGTTATAACGCCGAACGCTTTAGGAAGCAATTTTCAAAGTGGAGTAACGAGGAAGGCACTCGTGTCCACATAACACTGGCTAAACACCGCAATCCCGTCACCAAAGCTAGTACTAGCCAGTCATGCCACCAATGTGGGGAGATAGGGCACTTCAAGAAGGATTTCCCTATAGCAAAGAACTCTAGCGCAGATGGGAGAATTCTCAGGATCACAGCTGCGGGAGAACCTGCTCCGGAACCCATGTTAATGTAATTAAGGCGTTCCGTTGTAACAGACTTATAAACTACCAATGACTAGTGTAACTAAAGTCTTACCTTTCGCGAGATCATGTCTGTATAGGGATGCTCGTGTTGTGTATACTTGTCTTTTGTAGTATACCTTATTCGCAGCAACAGTCTTGTCATAAGTCTAAAGTACTGTAACTCTGTTCATGGTTGCACAGTTGTGTTTTGTCTGTAAACGTCTAATGTTCAAATCTAATGTCTTTATGTTTCAGTATGATTCCGACATTATCATACGACTCGATTCAATTTGATCCTCATGAAAACAGCTTCATGCGTACGTCTCTTTATCAGTAAACGTCTGTTTAGTGAAACCATCATTTTTGAACACCGAAGTACCCATGCCAGGAGTAACTCTTAGTTCTTTTCTTTTCCAAAGAAACCCCTGAAGTACCACTCGTGCAGTGCGTCAAGTTCAACCCAAAGATTCATACGGTTGGTCTATTGCTGAGGAATGTATACATAAGGGTAATATATAATCAAGATTCTACAGGTTTAGAATTGATGATTCCACTCTAACTTCTTTTTCCCTAATGGGATATGAGCTTAAAGAAGAATCAGTTATTCGATTACCTTTTCAGTCTTAATTATACACGAGATGGTGATTGTGAAACCATGTATGAATTCTAATATGAACTTCAGGACGGAGAACTACCTAGGTCTACGAGTAATCACATCGTCATGTGAACAAACTTAGAACCCATTACGAATCCTGTAAACCGATCGCCCTACAGTCTAAACACCTAAGGAGATACAAGAACAGCCCGGACAACTTAACGAACTACACAAAAATAGAATTAGAAGACTAGGCTTCTCACCCTGGAGAACTCCAGTCTTATTCTCCCAAAGATCGACGGATTGCATCGTATGTGCCTCGGATATCGAGGACTCCGTCAAGATTTTTCATTAGAAATCGTTATCTCTGCCTCGCATAGATGAAATGGTTGAGCAAACACAAGGAAAGAATTACTTTCAGAAATGGATCGGAGATCCGAATATCACCAGTTTGAGTGTTAGGGAAGGATGTCCGGAAGACTATCCTCCGAACTCGATGCGGACACTTTAAGTCCGTAGTGATACCCTTCGGATAGGACCAACGCACCCATAGCTTTCATGAGCTAAAATGAGTAGGGTACGTCTTTCTTAATTGGATCAGTTCATCATTTCTCCATGTAATGACTTACTTATCGACCCTCGTGGTAAGAATGAACCTCTGGAAACATTACCTTCGGAGATACTTTTTGCAAAGTTCTATGAACTCGAGTTTTGGAATTGAAGAGTCAAAATTTCCTAAAGACACACTATTAGTGATGTGGAAATTCTTGATTACTCTGGCAATTATCCGAAATCGTTGAGAGTTTGTCAACACCGGAGACACCGACAGAAATTCGCCAAATTCAAGGTCTTACAAACCTATTGTCGTAGTTCATCCATAACTCCTCGTAAATCACAGAAACCCTTTCGACTCTGACCCATCAAGGGGTGGCCCTTGACTGGGAAGTTAAACAAGAAAAAGAAACCTTGGAGATTCCAAGTGAGTGACCGAGTTCTTTAGGAGAACTCACTCTGGGAATGGCTTAATACACTTCGTATCGCGTGGAAAGCTAAATCCAATATGGCTACGACCTCCGAGATTCTTATCAGAATCGGTCCTGTGCCTCGCACAAACTAGACTTACTCCGCGAACTCAATAGCATACATTCTACTCTTCGCGTCTCGATCGTGAGACCGTACCTTTCCGTTAGGACTCTTGTAAGTCCACTCGTCGAGATCCACGCCTTCGTATTTGAACCGTAGTGACCCTCGACCGAGAGGTCAAGTGGAAGAAGCAACATCACCGCCCGTTACTGAAGGTTTGTTGGGATACCAACCGAGGACCTGATTTCACTTAGGAGCACGAGAACAAATCGATTAGAAAGTTTCCTCCTCATGACACGATCATTCGTACCTACTTCCTTGTCTAAACTCTAATTTCGGGACGAAATTCCCTTTAACGGGGGGATGATGTGACAACCCGAAAATTTCTAGCTTGCATTCTTCATTTCTTATCAATAATAAACTCGATTTGCTATCTTGTAGTACCATTTAGGGTCTATTGGAGCGTTCTAAACATGTTATAATCAAGGTTGGAGTGTGGAAATGGGTTAACTCAAAGTGTAGGAATCAAAAGGAGGCCAAACACTCCAACACGTGGAGTGTGCGGCCACACACATGTGTTTGTGGCCTCACACCCTTCCCAACCGCACACTCCACCTATATATACCACACTTAGTCATTTTTGAACACTTCTTTCGCTTCTTCAAGCATAGAACTTGAAAATCCTCTCAAGTATCATCCATTCTCCTTTAAGATCTTCATAAAAGGTACCAAGAACACTAAGAACACCATTTGGCCGCACACATGGCCACACACACCATCTGGCCGCACACATGGCCGCACACATGTGCTGGCAGCACACCTGGCCGCACACACACATATAGTGTGTATTTTGGCCATACACTCCTTTGTAAAGCCTTATACCCCTTCATACAATCATATATGGTTCTAACACTTCAATATAAGTGTTTACTAGTCCCTAAGGTGGTCCCAATTCATTAATTAGTTGTTCATAACACTAATTATATTCATATATGTGTCAATATATGCTAAATAGGATTCGCGTGTGTACTCAAGTCACCACTTGATACTTAGCAATTGATCCAACATTTTCATCAGAACCACTCACTACAGGTGAGTTCATACCCCTTAATCAATGTTTTAACTATTTTCAAATGATATATGGGGGGATACAAGTAGAATAATGCTAGTTATTATATCAATCACATGTGATTAATAAGCAGCATTCAAATGATTGGCTACTCATTAGCCATTCTACTAAATAGTTTCCTTCAAATGTCTTTCATAAACACTTTATGTGTTTAAAACTCCTTATTTCTCTGTACATTTTACTCTGTATATTACTTTTCAAACTTATTTACAATTGTGTTTCAAACAAATGTTTCTTTATACTAAACTGCTTTATCAAACCCATGCCTTCAAAACCATTTTATAGATCGACACCAAGTCGGTCTTTTCTTAGAAAATATTTATGTTCAAAGGTTTTACAAATTTTATTTTATGCTTTTAAATTATAAATTTCATGCCTCTATATGTATAGTTATATAAGAAATGTTTAAAAGACTTAGGAAGGCTATCCACTCTATTTCCTTTTCGCGCTTGAGATGTGGTCTGGTGGGATATCGGGTACCCGTCCGAAGGTCGTTTAAACATTAGTTATATATCACATGTACATATATAGTCATAAAGGTCCTTCCAGTTCATCAAATGCCCTGGGTGACAAAGGGTATACATCCATGTTCATACGTACCAGTTAGATTACTAGTAAACTACCATATGGGTAGTTTAGGAAGATACTAGAACTATTACTAGAACGCGATACCATACAATGAGTCAGTTCATTCATGAGTCAATACTTGCTAGAACATTTCAGTACATTACTATACTTGCTAGATAGAGAGCACGTACACTACAGCTAGAACATTACAGTACATTACTATACTATTACATAGATAAGTTTACATGGTCACACTTACATGAGTACAATTACATGGTCACACTTACAAGAGTACAATTACATGGTCACACTTACATGAGTATAATTACATGGTCACACTTACATGAGTACAATTACATGATCACACTTACACGAGTACACTTACATATACATAGAACATATGTTAGTATGTGCTATAGCATGGAACCAGTTCAGGATCTAACTATACCGATGAATCACAACGCAATTGTGATCGTTATATCGAGTATACATGATCCTAGTAATGTGGATGCTCACGGCTTGCAGATATGCAGGGTTCGTGGGTAGGTCCCAAAATCCCTTTGATAGGGGAGCGTACAGCCTGGGATCTAGACATCACATTATACCTTATCCCTCAAATAAGGCAGCTGGGTACCGATGTAGTTAATTATTACAATTGCTACAGTACTTACAAGATTACCTTAGACTTAAGGTAATTGGTACGGTTGTAGTTCGACACTACACCATAGTACTATTTCGTTTTCCCATTTACATTCACTTCGTGAACATTCACACGACGCACGGTAATGTAGAAACTATATTTTTGGTTAATGATAGTCATACCTGTGAAAATACATACTCTTACAAGAGACACACGCACAGAAACTAGATGCCTTGGTAGAAGGTTACATTCAGAGTAGGTAGTCTTGGTAGAAGACTCCATTTGTTACTAATAGGAATCATAGGGATTTCTAGGGCTTTTCAAACGTTTACAGTTGTTTTACAAACATTTTCATATATACAGTTCATTTACATTTTCAATACTTACAGTTCGTATACATACAAATACTTACATTTCAAATACATACAAGTATTTACATACAAATTAAGACACTAAATTACATATGATCTCACCAGCTTCAAGTTGATACTCTCTTTCAAAATTACTTGTATCCTCAGGTCATCATAGACAGGTACCAATGCAAGGATTAAGGAAGATGGATTCAAGACTCATCTTTCATTTTGATTTATTCATTAGTGTCTATTATACATATCATAATACACTTGTATTAAAATTATATTATTAATGCAATGGATGATGTTGTTGCTTGTTTACTACTTTTCATTGTTGTGATACTGTACATGACGTCCTCCGCCCCAGAACGTTTCCTCCGTTCAATGGTTTTGGGGCGTGACACTTTCCAAACGTACTATACATACTAGTGATGATCATGGTTTTGCATGCATACAAAGATTTATGATTCAATCAAACAATGCACAACACATTTAATGAGATTCAGTAACAAAATACATATGTTAGAAAATAATGGATTTTCTTGAAAACATACAAACATTTTACAGATTCATCAATAGATTGTCAGATTTTCAGTACAAAAACATGCATATGAACTCACCAGCTGTATGCTGATACTCTTTCAAAACTGCTTGTATTCTCAGGAAAATATTAGACAGGTACCTCCTGGAGTTTTTGAGAAGACGGAGCGTATAGAGTGATGTCTTTTCTTTTGATTATACTTTTGATTTTATAAAGTCAAGAACTAAACAGATGTAATTTCCTTTTTATATATATTCAATGTAGTGGTTATGTTTACTTTGATTACTGTAATGAAATGGTTGTGATACTATACATGACTTCATCTACCCCTTAACGTTTCCGCTATTCCGGTTTAGGGTTTCACTTTGCCAGGTTTACTCGCCGAATCCAGAGCTCTTGACTCGTCGAGTAGGTGGTTGAATCTCGCTTCCAAGGCAAACTGCTACTTGACGAGTCTGGGGCTTCCAACTCGTTGAGTAGCCTTTCAAACAATAATAATTTGTAAATAAATGTGTACCAGAGTCCGTGCGTTGCATCTAAGCCCAAAATAGCATTATAAGTCATAAATTTCCCAACTTTATGACTTTGCATGGCTAGAAGTCCATAATACCAACAAACCCTAACTTTTTAATCCATTAGGACATCCTAGCACATGCGTGGGGAAGAACTAAGAACCAATAAATATTTTTATGCTTCAGGACATCTCAAAATGTCTAAAATGACGGCTTATTTGGGCTAGAGCATTCCATACTCATAAATGTCAAGATTTGGGACCAAAATGATTTAAGACTCAAGAGCTAACAATATCTAAAGAAACGCAAGCTAAGTTTAGAACTTTATACCTCCTGGAGGTTGCTAGATAAATGAGGATTCCAGATCCAATGCTTCTTCAAGCTTCCAAAGTGATTCCACTTCCCTCCTTCTCCTTTAAGGTTACCAAAATGCACACCAAAGGTCAAGAATGCTCAAACAAGGAACTAGGGTTTTCTAAGGTCGAGTGAAGTGATGGAGAGTGATGAGATAAAAAGATGGAGGCCATAAAGATGTCTAAATAGGGTCCAAACCCGAAAAATTAGGGTTTTAGATCTTGCCACGTACGCCCAAAATATGTGGCCCACGCCTATTATTTACAAATTGCTACTATGGGCCATTTTGCAAAAATTATCACACACAATGACTAATATGCAATAATCTTCATACCTAGGGTTAAAATTTAGAAGTACCTCAACATCAGGATGTTACATAATGAATCCAAATGTCCATAACTGAAAAATGAAGTACAAGAGTAAAAGAAAATTCTTTGATGATATAAGCGTGAAGAAGCGTGGGATCAAGCTTAAGAGCATTATCATACTCCTTAATCACATGTTTGTGAAGCTACAATTGACTATAATAGTACGCACAATTACTAGAAAAAAAATTCAATCAACCGAAAACAACACATCTGAACCAAGAACGTGAACTTCAAATATAATCAAACAAATTTTAGGGTTAAAATTCAGAGCTCCAAAATCGAATTCAACGATTCATTTAAAATTTCACCCATGTATGTACAACTAACAACGACTGAAGATTAAATATGAAGACGATTGATGCAAGATTCTTTTTTTCAAGTAAACTTTAAAATAAAAAATAAAAAAACCTATGCATTTGATTGATGCATTGTTTTTTATCCTCCTCCACTTTTGATATCAACATTATTCCCACACAATTCTCCTTGAATCTGTATACTTGCACAAACAAAATCTCAAAATCAACATAATTCAAGCAGAATCACCAGTTTAAACTTTAATTAAAGAGGGAATGAGGGGTTGGGATCGATTGGAGAGGTTGAGAAAAAAGGGAGATAACCTGCAATCTATCTCCAAGAGAGAAGAGGTTGTGGTGGGTGTCGATCGATTCTGTGAATCAATTATGATCTCGACACAAGGAAGAGCAATTGAAAGCGAGGTAAAAAAGAAAGAAGGATGCTCAGTTCGTTGGTTCGCTCCCTACAATTGAGTTCCTTGTTTAAGTTGATTATGTGTGTGTGTGTGTGTATATATATATATATATATATATATATATATATATATATATATAAATTTTTGAATAATTTTCTTAATAATTAATGGTCCCCGATTAACCCCCGCTTAGCCGATTAATCCCTAGACTCCAGTCCACCGACTAGCTAACGTCTAACGTTTGCTACAACCTTGATATATATATATATATATATATATATATATATATATATATATATATATATATGTGTGTGTGTGTGTGTGTGTGTGTGTGTCTATATATATATATATATATATATATATATATATATATATGGGACAGTTCACTTGAGATTAAAAAAAAATAGAGATCTTCATATTCAACTTTAGCCACATATTTCTCATTTGCCGCTCTAATGTTCCGGCATACCGGCAACAACAGAGTATGTCTAATCATAAATGATTATATGGCACAGATGTTTTAATCATATAACATTATACATGTTTATATGTATATGCATAATCATAAATGATTATACATATGTCTGTTCACAGATTGAGTAATCATAAATGATTATGACAGTTAGTTGTAGAAAAGGTAGTGGTGAAAGAGGTGGCGGTGATATAAGTAACGGAGGTGACAGTGGTGGGGTCGGTTGGTGTCAGAGATGGTGGTAGTGGTGGTGGCAACGGCGGTTATGGTGGTGAAATGGTGGCGGAGGAGAAATAAATGGGCGGCGCTATGTGATTATACTACGCCTGCCACGCCGGATTGCCGGAGGGTTAAAACGGCAGATGTGAAATACGTGGCTGAAGTTGAATCTAACGATCTCTATTTTATTTTTAATCTCAACAGAACCTACCTCTCTCTCTCTCTCTCTCTATATATATATATATATATTTATATATATATATATATATATATATATATATATATATATATATATATATATATATATATATATATATATATGGTAAAGTGAATATACCTAACAACCTTATATAAGCTTAGGTACCTAACTCCATAATATTACATCGGTTTGTATCATATTTACATTATAATTGCCTAAGGTTCTTAAACTTTAACCTCATAACTTGATTACTTCCAAAATCTTTGGACTTTCACCAATATCTTTCTTTTACATCACGTATTTCTATGGAATACCACCTTATGGGCTTCATATCCTACCGCTACATATGAAAGGATGTAGGAGAAATATAATGATGAATTTCCAAAAAAAATTTAAAGTAAAACAAGTTTAGGGATGAAGTTTAAGAACCTTGGATGATTGTAATGAAAATTTAATGCAAAATGACGTAGTTTGATGAGGTTAGATACCTAAGCTTATATAAGGTTGTTAGGTATATTCACTTTACCCATATATATATATATATATATATATATATATATATATATATATATATAGGGGATGATCAAATGAGAACACCTAAAAGATTGAGAACGCGAGAACAATTCTGAACCAATCATTATATAAGGGCATATAAGTAATTATGTATTTTATTTTAATTATAGTAAAATACAATTAAATGACACTTTCCAACAATTTAGGGATACCAAAATTCAAATCACACTTACCTAATAAAAGAATTCGTTGACTTCTTTTTATCTTAATTAAAGATTAAAAAATTATTTTTATCATATTTTCTCTCAAAATTAAAAACTCAAAAAAAATTAATTTACTATTCATCCTATTTATTCTATATAAATAAAAAACATTCTATTAATCAAAAATAAATATACAAAAGATGAAAAATTATCAATTTAGTATATTTTTTTATTTTATTTTATCAACCATTTTTATACTCATAAACGAATAATTATTAAATTTTCTAATTTTATTTTATCTACCATTTTTATATTCATAAATAAATAAATCAAAATTGTATTCCTATATTTATACGTTTATATTCATAATGGATTAAAACTGATATTATTACAAATTGTATTCATAAATGATTAAACAACTTTAGATGTATAATTGATTCTTTTGACTAATATAGAACTATATTCATATAACTAAAATCTAAAATGAATCATACATTTATATTTACAAATATGAAAAAAGTTGGAAAAAAAAGGAACAAAAGTTGCTAAGAATCAGAAAAGGTAATAAATTGATATATTCATGAATTTTTATGTCTTCGATGTATATGATCTTCCTCCTCTTTATCTCTATCGACGTTATTTCCTCCTCCTGCTTCGCGCACACACACCTATGCACTATCATAATCTCTTTTTTCAATGGTTTTCATCATGCTGGCAGCATCGTGTAAGGTAGTTGTAGGTCAAAAAAATTACAAAGATAGAATAAAACACATTTACCCATTAAAATCATCAATTGTAATCGCCAATGATTATGAGAAACCAAACAATTACATAATAAAAACAATGCTAAACATATCAAAGATACCAATGATTATGAGAATTGCAGCAACATTTTAGGCCATCATTAAATTAAATTGAAAGGCATAGATCATGGTGGAAAAGGACTCATGTAGAAGTGAGTGAACTAAATCAATTTCTGGTTGATACAAATATATACACTTTAGCTAATAAATACCACTTAGTGAGAATCACTTGTTAGTGTATTTTATTCATTAACGAATAAAACTTGTATTAAAAAATGATTATCATTTTGGAGGAGAAAAAGTATGAAAGTAGAATCATTCTATGTATTCATATACACCAATTTTATTCTTAAATGATTAATTTTTTTAGTTAAATGATTTATTCCTACAAACTGAAAATTATAAACTTCACTAGGTCGTTTTAATGTGGCCCAAATCATCGAGAAATCAAAGCGGAACACAAGACTATTCACAGATGAAAATAGAAGGGTTGAAAGACTTACCAGAATATAGAGTTTATCCTGCTTGAATCCGAGAACAAGAAATCTGAAGAACTCTCAAAACCCTCATAGTCAACTCAAAACTTTCTCTGGCATCTCTCTGATTCCCCGTGCCCTCTGTCTAATAATTGTGCATAGTTGATGATGAAAAATTTAAAATAAAGGAATCCCTAATCGTACCCATCACTATCATCATGACATGCCGGCAACCTTCACCCTTCGTCACCAAGAAACCACCATCAACAGATCCTCCATCACCGGCCTTTATCATGACAGCAACATTCAAGCAAAATCGAGACCATACCTTCAAAATTGAAATCAATTTGCAGGTCTACAATCTCCAAAGACAATCAATAAATTAAAATCGACTTACACGACACCGATTAGAGATTAAGTTGCAAAAGGCTAATTGGAAATTAACTTACAATTCTTGAAATCGAGCTACAGGATTTGTAGATGCGGTGAAAGGTGAGACGATGGTTACGACTCATAGGAATTAGGGTTAAAATGTTTGAATCAGAGAGAGAAGAAGGAAATGTAGGGATAGAGAGATTTAAGGAACCTGATAAAAATAGTTTAGACATTGATGACTAAAATACCCTTTTAGTCAATTAAATATTTACGATTTCATCCCATGAGTTTTAGAAGTTATATAAATGACAAATTGATATTAGCTTTAGATCTTAATTAATGAAAGGTCTAGATCTGTTCTCGCATTCTCAACCTTTTAGGTGTTCACATTTGATCCTACTCCTATATATATATATATATATATATATATATATATATATATATATATATATATATATATATATATATATACATATATGGGTTAGGTTATTTTGTTTTCACTATCTATTGTGTGCATGTATGATTGATTCTGGACGAATCATTTTGGTTATTTTAAGAAAGTAATTAATGCATATTAGATGTTGAAGATATAATGAATATTAATTACATTTTGAACATTTAATATGCATTAATTACTTTCTTAAAATAACTAAAATGATTGGTCCAGAATCAATTATACATGCACACAATAGATAGTGAAAACATTTGAACCTAACTCATATATATATATATATATATATATATATATATATATATATATATATATATATATATATATATATATATATATATATATATATATATATATATATATATATATATATATATATATATACTTGCCATATAAAAGGAATCGTTATGTTTGTTTTTATTTAGTGAAATTAAATTTTGTGGGATTGTTATTTTAGTTCTTTAATTAGGACTATATAGATATTTTTCACATACAATTTATTGTAGAAAAATAAAATATCTTTCTGTTTAGATAAATATCAAAATTAAAAAAGGAAAAAAAAAACAAAATAGGATCGATTTATCATTATCTTATATATAAGTAAAAGGATAAATTGAAAGAAAAATTTATTTAAAAATATATTTAAAATATGATAAAACAATTAATATGTTAATGTTTGTCGTTTTAAGCTCATGGGATTTTAGTCTTAAGATTCTATGCAATAGTACGATTATCCTCACATATAATAATATTTTATTTTGGATTTATAATTTAATATAAAAAAATTATACGTAATAAATAAGTAGAGAAGCCCCGATCATAATAATTTAAAAATCTTCTTTTAAATCTAATGTTGGTTTTTCTCCAACAAGGTGGAGTTATATTCTTTTATGCGGATCAAGTACACCAACAACCACTATATATATATATATATATATATATATATATATATATATATATATATATATATATATATATATATATATATATATATATATATATATATATATATATGTTATAAACTTCTAATGGTCAAGCTGTGTCTTAATCGTATGAGATACCGCATCTCTGTTATGTACCTTTATTCTCTTATTTTTGAAATAAAATTTGCTGTTAATGTATTACTTGATAATTTCATTTCCATTTTTATAGTCAACTCATATTACCTTTATAAGAAACCCTTAGATGCGCTCTCTAACAAGCACTTCACCAACCTAAAATGGAACTCCAGATCTCCTTTTCTCTCCTTTTCTTTGTTGCTTCCATATTCTTCTTATTCTTTAAATCGCATAGAAGCTCCAACTCCCTTAATACAACGACAAAGCTTCCACCGCAGCCATGGAAGCTCCCTCTAATCGGACACATGCATCATCTCACTGGCGCACTCCCACACCGAGCTTTAGCAAACTTAGCCGAAAAACTAGGACCAGTCTTTCGTCTTCAACTCGGTGAAGTCTCCGCTGTTGTAATCTCGTCATCCCATTTGGCCAAAGAAGTCATGAAAACTCATGATCTCTCTTTCGCAGACAGACCCAAACTTCTAAGTGCCGAAATCGTTGCATACAACTACAAAGATATTGCATTCGCTCCCTATGGAGAATACTGGAGGCAGATTCGGAAGATATGCACCTTGGAGCTTTTGAGTGTAAAAAAGGTCCAGTCTTTTCGATCTATTCGTGAACAAGAGTCGTGGAACCTCATTGAATCCATGGCTATGGCTATGCAGACATCAAAAATAATCAATCTTTCTGAGAAGACTTTCACGCTGTTAAATAGCATCATATATAGGGTTGCGGTTGGGAGCAGATGCAATGATCAGGAAACCCTTACAGCGTTGCTTGAAGAGGTTATAGTTTTATCCGGTGGTTTTGATGTGGCTGATATATTTCCTTCTGTGAAAGTATTGCATGTAGTTTCCGGGGTGAGGAGCAAGTTAGTGAAGTTACACATGAAGATCGATCAGATTCTTGACAACATCGTAGCCGAGCACCAAGAACGTCGTAAAGGTGGACACATCATTGACAATGAAGATCTGGTTGATGTTCTATTGAGGCTTAAAGATGACGGGGGTCTTCAGTTTCCGTTAACTTCTGACAACGTCAAAGCAGTAATCTTGGTTAGTATTTGGTTAGTATTTTGTTACGTATATGCGAAATAATCATTTCTTTCTTAATTTTTTTTTTGGAAAAATGACTTATGAGACCAACCAAGTTTCTAAACCATTCAAAAAACCCCAAGCATGTTTTGTCTGTTCAAATAAACCCAACGAACTTAACATTTGGTCTAAAAAAAACCTAACTAGGTTATACTTTCCTGAATGTCAAATAAGAGAAACAGATGACGTGGCTTATTACCGTATCGGGAAAATGACTTGTTAAATCAACGAAGTTTCCAAAACGTTGAAAAAATTTCAATCATTTTTTGACTGTTTAAAAAAACGCAATGAACTTAAACAAAAGAAAATTGAGATTTTTTGAACAGTTTGGAATTTTGTTGGATTTTTTAGATAAAATGTTAAGTTCATTAAATTTTTTTGAAAAGACAAAATATGATTAAGGTTTTTTGAATTATTTGGAAACTTCATTAAGTTTTAAAATCATTTTCCCTTTTTTTTTTTCTTGAATGACACTTCTTTCTTAATATAGCAAGTGTAAGTTTTAAAATTAAAATTAAATATTATTAATGCTTAGACTTTGCAAACATGACCTGTTTAAATATTAAATGAGTCATTATTGTGTTCTATCCTGTCATATATCCAATTTGATTTCTCGCCGAGTATGGAAGATAAATGAAAAAAATGAAAAAATGAAAGTAAAGTCTTGATCCGTTTAATTTTTCTTTTAATTTTTGTTGTGTCAACCCATTCAATTAAACATATTGAAATCTCTTAACCAAACTCTTTTGATAATTCTAATTCATGTCTCAGTTCTGATTCAAATTATCAAATCTTGTTAGTTTCTGGCTTTTTGCCATCTTTATTGATGCTATATCATTATACATAAATGATTATATCCCATTAGTTTTTATACATGCATCAAGCTTTAGCGGTACATGAATTTTTCAACCGTTATTAAATACGGGCCGAATCATGTATAATGAATATGGAATAAACATTTGAAGGTATTACTCGATATTTTATATACATGAAATCAAGTAGAATGTACCCAACAATAACTACTTATGTTGAATAAACTGCATGCAAAGGTAAATGCAAGCCGTATTGTGTATATGACACTTTTAAACAAATATGGTTAATTTATTCTTGTGAAGTGCGTACATTGTTTATTCTTTTAATTGGACGCCAATTTTCAAAACATAAGTTTTTGCAACTCAAAGTTTTTTTTTTAATGGTACAGGACATGTTCGCCGGAGGCACACATACTTCTGCAGTAACGATTCAATGGGCAATGTCAGAATTAATGAAAAATCCACAGGTGATGAAAAAAGTGCAAGCAGAACTGAGACATGTACTCAAGGGAAAGAACAAGATTTGTGAGTCTGATATTCAAGAACTTAACTACTTAAAACTAGTGATTAAGGAAACATTAAGGTTGCACCCACCTCTTCCATTGTTACTCCCTAGAGAGTCCCGAGTAGAGTGTGAGATTGGTGGATACCACATTCCAGCCAATACGAAAGTTATGATCAATGTGTGGAAAATAGGATGTGATCCAGACTACTGGATTGATCCAAAAAGTTTCATACCTGAAAGATTTAGCGATATTCCGATCAACATGTCAGGAACAGATTTTGAGTTTCTCCCATTTGGGGCTGGAAGAAGAATGTGTCCTGGGATGAATTTGGGGTTGATCAACGTGGAGCTACCTCTTGCTATGCTACTCCACCACTTTAATTGGGAACTCCCGGATGGAATAAGATCTGAAGACCTTGATATGAGTGAGACTTTTGGAGCATCTCTAAAGCGAAAACATGAGTTGCTTTTAGT
Source organism: Lactuca saligna (assembly GCF_052625555.1). Lineage (NCBI taxonomy): Eukaryota > Viridiplantae > Streptophyta > Magnoliopsida > Asterales > Asteraceae > Lactuca > Lactuca saligna. The sequence goes on along the minus strand of NC_136417.1, from coordinate 170,629,213 downwards.
ACCAAGTGCTTGTACTACAAACTAATGCATGTGTAATTCCATTTTGATTGCTTTCTCTTTATATGTTTTATAATGATATATGTGCTTTAAACAGTATTTAATAAATTACCATTAACTTAACGAATCCTTATTTCCAAGAAGCTAACACTATCCACTACAAGAAACAACAGGGATTTCCTACTAATGTTTCCGAGGAATAAGAATTCTTCGGTATCATAGAAACTTGCTTTCCTTGAAAATACCTTTAGAACTTCCTATACTTTTCCTATGAAATTTATAAACACTTAACTTGCCTAGTTCTTGTTAGTATATATATATATATATATATATATATATATATATATATATATATATATATATATATATATATAGGGTTAGGTTCATTTGAGACCACCTATATTTTGTGAGACCGTGAGACACATTTTTTTGTGCTAGTATTTCCCATCTGTATCAGATTAGGTTTCCATTGTATGACACAAGGCATTCTGCAACACAAAAACAAGATACTTATATTACTACTTGTATATCACTGCCAAATAATTATAAAATTAAAAAAAATAGGGAGAGAGAGTTGCCTGTGCATCTTCAATCATTGAATTTGCATCATCAAGGATGATAATCTTAAAAGGTGGGCAAGGATAACCATAACACCTGCATCACAATATTAATCAAATTGTGGCTATGATATGATAGAATAAAAGTCAAATAAAACTCATATGAGAGGGGTACTCAGAAAGTAATAAAAGAAGGTAAACTATATTTGAGTTACACCTTGTATACCATTGATGCCTAGAACCAACAACAACTGCAACAAAATTCTTAATTTTAGATATTGTATACATTGATTCCACAGTCATCACTATCATTCAGCTCAAGAACCCTGCATTTGTACAATTCCTGACTGCAAAATCAAATAAACAGCACTAAATGACAATTAACAATACCTAAAATTCCCAAACAGATCTTATTAAATTTAAGGTGGATTTTTTCATGACATTCTTTTACTAATGTTCATCAGTCAAACTAGCTAACAAGAAAATTACCAGAAAGAAACTAAAACAAACAAACAAAAAAAGTTCAAATATATAGTGCTGCTTAACAATGGCGAGGGCAGTGGTAGTTTTGCCGGTTCCTGGTATGTCATTAAAAAGCTTGTGTGGACACTGCACCAACAAATCAACTCAACTCAATAATAGAGATCATGAAAAATCTTGGATTTTTAGTTTCAACAGCGCAATAGATGAGAAAACTAATATCAATTTCGAGTTGAAAGGACCATGTTTGAAAGTCATGGATAGACAGATCGAAAATTCTCTCGAAATTGAAATAGAAAACACTAAAAATATTTTTTGAATAATACAATCGGCTTTTACATTTACAGTCTTGAGCGTCTTGGTGAGGACTCGGAACGTCTTGATGAGCAACATCTTTGACTCGCCTGGGTCGGCTTGAATACTGATTTTACACGCATACATACAACAAAACATAAATCAGCTGATAGGAAACAAAAAACAAAGAGAGATAGTTGTTATTTCTCTCCCTAAGGTCGAGATCTCTTCAGCAATGGCGGCCTCCCCTCTCACACTCTAATTTTCCCACACTTTTGTTTCTGTTTGAGGAGGAAAAGTAGTGAATATGAATAGGTTAAGTTCTAATTATATAACGTAATAGGGAATCGGCTGTTTTGGGGGAAAAAATCCCACACGAGATCATTAATGTGGGAGGTTTTGAAGTTGGGGAAGAGATCTGAAGATGAAGATGAGATATGTGTTTGTTTTGTATGCCTGATAAAAAAAGACATTTAACAGAGATGAGAAAGACGCGGGAAAACAAAGAAAGTATTCCTGCTAAATATTTTACTTTTTATTTATGCATTCTATTTTTTAAGGGTATTTTTTTTTATTTATATGCATTATATTTTCTAAAGGTATTTTTATCTCTCTATCAATTTTTATAAATTATTATTAAGTTTAACATACCAAAAATATGAGTAAATAATTTGTTTTATTATTAAAACTAAATCGAAATAATAAATAGTAACAAGTTGTTTAATTATCTTATTTATGTTAATTGATTAATCATGTTCTTTTATCATCATATTTAATCCAATAATAATGATAATAATAATTTATTTTACTACCTAATTTGTTATATTACTTGATTTATTGTTCGTTTTAACATTACAAGAATATTAATCTAACTTAGGAAATAATATATTTTTATTACTGACAAGCACTCGATCCTATTTTTTAATAGGAATATTGTATTAGGTATGTTACATATGCCTTTGGATGCATTGGTTGTCCTACATGCATGCTACTAATATATACTGCGTGTAATGACAGATGGATCGTAGTTACTGGATGTATGGAATTAAACGTTCAGGCGATGAATATTTGGCATGTTTGAGTGGTTTTCTTAAAGTTGCAGAGGAGAATCGGGTGAATAAAGGAGAAAACTACATATGGTGTCCTTGTGTAGATTGTCAGAATTGTTGTATGTACACTGATTCTGCTAAAACAGAAGAGCATTTGATAATTCGTGGGTTTATGAGAGATTATACATGTTGGTCACGACATGGTGAGATATTGGTTGATCATAATGTAGCCCCTTTAGAGTATAATGATGATATTGATGATACAAACGATAACAACTATGATAACATATCGGGAGTGTTACATGATTGTGAAGACAATGTTGCTGAAGATGATTATGAAAAATTTCAACAATTATTTGATGAATCAGAAAAACCGTTATACACTGGGTGTACAAAATTTACCAAACTATCCGCTGTGTTGAAATTGATTAACTTAAAAGAAAACAATGGTTGGAGTGATACAAGCTTCACAAGACCTGTAAAGATTTTGCATGAGATGCTTCCGGATGATAACGAGCCACCTGTGTCCACATACCAAGCAGAAAAATTGATGTGTCCAATGGGAATGGAAATTGAAAGAATACATGCTTGCCCAAATGATTGTATGTTGTATCGAAACGAATATGCAGATCTACATAGTTGTATTACATATGGTACATCATGATACAAAAGGAAAAATCCTACAGAAGAAAACAATAAAATGAGAGCGAGTGGACCGCCTGCTAATGTCTTATGGTATTTGCCTATCATTCCAAGATTTAAAATGGTTATTTGCAAACGCTAAAGATGCAAACTTAATGTGATGGCATGCAGAGCGTACAATAGACAAAAAAAATAAGGCATGTTGCAGATTCTCCTCAATGGAGAAATATCAATTCTAATTTTGAAGAGTTTGGTCAGGATATTAGAAATATTAGGTTTGGACTTAGTTCTGACGGCATTAATCCATTTGGAAGCTTAAGCAGTCGCCATAGTACATGGCCAGTTCTTCTTTGCATCTACAATCATCCGCCTTGGTTATGCATGAAAAGAAGATACATCATGATTTCGTTACTAATTCAAGGTCCAAAACAACCGGGAAGTGATATCGATGTTTATTTAGCTCCATTAATTGAGGACATGAAAAAAATTGTGGAGTCCGGGTGTCGAAGTGTATGATGCATATAGTGTGGAAAATTTCCAACTTCGGGCCATGATTTATTGCACGATAAATGATTTTCCAGCATATGGGAATTTGTCTGGATATAGCACAAAAGGAGCAAATGCATGTCCAATTTGTGAAGATGACACACAGTTGTTATGGTTTTCAAATTCCAAGAAAAATGTATATATGGATCATCAAAGATATCTTCCAAAAAATCACCCATATCGCAAGAAAAAAAGGTGTTCAATGGTAAAACCGAGGAGAGGACAGCAAGGAAACCATTACGAGGAGAAACTGTATTTTCTCATGTTGAAAATCTAAACGTTACATTTGGAAAATTCAAAGGTAATGGCAAAGAAAAACGTAAACGTAAACGTACTGGTACAACTCCTCCCAAAATTATTTGGAAGAAAAGATCTATATTTTGGGAGTTACCATACTGGAAACACTTGCAGGTTCACCATTGTCTTGACATTATGCATATTGAAAAAAATGTTTGTGAAAGCTTGATAGCCTTATTGTTGAACATCAAGGGAAAGTCAAAAGACGGGATTAATGTTCGAGAAGACATGATTGAAATGGGAATTCGCCCCAAGCTTGCTCCTATTAGGAATCCTAGAAAGCGTACGTATCTTCCAGTAGCTTGTTATACCATGTCAAAGGATGAGAAAACAAAATTTTGTAAATGCTTACATGGTGTAAAGGTTCCATCGGGCTATTCGGCTAACATTAAGAAGTTAGTGTCAATGAAAGAACTAAAACTATTTGGTATGAAGTCCCATGATTGCCATGTTTTAATGGCACATATGATTCCCATTGCAATTCGTGGAATACTACCAGACCGCATCCGACACACAATCACAAAGCTATGCTTGTTTTTCAACATGATTCATTCTAAAGTTATTGATCTCGAGGTGTTAGATTCATGGGAAAGTGATATTATCTTGACGTTATGCCAACTCGAGATGTATTTCCCACCTTCATTTTTTGATGTCATGGTTCATCTGACATCTCATATCGTTAGATAGATAAAGTATTGTGGGCCAGTATTCTTACGATACATGTATCCATTTGAGAGATATATGGGCATCTTAAAAGGGTATGTAAGGAATAGACATCGACCAGAGGGTAGTATTGTTGAAGGATACGCAACAGAAGAGGTAATTGAATATTGTACTGACTATCTACAAGGTGTCAATAGTATTATCATTCCAAAATCTCGACATGAGGGTAGACTTGTAGGGAGTGGGACAATTGTGATATCATGTGAATTGTTTTTGTAATCTGTTCAGGTAGGTGGTTGAGCTATTTGCAAATCATCTACAATAAAGATGATGACTGATTAGCCATAACAACAACCGAGGAAAAAAAGAACAGCCACACGTCTAAGGGATATAACAGAGCCACAAGAAGTTGAATTTAACAGTCTTGGTCAGCATTGTGGCGATAATCAAAATAAGTTCGCCAATGATTGCGGGGTTGTTACGAGAAAGTTAATTTCTATCGAATATCCGACTTGGAAGAAAGTGCCAGCAAATGAAAAGGAGAACTTATGGTTGACCATCAAGGTTTTTAATCTAATACACATTACATGTGCTTTCATTTAATGAATATGTTACTAATAGTTTTTTGTTTTTTTGTTTTTTTTTAAACAAAAACAGAAACGTTGGAAAATCCATGATGAAAACCGCAAATCATATGTGCTTATGACTGGCAACCACAAGTGGAGATCATACAAAAAGAGGCTTAAAAAGAATTTCTTTTGTTAATGAGAATGAGAGAAATCCACTTGAAAGCTACTCATATCTGGAAAAGACTGCATTGCAAAAGTTTAAGGAAAGAATATCATCAACGGAATTCCAGGTTAGTAGGATATAATGTCTCTTGATAATATTAATCATTATGTTCCAGTTTTATATTGTGGTTGTTGTTTTTGTCGGCAGGATATAAGTGAGAAAGCAAGGATGAGTTCAATGTGTAATACGAATCCAGCCCGAGTAGGCCCACATGGTTATCGGGGCAACAAAGCTAAGTGGGAAAAAGAGAAGGCATCGGGTCAGTTGCCGTCACAGTTGTATGAGATAAAAAGCGGCCCAAGATCATAAATTAAATCTTCCGTCAGTGTGTACAGATCATGCTGGCACCTTCCCACGGTCCTAGCTAGTACCTGAAACACATAACACAACAATTGTAAGCATAAATTCTTAGTGAGTTCCCCAAAATACCACTTACACACATACGCCCTTCTAGGCCATGACCTTCCAGTCCATATATCTTAGGGGACTTCCGTCCCAACCCGGTAAACCTTCTGGTCCTTCCCGTGTCGACCTTCCGGTCTACATCATAATGCCTTCCGGCCCATATCAAGCACAACATACATAACACATACAAAATGGATAACTAATCACATACACTGCATATATCTTATAGCATATCAGACCTTCCGGTCACACATAGGTACCCTTCCAGGTACAGTATAGTGAGAAGACTCACCTCTGATATCTCGGTAAGTCTCTGCCTCGGTAGAAACGTGATCTAGTCTCCGCCTAATCACATAAAGCAAATACTCCCATAAATATAACTATAGTCCAACCTTTCTTAACATCCTCAGAAGGGTAAAAGACCATTTTACCCCTCTTCTGGCTCAAAAGGCCTCACTGCTGACTAAACCCTATGGTCAACAAAAGTCAACTGACAAACTCTAACCTGACTCGTGGAGTGCAATTGGGCGACGCGGCGAGTCTACACGTCCACTGACTCTCCTAGTCCTTTTATTGGCACGTCGAGTCATTCTCTTTACTCGATGAGTCACACTTGGCATGAATCGCGGGGCCACCCCGACTCAACTTGCCGAGTCTCAAGAACAACTCGGCGAGTACCGCCTTGAACCCCAGTTCTCTAATCACCCTCTGACTCACTGAGTTATCCCCCAACTTGGCAAGTCTATACACAGAGCTATTCACGTGAAACCCTAACCCTACTCGCCGAGTCTCAAGAACAACTCGGCGAGTTCAAGCCATGCATCATCTCTATTGACCTCCTAGGGTCAGATCTGTGCCCCTAACCCACAGATCTGGCCTTCCCAAGCACGAAAGTCACGTAAAGCTCGAAACTTGATGCTTATAAATATATATAATGGCATTAAATGGTGATTTAGTCCCAACAATGGAAACCTAAGTCCAATCACCCCAAAAGACTTATAAAGCTTCATGGATTGAAGTCTCTGGACCCCTTTGAGTCTAGATCCAAAGCACACTCTCGAAAGGGGACTAAAAACTCTACATATTCTTCTTCTAAAGGGTTAAAAAACCCAGACTCTATGAATCAACACCCAAAACTGGAGAAGGTCCGAAGGAATACGTTAATATGAAGCCTTTGATCTCTGAAGACACTAGATTTGCACTTCCTTCAACCTTCTTTTTCCTTGGTCACCTTTTCCTTCAAATTTTACCAACAATTGATCAACAATGGCCTCTCTTCTCCTCACAAGCGATCTAAGACTCTCTCTGGGGTGTGGTAGCCGCAATGGACGACCATAAGGGCCTTTACATAGGTCTCAAACCCTGGAATCAGGGTTTCATTAATCAGCATGGACTCGCTGAGTCCACTCATGAACTGGCCGAGTGCAGCTGTGAACTCGCATCCAAAACCGCGACCATACTCGACGAGTCTAGATGCCAACTCACTGAGTTCCCCCACAAAACCCAAAAATGAAGGAACAAAATCTCATACCTGGAAATCCGGGTGTTACAATTCTCCCCCACTAGAATCAGACTTCGCCCCCGAAGTCTCATTCTGCAAACAACTCCGGATGCTGCTCCCGCATCTCTAGCTCCAGTTCCCAAGTCAACTTTGACCCTTTCCGATGCTGCCACCAGACCAGCACCAATGGCACTACCTTGCTCCTCAAAACCTTGATCTTCCGATCCCTGATCGCCACCGATCTCTCAGCATAATTCAGGCTCGCATATACCTGAATATCTTCTAATGGCACCACTGCCGACTCGTCAACTATACACTTTCACAACTGTGACACGTGAAAAGTGTCGTGAATCTGACCCAACTCCGCAGGTAGTTCCAAACGCTAGGCTACCCTGCCTACCCTCGTGACTACCCTGAAAGGTCCAATATATCGAGGCCCCAACTTGCCCCTCTTCCTGAATCGGATCACTCCTTTCCAAGGAGAGACCTTCAAGAGTACAAAGTCACCGACCTAAAACTCGAGCTCGGACCGACGCCTCTCCCCATAACTCTTCTGACGACTTTGAGCGGTCAACAACCTCTTCCTGACCTGCTGTGTCTGCTCAGTCGTCTGACGCACGATCTCCGTGCTACCCATTAAATGTTGTCCCACCTCTCCCCTGCAAATGGGGGTTCGACACCTCCTCCCATACAACAACTCAAAGGGTGGCATACCAATGCTCGAATGATGGCTGTTGTTGTACGATAACTCTGCTAAGGGTAAATATGTGTCCCAACTTTCGCCAAAATCCAATACACATGCTCGGAGCATATCCTCGAGCGTCTGAATTGTCTGCTCGCTGTGCCCATCAGTCTGTGGGTGATATGCGGTACTAAAATGCAACCGCATACCCAACTCCTCTTGAAATTTCTTCCAGAACTTGGAAGTGAAATGAACATCTCGATTCGAGACAATCAAGATTGAAACTCCATGACGCGTGACCACCTCTCTCACATACAATTCTGCTAGTTTCTCCGCAGAAGAGCTCTCGCTAATGGCAAGGAAGTGAGCGCTCTTCGTCAACCGGTCTACAATCACCCAAATTGCATCGACGCCCCTCGCAATCCTTGGCAATTTGGTGATAAAGTCCATAGCAATCTGTTCCCACTTCCAGTTGGGAACCTCTAATGGCTGTAACTTACCATGTGGTCTCTGGTGCTTGGCTATAACCCGACGACAGGTTAGGCACCTTTTAACAAACCACGCAACATCCCTTTTCATACAGGGCCACCAATACTTCTTCTTTAGGCACAGATAAATCTTAGTGGCCCAGAGATGGATCGGGAACTTCAATCGATTTGCCTCTTCCATCAAGATGGTACGCGTTCCCCCTACAAACGGTACCCCAATCCGACCTTGAAATGTTATAAGTCCCCGACTATTAGTAACGAACTCCGATACCTGCCCAATAACTCGCTCCCTCTTTTGGTTTTCTGGTCTCACAGCCTCGGCCTAGGCCCCTCGAATAGTGTCGAACACCTGAGTCATCACTGTCAATCTCATACAAATGTCACGAATTAGGACGCTCTCTGTCCTACAACTCAGAGCATCGGCTACCACGTTAGGCTTACCCGGGTGATACAGGATCTCACAATCATAATCTTTTACCACATCCAACCATCTCCTCTGCCGCATGTTCAGGCTGGGCTGATCCATCAAGTACTTAAGGCTGTTATGATCCGTGTATATGGTACACCGGACCCCATACAAATAGTGATGCTAGATCTTGAGGGAGAACACCACTGCCCCCAACTCTAAATTTTCGGTGGGATACCTTTCCTCATGAGGCTTCAGTTGCCTCGATGCATATTATCACACCCCGAAAACCGAAGGCGGAAACATTTCCGGGGTTGACTCCACGTTGAGTATCAAATCCAATGCACATAGTAAGTAAAGTAAAACAACCATTACATTACATAAGAAAGTTTTACAGTTGTTTCAAAAGTAAAGTTTGTACAGTTGTGATACATAGTATATATAAACAAAATGAAACGGATCTTCATGTACTCCGTCTTCGAGCAAAAGGATCTTCGGGTACCTGTTCTAACACTGACCTGAGAACACAAGCGGTTTGAAATTCAGCATAAAGCTGGTGAGTTCATAAGCGGTTTTTGTTTTGTGAAAATGTTTCGAGTTTCCTTTCTGTTTCTGAAATGTTATGTACACCAAGAAAATCCCGTATTTTCTTAAAAGTTGGTTATTGTTTCACAAATGTAAAGTATGGTAAATTTGTACACTGAAAACATGTCTACTCATGTGAAAATGTATAGTTGGTTATCTGACTTGTTAAACTGTTCTGTTTACTTATCATGTGTTACCAGGAAAGTCCCATACTTTCCTTATTGTATGTTACCAATTTGTAAAAGATGTAACGTTATCCAGTTTATTACTCTTTCTAGTTATGTAAGTGTTACCCATGAAGGCCCCATGCTTTCCTGCATGTTGGTATCTAATGTAAACGATGTTAAAGACGTAAAAGATGTAATCGTGATTGGTTTCCATGTTTTCCCCAGGAAAGTCCCGTACTTTCCTGAATGTTAGTTACAGTAAGTGAAAGATGTAAAAGATGTAAGAGATGTATAAAGTAATTCATTATTACTATAAGTAAATCTCTGTTATCCTAATTGCGAGTTCCATAACCATACAATAAACTGAAACCTGTGGCAATAAGTAGTCCACACGTGGCAATAAGTCGTCCACATACTTATGACTTTCGTCACCCTTGAACCATTTCGGTTCGACTGTAGCTAGCAGTCAGGTGTGGGGTAGTCAGCCCCGTATAGATCTATACACTCAAGTCACGCTCTTTAAATACCAGAGATTCTGGTTATGGGTGTAGTCCTCCACTCGCGTATCTCGGTGGAGTGTTCTCTGAGGACGTGTCTCCAATCACACAGGATTAACAAATTTACCAGTAATAATATGATAATCCTCCACTCGCGTATGTGTGTGGAGTGTTACCGAGGACAAAACAGTGTACAGGTATTATGTTCAAATGTTTTAATGCCATGATTTTAACTGATAAAATGTGGAAAGCCATTTGTGAAATATATGTAAAACATACTAGTTTAAAGACCTATTTCACAAATATATGTTACGTGATCTGTATGTTGAATCTGTTATCAGTTGTAGTAATCAGTTATAAAAGCATACGAAATATGAAACACATATTTGAAAATATGTTTTGAGTACAAGAATTTCCTTGTACTTTGCTTGTGTTCCCCCCTGAAAACAATGAAAACAGTGAAAAAGGGTAGGGGTATGAACTCACCGGACTCGGAAACGTGTCGGTTTTGAATGCTAGATGTTGGTTCGGGGTTTGATTACTCGCGATGTTCCTATGTAAAATGAAATAATGTCCATATATATACAATTAGGGATACTTTCACTAATCGTATGTGTTGGGCTTAGAAGATTGCATCTTTTGGGCTCGTCTTTTTATATTGTTTTGTATTACGGTATGGGCCTGTCCAACCGTGAGTCTTTTATGCTTTGTATATAAGCTTATGCTTGCATGCATATTAGGTTAAGGTTTTAGAGATCCGAGAATACGATATTTTCCAGACGACTAAAGGTTTCTTTGATCATACTTGTAATCTTCCAATCCTCTACAGTTGATGTTCTTAGTCGAGCTCTTCTGAGGATTTTGTTTTAATTATTCGACACGTTTGATTCAATCTTGTTCTATTATTTTACTGTGTTTATATCGTCATTGTTTACATCCTTGTTCAAGATCTAATCGATCTTTACAGATTAAAAGAAACTTTAATCTCTACAGTATGGAACATTACACTCCAATGAGGTTAAACATCTCAAAACGAGCGTTTGGAGTGACCCGGGTGACATCTTCGGACGTGTAATGGCACTAGGGACTTGGGACTTGAGTTTACTCCCCAAGAGTAAACATTTTAAGAAGTTTACAACAATTGAACACACACATACATGAGTTTACGGCCGTAAACTCATGTGGGTGTGGTTTTGATGGTTTTTGGGCTCAAATGGACATGGGGATTGCTAGAATGGATTATCTAAAATGCCTTGGAACACTTGGAATGAATTTATATCATTTAAAACATGAGTTTATGGCCACACTCATAGAGTTTACGGCCGTAAACTCACCCATGGCTAAGAATGGTTAATTTGAACTATTTAGGGCAATCACATGTGATTCAAACTAATTTTCTAAGCATTGTTATGAATTTAGATTACCATTTTACAAACATATAGGAGTTTACGGCCTAGGAGGAGGTCTTTGGCCGTAAACTCACTTATGTAGGGTATATGTTGTGTTTAAGGTGTTTCAAATCATTTTTAGATGAATCTAGGATTAACACAGAGCCATTGGTTGAGTTTGAAAGCATTTTGACATGTTTAAAGGCACTAAATCACCATTTAAGAGGAGTTTACGGCCCAAGAGTGTGCCTTGGCCGTAAACTCACTTTTATTATCCAAAAATCATGTTTGAAGTGTTCCAAGTCTAGATTAGCATTCCCAAAGGTCATATCTAAGTCTCAACTATGATTTGGAAGGGTTAATTGGCTTAAAAACCCTTGATATATGAGTTTACGGCCCAAGAAGGATCCTTGGCCGTAAACTCCTTCAAACCTCACTAAATTCATGTTTTAATTGTTTAGAGTCCATATCTTGAAGTCCCTTGGCCATATCTAAAGTCCAAAAGAGTTTAGGAAGGAGTTTAAGGGCTTAAAACCCTTCAAATTGGTGTTTACGGCCTAGGCATGCTCCTGGGCCGTAAACTCACATATGTTGCCCTATTTTATGATTAAATGTCGAATTTGGAAGCCAAATATGCTATAGATTAAGGCTAGGAAGGTACCTTATAGATTTGAAGCCTTAAATTTGAGTTTTGATCTCTTAAACTTGGATGAGGAGAGAGGTTGGTAGTGTTTAATGGTAAATTAACCAAAGGCTTCAAATGGAGTCTTAAACACATTTATATAGTGTTTAAGTTTTGGACACGGTGGAATTCTACCCGATACCGGTGTTAGACGAGGCTTTTGGTCGTACCCGATTGAGTTACCGTAACCCGATACGGTAATTTCTAGAAATATTCCGATCACTAAAGTTGGGTGTTAAAATGATTTCTAAATGTATTAAGACACCCATTAAGTCATTTTAAATATGTATCAATTAATGAATTAATTATACGGAAGATCGGAAATCGAATTTGGAATGACGATTGGTTGCGCGAATTGTACCACGAAAGAGTTACAATAAATGATACGGAAATTTCGGATTGTTACATTATCCCTCCGTTAAAGGGAATTTCGTCCTGAAATTCAAGTTTAGAACATAAGATAAGAAACAGTTGTGGATACTTCTGTTTCATTGAATCTTCCCGTTCCCAAGTGAATTCCGGTCCCCGCATGGCATTCCAGCGAACCTTCACTAACGGGTGCGACTTTGTTTTGTACGTTTGAATTCTCGATCCATGATTTCGATCAATTCCTCCACAAAGTTGAGGTTTTCATTGATCTCGATCTCGTCTAAGGGAATTGTTAGGGTTTCATCGGATAGGCACTTTTTGAGATTTGAAACATGGAAGACAGGATGAATGTTACTGAGTTCGTGAGGTAATTGAAGTTTATAGGCAACTGGACCGATTCCGGAGAGGATCTCAAAGGGTCCAATGTACCTTGGATTAAGTTTCCCACACTTACCAAAGCATACAGTGCCTTTCCAGGGCGAGACTTTTAATAGGACACGGTCTCCAACCTGGAATTCTAGTGGTTTTCGACGATTATCAGCGTAACTCTTTTGACGATCACGTGAGGCTTTTAGTCGGTTACGGATTTGAATGATCTTTTCGGTGGTTTCGCGGATGATCTCAGGACCAGTGAGAGCACTGTCGGGGACTCGACTCCTAGCTAACTGTGTATCTCCCACCTCGGTCCAGCACAGAGGGGATCTGCACTTCCGACCGTATAGGGCTTCGAACGGAGCAGCCCTAATGCTGGTGTGGTAGCTGTTGTTGTATGAGAATTCGATCAAGGATAGATGTGTGTCCCACGACTTTCCAAAGTCAATGACACATGCCCTAAGCATGTCCTCCAGGGTTTGGATTGTTCTCTCACTCTGTCCATCGGTCTGAGGATGATATGCCGTGCTCATATCTAGTTTGGTTCCAAGGGCTTTCTGAAGGGATTGCCAAAATCTGGAGGTAAACCTACTATCTCGATCAGAGATAATGGATACAGGCACACCGTGTAGACGTACTACCTCCTGGATGTAGATTCGCGCGAGTCTCTCCATCTTGTATGATTCTTTGATCGGGATGAAGTGAGCGGATCTTGTCAAACGATCGACAATTACCCAAATGGTATCGTACCCACTAGAACACTTGGGTAGTTTGGTGATGAAGTCCAAGGTAATCATCTCCCATTTCCACTCGGGAATCTCGGGTTGTTGGAGCAGACCTGAAGGCTTCTGATGTTCGACTTTGACTTTGGCGCAAGTCAGACACTTGCCCAAAAATGTAGCTATCTCAGCTTTCATGTTTGGCCACCAGTATTGTTTCTTAAGATCCAGGTACATCTTGTCCGAACCCGGGTGAACAGAGTATTTGGTTCTGTGTGCTTCCTCCATGACTATTTCCCTGAATCCACCGGATTTGGGAATCCAGATTTGATTCATGAAACAGTGAACTCCGTCACCTCTAATCTCAAGTTTCTTTTCCATTCCTCTCAAGACTTCATTCGACATGTTCTCGGGTTTGAGGGCTGTTAACTGAGCTTCTCGGATCTGCATGGGTAAGTTGGAATGGATGGTCATTGTCTGGTTCCTCACTTTGTGGCCTGTACTATCCTTTCGGCTAAGGGCATCTGCTACCACATTGGCCTTGCCGGGGTGGTAACGGATTTCACATTCATAATCACTGAGTAATTCTACCCATCGCCATTGCCTCATGTTTAAGTCTTTCTGATTAAAGATGTGCTGCAGACTCTTGTGATCAGTGAAGATTGTGCACTTGGTTCCGTAGAGATAATGTCTCCAAATCTTCAATGCGAAGACTACTGCTCCTAGTTCCAATTCATGTGTGGTATAGTTGACCTCGTGTGCTTTCAGCTGTCTAGAGGCATTGGCAATCACCTTTCCTCTTTGCATAAGCACACAGCCTAAACCTTGATTAGACGCATCGCAGAAGACAATGAAATCCTCTGTCCCTTCAGGCAGAGACAGAACAGGCGCACTGCATAAGGCTTTCTTTAATGTTTGGAATGCAGTTTCTTGTTTATCACTCCAACAAAAGGGTACACCTTTCTGTGTTAGAGTGGTTAAAGGTTTGGCGATTTTGGAAAAGTTCTGAATGAATCGTCGATAGTAGCCGGCGAGACCCAAGAATTGACGAATTTCTGTGGGTGTTTTCGGTGCCGACCAATTCTCTATCGCTTTAATCTTGGAAGGATCTACATGAATACCCTCCTCGCTTACCACGTGACTGAGGAAAGTTACCTTCCGTATCCAGAATTCACATTTGGAAAATTTCGCGTATAGCTTTTCGGATCTAAGAGTTTCCAACACTAGCCTCAAGTGTTGCTTGTGGTCTTCTTCGCTTCTGGAGTATACGAGGATGTCGTCAATGAACACGATGATGAATTTGTCTAAGAAAGGATGGCACACCCGGTGCATCAGGTCCATGAACACAGCCGGTGCATTGGTTAGACCGAAGGGCATCACTACGAACTCGTAGTGTCCATACCGAGTCCTAAAAGCTGTCTTGGAAACATCATTCTCCTGGACTCATAACTGATGGTACCCTGACCGAAGGTCTATTTTTGAAAAGTAGCTGGCTCCGTGGAGTTGATCGAAGAGGTCATCTATGCGTGGAAGAGGATATCGGTTCCTAACGGTTAACTTGTTCAGTTCACGATAGTCAATACACATCCAAAAGGATCCATCTTTCTTCTTAACAAACAGAACCGGAGCTCCCCAGGGTGAGGAACTTGGTCTAATGAATCCTTTACTGAGCAACTCATTGAGTTGACTGGATAACTCCTGCATTTCTGCCGGAGCTAAGCGATACGGAGATTTTGCTACGGGAGTAGTTCCAGGAATTAGGTCAATACGGAACTCGACCTGACGTTCGGGAGGAATTCCTGGAAGTTCTTCGGGAAACACATCGGGAAAGTTACAGACTTCGGGGATGCTCGCGAGGTCTCTAACTTCTTGTTTCCCGTTGATCACATGAGCTAAGAATGCAACACACTCCTTTCGAAGGAGCTTTCGAGCTTTGATGCAAGAAATGATATGAAGGTTGGAACTGGGTTTATCGCCATAGATTACGAGAGTTTGATCCGAAGGAAGATTGAGGCGGATAGCTTTTTCGTAACAAAGAATGTTAGCATGATTGGGACTCAACCAATCCATGCCAATGATAACATGAAAGCTCTTAATGGAAACGGGCATGAGATCTATAGGAAATGAGTGATCGTTTAAGGTAAGCGTACAATCTATGAATACATCGTCAGCGCTTTCTTTCTCACCGTTAGCCATATCGACGGTAAACGTTTCAGTTAGTCGTTGAGGATTTGGTTTTAGATTATGTTTGAATGCATGACTAACAAAACTCCTTTTAGCACCCGAATCGAAAAGAATACTAGAATATGAGTTGTCGAGAAGGAACGTACCCGAAACAACAGTGGGATCAGCAACTGCTTCCTCCCGTCCCATGGTTAGAACCCTTCCAGTGTTATCAGCAATTGACTTCTTGGGACAGTTCCTTTTAAAGTGTCCAACTTCTCCACAGTTGTAGCAGGCTTGACTAACACCTGCTCCTGATGATTGGTTGGCTGATTGGGTAGGAGTTCTACAGTATCGAACTGTGTGCCCTTTCTTACCACAGTTGGTGCAAGACAATTCTCGATAGGGACCAGGATGATGATGGTATTTACACTTGTCACACAGAGGGAGGTTACCAGCATATTTACTGGTAGGAGTTGAGGCTGTGGATCCCATGACAGAAACAGCAGCAACAGGGGTAGTAGTAGCAGCATGGACTGCTACAGTCTGTTGTTTCTTGGATGATCCTTGAGAAGATTGACCCTTCTTCTTCTTCCAGAATTTCCTCTTTTCACCACTCCTTTGAGTCGGCTCAGAAGTGGTAGTGATTTCCTCAACATCGTCGCTGTGATCAATCAGAATTTGTGCTAAGGTCTTGGCACTATCATAGGTATCCGGACGAGCAGCCAAAACATGACTCTTTGTTGGTTGAGATAACCCCCAAACGAACCTTTCGATCTTTTTGTTTTCAGGATTGACTAGTCCCGGGCAGAGAAGGGCGAGATCATCAAATCGGGAAGTATATGCAGCAATGTCGGAAACTTTCATCTTCAGCTTCCAGAGTTCATGCTCTAATTTCTGCATTTCACCACGGGGGCAGTACTCGGAAATGAGAAGTTCTTTCATGGCCTCCTAGCCCATGGCATTGGCTACGGGTAAGGTCAGAGATTTGACTCGGCCATTCCACCAAGTCAAGGCTTTATCAACGTAGGTACAGGCTGCAAACTTGACTTTATCGGACTCCGCACAAGCACAGATTTCAAAGATGGACTCTATTTTCTCGAACCATCAAGATAAGGAAATGACACCTCCAGCGCCATTAAAGGATGTTGGTTTAGCGTTCATGAAATCCTTGTAGGAACTCCCTCTTTGGTGTCCCTGACTACCTTCAGGGTTTTGAGATTGAGGACCACCACTTGAACCACTAGGGTTCATTTGTGACATAGCTGCTACCATCGCAGCTGTCATCATCGTCTGGAGTGATGCTAGGTCAAACTGGGGAGGAGGTGGCAGCGAAGAAGGATTGTTGTCGTTCTTTGAGCTAGGTCTCTTTCGAGGAGGCATCTTAATCTCATAAGATCAAGGAAAAGAGGATGGTAAGTCCTCTACATTGAATCGATAGATATGATAGTTATATGATTCGAGTAAGCGATAAAGCAGGAACGAGTTATCGAACAGATAATTTATCGCTAAGAGTAATCACAGAAAATCACTCGAATAAGGATTACTACAGAGGATCGGGATCGAGAAATACTCCCATAGTATTTCATGAATTGTTTACGACAATGATTCGATGTTTGGGATATTAGGGTAAGTTTTAGGCATGCCACATACCACAGTCACTCCCAAGCACATGTTGGCCATGTCTCGAATGAATATAGTTGGCCAGGCCATATTGACCCTAGACACGACTACATAACTGCTCAGGTTTAACCATAGTACACAACACCCAATTACTTAGGTTCGGTTCTACTTGTGGTTACGAATGACGACGGTTCGATATACCTATATATTTTTGAAAATACTTGTAGTTTGAAGATACTTTTAATTCAGAGCACTTAGGCCCTTTAGTGTTTCTAGTTTTATACCATGTAAGATTTGGTATACTTCATTCACTATAAACAAGGGCTCTAATACCAATCTATCACACCCCAAAAACCGAAGGCGGAAACATTTCTGGGGTTGACTCCACGTTAAGTATCAAATCCAATGCATATAGTAAGTAAAGTAAAACAACCATTACATTACATAAGAAAGTTTTACAGTTGTTTCAAAAGTAAAGTTTGTACAGTTGTGATACATAATATATATAAACAAAATGAAACGGATCTTCATGTACTCTGTCATCGAGCAAAAGGATCTTCGGGTACCTGTTCTAACGCTGACCTGAGAACACAAGCGGTTTGAAAATCAGCATAAAGCTGGTGAGTTCATAAGCAGTTTTTGTTTTGTGAAAATGTTTCGAGTTTCCTTTCTGCTTCTGAAATGTTATGTACACCAAGAAAATCCCGTATTTTCTTAAAAGTTGGTTATTGTTTCACAAATGTAAAGTATGGTAAATTTGTACACTGAAAACATGTCTACTCATGTGAAAATGTATAGTTGATTATCTGACTTGTTAAACTATTCAGTTTACTTATCATGTGTTACCAGGAAAGTCCCATACTTTCCTTATTGTATGTTACCAATTTGTAAAAGATGTAATGTTATCCAGTTTATTACTCTTTCTAGTTATGTAAGTGTTACCCAGGAAGGCCCCATGCTTTCCTGCATGTTGGTTTCTAATGTAAACAATGTTAAAGATGTAAAAGATGTAATCGTGATTGGTTTCCATGTTTTCCCCAGGAAAGTCCCGTACTTTCCTGAATGTTAGTTACAGTTGTGAAAGATGTAAAAGATGTAAAAGATGTATAAAGTAATTCATTATTACTATAAGTAAATCTCTGTTATCCTAATTGCGAGTTCCATAACCATACAATATACTGAAACCTGTGGCAATAAGTAGTCCACATGTGGCAATAAGTCGTCCACATACTTATGACTTTCGTCACCCTTGAACCATTTCGGTTCGACTGTAGCTAGCAGTCAGGTGTGGGGTAGTCAGCCCCGTATAGATCTATACACCCAATTCACGCTCTCTAAATACCAGAGATTCTGGTTATGGGTGTAGTCCTCCACTCGCGTATCTCGGTGGAGTGTTCTCCGAGGACGTGTCTCCAATCATACAGGATTAACAAATTTACCAGTAATAATATGATAATCATCCACTCGCGTATGTGTGTGGAGTGTTACCGAGGACAAAACAGTGTACAGGTATTGTGTTCAAATGTTTTAATGCCATGCTTTTAACTGATAAAATGTGGAAAGCCATTTGTGAAATATATGTAAAACATACTAGTTTAAAGACCTATTTCACAAATATATGTTACGTGATCTATATGTTCAATCTGTTATCAGTTGTAGTAATCAGTTATAAAAGCATACGAAATATGAAACACACATTTGAAAACATGTTTTGAGTACAAGAATTTCCTTGTACTTTGCTTGTGTTCCACCCTGAAAACAGTGAGAACAGTGAAAAAGGGTTGGGGTATGAACTCACCGGACTCGGAAACGTGTCGGTTTTGAATGCTAGATGTTGGTTCGGGGTTTGATTACTCGCGATGTTCCTATGTAAAATGAAATAATGTCCATATATATACAATTAGGGATACTTTCACTAATCGTATGGAACATTACATTCCAATGAGGTTAGACGTCTCAAAACGAGCGTTTGGAGTAACCCGGGTGACATCTTCGGACGTGTAATGGCACTAGGGACTTGGGACTTGAGTTTACTCCCCAAGAGCAAACATTTTAAGAATTTTACAACAATTGAACACACACATACATGAGTTTACGGCCGTAAACTCATGTGGGTGTGGTTTTGATGGTTTTAGGGCTCAAATGGACATGGGGATTGCTAGAATGGATTATCTAAAATGCCTTGGAACACTTGGAATGAATTTATATCATTTAAATCATGAGTTTACGGCCACACTCATAGAGTTTACGGCCGTAAACTCACCCATGGCTAAGAATGGTTAATTTGAACTATTTAGGGCAATCACATGTGATTCAAACTAATTTTCTAAGCATTGTTATGAATTTAGATTACCATTTTACAAACTTATAGGAGTTTACGGCCTAGGAGGAGTTCTTTGGCCGTAAACTCACTTATGTAGGGTATATGTTGTGTTTAAGGTGTCCAAATCATTTTTAGATGAATCTAGGATTTACCACAGAGCCATTGGTTGAGTTTGAAAGCATTTTGACATGTTTAAAGGCACTAAATCACCATTTAAGAGGAGTTTAGGGCCCAAGAGTGTGCCTTGGATGTGAACTCACTTTTATTATCCAAAAATCATGTTTGAAGTGTTCCAAGTCTAGATTGGCATTCCCAAAGGTCATATCTAAGTCCCAACTATGATTTGGAAGGTTTAATTGGCTTAAAAACCCTTGATATATGAGTTTACGGCCCAAGAAGGATCCTTGGCCATAAAATCCTTCAAACCTCACTAAATTCATGTTTTCATTGTTTAGAGTCCATATCTTGAAGTCCCTTGGCCATATCTAAAGTCCAAAAGAGTTTAGGAAGGAGTTTAAGGGCTTAAAACCCTTCAAATTGGTGTTTACAGCCTAGGCATGCTCCTGGGCCGTAAACTCACATATGTTGCCCTATTTTATGATTAAATGTCGAATTTGGAAGCCAAATATGCTATAGATTAAGGCTAGGAAGGTACCTTAGAGATTTGAAGCCTTAAATTTGAGTTTTGATCTCTTAAACTTGGATGAGGAGAGAGGTTGGTAGTGTTTAATGGTAAATTGACCAAAGGCTTCAAATGGAGTCTGAAACACGTTTATATAGTGTTTAAGTTTTGGACACGGTGGAATTCTACCTGATACCGGTGTTAGACGAGGCTTTTGGTCGTACCCGATTGAGTTACCGTAACCCGATACGGTAATTTCTAGAAATATTCCGATCACTAAAGTTGGGTGTTAAAATGATTTCTAAATGTATTAAGACACCCATTAAGTCATTTTAAATATGTATCAATTAATGGCTTAATTATACGGTAGATCGGAAATCGAATTTGGAATGATGATTGGTTGCGCGAATTGTTCCACGAAAGAGTTACAATAAATGATACGGAAATTTCGGATTGTTACACATATGCTATCACGTGCCCCCTCTGGATAAGCACCACTCAAAATCCTGATATCGATGCATCACAATATACCATGAAGTCCTCCATTCCCTCTGGAAGGGCTAATACCGGGGCTTCACATAACTTCTAACGAAGTGTCTCAAAGGAGGCCTGCTGCTCTGGGCCACAATGAGAAAGCAACGCCCTTGCGAGTCAACTTGGTGAGTGGCACATCAATCTTGGAGAAATCCCTGATAAATCTCTGATAATAGCCGGCTAATCCCAGAAAGCTCCTGATCTCGGTGGGTGATCTCGGCACCTCCCACCTCATGACCGCCTCAATCTTTGGCCGGATCGATCAATATCCCATTCCGGTTGACGAGATGTCCCAAGAATTGGACCTCTCATAACCAGAACTCACACTTGGAGAATTTGGCATACAACCTCTCCGCTCTCAGAACTCCAAGGATCTCCCTCAAATTCTCCTCATGCTGCTCTCTAGACCTCGAATATACCAAAATATCATCAATGAATACAATCACCGACCGATCCAGCATCGGCCTGCACACCGTTTTCATGAGATCCATGAACGCAGCTGGGGCATTGGTGAGCCCAAAAGGCATCACCACAAACTCGTAATGTCCATAACAGGTTCTGAATGCAGTCTTCTAGATGTCTTCATCCCGAACCCTCATCTGATGATAACCCGACCTCAAGTCTATCTTGGAAAACCAAGATACCTCTTGCAACTGATCGAACATATCATCGATACTTGGCAATGGATACCGGTTCTTGACCGTCAACTTGTTCAACTCCCGGTAATCAATACACACTCGGTGCGAACCATCCTTCTTCTTGACAAAAAGGATCGACGCTCCCTAAGGTGAGCTACTCGGTCAAATAAACCCCTTTCCCCAACAGGTCCTGAAGCTGTGAGGATAACTCCTGCATCTCTGGCGGCGCGAGGTGATAAGGCGCCTTGGCCTTAGGTGCTGCTGCCAAAACCAAATCGATACAGAACTCCAATTGTCTTTCCGGAGGCACGTCCGGAAGTTCCTAAGGAAAAACATCCGGAAACTCGCACACTATCTGGACCTCGTCAATAGAACTTGGCCTCCCCGCGGCCACTCGTGTGTCCATCACATAGGCTACAAACCCGCGGCAGCCTTGCTGCAAACTCTGTCTCGCCCTGGCAGCCGAACAAAACGCCGACCCAGGACGCGTATCCTCGCCGTACACGGTAAGAACTACCTCACTAGGATCTCGTATGGTCGCCAGCTGTCTCTCGAAGTCAATAACCGCTCTAAACTTACTCAACCAATCCTTTCCAACAATGACACGGACATATCCCATCGTGATAGGGATTAGATGAATCGTGAACTTGACTCCAAAAATCTAAAGCACACATCCTCGAATCACCTTGGTGGCATACACCGCTTTCTCATCAGCTATGGAAACCCTCAGGGGTCGACTCACCTCCCAACTAATACTGATGTGCTGACTAAAAGCCAAAGATACAAAAGACCGACTCGCACCCGAGTCAAATAACACCAAGGCAGGTGCAGAATTCACAAGAAAAGTACCTACGCATATCATAATATAAGCACAGTATCTCAACATGAAAGTAAATACACGAAAGAATACATACCAGCCACGACATCGGCCGCCTTGAGGACCTCTTCCGAAGTCAACTGGAAAGCTATCCCACGAGCCTTCGGAGCCTCGGTCTTCGTCGATCGAATCTTGGTAACCCGAGCAGCAGGCGCAGATCCCTACGCTGATCCCTGGTGTACCTAAGGACACTCGGCCTTCCGATGGCCAGGCTGGTAGCAATGGAGCCAAACCATAAATCCTTTGGGACAATCGCTAGCGATATGCCCCTCCTTGCCACATTTGTAGCAATCACCCGATCTACAAGCCCCCTCATTACCCTTGCCGCACTTCCCGCAAGTGCGGCCCTTCTAGCTTCCTGTCCTCGAATCGGAGGACTTGGTCCGCTTGGCTGGCGGCTGAGACTGAGCCGACCGCCGATCCATCCTCTGAGACTCGGCCTCCTCCCTGGCCTGAGTCTCCAACTCAATCTCCCTCTTCTGGACATTTTCCTGGAGCTCAGCAAATGTCCTGTACGTCGAGTTCGACACGAACTCCCAAATGTCCCTCCTCAGAATACCCAAATACCGGCTCATTCGTGCCTACTTAGTAGACACCTGCTCAGGGCAGAAGATCGCCCTCTCATGAAACTTCTGAGTGACCACAGTAACCGAATCATTACCTTGCTTGAGGGTCAAGAACTCCTGAATCAGTCGTTCCCTCTCCACCGGGGGAACATACTCGTCTCTGAACATGGTGGTGAACCTCTCCTAGGTCACTGCTGAAATCTCTGCAAGAGTAAAGTTCGTTGTCACGAACTTCCACCAATCCTTCACTCCTAAGCCAAGCTGGTTCAAAGCAAACCGTACCCGCAGATGCTCTGGATATGAACAGGTGTAGAAGCATCCCTCAATTTCAGCAATCCATCTCATCGCATCGATCGGATCCTGCATCCCATCAAACTTGGGAGGCTTCATGTTGCTGAACTCCTAGAACAACAACGAGTCACTTCCCTGAGGTTTGGCAGCAGCCACAGCTGTTGTAGCCGCAGCGGTTGTGGCCTAAGTCACCGCAGCATACCAGTCATTAAAAGTCTCCAACACTGTGGTCTTGATAGACCCAAACATCTCCGGAATCTCGGCCCTGATCGCCGCAGCCACCTCATCGTGGATCATCTGACGAAGCTCCTCATCACTCACACCGCTTGCCTCGGGTCTGTGGCATGTCCCAACCATGATGCCTCTGAAATATAACATAAAAATATCAAAGACTCAATCGAGCATACTCGCACTCGATAACGAAACCCTAGTCGACTTCCAACACCCAAAGGATTCTTACTTGGGCTGCTCACTGATCCGGTGTCTTCAGTAGTACGGGACCTATACTACTGACTACACCGCATCAGCATTCAACCCAAGTCCTCCTCCCTGGATCCCGGAATGCAAGTACTCTATCCTCGCTATGCATTGGCTACCTACTCCCTCTCAAGGCATCTCATAGCAGTAGGATTCTCCTAGACTAAGGCATCACAAATCAGGCCACTCTAGTCCTAATATGAATACCTAGCCTACTCTAGCATGCATAATGTATCATATCATATCTCATAACACATATTGTAAGGGTATTTTGGGGATTTTACCGTTCGGGCGTTGGTTGGCTGTGCATACTGTTCCTTCTTTGGTTATCTCAAAACCACTTATAAAATTTAATGCTATTATTATTGGAAATTTTTTCTCAAATCCTCGGTTTGAGTTCAGTTACGCCCGAAGGTGCACCCGAATCCCTCAAACCAAAGCTCTGATACCAGCTTGTAACAATGTGAATTTTTAAAACAATTTTTCATTTTTCAAACAACATAAACCATCATTCAATATTCTCAAATCTCATGCTTAGCAAATGTCATCATAATAAACATACATATATATATATACATATATATATATATATATATATATATATATATATATATATATATATATATATATATATATATATATATATATATATATATCCCAAGACCATAAATTAAATCTTCCGTCAGTGTGTACAGATCATGACGGCGCCTTCCCACGGTCCTCGCTAGTACCTGAAACACATAACATAACAACTGTAATCATAAATGCTTAGTGAGTTTCCCAAAATACCAGTTACACACATACGCCCTTCCGGTCCATGTGTCTCAGGGGACTTCCGTTCCAACCTAGTAAACCTTCCGGTCCTTCCCATGTCGACCTTCCGGTTCATAACTCCCTGACCTTACGGTCTACATCATAATGCCTTCCGGCACATAACATAATGCCTTCGGGCCCATATCAAGCATAGCATACATAACACATACAAAACGAGTAACTAATCACATACAATGAATATGTCTTATAGCATATCAGACCTTCCGGTCACACATAGGTACCCTTCCAGGTACAGTATAGTAAGAAGACTCACCTCTGATATCTCGGTAAATTTCTGCCTCGGTAGAAACGTGATCTAGTCTCCGCCTAATCACAAAAAGCAAATACTCCGATAAATATAACTATACACCAACCTTTCTTAACATCCTCAGAAGGGTAAAAGACCATTTTACCCCTCTTCTGGCTCAAAAGGCCTCACTGCTGACCAAACCCTAGGTCAACAAAAGTCAACCGACAAACTCCGACCCGACTCGTCTAGTGCACTTGGGCGACTCGGCGAGTCTACACGTCCACTGACTCTCCTAGTCCTTCACTTGGCATGTCGAGTCCTTCTCTTTACTCGACGAGTCACACTTAGCATGAATCGCGGGGCCACCCCGACTTAACTCGCCGAGTCTCAAGAACAACTCGGCAAGTACCGCCTTGAACCCCAATTCTCTAATCCCCCTCTGACTCACTGAGTTATCCCCCAACCCAGCAAGTATATACACAGAGCTATTCACGTGAAACCCTAACCCTACTCGTCGAGTCTCAAGAACAACTCGGCGAGTTCAAGCCATGCACCATCTCTGTTGACCTCCTGGGGTCAGATCTGTGCCCCTAACCCACAGATCTGGCCTTCCCAAGCACGAAAGTCACCTAAAGCTCGAAACTTAATGCTTATATATATATATATATACATAATGGCATCAAATGCTAATTTAGTCCCAACAATTGCAACCTAAGTCCAATCACCCCAAAAGACTCATAAAGCTTCATGGGTTGAAATCTCTGGACCCCTTTGAGTCCAAATCCAAAGCACACTCTTGAGACGGGACTAAATACTCTACATATTCTTCTTCTAAAGGGTTTAAAAATCCAAACTCTATGAATCAACACCCAAAACTAGATAAGGTCTGAAGGAATACCTTAATATGAAGCCTTTGATCTCTGAAGACACTAGATTTGCACTTCCTTCAGCCTTCTTTTGCCTTCGTCACCTTTTCCTTCAAATTTTACCAACAATTGATCAACAATGGCCTCTCTTCTCCTCACAAGCGATCTAAGACTCTCTCTGGGGTGTGGTAGCCGCAATGGACGACCACAAGGGCCTTTAAATAGGTCTCAAACCCTGGAATCAGGGTTTCATTAATCAACATGGACTCACCGAATCCACTCATGAACTTTCCGAGTGGAGCTGTGAACTCGCATCCAAAACCGCGACCATACTCGGTGAGTCTAGACACCAACTCGCCGAGTTCCCCCACAAAACCCAAAAATAAAGGAACAAAATTTCATACCTGGAAATCCGGGTGTTACAATACTTACTATTGTTTATCAAAATTGTATGTAATGTATATGAAACAAAAACTATACCTACTATAGTTTATCATAATTGTTTGTAATGTATATGAACCTTTTATGTGTAAGTAGAATGTATAGCAAAAACATAACGATGTTTATTATGCCTCATCTTGTATTATTTGTAATGATAAAGGACTCTTACTATTCAGTGAATATATTTTTGTTATATAATTATATTACAATAGAAAAACACATACAAAATAAGATGTCATCAAAGTTTAACACTTTGCTAAGCATGTTACAAAGTGTTATGAAAGTTAAAGCTGTTAATTCATTTTTAACATTTCTGCACTGTTTTAGAAAAATCACAAAAAAATCATAAGTAGTCAAAAATTGAATCCGTAAACTCTTATAGTTTAGAAAATGTGTCTAGTTTGTTCATAAATTTTTATTATGATTTTTAGAAGTCTCTACCTAGTGTGAAAATGTTCATATTCACAGACTGGTCCGAATTCGTAGTTGCAGTGACAGACAGTTTTGTAAAAATCACCATAAATTGTAGAAAAATTGTGTGAATATGTGCAAGTAGTCATGTTAAAGTATAAACTTGAACTATTTTCATCTAGTTCATTTTTGAAAACAAAAATATTTAAGGTTTCCAAAACAGTCTGTGAATGGAACTAAACTTTCCTGTGGAAAGATGATGTTTGAGTTTTGTTAAGGTTTTGGTAATTTAACTTGTATTCTCCCCTTAAACTTCTAGAAACCATGAAAATGTAGGGTTATAAACTCACCTTGAGGGATTCCCTAAGATGAATGTGGAAGAATTGAGGTTTCTAAGTCAAGAACACTTGGGAGATGCTTGAAGATTCGAAGATTATATGAACAAATATGATGATATTTGTGTAAGGAATCCATGATTTGAGTGAAAGGGTGTAAGATAATCAAATGTAGGATGAGGTTACTTACCAAGAGTAGATGAGAAGTTCAAAAACTTCCTAGAGATTTTCGAGTTCCAGGAAAGAGAAGGAGAGAGAAACGCGTGATTGTTTATGGTGGGAGTAAAATGGATCTAGGAGATGTGAGATGTATTGACCCCTTGAGTTGGTGAGGGTGAAGGTAGCTTGTTGAAGAAGAATAAGGGTGCAATGAGTAGACAAGGCTAATGTGAATAGTGACATAAGAATGTCATGGGGTGCGTATGGGAGGTAGCTTGTGTCCTTTCTTTATGCAAAAGTCAACACTCCACCTCAATATCTTACCCCATAGATTTTATTCTTGGACAAAGATTTTCCTCAAAATGTGATGAAATTATGAATATTTAGGGTCTTATATGCCAAAATATGAGTTTGGGTGAAAATCCCACGTTAAAATCATGAAAACAAGCTTAAAACGCGAAAAGGATCGAAAACCAGGAAAAGAAGGCGAAATCTGTGAAAATCGAAGATTAGGGCCAAAGATTAGGTCGTTAGATGCTTAGAACTGAAGTGATGTTCATTTGTTTAATGAAAACCGAAAGGAGGTTCGGCTGAGGGTCTTGTAGGCGAAGTCGTCAGAAGGGAACCAAATGTGACAACCTGAAACTTTCATTATGTACGATTGGTCAACTTTATCAATGTTAAATTCGATTTCGTCACTTTTTGACACTGTTTAAGGGTTAGTATAAGTGTTCTAAGCTTAAGTAGAGCCGGAAATAAGATCAGGAATGAGTCAACACATCGTTCAGAGTCAAAAACTGGCCATACACCCTCCTAAGAGGTGTGTACGACCGCACACTCCCCTCTATATATAGGAGGTGACACCCTTCATTCAATCATTTCCCTCCTTGGCTGCACTCTACTTTCTCTCTCTAAAATCCTCATTCAAGAACACTCCAAAGGGCTAAAAAATGAGAACAACTCCATCATTTAGCTTATTATATTGGTAAAACACCTTAATGTAAGCCTGAAACTCTCCATGTTCTTCGTGTTCTTCGTCACTTGAAGGTGTACGGCCGCACACACACCCTGGCCGCACTCTCTAGCCGCACACACCCTCTGTACGGCCGCACAATCGTATGTGCAGCTGCACACATGTCCTGACCACACAATCTGGCTGCACACACACCCTGTACGGCCACACATCCATCCTTATGTCCTTACACCCACTTTAATGGTCATATTTGGCCTTAAACTTGCAAAAATCACTAAGTGTGAGACCTAGAACACTTAGTACAAGCATTTCAAAGACCTTAGGGTGGTTTCTTATCATGTTTAGTCATGAAATACCCTAATCTAATACGTATATGTGTTACCATATGTTAATAGGATCCACTTGCGTACGAAACATCAGTTGACACTCAACATCCATATCGAGCGTACACTCGAATCCTACGTTAAAAAATAAGTTCATACCCCTACGCTTTTTCTGAGTTTTTTGTGTTTTCAGGGGAGAATACAAGCCACACATAAAGGTTTTCATAACTTAAAAACTGATGCAATTACCACAGTTTTCTATCAAGCATTTAGATACTTTATCCCTTTTTGTAACATTCGGAGCATAAGGGACGTTTTCTAATCATAATTGAATTGTTTTCAAAATAGTACATGAACATAACAAACCATTCAAACTATAATAGGTATAGTTTGGGATTTCATTAACAGTTTTTATAGATTCGAACTTGATGCAAAGTCAAATATATAAACTATGTCAGATTTAGTTTATCCATTACTACGAATACAAAACTAGAGTATCTTACTAAATAATTATTTTGTGTGTAATTATTTGTAGTCTACACTGTTACAAATGATTTCAAACTCGAGAACAACCGAACAACACGTAAACTAGTTAATACATGATTCTGAGACTTATCTTCGTTATGCCCCTTAGGGTACCAGTAAATCCTTACCTTTAGTATAACCAAAGTCTCCTGGAGGGAGAGCGTGAAATTTGTGAATAGATCTATTCGGGACCGAAAATCCCACACCTAAACTGTTAGCTACAGTTAGGCGGGCACGCCTTGGGTGACAAATTTTGTAACCGTACGATGCCTGACAAAACGTGAAGGCGGTCATCATTCATACTAGAATGGTTATACGAACTCACAATAAGTATAAACTAACCTTTGTTTACGGGATTTCTTTCTTTTATAGTTTTAGTTTAATTTATAAAACTACATATCTACTTACTGGAGGGTATTTCAGGGACACATCTTTGGTTTTATTTTATATAATAAAACTACTATACATACTAGTGGCAGCCAGGGTTTTCAAACAGATCATACACTACGTACTGGTGGTAGCCAGGGTTTTCAAACGAAACTTATACTACATAATGGTGGTAACCATGGTTATCAAATAGATCATACACTACGTACTGGTGGTAGCCAGGGTTTTCGATTGGAACTTATACTACCTACTTGTGGTAACCAGGGTTTTCAAATAGATCATACACTACGTACTGGTGGAAGCCAGGGTTTTCGAACGGAACTTATACTACATACTGGTGGTAACCAGGGTTTTCAAAATAGATCATACACTACATACTGGTGGTAACCGGGGTTTTCGAATGAAACATAATTTTCATACAGAAACCTACAAACTTGTTAGAAAATATTGGATTATCTTGCAAAGCATGCATACATATTTCAGAACTTGATAACAAAGGTTTTCAATACAATAGACATTTTACTATAATGAAAGAAACTATTTGTACAAACTCATTGACTAGTTTTCAATACAAAAACATGCTTATGAACTCCCAAACTTTATGCTGATACGTTTTCAAAACCGCTTGTATTCTTAGGGCAATGATATATAGGTACCTTGCCAGCCTTTGGAAAAGACGGATCACTTTTGGAGTCTCTTCTTCATCTTATGTTTAGACTAATGTATACAAAATTTGTTTCCAAACATATGTAAATATTAATATTGTAATGTAATGGTTGTGTTTACTTTGATTGCTATGATACAATTGTTGTGATACTACATATGACATTAACCGCCCCCAGATGTTTCTGCTGTTGTTTTTCTGGCGGTTCGGGGGTGTGAAAGATTTGTATCAGAGCTATCGTTTATATTGAACTAAGTATACCGAACCTTACATGGTATACAACTATAAACACTAAGGGGCCAAAGTGCTTTGAACTAAAAGTATGCTTTCAAAATATAAGTATTTTCACAAGAAGTATACCAGTATACCTACATACCATAAACAATATCATTAGTATAACAAAATAGAAGTCTTTGGATGTTGGACACTGTGGTTAAACCTGGGCAGTTATGTAATCATGTCTATGGTCAATATAACCTTATAAACTATATTCATTCGAGACATGACCAACATGTGCGTGGGAGTGACTGTGGTGTTGCAGCAGGCCTAAAACTTACCAAGTATTCCTACCACAAGATATCAATAGAACAAAACCATTCAAAAATAAAATACTATATGGGTATTTTAGTCAGAACCAAATACGTTGTAGAAATTCATTCCAAGTGTTGCTACTCATTCTTTCCTAGCAATAGCTTATTTGCTTTAGTAACTCTTTCATGTTATCGCTTAGTAGAACACTTTATCTATCATATAGAGATATACATTGTTTCATATCTCTTGATTCTAAAGTAAAAAGGGAATTATCATCTTCTTCTTCCTAATATACAACAAGATGGCTCCAAAGAAAAGACCCAACAGAAAGAAGAACAATTCCTCGATGGATCCAACGCCACCACCAGCTCCTCAATTCGACCCCGCAATGTTCCAGGCAGCCGTTAGTGCTGCTGTGACTGCTGCTTTGTGACATATAAATTCTGGTGGTTCTGGGAGTGGTAATCATTCCTAATGTCATGAAGGAAGTCAAGGGCATTAGAAGGAGTACTCCTATAAGGACTTCATGAATGCCAAACCCACGTCCTTCGATGGCACTGGAGGTGTTATTTCCTTGACTCGATGGTTCGAGAAGATCCAATCTATCTTCGAAATTTGTTCCTGTTCTAAAGCCAACAAGGTGAAATTTGCCTTTTGCACTTTCACCAATAGAGCATTGATATGGTGGAATAGTCAGGTCAAATTCCTAACCCTACCAGTAGCAAATACTATGGGTTGGGAGAAACTGGAGCATGAACTCTGTAACCTAAAAATGAACGGTGCCGTCATTGCTTCCTACACTTCTAGGTTTGAAAACCTAGCACTTCTTTGCCCGGGAATGGTCACCCCGAAAAGCAAGAAGATAGAGAGATACATTTGGGGATTGATGCCCCAACCCAAGGGAATGTCTTGGCTGCCAGGACAATCACTTTTGACAGCACCAAGTGCCTGGAGCAGACCTTTATTGATCACGGGGTTGATTTGGATAAAGTAACACCCGCTCCCGAACTAGCGAAAGGAAGTGGCCAGAAAAAAACATTTTGGAAGCAGTGAAAGGGCCAGTTTTCGTAGGAGCCCTCCAAGAAGCAACAAACTGTGGCAGTCCACACTGCCACTACTCCTGTCACTGCTCCTGAAACTCAAGCACTTACTAGTAGATATGCTGGAAATCTACCAAGATGCGACAAGTGTAACTTTCATCATCATGGGAAGTATCGTGAGATGTCCTGCAAAAGCTGTAGCAAGAAGGGATACACTGCTAAATTCTGCAAGGCACCAGTTCAACCAACCAATCAGGTACCTGGAACAGGTGTTGGTCTGGTCTGTTATGGTTGTGGCGAGGTCAGGCACTACAAGAGAAACTACCCCAAGGCTACAACAACTGGCAACATCAGGAGAGTTCTAGCGATGGGGCAAGAGGAGGAAGTTGCTGACCCTACCTTTGTTATGGGTATGTTCCTACTCGACAACTCTTATGCATGCATTCTTTTCGATTCTGGTGCGGAGAGAGGTTTTATTAGTCATGAATTCAAACATCTCCTCAAACGTAAACCTCAACCTCTAAGCAAAACATTTACCATCGAGATGGCTAACCGTGAGAAAGAGAGCACCAACGATATATTCATCGGCTGTACCCTTAGCCTAAACAATCATTCCTTTCCCATCGACCTTATGCCAATTTCCATAAAATAGCTTCGATGTCATCATTGGCAAGGATTGGTTGAGCCCCAATCATGTTGATATCCTCTGTTACGAAAAAGTTATCCGTCTTAACCTTCCCTCTGGAGAAACCCTTATGATCCATGGTGATAAACTCAGCTCAAACCTTCGCACTATTTCATGCATAAAATCCCAAAAACTCCTACGAAAGTAGTGTCATGCATTCCTAGGCCATGTTGTTAATGAGAAGAAGGAAGTTAAGGACCTCGAGAGCATCCCCGAAGTCTGCAATTTCCATGATGTCTTTCCTGAAGAGCTTCCGGGAATCCCTCCTGAACGCGAAGTCGAGTTTCACATCGACTTAATCCCAAGAGCTACCCTTGTAGCAAAATCCCCATATCGCCTAGCGCTAGCAAAAATTCAAGAGTTATCCAATCAACTCAATGAGTTGCTCAGCAAAGGATTCATCAGACCAAGTTCCTCACCCTGGGGAGCCCTGATTTTATTTGTGAAAAAGAAGGATGGATCTTTTCGGATGTGCATTGACTACCGCGAACTGAAAAAACTCACCATCAAAAACCATTATCGTCTTCCTCGGATCGATGACCTTTTTGACCAGCTTCAAGGAGCCAACTATTTCTCCAAAATAGACCTCAGATCAGGGTACCATCACCTGCGAGTCCACGATGGTGATGTTCCTAAAACTGCAAAAATGAGACTTGATATGGTCGCTACGAATTCGTAGTAATGCCCTTCGGTCTAACCAACGCACCGACAATATTCATGGACCAGATAAATCGGGTGTTCTGTCCTTTCCTGGACAAGTTTGTTATCATATTCATTGATGAGATACTTGTTTATTCCAGAAGCGAGGAAGATCACAAATAGCATTTGAGATTAGGGCTGGAAACTCTAAGGATAGAGAGGCTATACGCTAGATTCTCCAAGTACGAATTCTGGATTCGAAAAGTAACCTTCCTAGGTCACGTGGTAAGTGAGGAAGGCATACATGTGGACCCATCGAAAATCAAAGCGATAGAGAACTGGTCAGCACCGAAGATGCCCACAGAAATC
This sequence comes from Lactuca saligna, assembly GCF_052625555.1. Classification (NCBI taxonomy): domain Eukaryota; kingdom Viridiplantae; phylum Streptophyta; class Magnoliopsida; order Asterales; family Asteraceae; genus Lactuca; species Lactuca saligna. The sequence goes on along the minus strand of NC_136417.1, from coordinate 170,596,110 downwards.
CATCAATTCTTGGGTCTTGTTGGCTATTATCACAGGTTCATCCAGAATTTCTCTAGAATTGTCAAACCCTTAACAACTCTAACATAGAAAGGTGTACCCTTCTGTTGGAGTGAAAGACAAGACACTGCGTTTCTGACATTGAAGCATGCCCTATGCAGCACACCTATCATGTCTCTGTCTAAAGGGACGGAGGACTTCGTTGTCTATTAGGATGCATCCAACCATGACTTAGGGTGTGTGCTTATGCAAAAAGGAAAGGTTTTTTCTTATGCCTCAAGGCAGCTGAAGGCACACGAAGTAAATTATACAAATCACGACCTGGAGTTGGGAGTAGTGTTCTACACATTGAAAATATGGAGACATTACCTCTACGAAGCCAAGTGCACAGTTTTCACTGACCATAAAAGCCTACAGCACATCTTCGATCAGAAGGAGTTGAATATGAGAAAACGGTGATGGGTAGAACTACTCTGTGATTATGAGTGTGAAATACACTACCATCCCGATAAGGCCAATGTGGTAGTTGGCGCCCTCAGCCGAAAAAAAACTTAGGTCGCAGTGTGAAAACACTTACTATGACTATCCATTCCCACTTATCTGCACAAATCAGAGACGCACAATTGGATGCCCTGAAACCTGAGAACGTGGCGGACGAATCCTTGAGAGGAATAGAGAAAAAGCTTAGAGATCAAGGGAGACGGAGTCTACTATTTCATGAATTGGATTTGGACCCCAAAGTTTGGTGGATATAGGGAGGTTGTAATGAACGAAGCTCACAAGACTAGATACTCTATTCACCCAGGATCGGAAAAGATGTACCTTGATCTCAAGAAACTATATTGGTGGTCAAACATGAAAGCAGAGATCGCTACCTTCGTGGGCAAGTGTCTAACTTACGCCAATGTGAAGGTCGAATGTTAGAAGCCCACAGGTTTGCTTCAGCAGCCAGAGATACCTGAGTGGAAGTGGGAGAGGATTACTATGGATTTCATTACCTAATTATCCAAATCTCCGAGTGGGTAGGACACCATCTGGGTAATAATCGATCGATTGACGAAATCCGCTCACTTCCTTCCAATCAAAGAAACCTTCAAGATAGAGAGACTCACACGGATCTACATTCAAGAGATAGTTCGACTGCATGAGGTGCCTGTGTCCATTATCTCCGATCAAGATTGCAGGTTCACTTCGAGGTTTTGGCAGTCACTATAGAAAGCTCTTGGAACTAAGCTGGATATGAGTACAACTTACCACCCTCAGATAGAAGGACAAAGTGAGAGAACCATCCAGACCTTGGAATACATGTTAAGAGCATGTTTCATCGAATTTGGCAAATCGTGGGACACCCATTTGCCCTTTGTTGAATTCTCCAACAACAACAGTTATCATACCAGTATCAAGGTTGCGCCTTTCGAAGCCCTCCATGGCCGCAAGTGTAGATCCCCTTTGTGCTGGGCTGAGGTGGGCGACACGCAACTAGCGAAGGGGAAAATCCCTGATAGCACTCTCGCTGGTCCAGAAATCATCCGCGAAACCACAGAAAAGATCATACAAATTCGAGAACAACTAGAAGCTTCACGAGATCGGAAAAAGAGCAACACCGATAGATGACGAAAACCCTTGGAATTCCAGGTCGGAGATCGTGTTCCACTGAAGGTCTTGCCATGGAAAGGCATGATACGCTTTGGAAAGCGTGGGAAGCTAAATCCAAGGTACAAAGGACAATTCAAAATCCTTGCTAGGATTGGTCCCGTAGCCTACAAACTTCGTTTATCGCATCAACTTATCAACAATGCATGAACGTAACAAACCATTCAAACTATAATAGGTATAGTTTGGGATTTTATTACCAGTTTTTACAGATTCGAACTTAATACAATGTCAAATATATAAACTATGTCAGATTTAGTTTATCCATTACTACGAATACAAAACTAGAGTATCTTACGAAATAATTATTTTGTGTATAATTATTTGTAATCTACATCATTACAAATGATTTTGAACTCGAGAACAACCGACCAACACGTAAGCTAGTTAATACAAGATTGTGAGACTTATCTTCGTTATGCCCCTCAGGGTACCAGTAAATCCTCACCTTTAGTATAACCAGAGTCTCCTAGAGGGAGAGCGTGAAATTTGTGAATAAATCTATTCGGAACCGACAATCTGACACCTGAATTGTTAGCTACAGTTAGGCGGGCACGCCTGGGGTGACAAATTTTGTAACCGTACAATGCCTGACAAAACGTGAAGGCGGTCGTCATTCATACTAGCACGGTTATACGAACTCACAATAAGTATAAACTAACCATTGTTTACGAGATTTATTTCTTTTATAGTTTTATTTAAATTGATAAAACTACATATCTACTTACTGGAGGGTATTTCAGGGACACAATCTTTGGTTTTAATTTAAATAATAAAACTACATACTAGTGGCAACCAGGGTTTTCAAACATATCATATAGTACGTACTTGTGGTAGCTGGAGTTTTCGAACGGAACTTATAATACATAATGGTGGTAACCACGATTATCAAATAGACCATACACTACGTACTGGTGATAGCCAGGGTTTTCGATTGGAACTTATACTACATACTTGTGGTAACCAGGGTTTTCATAAAATAGCATACACTACGTATTGGTGGTAGGCATGGTTTTCGAATGGAACTTATACTACATAATGGTGGTAACCAGGATTATCAAATAGATCATACAGTACGTACTGGTGGTAGCCAGGGTTTTCGATTGGAACTTATACTACATACTTGTGGTAACCAGGGTTTTTAAACAGATCATACACTACGTACTAGTGGTAGCCAGGGTTTTCGAAAGGAACTTATACTACATACTGGTGGTAACCAGGGTTTTCAAAATAGATCATACACTACATACTGGTGGTAACCAAGGTTTTCAAACGAAACATACTTTTCATATAGAAATCAACAAACATGTTAGAAAATTTTGGATTTTCTTGGAGAGCATGCACACATATTTTAGAACTTGATAACAATGGTTTTCGATACAATCGACATTTCACTATAATGAGAAGAAACTATTTGTACAAAAACTCAGTGACTAGTTTTCAACACAAAAACTTTCTTATGAACTCACTAGCTTTACGCTAATACGTTTTCAATACCGCTTGTATTCTTAGGGCAACGATAGACAGGTACCATGCCAACCTTTGGAAAAGATGGAGCATTTTTGGAATCTCATCTTCATCTTTTGTTTAAACTAATGTATACAAACTATGTTTCCAATCTGATGTAAATATTCATATTGTAATGTAATGGTTGCGTTTACTTTGATTGCTATGATACAATTATCGTGGCACCGAAAGCGAGGGGATCGAAGGCGAATGCGAAGGGGCTTTCGGGTTCGGTCTCGGATCTGCTTCAGCTCGCTAGGCTTTTGGTTCTTAAGTAGTTAGGTCCAAGCAGGTTCGGTTCTTACCAGGACCTTCGGTCTATGTGAGGTGTTTCGGTCTAGGAGGCTTCTTAGGGTTTCGCCGCTAAGAGGGTTTCACTTCTATAGAGCTGTTTTAGCAATAAAATTCCCATTTTGCGTGGTTTTTGACTAAGTTAAGGTTCGGGATGCCCTGAATAATTATAAAATGTTGAGGGAGGTTATGAGGGAGATTTGAGAGAGATTTTTGAGAGATTTAAGAGAGATTTGAGATAGAGAGAGAGATAGAGCGAGAGAGATTGAGAGAGACTTTTGTTTGTGACCTATGCTAGTGCTTAGCTTGGAAATGCTTAGTTTTGTAAACCCCGTTAAGCCTTGTTATGAATGTTATATGCCCCCGTGGGGTATGAAATTAGTCTTTATCAAGTAGTTCCATCACTTACCCTTATTAGGGTTTAGATTTTCTGAACACGTGAAGACTCAAAGTGATACTTTACATAAAGATAGTGTGTTTTACAATAGTAAACACGATGTAAACCCTAATATACAAGGGTTAATTGACTTTATTTGACTTTGACTTGACTGGAAAATGACGATTGTCACATCATCCCCCCGTTAGAAGGAATTTATTCTCGAAATTAGCACTTTAACCAGGACTTCGAGGGTTGGGGAAAGATGCAAGTATTTTTGTTTCATTTGGTCTTCGCATTCCCAGGTGAACTCGAGTTGTCGTTTTACGTTCCAACGGACCTTCATCGAACAATTACTTCTTTATTTTGACACATGGAATGTATGGTGTACATTTTTGAGTACTTGAGGTATTCGAAGTTTGTATGCTACCACGCCCACCCTATCGAGAATCCCAAACGGCCTGATATACCTTGGATTCAATTACCTACATTTACCGAAATGTATCAGGCCTTTCCAGGGTGAGACTTCTAATAGTGCTCGATCTCCGACCTAGGATTTCAAAGGCTTTCGTCGGTTGTCCGCATAACTCTTTTGTCTGTCTCTGGAAGCCTTTAGTTGCCCTCGGGTGTGGTTAATCTTCTATATAGTTCCTCTTATGATTCTTGGGCCAGTGGGGGTGTTGTTAGGGACTTGACCCTTAGCTAACTGCATGACACCAAATTCGGCCCAACAAAGAGGGGATCTGTATGCGCGGCTATAAGGAGCTTCAAATGGAGCATCCTTGATGTTAGAGTGATAGCTGTTATTGTATGAAAACTCCGTGAACAGTAAGTGGGTATGCCACTCTTTTACCGAAGTCAAGCACGCAAGCTCTTCGCACATCTCCAAGGTTTGAACATATCTTTCCCTCTGTTCGTCATTTTGTAGGTGGTAGGCTGCACTCTGGTTTAGCCTAGTCCCTGTAAGGACTGCCATACTCGTGAAATGAATCTAATATCTCTGTCAAAGGTATTCGATATTGACACACCATGCAGTCGTACAATCTCTTTGATGTACATTCTAGTCATTTTCTCCATCTTTCCCGTTTCTTTGTTTGGCAGGAAATGCGCGGTAACTTGGTTATGAAGTCCATTATTAACCGCTCAAAATTCCTTTAGGGTATCTTAGGTTGGTATTGGAAACTCAAATGTTTCTATCATTCTACCTTGATCTTGGCATAAGTCATGTACTTGCCCACATATGTAGCAACGTCAGTTTTTGCATTCGGCCACCGATATCATCCTTTGAGGTCCAGATACCTCTTGTCTGCGTCTGGATGAACGGAGTAATGAGTTCTTGTGTTCTTCATTTGTGATGGTGTCTTCGAGTCTACTAACATAGGCATCCAGATCCGATTCATGGAATGACGTGCCCTGCCATTAACACGTATCCTAAGCCCTGGTTTGATGCGTCGCTGCAGGCTACAAATCTTCGGTTCCTTCTAGTAGGGGTAAAACTAGAGCTTTACACAAGTTCTATGTTAGTTTCTGGAATGTGGTTTCTTGCTTCTCCCTTTAAATAATTTTTTTCCCCGATTGTCGCTCCAGTGAGTTTTCACCATTGCGTCTGCTGTTGAGATCGATAGAGAGTGTATGAGTTCGGTTTTTATGACTAGGTTCTCATGAATGGTAAATTGTTCATTTGTAGTCCTGGGTAGCTCTGTCTAGGAATTCGTGGTAGGACCCATACCTGGTCCAGCAGTCATTTCCTCGTGCATACAGGTCGTATATAATTAAGATTTGTAAGATAGTTGGATATGTGTCCCTGCCCCGAGTCCATAACTAGGCAACAAACAGGAAATAAGGTGGGAAAACTCATCCAATGTTCATGCAATCTTAATTATATACAAATTTTAAATATACACATAGTAGTGATAGGTTAACAACATTCGTCCCACGTCTCCAGGCTTGATCTTGATCTGTTATACGAGTGATATTCACAAAGGGTCTACTTAGGAATACTTTGAAAAGGTTTCAGAAGGTATAGTACACCTCCAGAGACTGCTTTGGGGTTTCACAATGAAGGATGACTGGAGGGTCAGAGTTAAATTTAGGGTTATGAGAGACGCGAGTTTTGATATTCAGGTAGTTAGGTGGAGAGTCTTCTCGTAACATATGTAATTGATAAGGTGATGACCCAAACCAATCAATATCGAATGATGACATCGGATTTTCTCGATGACACACGTATTAAGTTGTATTCATATGAGATATTCGTTAGTGTGATAGTGCATCCTATGTTTCTAGTTAGTGTGTTCCGTTTTGATCGATGTTATTATTACTGGAAATATTTCATACCACAACAGCTTGTACTGGTAGTAAGTGTGTTCAGATAGTTAGTAATGATACTTTATATCATGATCCCAATATATCTCTCTATGATCGATCGTTATATGCAAGTCGTACGTAATTTGGTACCGATGAAACCGTCGAGTGAGTGGCTCTACCCTAACCCCACTACTAGACATGGAATAGGAATTAGGACGAAATTATTCATTTTAAGTCTGTAATATTTTAATTATAAGTAACCCTGATGTATACATCAAGTCATTAGAGTTCATATATAAGTGTTTTGATTTGATTGAATGAGAGAGTACTTTAACTACCTCTTGATAGACGGTAATTTTAGCAAACATACCGAAACCATACAAACGTACGTTACATAACTATTCTTGTTTCTGAAACGATCCTAACATTCCTAATAAGGTTTCTTGTTGCTCCTGTAGGTTCAGTTGTCACGCTCCTCCTGCTCCTCCATCATTACTTACAGTTGTACAGTTCCTCTTGAAGTGTCCCGTTTCACTGCATATGTAACATGCTGCGCTTACAACGGTGTTGGTGATTGAGGCGATGTGTCAAGACTGAGTCCTACAGAAGCGGGTAGTATGCCCTTTATTGTTTAAGTTTTTACAATGAAACACCCAACAAATCCCATTGTGGTGGTAGCTACACTTGTTACACTTTGGGAGTTTTACAATATATCGTTGGTTAGTTCTTGAGTGACAGGTGATGTGGCTAATGCCGAGGCATGTGATGTGATTGTTGTTGTAAGTGTAGGGGAAGCCATATATTGTTGTCTTTTAGCGAGTTTTTGAGTTACAGTGCACTTCTTTTAGCAAGTTTTTGAGTTAGAGGCGTCTTCATTGGTAGACACCCGTTGGTGCCCTTGATTTTTACCGTGGTTAGTATTATCGACACTGCATCCTACTTCGCTAGCATTGTTAGCATTGAGTTGCACCAAGATGGAAAGTAGCAGACTCTATCTGCAGTATTGGCTCCTTACTTGTTGGCTGGTTAGCTCCTGGTGATGACATAATCCTGTCGTATGACGAGAAACTATCTCATGAGTAACGATGGTCACTACTACTGGTTTTCTTATAATTTATATATATATATATATGTATATATATATATATATATATATATATATATATAAATTTCACCCTTTGTTATGCTATTCTCAATGTTTCTGCCAACATTCTTAAGATAGAGTTATGGTAGTAGGTAGAAGTAGGTTTTGTACGACTGTTAAGTTTGTACATCTTAGTACTATTCTTGTCCATTCACGCTTAACTACGGATTTTTGATGGGATCCGGTGCATTAGTGCTTGTATGATCGCACCTTATAGGTCCACAAAGAAGGCACCTTTCAACGATGATGTTTAAAAAGGTGAGATGACAATGAGTCTTTAGTAAAGGGCTTATACATCATGAATTATTTAACTAAGTTATCTTCGTTCTGAGCGTATCATGTTCCGACTTTTATAGTATTCTAAAAACGTTTCATAACAGAGGTCTATGTACAACATACTTATGAATTAATAGTAGTTACCTACTTATGAACATCTGCGAATTTAATGATTTGTTCCTATTTGTCATGAAAGACAATATATGCCTAACACATAGTGTGAGAAGTGCAATTACTAACTCACTAGGTTGTATTTGTTTATTAATTATTAGTGTGATGCATACAGTGCTCGGTCTCTTCGTATATTTAAGGAGTTGGTTTATCTGTTTTATGCTCATCATATGATTATCCTAAGTTTGGTTGTATAGATTTGGTACCTCCGGGTATTCCCAAGGCGTTCTAGTCCGTTGTAGATGTGTTGAATACTTACTATATACTGATTTAGACATTGTTACTATTCTCCATTATCTCACAATAGAGGGCTGGACCCCGAATGTCCGAGTGAGTTTTTTATGTCTTATCCGGCAATGGTAAGGTTCATTAACATTTACTCTGATGTCTTATTGTACAACTAATCCCTTCCTAGATCCTCTATTAGTTGTTGTGGTGGAGTGGCTATGCCTTTCTATGTTGTCTTTTCAAGAATTGGGGGGGGGGGGGGGGAGGCTAAAGAATCTATGGGATTAATCTTAAAACAAAATTTATATTGTGGGTGACCCTTACTGAGTCTTCCTATAATCATGCAGTGTATACAAATCGTATATATCTTAAGATTGAGTAGGCCTCTAAATGGGTGATCCTACTCTAAGACCACATCTAAACAAGGAAAATGTAGTAGAGGGAAAATTACCCATTTCTGGGTCAATTATATATAAACATAAGGTATACACTTGGTAATTATATAGCTACTAGTAACAGTCTGTTTAATTCTCATATAAGTTTTAGTAGTACAAAATACTCCTATAGTATTTTAAATGTTTTGTTTGATTCTTAATGGTTTTCTTGTATGGAAAGTTTTTAGGCTTGTTGCTGACTACGACCATTCCCTGACATACATTAATCAAACCTCGTATTGAATCTAGTTGATCTGGCTATATTCATCCCATGGTTGATTACAACTCCTAAGGTCTACTCGTAATGTCCAACTCCTCATTTTAGTTTTGTATCGTCCTAGATATAACACTATACTAGCATGTATGCACGTACTCATACTTTTTAACAAGAGACTATTTCATTTCATAAGTATAATTATTTGAATATATTTAATCAGAGACTTTTAGTCCCAAAGTATTTATAGTTTGTATATTATATGTGGTTCGATATACTTAGTTCACTATAAACAATGCTCTAATGTATCTATCACACCCCCAAACCAAGGATGGCAGAAATGTCCGGGGGTGGCGGACTACATGTGTAGTATCATAACAACAAGTATAATACTGCTCAAGTAAATACAACCATCAGAAATATAATTGAAAAAGTTACAGCGTAGCATATGTTCACATATTTCAAAATCAATTACATTATGATGACAAAATGAAATGTTTGACGTCTGAGCATCCCATCCTCAAAAGCTATTGTTTACGCAGTTCACTGATTTCCTGAGAATACACGTAGTTTCGAAAAAGTGTCAACAATTAAGTTTGTGAGTTCATCAGCTTTTGTATGTGGTGTTGAAATTCTTTCCTTGTAAAAGTAACATTTGTTCTAGAAAAATCCAATATTCCCCTTTATGAAATGTGAAATGAAAGCTCTTATGTTATGCAATAATGTACCCTAGAAAGACTCGTAGATTCCTTCTATAATCACCCAGTGTATATAAGTTATATAAAATTTAAGTTAAATAAACCGTCGAATATAATAGGTCTACCCTAGGTCCACAACCCTTTCTTATTACAAACATCTTTGTGATCGTACTTGTTCTTTTGTCTTTGCTTACTCTTTGTTATTTTTGTTTGTTCTTCATTATTTATACTTGAGTGTATCCGATCAATACGAACCTTCAAGTCGTATCAGAGCGGGTTTACGATACATTCAATTTATCATGTATTCCTCCTATTATCCAAAGTCGTCTGCTGTAAACAAGATCCCTTCTGTCGATGAACATAATTTTGCAATGTGGAAATCAAAGGCTATGGTTAGTTTTGAAAACATAGGCTTTGACATGCTCAACATCATCGATAACTGTCCACACGTTCCCATGTATCAACCTATGGTTAACAATGCTCCTTCTTTTCTCATGAATCAAAATACAAAGACTATCTACAACGATGATGATAAAAAGACTTATCAATCTTGATGTTAAGGTAATGGAAGCCATATGAAACCCTCTTCCTTATGGTGAGTATCACCTTGTTTGGAATTGTGAATCTATTCACGAGATAATGGAAATGCTAACTATAGCTTATGAAGGCACTATGGAAGTTCAAGCAACAAACATGAGCAATCTCAACCGGAGATACGAGAAATTCTCTACTCAACAAGGTGAGTCTCTAATCATAAGCATTCCTATCAGTTGGTCTTGAAGCTCTTGGATTCTCTTGGGAATAACTACGAACATCACGGTGATGTTCTTAAGAACTGTGAGTAAATAAACCTCATGGATCTTAACTCTTTGTTTGGAAATCTACAAAATTACGAAGTATCTAAAGCTCTTCATAAAGACATCATGAGGGATTCCAATAAAGAAAAATTTATACCCTAGGTCTAGAAAAAAAGTAGCCAGTCTCATGAGGGAGTTTGACGATTATGATCAAGGTGAAATAAATAATGACAAAATCCTCGGTGAACTGGTTGCTAGTGTTGCGCTCATTATTAAATGCTATGAAGAAAGCAGATCTAATAGACGAGTATATCATTTATGAATATTCTCACGAATTTGTCTAGCAAGGGACGACACACTAGGTTCATTAAGTCCATGAACATGGTGGGCGCGTTGGTTAGAATAAAGGGCGTTACTACAAACTCGTAGTGACCATATTGAGTCCGAAATGGTATCTTGGGAACATCGCTCTCCTGAACTTGTAATTGATGGTACCCTGATCTCAGGTCTATCTTTGAGAATAAGCTCTCTCCTTGTAGTTGGTCGAAGAGGTCGTCTATTCTGGGTAATGGGTTGTGATATTTAATATTGAGTTTGTTTAACTCGCAGTAGTCTATGCACATTCGGAAAGATCCATCCTTCTTCTTCATGAACAAGACTAGTGCTCCCCAATGCAAGAAGCTTGGTTTGATGAATACCTTGTTGAATAGTTTGTTCAGTTGGCTGGATAATTCTAGTATTTCTGCCAGTGCTAAACTGTAAGGGGATATAGCTACGTTGGAAGCTCCAGGTATCAAGTCGATTCGGAACTCCACTTGGCGTTCAAGAGGAACTTCTGGAATATCTTCGGGGAAGATATCAGGGAAGTTGCAGACTTCGTGGATGCTATCGAGCTCTTTAAATTCTTGTTTTTCATTAACTACATGGGCTTGGAATGTGTGACACTCCTTTCGCAGGTATTTATTGGCATTGATGCACGAAATGGTGCGAAGGTTCATGTTGCGTTTATCGCCATAGATAACAAGGACTTCACCATTTTGCAGATTGAGGCGAATGGATTTCTCATAAGAAAAAATATATGCACAATGAGAACTTAGCCAGTCCATGTCAATAATGACATCGAAGCTTTTTATGGAGACCAACATAAGATCGATTGGGAAGGAATACTCCTTTAGAGGGAGGGTACATCCTAAGAATATGTCGTTTGTGTTTTCTTTCTTTCCGTTAGCCATATCGATGGTGAATGTTTTCGTTAGAGGTTGGCATTTATGTTTGAGTAAGTGTTTGAATTTATGGCTGACAAAACTCCTCTCTGCACCACTATCAAAGAGAATGCAAGCATAAGAATTGTTTAAGAGGAATGTACCCATGACTATGGTGGGATCACAGACTGCCTCCTGCTGGCCCATGGCTAGCACTCTCCCTATGTTTCCATCAGTCGTCATTTTATGTCAATTCCTTTTGTAGTGCCCGGTTTCACCACACCCATAGCAAGCTTGGCCTACTCCAGCTCCAGGAGTCTGATTTGTTGGTTAGACTTGTGCTTTGCAAAAATGAGTCGTCTACCCCTTTTTTCCACAGTTGGTGCATTTCATGTCACAGAAAGGTCTGTGATTATGGATGTTACATTTTTCACACCTTGGGAGAGTTCCAACATATCTACTGGCAGGTTCTTGGGTAGTGGGAGCAACAACAGGAATTGTAGCAGCGTGGGCTGCCACTGTTTGCTGTTTCTTGGATGAATCTGAAACATCCCGAAAACACAGTCTGAAAATTTCATTTAATTTAATAATAAAAAACAAAGTCGATAAACCTCAAATAGAAATCATAAGCAATGTATCTCAAAATATTATAACATCTGTCAAGTATATCAGAGTATAAACATCCCAGGCTGAACAAATGGTGTGTGCACTACAATCTTCCTGAGCTCCTCTTCTGAAAAACTGTGTACCTGAAACCAAAACTGAAACTGTAAGCACGAAGTTTAGTGAGCTCCCCCAAACTACCACATACCATAAAATAACATGTAAACACATACTGGGCCTTGCCTACTGCATCGGACCCAAGTCCGGAAACTACATCGGGCCGAAGCACCGGACTAACTGGGGTCTTGCCCCCTACATCAGACCGAAGTCCAGAAACTGCATCGGGACGAAGCTCGGACTAACTGGGACCATGTCCCCTGCATCAGATCGAAGTCAGGAAACTGCATCGGGCCGAAGCCCGGACTAACTGGAACGATGTCCCCAGCATCGGACCGATGTCCGAAACTGACTGGTCATAACATAGCATAAACAGATATACTACATATTGCATCGGACTGAAGTCTGGAACATATAACACATAAGCATGCTTAAATCACAGAGACATCAAGCACCCTAATTACTACATCGGACCGAGGTCCGGAACTAACTGAACATAGCATAACATAATCATAGCATATAACATGAACACATATACTGCATACTGCATCAGACCATAATCCAGAACACATAACTCATACCATGCCCGTATCACAAAGACTCCAAACATACTGAGCTACTGCCTCAGATTGGAGTCCGGAACTACTGCTAACTAAATGGGCCGACATTGTGGCCTTAGACCTGTTCCTACTAAAAGGAAACTCACCTGGTACTGCTGAACATGCTGATAAACCCCTGGCTGCTAACCGACAACCTTCAGAGTCGCTTCTCCTCTAACTCTCTGAGCTATCAATATCAAAATGATACTTAGTCTGACAGTCCTTGAAAAGTCAACTAAGTCAACTCTGGTCAAAACTGAAAGTCCTGGTCACAGTCAACCTTCCAGGTTGACCCTACTCGCTAAGTCAGCCTACTGACTCGCTGAGTTCATAAGCTCTGAAATCCCTTTCATTCGCGACTCGACTCGTCGAGTCAGACCATGACTCGCCGAGTCTACTGATTTCCGAGTCCTGACCTATCCACTCACTGGGTCCCCACTCAACTCACTGATCCGAGTCTTAACTCAAAGGGTTTGGGGTTTCGCGACCTAACTCGCCGAGTCCATGAACAGACTCTCCGAGTCCAAGGCAATCTTCAACAGACTCGTCGAGTTGTTCATCCAACTCGTCGAGTTCATCTCCATCTTCATACTACTCGTCGAGTCCACTCGAAGGAATCGCCGAGTCTATTCAGTCCTTCACATAATAAGAGGCTTTTAAATCATGCATGGACTCCAAATTGTAGATCCACTCTTCTAAACCCTATTCCTTATGTAAAGTGGCAAACTTTACGTGTAGCTAAGGAGATTTGGGCTCAAAACACTATAAACTAGGGTTTAAGACAAAGGGGCTTAACAATCAACCCATAGACTGATGCTTTATGATTTTCTAGACCAAGATACACTTATATCTGAAGTAGCAACTTCCGATCTGGGCTTCTAACTCGAAATGGTTTTTAAACTTGCCGTAAAAGCCCCAAATCTCATGATAAAGGTTGATCTATATGCAAAAGAGTGAAGGTAGCGACTCATTACCTACAAATGCTCTGGAAAACTCACAAACTCTGGATCTACTTCCAATCCTTGAATCCCCAATGGTTGCCTTCTTCCTTCTTCCTTCAAATCACTCACAATGGCAAGAAAGCTTGAATGATCAACAATGGATGCTTAGGGTTTCGGGTTCTGGACTATAGGGCCTGTAAATGAGCCATGGGGAAGAGAATAAGATGCTTAAATAGGGTACCAAGTACCGGAATTAGGGTTTACCAAACCAGACCAGACTCGTCGATTCCACTTTCCAACTTGCCGATTCGGTCACTTACTTTACACCCGGATCCCGCTCTGACTCGCCAAGTTCCTCCCTGGACTCAACGAGTCACCCTCTTTAACTTAGGGTTTTTCCTTTCCTTTCTTTAACTTTCTGATTTCGGGTGTTACAACTCTCCCCCACTTAAACTAAAATTTGTCCTCGAAGTTCTCTATGGTCAACTGGCCTGCAATCCGCCTCAACACCCTGCCTGGTGACTTTAACCCTTTTGTCCATCACTCCAGCCACTCACATTGTTGGTCACTACTGTTGGTGCATACTGAATTCTTCTCTTTTCCATAATTTTCTTAACGTTACTTCCTTCGACTGAAAATTATGTTGCCCCTCATCTGCCTACCGGATGCACTGAGACCACCCTAGTCCAACTAATCTGCCGATATCTGAGCTATCAGTCTCCCATCGGTCACTACACCCCATCGCAACCTACTAGTTGCTTCCAGTGACTTCTGAAGTTACTTCGATTATCTATAACTGTTCTATCCACTCTGTCACTTACACTGAATCGATGTAGCTGGAACCAACCTGCTTATCTCTCATCTGACTACTCAACTTCCAATAACTCGAGCCTTCCATCCAGGAAGAGAGGCTACCTGCCTAATTATCCGTGCAGATCACTTATACTTGGCAGACAACTCAACTGATCCTGCTGAGAGGGACTTGCCATTTTAAATCGACCAACTATACCGTCAGTACTTGCATTCCAACACAAATACTAATACTGGCCATCACACTGAAACTATCCGAAACACTGAACTGCATGCAATACTGAACTGCCTGAAGCACTGGACTGGCTAAGACACTAACCTGGCTGAAACAATGAACTGACTAAAACACTGAACTAGCTAAAGCACGGAACTGGCTGAAACACTAAACTGATTATAGGGCTGCTTCCCACAACATCTCAAGTCCTTCCTGGTCTCCAATCATTTATCGGTTATTTGCGACAATGAGTTCCAACTCAACTGTGGAGCCCAAGGACTCCTTACTTAGTCGCTCCCACAACTTCTCAACGAAATCCTTCTCTGGAACTAGTTTCCACTAGTCTTCCTGACATTGCGACTCTAACAACCTCCCGATCCAACCGACCGGGTCCATACGTCGAATTCTGACATCATGAAATCCAAGGCTAAAAAAATGGTGGCTCCCAGACTAACGGTAACCCTTAACATATACGAACCCAAGGGGTCCACTGCTTCCCTGATCTCATAACTGAGGTGACGATGTATTGCCAAATCGCCGACTTAACCATAGCTGAACCATTTGGGAAATCCGAAATCTAAATCGTGGATTCCCATATCCTTACTAGTGCACCCAAACTGGTGGGTACTACTGCTTTCCACTCATCCAAACAATGCGCTCATGCTTCCTACTAACCTGGTAAATGCTACAGCTACACCCGCAGACTTACAACTCTCTAATAATATCTTGCTACTACTGAATGCTACGGCTACCCCCACAGACTTACAACACTCTACTACTATCTAACCGCTAGTGAATGCTACGGCTACCCCCACAGACTTACAACACTCTACTACTATCTAACTACTAGTGGATGCTACGACTACCCCCCGCAGACTTACAACACTCTACTACTATCTGACTGCTAGTGAATGCTACGGCTACCCCCGCAGACTTAAAACACTCTACTACTATCTGACTGCTAGTGAATGCTACGGCTACCCCCGCAGACTTACAACACTCTACTATCCCGAGGACATCCTGACTATCCCTAGACCTGCTAGTGATTCCTCATCCTGATTTCTCGAAACCAGCCCTTAGTCATCGAATGCTTAGCGGTCTGTCGAGGAATTCTTCGGCTTGGTTCCCAAACCAACCATCTACTAATCCGGATACATGAAACTATCGTTGGGAAGTTTCTAAAACCCCCAACTCCTGAATCCACACAACCCTGCATTCCGTCTCTGCCACTGACTACTAACACGAAAGCATCTCTCGCTAACCGTTCTCAAGATCCTCATTCCGACTCATTAGAGTCCTACAGGCGGTCCTCCAACCCTGAATTCCCAACCAGCTACTAATCATCTCGATCACATCGTTGGGAAGTTCCTCAAACTCCCAACTGTGAACACCTCAATCCATCAATCGTTGCACTACTATCTTTTCTTCTCAGAGGTCGTGTACTCATTCTGGAACTGCGTGCTCTTACCCTTGTATACTCGGAGGGTTCTCCCCCACTTAGATCTGGCTAACTCCTTACTGTTCACTGGTCGAAAGGATTCCCTAACCTTCCTTCCATTAAAAGGGCGATCTGGTGTCCACCAACGTTTACCTCTATCGGCGCTGCAACTAACTTTACCAGATCCGAACCATTATTGCTATCTAACTGAGCACTCTTCAATCATTATCTATATTTTCTTTAGGGACTGCATCCTGAGAACCTGCGTTTGGGGTGCACATCCCCAACCGACTTCCGTACTGTCCGCTAGCTACCTCACTAGAAGCTCTATATTGTCACTACTAAGGATTTAACTGATCAATTCCAAATGATACTTTTCGTAAGTCGTGAGGCATTACTGATTTTTACACATACATGCTACAATCAACGCATCTGATGTAACATGATCCAGAGGGGGTGACCTCCAATTTACCAATCTAATTCCAAGGTATGCATATGGCATAAAACTCGGTCACAAGCAGGTAATACAATACCCCAACCCTTAAGCTTATTGAATCAATGCAGCAACTTAACAATAATATCATGAATAATAATTGACTGGAAGGTAAAAGATACGTACCCCCATCATTCAATGCTGCTCGAATCCTTGTTGAAATCTAACTGGAAAACTCAGCTCCATGTTGTGGGTGCCCTTGCCCGACCCTGATGTCTGCTAGTGGTTCTCGAAGTCCTAGGGGCAGGAGCAGGCACCTGCCCTGCTGTATACAAACTTGGATAGTGGGCCTTCTTGTGGCCCCCCTGACTACAATGTAAACATATCAAATCAAGCCCCTGAGTGATGGTAACAATACAATCTCTGCTAAAATGGCCAATCCGGACACAGTTGAAACATCCAGCATCACCACCACTTCTACTCCTACACGCACCCTCGTGTTTCCTACCACACTTCCCAAATCAACTGCGGCTCTGATAGTCCCTCGATCTCGAATCTGATCCCTTAGGCCTCTTGTCCGAACCTGCTGCTACCTGAGTCTCATCCATTTTCCTCATCCTTTCCGACTCCCTACCCGACTCTCGCTCATAGGTTATCTTGTCGACCCCATCCATCGACTGAACAACTACTATCTGATCCTGGAACTTTGCAGTCAACCTACCAATGACCCGTCCAACGATGTTGGGCAGTTCCTCGCGAATGGCTCGCGCAACCTCCTTGACTATCCAATCATGCAGAGGTCTCTCCTGGAGATAGGGTGCCCCGCTCACTCCCGTCCCCTGATGGCAAGAGCTAAAATTGGGATCTCCCTCCCTGATGGATCCCTGAACTCCATAAGACTCGGGCTCTAGATGAGCCCCAAACTGCCCTGAAACTATCCCGACCCTAAAGGCCTCAAGACGACTGTCCAAAAGCTCCATAATGGCCTCCCTAACTGAACCAAATATCACGGGACCTTGATCAATGATGTTGCACATAATCTCTGTACAAATAACATCTCTCATCTGATCATCAAACTATCCGACTCTAGAGCCTGAGCCAAATTGTTCCCCGGCACCTGAGCTATCAACTGATATCTCACGCAACGTCGCCGACTCACCATGCTGGAAACACATCACAAATCTGATCAATATACGTACCGTTGCTGAGGGGTCTTTCACACACATTACTAGTTCCTTGGTTTTTCCTCGACCCCTCTTGAATTGAGTACGGATCCTCTGCTTTCAGTAGTACAGGCCCATACTAGCTTCCACATCTATCCGTACTTTCCTCAAGAGTTACCTAAACTCCACCAAGTCCCTTTAATCTACTGCTAATCTTTTCTACTCTCATTCTAGGCTTGCCCTAGGGAACCTCTGACTCCACCGCAACCAGTCCTCAACTGCCGAAGGCCTCCTTGGAACGCCAATTAGCCACCACCTGAATACCATCATACGCAATAAGGCTCGGATAATCCTTCGAGTACAAGACTCGTCGCTACAACGGTTAGACTCAAACGAGGGTTGCGCAATAGGGTCAAATTTGGCACTCTGATTTTATCCAATGCTGACCAGATATGACGTGATGTATTCACCTAATGGCTAACTCCCATCACTCATAGTCCCACTAAGCACAAAGCAAGCAGCATTCGGATAAAGGAAACATACTCATGCAAACTATTCTCAAGAAATTGTACTAGCATACAATGTTGAACTCTTACTATCAGGCATAACCTAAACAGGATATCCTACTGCTGTCTACTCAATACTAGCATGTAATTCTCATAACGTTGAAACACATAAGCAGGCACATAAGGCATCCTCCTAGATCCTTAGTCCTATACTAGCATGTTGTTCTACTGAAACTGAAACTGAGACTAAAACTGGAACTAAAACTGAAACTGAAACTGATAATCATAAACTTGTATGTGTAATTTGGGAGTACTTACTTCAGCTCAGCTGAATGCATGCACCACACCCTTTTCTTTTTTCAAAACTCTTTTCGCTTTTTCTAAAACTCTTTTCTTTATACTTTTGCTAAAATTGTTTTCTTTTCTCAAAAATTCTTTTGTAACCATGGTTTTTCTCTTGAAAACTTTATACCACTTCTTTCGTTTGAGTTTAGACACACTCGGGAGTGCGTCCGAATCCATCAAACCAAGGCTCTGATACCAACTTGAAACATCCCGAAAACAGAGTTTGAAATTTTCGTTTAATTTACTAATAAAAATCATAGTCGATAAACATCATATAGAAATCATAAGCAATGTATTTCAAAATATCATAACTGTCAAGTATAATAGAGTATAAACATCCCAGGCTGAAGAAATGGTGTGTGCACTGCAATCTTCCTGAGCTCCTCTTCTGAAAACTGTGTACCTGAAACCAAAACTAAAACTGTAAGCACGAAGCTTAGTAAGCTCCCCCAAACTACCACATACCATACAATAACATGTAAACACATACTAGGCCTTGCCCACTGCATCGGATCCAAGTCCGAAAACTGCATCGGGCCGAAGCCCGGACTAAATGGGGCCTTGCACCCTGCATCGGACCAAAGTCTAGAAACTGCATCAGGCCGAACCCGGACTAACTGGGACCATGTCCCCTGCATCGGAGCGAAGTCCGGAAACTGCATCGGGCCGAGGCTCGGACTAACTGGAACCATGTCCCCTGGATCGGACCGATGTCCGGAACTGACTGGTCATAACATAGCATAAACACATATCAACTAGTATAAACACATATAATGCATACTGCATCGGACTGATGTTTGGAACATATAACACACAAGCATGCTTGAATCAAGACACATCAAGCACCCTAATTACTTCATCGAACCGAGGTCCGGAACTAACTGAACATAGCATAACATAATCATAGCATATAACATGAATACATATACTACATACTGCATCGGACCATAATCTGGAACACATAACTCCTACCATGCCTGTATCACAAAGACTGCAAACATACTGAACTATTGCCTCGAATTGGAGTCCGGAACTACTGCTAACTAAACGGGCTAGCATTGTGGCCTTAGACCCGTTCCTACTGAAAGGAAACTCACCTGGTACTATTGAACTTGCTGATAACCCCCTGGCTGCTAACCGACAACGTTCTGATCCGCTGCTCCTATAACTCTCTGAGCTATCAATATCAAAATGATACTTAGTTTGACAGTCCTTCAAAAGTTAACTAAGTCAACTCTGGTCAAAATTCAATGTCCTGGTCACAGACAACCTTCCAGGTTGACCCTACTCGACGAGTCAGGCTACTGACTCGCCGAGATCATAAGCTCTGAAATCCCTTTCATTCGCGACTCGACTTGCCGAGTCAGACCATGACTCGCCGAGTCTACTAATTTCCGAGTCCTTACCTATCCACTCACTGGGTCCCCACTCAACTCACTGATTCGAGTCTTAACTTGAAGGGTTTGGGGTTTCATTACCTGACTTGCTGAGTCCAAGAACAAACTCTCCGAGTCCAAGGCAATCTTCAATAGACTCTCCGAGTTGTTCATCCAACTCGTCGAGTTCATCTCCATCTTCATACTACTCGTCGAGTCCACTCGAAGGACTCACCGAGTCTATTCAGTCCTTCACATAATAAGAGGCTTTTAAGTTATGCATGGACTCCAAACTGTAGATCCACTCTTCTAAAGCCTATTCCTTACGTAAAGTGGCAAACTTTACGTGTAGCTAAGGAGATCTAGGCTCAAAACAATATAATACGAAAGCATCTCTCGCTAACCGTTCTCAAGATCCTCATTCCGACTCATTAGAGTCCTACAGGCGGTCCTCTGACCCTGAATTCCCAACCAACTACTAATCATCTCGATCACATGAACTCATCGGTTGGATGTTCCTCAAACTCCCAACTATGAATTCTTCAATCCATCAATCGCTGCCCTACTATCTTTTCTTCTCAGAGGTCAAGTACTCATTCTGGAACTGTGTGCTCTTACCCTTGTATACTCGAAAGGTTCTCCCCCACTTGGATCTGGATAACTCCTTACTGTTCACTGGTCGAAAGGATTCCCTAACCTTCCTTCCATTAAAAGGGCGATCTGGTGTCCACCAACGTATACCTCTGTCGGCGCTGCAAACTAACTTTACCAGATCCAAACCGTTATTGCTATCTAACTGAGTACTCTTCAATCCTTATCTATATTTTCTTTAGGGACTGCATCCTGAGAACCTATGTTTGGGATGCACATCCCCAACCCACTTCCGTACTGTCCGTTGGCTACCTCACTAGAAGCTCTATATTGTCACTACTAAGGATTTAACTGATCAATTCTGAATGATACTTTTTGAAAGTAGTGTGGCATTACTGATTCTTACACATACATGCTACAGTCACCGCATCTAAAGTAACCTGATCCAGTGGGGACAACCTCTAATTTACCATTCTAATTCCAAGGTATGCAGATGGCATAAAACTCGGTCACAAGTAGGTAATATAATACCCCAACCCTTATGCTTATTGAATCAATGCAGCAGCATAACAATAATATCATGAATAATAATCGATAGGAAGGTAAAAGATACGTACCCCCATCATTCAGTGCTGCTAGAATCCTTGTTGAAATCAACTGGAAAAATCAGCTCCAAGCCGTGGGCAGCCTTGCCCGACCGTGATGTCTGTTGGTGGTTCTCAAAGTCCCAGGGGCAGGTGCAGGAACCTGCCTTGCTGTATACAAACTCGGATAGTGGGCCTTCTTGTGGCCCCTCTGACAACAAGGAAACATATCAGATCAAGCCCCTGAGCGATGGTAACAATACAATCTCTGCTAAAATGGCCAATCCGGCAGCACTTAAAACATCCAGCATCACCACCACTTCTACGCCTGCACGCACCCTCGTGTTTCCTACCACACTTCCCACATCGACTGCGGCTCTGATAGTCCCTCGATCTCGAATCTGATCCCTTAGGCCTGTTGCCCGAACCTGCGGCTAGCTGAGTCTCATCCGTTTTCCTCATCCTTTTCGACTCCCTGCCCGACTCTCGCTCATGTGTTACATTGTCGACCCCATCCATCGACTGAACAATTGTTGTCTGATCCTGGAACTTTGCGGTCAACCTACCAATGAACCTTCCAACGATGTTGGGCAGCTCCTCGCGAATGGCTCGCGCAACGTCCTTGACTATCAATCATGCAGAGGTCTCTCCTGGAGACAGGGTGCCCCGCTCACTCCCGTTCCCTGATGGCAAGAGCTAAATTTGTGATCTCCCTCCCTGATGGGTCCCTGAACTCCATAAGACTCGGGCTCTAGACGAGCCACAAACTGCCCTAACACTATCTTGGCCCTAAAGGCCTCAAGACGACTGTCCAAAAGCTCCATAATGGCCTCCCTAACTGAACCAAATATCACGGGAGTCTGATCAATGATGTTGCGCATAATCACTGCAGAAATAACGTCTCTCATCGGATCATCAAACTGTCCGGCTCTAGAGCCTGAGCCAGATTCTTCCCCGACACCTGAACTAGCAACTGATATCTCACGCAACAACACCGTGATGGAAACATATCACAAATCTGATCAATATACATACCGCTTCTGAGGGATCTTTCACACACTTTACTAGTTACTTGGTTTTGCCTCGACCCCTCTTGAATGGAGTACGGATCCTCTGCTTTCAGTAGTACAGGCCCATACTAGCTTCCACATCTATCCGTACTTTCCTCAAGAGTTACCTCAACTCCACCAAGTCCCTTTTATCTACTGCTAATCTTTGCTACACTCATTCTAGGCTTGCCCTAGGGAACCTCTGACTCAACCGAAACTAGTCCTCAGCTGCTGAAGGCCTCCTTGCAACGCCAATTAGCCACCACATGAATACCATCATATGCAATGAGGCTCGGATAATCCTTCGAGTCCAAGACTCATCCCTACAACGGTTAGACTCAAACGAGGGTTGCGTAATAGGGTCAAATTTGGCACTCTGATTTTATCCAATGCTGAGCAGATATGACATGATGTATTCACCTAATGGCTAACTCCCATCACTCAGAGTCCCACTAAGCACAAAGCAAGAAGCTTTCGGATAAAGGAAACATACTCATGCAAACTATTCTCAAGAAATTATACTAGCATACAATGTTGAACTCTTACTATCAGACATAACCTAAACAGGCTATCCTACTGCTTCTACTCAATACTAGCATGCAATTCTCATAAGGCTGAAACACATAAGCAGGCACATAAGGCATCCTCCTAGATCCTTAGTCCTATACTAGCATGTTGTTCTACTGAAACTGAAATTGAGACTAAACTAGAACTAAAACTGAAACTGAAACTGATAATCATAAACCTGATGGGTAATTTGGGAGTACTTACTTGAGCTCAGCTGATTGCATGCACCACACCCTTTTTTCTTTTCAAAACTCTTTTTGCTTTTTCTAAAACTCTTTTCTTTATACTTTTTGTAAAATTGTTTTCTTTTCTCAAAAATTCTTTTGTAACCATGGTTTTTCTCTTGAAAACTTTATACCACTTCTTTAGTTTGAGTTCAGTCACACTCGGGAGTGCATCCGATTTCCTCAAACCAAGGCTCTGTTACCAACTTGAAACATCCCGAAAACACAATCTGAAATTTTCGTTTAATTTAATAATAAAAACATAGTCGATAAACCTCATATAGAAATCATAAGCAATGTATCTCAAAATATCGTAACAACTGTCAAGTATATCAGAGTATAAACATCCCAGGCTGAACAAATGGTGTGTGCACTGCAATCTTCCCGAGCTCCTCTTCTGAAAACTATGTACCTGAAACCAAAACTGAAACTGTAAGCACGAAGCTTAGTGAGCTCCCCCAAAGTACCACATACCATACAATATCATGTAAACACATACCGGGCCTTGCCCACTGCATCGGAACCAGGTCCGGAAACTACATCGGGCCGAAGCCTCGACTAACGGGGCCTTGGCCCCTGCATCAGACCGAAGTCTGGAAACTGCATCGGGCTGAAGACCGGACTAACTGGGACCATGTCCCCTGCATCGGACCAAAGTCCGGACACTGCATCGGGCCGAAACCCGGACTAACTGGGACCATGTCCCCTGCATTGGACCGAAGTCCGGAACTGACTAGTCATAACATAGCATAAACACATATCAACTAGTATAAACACATATATTGCATACTGCATCGGACTGAAGTCCGGAACATATAACACATAAGCATGCTTGAATCACAGACACGTCAAGCACCCTAATTACTGCATCGGACCGAGGTCTGGAACTAACTCAACATAGCATAACATAATCATAACATATAACATGAACACATATACTTCATACTACATCAGACCATAATCCAGAACACATAAGTCATACCATGAATGTATCACAAAGACTCCAAACATACTGAACTATTTCCTCGAACTGGAGTCCGGAACTACTGCTAACTAAACGGGCTGGCATTGTGGAATTAGAGCCGTTCCTACTGAAAGGAAACTCACTTGCTACTGCTTAACTTGCTGATAACCCCCTGGCTGCTAACCGACAACCTTCTGAGCCGCTGCTCCTCTAACTCTCTAAGCTATCCATATCAAAATGATACTTAGTCTAACAGTCCTTCAAAAGTCAACTAAGTCAACTCTGGTAAAAATGCAAAGTCCTGGTGCCAGTCAAACTTCCAGGTTTACCCTACTCGCCGAGTCAGCCTACTGACTCGCCGAGTTTATAAGCTCTGAAATCCCTTTCATTCGCGACTCGACTCGCCGAGTCAGACCATGACTCGCCGAGTCTACTGATTTTCGAGTCCTGACCTATCCACTGATTGGGTCCCCACTCAACTCACTGATCCGAGTCTTAACTTGAAGGGTTTGGGGTTTCGCGACCTGACTCGCCGAGTCCAAGGCAATCTTCAATAGACTCTCTGAGTTGTTCATCCAACTCGTCGAGTTCATCTCCATCTTCATACTACTCGTCGAGTCCACTCGAAGGACTCGCCGAGTCTATTCAGTCCTTCACATAATAAGAGGCTTTTATGTCATGCATGGACTCCAAACTGTAGATCCACTCTTCTAAAGCCTATTCCTTATGTAAAATGGCAAACTTTACGTGTAGCTAAGGTGATCTAGGCTCAAAACACTATAAAATAGGGTTTAAGACAAAGGTGCTTAACAATCAACCCATAGACTGATGCTTTATGATTCTCTAGACCATGATACACTTATATCTGAAGTAGCAACTTTAGATCTGGGCATCTAACTCGAAATGGTTTTTAATCTTGCCCTAAAAGCCCCAAATCTCATGATAAAGGTTGATCTATATGAAAATGAGTGAAGGTAGCGACTCATTACCTTCAAATGCTCTGGAAAATCCCACAAACTATGGATCTACTGCCAATCCTTGAATGCCCAATGGTTGCCTTCTTCCTTCTTCCTTTAAATCACCCATAATGGCAAGAAAGCTTGAAAGAGCAACAATAAAGGCTTAGGGTTTCGGGTTCTGGACTATAAGGGCCACAAATGAGCCCTAAGGAAGAGAATAAGATGCTTAAATAGGGTACTAAGTACCGGAATTAGGGTTTCCCAACCCAGACTAGACTCGTCGAGTCCATTTTCTGACTCGCCGAGTCGGTCACTTACTTTACACTTGGATCCCGGTCCGACTGGCCGAGTTCCTCCCTGGACTCGACGAGTCACCCCTCTTTAACTTAGGGGTTTTCCTTTCCTTTCTTGACCTTTCTGATTTCGGGTGTTACAGAATATTGCGAGGGTTGGCCCTTTTGTTTGTTCCAGAACTTCTTCTTGCCACCACCGTCTTTAGGTGGTTCGGGAGCGACTGACTCTGGATTTTGACGATCTTTGTGATCTATTAATGTATGTGCTAGATGTTTGGCACTGTCAAACATGAGTGGGTAGGGAAACAGGTCATTCCTTTGCATTGGGGGAGTTAGTCCACATATTAATCTCTCCACTTTCTTGCTCTCTGAGGTGACCATCTCGGGACATAAAATAGCAAGATCACTGAACCTTGCAGTTTATGTAGCAATGTCGAAGCCCTTCATCTTTACACTCTAGAGTTCTTGCTCTAGCTTTTATATCTCACCCCGTGGGCAATATTCAGTGAGCATCGGATCCTTCTAATTGTCCCAAGTCATAGCATTAGCTATCAGTAGAGTCAGGGATTTGATTTGGCTATTCCACCAAGTTAGTGCTTTATCGCTGAAGGTGCACGCTGAAAAATTCACTTTGCTGGACTCGGAGCATGCACAGATCTCGAATATTGATTCAATTTTCTCGAACCAATGGGTTAGTGCGATGACTCCTCTAGTGCCATCGAAGGATCGAGGTTTCACATTGTTGAAGTCCTTGTATGAACACTCCTTTGGGTCTCTATGACTGTCACCGATGTTAGATGGGTTGGCACTACTACCAGTCCTGCTAGTGCCACTTGCATTGATTTGCGATATAGTGGTTGTTACTGTTGCTTGGAAGACAACATGATCGTACTGAGGAGGTAGTGGTGCTGGTGGATTGTTGTTCTTTCAATTGGCCTTCTTCGGAGGCATCTTTCTCTAAAATAATTCAAGAGAAAACTAATGATAAGTCCTCTATAGTGGTCAGGAGACAGGTGATATTGAACAGGGTGTATCTTATCCTGACAGTTATAGTGTTCTATCAAGCGATATACACTAGAAGTCTACTTAATACAAGTAACCAATTGTCAGGAAATTAATAGCAACACTTAGATTGAAATATGTACAATGTTTTTGGCTCTAGTATTGTAGTGCTATAAAATACTCCTATAGTATTTTAGTTTGTATGCTCTGTTCTATTGTTCCCTTTTGTATAGAATTTGGTAAGTTTGATACTTGTTGCAACACCACTTTCACCCCCAAACACATGTTGGTCGTATCTCAAATAAATATAGTTGATCAGACTATATTTATCCTAGATATGATTAAATAACTACCCAGGTTTAACCATAGTGTCCAACATCAAAATACATTTGTTTTGCTCTTTTTGTGATATTGTTTCTGGTATGTAGGTATACTTGTATACTTCTTATAAAATACTTAGATTTTAAAAGTATACTTTTAGTTCAGAGCGCTTCGGCGCCTTAGTCTTTATAATTGTATAACATGTAAGGTTTTATATACTTAGTTCACTATAAACAATGCTCTCATACCAATTTGTCACACCCCCAAATCGGAATGGAGGAAATGTTTGTGGGCAGAGGATGCCATGTACAGTATCACAATAATTTCATCATAGTAATCAAAGTAAATACAACCATTACATTGAACAATTAAGGTATGTACATCTGTTCTAAACATAATTTGTATTACAACAAAATGTATAACCAAAGTATAAAAGATGTGACTCTAAAAGCTCTGTCTTCTCAAAACCTGCGGGTGTACCTATCTACCGATTCGCTGACAATACAAGTGGTTTTGAAAGTGTATCAACATTTAAGTTGGTGAGTTCATAAGGATATATTTTTAATGAAATCTTGTCTTTGAATCTGTTAAAATGTTTGTATGTTTCTCAAGAAAATCCAGTATTTTCTTTAGTAGTGTAAAGTAGTGTTAAACCTTAAGACCAAAATGTACATTCGTTACTGTATTCTGTAGTTGTATATGAAAGTATTAGTATGTATGTCTGGTTACCATAAGTTATATTATATAGTGTTGTTTTGTATGAAAACACTTGTAAGAAATCCCTGGTTACCACCAATAGTTATGTATAGAAATGTTCCGTATGAAAATCATTGTATGGAATCCCTAGTTACCACCAGTAGTTATGTATAGAAATGTTCTGTATGAAAACCTTTGTATGAAATCCCTTGTTACCACTAGTAATGTATAGAAATGTTTTATATGAAAACCTTGCTTACCACCAGTAATGTATAATATTGTTCTGTATGAAAACCCTAGATACCACCAGTAATGTATAGTAGTTTTATTACTTACAATAAAACCATATGTTTGTATTCCCTGGAATCTTCTAGTTATATTGTATTGTAGTTCTATTAATTAAAATAAAACTATTTGAAGTATTAAAATCTTGTAAACAAATGGTTAGTTTATACTGTTATAAGTTTGGTATAACCATGCTTGATGTGACCTAGTGACCTCTACAACATTATTGAGGCATCGAAATGGTATGACATTTGTCACCCGAGTCTTCCGGCCTAACTGTAGCTAACAGTTAAAGTGTGGGATTATTAGCCCCATATAGATCTATACATAAATCTCACAATCTCCGTCCAGGAGACTTTGATTATACTGTATAGGATTTAGTTGTGTACCCTGGTGAATACTGTTGGATTAGTGTCTAAGGCTGTAACTATATTCGGTTGTGCATGGTCCTTTTGGGTTGCCTTCACCATAGCAACTTGAAGGATGATTTGTTAAGAGAGAGTAAATATTATAAGAAATAATATTTGGCTATTTGATTAATATAAGTCATAAATTAATTGGTATTAATTTGGTGACTTAAAGAGATTAATTAAATAAGAGGGTATAAACTGTCAATTGTTTGATAGTTAGACTTTAGACTGTAAATCCATTTGGATATACCTTGGACGGATTCTAAGAGCTTTAGGATAGCTCAAATCGTCCATAGGGTTATCTATGGAATGGATTTGGATAGCCTTAAGAGAAGATTATCCAATTAGGGTACAGGTTGAAACCCTTAAGGAGTCTACAAGTATAAATAGACCCTATGGGTGAGGGAATTCGACACACAACCTTAAGCAAGGAACCTCTGGCCGAATTCCTCCCCTCTCCTCTCTCCTAAATCATCTTGCTTGCTATTGGTGTTTGTAAGCCATTAGAGGAGTGACAATTGTGACTCTAGAAGCTCCAAGACAAACAAGATCAACAAGGAACTCAAAGGTATGTTTCTAGATCTGTTTCAATATTGTTATTTAACCTAATTAGCTATTATAAATCTTGGATTCAAAAGCATGTTTATTAGAAAGCCTAGATCCAAGCATTAGGGTTTTGCATGTACACATAGGAAAGTTCTTATGGCTAAAACCCATCAGTGGTATCAGAGCCTAGCTTGGTTTTCTTTAAATTGTTGCTTGATTAACTGAAACAAACCTGCAAAATTCGATTTTTTGGGTTTTGAGTCACTGACTCGTCGAGTTCCAAGGTGGACTCGTCGAGTAGGCCTGACTCGGCGAGTCCCCTTGTGCACTCGGCGAGTCCAGGCGTCAGGAAGGGCCAGATTCGGGATTTTTTCATTATTATCTTATGGAAACTTACCTTAATCATATTAGATCAATCCAAATCCGATTTTTTGATAAATATGATTGTTATCTTGATCTAATTAAAGATATTTATTATCTAATAAAATATTTAATTTCCTTATATGATAATGATTAATTATTTTGGTAATTATCTTCAAAGAAATCAAGATAAATCAAATAAAGATAATTAGAATATTAATTGTTAATTGGAATTATTTGTTATTTGATCCTCCATGTTTTTTAAATGTTTAAAACCTACCCTAAGGTTTTGAAATTTATATTTGTGATTAAAAGTTTTAATTTAGACAACTTAAATTTCAAACCCTAGATTTTGAAAAGTTTAAAATGCAACCCTATACTTATATGATATTACTAGAATAATATATATATGTATAACTAAATGCTAGTCTTACCGCTAGTAGGCCTCATTCACGAAGCCGATCTATAAGGTGGGTATAAGGTTGCGGCCTATAAAATGGCGCTTAATGGGTGTACACTCACACCCACCGCTTGCTTGATTGGTGGAGGGTCGTTAGCCGAACGGGTAGGATAGGGCAACCTCATCCTCTCATTAAAAGTATAATAAGAAATACGAAGTAACTAAACATTTTTTAAAATTTCCCAATCTTAGTTACTTTAGGAAAAGTGAATTGATGCAATCCCATGAAATTACACTTTGCACCTTGCTAAGATGTTAGTGGAGCGTGTGTGGTTTACCGGCACACTAATTGGTTCTAAGAGAAGGTGACAAAGGATGATTCATTGTTTATCATAGTTCGATGGAGCGTGTGTGGTTTACCGGCACATCGAATAGGTGATCGTTACAATGAAGGCACCATGTGAATTTGCATGGTAATTCACACCCGCTTTGTGATCCTCGGCATCCCAGTAACAAACGAGAGGGGCATATCGAGATTTAAACATGCCATTGAATAGTTCAATGAATCTCATCCGAACCTAGGAATTCTCAAAAACACTTAGGACTAATAGTTTAAGTTTTGTGATGGAGAATTAGTGAATCGTCATTCACTTACCTTCAATTTATTTGCATGTTAGATTACGGCATCCCTTTTCTAGTATGTAAATGTTATTGTTGGATCCTAGCCCTAATTTTTCTTATTGGGTGATAATTAGGGATTCTTATTCCAATCTATCTTTGTCCTTTCTATAGATGTCAAACGCAAACAACGCTGCTGCTAGTTCTATCACATTGATGGGCCTTTGCCAAAAGGTCACCTTCGATGGAACGAACTTTAGCGAATGGATAAGATACATTCGCACCATTGCTCGCTATGAGGATAAAGAGTATGTCCTCGATGAGAAGCTCGAGAAAATCAACCCCGAAGTTGCTACTCCCGAAGAAATCACCGCCTTCGAAACTCATGAGCGAGATGCAACGAAGGTACATTGCATCATGATCGCCACCATGAACTCCGAATTCCAAAAGTCCTACGAGGACATGTATCCATACAAGATGCATCAAGACTTGTTGGAGAGGTACCACCAAAACGCGAGGCAAGAGCGTTACGAGATTTTCACTAACATGATTTCCGCTAAGATGGGTCATGGAGAATCTCTTACCGTGCACTTGCAAAAGATGCAAAGGTATGTCGACCGCCTTCGCAAGTTAAATGTTGACTTCGGCGAAGACTTGGCGATCGACATGGTGCTTCACTCTTTGCCTCCAATGTACAACCAATTTAGGATGACCTACCACATGAACAAAGAGGAGGTCACTCTAAGTAAACTCCAAGGTCTCTTGAGGGTTGCTGAGAGCAATTTCAAGGACAAGTCTGTTGCACCAACTCCCAATCCATCCGCTGCTCCTGTCTTGGCTATTGGTCAAGGGAAGGGAAAGAAGAGGAAAGCTTCTTCGAACAACTATCGCAAGGTGAAAGCCCGAGATGGTTCCTCTTCTAGTGGGACCAAAGTTGATCCCTCTAAGCCCTGCTCTAACCCGAAGCAGGCAGAGTGCCACCACTGCCACAAGATAGGACATTGGAAGAGAAGCTGCCCGGATTACCTGCAAGCCATCAAGGAAGGAAAGATCAAGCCATCTTTCGTAGGTATATATGCAATCAAATCTAACGATTCTAATCATGCTATTTCTTGGGTTCTTGACACCGGTTGTGGTTATCACATTTGTTCTAATGTGCAGGGACTAAGAAGAAGTAGGGATGTGGAGCAAGGAAGGATCAATCTAATCATGGGGAACAGAAGATCGTCGCCTGTGACCAAGATTGGAGTGTATTCTTTAGTGCTTAGAAATAGTTTAGTTTTAGATTTGAATAATTGTTGCTATTCGCCAGAAATGGCTAGAAACATCATTTCATTTCATGGTTTATATAGACAAGGATTTAGATTTTCTTTTAATAATGAGAATGGTTCTATTTTGGCTTATCTAAATGGTGTCTTTTACTTTGAAGCTATACCATGTAATGGAATATATGAAACTGTTATGATTGTTGATAACTTAGGAAATGATGTTTTGAATATTGATTCTTCCACTAGTATGGATAAAGCATCCTTGTGGCATTGTCGTCTTGGACATGTCAACAAGAAACGCATAGCCCAACTCCAAAAGGATGGAGTGTTGGAGTCATTCGACCTTTGGGAAGATGACACATGCGAGTCTTGTTTACTTGGAAAGATGACTAAGTCACCCTTCACGAGTACTTGTGAAAGGGGTGAGGGTCTATTGGACCTAATACATACCGATGTATGTGGACCTTTTAGATCAACCACGAAGGATGGGAACCGCTTCTATGTGACCTTTAACGATGATTATAGTAGATATGGGTATGTCTACTTAATCAAGCAAAAGTCGGACACTTTTGAAAAGTTCAAAGAGTTCAAGAATGAAGTGGAGAATCAATTGGGCAGGAAAATCAAGATGCTTCGATCCGATCGAGGAGGAGAGTACCTAAGTCTTGAATTCCACGAGTATCTCAAGGAGTGTGGAATAGTTTCGCAATTGACGCCTCCTAGGACACCGCAGTTGAATGGTGTGGCAGAAAGTCGTAATCGAACCTTATTCGTAAGACGAGATACTCACGACAAGCTTGAACCTCGAAGTGAGCGATGTATTTTCATCGGCTACCCGCAAGCATCCTTTGGATATCTCTTCTATAGACCGAAAGATAATGTTATCTTTGTTGCGAGGAGAGGAGTTTTCTGAGAGCGAGAACTCATAAGCCAAGGAGACAGTGGGAGGCAAGTCGAACTTGAAGAGATTCAAGAATCAATAGATGATGGAACCTCTACCGCTGGCATTCAACCCGAGGAGGAAACTCCGGTTGAACCGATTGATGAATCCTTACCTCTTAGACGTTCCGATAGAGTTAGAGTTCAACCCCAGTTTTATGGTTTTCATATTACTACCGCAGGGGACACGTATATTAGTGATGGTACACTAGTAAATCTTGATGAACCTAATAGCTATAAGGAAGCCATGGCAGGCCCGGAGTCTGCGAAATGGAAAGAGGCGATGGATAGCGAGATCCAATCCATGTACGATAACCAAGTTTGGAATTTGGTTGATTATGTGCCCGAACGTAAGACCGTAGGGTGCAAGTGGATCTTCAAGAAGAAGACCGACGTGGATGGGAACGTACACACATATAAAGCGCGATTGGTCGCGAAGGGCTTTACTCAAACTCCCGGAGTTGACTATGATGAGACCTTCTCACCAGTTGCGAAGATTAAATCTATTAGAGTGATGCTAGCAATTGCCGCATTTGATGATTATGAGATTTGGCAAATGGATGTCAAGACCGCTTTCCTTAACGGAAAGTTGGCTGAGGATGTTTACATGGCTCAGCCAGAGGGGTTTGTGGATCCGAAGCATCCGAATAGAGTGTGTAAGCTTGAGAAGTCCATTTATGGAATTAAGCAAGCATCTCGCGGATGGAATCTTTGCTTCGATGAGAAAGTCAAAGATTTTGGATTTGTACAAAGCGAAGACGAATCTTGTGTATATGTCAAAGCCAGTGGGAGTATAGTAAGCTTTCTCGTTCTATATGTCGATGACATATTACTCATAGGGAACGACATCCCGACTCTGCAGGAGGTTAAGTCCTGGCTCGGGAAGTGTTTCGCTATGAAGGATCTCGGAGAGGCTTCTTACATTTTGGGAATAAGGATAGTAAGAGAAAGAAGTAAGAGACTAATTAGACTTAGTCGGAATACTTACTTGGAGAAGGTACTAAAACGTTTTAGTATGGAAAACTCAAAGAAGGGAGAACTACCGATACAAGGAAATGCCAAGTTGAGTAAGACTCAAAGTCCGAGTACCGAAGCTGAGATAGTAGAAATGAGCCGAGTACCATACGCTTCCACAGTTGGCTCAATCATGTACGCTATGACTTGTACTCGCCCTGATGTAGCCTTCGCTTTGAGCATGGTTAGCAGATATCAAGGGAACCCTGGCAAAGCACATTGGATTGCGGTGAAGAACATCCTTAAGTACCTTCGGAGGATGAAAGAATGGTTCTTAGTCCTTGGAGGGAGTGATGACTTGAAGGTGCGAGGGTATAGTGACGCCAGCTTTCAAACCGACAGAGACAACTACCGTTCGCAGTCGGGCTGGGTCTTTACCTTAAATAGAGGAGCAGTGGCATGAAAAATGTCCAAGCAGGAAACCGTAGCTGATTCAACGTGCAAATCAGAGTACATCGCAGCGAGCGAAGCGTCGAAGGAGGCAATATGGCTAAAGAACTTCATTGGTGATCTTGGAGTTGTGCCGGCCATAAAGGAGCCCATGGAGATTTTCTGTGATAACGAAGGTGCGGTTGCCTTGACCAAGGAACCGAGGGATCATGGTAGATCTCGACATATCGACAGAAAATATGACTTCATTAGACATCGTGTGGAAGAAGGACAACTCGTAGTGAAGAGGATATCATCAGAAGATAACCCAGCAGATCTGCTTACGAAGGGACTGAGTAGGGTTAAGCACTTGCAGCATGCTAGGAGTATTGGGCTGAAGGATGATATTAGTATAGATTAGATAGTATTAGAAACGTATAATAGATAAATGTAATTAACATTTGATGATTAAATAAAGGATTTTTATTTATGAGTAAAGTTACTATCACATGTTAGTTGTTTAACTATTGTTTCACTTTGCATGTTTTGACTTCCAGAATAATTGAATTTATTAGGAATAATCGAATTATTCAAATGGTCCTTTTGACTTCCAGAATAATTGAATTTATTCGGTTGTGCATGGTCCTTTTGGGTTGCCTTCACCATAGCAACTTGAAGGATGATTTGTTAAGAGAGAGTAAATATTATAAGAAATAATATTTGGCTATTTGATTAATATAAGTCATAAATTAATTGGTATTAATTTGGTGATTTAAAGAGATTAATTAAATAAGAGGGTATAAACTATCAATTGTTTGATAGTTAGACTTTAGACTGTAAATCCATTTGGATATACCTTGGACGGATTCTAAGAGATTTAGGATAGCTCAAATCGTCCATAGGGTTATCTATGGAATGGATTTGGATAGCCTTAAGAGAAGATTATCCAATTAGGGTTTAGGTTGAAACCCTTAAGGAGTCTACAAGTATAAATAGACCCTATGGGTGAGGGAATTCGACACACAACCTTAAGAAAGGAACCTCTGGCCGAATTCCTCCCCTCTCCTCTCTCCTAAATCATCTTGCTTGCTATTGGTGTTTGTAAGCCATTAGAGGAGTGACAATTGTGACTCTAGAAGCTCCAAGACAAACAAGATCAACAAGGAACTCAAAGGTATGATTCTAGATCTGTTTCAATATTGTTATTTAACCTAATTAGCCATTAGAAGTCTTGGATTCAAAAGCATGTTTATTAGAAAGCCTAGATCCAAGCATTAGGGTTTTGCATGCGCACATAGGAAAGTTCTTATGGCTAAAACCCATCAAATACAATTGAAGTAGTGCCTCACAACCATTAAAAACATTAAAACAGTGAAAATATAAGGGTATGAACTCATAGTTATTTTTGTGTGCGTGCTGGATAGCAAGACTGGAAAAATGACCCTCGAGTTGATGTACATGGAATTAGCAATCCTAATGATAATTAAATACATAATTATATTTATAATTAGCAAAAACATTAATCAAAGTGTTAGAAAACACTTGTTTTTATGTTAGGAAATGTTACTGAGAAATGATTTGAAGTAAATGGAAACATTTTCAGTCAAGGCTCAACCAATAATCAGGTTCTCGGTTTGCTGAGTTTTCACCCAAACAATGGTTCTCAGTTATGGTAGTTTTCGGTCAGTTGAAGATTCGAAGGATGTTCTTGGTGTTCTTGGTGAAAATATGAAGATTCGAAGGTTTTCACTAGAAGATATGAGTGTTCTTGGATGATCCTTGGAAGCAAAATAAGTGTGTTTTCGGGTTAAAAGAGTGAGAAATGATCCAGTTTTTGAGGGAGAAACCTTTATACCAGTTTACTTTTCGGTTGGAAAGGAGTTCTCGGCCGAGATCTATTTTCGGTCTGAAGGTTTTTGTTGAGGATTGTTGGATTGCCTCTTTGGGAGTTTTGTATAAGTCCATTCTATACACGGTTTTGGGTCTGTGCAGCCGTTATTATTAGGGTTATTATATATATATATATATATATATATATATATATATATATATATATATATATATATATATATATATATATATATATATGGTGCATGCATGCACCGTATTATAAATCACTATTGATTTCATCCTTTAAAAGAATATTGTAACCCTACCACACCTCTATAGTAGCAGTTCTTAATAGAGTTCTTCTGAGGTTGTGGCTTTTTAATCATTCGAGAACAATTTTATTCATTATGTGTTCTTGTTTGATTTACATTCTTGGTTTGCTTGTTAAGAATCTAATCGATCTTAAAGACTTTGTAGTCTCGTCAATTGGTATCAGAGCAGGAGGCTGTGAAATTCATCCGCATCTCTTATGTTTGAAGAAAATATTTAGTGTTTCCACTTTTATCGAATCTGTTGGAGCCATCATTACTTCATTGATAATCCTCCTTGATTTCGATTCTACCCTAACTCAATCTTTACAAGTCTGATTCTTGATAGGTAAGTAGATCAAGTCATCATGTTTCACGACAAGTCTCAAATGAATCCCATCAACATCTCCAACAACATTGGATCGACCACAAGGATTCTGGTTCTATACACTCACGAATATGAATTCTGGGCTCTTCATTTTGAAGACTATGTTCTCGGCTCAGAGGTTAACGAATATTTGATCTGGGAAGCTATTAATTTGGGTCCTTTTGTTCATTCCGGAACCAATAGAACTATCAAGACACATAAAGAGTACTATCAGTTGATGATAGACGTAACATAAGTCCCTTGGGATGAGAAGGACAAACTGATGAGCAACGTAAAAGCAATGAGGATGATCAGATTTGCTTTACAATCTGATACCTTTCATTTGGTGAGTTCTTGTACTACTGCAAATGAGACCTTGGAAAGGATTAAGGAGTTATATTCCATTGATGTGGATCTAGAGCATTCCATCCAAACTCTTCTACTCTCAGAGTTTGGTGACTTCAAGCAAAAGCCAGAGGAAAGTCTTGTACAAAGATTTAATCGTTACAACCACCTTCTCAGCAAGATGATTAAGCACATAGTTGGCAAAGAAATACTCGAGCAAAAGGTTACTTTCACGAATTGTCTAAGAACCAAATGGATGGCAGTGGTTTCAACAGTTAAAGCTTATGAGTAGTTCAAGGCTTACTCGTTGGCAAGGCTTGTAGGGATTCTCAAGTCACATGAATATGTCATGAAAAAAGAAACAA
The DNA here is from genome assembly GCF_052625555.1 of Lactuca saligna. NCBI lineage: Eukaryota > Viridiplantae > Streptophyta > Magnoliopsida > Asterales > Asteraceae > Lactuca > Lactuca saligna. The sequence goes on along the minus strand of NC_136417.1, from coordinate 170,559,597 downwards.
AAGTAGTCTCGAGCATAGGATCCTTGGGCGTTATCTCAAAGAGTAAGAATGTAGTTGAAGAAGAAGCTGAGTCAGATCTTTCTGAATGTGATTTAACTAGTGAAGAGTATGCTCTGATGTTGTCTAACCCAAAACGTTTCGCAAGGAAGAAATTTCCATCTGCCAAAAAATCGAAATTGGCAAGGGAGTTATAGCTCCGAGAAGGCGAAGGAGGAAAATAAAATTACTCATCAGAAGGAAGAAGAGAAGAAGGAAAGGAAGTTAGTTGGTAACTCTAGGTATGATTGCCACTACTGTCACGGGCAGAATCACCTGACTAAGGATTGCATGTTATGAAAGATGAATGAGAAGAAAGATGGAGAGGATGAGGAAGCTTACCACATGCGTAAGCTGGAAGAGATCAAGAAGAAGAAACTAATGACAAATATTTGTATGCTTTAATTGTTGCAAGAAAAAGTAGCTGATGATGAGTTCGGCGGTGTAGAGGTTAGGTCTACTGACTCGGAAGATGAAGAAGTTCGCAAGCCCACACATGGCAGGGAATTCGTTGCAAAGGAAGAAACTTCTGAGTATGCTGGAAAATGTTTGATGGTGACAGCTGGTGTGTCACAAATGATAGGATACATAACAAATTGCGAGGGTGAAGAAGCGATGGAGAGAGAAGACAAATGCTTTACTGCAAAACCAGTCGGAGAGCAGATCAACAAATGTGATCGGTTGATCAAGAAGGTAAATTCCATCCTTGAATCACTTAAAATACTTGTATCTAACTATGAAAAGGAACTAAATGACTTAAAATTCACCTCCTCTAGTTTAAGTGGTAGTCTAAAAGAAACTCGCCTCACAAACTCTAACCTAACTTAACAACTTAGTAGGGTGCCTTCCATGAGTGAAGAGCGAAGAATGTGGATAGCGACGAAGGAATTAGAGTTGGTTAGGGCAAGAGACGAATTTATTTATTTCCAACGTGATAACTTAATGTTTTTGAAACAAAGGAATATTTTTTGTTTAATTGCTAAACGTCTTTATACCAATATTACTCAGTTGCATTTAGATTGTGAGATTGGAAAAAAGATTCACAAAATGATTTTGCCCTTCCTTGAATTAAAGGAAGACGAAATAGATGTTGATTGCTATAACTGAGAGTCAATTGTCTCATCTGAAAATACCTCTGAAGCATACAAAATTGGACTTGACAAAATTGAGTCATTTATTAAGTCCAAAGACCACAAGGACATGCTAAAAAATTTACTAGATGAAAATTGCAGATTGAAAATAAAGACTGAAGTTGTATAAAAATTTGATTCATCGAGTTCTAAGTTAAGTTCAGATAACAAGCTGAATGCTAAAAACACATCTGAATTTGGTGAGGATAGTGAGATGAGTGAAATATCTATTGAGGATGAGGTTGACTGTTCTGAATTTGGTAAAACCGAACCAACGAAAGTCCTTATACACAAAAACTTTATTAAGTTCGCTCGATTGTCAAAAGAGAAGATCAAGGTTCTGAAAGAGAAGATTGTTGTATACTAAAAGGTCCAAATTGTACCAAATCAAGTGTACACTACCACTAGATTTTCCAAGGCTCAAACAGTTGAACTAAGAACCTTGGTCGAAAAAGATAATGTGAATGGTTGTGACGATCATATCTGGTTTGCCCCAATCGATAACACCAATGAAATAGTAGGACTATCAGAACGAACCTCTTGGAGAGTAAAAGGCCATTATGTCACAAAACCTGTGACATCCCCTATTTTTCGACCAGAAAAGACCAATTTAATTTATGCTTTTAAATTAAAATTAGAGTAATCTTTTAAAAGATTTTGCGGAATTTATCCCCAAAACAAAACACGATAAAAAATTATCAAAACATTTCTTAAATAAATATATATTTTCATTTTATATCAAAACCTCGGAATGTCATGTTCCGATAAAGACCAAAACCATAAACATTACATTATAAGCCTTACAAAAGTTATTTACAACTACTAGCCTATAATCCAAAAATCTCTCTTCACCGTCCAACTATACTCTTGGTCTACTACCTATAATACATAAATAAATTTATTAATTTCATCAAACAACAATAACCCGATTACCCATTCTCGTTATACTCACTTTACGTTCCTAAAACAACTATCACAAGGGATCTAGCCTAAGGATTTTCATCGGGGCGACAACACCACTTTGGGGGTTTCCCAACAATTTATGTCAAATAAGGCAACCATGTGGGGGGATGGAGTACAACAAATGAACACTCAAGCTCATTAACACCTACAGGTTGTGAGCCTATCAGCGTTCCACAAATTTATTTAGAAAAGTTTGTGGTCGTCATCCATACTCCGGTAGATGACTGGATCACAATAACATCGAAGCCTTTCATTTATTTTATTTCATCACACATCAACCATCTACCCATGTTTTACCCAATATTTTTGTCGATAAAATACGTATACAGTTTAAAACCTAGCACGTATTTTATACCAAATACTTCATATCTATGTGTAAGATGAAAGTGACTATACACTCACTTGATTTAATGATAATCGGGAAGCACTTCATTTCTAAAAATGATCGCTTCTGATGAAATCCAGAGCTTTAATAAGAAACCAAGCCTTGCAAAGGTTGAGCTTCAAACCGAAAAGATAAATTTCTCGGGCCCTTCGGGCACTTTGAAATGTATTTCTGGTGTTAGGTATGATCCCGAGGTTTTAGGGGAAGTTGGAATGGTAAAAATATGAGTTATGGTGAAAAGTGTGAAATTTCCAAAATTACCTCGGAGGGTTCACACCTCCCTTATATAGGGTGATGCCTCAGATCCGAAGCAAGAGGAATGCGATAGGCGGTAACTTCGTAGGCCATGGGGAAGGGGTTACGTGGCTTGGTTCGCAGGCGAAGGGGAAGGGGGCTAGGCACCAGTCTCGGATGCGAGTCACGCGTCAGAGATGCATCGGAACCGGATCCTTTGGATGCGCCACACCTTCGGACACGGGGCAGCAGTGATGCGAGGCGACGTGGCCGAAGTCTCACCATGCGAAATTTCTCGGTTCTTGTGATTTTCTCAGATTTTGTGCCCCAAACTTCAAAAGTCCATAAATTTCACATACGAGCACTGTTTTTGACGTTCTTTATATGCGCTCATAGATGAAATTATGCTCTACAACTTTCGTTTAGACTTCGTCGGCTAATTTTCAGTTTTATTTGTAATATTTTTAATTTTAACAGACTCGGTCACGAAAATCCGTTAAAAATTCATAACTTCTTCATCCGATGTTCGTTTTCGTCTGTCTTGTTACCATTGTACTACTATTGACGACACCTTCAATTCTCATTTAGGTTATATTGGCTAAAAATCGCTCGATCTAAAATTCGAGTTTTTAGTTGTCTACTGCTAATTCGAAACTTAGAAAAATCATAGCTTTCTCATACGAAGTCATATTTGAGCATTCTTTTTATGCACGCTCTTGGTTTAACGAAGACTACGACTTTCATTTAGATTGCTAAGGCTAAAAATCACTTTATCGTAAATTCACATTTTAGGTCACACAACGTCATGTCGGTTCTGTCGCGAAACTTTGACAAGTCATAACTTCTTCGTTATAACTCAGAATTCATTATTATTTATATCTCTGGAAACCTTATTTCAACCACTACAACATTCTTCGTAGATATTAGGTTTTTCTAACACTTATTTTTGACGCTTATTTTTATCCTTAACTCATTAAATTATAATAAATAAACAAATAGGCACATAATTCACATAATATTCAGATAATTCCTCTTTATTACTTCAAAATGAGTTACAAATGTTGGCCTAGACTATTACACCACCATTAATGTTTTAGCACAAAAACATAGGCGTTACAGTTCTCTCCCCATTAGGATGATTTCATCCTCGGAATCACACATCAGTAAACAAATGTGAGTAGCGACTCATCATGTCACTCTCCGTTTCCCAGGTGAGATTTGGCACATTTGTATATTTCCAACACACAAGCACTAAATTAACCATCTTGTGTCACAACTTTTTAGTCATACGGTCAACGATTGCCTCTGGTTCTTCTATTAACCTCTTGTTCTCATCCAACCTTAATTCAAACATTGGAATTATGTCGGGAACATCCCCCATGAACTTCCTCAAATAACATACATGGAAAGTGTTATGAATATCATCTAGTTCTTCTGGTAGTTCTAGCTTGTAAACTTGATTCCCAATCTTCTGAAGAACTTTAAACGGTCCAATAAACATTGGAATCAACTTTCCCCTTTTACCAAATCTTATAAGTCCATTCCATGGTAAGACTTTAAGAAAAACCGAATCACCAACTTCGAATGTTATAGGTTTTCTTTTCTTGTCAGCATAGCTCTTTTGATGATCCTGAGCTGCTAACATCCTTTCCCTAATAACTTTCACCTATTCAGTTGTTTGATGGACTATCTCGGGTCCTATAAAATTCTTTTCTCCAGCTTCAAGCCAACAAGACAGCGTACGACACTTTTGTCTGTACAAAGTTTGATAAGGTGCCATCTTAATGCTCGAGTGGAAACTATTATTGTAGGAAAATTCTACCAAAGGTAAATGTTCATCCCAGTTACCTTGGAATTCCACGGTACATCAGTCTGCGGATGGTTAGTTGTACTCAAACACAACTTGGTACCCAATTCCTCTTGTAGACTTCTCCAACACCTTGAGGTGAAACGACTATCATGATCTGATACAATAGTTAAAGGCACACCGTCAAGTCTTTTTATCTCCTTCACATAAGCATTAGCAAGTTTATCCATAAACCATTTCTCATCGGCTGCTATGAATTGTGAACTTTTCGTAAACCGATAAACGACCACCCAAATAATGTCGTAACCACTCTTCGTTCTGGGCAATTTAGTCATAAAATCCATAGTGATGTCTTCCCACTTACCCATGGGTATATGTAAAGGTTCTAAAATCCCATACAGTTTCTGATGTTGTGCCTTAACTCTCGCACGTGTCACACACTCGGCCACATACTTTGCAATATCGAGCTTAATCGTCGGGCACCATTCGTAGGGATTCAAATCGCTATACATTTTTGTCTTGCCCGGATGAATCGAGTACATGGTCTTGTGAGCTTCTACCATAAGAATGTCTCTTAATCCTCCCGTCTTAGGTACTCAAATTCGATCTTGGAATACCTTCAGTCCTTGACTGTTTATACCGAACACTAACATCTTGCCCAAACGTTCTCCCTTTCGATCATTCTTCTCTGAAGCTTCTTCTTGAGCTTTATTTATACTTTCCACAATTGTCGAATGAACTTCTATTCTTAACGACCTTGGCCTTTTTCTTTCAAGATTCACTTTCCGACTGAGAGCATCAGCAACAACATTGGCTTTACCGGGGTGGTAAAGTATCTCACAATCGTAGTCCTTGGGTAACTCTAGCCAACGTCTTTGCCTCATATTCAATTTTTTCTGATTAAAGAGATATTGAATAGTCTTATGATCAGTTAAAAGTTTGCACTTAATGCCATAGAGGTAATGCCTCCATATCGTTAGAGAAAATACTATTGTTGCCAACTCCAGATCATGTGTGGTGTAGTTCTTTTCATGCTCTTTCAACTGTTGAGATGCATATGTTATCATCCTTTCTCTTTGGGTCAAAACACAACCCAACCCAACACAAGACGCATTGTTCTAGAAAGTGAAGTCTTCAACTCCATCGGGTAGAGAAAGAATCGATGCTTCACATGATTTCTTCTTTAGCAACTGAAATGCTTCTTTGTGTTTATCACTCCAAGTATAAGTAGCTCCTTTTTGGGTCAAAGATGTCAATGGAGTAGCGATGAAAGAAAAGCCTTGGATAAACCTTTAATAATATCCAGCTAATCCTAGAAAGCTTCGGATCTCAGTGAGACTTTTTGGTTGTTCCCACTTCATCACAGCTTCAAAATCTTTGTTGGATCAGCCATTATTCCATCTTGGTTAACCACATGACCCAAGAATTGGACTTCTTGAATCCAAAAATCACATTTGGAGAGCGTAGCATACAACTTCTCCTTCTTTAAAACTTCTAACAGTTCTCACAAGTGTTTGCCATGCTCCTCCTGGATTTTCGAGTATATCAGAATGTCATCTATGAACACTATCACAAATTTATCATGCAATGATTTACAAACCCTATTCATCCAATCCATGAATGCAGCTGGAGCATTGGTTAGTCCAAACAATATAACCAAAAACCCATAGTTTCCATATCTCGTTCTGAACGCAGTCTTCTATATATCCTGCTCTCTCACTTTTAGCTAATGATATCCTGACCTTAGATCGATCTTTGAGAAATAGCTTGAACCTTGCAGCTGATCGAACATGTAATCAATCCTTGGCAACGGATACTTAATCTCTATTGTTTCCTTATTCAGCTCTCTGTAATCAATACACATCCTCATGCTCCCGTCTTTCTTCTGTACGAATAACACCACAGCTCCCCAGGATAATGAATTAGGTCTAATGAAACATTTGTGTAATAATTCCTAAAGTTGTGTCATAAGATCCTTCACCTCTGTTGTTTCTAATCGATATCGTGCTTTTGCTATTGGCATCGTTCCTGGTAACAAGTCTACTCTGAACTCCACTTGTTTATCAGGCGGTAATCCAGGAAGATTTTCGGGAAATACTTCCAGAAAGTCACACACCACTGGTATGCTTTGCACATCTTTCTTTTCCTTCTTATCATCGATTACGAATGCTAGATATGATGTACATCCCTTGGCCAAACAATTTCTAGGTTTCATTAAGGAAATGATTCCACAATATACTCTCTGTTTGTCCCCATACACCATAAATGACTCTTTCCCTGGTGGTTTTACTTTTACTATCATCTTCTTGCATAATATATCGGCATAATTGGCGCTAAGCCAATCTATTCGTAGCACGATGTCAGAACTATTTAACTTCATTGGCAATAATTCTCATAGAACTTATTCCCATTCAAGTCGATGAAATTGGTTTTCGTGCAATGGATAACAGGTACAAACTTGCCACTAGAAACCTCGACTATTAAAGCATTAACTAATTTATAAACAAGCAAATCTAGTTTTCTAACACATTCATGCGATATAAAGGACTAGTTGGCTCCAGAATCAAACAAAATTTGGGCAGGAAATTCATTTACAATAAAGGTACCTGAAGCGACATCATCTTCTTCCTTTGCAACTTCAAGTGTCATCCAGAAGGCTCTCTCCTTTGGTTTTGGTGGTATGTTGGGTTTTGCTGCCTCCTTTTTCGGACAGTCTTTCAAAATGTGCCCTTCCTCGTTACATCTGAAGCATACCCTCTTGTTTAACGGACACTCATTGGCATAATGCCCAGACTTTCCACATTTGTAGCAACTCACCTCCTCACTACATTTCCCATAATGCTTTTTCTTGCACTTTTCACACCATTTCGCTTCGCCTCCAAGTCTTCTCCCAAACTTCTTCGAATTAGACTTTGAAAACATCCATTACTTGTTGGAACCTGAAGTTCCTTGAAACTTTCTCTTTTTGCCAACTTCAACCTTGTTGGCAGTTCTTTCCTTGATCATTTTCACAATAGATTTGGCATCCCAAATAGTTGCCTCCAGAGTAGGTGCCTCTCGTACTGGCACAACATACTCCCATGGATGTCCCTTTGTGTACCGGTCAACTTTTGTCAACTAGTTTGGAACGGTGCGCAAAAGAAACTCCATTTTGTTTGTAAAGGCATTAGTGTATTCATCAATGGACATGTTGTCCGTTTTTAATGTTAGGAATTGGTTCTCTAGCTCTAGTAGATTTTGGGCCAAGCAGAACTTGCGTTCTAAGTATACTAAGAACTCTGGCCATGTAAGTTGTAGTGGCTCGTTGGGGCTTATGGTCTTCCCCAAAGTGTTCCACTAATGAACAGCGCCACTTCTGAACTGACGTACTACATATGTGGTTTGTAGTTTTCCCTTGCAACCGCATGGTATGCAGGCACATTCCATCTCCGAGATCCAATCCATGAATCCTATCAGAAGTGGCGTTGTCCATCATTTCCTCCATCTTGGTTGTTTCTTCTATCTATAAGTGAGTTTCCTTGGCCAACAACCCCACTGCAGTTTCCTCTTTCCGAATGCCCTTAATTCAATTCGGGTTGTTCAATTGGTATTGTAAGTTCTTCACGATTATGCTGAAGCTGACATCTAGTTTCCTCCATATGACAATCCAACGTCGTCAGAATCATCATTTGCACTCCGGCCATTGTCATTGGCTCAGGTGCTGCTGCTGCAACAGGTACTTGCTCAATCGCTAGTGGTTGAGGCTGTTGATTGCTTTTTCGTTTGCATTTCCAACTCCACTTCTAGTTCTTTCCATTTTTGATCTACACACCGAATCAGGTGAATTTATATGTTTACTCATGATAGATATTTAAATCATCCATATCACTTAGAAACATTCACATGCTAGTGCTAATATCGTAGTCGTACGCTTAGAATCCTAAACACATAAGGTTTTCAGATCTGGTCGGCAACAGACCATAAATTCGAACAAACAATGGCATTTATGGCAAACATATAGCATTTAGCACATAAGTGCATTTTAAGCATCTTTCCTAAAATGTACTTGTTCTCGTGTCTAAAATATGGTAGACACTTATCTCATGATCATCAATTAGCATTCTAAGTTTAAGTCTAGAAATTGTACAAATTCCTAGTTCGATTAAACTAATGCTCTGATACCAACTGTGACATCCATAATTTCTCGGCAAAAAAAGACTGATTTGATTTATGGTTTTAAATTAAAAGCAGAGTAATCTCTTAAAATATTTTGCAAAATTTATCCCCAAAACAAAACATGATAAATATTTATCAAAACCTTTCTTAAAGAAATATATATTTTCATTATATATCAAAACCTCGGGATGTTATGTTCCGATATAGACTAGAAGTATAAGCAGTACATTATAATCCTTACAACAGTTATTTACAACAACTGGCCTATAATCCAAAAATCTCTCTTCACCATCCAACTATGCTCTGGGTCCACTACCTGTAATATAGAAAGCTGAGCGGGTTAGGCTTGGGAGTCTGGTGAACATATAGGGTTTTCAACCCACAATAAATAAATTTAGTAATTTCATCAAACAACGTTAACCCGATTACCATTTCCGTTATCCTCACTTTACATCTCTAAAACAACTATCACAAGGGACCTAGCCTAAAGATTTTCATCGGGGCGACAACACTTCTTTGGGGGTTTCCTAGCAATTTTTGTCAAATAAGGCAACCATGTGGGGGATGGAGTACAGCAAATGAACACCCATGCTCATTAACACCTAAACATTGCGAGCCTCCCACGGTTCCACAGGACTATCTAGAAAAGTACGTGATCATCATCCATACTCCGCTAGATGACTGGATCACAATAACATTGAGGCCTCTCATCATTTTATTTCATCACACATCAACTATCAACCCGTGTTTTACCTAACATATTTGTTGATAAAAATACATATACAATTTAAAACCTATATAAAACATTCATTCAACATTCATCTCAAATATACAAACAAAATAATTACACATAGCATGTATTTTATAGAAAATACTTCATATCTATGTGTAAGATGAAAGTGACTATACACTCACTTGATTTAATGATAACCAGGAAGCACTTTGTTTCATAAAAAGATCGCTTATGATGAAATCGGGAGCTTTAATGAGAAACCGGGACTTGCGAATGTTGAGCTTCAAATAGAAAAGATAAATTTATCGGGCTCTTCGGGCACTTTGGAACATATTTTTGCATTTAGGTTTGATCCCGGGGCTTCAGTGGAACTTGGAATGTTAAAAATATGAGTTTAGGGTTGAAAAGTGTGAAATTTCCAAAATTACATGGGAGCGTTCACACCTCCCTTATATTGGTCGATGCCTCGGATCAGAAGCAAAAGGAATGGGACAGGCGACAACTTCGCAAGCGAGGGGGAAGGGATTTCGTGGCTCGGTTCGCAGGTGAAGGGGAAGGGGTTTCGGATGCGAGACACATGTCGGAGACGCTTCGTAACCGGAGCCTTTGGATGCTCCACGCCTTCGAAAACGAGGCAGTAGCGAATCAAGACTACACGGCCGAAGTCCCACCATGCGAAATTCCTTGGTTCTTGTGATTTTCTTGTGTTATGCTCGACAAAACCATTTCTTGAAGAGACTGACTCGGAACCCGAAGTCCAAAACCTACCCCAAGTGACCCCAATGCAAAATCCCAACCCTTAAGTTGGATTCCATAAGCAACGCCAACCCCTCTCATACAACGGTAACCACAACTTCTACAATCTGATCGAGTAGGTCCTATAGGCACGACCCTCCCAACAAGTATAGAAGCATCCCTCGATATCAACAATCCATCTCATCGCAGCGATCGAATCCTTGTTGAACTCCCGGAACAGCAACGAGTCACCTCCCTGTGGTCCAGCAGCGGCCACAGCTGCGGTAACTGCAGCGACGACGGCCTCAGTCAACGCGGCCTACCGCTCATCAAATGTCTCCATCTGCGTGGTCTTAATAGACCCAAACATCTCCGGAATCTCAGCCTGGATCGCTGCAGCTACCTCCTCATGAATCATCTGACGAAGCTCCTCGTCAGTCACACTACTCGTACCAAGTCTGTGGCGTGGTCCAACCATGATGTATCTGAAATACAACATAAAAATATCAGAGACTCTATCGGGCATAATCGCACTCGATAACGTAGTCCTACTCAGTCTCCGATACCCGGGGATTCTTATTCGGGTTGCCCACTGACCCGATGTCTTTAGTAGTACGGGCCCAATACTACCAACTACACCACGTCAGTATTCACCCCAAGTCCTCCTCCCCAAGCCCCGAATCCTGAGTACTCTATCCTTGCCATGCACTAGATACCCACTCACTTTCAAAGCACCTCATAGAAGCAAGTTTCCCTAGACTAAGGCATCACAAAATCAGGCCACTCTTGTCCTAATATGAATACCTAGTCTACTAGCATGCGTATCATATCATATCATATCTCATAACACATATTGTAAGAGTATTTTGGGGATTTTACCGTTCGGGCGGTGGTTGACCATACACACTCCTTCTTCTTTGGTTGTTTCAAAATCACTTATCAAATTTTATTGATTTATTAATTAAAAATTTTCTCAAATCCCCGGTTTGAGTTCAGTTACGCTCGAAGGTGTACCCGAATCCCTCAAACCAAGGCTCTGATACCAACTTGTAACGACGTAACTTTTAGACCAATTTTTTTTTTCATTTTTACAAACATCAAAACATCGAGTAGTAATTTAGGTTCCAATGTAAAAAACATTGTCACGACCGATTACATAATAAAGATCACAAAATAGTTTCCCCCGAGTGTGTATACGATCACGCCAGCGCCTTCCCACGGTCCTCGCTAGTACCTGAAACACATAACACAACAACTGTAAGCATAAATGCTTAGTGAGTTCCCCAAAATACTACCTACGCACGTACGCCTTTCCAGCCCCTGACCTTCCAGTCCATGTGTCTCAGGGGACTTCCGTCCCGACTGGGTAAACCTTCCGGTCCTACCCACGTCAACCTTACGGTCCACATCACAACGCCTTCCGGCCCATAACATATTTGCCTTCCGCCCCATAACATAATTCCTTCTGGCCCATATCAAGCATATCATACATGGCACATATAACGATTAACTTATCACACATAATGCATATATCTCATATCATATTCGACCTTCCGGTCACACAGTCAAACCCTTCCGGGTACAGTATAGTGAGAAGACTCACCTTGTATGTCTCAATAACTTGCGAACCCTGGAAATCACTCGTGCTCGAACCCCCGAGCTATAATCCTCCTACAACATCATATATCTCTAACTAATACTTGTATTACTACGGTTGACCATCCCTATCAAATCAACACTGGTCAACAGTCAATGGTAAATTGGACCGGACTCGGCGAGTGCGCTAGAGCGACTCGGCGAGTCTACGCGTTTTCGCTAACTCGCAAGGATTTCCACTTTGACACGTCGAATACTCCCCTGACTCGACGAGTTCCACCTGGTCATTAATCACGGGGCCACCGCGACTCAACTCGCCGAGTCGCAAGGACAACTCGGCGAGTCCCAACTCGACTCGGTCCACCTGTCAATCCCTGACTAACTTCCTGTGACTCACTGAGTCACTCATAACTCGGCAGGACTACTCACTGGGTGGTCTTAAGGACAATCTTCAAGCTACTCGTCGAGTCTGTTCTTCAGACTCGGCGAGTCCATGCCATGCATCAGCTAAAACTTGCTTCTGCGGTCAGATCCATTCCATACACACATAGATCTGGCCTTCCCAAGCTCATTTATCACGTAAAGTCTCACTCTTGGTAGCCATGCAACACATACAAGGCTCTTTTTGGGGAAATAGCCTCTAATATGGCAACCCTAGTCTCCAACTCAAAAGAATGGACATAAAACATATCATTTGGGGCCTTCTGGACCTGCTAAGGTCCAGATCTAGGTTCCATATCTCCATGGGACCTTTCACACTTCAAATACAAGTCAAATAAGGCAAGAAGAACCCCTAGATTTGACATATCAACCAAAACACGAAGATTAGCTCTGAAAGTTACCTCAAGAAGCCTCCTTTAACGAAATAGAAATAGATCCAAGCTCCCCAACTCTTCTAGCTTGATCTTCTCCTTCCTTTCTTGCAATAACACACAAATGGGTGAACAAATAGCCTCTTATCTCACTCACAAGGACTCTCACCTGCTTTGGTGCACTCAAGGATCATGGTGGCCGCAATGAAGGGCCATAAGGTCCTTTAAATAAGGCGGATCAAGGTGGCCGCAATGAAGGGCCATAACGTCCTTTAAATAAGGCTTAGGACCGGAAAATTAGGGTTTCATTAAACAGCGCGGACTCGTCGAGTCCATCCCTTGGACTCGCCGAGTCCGGATGCAAACCTTTGCCCAAAACCGTGACCCGAATCGGCGAGTTCGACCTCCAACTCGCCGAGTCCCCTCACAAAATACCAAAAATGTGAAATTAAAAGATACCTGGAAATCCGGGCTGTTACATAGAGCCGAAGAAATGGGAGAGTTACTCTGCCAGCCCAATGGGATGAGCAAACAAGAGTTCTTAATACTATTTTATGTGAACTTTGTGTGTTCAAATCTTTTCTATCCTTGATAAGACCACATCTTGGGAACGTGGGTCGAATAAAAAAGAGTCAGTAGCAAAAGGGGAAATATCAATGCATAGACAAATATTTAGGATACATCCATAGACAACCATTGTTGCTCACAAAATCTTTTCTTGACATATAACAGATCATACCTCCGAAGAAACAGAACCAATCCACCCGTAAGGCACCAATCCTCCAGATGGACTCGGCTACGTTCCAAGCTACTGTCACAGCAGCTGTAGCAGCCGATTTAGCTGTTCTTAATGCTAACGGCCTAAATGGAAATTGGAACGGCTTCTACACCTCAAGTTGTAATAACACACTAGGAAATCAACAAGGGCCTGTCCTAGAGAACATTCCAGCCCCCAAACCTAAGAGCGCCAAACGAAAATATTTGTCTAAGAAGAAGAACAAGTCATCTCTGAAACTTGCAAAGAAACGACAACTCGAGATAACTTCTACAACCACCATATCCGCCCAACTAGCGCCAACTTCGATGTAAGAACTTCAACAAGCGGCAATATGCTGGAAAACTTCCAAGTTGTGAGAAACGCAACTTTCACCATGTAGGAAAGTGTTGTAAACTTCGATGTAAGAACTTCAACAAGAAAGGACACACCACAGGATACTGCAGGGCATCTCCACAGCCAAACACTTCGATTACTGGTGTAAGGACAAATCAAGTTTGCTACAATTATGGCGAACCCGATCATTTCAAAAGAAATTGTCCAAGGGTTATGGATAGCCGGGAAACTTGCTCCGTACAGACCCCAACCCAACACATCACTTCCATTACTGATGCTAGCATAGTCCAAATGTGCTGCGTATGTGGCGAAATGGGATATCTCAAAAGATATTGCCCAACAGAAAATAACAATGAGGAAACCGGAGGAGCCTAACCTCTGTGAGTATGGAAGCATCGAATGACCCTGCCACATTTTGGTACGCTTTCAAAAACCTTGATAATTGTTCATAATTGTGATTACTTCTCGTCCGGATTAGATCAGGAAATCTTTATAAGGTTTAAGTCCCTAATGAGAAAATTATGATAACTTAGTAAATACACTATCGCAATTATAATTATACATGGCTTACGTACACCATAAACACTCACCTAGGGACATCAATGTTCTAGGAAAGTGATCCTTTCAAACCAACTTTATGTGCAATTCTTCGATGACATCCTATTGGTCGGACTGAGTCTAAGTTATACCAAACCCTATCATCTTAAATCATATTATCGCAAAAACTCTCATCACTTGCAACGACAAATTAGGTGTGAACTTCAAAAAGTTATCACTTTTCGAAGAACCCAAACGTATTCATACAAAGGGTGCCACCCATAAGGACATAGACAAAGTAAGAGGGTTTTTCGGACAACTGGAAATACGTTATAGGACACTCAATTACTTTTAGTTGAACCTCCTCGCAACAAATGATGACCTATCCAGCATCAAGGTTGCGCCATTTGGAGCTCCATATGACCACAGGTGCGGATCCCCTCTTTGCTGGGCTAAGGTGGGCAACACGTAGCTAGCCAAGGGGCATGTCCCTGACAACACTCTCACTGGCCAAGAAATCATCTGCAAAACCACCAAAAAGATCGTACAAATCCGAGAACGACTGAAAGCTTCACTAGACGGGAAAAAGAGCTATGCCGGCAAGACATGAAAACCCTTGGAATTCCACAATTGGTGACCGCGTCCTTCTGAAGGTCTCACCCTGGAAAGGCATGATATGTTTTAGAAAGAGTGCAAAGCTAAACCCAAGGTACCTCGTGTTGGATAAGGTGTCTAAGTCCATAACTATTTCTGGTATGTACTTGACCCGACCCGGCATGGTCCATTTGGGTTGCATGGCACCATGCAATTGGATAGACTAAATGAGAGAAATAACGCTTGGAGATTATTAATATATTATAAGTTCTAATATATAAATAATATTATTTGATTAGTTTGATCAAGAATTAATTTAGAATTAATTAAGTGATCAAAAGATAACTAATTAAATATATAGGTTGATTAAGTAAATCATCCATATCTTGTATAGTGGGCTAAAAGGCTCCATGGATCATCAAGTTGGGTTCCACCCATAGGATGCTCCATGGGAGTTACAAACCCATGGGTCATGGAAATGAAGAGTCATGACACATTAGGGTTTAACCCTAGGTGTGTCAACACTATATAAGCAATATGATCTCCTCCCAAATCGGCTACACACTAAGAAATAGAGGGCTTGGCCGATTTTGTGAAGTGAGTAGTCTCTCATAAGTTCTTCCAAGAGCATTTGGTGTTGTGTGAAGCATTTGAGGCATCACACTTGGGGTGCTAGGCTCACAAGGTTTCAAGGAACACAAGCAACAACAAGGTAAGTTATTCTATCTATACTTTATGTTAAAATTGCTCTCCATGTATGCTAGATAGGAATATAACCTTGGAAATCAACTTTGCATGACAAATTAGACAAACATAGATCCAAGGTTATTAGGGTTGCATGTACACTTAGGAAGTGTTAGAATGCTCAAAACCCATCAGTGGTATCAGAGCCTAGGCTTGTTTGTTTTTTTATTTGTGCTTAAAAGTTGAAAAAAGTCGAAAAATCTTGCTGTCTACGAGTGGACTCGCCGAGTCTATAGGGGGGACTCGCCGAGTTCATGTGTATCTTCAACCAACTCGGCGAGTCATGTTCATGCACTCGGCGAGTAGGGTCGAATGAGTGCAGAATTTCGATTCAGTTGCTGGAAAATGAATTAGAAACATTACCCTAAACTGTTTTAGTAAATGTAAACTTGTTTTTGGTGGTATAATGTCTTGCTAATTCATTTACAACAACTAGTTGTCAAAATTACAAAGTTTTATGTAATTTTTTGATTGTGTTCATATTCATGTTCTTGTTCTATGATGTTTTAGATGATCATAGGAATTATTTGTAACCTATTTGGTAGTTTAATTCTTGATCATAATGTGTTTTAATGGAGTCCATAACTTATCCTTAAGTTATGGAAAACCAAGAGTCACACTTGAGTTAAAACCATTAAGAAAACACAAGAGTTATAAAAATGAAGAGTCTTCATTTTATGACTCTATTAAACTCATAAGTTACAAGAAATGAAAAGTTTTGAAAGTTACAAAACTTGCCCTCAAGTTTTGGAACAAGTAAAGTTAAGTTAAAACTTTAGTTCCAACCCCTAGAATTTTAAAAGTTAAAATTCAACCCTTATACTTATATTATGATAATTTAATTATATATATATGTATAAGAATAAAGTCGTCTTACCGCTAGTACGCCTCATTCACGAAGCCGGTCTATAAGGTGGGTATAAGGTTGTTGCCTATAAAATGGTGACTTAATGGGTGTATATTCTCACCCACCGCTTGCTTGACTGGTGGAGGGTCGTTAGCCGAACGGGTAAGACAAGGACTTATAAATTCTCATTCAAAGTATGATGAATATATAAAGTAACTAAATGTTTATTAAATTCCCAATCTTAGTTACTTTAGGAAAAATGTGAATAAGGTGCTAATCCATGAAATTACACTTTACACTTTGTCTGAGTCGTTAGTGGAGCGTGAGTGGTTAACCGGCACACTAACTTGGACTTAACGAGGTAGGTAAAGGGTGACTTACGGTTTATTATAGTATCGGTGGAGCGTGTGTGGTTTACCGGCACATCGATTGAGTGATAAACTTTAAGGGTACCAAGTGATTTGCATGGTTACTTCACACCTCGTTTTGTGATCCTCGACATCCCAGTCACAAAACCTGGAGGGCACTCCCGAGATCGAAACATGCCTTTGAAAAGTTCATTGGATCTCAAAGAATCTAGGAATTTCTAAAACCAATAAAAACTAAATATTTAATATTTCGGTTTTCGTGGTGGAAATTGGTGAATCGTCATTCTCCTACCTTTCAAATATGGTATAGCTTAGATTACGACATACCTCTTCTAAGTTATATTATATTGTGATTGGATCCTAGCCTTAATATTACATTTGGGTGTTTTATTAAGGACTCTCGTAAATCTAAACTAAACTTGTTCTTCTTTTTCAGATGTCTTCAACTAATGCTTCTGGCTCGAATCCTAATGGCTCCTTTACTCTTATGAGTCTATGTGGGAAAGTCACCTTCGATGGATCCAACTTCAACAAATGGATCAGAAACATCAGGATGATTACCCGCTACGAGGACAAAGAATATGTCCTTGACAAGGAGCTTAAGGAAATTGACGAGTCCACTGCAACTCCCCAGGAGATCGCTGACTTTCATACTCATGAAAGAGATGCAACCAAGGTGGCTTGCATCATGTTAGCCACCATGACAGCTGAACTCCAAAAGTCTTATGAAGACTTCTACCCTTATGAAATGTACCAAGATTTGATGGAAAGATACCATCAAAGTGCACGACAAGAGAGGTACGAAGTCATCTGCTCCATCATAACAACCATGATGAAGGACGGAGAGTCCGTCACGAGCCACATGCAGAAAATGCAAAGGTATGTGGATCGGTTGCTGAAGCTCAATGTGAACTTCCCTAAGGAGCTTGCAATAGATATCATTTTGCACTCCTTACCATCGTGCTATGATCAATTCCGCATGACATATCACATGAACAAGGAAGAGGTCACCCTCAGCAAACTTCAGGGACTTCTCAAGACCACAGAAACAGGTCTTAAGGGGAAGTCGGTTGCTATCACTCCTACTCCAGACTCAACTCCGGTCTTGGCAATCGGGCAAAGTCGAGGGAGGAAGAGAAAGAGATCATCGAAGGGTACCAAGGCTCGGACCCTTGATGGCTCTTCTTCAAGTGGAACCAAGAAAGGTTTCATTACTCCTTCTTCTGACCCAAAAGAGGCTGAATGCTTCTGTTGCCATGAAAAAGCTCATTGGAAGCGGAACTGCCCAAAGTACCAACAAGATGTGAAGGATGGGAAAGTCAAACCCAACCATGCAGGTATTTACACTATCATTTCTAATAACTCACCCCATTCGAAATCTTGGGTCCTTGATACAGGTTGCGGTATTCATATTTGTTGTGACTTGCAGGGACTAGGAAGAAGTGAGAATGTGGAGCAAGGAAGAATAAACTTAATCATGGGGAATAGGAAAGTTACACCTGTCACCAAGATTGGAGTTTATACTTTATCGCTAAGTAGTGGGTTAAATTTAGATTTGAATAAATGTTGTTATTCGCCAGAAATGGCAAGAAATATTATTTCCTTTCATGCATTGTACAAACAAGGTTTCACCTTTTCGTTTGATAATGAAGTTGGTTCGATTAATGCTTTCTTTAATAATGTTCTTTATTTTAAAGCATTACCTTGTGATGGTGTGTATGAAGCTGTATCTATTGTAGATAACTTAGGAAATAATGTTTTGTGTATTGATTCTACTAATAATAATAACTTGGATAAAGCATCATTATGGCATTGTCGTCTTGGACATATAAGCAAGAAACGCATAGGCCAACTCCAAAAGGATGGAGTCTTGGAGTCGTTTGACCTAAAGTCAAATGATAGTTGCGAATCATGCTTACTTGGAAAAATGACAAAGTCACCCTTCACAGGCTCGTGTGAAAGGGGTGAAGGTTTGTTGGACCTTATACACACGGATGTGTGTGGACCATTCAAACATGCCACAAGGGATGCTAATCGTTATTATTTGACTTTTACCGATGATTACAGTAGATATGGATATGTCTACTTAATCAAGCATAAGTTAGAGACTTTCGAGAAGTTTAAGGAATTTAAACAGGAAGTCGAGAATCAATTGGGCAGGAACATTAAGATGCTTCGATCCGATCGGGGTGGTGAGTATCTTAGTTCAGAGTTCCTCGACTATCTAAAGGAATGTGGGATTGTCTCACAATTGACACCTCCCAGGACACCGCAGTTGAATGGTGTGGCTGAGAGGCGTAATCGAACCTTGTTGGACATGGTTCGTTCCATGATGAGTCGAGCTTCGCTACCAATCTCATTCTGGGGGTATGCCTTAGAGACTGCCGCCCATATCCTCAATCTAGTCCCTACAAAGAAAGTTGCCAAAACTCCTCACGAGATGTGGATTGGTAAAGTACCTAAACTAGACCACATCAAGATTTGGGGCTGCGAGGCTTTCGTGAGACGCGAGACTCATGATAAGCTCGAACCCCGAAGCGAGAGGTGTATTTTCATCGGCTACCCACAACAATCCTTTGGTTACCTCTTCTACAGACCTAGTGACAATGTGGTCTTTGTAGTAAGAAGAGGAGTCTTTCGAGAAAGAGAGTTTATAAGCCAAGGAGACAGTGGGAGGCAAGTTGATCTTGAAGAAATTCAAGAGTCAAGTGGTGAAGGAACTTCAAACTCTAGCCCTCAACTTGAGGAGGAAACTCCTGTTGAGCTAATTGACGAATCTGTACCTATGAGGCGTTCCACGAGAGTTAGGAGTGCACCTGAGCATTACTATGGATTCCATATTACTGCAGAAGGTGAGACACTTATTAGTGATGAGACACTAGTAAGTCAAGATGACCCTAACAGCTACGAGGAAGCCATGGCAGGCCCCGAGTCTGCTAAATGGAAAGAGGCTATGGATAGCGAGATACAATCCATGTATGACAATCAAGTTTGGAACTTGGTTGAGAATGTACCAGGTCGAAAGACTGTAGGGTGCAAATGGGTCTTCAAGAAGAAGACCGACATGGATGGTAAAGTACACACTTATAAGGCTAGACTGGTTGCAAAGGGTTTCTCTCAAATTCCTGGAGTGGATTATGATGAGACCTTTTCTCCGGTAGCCAAGATTAAGTCTATTCGGGTTCTGTTAGCCATAGCCGCATTTCATGACTATGAAATTTGGCAAATGGATGTCAAAACCGCTTTCCTTAATGGAAAGTTGGCTGAAGATGTTTACATGAGTCAGCCAGAGGGTTTTGTCAGTAACGAGTACCCTAATAGAGTGTGTAAGCTTGAGAAATCTATTTATGGATTAAAGCAAACACCTCGCAGATGGAATCTTTTCTTTGATGAAAAGGTCAAGGAATTTGGTTTTTCTAGAAGTGAAGATGAATCTTGTGTATATGTCAAGGCTAGTGGGAGTATAGTTAGCTTTTCGGTATTGTATGTGGATGACATACTACTCATAGGAAACGACATTCCAACCCTACAGGAAGTAAAGTCCTGGCTTGGAAAGTGTTTCGCTATGAAGGACCTTGGTGAAGCTGCCTATATCTTGGGGATAAGAATCTTGAGAGATCAGAGTAAAAGACTAATTGGACTTAGTCAAAGTACCTACTTGGAGAAGATTCTGAAGAGATTCAGAATGCAAGACTCCAAGAAAGGAGAGTTACCCATCCAGAGTAGCGCCAAGTTGAGTAAGACAGAAAGCCCTAGTACTGAGGCTGAGATAGCAGAAATGAGTCGAGTACCTTATGCTTCGGCTGTAGGTTCGATCATGTATGCTATGACGTGTACTCGACATGATGTAGCCTTTGCCTTGAGCATGGTTAGCAGGTTTCAGGGGAACCCTGGCAAGGCACACTGGATTGCGGTAAAGAATATTCTCAAGTACCTACGAAGGACTAAGGACTGGGTCCTTACCCTCGGTGGAAGTGATGACTTGAGAGTTGTAGGGTATAGTGATGCTAGTTTCCAGACTGATAGGGATAACTTCCGCTCTCAGTCGGGCTGGGTCTTTACCCTAAATGGAGGAGCAATTTCTTGGAAGAGTTCCAAGCAAGAGACAGTGGAAGATTCTACTTGTGAATCCGAGTATATTGCAGCTAGCGAAGCGGCAAAGGAGGCGTTATGGCTAAGGAACTTCATTGGAGACCTTGGAGTTGTACCAGCTATTAAAGAGCCAATGGAAATTTTCTGTGATAGTGAAAGTGCTGTTGCCTTAGCCAAGGAACCAAGGGATCACGGAAGATCCAGACACATCGACAGAAAATACCATTTCATCAGACATCGGATCGAAGAAGGACTCCTCGTGGCAAAGAGGGTATCATCGGATGAGAACCCAGCAGATCCCCTCACGAAGGGACTGACTCGGGTTAAGCATCTCCAGCATGCTCGGAGCATAGGGCTGAAGGATGATATTAGATTTAGTAGTTAGATAATCTTGAAATTTGTAAAGTGTAATTGACATTTGATGATGAATAAAAGTGTTTTATTTATGAGTAAAGTGTTGCTATCTCTTGTGGATCGTTTACTATATTTCTTTTGCATGTTTTGACTTCCAGAATAATTTTGTTTGGTATAACATATTATTCAAACCTCCACAGTCGGTCATATGTCGGAAGTAGGTATGAATCAAGACTGTCATGCTTGGTTGTAGAGGTCTGGGACAAGGCTACAACAATCATGAGTGCTCATAAGTTCTGAGCATTGGACTCAACCCACGCTCACTGGAATCACTTCATGGAATTCTATCTCGAGTGATCGTGAGACGGTAATATCATATAAGTCTTTAAACCTAGAGATATGATTTGTTACTTACAAGTTGGTTATGCATTGATTGTACGAAAAACGCATTGGTAACTCGATGTTATAAAATCGTGCTCTTGTGTGTAATTCAATGAGTAGTAGAACAAACATATGAGTCGAAGTTTATCTGTTCCTTCTTGGATTAGAAGCTGATATCTGGGCTCCTCGATGATTTTGTTTTGACCTATGTACCGGGCCCGGTCAGAACTAAATTGATGTGTTCAATGAAGTTCTTTGTCAAACAAATCGGAAATCGGGAAACAAATGTTGGACATTAAGTAAGACATTGTTCCATGTATTTGTCCGACTGATATCTAGAACAGAGGATTATATGATCACTTATCTTAAATGGCGTACCATCATCTTCTCAAGTTTCGAGAAACCTTGTAAAGAGCTACGATTGCCGATCGGTTCCTGAAGTCATACTTGCAGTAATAGTTACTAGACTTATCCAAGTGGGAGACTGTTGGATAAGGTGTCTAAGTCCATAACTATTTCTGGTATGTACTTGACCCGACCCGGCATGGTCCATTTGGGTTGCATGGCACCATGCAATTGGATAGACTAAATGAGAGAAATAACGCTTGGAGATTATTAATATATTATAAGTTCTAATATATTAATAATATTATTTGATTAGTTTGATCAAGAATTAATTTAGAATTAATTAAGTGATCAAAAGATAACTAATTAAATATATGGGTTCATTAAGTAAATCATCCATATCTTGTATAGTGGGCTAAAAGGCTCCATGGATCATCAAGTTGGGTTCCACCCATAGGATGCTCCATGGGAGTTACAAACCCATGGGTCATGGAAATGAAGAGTCATGACACATTAGGGTTTAACCCTAGGTGTGTCAACACTATATAAGCAATATGATCTCCTCCCAAATCGGCTACACACTAAGAAATAGAGGGCTTGGCCGATTTTGTGAAGTGAGTAGTCTCTCATAAGTTCTTCCAAGAGCATTTGGTGTTGTGTGAAGCATTTGAGGCATCACACTTGGGGTGCTAGGCTCACAAGGTTTCAAGGAACACAAGCAACAACAAGGTAAGTTATTCTATCTATACTTTATGTTAAAATTGTTCTCCATATATGCTAGATAGGAATATAACCTTGAAAATCAACTTTGCATGAAAAATTAGACAAACATAGATCCAAGGTTATTAGGGTTGCATGTACACTTAGGAAGTGTTAGAATGCTCAAAACCCATCACCTCGAACCATTCGAGATCCCTATTAGGATTAGTCATGTAGTATACAAAATACCATTATCGCGAGAGTACAGCATCATCCCCCTCGTCTTCCACATCTCTAATATTAAGATGTGTCTATCCGATAAAACCCTTGTGATCCCTCTTTATGAGATTGAAATCAACGAAAATCTAAACTTCGTGGAAGAACCAATCGAAATCATGGATCGAGAGATCCAACGAACTAAACAAAGTTGCATCCCTATAGTGAAGGTTCGCTGGAACGCCAAGCAGGGACCCGAATTCACTTGGGAGCGCGAGGATTCAATGAATCAGAAATATCCACAACTCTTTCCAAATCCATGATTTATATCTTAATTCTAAATTTTAGGACGAAATTTCCTCTAACGGGGGGATGATGTAACAACCCGAATATTTTGTATATATAGTTTCAGCAGGCTATAACTTCATTTAAAAATCAAATTCTTTTCTGCCATCTTTTAGCCCAATTTAAAGTTCGTATTAGTATTTCGAGCCGACTACACTTAAGGATCAAGTGTTATAAAAACCGCCACTAAAGTCCTAACATCAAAAACCATGCCATAAACTCCATAAGATGGAGTTTACGGCCGTAAACATGGATTTTACGGCGGTAAACTCCGGGGGGGGGGGGGGGGGTAAACTCCGGGCGGTAAACTCACTTAGGCAGCAAACTCACCCTATATAAGGGATGAGTGGTCCTCCATTCCACTCTTTTCTAGCTCTTAGAAGTCTGTCTCTCTACTCTCTCTCTCTCTCTACAACTCGTATTTGACCAAGAACCATCCATTTCAAGCTCCTAGATTGTAGGTATTCCTATCCTAACTCATTGTACACTAGGATTAACATGTTTTGGACTTACAAAACACCATGAATCAAGGGTGAATGAGAGTTTACAGCCTATGAATGTTCTTGGGCTGTAAACTCCTTCTAAGGGTGCACAGTTGACCTTTCTTCCTTCCTTATGCCTAGAACTCAACATATAATCGACCACCATTGAAGTAGGGACCTTAAACATCAACAAAACCAAGTCCTCTTAGATTTTACGGCCGTAAACCCCCAAGGAATTGGTCCTTTGGCCGTAAACTCCCTAAAGGAGTCATATGGTGCCCTTAAACACCTCCTATAGCTTGATTAATGTCTAGAACCTTGTATTCTTCATATGAAGCACCAAACCATGCAAAAATGAGCGAAACATGAGTTTACGACCATAAAATCATGTGTTTACGGCAGTAAACTAACCAAGGGTCATTCATAAACCGTAAACTCCATTTCCAAGGTCATTTCAAGTTCCAACCACTTCCTAAGCCTTTGATTCAACCCTAGAACCTTCCCATGTGCAATATGAGACCTTTGAACACCCAAAAATACCCCGCCCATGAGTTTACAGCCATAAACTCATGGGGATTTGGTCTTTGGGCCGTAAAAACCCCTAAGGGGTTACACTTGAAGAGTAAACTCCTTAACGAAGCCATACACTCCTTAGATGCAACATGTATCCTTCGTAACACTTGAAGTAAAGTGTTTTCGTGCATTACAGTGCATTTACATACTTAATTAGTGATTCAATAACTAATTAGATATAATTATGTATCACTTCATGTTACATAGGATCCTCGTGTGTGTTCAAGTCCTAAATTGACACCTAGCATCCTACCCGGCACACCCACGTCAGGTGAGTTCATACCCCTACGGTTTTTCCGAATTTTTCACATTTTCACGGGGGGGGGGGGGGGGGAATAGAAGGAAAAGTACAAGGATACTTGTACTAAAAACTTATTATTTCGTATGAAATACTTACATGTTCAACATGGTTTTTACACTAAAAACCGTTTTACCAACCGATAGAGAAATTAACTGGTAGACTTAGTTTTCAAAACCAAAACAAAGAACTTGTGGAACTCAACATAAAATGTTATATTTTATGTTATACTTTATAATTTACAAAGGATTCATACTAATCATAAAACGGTATTTTTTTCATATCATTACTTGTGAATTTGTTAATCTTAGAATTCGAGACACATCCTTGGTAACACTCCACAGAGATATGCGAGTGAAGGACCAATAAAACATGATTTTCTATACTATTACTTGTAAATTTATTAATCTAAAGATTAGAGACACGTCCTCGGTAACACTCCACAGAGATATGCGAATTGAGGACCGACCCTATAACCAGAATCTCTCGGAGGGAGAAAGTGACCTTTACGTATAGATGTATATGGGATTAACTACCCCGCACCTAGCTGCTAGCTATAGTGGGACCGACAGGTCCACGGGTGACAAACTCATAAAATGATACTAGCCCCGTTACAAGCCATATCTAGTTTATTGTATGGTTATGGAACTCGCAACTTAGATAATGGAGATTTACTTTAGTAATAATAAACTTAGTGAACTAACCTCAAAGTAATAATTTTTTTGATTACTAGAGGGTATCGGTAATACCCTTTGGAATTAGTTTACTACCTACTGATTACTTTTATATTAAAACTATTGTATTTCATCAAGGATAACCGAACTTTCAAAGAAACAACACATAACGATACAAGTATGGTAGATACTTGTACACTTCATTTCCGGATCGATAACCAACCATTGACTTTTTAGGAAAATAAGGGTTTTTACTGGGATAACTTAACTTTTCATAAATAGGTTGTTAAACAAATGGATAACCAAACTTCTTTTATAAGAAAATATGGGATTTTTTTGGATAACAACTTTTCATGAAATCAAAGGAACATTTTTTTTCACCAGAAATCAACTACTTATGAACTCACCATCTTTATGCTGATATTTTTAAAACTGCTTGTATTCTCAGGTTCACGATAGATAGGTACTTCGATCACTTTTGGGGAAGACAGAGAATAGAGAAGTCTCTTCTTTACTTTTGATTATAAGAATATGTGCGTAAACTATGTTTTCTATGCTTTTAAACTAGTGTAAATATTCTTATGTAATGTAATGGTTGTGTTTACTATGCTTATTATGTACAATGGTTGTGATACTACGCATGACGTCCTCCGCCCCGGAATGTTTCCGTCGTCGGTTTCGGGGTGTGACAGATTGGTATCAGAGCTTTTGTTTATAGTGAAATAAGTATACCGAACCTTACATGGTATACAACTATAAACACTAAGGGGACGAAGCACTCTGAACTAAAAGTATACTTTAAAATACAAGTATTTTACAAAAAGTATACGAGAATACCTAAATATCAGAAGCAGTGACCACGAGTAGAAGAAAACAAAAGTAATTGGGTGTTGGGCACTGCGGTTAAACCGGAGCAATTATGTAGTCGTGTCTAGTGTCAATATAGCTTGATCAACTATATTCATTCGAGACACGACCAACATGTGCTTGGGAGTGACTGTGGTCTACAGCAGGCCTAAAACTTACCAAATATCCAAACAACAAGTCATCGTCGTAACAAAACATAAAATACTATAGGATTATTTTAGTCAGAGCCGAATACGTTGTAGAAATTCATTTCAAGTGTTGCTACCCATTCTTTCCTTAGCGATAGTTTACTTGCTTTAGTAACTTTTTCCTCTTCTATCTCTTAGTAGAACACTCTATCTGCCGTAATGAGATATCTCTTGATTCTATCGAGAGGACTTACCACCCTCTCTTTCCTGATCATTTTAGATTCAATGCCTATTAGCCACCCCTTTACCATCACCTCGCGTAGATAGCACGGCTAGATTCCATCTCGCTGGCAACCCGGACTTCCTCAACCAAGGAGATGGTAGATGGATCGAGCCAGAGCCAGAAGGAAACCATAAAATTCTTTTGGATGATGGCTTTGTCGAACCATTTCTTGAAGAGACTGACCCGGAACCCAAATTCCAAAACCTACCCCAAGTGACCCCAATGCCAAATCCTAACCCTCAAGTTGGATTCCAAGATCCAACGCCTATGTGGTCAGGAGCTTGACTAGGTGGAGTCATAAGCAAGGCCAACCCCTCTCATATAATGGTAACCACAACTTCTACAATGTGATCGAGGAGGTCCTATAGGCAGGGCCCTCCCAACCATGATACACCAAGTGGCTAACAATGTGAAGCTAGTTGTAGCAACCCTTCAGTGAAATATTGAACTTGAAGAAAACCCGGATGCCACCACAAACCACATTCATAATCTTGAAGTTTTTCATAGGAGAACCATGAGAGACAATGGAGCTCTACAGTGATAGTTAGCTACAATCCAAGCCGAGGTCATAGAGCTCCGAACCGGCCAGTCAGGGTATGAAGGACATCTACTTGACGTAGAGCGACAGCTGTTCGAATTGGGATTTCACTTGAGGGGTACCCATCGTCGATAGAGGATCACTCTACTCGTCCTTCCTTTCTGGTCTAAGGAATACCCTTCATGTTTATGTTCTGAGTAACCGTTTCCCGTAAACACCTCTGTCTTCTATATTGCCAAAATTTTCTCTTTGATAATAGGACTTAGGCCTATTGGTAGGTCCTGAGTTCCGAAATATGAAATCCCAGTTTCAGTAACGATGACAACAATCATATTTCAGTTAAAGCATGTATCATAGGATGTGCTCTTACCTTAGACGATCATTCCTTTCCCCAATCGATTTCATATCAGTACCCATAAAAAGCTTCAATGTTCTAGTCGGCATAGGACGAATGATCCTCACATGGTGCCAATGCCCTTGCGTTGCGAAAGCGATTCATCTAAGTCATCCCTCTGAAGGAATCCTCACCGGTTTCAGTGATAAGATCGTTCATCACTTCATATCATTTCCTACGTCAAAGCCTAGGAGCATCTATGAAAGGAATGTTATGGATTCCTGGCTCGTGTTGTGAATAGGATGCAAAAAAAAAAAAAAGTTTAAGACCTCGAGAGCATTTCCGAAGCACACAAAATTCTCAATGTCTTCCATAAAGACATTCCAAGGATTTCTCCCGAACGTCAAGTTGAAAGCCATATCAACTAGATATCTATAGCTACTATTATAGATAACGCTTCACCCCACCTAAAATCGAAGAAATGGGAGAGTTACACCGCCAGCCCAATGGGCTGAGCCAACAAGAGTTCTTAATACTATTTTGTGTGAACTTTGTGCGTTCAAATCTTTTCTATCCTTGCTAAGACCACATCATGAGAACGTGGGTCGAATAAAAAAGAGTCAGTAGCAAAAAGGGAAGTATCAATGCATAGAAAAATACTTAGGATACATCCAGAGACAACCATTGTTGCTCACAAACTCTTTTCTTGACATATAGCAAATCATGCCTCCGAAGAAACAGAACCAATCCACCAGTAAGGCACCAATCCTCCAGATGGACTCGGCTACGTTCCAAGCTACTGTCACAGCAGCCATAGCAGCCGCTTTAGCTGTTCTTAATGCTAACGGCCTAAATGGAAATGGGAATAGCTTCCACACCTCAAGTTGTAACAACACGCCAGGAAATCAACAAGGGCCTGTCCTATAGAACATTCCAGCCCCCAAACCTAAGAGCACCAAATGAAAATTTTGGTCCGAGAAGAAGAACAAGTCATCTCATAAACTTGCAAAGAAACGACAACTTGAGATAACTTCTACAACCGCCATATGTACCCAACTAGTGCCAACGCCAGTGCGCAATATGCTGGAAAACTTCCAAGTTGCAAGAAATGCAACTTTCACCACGTAGGAAAGTGCTGTAAACTTCGATATAAGAACTGCAACAGACAAGGACACACCACGAGATACTGTAGGGCATCTGCACAGCTAACCACCTCGATTACTGGTGTAAGGATGAATCAAGTTTGCTATAATTGATGTGAACCCGGTCATTTTAAAAGAAATTGTCCAAGGATTATGGATGGTTGGGAAACTTGCTCCGTACAGACCCCGACCAACCACATCACTTCCCAACAGAGAAGAACAATGAGGAAACCGGAGGAGCATAACCTCTGAGAGTAAGGAAGCATCGAAGGAACCTGCCACATTTTGGTAGGCTTTCAAAAAACCCTGATAATAGTTCATAATTGTGATTACTTCTCGTCCGGATTAGATCACGAAATCTTTATATGGTTGAAGGCCCTAATGAGCAAATTATGATAACTTAGTAAATACACTATGGTTAGTTGTAATTATACATGGCTTACGTACACCATAGACATTCACCCAGGGACATCAATGTTCTAGCAAAGTGATCCTTCCAAACCAACTTAATATGCAATTCTTCGATGACATCCTATTGGTCCGACTGAGTCTAAGCTATACCAAACCCTATCGTTTTAAATCATATTATCGCAAAAAATCTCATCACTCTTAACGAAACATTAAGTGCGAACTTCAAAAATTTATCACTTTTCGAAGAACCTGAAAGTATTCATACAAAGGGTGCCACCTATAAAAACATAGACAAAGTAAGAGGGTTATTCGGACAATTGGAAATACATTATAGGACACTCAATTACTCTTAGTTGAACCTCCTTGCAACAAACAACGACCTATCCAGCATCAAGACTGTGTCATTTGGAACTCCCTATGACCACAGGTGTGGATCCCCTCTATGTTGGGCTAAGGTGGGCAACACATAGCTAGCCAAGGGGCAAATCCCTGACAGCACTCTCGCTGGCCAAGAAATCATCTGCAAAACCACCGAAAAGATTGTACAAATCCGAGAACGAACGAAAGCTTCACTAGAAAGGCAAAAGAGCTACGCCGGCAAGAGACGAAAACCCTTGGAATTCCAGAATTTGTGACCACGTCCTTCTGAAGGTCTCACCCTGGAAAGGCATGATACATTTTAGAAAGCGTGGAAAGCTAAACCCAAGCTATATCGAACCATTCAAGATCCCTATTAGGATCAGTCCTGTAGTATACAAAATCCCATTATCGCGAGAGCACAACATCATCCACCTCGTCTTCCACATCTATAATCTTAAGAAGTGTCTATCCGATAAAACCCTTGTGATCCCTCTTTATGAGATCGAAATCAAGGAAAATCTAAACTTCGTGGAAGAATCAATCAAAATCATGGATCGAGCGATCCAACGAACGAAATAAAGTCGCATCCCTATAGTGGAGGTTCACTGGAATGCCAAGCGGGGACCCGAATTCACTTGGGAGCATGAGGATTCAATGAATCAGAAATATCCACGTCTATTTCCAAATCCATGATTTGTATGTTAATTATAAATTTCAGGATGAAATTTCCTCTAAGGGGGGGGGGGGATGATGTGACAACACGAATATTTCGTATATATAATTTCAGCAGTCTATAACTTCATTTAAAACTCAAAATCTTTTCCGCCATCTTTTAGCCCAATTTAAAGTTCGTATTAGTATTCCGAGCCGACAACACTTTAGGATCAAGTGTTAGAAAAACCGCCACTAAGGTCCTAACATCAAAAACCATGCCATAAACTCCATAAGATGGAGTTTACGGCCGTAAACATGGAGTTTATGGCAGTAAACTCTGGGCGGTAAACTCTGGGCAGTAATCTCCGGGCGGTAAATGTCACACCCCAAAACCAAGAACGGCGGAAACGTTCTGGGGCGGAGGACGTCATGTAAGTATCACAACACAGTAAATGTAAATAAGCAAACAACATCATCCATTGCATTAAAGATATAATTTTAATACAAGTGTGTTCTGTACAATATAGACACCAAAAATAACGTATATCAAAATAATAAGATGAGTCTTGAATGCGCTCCATCTTCTCAAAAGCTGGCCTCGGTACCTGTCTACTGATGACCTGAGAATACAAGTTATTTTGAAAGAGTTTATCAGCATTAAGCTGGTGAGTTCATAAGTATTTTAGTGTCTGTATTTGTCATTCAAAAATGTTTGAACATGTATCAAGTATAAGTTTGTAAAATGTATGTAAAAGTTTGCAATCGTTTGTAAAAGTTTGAATCTCTCAGAAAATCCTATATTTTCTATCAAAGAAGCCTTCTACCAAGGCCTGACTGTTTTGTATGTTCGTTTGATGTAAAAGTGTGTAATTTCCCAAATGTAACTATCATTTATCAAAATATAGTTTGTACATAAACGTTTAAGTGAGGTTATCACTAAAAATATGTAATGGGTAAATTAACGTAGTACTGTAGCCTTTGTATTTTAAGAACTACTGCTGTACTAACTACCTTAAACCGGATTTATATTAAGGCATTACGTGATAAATTGCACCATACTATCGACTAGTAACAACGACAAATGAATGGTCGTAATAACGGAATGACGTTTGGCACCCGCAGACCTGCAGGTCCGGCTGTAGCTAGCAGCAAGGTGTAGGATTGTCAATCCAGTATAGATCCATACGCAAACTCAACGCTCTCCCTTCAAGAGAATTCTGGCTACAACTCGAGCTATGACAGTTAAGTCATGCTCCGATTTAAATCACAATAATAAAGTGTTCATGTATATGTACTGTTTCTCGTTCTAGTATATGTATATGTATTGTTTCTAGCATCATTGTATATGTACTGTTTCTAGCATCATTGTATATGTATTGTTTCTAGCATCATTGTATATGTATTGTTTCTAGTATATGTATATGTACTGTTTCTAGCATCATTGTATATGTATTGTTTCTAGTATATGTATATGTATTGTTTCTAGTATATGTATATGTATTGTTTCTAGTATATGTATATGTATTGTACTGTGTTACCCCGATGGTAACTAACTATGGTGTACTGATAAATATGAATCTGGAAGTACTTTTTATGTCTATATGTGTATATATTATATATAACTAATGTTGAAACGACCTTCAGATGGTCACCCGAAACTCCACCAGACCACATCCAAATCGAGGAAAAGGAAATAGGATAGGTGGCTTTCCTAAGCCTTTTAAACATTATTTATACATCTATACGTATATAGGCATGCAATTTATAAGAAGTATAACAAGTTTAAATAAAACATTTGATAAGTAAAAAGAGTTGGTAAAACGTTTGAAATGAAACAGTTTGATAAACAGTTGAACATTGGTAAAAATTGTTGTTTTCCTAGTTATCAATCACATGTGATTAAAGGAAATCACATGTGATTGAAGCAATAACTATAAGTATTTGACTTGTATTCCCCCCCATAAAGTGTTTAAAACATTTAAAATCATTTCAAAGGTTGATTCAAGGGGTATGAACTCACTTGTGGTGAGTCGCTTGAATTGAGGTATCGGGTACCGTGCTAAGTGTCAAACGGAGACTTGTTCACACGTACGAGCCTAGTTATCGTATAATAAGCATATATATAACTAATTAGCCACATAATAACTTAACAAAGTAAGTTAACACATTTAGGAACATGTAAACACTCTTATGAGTGTTTAAGGTTCAAATGGTTGCATCTAAGTTGCTACGGGACAAGGCAAAAGGGTTTGAAACATCAAATGGCCTTGTATAGGAGTTTACCACCCAACAAACCCCACATCTTGGAGTTTACGGCCGTAAACTCATGGGTTTATGGCCGTGAACTCCTCAAAGGTTGTTTAGGGTGTTTTTGTGGTGCTATCTTGGTCCTAGCTCACTCCTAGCTTTGTTGGAATAACATATGAAGTAGTTTAAGACCCTAGAACACTCCACATGGGAGTTTACGGCCTAAAGGCATTCACCCTAGAGTTTACGGCCGTAAACTCTTGGAATTAAATTGTTTTGAGGCTCTTAAACATCAAGGATGGCTTCCATGAATTTATCTAAGGCTTATGGGGACAAGATGCACATATTTAGGGCACCACTTGGAGTTTACGGCCCAAGAGATGTTCATTGGCCGTAAACTCCTTTCAAGGAGTAGTTTAGAGGTGTTCTACTCTCCATTCTAGTCCCAAAGGTGCAAGGTAAATTGTCTAAAGGCCTTAGGTGTGCTTGGAATGATTTTTACTTAAGCAAGAGGGGTTTACGGCCCAAGATCCTTTCCTTGGCCGTAAACTCCTAAAACCTTATCATTTGGGAGTGTTTTCAAGTCCAAAACAAGCACAAGTACTGGTGGTTAAAGTCCTTAGGCTCAAGGAGGCAAGTTAGGGCATGTTTGTCCATTAAAAAGGGGTTTACGGCCCAAGAAAGTTCCTTGGTCGTAAACTCCAATAACTTGTGTTTCTTGGCTGATTTTTGGTCCATAAAGATCATACCCTAACCCCTAAACAAGTTGTCTAACAAGGAATCGGGACTAGGAAGCCATTTGGCTCCGTTTTGGAGTTTACTCCCCAAGAACGTTCTTGGGCGGTAAACTCACGGATCTTGTGTTTTGGACATACAAATGATGTTATAAAGCATATAGCAAGCATTAAAACATGTTTAGGAAAGCAGACTCACAATCCGGGATGAAAACCCAAAGATCCGTCAGAGAGAATTGGCTTTTCTCTAGTTGGAATTGTGAATAATGAATTAATTTAGTTCAGAAAACTATTTATAGTCCTGGAATATTTTGACAGAAAATATTTTTATTTCGGATGTCAGACTATAACATTGTGAAACTTATAATGTTCAAGTTTCACGATCATAGGAGCATCCATTCTCCGGATATGTCCAGAAACGTAAACCCTAATGTACATAAACTTGTTCGGACAAGTCTTAAATTTACAGGAATTGGACTAGCTCCTATTGAATAGATGATGTTCATACAAATGAAAATTTCGGGTTGTCACATCATCCCCCCGTTAGAAGGAATTTCGTCCCGAAATTAGAATTTAAGCAAATAAGAAGTTACAATATAACTAAGCGAAGAGATGAGGGTGTTTCAGTTTCATCTGATCCTCGCGTTCCCAAGTGAATTCTGGTCCTCGCTTG
Source organism: Lactuca saligna (assembly GCF_052625555.1). NCBI lineage: Eukaryota > Viridiplantae > Streptophyta > Magnoliopsida > Asterales > Asteraceae > Lactuca > Lactuca saligna. The sequence goes on along the minus strand of NC_136417.1, from coordinate 170,525,980 downwards.
GCATTCCAGCGAACCTTCACGATAGGGATACGACTTTGCTTCGTCTGCTTGACTTCACGGTCCATGATCTCTACAGGTTCTTCCACGAAGTTGAGGCTCTCGTTGATCTCGATTTCGTCGAGTGGGATTACGAGAGTCTCGTCGGACAGACACTTTTTCAAGTTAGATACGTGGAATGTAGAATGTACGTTACGAAGTGTGTCGTGTAGATCAAGTTTGTAAGCTACGGGGCCGACTCTTGCGAGAATTTCAAAAGGCCCTATGTACCTAGGATTAAGCTTCCCATGCTTACCGAAGCGTATCAAGCCTTTCCAGGGTGAGACTTTGAGAAGGACTCGGTCTCCCACCTGAAATTCCAAAGGTTTTTTGCGTCTATCAGCGTAGCTCTTTTGTCGGTCTCTAGAGGCTTTCAATCGTTCGCGAATTTGAACGATCTTCTCTGTCGTTTCCCGAATGATTTCCGGACCAGTGAGAGTACTGTCGGAAGCTTTCCCTCTCGCTAATTGGGTATCACCCACCTCAGCCCAGCACAGAGGGGATCTGCACTTTCGGCCGTAGAGAGCTTCAAATGGTGCTGCTTTTATGCTCGTGTGATAACTGTTGTTGTAGGAAAATTCGACGAGGGGTAAATGAGTATCCCACTCTTTTCCAAAGTCAATTACACAAGCACGCAACATATCTTCTAAAGTCTGGATTGTCCTCTCACTCTGTTCGTCAGTCTGTGGATGGTATGCTGTGCTCATGTCCAGCCTTGTTCCTAGGGAATGTTGTAGTGATTGCCAAAATCTAGAGGTGAACCTACTATCTCTATCGGAGATAATGGATATAGGTACACCATGTAATCGTACGACTTCCCTAATGTATGTTCTCGTAAGTTTCTCCATCTTGTCGGTTTCTTTGATAGGTAGGAAGTGTGCAGACTTGGTCAATCTATCAACGATGACCCATATGGTATCAAGTCCACCCGTTGTCTTGGGCAACCTGGTTATGAAATCCATAGTGATCCGCTCCCACTTCCATTCTGGGATCTCTGGTTGTTGCAGTAAACTAGAGGGCTTCTGGTACTCGACCTTTACCTTTGCGCAAGTAAGGCATTTACTTACGAAGGTAGCAATCTCTGCTTTCATATTAGGCCACCAGTATAGCTTTTTAAGATCCAGATACATCTTATCTGAACCTGGGTGGACGGAATACCGAGTGTTGTGCGCCTCGGTCATGACTAGGTCTCGGAAACCACCGTGTTTCGGTGTCCAGATCCGATCCATAAAGTATAGGGCTCCGTCACCCTTGGCTTCTAAGTTCTTGTCCATTCCTCTAAGGGATTCACCCGTCACATTTTCAGGTTTCATGGCTTCAAGTTGGGCCGCCTGAATTTGGTTCGACAAGTGTGAATGGATGGTTATTGATAGTGACTTGACCTTGCGACCAGAATATTCTTTTCAACTCAGGGCGTCTGCTACTACGTTGGCTTTACCCGGATGATAGCGAATATCGCATTCGTAATCACTGAGTAGCTCGACCCACCGTCGTTGTCTCATGTTGAGCTCCTTCTGATCGAATATGTGTTATAGACTCTTATGGTCGGTAAAGATAGTGCTCTTCGTTCCATATAAGTAATGTCTCCATATCTTCAGAGCAAACACTACTGCTCCCAGTTCAAGATCGTGTGTCGTATAGTTAACTTCGTGTGTCTTCAACTGTCGAGAGGCGTAGGCGATGACCTTACCTCGTTGCATCAGGACACACCCGAGCCCTTGATTCGATGCATCGCAATAGACTACGAAGTCTTCTATCCCTTCGGGGAGAGATAGTATTGGCGCGGTGCACAAGGCTCGTTTGAGTGTTTGGAACGCTCTCTCTTGTTTCTCCTCCCAGTCAAAGGCCACGCCTTTCTGGGTCAGGGTTGTAAGAGGTTTCGCTATTCGGGAGAAGTTTTGAATGAATCTGCGGTAGTAGCCAGCAAGGCCCAGAAATTGACGAATTTCTGTCGGCGTCTTCGGTGCTGACCAGTTCTCAATGGCTTTAATTTTGGATGGGTCCACATGGATTCCCTCTTCGCTTACCACGTGGCCTAAGAATTCGACTCTTCGGATCCAAAATTCACATTTCGAGAACTTCGCATAAAGTTTCTCCGTTCGTAAAGTTCCTAAAACTAGTCGGAGGTGATCGCCATGCTCTTCCTTACTTCGGGAGTAGATCAGGATGTCGTCAATGAAGACGATGACGAACTGATCCAAGTAAGGTCGGCACACTCTGTTCATCAGGTCCATGAAAACTGCTGGCGCATTGGTCAATCCGAATGGCATAACCATGAACTCATAGTGTCCGTAACGAGTTCGGAAGGCTGTCTTTGGAACATCCTCCTCTAGCACTCGTAACTGGTGATATCCGGATCTTAGATCAATTTTTGAAAAATAGTTCGCCCCTTGCAGTTGGTCAAATAAATCGTCTATGCGAGGTAAAGGGTAACGATTTTTGACCGTCAGTTTGTTGAGTTCTCTGTAGTCGATACACATACGGAATGATTCGTCTTTCTTCTTAACGAACAAGACCGGTGCTCCCCAAGGTGAGAAGCTTGGTCTTATGAAACCCTTGCTGAGCAGTTCGTTAAGTTGACCGGATAATTCTTGCATCTCTGCAGGTGCTAATCGGTAGGGCGACTTGGCTACTAGGGTAGCTCCTCGGACTAAGTCGATTCGGAACTCGACCTGTCGTTGCGGAGGTAATCCAGGTAGTTCTTCTGGGAAAATGTCGGGAAAGTCGCTCACTACAGGAATGTTCTTGAGTTCTTTCATTTCGAGGTTCGTGTCGACGACGTAAGCAAGGAATGCGTGGTATTCTTTGCGTAGATATTTCTGTGCTTGAATACTTGATATAATGCGAAGACTCGCACCAGGTTTGTCGCCGTAGACTATAAGAGTTTCGTTAGACGGAAGGTTTAGTCGGACTGCTTTCTCGAGCACATGATGTCGGCGCGATGAAGACTCAACCAATCCATACCGATGATGACGTCGAAACTTTTTATTGAGACCGGCATGAGGTCGATTGGGAATGAATGGTTATCTAGGGTTAGGATACATCCTAAGTATATGTTACTGGTGTTTTCTGTTTTGCCGTTAGCCATTTCTACTGTGAATTGTTCTTTAAGTGCGTGTGGTTGTGGTTTAAGCATGCGAGCAAATTTGTTGTTTACGAAGCTTCGCTCCCCTCCACTATCGAACAGAATGCATGCATAGGAGTTATCGAGGAGGAACGTACCAGTCACCACTGTCGGGTCAGCGACTGCTTCCCCATGGACTATAGCTAGTACCCTCCCTGCTCCTCCCGCATTTCTCGCTTTAGGGCAGTCCCTCTTATAGTGGCCTGTTTCGCCACATCCATAGCAAGTTGGGCTCGCGCCCGAGCCAGGGACTTGCGTGATCGGTTGCACCGGGAATTTACAGAAACGGACAGTGTGTCCTTTCATGTTGCAGTTAGAGCACTGCATTTCACGGCAGGGGCCGTTGTGGTGGAAGTTGCATTTGTTGCACTTCGGTAAACTTCCAACATACTGCTTCGTCGGTGCAGTAGCAGCAGGGGTTACTGCGGCATGTACGGCCACAATTTGCTGCTTCTTGGCAGCTCGCTGCCTCTTCTTGTCATCCCAGAACTTCCGCTTGGTGTCAGCGGGTTTGGATGGTTCTGAGATGGCTAGGGTTGTTGTGCTGGTAGGGGTTTTGACACCATGGTCAATGAGTCGCTGTGCCAGTCGCTTGGCACTGTCGAAGGTAGCGGGGTTGGATGCTAAGACATTCCCCTGATACGGAGGAACTAGCCCCCATACAAACCTTTCAATCTTCTTCCCCTCAGTGGGAACCATGTTGGGGCATAGGGCCACCAGTTCGCTAAAGCGGGCAGTGTAAGCGATAATGTTGGTGCCCTTCATGGTCAGGCTCCAAAGCTCCTGTTCCAGTTTTTGGATCTCGTCGTGCGGGCAGTATTCCTCAATCATGAGGTCTTTCATCGTATCCCAGCCTATGTCGTTGGCCACGACGAGAGTTAGAGATTTAACGTGGTTGTTCCACCACGTCAGTGCCTTCCCTTCGAAGGTGCATGCGGCATATTTGACTTTGCACGCAGCAGGGCACGAACAGATTTCAAAGACAGATTCAGTCTTCTCGAACCATTGCGAAAGAGCAATGACTCCGCCGGTCCCATGAAAGGGTTTCGGCTTACAGTTGGTGAAATCCTTATAAGAGCACTCTCTCGAGCGCACAGGAGTTTCAACCGGAATAGAGTTAACCGGAGTTCCACCTCTGCTAGCATCCGATGAGTGATACTGAGCCATGGCAGTTGCCACTGCTGCAGCTACGGCAGCGTTCAGAGCGGCAGTATCGATGACTGCAGGTGGAGGAGGTGGTGGAGGCACAGGATTATTCCTAGCCCTTGGAGATTTACGAGCAGGCATCTTTCAACTATAAGTTTATAAAGATGAGAAAGTAGTAAGAATCAATTTGTAAGCAATGTGCGAATGATCCATGGACTAACTAACCATAGCCCAACAATTGAATGAGTGTTTGTGTTCATAACTAGAAAGATGTGTAGGGAAAACCCAAATGTAAAGATTTATCCCACAGAGTAGGTAGTTGTCAAATAATACTGGTATTACTGATGTAACGAGTTCAATGAAAATTGACCTAACAGTAGGTCTTACATCATACCATACAGAAAGTTTGACAGTTCTTAGATTCCTAATTAGAGTACTGAAAGTTAGGAATATTTTACAGATAAGTGCTACTTAGAGCACGGATGTTAAAAGACTGGTTCTTAACCCAAAAGAAAATGATGTACTAGACATCATCTAATGGCGCTGAGTATTCCTCGGGAGAACCCTGAGGTCTCTCATTTGACGTACCACCTCTTGAAGGTGTCGTTCATGAGCTCTTTGACGAGTTCGAAGTTCCATGACCTCAGCTTGAGAGGCAACCAGACGTTGCTGCAAAGTTTCATTGGTTCTCCGGGTCCGTTCCATATCTTCTTCAAGACGGCGAATGCGGACTGTATTGACACCAGAGTTGGCATCAATCTCCACGACCCGGTCGATGGCTGCTCGACCTTGCTCGGCATTACGAGATATCCTACGGATAAGGACAGGTAGAGCTCGGTCAGCAGAGCCACCATCGCTGACGTTGTAAAAGGTTCGGTCCCCAAAGTATGGTAAGGGTTGACCCTGTTCGTCACTCCAGCGATTCAAGTTATGTACCCACAAGGGAGTGGGACCTAGAAAAGCTGGTCGTGGGTTGTTGTTCGGGGCTTCACCTACTAGAGGTAGGTTGTTGACTTCAGGATCAGAGTCTGATCCATCTGAGAAGCCTTCAGCTTGATGATCATCCAATGGAATTGGGTGTTCATCGTCAGACTCTGCTTCGAGCCATCCTGCGTTACCTTCATTTGGAAAGTACGGGTCGCCGTGATGGAGTCCAGCCATCTAAATCTACGCGAGAAGAGAGGTATAAAGATATAGTATTCAAGTAGTCGGTAGTACAAAATACACCTATAGTATTTTAAGTTTAATTCCTATTGAATCTTCTTGTGGTATTGTTGGTAAGTTTTTAGACTTGTTAACACATCACAACCATTCTAGGGCATATGCTAATCACTCCTAGGACCAGCATAGTTGATCAGGCTATGCCATTTCCAGGACTGACCATATATCCCCGAGCTTACCTGTGATATTTAACAATCGTAATACTTTTGTTCTTGTCGTTGTGACACTGGTTTTAGTATGAATGTAGACTAGTATACTTAATTAAATATTTTAGTATTTTAAGTATAGACTCTTGGTCAGAGTGTTTTAATCCCAAATGGGTTTATAGTTTAGTATATCTTTTATGGGTTGATATACTTGATTCACTATAAACAATGCTCTGATACTAATCTGTCACACCCCAAAACCAAGAACGGCGGAAACGTTCTGGGGCGGAGGACGTCATGTAAGTATCACAACACAGTAAATGTAAATAAGCAAACAACATCATCCATTGCATTAAATATATAATTTTAATACAAGTGTGTTCTGTACAATATAGACACCAAAAATAACGTATATCAAAATAATAAGATGAGTCTTGAATGCGCTCCATCTTCTCAAAAGCTGGCCTCGGTACCTGTCTACTGATGACCTGAGAATACAAGTTATTTTGAAAGAGTTTTTCAGCATTAAGCTGGTGAGTTCATAAGTATTTTAGTGTCTGTATTTGTCATTCAAAAATGTTTGAACATGTATCAAGTATAAGTTTGTAAAATGTATGTAAAAGTTTGCAATCGTTTGTAAAAGTTTGAATCTCTCAAAAAATCCTATATTTTCTATCAAAGAAGCCTTCTACCAAGGCCTGACTCTTTTGTATGTTCGCTTGATGTAAAAGTGTGTAATTTCCCAAATGTAACTATCATTTATCAAAATATAGCTTGTACATAAATGTTTAAGTGAGGTTATCACTAAAAATATGTAATGGGTAAATTAACGTAGTACTGTAGCCTTTGTATTTTAAGAACTACTGTTGTACTAAACTACCTTAAACCGGATTTATATTAAGGCATTACGTGATAAATTGCACCATACTATCGACTAGTAACAACGACAAATGAATGGTCGTAATAACGGAATGACGTTTGGCACCCGCAGACCTGCAGGTCTGGTTGTAGCTAGCAGCAAGGTGTAGGATTGTCAATCCAGTATAGATCCATACGCAAACTCAACGCTCTCCCTTCAAGAGAATTCTGGCTACAACTCGAGCCATGACAGTTAAGTCATGCTCCGATTTAAATCACAATAATAAAGTGTTCATGTATATGTACTGTTTCTCGTTCTAGTATATGTATATGTATTGTTTCTAGCATCATTGTATATGTATTGTTTCTAGCATCATTGTATATGTATTGTTTCTAGCATCATTGTATATGTATTGTTTCTAGTATATGTATATGTATTGTTTCTAGTATATGTATATGTATTGTTTCTAGTATATGTATATGTATTGTTTCTAGTATATGTATATGTATTGTTTCTAGTATATGTATATGTATTGTACTGTGTTACCCCGATGGTAACTAACTATGGTGTACTGATAAATATGAATCTGGAAGTACTTTTTATGTCTATATGTGTATATATTATATATAACTAATGTTGAAACGACCTTCAGATGGTCACCCGAAACTCCACCAGACCACATCCAAATCGAGGAAAAGGAAATAGGATAGGTGGCTTTCCTAAGCCTTTTAAACATTATTTATACATCTATACGTATATAGGCATGCAATTTATAAGAAGTATAACAAGTTTAAATAAAACATTTGATAAGTAAAAAGAGTTGGTAAAACGTTTGAAATGAAACAGTTTGATAAACAGTTGAACATTGGTAAAAATCGTTGTTTTCCTAGTTATCAATCACATGTGATTAAAGGCAATCACATGTGATTGAAGCAATAACTATAAGTATTTGACTTGTATTCCCCCCCCCCCCATAAAGTGTTTAAAACATTTAAAATCATTTCAAAGGTTGATTCAAGGGGTATGAACTCACTTGTGGTGAGTCGCTTGATTTGAGGTATCGGGTACCGTGCTAAGTGTCAAACGGAGACTTGTTCACACGTACGAGCCTAGTTATCATATAATAAGCATATATATAACTAATTAGCCACATAATAACTTAACAAAGTAAGTTAACACATTTAGGAACATGTAAACACTCTTATGAGTGTTTAAGGTTCAAATGGTTGCATCTAAGTTGCTACGGGACAAGGCAAAAGGGTTTGAAACATCAAATGGCCTTGTATAGGAGTTTACCACCCAACAAACCCCACATCTTGGAGTTTACAGCCGTAAACTCATGGGTTTATGGCCGTGAACTCCTCAAACGTTGTTTAGGGTGTTTTTGTGGTGCTATCTTGGTCCTAGCTCACTCCTAGCTTTGTTGGAATAACATATGAAGTAGTTTAAGACCCTAGAACACTCCACATGGGAGTTTACGGCCTAAAGGCATTCACCCTAGAGTTTACGGCCGTAAACTCTTGGAATTAAATTGTTTTGAGGCTCTTAAACATCAAGGATGGCTTCCATGAATTTATCTAAGGCTTATGGGGACAAGATGCACATATTTAGGGCACCACTTGGAGTTTACGGCCCAAGAGATGTTCATTGGCCGTAAACTCCTTTCAAGGAGTAGTTTAGATGTGTTCTACTCTCCATTCTAGTCCCAAAGGTGCAAGGTAAATTGTCTAAAGGCCTTAGGTGTGCTTGGAATGATTTTTACTTAAGCAAGAGGGGTTTACGGCCCAAGATCCTTTCCTTGGCCGTAAACTCCTAAAACCTTATCATTTGGGAGTGTTTTCAAGTCCAAAACAAGCACAAGTACTGGTGGTTAAAGTCCTTAGGCTCAAGGAGGCAAGTTAGGGCATGTTTGTCCATTAAAAAGGGGTTTACGGCCCAAGAAAGTTCCTTGGCCGTAAACTCCAATAACTTGTGTTTCTTGGCTGATTTTTGGTCCATAAAGATCATACCCTAACCCCTAAACAAGTTGTCTAACAAGGAATCGGGACTAGGAAGCCATTTGGCTCCGTTTTGGAGTTTACTCCCCAAGAACGTTCTTGGGCGGTAAACTCACGGATCTTGTGTTTTGGACATACAAATGATGTTATAAAGCATATAGCAAGCATTAAAACATGTTTAGGAAAGCAGAATCACAATCCGGGATGAAAACCCGAAGATCCGTTAGAGAGAATTGGCTTTTCTCTAGTTGGAATTGTGAATAATGAATTAATTTAGTTCAGAAAACTATTTATAGTCCTGGAATATTTTGACAGAAAATATTTTTATTCCAGATGTCGGACTATAACATTGTGAAACTTATAATGTTCAAGTTTCACGATCATAGGAGCATCCATTCTCCGGATATGTCCAGAAACGTAAACCCTAATGTACATAAACTTGTTCGGACAAGTCTGAAATTTACAGGAATTGGACTAGCTCCTATTGAATAAATGATGTTCGTACAAATGAAAATTTCGGGTTGTCACAGTAAACTCACTTGGGCAGTAAACTCACCCTATATAAGGGATGAGTGTTCCTCCATTCCACTCTTTTCCAACTCTTAGAAGTCTCTCTCTCTCTACTCTCTCTTTACAACTCGGATTTGATCAAGAATCATCTATTTCAAGCTCCTAGATTGTAAGTATTCCTATCCTAACTCATTGTACACTAGGATTATGATCATTTGGACTTATAAAACACCATGAATCAAGGATGAATGAGAGTTTACAGCCTATGAATGTTCTTAGGCCGTAAACTCCCTTTACGGGTGCAAAGTTTCCCTTTCTTCCTTCCTTATGCCTACAACTCAACATAGAATCAACGACCGTTGAAGTGGAGACCTTAAACATCAAAGAAACCAAGCCCTCTTAGAGTTTACGGCCGTAAACCCCCAAGGAATTGGTCCTTTGTCCGTAAACTGCCTAAAGGGGTCATATGGTTCCCTTAAACACCACGTATACCTTGGATTAATGTCTAGAACCTTGTATTCCTTCATATGAAGCACCAAACCGTAAAAAAGTGATCCAAACATGAGTTTACGGCCGTAAACTCATGTGTTTACGACAGTAAACTCACCAAGGGTCATTCATAAACCGTAAACTTCATTTCCAAGGTCATTTCAAGTTCCAACCACTTCCTAAGCCTTTGATTCAACCCTAGAACCTTCCCTGGTGCAATATGAGACCTTTAAAGACCCAAAAACACCCCACCAATGAGTTTACGGCCATAAACTCATGGGTATTTGGTTTTTGGGCTGTAAATACCCCTAAGGGCTTACACTTGAAGAGTAAACTCCTTAACGAAGCCATACACTCCTTAGATGCAAACCGTATCATTCCTAACACTTGAAGTAAAGTGTTTTCGCGCATTAGAGTGTATTTACTTACTCAATTAGTGATTCAATAATTAACTAGATACAATTATGTATCACTTCATGTTACATAGGATCCTCGCGTGTTTTCAAGTCCTAAATTCACACCTAGTGTCCTACCCAGCACACCCACATCAGGTGAGTTCATACCCCTACCCTTTTTCCTAGTTTTACATGTTTTTATTGGGGGGGGGGGGGGCAATACAACAAAAAGTACAAGGATACTTGTACTCAATACTTATTATTTAGTATGAAATACTTACATGTTCAACATGCTTTTAACACTGAAAGCTGTTTTACCAACCGATCGAGAAATTAACTTGTAGAGTTAGTTTTCAGAACCAAAACAAAGAACTTGTGAGCCTCAACATACAATGTTATATTTTATGTTATACTTTATAATTTACAAAGGATTAATACCAATCATAAAGCAGGAATTATCCATATCATTACTTGTAAATTTGTTAATCTTAGAATTCGAGACACGTCCTTGGTAACACTCCACAGAGATACGCAAGTGAAGGACCAATAAAATAGGATTTTCTATACTATTACTTGTAAATTTATTAATCTTAAGATTGGAGACATGTCCTCGGTAACACTCCACAGAGATACACGAGTGGAGGACCCACCATGTAACCAGAATCTCTCGGAGGGAGAATGTGGCCTTTGTGTATAGATCTATACGGGACTAACTACCCCAAACCTAGCTGTTAGCTACAGTGGGATCGATAGGTCCACGGGTGACAAAGTCATAAAATGATATTGGCCTCGTTACGAGCCATATCTACTTTATTGTATGGTTATGGAATTCGCAACTTAGATAATGGAGATTTACTTTAGTAATAATAAACCTAGTGAACTAACCTCAAAGTAATAACTATTTTGATTACTAGAGGGTATCAGTAATACCCTTAGGAATTAGTTTTCTACCTACTTATTAGTTTTATATTAAAACTAACTGTAACAGCCCGGAATTTCAGGTATTTCTTTAAATTATTTTGGGGCACATTTAGGAGGGGACTCGGCGAGTTGGTGCATGACTCGCCGAGTAGGGCCATGGTCTTGGTCGCAGATACGCGACTGGACTCGACGAGTCCAAATAGGGACTCGGCGAGTCGACGCTGATTCAGCTGAACCCTAGCCGTTTCAATTCTGAATCGTATATAATGATCTTATGGCCGTCATGTCGCGTCTTTTGGCCGATTGAAGATACCTTGGGAGTTTGTGGGCATCTGGAGCAAGAGTGAGGGCTAGAGGAAGCTTGAAGAGATTGTTAGACAAGGAGGGGCAAGGTGGTGATCAAAGGAAGTCCAAGGAGTCGAGTACTGGAGGTTGGGGACACAGGGAACACGTTTCCAGGTAATCTTCGGATCATAATCTGTAGCTTTTACGTTGTATGCGAATTTAGGGTTTAGGAAACCCATTTAAGGAATTGTTAGATTATAGTGTTGTTATAAGTGTTTAAAAACCCCTGTAATAGTATATGTGAAAGTCCAGGAAGCCCCATATCTATATACTTCGAAATCATGCGAAATGCAGGAGGCAGCGGATTGACTGCATGGCGAGGACTCGCCGAGTCCAATGATCAGACTCGGCGAGTAGCTTGAAGATTCACTAGGACTCACCGAGTTGTTCTTCAGACTCGGCGAGTAGCTTGAAGATTCACTAGGACTCGCCGAGTTGTTCTTCAGACTCGACGAGTGGATTCGGGGTGTCTATACTCGCCGAGTTGCCCTTTGCACTCGACGAGTCCGGTCAAGTTGACCGTTGACCTATGTGTAATTTGGTAGGGTCGGTTGTCTTGTTTGATAAGATCATTAATTAAGGTATGTGGTATTATAGGGAGCCTGCAGATTAGCGGATCGAGTGCGAGTAGCTCGAAGGGTTTATAGCTTGCACACTACGAGGTGAGTCTTCTCACTATACTTCACCCGGAAGGGTTTGACTGCGAGACCGGAAGGTCGTATGTGTTATATTTATGCTATGTCTAGAGAGGTAGATGCTTTATATGTGATGAATGCTTATATGTGATGTATGCTTATACGGGCCGGAAGGCGAGACTTTATGTGATAGAAAGAACGGTATGATGTATGACTTATGTGTTATGTGCGTTATGTTACATGCGTTATGTTTTATACTACTATGGGCCGGAAGGCAATTTAATACGGGCCGGAAGGCGATATGTTATGGGCCGGAAGGCGGTTATGTTACGGGCCGGAAGGCAATGTTATGTGGACCGAAAGGTCCGGGCCGGAAGGCGTATGTGGGTAAGTTGTATACTGGGGAACTCACTAAGCATTTATGCTTACTAGTTGTGTTTATGTTTTTCAGGTACTAGTGATGACCGTGGGAAGGCGCCGGCGTGACACGTACACACTGCCATTGTTGAAGATCTTGGAGATTTATTATTTATACTTTCGCAATAAACTTGGAATAAACTCTTTTGTCGAATAATGATGTTTGATTTAAAATGAAAAATTTATTTGAAAATTTGGGTTGTAGAATTGGTATCAGAGCCTTGGTTCGAGGGATTCGGGTGTACTTTTGGGTGCAACTGAACTCAGATCGGGGATTTGAGGAAAAACCTTTTTAAATAATAAGGACACAACATTTTATAAATGGTAAGGCGGTAAAACAAGGATGGAACAGTGTTTACGAGCAGCCAGCATCCCAACGGTAAAGATCCCCAGAATACCTTACGATGTTATGTTATGCACTGAATTATGAATTGTTATGCATGCTAGAAGACTAGGTATACATGATAGGACTAGAATTGCCTGTTTTGTGATGCCTTAGTCTAGGGAGATTGCTTATATGAGATATTTGGTAGCGTGCAAGTAGATAGTGCATACTAGAAGTAGAGTACTCATTATTCGGGATTTGGGGAGGAAGATTTGGGACGAATACTGATACGGTGTGGTCGGTAGTATTGGGCCCGTACTACCGAAGGCACCGGATCAGTGGAAGACTCAAGTAAGAATCCCTGGAAATCGGAGACTGGGTAGGGCGCGTATCGAGTACAATTGTACTTGGTGGAGTCTTTGATGATTTTATGTTGTATTTCAGAGACATCATGGTTATCACACGCAATGGGGCGAGTTCGAGCGGTGCGAGTGACGAGGAGATTCGTCAGATTATTCAGGAAGAGGTAGCTGCGGCGGTCTGGGCTGAGATCCCGGAGATGTTTGGGTCTATTAAGACCACGCTGATGGAGGAGTTTGAGGAGCGGTACGCCGCACTTACTGAAGCTGCAGTTGCTGCCGCTACCGCAGCTGTGGCTGCTGCCAGGCCGCAAGGGGGTGATTCATTACTATTCAGGGAATTCAGCAACACGAAACCCCCTGAATTTGATGGGACGCAGGATCCGATTGCAGCTATGAGGTGGATCGCCGACATCGAGGGGTGTTTCTATACTTGCTCATGCCCGGAGCACTTGAGGGTACGGTTCGCCTTGAACCAGCTCTGTCTAGGAGCGAAGGATTGGTGGAAGTTCGTGACGGCGAACTTCACTCAGGCAGAGATTTCGGCGGTGACATGGGAGAGGTTTACGGAGATGTTCAGGGACGAGTACGTTCCCCCGGTAGAGAGGGAGCGATTGATTCAGGAGTTCTTGACCCTTAAGCAGGGTACTGATTCCGTGGCAGTGATCACACGGAAGTTTCATGAGAGGGCAATGTTCTTCCCCGAGCTGGTATCTACGGAGCAGTCGCGGATGAGCCGGTATTTGGGCGTTTTGAAGAGGGAAATCCGGGAGTTTGTGTCAAACTCCACCTATCGTACTTTCACTGAGCTTCAGGCGAACGCCAGGAAGCGCGAGATCGAGTTGGAGACTCAAGCGAGGGAGGAGGCTGAGTCTCGGCAGGTGGATCGACGACCGGCTCCGTCTCAGCCAGCAGCCAAGCGGACTAAGTTCGCTGATTCGAGGATGGGAGGTCCGAAGGGTCGCACTTGCGCGAAGTGCGGCAAGAGTCACGAGGGGGTGTGTCGAGCTGGTGGTTGCTACAAGTGTGGCAAGGAGGGACATATTGCCAGGGATTGCCCTAAGGGGTTTATGGTTTGCTTTCACTGCAACCAGACAGGCCATCGGAAGGCCGAGTGTCCGCAACTTCGTCAGGGAGCTACACCTACTACCCGGACTACTGAGACCCGACCGGCGAAGGTCGAGGCCCCGAGGGCTCGCGGGAGAGCCTTTCAGCTGACTGCGGAGGAGGTCCGCGCTGCGCCCGATGTTGTGGCAGGTATGTTATCACTCACGTATTTACTTAAAGGTTGAAATGCTATGCTTATGTTAATGTATGTGTAGGTACTTTTCTTGTGAACTCTATGCCTGCTCTAGTGTTATTTGATTCGGGTGCGAGTAGATCGTTTGTATCGTTAGCTTTTAGTCAGCACATCGGGATTAGTCGTGAGCCGTTAAGTCGGCCTTTGAGCGTTTCTATTGCGGCTGAGAGGGTGATTTGTGCTACGGAGGTTCTTCGGGGATGTGTGCTAGAGATCTTCGGGGTCGCGTTTCCGATTGACCTAATTCCTATTGCGATGGGTGATGTCTGTGTCATCGTAGGCATGGACTGGTTGAGCCGATTCAGCGCTGTCATCGACTGCGAGCGTCAGCTGGTGACTATACGAGACCCTAGTGGGGGAGTTCTTACGATATACGGCGAGGGTACCCGTTTGGGATCAGCTTTTTGTTCGGCCGCTAGGGCGAGGCAATGCCTACAGCGGGGATGTAACGGTTTTGTGGCGTATGTGATGGATACGCGGGAGAGTTCCGAGAGACCGAAGACATTGAAGGAGGTTCCAGTGGTGCGCGAGTTTCCAGATGTTTTTCCCGAGGATTTTCCGGGAATACCTCCTGCGAGGCAAGTGGAGTTTGGTATCGATCTAGTTCCAGGGGCTGCGCTTATTGCGAAGGTGCCTTATCGTCTTGCACCTCCAGAGATGCAAGAATTGTCCTCGCAACTTCAAGAGTTGTTGGGGAAGGGATTTATTCGGCCGAGTAGCTCGCCGTGGGGAGCACCGATTCTGTTCGTCAAGAAGAAGGATGGTTCACACCGGATGTGTACCGATTACCGAGAGCTGAACAAGGTGACAGTTAAGAACCGCTATCCGTTACTGAGGATCGATGATCTATTCGATCAGTTGCAAGGGGCATCTTGGTTTTCCAAGATTGATTTGAGATCAGGGTACCATCAGGTAAGAGTGCGGGATGAGGACGTCCAGAAGACAGCCTTTAGGACGCGGTATGGGCATTACGAGTTCGTGGTGATGCCTTTTGGGCTCACCAATTCCCCAGCAGTGTTCATGGATCTCATGAACAGGGTATGCAGGCCGATGCTGGATCGGTCTGTGATTGTGTTCATCGACGACATTCTGGTATATTCGCGGTCTAGGGAGCAGCATGAGGGACATTTGAGGGAGGTCCTTGAGGTACTGAGGTCGGAGAAGCTATATGCAAAATTCTCCAAATGTGACTTCTGGTTATGGGAGGTTCAATTTCTGGGGCACGTTGTAAATCAGGCAGGGATATTGGTCGATCCGGCCAAGGTGGAAGTGGTGATGAGTTGGGAGGCACCGAAGTCACCTTCGGAGATCAGGAGTTTCCTTGGGTTGGCGGGGTACTATCGAAGGTTCATTAAGGACTTCTCCAAGATCGCGGTGCCGCTTACCAAATTGACCCGAAAGGGTGTTACATTTTCATGGGGACCCGAACAGCAGACTTCCTTCGAGACACTTCGTCAGAGACTGTGCGAAGCACCAGTATTAGCTCTTCCGGAAGGGATGGAGGACTTTGTCGTATATTGCGACGCATCGATTTCAGGACTGGGTGCAGTGTTGATGCAGAGGGGCCATGTGATAGCCTATGCATCGAGGCAGCTGAAGCCTCACGAAGCGAGATATCCCACGCATGACTTAGAGTTGGGGGCAGTAGTGTTCGCCCTCAAAATTTGGCGTCACTACCTGTACGGGGTTCGTTGTACCATATACACGGACCATAAGAGTTTGAAGTATTTGATGGATCAACCCAACCTAAACATGCGTCAGAGGAGATGGTTAGACGTGGTTAAGGATTATGACTGTGAGATCCTATACCACCCAGGCAAGGCTAATGTAGTAGCTGATGCATTGAGTCGTAGGGCGGAGAGTACTCCATTGCGGGACGTATGTTTGAGATTGACGGTGATGACTCCGGTATTAGATGCTATTCGTGGGGCACAGGCCGAGGTCGTGAAGTCTGGGATGCAGAAACAGGAGCGGGTCGTCGGGTTGATTTCGGAGTTCGTTACGGATGGGCGGGGACTTCTGACATTTCAGGGTCGGATCTGGGTACCATTCATGGGCGGTACGCGTGTTACTTTGATGGAGGTGATGGCTTTTGAGCATTCTAACACTTCCTAAGTGTACATGCAACCCTAATAACCTTGGATCTATGTTTGTCTAATTTGTCATGCAAAGTTGAATTCCAAGGTTATATCCTATCTAGCATACAAGGGGAACAATTTTAACATAAAGTATAGATAGAATAACTTACCTTGTTGTTGCTTGTGTTCCTTGAAACCTTGTGAGCCTAGCACCTCAAGTGGTGATGCCTCAAATGATTCACACAACACCAAATGCTCTTGGAAGAACTTATGAGAGTTTACTCACTTCTTCAAATCGGCCAAGCCCTCTTTTCACTTAGTGTAACCGATTTGGGAGGAGATCATATTCTTTATATAGTGTTGACACATCTAGGGTTAAACCCTAATGTGTCATGACTCTTCATTTCCATGACCCATGGGTTTGTAACTCCCATGGAGCATCCATGGAGCATCCTATGGGTGAAACCCAACTTGATGATCCATGGAGCCTTTTAGCCCACTATACAAGATATGGATGATTTACTTAATCAACCCATATATTTAATTAGTTATCTTTTGATCACTTAATTAATTCTAAATTAATTCTTGATCAAACTAATCAAATAATATTATTAATATATTAGAACTTATAATATATTAATAATCTCCAAGCATTAATTCTCTCATTTAGTTTATCCAATTGCATGGTGCCATGCAACCCAAATGGACCATGCCGGGTCGGGTCAAGTACATACCAGAAATAGTTATGGACTTAGACACCTTATCCAACAGTCTCCCACTTGGATAAGTCTAGTAACTATTACTGCAAGTATGACTTCAAGAACCGATCGGCAATCGTAGCTCTTTACAAGTTTTCTCGAAACTTGAGAAGACGATGGTACGCCATTTAAGATAAGTGATCATATAATCCTCTGTTCTAGATATCAGTCGGACAAATACATGGAACAATGTCTTACTTATTGTCCAACATTTGTTTCCCGATTTCCGATTTGTTTGACAAAGAACTTTATTGAACACATCAATCTAGTTCTGACCGGGCCCGGTACATAGGTCAAAACAAAATCATCGAGGGGCCTAGATATCAGCTTCTAATCCAAGAAGGAACAGATAAACTTCGACTCATATGTTTGTTCTACTACTTATTGAATTACACATAAGAGCACGATTTTATAACATCGAGTTACCAATGCGTTTTTCGTACAATTAATGCATAACCAACTCGTAAGTAACAAATCATATCTCTAGGTTTAAAGACTTATATGATATTACCGTCTCACGATCACTCGAGATAGAATTCCATGAAGTGATTCCAGTGAGCGTGGGTTGTGTCCAATGCTCAGAACTTATGAGCACTCATGATTGTTGTAGCCTTGTCCCAGACCTCTACAACCAAGCATGACAGTCTTGATTCATACCTACTTCCGACATATGACCGACTGTGGAGGTTTGAATAATATGTTATACCAAACAAAATTATTCTGGAAGTCAAAACATGCAAAAGAAATATAGTAAACGATCGACAAGAGATAGCAACACTTTACTCATAAATAAAACACTTTTATTCATCATCAAATGTCAATTACACTTTACAAATTTCAAGATTATCTAACTACTAAATCTAATATCATCCTTCAGCCCTATGCTCCGAGCATGCTGGAGATGCTTAACCCGAGTCAGTCCCTTCGTGAGGGGATCTGCTGGGTTCTCATCCGATGATACCCTCTTTGCCACGAGGAGTCCTTCTTCGATCCGATGTCTGATGAAATGGTATTTTCTGTCGATGTGTTTGGATCTCCCGTGATCCCTTGGTTCCTTGGCTAAGGCAACAGCACTTTCACTATCACAGAAAATTTCCATCGGCTCTTTAATAGCTGGTACAACTCCAAGGTCTCCAATGAAGTTCCTCAGCCATAACGCCTCCTTTGCTGCTTCGCTAGCTGCAATATACTCTGATTCACAAGTAGAATCTGCCACTGTCTCTTGCTTGGAACTTTTCCAAGAAATTGCTCCTCCATTTAGGGTAAAGACCCAGCCCGACTGAGAGCGGAAGTTATCCCTATCAGTCTGGAAGCTAGCATCACTATACCCTACAACTCTCAAGTCATCACTCCCACCAAGGGTAAGGACCCAGTCCTTAGTCCTTCGTAGGTACTTGAGAATATTCTTTACCGCAATCCAGTGTGCCTTGCCAGGGTTCCCCTGAAACCTGCTAACCATGCTCAAGGCAAAGGCTACATCAGGTCGAGTACACGTCATAGCATACATGATCGAACCTACAGCCGAAGCATAAGGTAATCGACTCATTTCTGCTATCTCAGCCTCAGTGCTAGGGCTTTGTGTCTTACTCAGCTTGGCGCTACTCTGGATGGGCAACTCTCCTTTCTTGGAGTTTTGCATTCTGAATCTCTTCAGAACCTTCTCCAAGTAGGTACTTTGACTAAGTCCAATTAGTCTTTTACTCCGATCTCTCAAGATTCTTATCCCCAAAATATAGGCAGCTTCACCAAGGTCCTTCATAGCGAAACACTTTCCAAGCCAGGACTTTACTTCCTGCAGGGTTGGAATGTCGTTTCCTATGAGTAGTATGTCATCCACATACGATACCAAAAAGCTAACTATACTCCCACTAGCCTTGACATATACACAAGATTCATCTTCACTCCTAGAAAAGCCAAATTCCTTGACCTTTTCATCAAAGCAAAGATTCCATCTGCGAGGTGCTTGCTTTAATCCATAAATGTATTTCTCAAGCTTACACACTCTATTAGGGTACTCGTTACTGACAAAACCCTCTGGCTGACTCATGTAAACATCTTCAGCCAACTTTCCATTAAGGAAAGAGGTTTTGACATCCATTTGCCAAATTTCATAGTCATGAAATGCGACTATGGCTAACAGAACCCGAATAGACTTAATCTTGGCTACCGGAGAAAAGGTCTCATCATAGTCCACTCCAGGAATTTGAGATAAGCCCTTTGCAACCAGTCTATCCTTATAAGTGTGTACTTTACCATCCATGTCGGTCTTCTTCTTGAAGACCCATTTGCACCCTACAGTCTTTCGACCTGGTACATTCTCAACCAAGTTCCAAACTTGATTGTCATACATGGATTGTATCTCGCTATCCATAGCCTCTTTCCATTTGGCAGACTCGGGGCCTGCCATGGCTTCCTCGTAGCTGTTAGGGTCATCTTGACTTACTAGTGTCTCATCACTAATAAGTGTCTCACCTTCTGCAGTAATATGGAATCCATAGTAATGCTCAGGTGCACTCCTAACTCTCGTGGACCGCCTCAGAGGTACAGATTCGTCAATTGGCTCAACAGGAGTTTCCTCCTCAAGTTGAGGGCTAGTGTTTGAAGTTCCTTCACCACTTGACTCTTGAATTTCTTCAAGATCAACTTGCCTCCCACTCTCTCCTTGGCTTATAAACTCTCTTTCTCGAAAGACTCCTCTTCTTGCTACAAAGACCACGTTGTCACTAGGTCTGTAGAAGAGGTAACCAAAGGAATGTTGTGGGTAGCCGATGAAAATACACCTCTCACTTCGGGGTTCGAGCTTATCATGAGTCTCGCGTCTCACGAAAGCCTCGCAGCCCCAAATCTTGATGTGGTCTAGTTTAGGTACTTTACCAGTCCACATCTCGTGAGGAGTTTTGGCAACTTTCTTTGTAGGGACTAGATTAAGGATATGGGCGGCAGTCTCTAAGGCATATCCCCATAATGATATTGGTAGCGAAGCTCGACTCATCATGGAACGAACCATGTCCAACAAGGTTCGATTACGCCTCTCAGCCACACCATTCAACTGCGGTGTCCTGGGAGGTGTCAATTGTGAGACAATCCCACATTCCTTTAGATAGTCGAGGAACTCTGAACTAAGATACTCACCACCTCGATCGGATCGAAGCATCTTAATGTTCCTGCCCAATTGATTCTCGACTTCCTGTTTAAATTCCTTAAACTTCTCGAAAGTCTCTGACTTATGCTTGATTAAGTAGACATATCCATATCTACTATAATCATCGGTAAAAGTCAAATAATAATGATTAGCATCTCTTGTGGCATGTTTGAATGGTCCACACACATCCGTGTGTATAAGGTCCAACAAACCTTCACCCCTTTCACACGAGCCTGTGAAGGGTGACTTTGTCATTTTTCCAAGTAAGCATGATTCGCAACTATCATTTGACTTTAGGTCAAACGACTCCAAGACTCCATCCTTTTGGAGTTGGCCTATGCGTTTCTTGCTTATATGTCCAAGACGACAATGCCATAATGATGCTTTATCCAAGTTATTATTATTAGTAGAATCAATACACAAAACATTATTTCCTAAGTTATCTACAATAGATACAGCTTCATACACACCATCACAAGGTAATGCTTTAAAATAAAGAACATTATTAAAGAAAGCATTAATCGAACCAACTTCATTATCAAACGAAAAGGTGAAACCTTGTTTGTACAATGCATGAAAGGAAATAATATTTCTTGCCATTTCTGGCGAATAACAACACTTATTCAAATCTAAATTTAACCCACTACTTAGCGATAAAGTATAAACTCCAATCTTGGTGACAGGTGTAACTTTCCTATTCCCCATGATTAAGTTTATTCTTCCTTGCTCCACATTCTCACTTCTTCCTAGTCCCTGCAAGTCACAGCAAATACGAATTCCGCAACCTGTATCAAGGACCCAAGATTTCGAATGGGGTGAGTTATTAGAAATGATAGTGTAAGTACCTGCATGGTTGGGTTTGACTTTCCCATCCTTTACATCTTGCTGGTACTTTGGGCAGTTCCGCTTCCAATGAGCTTTTTCGTGGCAATAGAAGCATTCCGCCTCTTTTGGGTCAGAAGAAGGAGTAATGAAACCTTTCTTGGTTCCACTTGAAGAAGAGCCATCAAGGGTCCGAGCCTTGGTACCCTTTGAAGATCTCTTTCTCTTCCTCCCTCGACTCTGCCCGATTGCCAAGACCGGAGTTCTTTCTGGAGTAGGAGTGATAGCAACCGACTTCCCCTTAAGACCTGTTTCTGCGGTCTTGAGAAGTCCCTGAAGTTTGCTGAGGGTGACCTCTTCCTTGTTCATGTGATATGTCATGCGGAATTGATCATAGCACGATGGTAAGGAGTGCAAAATGATATCTATTGCAAGCTCCTCAGGGAAGTTCACATTGAGCTTCAGCAACCGATCCACATACCTTTGCATTTTCTGCATGTGGCTCGTGACGGACTCTCCGTCCTTCATCATGGTTGTTATCATGGAGCAGATGACTTCGTACCTCTCTTGTCGTGCACTTTGATGGTATCTTTCCATCAAATCTTGGTGCATTTCATAAGGGTAGAAGTCTTCATAAGACTTTTGGAGTTCAGCTGTCATGGTGGCTAACATGATGCAAGCCACCTTGGTTGCATCTCTTTCATGAGTATGAAAGTCAGCGATCTCCTGGGGAGTTGCAGTGGACTCGTCAATTTCCTTAAGCTCCTTGTCAAGGACATATTCTTTGTCCTCGTAGCGGGTAATCATCCTGATGTTTCTGATCCACTTATTGAAGTTGGATCCATCAAAGGTGACTTTCCCGCACAGACTCATAAGAGTAAAGGAGCCATTAGGATTCGAGCCAGAAGCATTATTTGAAGACATCTGAAAGAGAAGAACGAGTTTAGTTTAGATTTAAGAGAGTCCTTAATAAAACACCCAAATGTAATATTAAGGCTAGGATCCAATCACAATATAATATAACTTAGAAGAGGTATGCCGTAATCTAAGCTATACCATATTTGAAAGGTAGGTGAATGACGATTCACCAATTTCCACCACGAAAATCGAAATATTAAATATTTAGTTTTTTTATTGGTTTTAGAAATTCCTAGATTCTTTGAGATCCAATGAACTTTTCAAAAGCATGTTTCGATCTCGGGAGTGCCCTCCAGGTTTTGTGACTGGGATGCCGAGGATCACAAAACGAGGTGTGAAGTAACCATGCAAATCACTTGGTACCCTTAAAGTTTATCACTCAATCGATGTGCCGGTAAACCACACACGCTCCACCGATACTATAATAAACTTTAAGTCACCCTTTACCTACCTTGTTAAGTCCAAGTTAGTGTGCCGGTTAACCACACACGCTCCACCAACGACTCAGACAAAGTGTAAAGTGTAATTTCATGGATTAGCACCTTATTCACATTTTTCCTAAAGTAACTAAGATTGGGAATTTAATAAACGTTTAGTTACTTTATATATTCATCATACTTTGAATGAGAATTTATAAGTCCTTGTCTTACCCGTTTGGCTAACGACCCTCCACCAGTCAAGCAAGCGGTGGGTGAGAATATACACCCATTAAGTCACCATTTTATAGGCAACAACCTTATACCCACCTTATAGACCGGCTTCGTGAATGAGGCGTACTAGCGGTAAGACGACTTGTTCTTATACATATATATATAATTATTAAATTATCATAATATAAGTATAAGGGTTGAATTTTAACTTTTAAAATTCTAGGGGTTGGAACTAAAGTTTTAACTTAACTTTACTTGTTCCAAAACTTGAGGGCAAGTTTTGTAACTTTCAAAACTTTTCATTTCTTGTAACTTATGAGTTTAATAGAGTCATAAAATGAAGACTCTTCATTTTTATAACTCTTGTGTTTTCTTAATGGTTTGTTTTTTTAACTCAAGTGACTCTTGGTTTTCCATAACTTAAGGATAAGTTATGATCAAGAATTAAACTACCAAATAGGTTACAAATAATTCCTATGATCATCTAAAACTTCATAAGAACAAGAACATGAATATGAACATAATCAAAAATTACATAAAACTTTGTAATTTTGATAACTAGTTGTTGTAAATGAATTAGCAAAACATTACACCACCAAAAACAAGTTTATATTACTAAAACAGTTTAGGGTAATGTTTCTAATTCATTTTCCAGCAACTGAATCGAAATTCTGCACTCATTCGACCCTACTCGCCGAGTGCATGAACATGACTCGCCGAGTTGGTTGAAGATACACATGGACTCGACGAGTCCCCCCTATGGACTCGACGAGTCCGATCGCAGACAGCAAATTTTCGATTCTGTTTTCAACTTTTAAGAACAAATAAGAACAAACAAGCCTAGGCTCTGATACCACTGATGGGTTTTGAGCATTCTAACACTTCCTAAGTGTACATGCAACCCTAATAACCTTGGATCTATTTTTGTCTAATTTGTCATGCAAAGTTGAATTCCAAGGTTATATCCTATCTAGCATACATGGGGAACAATTTTAACATAAAGTATAGATAGAATAACTTACCTTGTTGTTGCTTGTGTTCCTTGAAACCTTGTGAGCCTAGCACCTCAAGTGGTGATGCCTCAAATGCTTCACACAACACCAAATGCTCTTGGAAGAACTTATGAGAGTTTACTCACTTCTTCAAATCGGCCAAGCCCTCTTTTCACTTAGTGTAACCGATTTGGGAGGAGATCATATTCTTTATATAGTGTTGACACATCTAGGGTTAAACCCTAATGTGTCATGACTCTTCATTTCCATGACCCATGGGTTTGTAACTCCCATGGAGCATCCATGGAGGATCCTATGGGTGAAACCCAACTTGATGATCCATGGAGCCTTTTAGCCCACTATACAAGATATGGATGATTTACTTAATCAACCCATATATTTAATTAGTTATCTTTTGATCACTTAATTAATTCTAAATTAATTCTTGATCAAACTAATCAAATAATATTATTAATATATTAGAACTTATAATATATTAATAATCTCCAAGCGTTAATTCTCTCATTTAGTTTATCCAATTGCATGGTGCCATGCAACCCAAATGGACCATGCCGGGTCGGGTCAAGTACATACCAGAAATAGTTATGGACTTAGACACCTTATCCAACAGGAGGAGGCACACAGATTGAAATTCTCGATCCATCCCGGTGCTACGAAAATGTATTTGGATTTGAAAAAAGAGTACTGGTGGCCTTGTATGAAGAGAGACGTTGCCTGGTACATTGAGAGGTGTTTGACCTGCCGTAGGGTTAAGGCCGAGCACCAGAGACCGCACGGTAAGTTGCAACCCTTGGAGATTCCTGAGTGGAAGTGGGATCAGATCACGATGGATTTCATCACCAAATTGCCGAAAACTGCCAGGGGAGTCGATGCGATTTGGGTGATTGTGGATAGGCTAACAAAGAGTGCACACTTCCTTGCCATTAGCAAAAGTTCATCAGCAGAGAAGTTGGCAGAGTTATACGTGAGAGAGATAGTATCTCGGCATGGAGTGCCGACCTCGATTGTTTCGGACCGCGATGTACGTTTCACTTCCAGGTTCTGGAAGAAATTCCATGAGGAGTTGGGTACTAAACTGCATTTTAGTACCGCATACCATCCCCAGACCGACGATCAGAGCGAGCGGACGATTCAGACATTGGAAGACATGCTTAGAGCGTGTGTGTTAGACTTCGGGGGTAGCTGGGATGCGCATCTGCCGTTGGCTGAGTTTTCCTACAACAACAGCCATCATTCGAGCATTGGTATGCCACCTTTTGAGTTGTTGTATGGTAGGAGGTGTCGGACTCCCATTTGCTGGGGAGAAGTGGGACAGAGAGTGATGGGCAGTACAGAGATCGTACTTCAGACGACCGAACAGATTCAGCGAGTGAGGCAGAGGTTATTGACCGCCCAGAGCCAACAGAAGAGTTATGCGGACAGACGCCGGTCCGAGCTCGAATTCCAGGTCGGCGACTTTGTTTTCCTAAAGGTTTCTCCTTGGAAAGGGGTAATTCGGTTCAGGAAGAGGGGCAAATTGGGGCCCCGGTTCATAGGTCCATTTCGGGTAATTGCAAGGGTAGGTAGGGTAGCTTATCGGTTAGAGTTGCCAGTGGAGCTGAGTCAGATTCACAATACCCTCCACGTATCACAGTTGAGGAAGTGTATAGACGATGAGGCAGCAGTGGTTCCGATAGAAGATATTCAGGTGGATGCGAGCCTGAATTACGCCGAGAGACCAGTAGCTATCAGGGATCGGAAGATCAAGGTTATACGAAACAAGGAGATACCTCTGGTGTTGGTTCAGTGGCAACATCGGAAGGGATCGGAGATGACTTGGGAGCCGGAAAGAGAAATGCGGGAGCAACATCCGGAGTTATTCGCAGAATGAGACTTCGAGGGCGAAGTCTAGTTCTAGTGGGGTAGAGTTGTAACAGCCCGGAATTTCAGGTATTTCTTTAAATTATTTTGGGGCACATTTAGGAGGGGACTCGGCGAGTTGGTGCATGACTCGCCGAGTAGGGCCATGGTCTTGGTCGCAGATACGCGACTGGACTCGACGAGTCCAAATAGGGACTCGGCGAGTCGACGCTGATTCAGCTGAACCCTAGCCGTTTCAATTCTGAATCGTATATAATGATCTTATGGCCGTCATGTCGCGTCTTTTGGCCGATTGAAGATACCTTGGGAGTTTGTGGGCATCTGGAGCAAGAGTGAGGGCTAGAGGAAGCTTGAAGAGATTGTTAGACAAGGAGGGGCAAGGTGGTGATCAAAGGAAGTCCAAGGAGTCGAGTACTGGAGGTTGGGGACATAGGGAACATGTTTCCAGGTAATCTTCGGATCATAATCTGTAGCTTTTACGTTGTATGCGAATTTAGGGTTTAGGAAACCCATTTAAGGAATTGTTAGATTATAGTGTTGTTATAAGTGTTTAAAAACCCCTGTAATAGTATATGTGAAAGTCCAGGAAGCCCCATATCTATATACTTCGAAATCATGCGAAATGCAGGAGGCAGCGGATTGACTGCATGGCGAGGACTCCCCGAGTCCAATGATCAGACTCGGCGAGTAGCTTGAAGATTCACTAGGACTCGCCGAGTTGTTCTTCAGACTTGGTGAGTAGCTTGAAGATTCACTAGGACTCGCCGAGTTGTTCTTCAGACTCGGCGAGTGGAGTCGGGGTGTCTATACTCGCCGAGTTGCCCTTTGCACTCGACAAGTCCGGTCAAGTTGACCGTTGACCTGTGTGTAATTTGGTAGGGTCGGTTGTCTTGTTTGATAAGACCATTAATTAAGGTATGTGGTATTATAGGGAGCCTGCAGATTAGCGGATCGAGTGCGAGTAGCTCGAAGGGTTTATAGCTTGAACACTACGAGGTGAGTCTTCTCACTATACTTCACCCGGAAGGGTTTGACTGCGAGACCGGAAGGTCGTATGTGTTATATTTATGCTATGTCTAGAGAGGTAGATGCTTTATATGTGATGAATGCTTATATGTGATGTATGCTTATACGGGCCGGAAGGCGAGACTTTATGTGATAGAAAGAACGGTATGATGTATGACTTATGTGTTATGTGCGTTATGTTACATGCGTTATGTTTTATACTACTATGGGCCGGAAGGCAATTTAATACGGGCCGGAAGGCGATATGTTATGGGCCGGAAGGCGGTTATGTTACGGGCCAGAAGGCAATGTTATGTGGACCGAAAGGTCCGGGCCGGAAGGCGTATGTGGGTAAGTTGTATACTGGGGAACTCACTAAGCATTTATGCTTACTAGTTGTGTTTATGTTTTTCAGGTACTAGTGATGACCGTGGGAAGGCGCCGGCGTGACACGTACACACTGCCATTGTTGAAGATCTTGGAGATTTATTATTTATACTTTCGCAATAAACTTGGAATAAACTCTTTTGTCGAATAATGATGTTTTATTTTAAATGAAAAATTTATTTGAAAATTTGGGTTGTACAATTCCGAATCCCTCAAACCAAGGCTCTGATACCAATTGTACAACCCAAATTTTCAAATAAATTTTTCATTTAAAATAAAACATCATTATTCGACAAAAGAGTTTATTCCAAGTTTATTGCGAAAGTATAAATAATAAATCTCCAAGATCTTCAACAATGGCAGTGTGTACGTGTCACGTCGGCGCCTTCCCACGGTCATCACTAGTACCTGAAAAACATAAACACAACTAGTAAGCATAAATGCTTAGTGAGTTCCCCAGTATACAACTTACCCACATACGCCTTCCGGCCCGGACCTTTCGGTCCACATAACATTGCCTTCCGGCCCGTAACATAACCGCCTTCCGGCCCATAACATATCGCCTTCCGGCCCGTATTAAATTGCCTTCCGGCCCATAGTAGTATAAAACATAACGCATGTAACATAACGCACATAACACATAAGTCATACATCATACCGTTCTTTCTATCACATAAAGTCTCGCCTTCCGGCCCGTATAAGCATACATCACATATAAGCATTCATCACATATAAAGCATCTACCTCTCTAGACATAGCATAAATATAACACATACGACCTTCCGGTCTCGCAGTCAAACCCTTCCGGGTGAAGTATAGTGAGAAGACTCACCTCGTAGTGTGCAAGCTATAAACCCTTCGAGCTACTCGCACTCGATCCGCTAATCTGCAGGCTCCCTATAATACCACATACCTTAATTAATGATCTTATCAAACAAGACAACCGACCCTACCAAATTACACACAGGTCAATGGTCAACTTGACCGGACTCGTCGAGTGCAAAGGGCAACTCGGCGAGTATAGACACCCCGACTCCACTCGCCGAGTCTGAAGAACAACTCGGCAAGTCCTAGTGAATCTTCAAGCTACTCGCCGAGTCTGAAGAACAACTCGGCGAGTCCTAGTGAATCTTCAAGCTACTCGCCGAGTCTGATGATTGGACTCGGCGAGTCCTCGCCATGCAGTCAATCCGCTGCCTCCTGCATTTCGCATGATTTCGAAGTATATAGATATGGGGCTTCCTGGACTTTCACATATACTATTACAGGGGTTTTTAAACACTTATAACAACACTATAATCTAACAATTCCTTAAATGGGTTTCCTAAACCCTAAATTCGCATACAACGTAAAAGCTACAGATTATGATCCGAAGATTACCTGGAAACGTGTTCCCTGTGTCCCCAACCTCCAGTACTCGACTCCTTGGACTTCCTTTGATCACCACCTTGCCCCTCCTTGTCTAACAATCTCTTCAAGCTTCCTCTAGCCCTCACTCTTGCTCCAGATGCCCACAAACTCCCAAGGTATCTTCAATCGGCCAAAAGACGCGACATGACGGCCATAAGATCATTATATACGATTCAGAATTGAAACGGCTAGGGTTCAGCTGAATCAGCGTCGACTCGTCGAGTCCCTATTTGGACTCGTCGAGTCCAGTCGCGTATCTGCGACCAAGACCATGGCCCTACTCGGCGAGTCATGCACCAACTCGCCGAGTCCCCTCCTAAATGTGCCCCAAAATAATTTAAAGAAATACCTGAAATTCCGGGCTGTTACACTAACGTATTTCATCAAGGATAACCGAACTTTCAAAGAAACAGCACCTAACGATACAAGTATGGTAGATACTGGTACACTTCATTTCCGGATCGATAACTAACCATTGAATTTTAAGGAAAATAAGGGTTTTTCCTGGGATAACTTAACTTTTCATAAATAGGCTGTTTAACAAGTGGATAACCAAACTTCTTTTATAAGAAAATATGGGATTTTCTTGGATAAAAACCTTTCATGAAATCAAAGGAACATTTTCTTTCAGCAGAAATCAACTACTTATGAACTCACCAGCTTTATGCTGATATTTTTAAAACTGCTTGTATTCTCAGGTTCACGATAGACAGGTACTTCGATCAATTTTGGAGAAGACGAAGCATATAGAAGTGTCGTCTTTACTTTTGGTTATATGAATATGTGCATAACCTATGTTTTCTATGCTTTTAAACAAGTGTAAATATTCTTATGTAATGTAATGGTTCTGTTTACTATGCTTACTATGTACAATGGTTGTGGGACTATACATGACGTCCTCCGTCTCGGAATGTTTCCGCCGTCGGTTTTGGGGTGTGACCAAAATGTCAGCAAAATAGGATATATCAGAAAAATCTCAAAAAGGAAGCAGTTTTGGAGTATGTGCGCAACAAAAATACTTTAAGTCAAAAAGTGAAAGCACATATGTCATTCCTGTGCTTCACAGAAACAAAAGGGAAGTTTTGCTCATATGTCATCAGTTCCAAAGAGGGTTCCTGAGAAACCCAACCATTCTCAATCAAAGAAAACTCCTGTCAAGGATGTTAAAAGAAAGGGAAAGCTAGTCTCATATTTTAAATATCATGCAAAGAAGATGACCACTAACCCTAGGAAGGATAAGAGAGAAACTTTTAAAAATCAACATAAAGAAAACCAATCTGATTCAAACAAAACAAATAACAAAATCAAGGTTTTTACCATTCAAGGGAAGACGAAACCACCTTAATAAAAAGAATGTATTTGATTGATCCTTCCATTAATTTTCCTTGTTCTGTAAAAGGCTCACAAGGACCCAAGAAACTTTGGGTTCCTAAAGCTGCTTGATTTTTGCAAGTGATACGCAACGAGCAGTTTAACAGCGAATGGTATATTGAAAGTGGCTGATCATGTCACATGACAACAAGAAAGGAAGAGTTGAGAGAGTTTTGGGCTCTTAAATATTGTGGATGCATCAAATATGGAAATAATTTCTTTGGAACAACAAAGGGTTATGGGATGATCACAAATGGAGATTTTTTGATCCGAAAGGTAGCCTATGTGGAAGGATTGCAACATAATCCGATTAGTGTTTCACAGTTAGTTGTGGGAACTAGACTGGAAGTATCCTTTGACGACGAAGAATCTGACATAATAGAGAAGAAAACAAAAGTAGTTTTATCGAAGTCGCAGCGAAAAGGGGAAATGTATCCCATAAAATTAAACCCGATAAGAGGGAAGCCTGCTATATGCTTGCTAACAAAAGCTCATTCTAATGATAGCTGGCTATGGCACATAAGACTTTCGCACCTTAATTTCAAAGACATCAACAATCTCGTTCTTGGTGATCATGTGTGAGGGCTTCCTCTCTTAATGTTTGAAGAAGATCATCTTTGTGTTGCATGCGAAATGGGAAAACAAACCAGAAAAAGTCATCCAACTTGTGTAAACACAAAGATCATTGAACCTCTTGAACTTCTACACATCGACCTTTGTGCACCTTCTGCAATTGAAACCGTTGGTGGTAGTAAGTACATACTAATAATTGTTGATGATTTTTCACATTTTACTTGGGTGTGTTTTCTTAAACAGAAATCAGAGGCAACTCCAAATATAAAGTTTTTTATAAAGAAAGTGGAAGTTTAGTTGCGAAAGCTGGTGCGCAACTGTAACATCCAAAAAAACACAACCAATTTAAAATTTTCAAAACAACCCGATTTTCATTAAAATGTTTACAAAAAGGTTTTCAATACAATTCATTTAAGTATTCCCAGAATCATGTCATTACGAATTCATAAGGAGCGGTACGATCGCGCCTTCGCCTTGCCACAGTCTCCTGAAGAACCTGAAAACATTAAACCACAACTGTAAGCCCGAGAGCTTAGTGAGATACCCCCAAGATACCAACCACGCATACGCCCTTCCAGGCTACGACCTTCCGGCCCAAAACATATAACTCGTACATAACATAACAGAACATAGAACAATCATGCATGTCGGGTCTACCGTGACTGGTCCGCCGTATCGGGCCTTCAGTCCATCGGATCCATCCTCCGGGTCTAGTCATGTCCTTCGAGTCTACAGTGGGGTTGGTCCGCCCGCATCGGGCCTTCAACCCACCTGGTCCACTCTCTGAGTCTACAGTGTGACTGGTCCGCCCGCATCGGGCCTACAGTCGGCCTGGTCCACTCTCCGAGCCTCGGCACGTCTGGTCCGCCCACGTGGGGCCTACAGCCTATCCAGACCGCTCACTGGGCCTTCGGTTCAACCGGTCCGCCCTGGGTATCTTGGCCTACAGCACAAAGCAGGACCCGCCTCAACCCATCTCTAGTCCAAACAACCATGTATACAAAACATACATTCATATAACAGACATAATTAACAAACCGAGTAACAGATCACATAGCATATCATTACTTTAACCGGGCTACCGACCTACCCGTTCACTAGCATAGCATTACTCTGCATATCGAGAACTGACCTTTACAAGGCCCCCTAGCATGTATCATCCTAACTACCAGGATGCAGACACAACCAACAACAACATGATAAACGTAACTGAATCTCAATACAAATAAGGGCCGGCCTTGGTGCCTTAGACCCTGTTGATATAGTGAGGATAACTCACCTCGAAACTGACGGCTGAAAAGATAAGATCCCGCTGCTTCGAGCTCTGACACAACTCCTCCACTGAACATCAACAATAACCCAATAAATACCCATAATTACCGAAATACCCCTGGAAGACAACTGATCAACTCTGGACAAGTCAAAGTCAACCCCTGACAGACCCTACTCGCCGAGTCAACCCGATGACTCGCCGAGCCCTTATGCTCAGACTTCCCTCACTTAGTGACCCAACTCGCCGAGTCACCCCAAGACTCGTCGAGTGCAACAACTCTGAGTCCACTCGCACCCAACTCACCGAGTCGTCCCTCGACTCACCGATTCGTCGACTCAACCAGGAATATTGGGACTTCCTCGACATGACTCGCCGAGTTCAACTGGACTCGCCGAGTCCAAGGCAATCTTCAACCTACTCGCCGAGTTGTTCTTCCAACTCGTCGAGTTCAAGGCCATCTTCAAGCAACTCGTCGAGTCGACCCATGTGACTCGCCGAGTTCCACCGGTCTGAATCCATACAGAAGCATCTCAGGCCATGCAATTGATCCAAAACATAGATCCAGCCTCCTACAATCCATCCATCACGTAAAGTGGCAAACTTTACGTGAACCAAACGAGATCTAGGCCATTTTCACCTTAAAACCAAGGTTTGGGACATGATAGCTTCACTCATAGCACAAAGGTTGGGACTTTAATGCACTCAATGACTTCTCCACTCCAGATCTGAGGTAGCAACCTCAGATCCATCCTCCAACACCAAAATGTCACACAACCAAGCATCCCACACAACCCCAAATGATGAAACTAGGAATGCACAGCTTAAGGACGAAGATATTACCTCCAGAAGATGCCTCAATAACAACTAAACACGAGTCCAAGCAAAGTCCTTTGATCCAAACCACTTCTCCTTCAAGATTTCTCCAAGCAACACCTCTCCAAGCTCCAATTTGCTCCACCAATGCTCTTCTCCACGAGATTAGGGTTCTTGGAACTCAAGGGGGGATAAGAGAGGCTGTGGAGGGGTATAATGTTCTTTATATAGGGCTCAACCCCGGAAACTAGGGTTTTCTCCATACAGCACCTACTCGCCGAGTCCATACTTGGGACTCGCCGAGTAGGCCACTCGGCACGCGACCATGACCGCGACCTGACTCGCCGAGTCTATCCATGGACTCGCCGAGTCATCCTCTAAAACTTACACTTTTAGCCCTTCAACTCTACCCTTGCGAATCCGGGATGTTACAATTCTCCCCCTCTTAAATTAGGCTTTGTCCTCGAAGCCTTCGGCATCTCATCTTCAATTTACTTCCCACTATGCGCCACTTGACCTTGACCGAACCAAGTCCCTCAAAGTACAACCATAGAACCAGAAGCTCACTTTCTCCTTCCATACGGTGTTCCCACCACCTACTCAAACCGGCACCCCCTGTACCCTCCGATAACCACACTCAACAACCGAGAATTACCCATGATGCCTTACTGCTCCAATTCTCATCTTTCACTTGACTCACATGGCTATAGAGCCACAAACCCTCGGATCCCCTATCCGAATTCCACTCTACCCTTACCATGACGACCGAAAGACCCAATCTTCCATTTCGGAGCAACTCCCCCGAGTTCTCCTATCGCAATCACACATACATGCTGATCTAGCTCTGGCACCCTCAGGTGCGGATAATCTGATATACCGACGATATCCTCAACATCCCTCCAGGATTAAACCACTGATACATACCCAGAACCCTGATCATGATCTCACTGAGAGTCCAAGACTCTTGCTCTGCATCCCTTCCGAACTCCCCTCCCTGACTCCACGTTGCGATATTCCCTCTGCGCCCAAAGCAACATATCGAGTCGAATAAGCTTATATTCCACCGCCGCAACACACTACTCAAAGACCATCGACGGGCCACAGTGACCGCAACTCCACATTGCCGCTTTCACTTCCGTGAATTCGCTCTCCCTTGCCGGAGTTTCATTCCTCCCTGCAGTGCACTCAACATCCATGCGCTACCGCTACTCTGCCTCTCATCACAAGGGCTCTCAAGCCCATGCACTACCTTTACCGCTAAAGATCGCTCGCCGGGGCCAGACCTCCCAATGTATTCCCACTGCAACATACGCAACCCATAACCTCCAACCGATCCAACATTACCCGCAGAGTCTTCAGCATGACTGGACCGCCTCCCCGGGCCTTCAGTCAATCTGGACCACTCTCAGAACCTTCAGCCAATCTGACTGGACCGTCCTCCGAGCCTTCGGCCTGACTGGTACGCCTACCGGCCTTCAGTCTATCCGGACCGCTCAACAATCACTCATCATTCCGAACTATCTCTTCCGGAAATTCTCCCGTGCGCACCGTTCTAGCCCTCTAGGGGTTCCGAACTCTATCTCCATCATACATACTCGATCCCGGCCTGCCCCCATGCCTTCCTCAATCAACTGCTCTAGATCTGTATTTCGCCCCCGCACGCCTATTGCATCACCCATGCGAGCCTGCTCTCATCTGATAGAAATACCGCTGAATTTCCCCAAGCGGCTAAATAACCTTTCATGCCCAACGACCATCCGGAGAATTTCCAATTCTCCCCCACTTAAGACACTGACAGATAATCACCGGTCGCCATCACCAATCCCCCAAAGCACCTCGCAGGAATCAACACATGCACTCCAAGTGCGTTTCACCAGTACCATCAGCTTTCATACAAATCATGCTCCCCCGCTGTACAACCCGCTCGAAAGCGACTCAACCTTCATCTTTCCGTTTCCTCAGATTGCAGAATCCAACTAGCCTCCAAACTAACGCCGCATTCGCCACCAATCCTCACAAAGATAATCAATGATGGCTCGAGGTACAATCCCATAACCATAACGATCCCTTAAGGGACACAAGATATTAAAACCAAAATCTCGATCACAACTCGCCAATCCCTCAAGGAACAACGAATACCACAAGAAACCCGAAACGCAATTTCCATAGCCAACCATTGAAACTAGCAGATAACAATACTCCACAACAATTATAAATAATCAAAACATCAGAAAGAAACATACCCGCAACAGCAAGTTGAAAAACACGACCCTAAGCCCTTGGGGGCTCCGCTCCACCCTGACCTCCACCTGTGATCCTCAACGTAGCCGGTAATGGAGCCTGCACCGATCCTGCAACAATCTGTGGACAGTTGACCTTCAAATGTCCAACCTGATGACAATGATAGCATATCCTCAAATCCCGAACCGACACCGACTGCCGATAATCCCTCGCATAGTGTCCCTCCTTCCCGCACTTGCGGCATGCTCCACCGGACCGACAAACCCCGGCATGACCCCTTCCACACTTACCACAGACGTGGCCACCCTGATCTCCCATCCTGAAATCAACGGTCTTAGACCGTTTCGTCGCTGGCTGCGACTGAACCGGAGCTTGCCTCAGCTCCCGCATCTGTAACTCAATCTCTAACTCACGCCGCCTGGCGGCCTCCTGCAACTCCAGCAAAGTCTTGCACCTCTGCGCAGACACAAAATGTCTGATATCCCTCTTTAGCATGCTCAGATATCGAGACATCTGAGCCTGCTCCGAAGCGAACTCAGGGCAAAACATCGCTCGCTCAGTAAACATCCTGGTGATTTCCGTCACCAATTCTGAATCCTGTTTCAGCTCCAAGAACTCCTGAGCCAACCTCTCCCTCTCGACCTGTGGAACATAACGAGTACTGAACATCTCCCTGAACCGATCCCATGAGATCGCAGCCCTCTGCGCATCCGAGTACGATCCCGTGGTCAATCTCCACCAATCCTTTGCTCCGAGCCTCAACAGGTTCAAAGCACACCTCACCCTCTGATCAGCAGGGCATGAACACGTGAAGAAACATCCCTCCACATCTGATAACCACCTCATAGCAACGATCGGATCCTGAACTCCATCAAAAGTGGGAGGCTTCGTATTATCGAAGTCCCGATACTGAAAACCTCTACTGGCTCCTCCCCCTGCCGCCGCTACTGCTGCGGTAGCCGCCGCGGTAGCCATCTCCGTGAGAGCCGCATAACGCTCATCAAAATACTCCACCATGGCGGTCTTGATCGACCCAAACAACTCTGGCAGCTCAGCCCGAATCAATGCAGCAACCTCATCATGCAGAATCTCGCGAATCCTCGCATCCAACTCGTGCGTACTCATCTGACTGACAACCTCTGGCTGTGCAGACCCACTTGGAGCTCCCTCTCCTGCTCCTGATCCTGACCCGGATCCACTCCCAGTGTGCCCTGGAATCTCCATACTGAAAAGAAAACACCAATCTCAGACATATTCCACTATACCGGGAACCAGCTCTCGTCCCAACTTTAGAGGTCATGATTTCCCTGATACGCGTATGAGTCCGTGCTTTCAGTAGTACGGGCCCATACTACCTTCCACACCAACCCATATTTGTATGAAGTACTCCCACAACACCCTAGCGACACACATAGCAATGCTCTATCCTCACCACTAGAGGAACACTAGAAATCTCTCACAAGGAACCCTAGGCTAGCAGGCATCATAAATCAGGCAACTCATCAATAAATCCTGAAGATCCCTAGCCTAACTCTAGCATGCTGTTCTTTCAAAGCTCAATAAAACAATTGCCATGTATGATATTTTGGGGTTACTTACTGGCTCCGGCTGATCGTACCTCCGCGTCCTCCTTTACTTATTTTGAAAACCATTTTAATTTCTCTTTTTGAAAACTCTCCTCGATTTGAGACTGGAGTCACACAAGTGTCCCTCCAATTCACTCAAACCAAGGCTCTGATACCAACTTGTAACATCCAAAAAAACACAACCAATTTAAAATTTTCAAAACAACCCGATTTTCATTAAAATGTTTACAAAAAGGTTTTCAATACAATTCATTTAAGTATTCCCAGAATCATGTCATTACGAATTCATAAGGAGCGGTACGATCGCGCCTTCGCCTTGCCACAGTCTCCTGAAGAACCTGAAAACATTAAACCACAACTGTAAGCCCGAGAGCTTAGTGAGATACCCCCAAGATACCAACCACGCATACGCCCTTCCAGGCTACGACCTTCCGGCCCAAAACATATAACTCGTACATAACATAACAGAACATAGAACAATCATGCATGTCGGGTCTACCGTGACTGGTCCGCCGTATCGGGCCTTCAGTCCATCGGATCCATCCTCCGAGTCTAGTCATGTCCTTCGAGTCTACAGTGGGGTTGGTCCGCCCGCATCGGGCCTTCAACCCACCTGGTCCACTCTCTGAGTCTACAGTGTGACTGGTCCGCCCGCATCGGGCCTACAGTCGGCCTGGTCCACTCTCCGAGCCTCGGCACGTCTGGTCCGCCCACGTGGGGCCTACAGCCTATCCGGACCGCTCACTGGGCCTTCGGTTCAACCGGTCCACCCTGGGTATCTTGGCCTACAGCACAAAGCAGGACCCGCCTCAACCCATCTCTAGTCCAAACAACCATGTATACAAAACATACATTCATATAACAGACATAATTAACAAACCGAGTAACAGATCACATAGCATATCATTACTTTAACCGGGCTACCGACCTACCCGTTCACTAGCATAGCATTACTCTGCATATCGAGAACTGACCTTTACAAGGCCCCCTAGCATGTATCATCCTAACTACCAGGATGCAGACACAACCAACAACAACATGATAAACGTAACTGAATCTCAATACAAATAAGGGCCGGCCTTGGTGCCTTAGACCCTGTTGATATAGTGAGGATAACTCACCTCGAAACTGACGGCTGAAAAGATAAGATCCCGCTGCTTCGAGCTCTGACACAACTCCTCCACTGAACATCAACAATAACCCAATAAATACCCATAATTACCGAAATACCCCTGGAAGACAACTGATCAACTCTGGACAAGTCAAAGTCAACCCCTGACAGACCCTACTCGCCGAGTCAACCCGATGACTCGTCGAGCCCTTATGCTCAGACTTCCCTCACTTAGTGACCCAACTCGCCGAGTCACCCCAAGACTCGTCGAGTGCAACAACTCTGAGTCCACTCGCACCCAACTCACCGAGTCGTCCCTCGACTCACCGATTCGTCGACTCAACCAGGAATATTGGGACTTCCTCGACATGACTCGCCGAGTTCAACTGGACTCGCCGAGTCCAAGGCAATCTTCAACCTACTCGCCGAGTTGTTCTTCCAACTCGTCGAGTTCAAGGCCATCTTTAAGCAACTCGTCGAGTCGACCCATGTGACTCGCCGAGTTCCACCGGTCTGAATCCATACAGAAGCATCTCAGGCCATGCAATTGATCCAAAACATAGATCCAGCCTCCTACAATCCATCCATCACGTAAAGTGGCAAACTTTACGTGAACCAAACGAGATCTAGGCCATTTTCACCTTAAAACCAAGGTTTGGGACATGATAGCTTCACTCATAGCACAAAGGTTGGGACTTTAATGCACTCAATGACTTCTCCACTCCAGATCTGAGGTAGCAACCTCAGATCCATCCTCCAACACCAAAATGTCACACAACCAAGCATCCCACACAACCCCAAATGATGAAACTAGGAATGCACAGCTTAAGGACGAAGATATTACCTCCAGAAGATGCCTCAATAACAACTAAACACGAGTCCAAGCAAAGTCCTTTGATCCAAACCACTTCTCCTTCAAGATTTCTCCAAGCAACACCTCTCCAAGCTCCAATTTGCTCCACCAATGCTCTTCTCCACGAGATTAGGGTTCTTGGAACTCAAGGGGGGATAAGAGAGGCTGTGGAGGGGTATAATGTTCTTTATATAGGGCTCAACCCCGGAAACTAGGGTTTTCTCCATACAGCACCTACTCGCCGAGTCCATACTTGGGACTCGCCGAGTAGGCCACTCGGCACGCGACCATGACCGCGACCTGACTCGCCGAGTCTATCCATGGACTCGCCGAGTCATCCTCTAAAACTTACACTTTTTGCCCTTCAACTCTACCCTTGCGAATCCGGGATGTTACAGCAACATCAAAAGCGATAATGGGTTTGAATTCAAAAACAATGAGTTTGAAGAATTCTTATATGAAAAAGGAGTAACTCACAAGTTTTCTGCTCCCCATACTCCACAACAGAATGGCATAGTCGAAATACAAAACCGTTCCTTGTGTGAAGCAGCTCGAACCATGCTCAGTTTTGTGTGCTTACCTCTGTATTTCTGGGTTGATGCTTTCGCCAGTTCTTGCTACACGCAAAATAGATCCCTCTTGAATAAGCAATTTACTCCTACTCCATATGAACTCTTAAATAATTGAAAATCTAATGTCAAGTTTTTCCATGTCTTTGATTCCAGGTGTTTCATCTTCAAATTCAAAGAAAATCGGAACAAGTTCGATCTGAAAGTAGATGAAGGTATCTTTTTGGGTTATTCGCTAACCTCTAAGGCATATAGGGTTCTCAACAAACAATCCAAGAAAATAGAAGACACCTATTATGTGACGTTTGACGATAATTATCTGAAGAAGAATCAATCAAGCGAAAGTCAAATGGGAGACATCTTTCCAACGTCAAGTCAATCCACAATTCTAATAGATGATTTCTGTGAGAAATATATGTTACTTTTTCATGCACCATAGAAGATTATCAACTATGAAGCAAAATAATAAGATAATAAAGTCGATGAAATAAAGAAGATAATCGACGATGGCACAAAAGAAATGGAAAGCAAACCTCCATCATCAAGCAAACCACCAAAAGAAAGCACTCTATTGCAGGGGTAGGTTTCATCTATGGCAAATAAATTAGATACGCCTTTCTAGGGGGAGAACCCATCTCCGACCATAAATCACGAAAGTCCACTCGAGGGGGAGAATTCTGAACCAGATGTTGAAAAAGTCTCATCATTCAAGGGGGAAAATCATAATACGAATGATGAATCGAATGGTCAATCAGAATTCGAAGAGGAAGTCAATGTTGAACAGGATCCTGCCTATGATCCAAACTACCCTCCACTCAAAAAAGGGACGAATGATTATCCAAAAACTCAAGTCATTGGTGAATCATCTAAGGGAGTTCTTACACAATCTCAACTGAAAGCGAAGCAAACCATTTTTTATTCTATCAAGTGAAATATTGCATGTTTAATTCATTCGACTCCAAAATAGAACCGAAAATAGTTAATAATGTACTTGATCACTCTGATTGGGTTCAGGACATGCACGACGAACTCAATGAGTTCGAACGAAACATAGTTTGAAGATTGATTCCTACACCACCTGATTCATCTATGGTCGGTCTAAAATGGGTGTTTCGCAATAAGATGGATAAAGAAGGCAACGTCATAAGGAAAAAAGCGAGACTTGTGGTGAAAGGATATTATCAGGAAAAAACCTGATTCATCAAGGTTAGAATAATTTTGAATTTTCTTGGCATATGCAGCACACAAAAACTTAGAGGTCTTTCAAATGGATGTCAAATGTGCTTTCCTGAATGAAGAATTAAAAGAAACCATGTATGTTGAGCAACCACCTAGTTTTGTTAACAAAAGTATCCCAACCATTGCTATATTTTGGACAAAATCGTATATGGTATGCAGCAAGCTACTAGGGCCTGGTATGAAACTTTAACTCGTTTTCTGAAGATGTCCAAATTTAAACAAGGTTCGGTTGACCCAACCTTCTTTTGCAAGAAAGAGGGGTGGCCATCTACTAATCGTCCAAATCTATGTTGATGATATCATCTTTGGTTCTATAAATCCTAGCGTAACAACTGAGTTTTGCAAGTTGATGGAGACTAAATTTGAGATGAGCTCAATGGGTTCAATTAACTTTTTCCTTGGGTTAAATATTAGATAGGGACTAGAAGGCATTATTATCAATCAGGAGGCTTACAAAAAGACTTTATCAATGAAGTTTGGAATGATGGGAGATTCTAGAGTGAAGGTTCCAATGGCATTCGGAACGAAGCTAACACTATCTATGGATAAACCAACTGCAGAATGACACTTTATCGCCAAATGATAGGGTCTCTAATGTATTTTATAGCTAGTAGACTAGATATTATGTTCTCAGTTTGTTACTGTGCCAGGTTTCAAGCCAATCCAC
Organism: Lactuca saligna; assembly: GCF_052625555.1. Taxonomy (NCBI): domain Eukaryota; kingdom Viridiplantae; phylum Streptophyta; class Magnoliopsida; order Asterales; family Asteraceae; genus Lactuca; species Lactuca saligna. The sequence goes on along the minus strand of NC_136417.1, from coordinate 170,485,416 downwards.
ATGAACCTCACATGGTGGCAGTCAAGAACACCTTCTGATACTTGAAGCGATCCTCATCTTTCGGCATATGGTACCCAGCGAAGTCAGGATTTTTCGTTCAAGCATTCTCAGACACCGATCTTGGAGGATGTGGTCTAGAAAGGAAATGTACCACAGGCGGTGATCAATTTTTGGATGGAAAACTAGTCAGCTGGCAGTCCAAGAAACAAATGTGTGTATCCTTATCCATAGCAGAAGCCCAATATATAGTCGTTGCATCTTGTGCTTCAGAGGTCATATGGATTCAACTCTATTCTGACTCTAAAAGTGCAATCTGAATTTGTCACAAACCAATGCAACATTCAAAGACAAAATACATAGCACTAAGGTACCACTTTATCAAGGATCATGTGGAAGATGGTAATGTAGAAATTCATTTCGTATGATCTGTTGATCAATTGGCCGACATATTTGTTGGATAAGGTGTCTAAGTCCATAACTATTTCTGGTATGTACTTGACCCGACCCGGCATGGTCCATTTGGGTTGCACGACACCATGCAATTGGATAGACTAAATGAGAGAAATAACACTTGGAGATTATTAATATATTATAAGTTCTAATATATTAATAATATTATTTGATTAGTTTGATCAAGAATTAATTTAGAATTAATTATGTGATCAAAAGGTAACTAATTAAATATATGGGTTGATTATGTAAATCATCCATATCTTGTATAGTGGGCTAAAAGGCTCCATGGATTATCAAGTTGGGTTCTACCCATAGGATGCTCCATGGGAGTTACAAACCCATGGGTCATGGAAATGAAGAGTCATGACACATTAGGGTTTAACCCTAGATGTGTCAACACTATATAAGAAACATGTTCTCCACCTAAAATCGGCTACACTAAGGTGACACTTAGAAACAAGCGGGCTTGGCCGATTTTGAGAAGTGTGTGTTCTCTCATAAGTTCTTCCAAGAGCATTTGGTGTTGTGTGAAGCATTTGAGGCATCACACTTGGGGTGCTAGGCTCACAAGGTTTCAAGGATCACAAACAACAACAAGGTAAGTTATTCTATCTATACTTTAAGGAAAAAGTGTTCCCCATGTATGCTAGATAGGAATATAACCTTGGAATTCAACTTAGCATGATAATTAGACAAACATAGATCCAAGGTTATTAGGGTTGCATGTACACTTAGGAAGTGTTAGAATGCTCAAAACCCATCAGTGGTATCAGAGCCTAGGCTTGTTTGCTCTTATTTGTGCTTAAAAGTTGAAAGAAATCGGAAATCTTGCTATCTGCGAATGGACTCGTCGAGTCTATAGGGGGGACTCGTCGAGTTCATGTGCATCTTCAACCAACTCGGCGAGTAAAGTTCATGCACTCGGCGAGTAGGGTCGATTGACTGCAGAATTTCGATTTAGTTGCTGGAAATGAATTATAAACATTACCCTAAACGTTTTTGGTACTTGAAAAACTTGTTTTAGGTGGTGTAATGCCTTTGATAATTCATTTACAACAACTAGTTATCAAAATTACAAAGTTTTAAGTGTAATTTTTAATTTATGAATGTGTTCATATTCATGTTCTTGTTCTTATGATGTTTTAGATGATCATAGGAATTATATGTAACCTATGTGGTAGTTTAATTCTTGATCATAATGTGTTTTAATGGAGTCCATAACTTGTCCTCAAGTTATGGAAAACCAAGAGTCACACTTGATTTAAAAACCATTAAAACAAACACAAGAGTTATAAAAATGAAGAGTCTTCATTTTATTACTCTATTAAACTCATAAGTTACAAGAAATGAAAAGTTTTGAAAGTTACAAAACTTGCCCTCAAGTTTTGGAACAAGTAAAGTTAAGTTAAAACTTTAAGTTCCAACCCCTAGAATTTTAAAAGTTAAAATTCAACCCTTATACGTATATTATGATGATTTAATAATTATATATATATGTATAAGAATAAAGTCGTCTTACCGCTAGTACGCCTCATTCAAGAAGCCGGTCTATAAGGTGGGTATAAGGTTGTTGCCTATAAAATGGTGACTTAATGGGTGTCTACTCTCACCCACCGCTTGCTTGACTGGTGGAGGGTCGTTAGCCGAACGGGTAAGATAAGGACTTATAAACTCTCATTCAAAGTATGATGAATATTATAAAGTAACTAAATGTTTTATTAAATTCCCAATCTTAGTTACTTTAGGAAAATGTGAATAAGGTGCTAATCTATGAAATTACACTTTACACTTTGTCTAAGTCGTTGGTGGAGCGTGTGTGGTTAACCGGCACACTAACTTGGACTTAACAAGGTAGGTAAAGGGTGACTTAAGGTTTATTATAGTATCAGTGGAGCGTGTGTGGTTTACCGGCACATCGATTGAGTGATAAACTTTAAGGGTACCAAGTGATTTGCATGGTTACTTCACACCTCGTTTTGTGATCCTCGGTATCCTAGTCACAGAACCTGGAGGGCACTCTCGAGATTGAAACATGCCTTTAAAAGGTCATTGAATCTCAAAGAATCTAGGAATTTCTAAGAACCAATTATAAAACCTAATATTTCGGTTTTCGTGGTGGAAATTGGTGAATCGTCATTCACCTACCTTTCAAATATGGTATAGCTTAGATTACGGCATACCTCTTCTAAGTTATATCATATTGTGATTGGATCCTAGCCTTAATATTACATTTGGGTGTTTTATTAAGGACTCTCTTAAATCTATACTAAGCTTGTTCTCCTCTTTCAGATGTCTTCAAATAATGCTTCTGGCTCGAATCCTAATGGCTCCTTTACTCTTATGAGTATGTATGGGAAAGTCACCTTTGATGGATCCAACTTCAATGAATGGATCAGAAACATCAGGATGATTACCCGCTACGAGGACAAAGAATATGTCCTTGACAAGGAGCTTAAGGAGATTGATGAAACCACTGCAACTCCTCAGGAGATCGCTGACTTTCAGGCATATGAAAGGGATGCTACGAAAGTAGCATGCATCATGATGGCCACAATGACAGCAGAACTCCAAAAATCTTATGAAGATTTCTACCCTTATGAAATGCACAAAGATTTGATGGAAAGATACCATCAAAGTGCACGACAAGAGAGGTACGAAATCATCTGCTCCATGATAACAACCATGATGAAGGACGGGGATTCCGTCACGAGCCACATGCAGAAAATGCAAAGATATGTGGATCGATTGCTGAAACTTAATGTGGACCTCCCTGAGGAGCTTGCAATAGATATAATTTTGCGCTCCTTACCATCGTGCTATGATCAATTCCGCATGACATATCACATGAATAAGGAAGAGGTCACACTCAGCAAACTTCAGGGACTTCTCAAGACTGCAAAAACAGGTCTTAAGGGGAAGTCGGTTGCTATCACTCCTACTTCAAACTCAACTCCGATTTTGGCAATCGGGAAAAGTCGAGGGAGGAAGAGAAAGAGATCTTCGAAGGGTACCAAGGCTCGGACCCTTGATGGCTCATCTTCAAGTGGAACCAAGAAAGGTTTCATTACTCCTTCTTCTGACCCAAAAGAGGCCGAATGCTTCTATTGCCACGAAAAAGCTCATTGGAAGCGAAACTGCCCAAAGTACCAGCAGGATGTGAAGGATGGGAAAGTTAAACCCAACCATGCAGGTATTTACACTATCATTTCTAATAACTCACCCCATTCGAAATCTTGGGTCCTTGATACCGGTTGTGGTATTCACATTTGTTGTGACTTGTAGGGACTAAGAAGAAGTGAGAATGTGGAGCAAGGAAGAATAAACTTGATCATGGGGAACAGGAAAGCTTCACCTGTCACCAAGATAGGATTTTATACTTTATCGCTAAGTAGTGGGTTTAGTTTAGATTTGAATAAGTGTTGTTACTCGCCAGGAATGGCAAGAAATATTATTTCCTTTCATGCATTGTACAAACAAGGTTTCACCTTTTCATTTGATAATGAAGTTGGTTCGATTAATGCTTTCTTTAATAATGTTCTTTATTTTAAAGCATTACCTTGTGATGGTGTGTATGAAGCTATATCTGTTGTAGATAACTCAGGAAATAATGTTTTGTGTATTGATTCTACTAATAATAATAACTTGGATAAAGCATCATTATGGCATTGTCGTCTTGGACATATAAGCAAGAAGCGCATAGGCCAACTCCAAAAGGATGGAGTCTTGGAGTCGTTTGGCCTAAAGTCAAATGATAGTTGCGAATCATGTTTACTTGGAAAAATGACAAAGTCACCCTTCACAGGCTTGTGTGAAAGAGGTGAAGGTTTGTTGGACCTTATACACACGGATGTGTGTGGACCATTCAAACATGCCACAAGGGATGCTAATCGTTATTATTTGACTTTTACTGATGATTACAGTAGATATGGATATGTCTACTTGATCAAACATAAGTCAGAGACTTTCGAGAAGTTTAAGGAATTTAAACAGGAAGTCGAGAATCAATTGGGCAGGAACATGAAGATGCTTCGATCTGATCGGGGTGGTGAGTATCTTAGTTCAGAGTTCCTCGACTATCTAAGGGAATGTGGGATTGTCTCACAATTGACACCTCCCAGGACACCGCAGTTGAATGGTGTGGCTGAGAGGCGTAATCGAACCTTGTTGGACATGGTTCGTTCCATGATGAGTCGAGCTTCGCTACCAATCTCATTCTGGGAGTATGCCTTAGAGACTGCCGCCCATATCCTTAATCTAGTCCCTACAAAGAAAGTTGCCAAAACTCCTCACAAGATGTGGACTGGTAAAGTACCTAAACTAGACCACATCAAGATTTGGGGTTGCGAGGCTTTCGTGAGACGCTAGACTCATGATAAGCTCGAACCCCGAAGCGAGAGGTGTATTTTCATCGGCTACCCACAACAATCCTTTGGTTACCTCTTCTACAGACCTAGTGACAATGTGGTCTTTGTAGCAAGAAGAGGAGTCTTTCGAGAAAGAGAGTTTATAAGCCAAGGAGACAGTGGGAGGCAAATTGATCTTGAAGAAATTCAAGAGTCAAGTGGTGAAGGAACTTCAAACTCTAGCCCTCAACTTGAGGAGGAAACTCCTGTTGAGCCAATTGACGAATCTGTACCTCTGAGGCGTTCCACGAGAGTTAGGAGTGCACCTGAGCATTACTATGGATTCCATATTACTGCAGAAGGTGAGACACTTATTAGTGATGGGACACTAGTAAGTCAAGATGACCCTAACAGCTACGAGGAAGCCATGGCAGGCCCCGAGTCTGCTAAATGGAAAGAGGCTATGGATAGCGAGATTCAATCTATGTATGACAATCAAGTTTGGAACTTGGTTTAGAATGTACCAGGTCGAAAGACTGTTGGGTGCAAATGGGTCTTCAAGAAGAAGACCGACATGGATGGTAAAGTACACACTTATAAGGCTAGACTGGTTGCAAAGGGCTTCTCTCAAATTCCTGGAGTGGATTATGATGAGACCTTTTCTCCGGTAGCCAAGATTAAGTCTATTCGGGTTCTGTTAGCCATAGCCGCATTTCATGACTATGAAATTTGGCAAATGGATGTCAAAACTGCTTTCCTTAATGGAAAGTTGGCTGAAGATGTTTACATGAGTCAGCCAGAGGGTTTTGTCAGCAACGAGTACCCCAATAGAGTGTGTAAGCTTGAGAAATCCATTTATGGGTTAAAGCAAGCACCTCGCAGATGGAATCTTTGCTTTGATGAAAAGGTCAAGGAATTTGGCTTTTCTAGGAGTGAAGATGAATCTTGTGTGTATGTCAAGGCTAGTGGGAGTATAGTTAGCTTCTTGGTATTGTATGTGGATGACATACTACTCATAGGAAACGACATTCCAACTCTGTAGGAAGTAAAGTCCTGGCTTGGAAAGTGTTTCGCTATGAAGGACCTTGGTGAAGCTGCCTATATTTTAGGGATAAGGATCTTGAGAGATCAGAGTAAAAGACTAATTGGACTTAGTCAGAGTACCTACTTGGATAAGGTGCTGAAAAGATTCAGCATGCAAGACTCCAAGAAAGGAGAGTTGCCCATCCAGAGTAACGCCAAACTGAGTAAGACACAAAGCCCTAGCACTGAGGCTGAGATAGCACAAATGAGTCGAGTACCTTATGCTTCGGTTGTAGGATCGATCATGTATGCTATGACGTGTACTCGACCTAATGTAGCCTTTGCCTTGAGCATGGTTAGCAGGTTTCAGGGGAACCCTGGCAAGGCACACTGGACTGCGGTAAAGAATATTCTCAAGTACCTACGAAGGACTAAGGACTGGGTCCTTACCCTCGGTGGGAGTGATGACTTGAGAGTTGTAGGGTATAGTGATGCTAGCTTTCAGACTGATAGGGATAACTTCCGCTCTCAGTCGGGCTGGGTCTTTACCCTAAATGGAGGAGCAATTTCTTGGAAGAGTTCCAAGCAAGAGACAATGGCAGATTCCACTTGTGAATCAGAGTATATTGCAGCTAGCGAAGCGGCAAAGGAGGCGTTATGGCTGAGAAACTTCATTGGAGATCTTGGAGTTGTACCAGCTATTAAAGAGCCAATGGAAATTTTCTGTGATAGTGAAAGTGTTGTTGCCTTGGCCAAGGAACCAAGGGATCACGGGAGATCCAGACACATCGACAGAAAATACCATTTCATCAGACATCGGATCGAAGAGGGACTCCTCGTGGCAAAGAGGGTATCCTCAGATGAGAATCCGGCAGATCCCCTCACGAAGGGACTGACTCAGGTTAAGCATCCCCAGCATGCTCGGAGCATAGGGCTGAAGGATGATATTAGATTTAGTAGTTAGATAACCTCGAAATTTGTAAAGTGTAATTGACATTTGATGATGAATAAAAAGTGTTTTGTTTATGAGTAAAGTGTTGCTATCACTTGTCGATCGTTTACTATATTTCTTTTGCATGTTTTGACTTCTAGAATAATTTTTGTTCGGTATAACATATTATTCAAACCTCCACAGTCGGTCATATGTCGGAAGTAGGTATGAATCAAGACTGTCATGTTTGGTTGTAGAGGTCTTGGACAAGGCTACAACAATCATGAGTGCTCATAAGTTCTGAGCATTGGACTCAACCCACGCTCACTGGAATCACTTCATGGAATTCTATCTCGAGTGATCGTGAGACGGTAATATCATATAAGTCTTCAAACCTAGAGATATGATTTGTTACTTACAAGTTGGTTATGCATTGATTGTACGAAAAATGCATTGGTAACTCGATGTTATAAATCGCGCACTTGTGTGTAATTCAATGAGTAGTAGAACAAACATATGAGTCGAAGTTTATCTGTTCCTTCTTGGATTAGAAGCTGATATCTGGGCCCCTCGATGATTTTGTTTTGACCTATGTACCGGGCCCGGTCAGAACTAAATTGATGTGTTCAATGAAGTTCTTTGTCAAACAAATCGGAAATCGGGAAACAAACTGTTGGACAATAAGTAAGACATTGTTCCATGTATTTGTCCGACTGATATCTAGAACAGAGGATTATATGATCACTTATCTTAAATGGCGTACCATCATCTTCTCAGTTTCGAGAAACCTTGTAAAGAGCTACGATTGCCGATCGGTTCCTGAAGTCATACTTGCAGTAATAGTTATTAGACTTATCCAAGTGGGAGACTGTTGGATAAGGTGTCTAAGTCCATAACTATTTCTGGTATGTACTTGACCCGACCCGGCATGGTCCATTTGGGTTGCATGGCACCATGCAATTGGATAGACTAAATGAGAGAAATAACACTTGGAGATTATTAATATATTATAAGTTCTAATATATTAATAATATTATTTGATTAGTTTGATCAAGAATTAATTTAGAATTAATTATGTGATCAAAAGATAACTAATTAAATATATGGGTTGATTATGTAAATCATTCATATATTGTATAGTGGGCTAAAAGGCTCCATGGATTATCAAGTTGGGTTCTACCCATAGGATGCTCCATGGATGCTCCATGGGAGTTACAAACCCATGGGTCATGGAAATGAAGAGTCATGACACATTAGGGTTTAACCCTAGATGTGTCAACACTATATAAGAAACATGTTCTCCACCTAAAATCGGCTACACTAAGGTGACACTTAGAAACAAGAGGGCTTGGCCGATTTTGAGAAGTGTGTGTTCTCTCATAAGTTCTTCCAAGAGCATTTGGTGTTGTGTGAAGCATTTGAGGCATCACACTTGGGGTGCTAGGCTCACAAGGTTTCAAGGAACACAAACAACAACAAGGTAAGTTATTCTATCTATACTTTAAGGAAAAAGTGTTCCCCATGTATGCTAGATAGGAATATAACCTTGGAATTCAACTTAGCATGATAATTAGACAAACATAGATCCAAGGTTATTAGGGTTGCATGTACACTTAGGAAGTGTTAGAATGCTCAAAACCCATCAATATTAACAAATGCCATGCCTGAAGCAAACTTCAATTGAATACTTCCACGCTTATGTATGGCGAATGCTGAATCTGTACCGAAACCATCTTTGCTTTCATGAGTATATCTTTCGTTTTCGCCTCATTAAAGTTTAAACAAGCGAAATAGAGTGAACAGTTAGTCTATTTCGGTTCCGATTTATTCAGGCACCGTATGATACTGAACGCTCGGTATATTTCGCTTCATCAATCAAAAGGCAAATGTTCGGTTGAAAACTTATGTACACTTTTTGTACATTTCAATTTTCCTTTCTGTTTTTATCTCTTTCCAGAAAACTTCAAAATTTCAAAAAAAAAAAAATTTCTATTTTTATCTCTTTTCAGAAAAATTAAAAATTACAAAAATATTTTTTCCTTTTCTATTATTGTTTCTTTTTCAGAAATATCAAAAATGCAAAAATATTTTCTTTCATTTGTGTAAGCTAAATTGTTTAACGCTTGTTGCTTGTCTCAACATTGCATCAATGAAAAAGTATAAACTCTCAATCTATATATTAGCTAAGTGTCCCTAGAAGCATGATGTTGTATGTTTTCTGAAGCCTCACTAGACTCTATGTGAAGCCTTATTGAATCGAATCTACCGTTCGTTTCTACCCGATAAGGCTGCAAAATTCACTTAAGTCATAAGCTACCTTACTATTCTCACATTGAGTTAAGAGTTATCTGTTTGGATACTTTTACATAGTAGAGGTACTTTCATTTCTTTAACCACCTCGCCATTTTTCTCTATTACTTTCGATTCCATGAACGTAACCCTTGAGACTCTCAGCATGTACCACTAAGGTTTATGGTTACGCAACATCTTTGTTAATGATCCTAGTTTCATTTCACCCTGATCTGAGTGAAACCCACAATCCAACAACTTTAATGAATTGACAGTGAACAATTGAATGTTCTATTTTTCACTCATGTATTAACGAAACCACTCATGTGGTATGTACCAAAAAATCTCTTTTAGTTTTGTGAGATGTTTATGAAATTGTCTAATACTAAGGTGTTTCTACCCAAAAAGATCTAGTTTTATTTTGTTTTTGAGATTTCTGCCCTTTCACCAAGTCGCTGAAAAAGATTCCAACCTACATGATGTTATAGGCTACACCAGCCACACAAGTACTTCACTCAACTTTTAACCTTATGTTAAGTTTCGTAGTTTGGTCGAAGAAAAATCCACCCTTAGAACCAACATTAAAAGATGTCTTTCAATGTTTCTTAACAGACAATTGATCGTATTTCAACGGGAAACCACACAAGCACTTCTTAGCCTCTCTTGATTTTGAAGGAAGCAATTCGTGCATGGGATCCATAGTTTTGTGTCTCTATTGACATCACTTAAATCCCACATATATAACTTTCTTTATTTCTTTTTCTTTAGCACACTCTTGCATGAGATTCTCTTGATTTTCCAAAAGTCTTGTTCGTGGTACTTCTGGCATTTTTAGGTTCGCATATATTTTATTGTTGGCTTCCAAAAGTTAATTAAAAGCAAAGGGTATATGGTGTCATATTGTGAAGATTGGGAATTAAAACGTTGGGAACAAGTTAATGATGACACGACATGTTTTTAGGATAAGAATTTAAACCAAAAAGGCACGTGAAATTTGAAACGTCCCTATCATCACGACGTCTGACAACTTTTTTCAGAGGAACAGTTGTCACTTGCACTTTTTCAGGCGTTGTTTCAGAGTTGATCATGCAACCGTCGTCAATATTTTCTCTCTCCTGGTAATCGTATAAAAGGATTTCCCATAAGGATTTTTCTTCTTCACCACTTACGAAAACCCTCGAACATTCAAACGACAAAAAGTCTCTATTGTTCATCTTTCTCACCAAGCTTCAATAATGGTAGAATCATCTTCAGCTCTAGAACACACTACTCAATCCACTCTCCTCACCATCAAACCCAACCAAAACCTGATCATCGACTCGATGCCTTTCAAGTATGATTCAATCATGCTCCAGATCATTGAATGTATGAAATACTCACCACTGGTAATCACTTTAACCAAGGTTAATATTGTTCTTACGTCACTTCTATCTCAGGTTTACTCTTCGGTGAAGTTTGTTAAGGATGAAAAATGTATTATGTTTGAGATTATCGATAAGAAAACTTTTGACTCCAAAATTAGGTTTTGCTCTCTGTTAGGGCTACCCTATACGGACTCCATTGTGAGTCCTAACTCGATTACTACATCTCGGATCTTTGAAATGTTCTACAATGTCGGGTATACTGATCTTCTCTCTACTATCGCAAAGGTCAAGAAATATTACATCCCTCCTCAATGGAATGGGTTGTTTACCCTGCTCTTTAAGAGTTTTTCTAAACGAGTAGTTGGATCCGATGGTGCTAGCAAAGATTTCATTACCATTCTCTATGGTCTACACCATGACATCAATCTTGATTATGGGTGTATTCCGTGGAATCAATTGGTTCAAAGTTTGAATTCTTATTCTGTGCAATCATGGAAGATTCTTTAATGTCTGCCATTGCTACTTTCCACACCACAAAGATTATCATTTTAGACTCTTCAAAGTTTGCTTTTATCGGGTCAATTCCTGAGTTAAATGTATAGATGTATTTCATATGCAGGAAAAATTATAACTAAATACAAGAAACTTCCAGCTTCGAGTCCAAGGCCCCTTAATTTGGAAATGGAATGCTCCATTGATTAAGCTGACAAATCAAAGAGAGGAGTTAAGAAAGGGGTCAAAAGAAAGAAAATTCAAGAGGTACCCTCTTCTAAACTAGTAACACCTAAGAAGCGAAACGATCAAACGGCTGAACCTTCGGCTCCGTCATCAACCGATAGTGATTATGTTCCATCGGATCAGGATGATCGGGTTGAAAACGAAAAGGAGCACAACGAGTCTAAGGATCTGGATCGTGAAGACTCACCTGAGGTAATCTTTACTAAAACTGTTCCCTCTCCACCTCCTTCTCCCAAACACACTACTGCTCCCATTTCTATTGCTCCATGCCCACCTCCTGTTTCATCTCAACCACCAACTTCTATACCTTTACCACCACCACTTTTCACCGAAACAACTACTACCACCACTACCACTACCTCGTTCAGACCTTCTGTTAATGTTAACGTATCTGATGCGAGGGCAAAGACATCATGTTTCTCCACATCCACTACATCTCCAGTTTCTTCACAACAACATGGTCCCAAAGATGTTCTTGGGGGAGAAGGCTTTGATTTCGAATCATTTCATTATAGTCCTTTCTCCATTCAAAAATATAGTGATGAAGATGCTCCCGTTACTCAGAAGGATTTGAAGACTCTAAACGAAAAACTGGATTCTATCCTTGCGTCTACCACTATTTCTTCCAGCACAACTTATTCTGAAGCAACTGTAAATGGTATGCTTGACACATTCGTTTAGGAACATGCCGCTACTCTTGATAAAGTCAACAAAGCAGTTGAGAGCTCCACTCACTCATGTCTACAAGCAACCGGAAAAGTCGATAAACTAAACTCTGACATAAAAGTGTTTATTACGGAGATCACTACAGCTGCAGAAAACAATGCTACTAATGCAAATGATGCCATTGTCAATCTCAACGCTTCACTGCAAAAAGAACGAGAGTCCATTGCAAAGCTTCAGGCTTACATTTGTACTAACAACTCTGCGTTTCAAGAGTCCATCTCTTTAAGGATTTTTAAATTTCAAGAAGACATGGCAGTTGAAAGGAAAATTATGGACCAACTTGCCATTCGTACAACTCAACTGAAGACTCAATCAGTTAAGCTCAAGCACGCATAGCAGGAGCTAGAAGAACTTAGATCTAAGCGAACCGATATCAAAAGTTGTGTCAGTGATGTAAACTCGCTGCTATCCAACCTCCTTGCAGCTCATGACCCAATCCTGACAATCACCATCAGACGACATCTCGCTGAGAAGCTTCGCCCTGCGATTGCTATGTCAAACAGGATAAAGAGTGTTTCGGAGGTCCCTGGCCTTCCAGAACAAGGGAGAGAGAAAACAAAAGATAAATCAAAGGATGATAAAGGGAGGAAACCTATAGGCGATTCTGATGAAGATGATGACTCTGAGGAACAACAATTAAAATGCAAGGCTCGTGATCATGAACTTATGAGAATGCTCACATAGCGAGGGAATCTGAAGAAAAAGAGCAAAAGGAAAAAACAAGCTCACGACGCATTGGAATGCTGAAAACTTATGTTTCCTATGTGGATGTTGGAGAGAATGTTGCACGAAGTTGTTGATCTGCCAAGTGTATTCTGGTTGGAACAAGTTGCTTCCTTTAACTTGGTTAACACGAAGGACTCCAATTTTTATATGCCAATTACAAGAAGAGCCTTTGTGTTCCACTTTTTAGATAAAATAATTGATGTTCCTTCTCTTGATGCCAAAGTGATAGAGCCCTTGTTGATTTTTATCTTACCTTCGCCAAAACTCAATATTTAACATGGAGTGCCCAGAAGATCACAACAGTCAAAGTCATCGGGCCCATTCCAGCTAACGGTTTCGTGAACATCAAATTCAAGGTGATGAGGGGTTCGGACAATTATCTACATGAATTTCCTCTTGCTGATCTGCCAAACATTAACCCTCATGACTGGATTGTGTTACTCAATCTTCTGCTGACCGAAGAACAAAAATACGAACCAATTGGTTTCGTACATTTATGAAGCAGTGAAACTTGACATTGAGATTGCCAAAGTTATGAAGAAAAAGCCTACTATTAATCCAATCGGAAAAGCCAACGACATGAGCGAAATGACTCTGGGAAAAATAGGTATGGATCGTTTGATGGTGATGTTTCAGCAAAGGACCAAAGTTGCTGGAACTTTTCAACAATGTATTTTTGCTCTGCCTGACATGTTTTCTACATCCTGTCTGGAACATGTCTTTGAAATTATCAACAAGTGCAACCTGAATGATGATGCTACAAAGAGGGACTTTAATTACATGATTCGTTGGTACATCATGTTTCGCAAGACCTTGTTCGCGGTGTTTCCCAAACTCTTGAAAACTGTCAAGAAGACACAACAGTGAAGCTCTCTCTCCGAAATGATGCAAAAAGGGAGATTGTTGAGGATTATTGGATTACATCTTTGGGCCTTTCGTATAAGTCCATTGTATACATGGTTTTGGGCCTATCCAGCAGTTATTATTCGGGTTATTATATATATGGTGCATGCATGCACCTTATTAGAAAGAGTTGTTGATTTCATCCTTCAAAACAATATTGTAACCCTACCACACCTCTATAGTAGCAATTCTTAATAGAGTTCTTCTGAGTTTGTGGATTTTTAATCATTCAACAGTAGTTTGATTCATTTTTTGTTCTTGTTCGATTTACATTCTTGGTTTGCTTGTTAAGACTCTAATCGATCTTAGAGACTGTGTAGTCACATCAATTTTCGGCCGAAAATAGAGTGTTGTAACGAGTTTTGAGATTTTCGAGGGAAAAATCTTGATTTTTCGAGTGTTTTTGGTTCTGAAAACTTATATAACCTTTAATTGTATAATTTAAATCATTTACTAACGCTCACGAACTTAACAAAATAAATATAATTCAAAATTTTGTTTCAGAAGGTTCACTTTTATTTACATGAAAAATATCGGGTTGTCACACATGCACTTAAGCAAACTCCCCAACCAAACACGAATCATGATTGGAACCCCAAACTCGGTCCCCCAAAGCCTGTTATCTGATGCCAAGAGGTGCGAACCAAATGTTGGACAGCTTTCTGAACTCCTAACTCACACAATCCTCAATCTATATGGTCAGTCGAGCGCCTTCTTCCTTGACGGGTATGCAAAACTCATCCTAGTTTCACACCTGCTTCTGTTCCTGAATTCATGAACGTTTCTCCCCCATTTTGGTTCAACTGTGTTCTCACAACACATGAGAATTGAAGGATTCCCAATCCTTCTTACCCTCCAATGACCGATCTGCTGACAACCATCGCTTAACAATGCTAGTGCTCCATCAATAACCATCGCAAAATGTTAGGGTGCAAAGTCACGCTTGGATGAGGCTTTACCCACTTGTATGTGTAATGAGTTGCTTTTCCTTTATAAGGAAGTAAGTGGCACTCATTTTATGTAAGGAACCACTTGGAGTGTTAGACTAGAGAGAGAAACTTTGTACAAACCCATTTGTATATTTTTTCTAGATCTAATATGAGCTTACAAAGATTTATTTACTCCTTGTGTTCTTGATTTTACACGATGATTCACAAGATCTTTCATATTTTGCACACGCCATTATAATAAACACCACATCAATTGGTATCAGAGCGGGTGTTCTTGATTGGATCAAGAATTGATCCTTGATGGTGATTTAGAGAATTTTTGGATTCTAGAAATCAAATTTAGAGAGTTTTTGGATTCTAGAAATCGAATTCATATTTGATTCTATTCAAAATTCGATTTTCTTCACTAGAATTCAAGTGATTTTAGCTTTCTCTCTCTAGAAAACCCATTCGAAATCACTTTCTCTCTCTAGAAATCTTTAAGTATTTGTGATCATGGTGAATTTGCCTTATAATTCTTCGATTATGATCGTTGAAGATATCAAATACAAAGTCAATAAAGATCAATATTATGGGTTGGTATTAAACAAGTTGATATATTGGGAAACTATGGTTTCTTATGAAAGATTGAAGGATGATCATGGAAACTTGATATTTCAACCACTTTGTGAGATCAAATGGTTGGCTGATATTACATGGTCCATATCAACTCGTAGAAATGATAAGAATGGAGAAGAAAATTATTTGTTCAATAAGAAATGTGTTTCTCTTATTGAAGAACCAAATGATCTTCGTGCTCTTAAGTTAGTTGAAGTTCTTGACAATGGAGTTCAATGTGATGTTCTTGATGTTCAAGAAAAAGGAGTTCAAGTTGATTGTCATGATGAAAAAGTTTTTTGCTCGATTGGAGTTCAGACCAATGATATTTTGTGTTTTTGTGATTCGTTTGAAGGAATGATTCCGTATCGGAAGCCGATGATCCAAGAAATTCAAAAATATCAAACTCCAAAAGATTTGATTCAAACTCAAAATGTTCAAGTTGTGGAAAGTCGGTTTGTTCATGAAGTCAAGTCTTCAAGATGAAAAAGATGAAAACGAAAAAGAAGAAGAAGATCAATCATAAAAACAAGCGGGTTTACTTACAAAAATCGTCAAATGTTGAGAATCCGAAATACGTGAAACAAATTTGGGTTCCAAAGCAACAATCTCCAAAGTTTGCATTGAATTTGAAATCAAAACCCAAATGTGTTGGTGGTTATTTTGAAGATGTTCTTGGATCGTTGAAGAACATGAAGAACGAGTTGTGCATCACACATAATGGGTGGTATAATGTTCAAATTGGAGATTTTCTCATTCCAACAAAAGAACCAAGATCTTCTAAATTTGATTCGTTCGTTGAAAATGGAACTCGATTCGTCAAAAAGGTATCTCAAATTCTCAAATGGATTCCAAAACATCCATGATTTTGATTCGTGCGTTTCGTTTTTTAATTTTTGATCGTTTTAACTCAATTTGATTGACTTCGTTTCAAACCCCTTTGAAGATCCAATTAATTTTTTTTAGATTAAACTTCAAGATTAAAATCATTTTCCCAAAAACGAATGTAACTCTTCATATCCAATTTTATATTATTGAACCCATAAATCAATTTGATCCAATTTTCGAATCCTTTACTGTTCATGAATATTATGATCCCAAAATTTCTTTTGATTTGATATCTTAAAAAGTTAAGCCCACAAATCATTAAATCAATTTTGATTAATTATTCACTTTTTTCGACATCACATACATGTCGTACACATTAAAGCTCATAAATCGATTTTTGATCTTAATTTCCTTGCATTTCATTTTCGTTTATGAAAATCGATGAATGTTATTTCTTGAATCTGACCTTGTGAATCGACTTTATTTGATTTCGTTATCGTCAGTCGATTTTGATCAAGTTGTAGTTCAGAAAAGTATTGATTTGTGTATATCGATTGACGAATTCGTCAAGTCAAACCAAAAAGTCAAAATACATGTTCTTTGATGTTGAATAATCGATGCTGAGATTAATTGATTTCAAAGATAGTTATTGAAAGATTTAGATATATTCGATGTCTTGGATCGACTAATTGGATAGATCGATTGACTTTCAAAAGTCAAAGAACGTCTGAGAATGAACAAGCTATGGTTTTGATTTCGTTATTGATTAATTGGGTTAGAAATTGATAGTTGTGGACGATGATTGAATTTTTGGATGATTGATGATCGTTGCTTGATAACGAATGGGTTTGGATTTTCCTGGAGTAACTGATAACGAAGGGTCCCTATGTTTGGATTTTTGAAGCTTAGATGGGTCGATTGTCGATGTTGGTATGTTGATTCTATAGTCGAATGGTTTAAAAGCAAAAGCCTGGAATAGATAGTCGAAGTTAGATGTAATTTTGATTTCAAATGTTAATGTGTTGATGTCATATTAATTTCAAAATCTAACAAGTGTCGATGATATTTTGAGCGTGTTGAGTTCGAATCGACCTTCAATTTGAGTAGATATGGGGACGACGATTTCGAAGGGGTCAAGAATTCGCATGTAAATTGATTAGGTCGTTAACGAGGTTTAGGGTCTGATGTCGAACTAATTTCAATTTGTAAATTGATTAGGTCGATGGTTCTATAAGACTTCGTATGTAAGATCATCGATTGTGACTTGAAGAAGAAAGCGAAGCATTGATTTTGGTATTCGAATGGTTAACTGATGATTGTGTACGAAAGGGGCAATACATATTAACGAAGGGTGTTTGATTTCGTACGAAGGGTGTTTGATTTCGTACGAAAGTTATTGTCATTTCTAATGAACAAAGAACAAGAAGACAAATTAAATGTTTTGCAAATGGTCCTTTAACCTTCGAATGTTTAACACTTTTTATAAACATTCGAAAGTTAGTAAACCTTTCCTATATTTTGAAGACAAATGAAAAGGTTTCGTATGCAGTCCCTATAATTTCGATTTTTTTGCAACTTCGACATTTTAGGGTATTTTTCGAATGTTTAGAGAACAAATGGCAGAATTGTTGAATTTAATCCCTAAAGTTTTCAAAATCTGGTGGTTCATACCCATTTTCGAAAATGGAATGTTTTTGCCGAGAATTTGAATAAAATGCATTTTAAGCTCTTGCAGTTTTTGCGAATTTACACTTTATGCCCAGTTTCGTAAATGGGCTAGAGTTTCGCATATTTGGTTGTTTTTCAAAAATCTTGCAACTTTCATCCAAAAAGTCAAAAAAATTCACAATTGGAATTTTTTTAAGGCTTTTTCGTGATCGTTTTTCCATGCAAAATTTTTGGTGATTCATTTTTGGTATACATCAAGGGGAGTATTGTATTGTTCATTCCTCGGGCGCTACTCACCCTAAATGGGTTTTATAATCATTTTTTGATTATAAAAGGGGCAGAATGATGGGTATTCAAAGCAGGTTTCTCGGATATTCGTTTGCAGATTTGAAGACCGATGTTAATTCGAGGGGGAGTTTTGGTCTTGATCGCACTAGTTCGTTGGAGATTGAAGTCGGGGCATCCAATCCTAACTTTAAGGGAGAGAATGTTAGCATGCAAATTCATGCTTGGATGAGGCTTTAACCACTTGTATGTGTAATAAGTTGCTTTTCCTTTATAACGAAGTGAGTGGAACTCATTTTATGTAAGGAACCATTTGGAGTGTTAGATTGGTGAGAGAAACTTTGTACAAACCCATTTGTATATTCTTTCGAGATCTAATATGAGCTTACAAAGATTTATTTACTCCTAGTGTTCTTGATTTTACATGATGATTCACTAGATCTTTCAGATTCTGCACATGCCATCATAATAAACACCACATCAAAAAAGACCGCACAACCCCTGAAGACTAGCTGAACACTTCCTAAATCCCAGCAAAATTGATGACCCCAAATGCTTTGAAATGATACCACACTGAAATCTTGAATTCAAAATAACAGATGCTCAGACCAAGACCTCAGCAATAGAAAACTTCCCTTGGTGCCCCCAAAAGCCAATCTAAGCACGATGGCTGAAACCACCGAATCCTGAGGATGTTGGATAACCAACCTACTGAACCCTAACCAGAAACCTTCCACCTAATGCCCCTGATTCGATCTCGACTAAAACCGGAAAGAACAACTGAATAATTAGAACCCGCTATGCAAGGTACTACCCCCTTACTAACCTACTAACAATTCATGGCATGCAAAAGGCATATAACATTTCTTGAAGATATAACCTAAACATAAGCAGAGAAATAAACCAAAGATACGCTTAACCAAACTGATGTATGATTCCAAACAACATAATACAAATAAAACCGTAAAGAAAGCAAAAGATACATACTCGGAACATCGGTTGCTAGAGTTCTGCTTAGCATTGGCTGGCACTGCAAAACCCGAGTCCTCTCTGATGGGGCTCCTGCCCTAGCCTCTCCTCTATCAGTGATACTCAACGTAGACGGTGCAGGCGTACTTGCTGCTCCTCCCCTCAACATCAGAAAACTGACCTTCTTGTGGCCCACCTGATCGCAGTGAAAACATAACGGGCTTGCCCCTGAGGACAATCCTTTCTAACGTAACCAACCCTGCCACACTTGTAGCAGCCTAACTATAACAACGTAAATTTTAAAACAAATTTTTCATTTTTGCAAAACATCAAGAATCATCGTTTAATATTCCAAATTCTACGTCAACAATGTTATCATAACAAAATACATCCCATGATCATAAAAACAGTTTCTCCGACAGTGTGTACAATCACGCTGGTGCCTTCCCACGGTCCTTACTGATACCTGAAACACATAACACAACAACTGTAAGCATAAATGCTTAGTGAGTTCCCCAAAATACCACTTACGCACATACGCCTTTCTAGGCCCTGACCTTTCGGTCCATGTGTCACAGGGGACTTCTGTCCCAACTAGGTAAACCTTCCGGCCCTACCTACATCAACCTTACGTTCCACATCACAATGCCTTCTAGCCCATAACATATATGCCTTCTGGCCCATAACATAATGCCTTCCGGCCTATATCAAGCATAACATACATAGCACATACAACAGTTGACTTATCATAAACAATGCATACAACTCATAACATATGCGAACTTCCGGTCACACAATAAAACCCTTTCGGGTACAACATAGTGAGAAAACTCACCTCGTGGATAGTCTAAGATCTCGCGTACTCGCTATCTCCAAATCCCAACGACGACTCTACCTCGCCTAATCATAAAATATCATTTTAATAATCAAAGACTTCCACAACTAAACTTTACCCCTTATCATCATTCCTCAGAGGGTAAAAGACCACTTTACCCTTCCTTGACCCAAAGTCTACATGTTGACCAAAACCCTAAAAGTCAAGAAAAGTCAACCTTGTGAGTACGCGGGGCGTACTGCTTGATGTACGCGAGGTGTACATCGCCAACCCATGGATCGGGGTCTCCACCTAGTACGCTGCGCGTACTGGGAGTTACGCCCAGCATAACCATCAGACTTTAACATACTTCATTTATGGTCTTAATCGGTTAAGCTAATACACCAACTTCTAGATCCGACTCTGTTTTTGCGTATATACTCATAAAGTCGAGACCGTTAAGCCTTGGCATGGCTGTAAAGGCTCCAACACTTCTTAGCATCATTCTATTCCAACTCAAGGACTTAGATCTCATGCATGGTGCAAGATTCACATCCAATATATCATTTTTATGAGTCTACAACTCCAATAGACCATAAATATGATGGATCTAAGTTTATGGAGACCATTTGCACAAAAAGTCTCCACCTTTGGGACTAAAACCCTAGAAAATGGTACTTGAAGCATATAACATGAACCATATTTCAAGATCCGAACTTTTTACCTGATAATGAAGCTTCAACCTTTGCAAAGCTCAGATCCACACTTGAACACCACTTCTAGCCTTCCCAATGAGCTCTTCTTCTCCTTTGCTACCTTGGAATGGCACCACCAAGATTAGAATACTCACAAAATGGCCTAAGAACGACTGTACACTCTCTTTAGGGTTTCTCTCTGAGGTATGGTGGCTGAGAAGTCCAGCAACACATTCCTTTTATAGCCCTCCAAAAGAATTAGGGTTTTTAGGTCTGGACCGGTACGCCTAGCGTAACCTTGGGTACGCCCAGCGTACCTGAGGGTAAACGCGTCCAAATGAAGGGCACGAGTACGCGCAACGTACTCCTGGTACGCCTAGCGTACTCTCCTAACATGCAAACCCTAAATGGCAATATATCAAAGATGCAGGGCTAAATAGATGGATACCTGGATTTCGGGCTGTTACAATTTGTCACACCCCCGAACCAGACGGCGGAAACGTCCGAGGGCTATCGTGACTCATTGAATACCATTACAATGCATATACATGAAACATAACATGAAACATCACCAACATTTGGAATAGTACAACCGTTAGTGTTTACATTCTTTACATTGTTCAATCGTTACATTCTCAAAATAACTGTTCGACTTCACTTAAACTACAGCAAACATCATAGAGTATAAATCATCCATCACCTTATCTGTTACCTGAGAATACAAGTATTTTGAAAAACGTCAACATATGAAATGTTGGTGAGTTCATAAGGAAAGTTTAAAAACCAAAGTAATGTTTGAAACCCATCATAAAATCCGATATTTTCTAATAATAAAATGGTATAAAAATATGTGTTGATCCATGAGTATGCATGTTTGAATTCTTATGGATGAAGGCGTAATAGTTGTAAAAATATTTAGACCGGTAATTCATAATTTGTAACTATTGAAAACCCTAGGAAAACCCGACGTTTTCCTATCCT
Source organism: Lactuca saligna (assembly GCF_052625555.1). Taxonomy (NCBI): domain Eukaryota; kingdom Viridiplantae; phylum Streptophyta; class Magnoliopsida; order Asterales; family Asteraceae; genus Lactuca; species Lactuca saligna. The sequence continues at coordinate 170,464,133 of NC_136417.1, read as the reverse complement.
TTTGTATTACGTAGTTGTATACCGTTGTTTCGTTTCGTTAGAGTGAATCATTGAGCTCCGGAGGCATTGAGAATACAATGGGTGGTGAAGTGTTGTGACGTACGTCGACGAAAACGTCCAATCGACAACCTTACAAGCGATCCCTTAGGCACCACTCGTAATTCTTCACACAACTCAATCCTCCCGGACTTGTGTAGTCCCACGACCGGAGGGAAGGAGAGAAGGTGCGAAACCCTCGGTATTTCCCCGCGTCGATTGGGATAAATGCAATCGCGAAGGGCCCGAAGCCCAAACCGCAATCGTGAGTTACCGACTTTACTAGCAGCACTGAAAGACCCTTGGGGACCAGCAGCATGTTTGCCATTGAAAGTCCTTTTACGTTGTGTCGGGTCGGTAAAACCCAACACTTCGTAAGAGAGAGAGAGGTCTTCGGGCCTTAAGATCAGGTCGTTGGGCTAGCTAGGCTCAACAGACAAGATTTTACACTTTTGGGGCCCAAAGATGGTGCGTAGACGTATGTGCACACTCGCATGTAATAGTAATCGTTATGGTTATGAATCGTGATATCGTAATGTCATAGTATCGTCGTGTTAGAGGTTTTGGATTTTTATTGGTTCGAGACCGAACCAATTCGTTTAACAACGACTTTTGGTATTGTGGTATATCGTATTTCGTCGACAAGTGTGGTACCATTAAATGGGTCAAATTGAATGTATTAACTAGTCTTGAAAATTTTCTGTTTTCAGCCCTTCGTTAATTATAGAATTTACTCTTTTCACCCCTTTATTTAAAAACTTTCCGGTTTGGTCCTTAAACAAATTTTCTTGACATTTATATATCAAAAATCATTGAAATAAGTATTTTCTAGCATTTTTATCATAAAAAAAACAGTTTAAACCCTTGTAATATCAGTTTTCTCGGTTATAGCCCTTGTTTTTCGCAACTTTTACATTTTTGGCCCAATTTGGAAAAATTTTACAATTTTGGTCCCTTTTAAATTTGAGAAGCATTTTAAACCCTTGAAAAGCACATGGAACACTTATAGTCCACTATTTTACAGAAAAATGCAGTTTTGGTCCTCCAATTTAGAAAATTTCGCATATTGGGCCTTATTGGGCCGAAAATGTCACATTTAGCCCAATAAGCTTGGAATTTATGTTTTTAACCCTCTAAATAGCATATTTTCAGAAAAATACATTATGTAAAATATTTTGACTCATCTCACCCATCAGATTTCGTAATGTTTCATATTAGGCCCTTCAACTTTGTATTTTCAACATTTTATGTCAAAAAAATGAGTTTTTAGCCCAAATTAAATGTTGTCAAGCCATTTGGCTATTTTTCTTAGTATACTTTGCATGTAGTAGTAGTTCTTATGCTAATATAAAATGCATGTCTCGGTTTTTAACATTTCATACTAGATTTAGCATCAAAATCATATAAAACATACATGTAAGCATAGAAAACAACCACAACATACACATAATGATGGATCTACACTTTTGCTTGTATTCTCCCCCACAAAAACTTATAAAAACCGAAAATAAGGGGGTATGAAGCTCACCTTGGGTGTGGTTTCGGTTTTGGAGAGAAGATGGAAGAAAAATGGAGTGATTTTTGGTCTTAGCACCCTTTGATGAAGATTTCGACCTCTTAGATGCAAGATCACAAGAGTGAATGAATTTAGAAGAGATTTTAATAAAATGAAGTAGCTAGATCATGGATTAGTCATCAACTTACCTTAGATGATGATTTTTGTTGATGGATTTTCCTTGTGAGCCCTTGATTCACGAAATTTTTGAAGAAGGGGGAAGGAGATGTTCTTCAAGATTTAGAGAGAGTAGAATAGATTTTTGTGAGTGTGTGTGTGTGTTGTGTTTGGCCGAGAGTGTGAGAGGAGAGAAGAAAGAAGTGATCTTGATATGATGTTTGCTTGAAAACATGAGTTATATGCATGGAAATCCAACATATAAAAGTGAGGTGGCAACCCAAGGTCAACTCTCCCTTTTTCCTTGGGCTTGGGCCGAGAATGGGGAGAGAAGAAAGGATTTTTGGGCTTTTTGCCCCTAAGCCCAACATTAGAGGTAGTTTGGGGTGCTTATTGGCCTTATAAAATAAAATTGTGATTTTTATGCTTTATTAAGCTAGGTTAGGTTAAATTATGGATCAAAGCTTGTGATTTATTTCATTCTAGGCCCAATATGACCTAAATGTTGAAATAAATTAGTGTGGGTCCAATTAGAGCCCAATTAAGGTTCTAAGCTCATGATAATCTAATTGGAAGCTTATTGGTCCATTTGGATCCAATAAGAGAGTCCTAGTCCAAAGTGGACTTAAACAAGGACTTCTAGGGTTTCCAATTGTTTGGTGACTATTTGTAGTACTTGCAGGAAGTATTTGATTGAAGTTTTTGATTCACATAAGCTTGAATGTACAGATTTCATGACACAAAATTTCCAGTTGTGACATCATCCCCCCGTTAGAGGGAATTTCATCCCGAAATTCTGTTTAAAAGCTAGATTTGAGAATGCTAGAATAGGTGAGGGTACTTCTGCTTCATTTGGTCTTCGCGTTCCCATGTGAATTCTGGCCCACGCTTTGCGTTCCACCGTACCTTCACAATCGGGATGTGACTCTGCTTAGTACGCTTCACTTCCCTGTCCATGATTTCGATGGGTTCTTCGACGAATAGGAGATTCTCATTGATTTCGATTTCGTCAAGAGGAATGACAAGGGTTTCATCTGATAGGCACTTCTTCAGATTAGAGACATGAAACACGGGGTGTACACCATTTAGCTCCGCGGGTAGTTGCAGTCTGTATGCTACCGGACCAATTCGAGCGATGATTTCGAAAGGTCCAATGTATCGCGGATTCAGCTTTCCCCTTCTCCCGAAACGTATAACCCCCTTCCAGGGCGAGACTTTTAATAGTACTCGATCACCGACCTGAAATTCTAAGGGTTTTCGTCGTTTGTCAGCGTAGCTCTTTTGTCGGTCACGCGATGCTTGCAACCGAGCCCTGATTTGAACGATCTTTTCCGTGGTTTCGCGAATGATCTCCGGTCCCGTTAGTGTTTTGTCCGACGCATGCATTTTTGCTAGCTGGGTGTCACCTACTTCAGCCCAACATAACGGTGATCTACATTTACGCCCGTCAAGTGCTTCGAAAGGAGCCACCTTGATGCTCGAATGGTAACTATTGTTGTATGAGAACTCGATTAATGGTAGGTGAGTATCCCAAGACTTTCCGAAGTCTATCACGCATGCACGGAGCATATCTTCGAGTGTTTGGATAGTTCGCTCACTTTGACCATCCGTTTGAGGATGATAAGCGGTGCTCATATCAAGGGTTGTTCCCATCGCCTTATGAAGTGATTGCCAAAATCGGGACGTAAACCTACTGTCCCTATCCGAGATAATAGATTTTGGCACTCCATGGAGTCTCACGATTTCTCATAGGTACAACCGTGTCAGTCTCTCCATCTTGTAAGATTCTTTGATTGGCAGGAAATAGGCAGATTTCGTCAGTCGATCGATGATTACCCATATGGTATCCAGTCCGTCCGACGTCTTGGGTAGCTTGGTGACGAAATCCATTGAAATCCCCTCCCATTTCCACTTGGGAATTTCCGGTTGCTACAACAATCCTGATGGTTTCTGGTATTCCACCTTTACTTTGGCGCATGTAAGGCACTTGCTGACGTAGGTCGCGATTTCCGCCTTCATGTTAGGCCACCAATAGTGTTGTTTAATATCCAAATACATCTTATCAGAACCGGGGTGAATGGAGTATCGCGTCTTGTGGGCTTCCTTCATGACAACATCTCTAAACCCTCCCAGTTTAGGGACCCAAATACGGTTCATGAAGTAGTATACCCCATTCTCCCTTGTTTCTAGGTTCTTTTCCATCCCGCGCAATGCCTCGCTAGCTCTATTTTCCATTCTCATGGCCTCTGACTGGACCGACGCGATTTGAGTGGCTAGATGAGATTGAATGGTGATTGAGAGGGTTTTCGTACGACGGTTAGAGTACTCCTTCCGGCTTAATGCATCAGCTACTACGTTGGCCTTGCCTGGGTGGTACTTAATCTCGCACTCATAGTCGTTTAGCAACTCAACCCATCTTCGTTGCCTCATGTTCAACTCCTTTTGGTTTAAGATGTGTTGGAGACTCTTGTGATCTGTGAAGATGGTGCTCTTTGTACCGTAAAGGTAATGCCTCCAAATTTTTAGGGCAAAGACTACAGCTCCCAACTCTAGATCATGGGTTGTGTAGTTCACTTCATGCGTCTTTAGCTGGCGGGATGCATAGGCTATGACTCTCCCACGTTGCATGAGAACGCAACCTAAACCCTGATTTGATGCGTCGCAGTAGACTACAAAGTCTTCCGTTCCTTCAGGTAGGGATAGTACAGGTGCGCTACAGAGAGCTTGCTTCAAGGTTCGAAATGCGATTTCTTGTTTGTCTGTCCATTTGAATGGTACGCCCTTTTGCGTAAGCGAGGTAAGTGGCTTGGCGATCTTAGCGAAGTTTTGAATAAATCTCCTATAGTAGCCTGCTAATCCCAAGAATTGACGAATTTCCGTGGGTGTTGTCGGGATTTCCCAACCTTCTACCGCTTTGACCTTAGAGGGATCCACATGGATTCCATCTCGGCTGACTACATGGCCTAGGAAGTTCACGCTCCTCAGCCAGAACTCACACTTGGAGAGTTTGGCGTATAGCTTTTCTAATCGTAGAGTTTCTAAGACTTGTCGGAGATGTTGGCCATGCTCTTCCTTGTTTTGAGAATAGACAAGGATGTCATCGATAAAAACAATGACAAAGTTGTCGAGAAACGGTCGGCAGATTCGATTCATTAGGTCCATAAATGCGGCGGGGGCATTCGTTAGACCGAAGGGCATTACGACAAATTCATAATGTCCGTAACGAGTTCGGAAAGCGGTTTTTGGAATATCCTCTTCCCGGACTCTGAGTTGGTGATACCCGGACCGTAAATCTATTTTAGAAAAATAACTAGCCCCCTGGGAGCTGGTCAAATAGGTCATCGATTCGTGGGAGTGGGTAGCGGCTTTTGATTGTGAGTTTGTTTAACTCTCTGTAATCGATACACATTCTAAAAGATCCGTCTTTCTTTTTGACAAAGAGCACCGGAGCTCCCCATGGCGAATAACTAGGTCGAATAAATCCCTTATCCAAAAGTTCGCTGAGTTGGCTGGATAATTCCTGCATTTCGGCAGGAGCCAACCGATAGGGTGATTTAGCAAGAGGAGTTGCTCCTGGGATAAGGTCAATTCGAAATTCGACCTGTCTTTCTGGGGGCACTCCCGGAAGATCTTCAGGAAATACATCCGCAAATTCACATGCCACTGGAATGTCTCGAACGTTAATCTCCCCCTTGGTCTTGTCCACCACATGAGCCAGGAACGCCAGATTGTTCCGACGTAGATATTTTTGTGCCTTGACACACGAAACGAGGCGAAGGTTCATGCTAGATTTGTCTCCGTAGACCACTAGGGTTTCGTGATTTGGAAGACGAAGACGGACGGCCTTCTCGTGGCACATAATTTCGGCATGGTGGGGGCTTAACCAGTCCATACCGATGATCACGTCGAAACTCCTAATTGATACTGGCATTAGGTCTATTCGGAAGATGTGTTGATTAAGAGTTAGGGTACATCCGATGTAGATTTCCCCAGTGGATTCGGTTTTCCCATTGGCCATTTCCACCGTATAGGCTTCATTTAGCTTTTGGGGAGGTTGTTTTAATAAGTGTTTAAACTTATTGCTTACGAAGCTTCGCTCCGCTCCGGAGTCAAATAAGATGCATGCATAAGCGTGGTTTAAGAGAAACGTACCGGTAACAACAGAGGGATCCTGAATAGCTTCCCCCTGACCCACGGTCATCATCCTTCCTGTTCCTCCATTTCTTGAATTGTTGTTGTTGGGACAGTCTCGGCGGACGTGTCCAGTCTTTCCGCATCCGTAGCAGGTGTAGCTAGGCCCTGCGCTGTTACCGCTGACATGGGTGTTGTTGTTGTTGCGAGGGTTGTTGTTGTTGATTCCCTGATTTTGGTTATGGGGAGGGTAAGCTTTGCAGTACTTTGCAGTGTGACCCCTTCGATTGCAGTTGGTACACTGAAAATCCTTGCATTCTCCATAATGATGGAAACCGCACTTGTGGCATTTGGGAAGATTACCGGAATAAGGTTTGGAAGTATTTGAAGTGGCTGAGGTTGGAGCATGTGGTGCGGCTGGAGCCGATGTAGTAACGGCATTTACCGCCACTGTCTGCTGTTTCTTGGAGGTGTCGGGGCCCTGACGCCCCTTCCTCTTGTTGTTCCTTTCCCTCTTGTCATCTCCTTCCTTCTTCTTCTCAGCCTCCACTGGTTTCTCTCCCTTTTTGTTATTATGGTCGTACAACCTCTTCGCCAATCTCTTTGCACTGTCAAATGTTTCTGGGTTTGCAGCTATCACATTCCCTTGAATTGGTGATGTGAGTCCCCAGATGAATCGCTCGATCTTCTTTCCTTCCGAGGTGATCATACCCGGGCACAACAGAGATAGTTCGCTAAATCTCGATATGTAGGCATCGATATTCGCGTTCTGCACAGTGAGGTTCCATAGCTCTTGTTCCATCTTCTGTATTTCGCCTCGTGGACAGTATTCTGCCATCAACATTTCTTTCATTTCTGTCCAGGGGATAGAGTTGGCTACAGGGAGCGTCATGGATTCTACATGTCCATTCCACCAGGTGTGCGCCTGATCCACAAAAGTGCAAGCTACGAACTTCACCTTCATGTGCTCAGGGCAGTCGCATATCTCGAATATCGATTCCACCTTCTCGATCCAGCGTTTCAGAGTAATCACTCCTCCGGTGCCATTAAAAGTTCGTGGTTTGGCGTTTGTGAAGTCCTTATAGGTACATGCCTTGGCGGATCCTCGATTCGTTCCATTGTTTGAGCTTCCGGCTCCTTGCCCATTGACTCCTCCATTGTTCCCTTGTTGAATTTGCGCAATCGCTGCGGTGACTGCTGCTGATACGGCTGCCTGAAAGGCGGCTGAGTCGACTTCAGGTGGGGTTTGTCCTGGGTTTCCGCGATTAGTTGGGCGAGGCATCTTTCTGTCATGAAACGGAAAGATGTTGAGTGCACGTGGTTTCTGTGAGGTTGCGACCCTACTAACTAGGTGTATGATATGAACCTAAGCATTTCTACCATCGAGCATACAATCATAACGTCTCAACACATAACAACTGTGAATATCATAGCAAAGCACACAAAAGTTTATTAATATTATCCGTTGTTCCCCTGGTTAGGGAAGTAAGGGTCTCCAGGGTGATGAAAGCCAGCCATGCGGTCTGCGAGAGTGTGTAATTATGCTAGCGTCATTCCTAGGGTGCTACAATTATCACACAGATCAAGTAGGCGTTCTCGTTTTTGTGGTAGATGGGTATAATTTTGGGTTCCCTAGCTATCCCGATCTCATCGAGACGTGTATTAGTTTTACTTTGGAGAGAATGTAGTTGATCAGGCTACATTCACCCCTTGGTATCACTAAGAACAGTCCCAATTTAACCGAGATACCAGCATTATTGTGTTTGATTCGGCGTTATGTTCTTATTCCTAATACAAGCAAGCGTATTTTATTTACTTGTTTTGTTCAGAGTTATGTTAGTCCCTCTTTTTGGTTTATAGTTGCATATCCGTGTGTGGCGAGATATGCTAGTTCACTATAAACAATGCTCTGATACCAACCTGTCACACCACCGAACCAGATGGCGGAAACGTCCGAGGGCTATCGTGACTCATTGAATACCATTACAATGCATATACATGAAACATAACATGAAACATCACCAACATTTGGAATAGTACAACCGTTAGTGTTTACATTCGTTACATTGTTCAATCGTTACATTCTCAAAATAACTGTTCGACTTCACTTAAACTACAGCAAACATCATAGAGTATAAATCATCCATCACCTTATCTGTTACCTGAGAATACAAGTATTTTGAAAAACGTCAACATATGAAATGTTGGTGAGTTCATAAGGAAAGTTTAAAAACCAAAGTAATGTTTGAAACCCATCAGAAAATCCGATATTTTCTAATAATAAAATGGTATAAAAATATGTGTTGATCCATGAGTATGCATGTTTGAATTCTTATTGATGAAGGTGTAATAGTTGTAAAAATATTTAGACCGGTAATTCATAATTTGTAACTATTGAAAACCCTAGGAAAACCCGACGTTTTCCTATCCTTTTGTATTACGTAGTTGTATACCGTTGTTTCGTTTCGTTAGAGTGAATCATTGAGCTCCGGAGGCATTGAGAATACAATGGGCGGTGAAGTGTTGTGACGTACGTCGACGAAAACGTCCAATCGACAACCTTACAAGCGATCCCTTAGGCACCACTCGTAATTCTTCACACAACTCAATCCTCCCGGACTTGTGTAGTCCCACGACCGGAGGGAAGGAGAGAAGGTGCGAAACCCTCGGTATTTCCCCGCGTCGATTGGGATAAATGCAATCGCGAAGGGCCCGAAGCCCAAACCGCAATCGTGAGTTACCGACTTTACTAGCAGCACTGAAAGACCCTTGGGGACCAGCAGCATGTTTGCCATTGAAAGTCCTTTTACGTTGTGTCGGGTCGGTAAAACCCAACACTTCGTAAGAGAGAGAGAGGTCTTCAGGCCTTAAGATCAGGTCGTTGGGCTAGCTAGGCTCAACAGACAAGATTTTACACTTTTGGGGCCCAAAGATGGTGCGTAGACGTCTGTGCACACTCGCATGTAATAGTAATCGTTATGGTTATGAATCGTGATATCGTAATGTCATAGTATCGTCGTGTTAGAGGTTTTGGATTTTTATTGGTTCGAGACCGAACCAATTCGTTTAACAACGACTTTTGGTATTGTGGTATATCGTATTTCGTCGACAAGTGTGGTACCATTAAATGGGTCAAATTGAATGTATTAACTAGTCTTGAAGATTTTCTGTTTTCAGCCCTTCGTTAATTATGGAATTTACTCTTTTCACCCCTTTATTTAAAAACTTTCCGGTTTGGTCCTTAAACAAATTTTCTTGACATTTATATATCAAAAATCATTGAAATAAGTATTTTCTAGCATTTTTATCATAAAAAAAATAGTTTAAACCCTTGTAATATCAGTTTTCTCGGTTATAGCCCTTGTTTTTCGCAACTTTTACATTTTTGGCCCAATTTGGAAAATTTTTACAATTTTGGTCCCTTTTAAATTTGAGAAGCATTTTAAACCCTTGAAAAGCACATGGAACACTTATAGTCCACTATTTTACAGAAAAATGCAGTTTTGGTCCTCCAATTTAGAAAATTTCGCATATTGGGCCTTATTAGGCCGAAAATGTCACATTTAGCCCAATAAGCTTGGAATTTATGTTTTTAACGCTCTAAATAGCATATTTTCAGAAAAATACATTATGTAAAATATTTTGACTCATCTCACCCATCCGATTTCGTAATGTTTCATATTAGGCCCTTCAACTTTGTATTTTCAACATTTTATGTCAAAAAAATGAGTTTTTAGCCCAAATTAAATGTTGTCAAGCCATTTGGCTATTTTTCTTAGTATAATTTGCATGTAGTAGTAGTTCTTATGCTAATATAAAATGCATGTCTCGGTTTTTAACATTTCATACTAGATTTAGCATCAAAATCATATAAAACATACATGTAAGCATAGAAAACAACCACAACATACACATAATGATGGATCTACACTTTTGCTTGTATTCTCCCCCACAAAAACTTATAAAAACCGAAAATAAGGGGGTATGAAGCTCACCTTGGGTGTGGTTTCGGTTTTGGAGAGAAGATGGAAGAAAAATGGAGTGATTTTTGGTCTTAGCACCCTTTGATGAAGATTTCGACCTCTTAGATGCAAGATCACAAGAGTGAATGAATTTAGAAGAGATTTTAATAAAATGAAGTAGCTAGATCATGGATTAGTCATCAACTTACCTTAGATGATGATTTTTGGTGATGGATTTTCCTTGTGAGCCCTTGATTCACGAAATTTTTGAAGAAGGGGGAAGGAGATGTTCTTCAAGATTTAGAGAGAGTAGAATAGATTTTTGTGAGTGTGTGTGTGTTGTGTTTGGCCGAGAGTGTGAGAGGAGAGAAGAAAGAAGTGATATTGATATGATGTTTGCTTGAAAACATGAGTTATGTGCATGGAAATCCAACATATAAAAGTGAGGTGGCAACCCAAGGTCAACTCTCCCTTTTTCCTTGGGCTTGGGCCGAGAATGGGGAGAGAAGAAAGGATTTTTGGGCTTTTTGCCCCTAAGCCCAACATTAGAGGTAGTTTGGGGTGCTTATTGGCCTTATAAAATAAAATTGTGATTTTTATGCTTTATTAAGCTAGGTTAGGTTAAATTATGGATCAAAGCTTGTGATTTATTTCATTCTAGGCCCAATATGACCTAAATGTTGAAATAAATTAGTATGGGTCCAATTAGAGCCCAATTAAGGTTCTAAGCTCATGATAATCTAATTGGAAGCTTATTGGTCCATTTGGATCCAATAAGAGAGTCCTAGTCCAAAGTGGACTTAAACAAGGACTTCTAGGGTTTCCAATTGTTTGGTGACTATTTGTAGTACTTGCAGGAAGTATTTGATTGAAGTTTTTGATTCACATAAGCTTGAATGTACAGATTTCATGACACAAAATTTCCAGTTGTGACACAATTCTCCCCCACTAGAACCAGACTTCATCCCCGAAGTCTCATACTGAAAACAACTCCGCATATTGATCCCACATCTTAGACTCGGACTCCCATGTCAGCTCAGACCCCTTCCGATGTTGCCACTGCACTTGTACCAAGGGTACTTCCTTGTTTCTCGGAACCTTAACCTTCTGATCCCTGATCGCCACTGGTCTCTCCACATAGTTTAGGCCTGCATCCACCTGAATATCATCTAATGGAACCATTGCTAACTCGTCGGCAATACATTTCCTCAACTGCGAGACATGAAAGGTGTTATGGATCTGTCCCAACTCAGCAGGTAGATCCAACCAGTAAGCTATCCTGCCTACCCTAGCAATCACCCTGAAAGGTCCAATATACCGGGGTCCCAACTTGCCCCTCTTCCTAAATCGTATCACTCCTTTCCAAGGAGAGACCTTTAGGAGCACAAGGTCACCAACCTGAAACTTGAGCTCGGACCAACGCTTGTCCGCATAACTCTTCTGGCGACTCTGCACGGTCAACAATCTCTACCTGACCTGCTGAATCTGCTCGGTCATCTGGAGTAAAATCTCCGTGCTACCCATCACCCGCTGCCCCACCTCTCCCCAGCAGATGGAGGTGCGACACCTCCTCCCATACAACAGCTCAAAGGTTGGCATACCAACGCTCGAATGATGGTTGTTGTTGAACGAAAACTCTGCTAAAGGTAAATAGGTGTCCCAACTCCCTCCAAAATCCAAAAGACATGCTTGGAGCATATCCTCAACCGTCTGAATCGTCCGCTCGCTCTGTCCGTCCGTATGTGGGTGGTATGCGGTACTGAAATGCAGCCTCGTGCACAACTCCTCATGAAACTTCTTCCAAAACCTAGAAGTAAATCGCACATCCCGATCTAAAACAATAGACATGGGAACCCCATGCTGCGATACCACCTCCCTCACATATAACTCTGCCAACTTCTCCGCAGAAGAGCTCTCACTGATGGCTAGAAAATGAGCGCTCTTCGTCAATCTATCCACAATCACACAAATCGCATCGACTCCCCTCGCCATCCTCGGCAATTTGGTGATAAAATCCATGGTAATCTGTTCCCACATCCATTCGGGAATCTCCAGCGGCGGCAACTTACCGTGTGGATGCTGGCGCTCGGCCTTAACCTGACGACAAGTCAGGCACCTCTCGACGAACCATGCAACATCCCTCTTCATACAGGGCCCCCAATACTCCTTTTTTAGGTCCAAATACATCTTGGTATCCCCGGGATAAATCGAGAATTTCGATCGATGCGCTTCATCCATCAAGATAGTACGCGTACCGCCCACAAATGGTACCCAAATCCGACCCTGAAAAGTCATGAGTCCCCGTCCATCCGTAACGAATTCCGATACCTGACCGACAACCCGCTCCCTCTTCTGGTTTTCTGGTCTCGCAGTCTCAGCCTGAGCTCCTCGGATGGTGTCCAAAATTGGAGTCATTACCATCAACCTCATACAAATGTCTCGGATCAGGGCGCTTTCCGCCCTACGGCTCAATGCATCGGCTACTACATTCGCCTTGCCCGGGTGGTACAGGATCTCCCAATCATAATCCTTCACCACATCCAACCATCACCTCTGTCGCATATTCAGATTTAGCTAATCCGTCAAGTACTTCAGACTCTTGTGGTCCGTGTATATGGTACAACGAACCCCATAAAGATAGTGCCACCAGATCTTAAGGGCAAACACCACAACCCCCAGTTCCAGGTCGTGGGTGGGATATCTCGACTCATGAGGCTTCAGTTGCCTTGAAGCATACGCTATAACGTGTCCCCTCTTCATAAGCACCGCCCCTAACCCCGATATTGATGCATCACAGTATACCACAAAATCCTCCATCCCTTCCGGGAGTGCAAGCACCGGGGCCTCGCACAATTTTTGACGAAGGGTATCGAATGAGGACTACTGCTCCGGTCCCCATGAAAATGCAACATCCTTCCGGGTCATCTTAGTAAGTGGCACGACGATCTTGGAGAAATCCTTGATGAACCTTCGATAATAGCCGGCCAATCCCATAAAACTCATGATCTCAGTGGGCGATCTCGGCACTTCCCATCTCAACACCGCCTCAATCTTGGCCGGATCGACCAATATCCCTTTCTGGTTAACAAGGTGCCCTAGGAACTGGACCTCTCGTAACCAGAAATCACACTTGGAGAATTTGGCATACAGCCTCTCCAATCTCAATACTCCAAGAATTTCCCTCAAATGCTCCTCATGCTGCTCCCTAGACCTCGAATATACCAAAATATCATCAACAAATATGATCACCGACCGATCCGGCATCGGCCTGCACACCCTGTTCATAAGATCCATGAACGCAGCCGGGGCATTGGTGAGCCCAAAAGGCATCACCATAAACTCGTAATGTCCATAACGAGTTCTGGATGCAGTCTTCTGAATATCTTCATCCCGAACCCTTATCTGATGATAACCTGACCTCAAATCTATCTTAGATAACCAAGATGCCACCTGTAACTGATCGAACAGATCATCGATCCTAGGTAACGGATACCGGTTCTTAACCGTCAACTTGTTCAACTCCCGGTAATCGATACACATCCGGTGTGTACCATCCTTTTTCTTGACAAACAGAATCGGCGCTCCCAAGGTGAGCTACTCGGTCGAATAAATCCTTTTCCCAACAGCTCCTGAAGCTGCGAAGATAACTCCTGCATTTCTGGTGGAGCGAGGCGATAAGGCGCCTTGGCGATGCGCGCCGCTCCCGGAACCAGATCGATACGGAACTCCACTTGCCTTTCTGGAGGCACGCCTGGTAATTCTTTGGGGAACACATCCAAAAACTCGCATACTACTGGAACCTCGTCAACCGAAATTGGCCTCCCCGCAGCCACTCGAGTGTCCATCACGTACGCTATGAATCCACTGCAGCCCCGCAGCAAACTCTAACTCGCCCTGGCAGCCGAACAAAATGCTGACCCACACCGGGTCCCCTCACCATACACAGTAAGCACTCCCCCACTAGGGTCTCATATAGTCACCAGCTGTCTCTTGCAGTTAATGACTGCCCCAAACTTACTCAACCAATCCATGCCCACGATGACGCAGACATCCCCCATCGCTATAGGAATCAAGTCTATAGGGAACTTGACACCAAAAATCTCGAGCACACATCCTCGAATCACGTCAGTGGCTTATACCTCTTTCTCATCCACTATAGAAACCCGCAGAGGTCGACTCATCACCTCCCGATCAATACCGATGTGCTGGCTAAAAGCCAAAGATACAAAAGACCAACTCACACCCGAGTCAAATAATACCAAGGAAGGTACAAAATACACAAGAAAAGTACCTAAGCATATCATAATATAAGCACAATATCTAAGAATAAAAGTAAATACACGAAAGAATACATAGCAGCTACGACATCGGGCGCCGCACGGACCTCCTCCGCAGTCAACTGAAAAGCTCTCCCACGAGCCTTCGGAGCCTCGGCTTTCACCGGCCGAGTCTCGGTAACCCTAGCAGTAGGCGCAGATCCCTGGTGAAGCTGAGGGCACTCAGCCTTCCGATGGCCGGTCTGGTTGCAATGAAAGCAAACCATAAATCCCTTGAGGCAATCCCTAGCAATGTGCCCCTCCTTGCCACACTTGTCACAAGCACCTGATCGACATGCCCCCTCATGACCCTTGCCACACTTTCCGCAAGTGCGGCCCTTCTGACCTCCTGTCCTCGAATCCGCAGACTTGGTTCGCTTGGCTACCGGATGGGACTGAGCCGGCCGCCAATCCACCCGCTGAGACTCGGCCTCCTCCCTAGCCTGAGTCTCCAACTCGATCTCTCTCTTCCTGGCATTTTCCTGGAGCTCAGCGAAGGTCTGGTATGACGAGTTTGATACGAACTCCCGGATATCCCTCCTCAGTACACCCAAATATCATCTCATCCAAGCCTGCTCAGTGGACACCTGCTCAGGGCAAAACATCGCCCTCTCATGAAACTTCCGAGTGATCACCATTACCGAATCATTACCCTGCTTGAGGGTCAAGAACTCATGTACCAACCGTTCCCTCTCCACCGGGGGAACATACTCGTCTCTGAACATAGAAGTAAACCTCTCCCAAGTCACGGCTAAAACCTCCGCAAGAGTGAAGTTCGCCGTCACGAACTTCCGCCAATCCTTTGCTCCCAGGCGGAGCTGGTTCAAAGCGAACCGTACCCGCAGATGCTCCGGACATGAACAAGTGTAGAAGCATCCCTCAATATCAGCAATCCATCTCATCGCGGCGATCAGATCATGCATCCCGTCAAACTCGGGTGGCTTCGTGTTGCTGAACTCCTGGAACAGCAACGAGTCACCTCCCTATGGTCTGGCAGCAGCCACAGCTGTGGTAGCTGCAGTGGCTGCGGCCTCAGTCACCGCGGCATACCGCTCATCAAAAGTATCCATCAAAGTGGTCTTAATAGACCCAAACATCTTCGGGATCTCGGCCTAGGTCTGTGGCGTGGTCCAACCATAATGCCTCTGAAATACAACATAAAAATATCAGAGACTCCATTGAGCATAATCACACTCGATAACGCCACCCTACTCGGTCTCCGATACCCAAGGATTCTTACTTGGGTTGCCCACTTACCCGATGTCTTCAATAGTACGGGCCCAATAATACCAACTACACCGCATCAACATTCACCCCAAGTCCTCCTCCCCGAACCCCGAATCATGAGTACTCTATTCTTGCTATGTGTTGGGTATCCACTCGCTCTCAAAGCCTCTCATAAGAACAGTTTCCCCTAAACTAAGGCATCACAAATCAGGCCACTCTAGTCCTAATATGAATACCTAGTCTACTAGCATGCATATCATATTATAACATATCTCATAACACATATTGTAAGAGTATTTTGGGGATTTTACCGTTCGGGCGCTGGGTGACCGTACACACTGCTTCTCCTTTGGTTGTTTCGAAATCTCTTATCAAATTTTTATTGCTTTTATTAATTAAAAATTTTCCTCAAATCCCCGGTTTGAATTCAGTTACGCCCGAAGGTGTATCCGAATCCCTCAAACCAAGGCTCTGATACCAACTTGTAACAACGTAAATTTTAAAACAAAATTTTCATTTTTTGCAAAACATCAAAAATCATCGATTAATATTCCAAATTCAACGTGAACAATGTTATCATAACAAAATACATCCCATGATCATAAAAACAGTTTCTCCGATAGTGTGTACAATCACACCGGCGCCTTCCCATGGTCCTCGCTAGTACTTGAAACACATAACACAACAACTGCAAGCATAAATGCTTAGTGAGTTCCCCAAAATACCACTTACGCACATACGCCTTTCCAGTCCCTGACCTTCCGGTCCATGTGTCTCAAGGGACTTCCGTCCCGACTAGGTCAACCTTGCGGTCCTACCTACGTCAACCTTACGGTCCACATCACAACGCCTTCCGGCCCATAACATATATTCCTTCTGGACCATAACATAATGCCTTCTTGCCCATATCAAGCACAACATACATATCACATACAACGGTTGACTTATCATAAACAATGCATACAACTCATAACATATCCTACCTTCCGGTCACACAATAAAACCCTTTTGGGTACAGTATAGTGAGAAAACGCACCTCGTGGATAGTCTAAGATCTTGCGTACTCGCTATCTCCAAATCCCAACGACGACTCTACCTCGCCTAATCATAAAATATCATTTTAATAATCAAAGACTTCCACAACAAAACTTTACCCCTTATCATCATTCCTCAGAGGGTAAAAGACCATTTTACCCTTCCTTGACCCAAAGTCTATATGTTGACCAAAACCCTAAAACTCAACAAAATTCAACCTTGTGAGTACGCGGGGCGTACTGCTTGATGTACGCGGGGCGTACATCACCAACCCATGGATCGGGGTCGCCACCCAGTACGCTGCGCGTACTGGGAGTTACGCCCAACGTAACCATCAGACTTTAACATACTTCATTTCTGGTCTTAATTGGTTAAGCCAATACTCCAACTTCTAGATCCGACTCTGTTTATGCGTCTATACCCATAAAGTCGAGACCTTTAAGCCGTGGCATGGTTGTAAAGGCTCCAACACTTCTTAACATCATTCTATTCCAACTCAAGGACCTAGATCTCATGCATGGTGCAACATTGACGTCCAAGATATCATTTTTATGAGTCTACAACTCCAATAGACCATAAATATGATGGATCTAAGTTAATGGAGACCATTAGCAGAAAAAGTCTCCACCTTTGGGACTAAAACCCTAGAAAATGGTACTTGAAGCATATAACATGAACCATATGTCAAGATCCGAACTTTTTACCTGATAATGAAGCTTCAACCTTTGCAAAGCTCAGATCCACACTTGAACACCACTTCTAGCCTTCCCAATGAGCTCTTCTTCTCCTTTGCTACCTTGGAATGGCACCACCAAGCTTAGAATACTCACAAAATGGCCTAAGATGGAATGCACACTCTCTTTAGAGTTTCTCTCTGAGGTATGGTGGCTGAGAAGTCCAGCAACACATTCCTTTTATAGCCCTCCAAAATAATTAGGGTTTTTAGGTCTGGACCGGTTACACCCAGCGTAACCTTGGGTACGACCAGCGTACCTGAGGGTAAACGCATCCAAATGAAGCGCACGAGTACGCGCAGTGTACTCCTGGTATGCCCAGCGTACTCGCCTAACATGCAAACTCTAAATGGAAATATATCAAAGATGCAGGGCTAAATAGATGGATACCTGGATTTCGGGCTGTTACACCAACCCCTGGAAAGACAAACTCTATCTTGTAGTTTCCCACACGTGCTGCACTGACCCTGACCTTAATGACCTCTCAAAAGTTGATCAAAAGTCTTAGGTTTCTTCCTGGGACCCTCTCCTTTACGAACCTGATCTAATCCCCTCTCCTTAAAGTGCTCCAAATCGATCTCCTGCTCCTGGACTCTAGAAATTATATCATTCAATGTCTCACACCATGAAATACTCAAGAACTCCCTGATATCATCCCGAAAAAGATCATGATACCTAACATTCTTCATTTCCACATCTACTGCATACTGTGGCACCAATAAAGCCCTCTCCCGAAACTTGGTAGTGATCTCTGCCACAGTCTTAGTAGTCTGGTGGAAAACCAGCAACTATCTCGCTAACTGGTGTACCTCAATCGCCAGAGCAAACTCGCCTTGGAACCGGGTCGAGAATTCATCCCATGATATAGAATCAACAGCATCATCACCCAACTCACTACCAACCTCTTCCCACCAATTTTGTGTTCGATCCTTCAATAGGCAAGAAGTATATTTGACCTTCGCCACCTCGAGGCAGAAACTCGTGTTGAATGCGTTAGGCATATCCACTAACCACCTCCTAATAGCAGTGGGGTCCCTCTCCCTATAAAACATAGAAGCTTCACAAGCATGGAACTCCCGGAAAGAAAAAGTGTGAGCTCTAATGATAACCATAACCTCCACACGCAACACCCTCAAGCGCTCATCCAAGATCTCCGAAATACTGTGAGAAATCTCCGATGAGATGAACACCTACATCTGATCGCTAATCAACTCACCACCTAAACCTGAACCATAACCCAAACCAAAATCTGAACCAGAACCACCTCCCTAAGTGCTCATCTCCAAATTGAAATACAACATGACAAAGATCAAAACATTCCCAAGAATCCTCCTTTGTAAGCTTCATAGATTCTCCAACACTCTCACCGATTCGAGTATGGATCCTATAGTTTCAGTAGTACGAGACCAATACTACCTTTTACGCCTATCCATACCTTCCTCAGTAGTCCTCCTGAATCCTCTAAATCACTTCCTCAAACTAAAGCACCAAACTCACTAAACCTCACAAGCAAACTCACTAAAGCAAATCCTAGGCTCTCCTACGTTCCCAACCTCACCCAACCCTCAACTACTGAAGAACTCCTCATAATTCCAGTTAGCCACTTCGTGAACACCATCACATGTAACGAAGTTCGGATAATCATTCGAGTAAGGGACTCATCCCTATAATAGTTAGGAATCAAATAAGAGTTGTGCAATAGGGCTAAACCCATCACTTTGAGATTATTCAACACTTGTCACATGTGACTTAACATATTCACTTAGTAGCTAACTCCCATCACCCCAGATTCCTACAAAGCACAAAACAAGAAACATTCAGGCAACGGAAAATCTAACCAACATGCCCTAATCAAGCCATTATATCCACTTATCTGGAATCAATACTAGCATGCAATTCTAAAGCTTATACAATCAGGAATATAAAGTAAGTTCTCTTATCATATAATACTAAGCAAATCCTTAGCCCTAATCTAGCATGCAATTCTCATAATCATATCATATATTATAATAAACATGTATTGGTATTCTGGGAACCACTTACTTGAGCTTGGCCGATTGCACACATCACACCCCTTTCTTTGATTAGAAATTCATTTTTAGTTAAATGTTTATATTATAAATTTTTTCACCAAACCCTCAGTTTGAGTTCAGGCACCCCCGAGAGCATAACCGAATCCCTCAAACCAAGGCTCTGATACCAATTTGCAACACCCCAAATATCAAGGATAAAAATTTCATTTATATCATAATCAAACACAGATGTAACTTGATCCAAACATTTAAAATCATTTGTAAATAAAACAATTATCAGAGTTAATTCCCAAAATCATGTATTGAAGAAAACATAGGTGTATCCACTGCGATCAATCCACGCCCTTTATTTTTGAACCAAAAGTACCTGACACCAAAACCACAGACTATAAGCACCAAGCTTAGTGAGTTCCCCAAATACCATATACCATACACATCGTACATATAACACAAAGAATAGGAGCGCTTTGTGACAACCATAGTCTTGCCATTATGCCACGAGCCGCCTCGTGGTCTTCCTTGTCAGACCGAGGGCGACAACCATGGGTCATATAGACAAGTTCCAGGATCACCTCCTGGTCTTCCATGAAAGTATCACAAAGACAAAGAGCATACAATCTACAACTACTTAACTAATAATTGCTAGAGTTTAGACTTTGGTCTTGCATACAAATTTCTAAGAGTCGCCTTCCGGTCTTTAATATAAAATGCCAAGGGTCACCCCGGGTCTTCTTACAATACATAAAGCAAATGGGCTGGTATTTGTTCATTCGACCGATAGAATAGTGATGAGACTCACCTCGAATGCAGAAGCTCACTAAAAGAAATCCTTAGTTGCTACCCTGACGACTTCCAGAGTTATCAATACCAAAATATCACCCAATTAGCAATTGGGTTCCAACTATGATCCATAATCTACACTTGGGGTAAATTGGCCATCTTACCCCTGACCCAACATGAACCAAAACTGAGGCCTAAGCCTGAAACCAAAAGGCCCATAACTATAAATTTTATAAAGGTCGACTAATAGCCTAATTTTCAAAATTAGGCCCAACCCTTACATGGGCCTTACCCTAAAGCCCAATAACCTATTCCTAATCTAAAACACATATCCACAGCTCGCCCAATAAATCCTAAGCAACAAAAGCCCAAACGATAGCCCAAACCCAAAATTACACCACAAGGCTCCATAAGGACCAAATACCCCAATTACTCCCAAATCCATCATGGACCTATCCCGAGAAGGCTCAATATCCAAAAGGCCTAAAATATTGAATGGTTAACCCTAGTTAACTCATGGTCCAAGGTCCAAAGCCCAAAAAGTCAACCCCGCGAACTCAGCTGGTATGCCCAGCGTACACCCCTTGGGGCGAGTACGCACAGTGTACTAGATGGATACGCCAACGTACTCCCCTGAATCCCAACCATCTCCAAAAAGCACTTAATTACTTCAATCATTTCTCTAAATTCTCAGATATGATTCCCATAGTTGACTTAATATGTAAAGTTGGCAACTTTACTTACATACCTGGGTTAATAGGACTCTAAAGCTCAAACGAGCTTAATGAAAGATCTTAACACATGCATGAGTCCAAGTAAACCATAAAGATGTTTTATGCCTTTGGGACACCTAAAACATCCAGATCCACAATATTAACTTCTAAAACAGCTATAACTCACAAGAACCACCAAAAGAGTCTTAAATGGCTAAGAACAAGCCCAAAAGCATATCTAAGAAATGAGAAGACAAGATCAAAGATATTTACCTCCAATGGATTGCAAATGATGAGAAGTTTCTAGATCTATAAGCTCCCTCCAAGAAATGGGTCCTCAACTTTCTTTTTCTCTCCCACCAATCACCATAAACAATCTTCCCCAAGCTCCAAAAGCTCATTGAAGGCACTCTAGGGTTTCTATCATGCTAAAAGGGGTGTAGCCTGACTTCAAAGACCCAAAGGAAGGCCATAATGATGATTACATAGTGTAAGAATCCCAAAATTAGGGTTTTGCTCTGAAGGGAGTATGCCTCGTGTACAGGTACGCCCGATGTACTCTAAGACCCACCGCAGCGATTCAACCTTCTACGCTCCGTGTACACATCTATTATGCCCCGCGTATTAGATGGCCTTCAAACACTTAGAAACTTCTCTTGGCCCTATCTCCTTTATTCTAAGTCCGTTTCTAACGAACTCTATATCCACGAAAAGATGACGAGAATCCCTATAATAATAATAAGATAAAATATAATAAAAAGGTAAACACATATATATATTTGGATTTTATATATTCAAAATATATAAAATGACATGACTATCTCAATATGATTTAAAAAAAATATAAATATTTGAAATTAGTCTATTAATGGTGGGTGCGGAGGGTTTGTAGTTTGCTTTTTGTAGGTCTCACTCTATTTAATACAACATAACTAAAAAGAATTAGCAATAAAGGAAATTAAATGAATGATAGAATTACTATTTTTTAGTCAAGGATCACTGTAAAAGATAAAAGAAAAATATAGGAAAGTCCAGTGAAAAATAGTAACAGACAAATCCGTAAGTTTGGCATAACTTATGGAACATATAATGTAAATTGGAAAATAATTTGTATTAAACCATAAATTATTATATACCGAGAAACAGCTTCCATGTAAATTGACGTTATTATTATGTATTTATTTATAGTGTCAAAATCATTTTTATAATTACGTTAATAGAAAATATGTAACAGAAATTACGACACGTTTTTTTTTTTTTTTTTTCCTGTTTAACGAAACACGTATAGACTATGTCAAATTAGATGTAGTTGTCTTAAAAGAATACTCCTTTATTTACGTCCAAGTGTTTTACGCATAAACAGTCTTCTTGGAATTTGTCCATTACCCCTTAATTTGACATGTTCTTTTTATGATAAACGCCTCCTTGTCGTTCTATATGACACATGTGGACCCGACTCCTAAACATATTTCTTAATCACTATTTCAATTTATATTTTTTTTGGAAAGCCATAATAATTTAAAAGGATAATTTATTTTTCGATTTATACAATATGGTAATTGAGTTTTTTTTTTTTGGTTCACATTTTACTCATCAACTTGTTGCAAACATTCAATTTATATTTTTTTTGGAAAGCCATAATAATTTAAAAGGATAATTTATTTTTCAATTTATACAATATGGTAATTGAGTTTTTTTTTTTGGTTCACATTTTACTCATCAACTTGTTGCACACATTCAATCTTTATGATCCGTTACTCCAGGTTTGTCAGGAGCAATGACTTTAGAGGGTAATATATTTTTTATTTTGTACACATTTAATTATTAATATTTTTTACATATTTAATCATTAATATTTTTTTGTTTCAAAATAAGTCATTTTTGGTACTCATTCATTACTTATGAATGATTATTTAGGTTTTGTCACGACATCTTATGTGAGACAATTATTGATGGGATGTTTGAGGTTGTTGATACTTATGTCGAACGCGATCTCAACTGCTTGGTTGCATAAGTCTTATGGTTTGGTTTAGGTATTGTATTCTGAACGTCGTAACTTCTTCACACAATATCATATTTTAACGATCTTTATACACACATGTTCATTTTTCATTAAGATTACCCCTGTTAAAATGTAATATATTTTTCCTTGTGATTTTATAAAATAAAAATAAAAAATAAAAAATTATCCATACATGGATTCATAAAAGTCGTATCGGGTAGATACAGGAATACATAGTAGGTGTTGTCGAGATGAAATAAGTGTTGCTGATACGTGAAAAATAGGTATAAACGAAAAAACAAATTGAAAAATTTTCAACTGCAGAAAAAAAACAAGTCTTGTTGGTGCAATGTCGGGACCAGGCTAAATCCGCCCCTGCATATGGATATAAAAATCATAAGTAAAAATATATTATTTTCTACTTGGAGTAATCTAAATGAAAGTTGTAGTAGATTAAAATACGAATGCATGGATACAAAGATCATTCGTGTGGATATAAAGATCGTTAAAATCCAAGATCGTATGAAGAAGTTATGATGTTCAGAACACATGACCTAAACAACCATATAGTTGAGATTGCGATGGACATAAACATCAAAATGCCCAAACACCTCATTAATGAATTTCTCACGTAGGATTTCGTAGAAAAACCTAAAGAAATCTTTTATAATTACTTAATAAAGACAAAACCAAAAATGACATATTATATATATATATATATATATATATATATATATATATATATATATATATATATATATATATATATATTAAGGACTAAATGTGTATAAAGTGAGAAATATATTACCATATTAAGTTATTTTTACCGGCTAACCTAGAGTAGCAGATCATAAGGACTGAATGTGTACAATTTAACAAGTTGAAGGGGTCAATTTGGACAAAGAAAAACTCAGTGACCAAATGCGTTCAAATCGAAAAATACATTACCCTTTGTAGTCATTATCCATTTTGGAAACTACGGATTTAAAATTAAAATATAAAGAAACAAACAACACAAACTACAAAGAACAAAATATCACAAAATATTAAAAGGGCAACAAACCCAAGTGGATAAATTTTAATTGTCCAAATTACCCTTATATTTTATCCGGTTAAACACCATGGTTATAATGCAATCCACCGTTTTTAGGGAGAGATGAATGTTTTTTAGTAATCTTGTTGTTCCTTGCTTTCCATACACACCATAACATCGCGTAAATAATAGTGATGAAGATCTTCCTTTTTGGGGGTAATGACCCCATTTTGTCGCGAAACTAATGACCTTCAAGACTGAGCTGAAAGATTGAGAAGGTTTGTCAAACCAATTGAGAATCCAACTTAACACCTCCTGAATACACGAGCAGCTAGCCAATAAATGATCGCAGGAGTTGACACCTAAAGGACAAACGCATGAATTGGAAGCGATATTACACCCTGCGAATGAGAGCTATGGCGGAAGGGATACGATCCATACAAGCTCTCCAAATAAACATAATCACCTTAAGAGGGACTGATTTCAACCAGATCGTGGGGTTGTCTACACTGCAAGTGATTTTGGAACCAACAAGGTGTCGGAGGTCACTGAAATAAAACTTACCACCCTCCGCCAATTTAGAACTCCACGAGTCATCAACAATGGAAATAGAAAAATTTTCAAGAATGGTTTGAAGATGAGCTAGTTCCTGTAATTTGGGGGGGGGGGGGATGTTTGTATCTTCTTTTCTAGTTCCATGAAGCATTGTTTTGAGAAAGTATATCCGCAACAAGGCAGGACTTTAGAGTGTCTAACGTCATGAGGTGAGGGAACCGGGAGGCTAAAGGACCAGCCCTAATCAAATTATCAAGACAAAAAAAAAGAGCCTTACGCCCATACTCAACCGAATAACTGAGAATGTAGTCAAAACCTATACCAAGATTTTCAACATCGGCACTAGATTTTGAGATATTACCGCCGATGCCCGGGAAATATTTCTTTGCCAACTTGTACACCGGTTTTCTAGTAAGATTGTGTATCCCACATATAACTTGCTTCCAAAGAATGGAATCGTCATACTTAAGCTGCCAGACGCATTTAAAAAGAAGTGTTGATTAATATTTTTTAGAGAGCTGACTCCTAAACCTCGTTTATCTTTACCCACTTAGACCAGATTCCAATTAACCCAAAATATTCTATTTTTTTCCTCATTGCCGCCCCACAGGAAATGTCTGCGAGTTTTCTCAATATCATTGATAATGGAATTCAGAGCCTTAAAAAGAGAAAAATAGTAGATGGGAAGACTTCCCAAGACAGATTTGACCAATGTGAAACGCCCCCCGAAAGAAAGAAACTTGGATTTCTAAGTCGAGAGCGTGTTATTGACCCGCTCAATTATAGGTTTCCAGTTACGTTTGAGGGTCATGTTTTCTCCTACTGGGACCCACGGGTAAATAAAAGGAAAGAGGCAGCTTCACACCCTAAAATATTGGTACAACTAAAAAGCTCGGAATCACCCACACAGATACCAAAAACATGAGATTTATGAAAGTTAACTTTTAAGTCGGGCACCACATGGAAACTGTTGGATAAGGTGTCTAAGTCCATAACTTATTTGGTATATACTTGACCCGACCGGCATGGTCCATTTGGGTTGCATCTCATCCAAACTATTATGGATAATTTTATGAGAGTTATACACATATGTTTATTAATATATTATGAGTTATAATATATTAATATGAAGTTACGTTATTTAATTAGTTTTAGTCTTAAATTAATTATGAATTAATTTAGAGATTAAAAGGAAGACTAATTAGATTATGGGCTATTTGTTTTATATAGTGTGGGCTATTACTCATTTGTTAATGGGCTAGGCTTATGTGGAAGTCCATGGATGATCCATGGAGCTTTTAACCCATGGATCCTTGGAAAGGAAAAGACATGGGTTATTAGGGTTTCCTCTAACCATGCATACTTTATAAGCATGCTTATGGAGCATGAAATGGAGCCTAAGAGAAAACTGGTGAACTAGTGTGTGTGTGCATGTGTGTGGCCGATTTTATACAAGGTGTATACTCTCTCAAAGTTTTCCAAGAGTTTGTGGTGTTTGTGATTCCATTTGAGGCATTCACACTATTGGTGCTTGGCCCTCAAACTCCTTAGAACCAAACTCACCAAAAGGTATGTAATCTCTTCTAACTCTTTTATGTTGAAATGTTCCCCATGCCATGTTAGATAGGTTATAAACCTTGGAAAATTATTATTTTGCATGTATTTAGACAAACATAGATCCAAGGTTTATTAGGGTTGCATGCACACTTAGGAAGTGTTAGATTGCTCAAAACCCAACAGTGGTATCAGAGCCTAGGCTTGCTTGTTTGATACTTGATGCAAAATAGTGGAAAAAGTCGAAATCGTTGCTGTCTGCATGGTGGACTCGCCGAGTCCAATGGGGGGACTCGATGAGTCCAAGGCAAACTTCAACCTACTCAACGAGTCAGTTCATGCACTCGACGAGTAGGATCGAAAGAGTGCAGATTCTCGACTTTTGCTGCTGGAAATGGACTAGAAACATTACCCTAAATTGTTTTGGTGTTATAAAACTTATTTTAGTTGGTTTAATGGTTGTTCTAATCCATTTGCAATAGCATATATCAAAATTCCATGATTTTATGTGTTCATATAATTCTTGAATTTTTGATGATCATGTTCAGGTTCTTATGAATTTAGAAAATGATAGGAATTATTTGCTGAATTGTTTAGGATTAATTCTTTATCATTTATGTGTTTTAATGGAGTCCATAATTTGTCCGAAAGTTATGGATTACCAAATGTCACTTTCATTTAACACACACTTAAAACACATAAGTTACATGAAAATGAAGAGTCTTCATTTTTTTGAACCTTTAATTCATAAGTTACGAAATGAAGAGTTTTGCAAAGTTAGAAAACTTGTCCTCAAGTTTTGGAATTTGTAAAGTTTCACACACTTTAATAAACTTTAATTCCAAACCTTAGAGTTTTAGTAGTTAAAATTCAACCCTTATACTATTTATAACATTAATGGTTAATTATTATATATATATGTATAAGAATAAGTCGTTTTACCGTTAGTAGGCCTCATTCATGAAGCCGGTCTATAAGGTGGGTATAAGGTTGTTGTCTATAAAATGGTGACTTAATGAGTGTATACTCTCACCCACCGCTTGCTTGATCGGTGGAGGGTCGTTAGCCGAACGGGTAGAACAATGACTTTAAATCCTCATTGAAAGTATAATGAATATTATAAAATAACTAAACTCTTTTAATTCCCAATCTTAGTTATTTTAGGAAAATGTGAACATGGTGCTAGTCCATGGAATTCACACTTTGTACCTTACCAAGTCGTTGGTGGAGCGTGTGTGGTTAACCGGCACACTAACTAGGACTAGTAAGGATCACGAAGGGTGACTTAATGTTTGTCATAGATCAATGGAGCGTGTGTGGTTAACCGGCACATTGATTAGGTGATAATATTAAGAGTACCAAGTGAATTAGCATGGTTATTCACACCTTGTTTTGTGATCCTCGGCATCCCAGTTACAAAACTTGAAGGGCACAATCGAGATTGAAACATGCCATTGAAAAGTTCAATGAATCTCAAAAGAATCTAGGAATTTCAAATCCAATTAAACCTAATAAATCATTTCGTTTTCATGGTGGAAATTGGTGAATCGTCATTCACCTACCTTTCAAATATATTATTACTTAGATTACGGCATCCCTCTTCTAAGTGTAATATATTGTGATTGGATCCTAGCTTTAATATTACATTTGGGTGTCTTATTAAGGATCCTATATATCTAATCTAAACTTACTCTCTTTTCAGATGTCTTCCAACACTAATGCTTCAGGCTCTAACCCAACTGGTTCTTTCTCTCTCATGAATCTTTGTGGGAGGGTCATCTTTGATGGTTACAACTTCATGGATTGGATTAGGAACATCAGGATGGTTACTCGTTACGAGGACAAGGAATATGTCCTCGATAAGGAGTTAAAAGAACTTGATGAGTCTACTGCTACTCCTGAGGAGATCGCTGAATTCAGGACTCATGAGAGAGATGCTACTAAGGTGGCATGTATCATGATGGCCACGATGACAGCCGAGCTCCAAAAGTCATATGAAGATTTCTACCCTTTTGAGATGCACCAAGACCTGATGGAAAGGTACCATCAGAGTGCTCGTCAGGAGCGGTATGAAATAATCTCCTCCATAATAACTACCCGCATGAAGGACGGTGAATCCGTCACGGGCCACATTCAAAAGATGCAAAGGTATGTGGACCGTTTGCTGAAGCTGAATGTTAACATCCCCGAGGAGTTGGCAATTGACATCATTTTGCACTCCTTGCCTTCTTGTTATGATCATTTTCGAATGACATATCATATGAACAAGGAGGAAGTTACCCTCAGCAAGCTTCAAGGACTCTTGAAGACCACGGAATCCGGTCTTAAGGGTAAAGCGGTTGTTACCTCTACTACTCCTACTCCAACATCTACCCCTGTTTTAGCTATTGGGCAAGGCAAAGGGAAGAAGAGGAAGCACCCTTCGAAGGGTACCAAGGGAAAGTCTCTTGAAGGCTCCTCATCAAAGACCAAGAACGGTTCTGCCACTCCTTCTGCCATTCCTAAGGATGCTGAATGCTTTTATTGCCATGAAAAGGCACACTGGAAGCGAAACTGCCCTAAGTACTTGCAGGATCTAAAGGATGGGAAAGTGAAACCCACCCATGCAGGTATTTACACTATATTGTCTAATTACTCAACATATTCTAACTCTTGGGTGCTTGATACAGGATGTGGTATTTGTTGGATAAGGTGTCTAAGTCCATAACTATTTCTGGTATGTACTTGACCCGACCCGGCATGGTCCATTTGGGTTGCATGGCACCATACAATTGGATAGACTAAATGAGAGAAATAACACTTGGAGATTATTAATATATTATAAGTTCTAATATATTAATAATATTATTTGATTAGTTTGATCAAAGAATTAATTTAGAATTAATTATGTGATCAAAAGATAACTAATTAAATATATGGGTTGATTATGTAAATCATCCATATCTTGTATAGTGGGCTAAGAGGCTCCATGGATTATCAAGTTGGGTTCCACCCATTGGATGCTCCATGGATGCTCCATGGGAGTTACAAACCCATGGGTCATGGAAATGAAGAGTCATGACACATTAGGGTTTAACCCTAGATGTGTCAACACTATATAAGAAACATATTCTCCACCAAAATCAGCTACACTAAGAAACAAGAGGGCTTGGCCGATTTTTGAGAAGTGTGTGTTCTCTCATAAGTTCTTCCAAGAGCATTTGGTGTTGTGTGAAGCATTTGAGGCATCACACTTGGGGTGCTAGGCTCACAAGGTTTCAAGGAACACAAACAACAACAAGGTAAGTTATTCTATCTATACTTTAAGGAAAAAGTGTTCCCCATGTATGCTAGATAGGAATATAACCTTGGAATTCAACTTTGCATGATAATTAGACAAACATAGATCCAAGGTTATTAGGGTTGCATGTACACTTAGGAAGTGTTAGAATGCTCAAAACCCATCAGTGGTATCAGAGCCTAGGCTTGTTTGTTTTTTTATTTGTGCTTAAAAGTTGAAAAAAAAAAGTCGAAAATCTTGCTGTCTGCGAGTGGACTCGTTGAGTCTATAGGGGGGACTCGTCGAGTTCATGTGTATCTTCAACCAAATCGGTGAGTGAGTTCATGCACTCGGCGAGTAGGGTCGACTGATTGCAGAATTTCGATTTAGTTGCTGGAAATGAATTAGAAACATTACCCTAAGCTGTTTTGGTAATTGAAAACTTGTTTTTGGTGGTGTAATGTCTTTGCTAATTCATTTACAACAACTAGTTATCAAAATTACAAAGTTTTAAGTGTAATTTATGAATGTGTTCATATTCATGTTCTTGTTCTTATGATGTTTTAGATGATCATAGGAATTATTTGTAACCTATGTGGTAGATTACTTCTTGATCATAATGTGTTTTAATGGAGTCCATAACTTGTCCTCAAGTTATGGAAAACCAAGAGTCACACTTGAATTAAAACCATTAAAACAAACACAAGAGTTAGAAAAATGAAGAGTCTTCATTTTATTACTCTATTAAACTCGTAAGTTACAAGAAATGAAAAGTTTTGAAAGTTACAAAACTTGCCCTCAAGTTTTGGAACAAGTAAAGTTAAGTTAAAACTTTAGTTCCAACCCCTAGAATTTTAAAAATTAAAATTCAACCCTTATACTTATATTATGATGATTTAATAATTATATATATATGTATAAGAATAAAGTCGTCTTACTGCTAGTACGCCCCATTCACGAAGCCGGTCTATAAGGTGGGAATAAGGTTGTTACCTATAAAATGGTGACTTAATGGGTGTCTACTCTCACCCACCGCTTGCTTGACTGGTGGAGGGTCGTTAGCCGAACGGGTAAGACAAGGACTTATAAACTCTCATTCAAAGTATGATGAATATTATAAAGTAACTAAATGTTTTATTAAATTCCCAATCTTAGTTACTTTAGGAAAATGCGAATAAGGTGCTAATCCATGAAATTACACTTTACACTTTGTCTAAGTCGTTGGTGGAGCGTGTGTGGTTAACCGGCACACTAACTTGGACTTAACAAGGTAGGTAAAGGGTGACTTAAGGTTTATTATAGTATCGATGGAGCATGTGTGGTTTACCGACACATCGATTGAGTGATAAACTTTAAGGGTACCAAGTGATTTGCATGGTTACTTCACACCTCGTTTTGTGATCCTCGGTATCCCAGTCACAAAACTTGGAGGGCACTCTCGAGATTGAAACATGCCTTTGAAAAGTTCATTGAATCTCAAAGAATCTAGGAATTTCTAAAAACCAATAAAACCTAATATCTAATATTTCGGTTTTCGTGGTGGAAATTGGTGAATCGTCATTCACCTACCTTTCAAATATGGTATAGCTTAGATTACGGCATACCTCTTCTAAGTTATATTATATTGTGATTGGATCCTAGCCTTAATATTACATTTGGGTGTTTTATTAAGGACTCTCTTATATCTACTCTAAACTTGTTCTCCTCTTTCAGATGTCTTCAAATAATGCTTCTGGCTCGAATCCTAATGGTTCCTTTACTCTTATGAGTTTGTGTGGGAAAGTCACCTTTGATGGATCCAACTTCAATGAATGGATCAGAAACATCAGGATGATTACCCGCTACGAGGACAAAGAATATGTCCTTGACAAGGAGCTTAAGGAGATTGATGAGGCCATTGCAACTCCTCAGGAGATCGCTGACTTTCAGGCACATGAAAGGGATGCTACGAAAGTAGCATGCATCATGATGGCCACAATGACAGCAGAACTCCAAAAGTCCTATGAGGATTTCTACCCTTATGAAATGCACCAAGATTTGATGGAAAGATACCATCAAAGTGCACGACAAAAGAGGTACGAAATCATCTGCTCCATGATAACAACCATGATGAAGGACGGGGATTCCGTCACGAGCCACATGCAGAAAATGCAAAGATATGTGGATCGATTGCTGAAGCTTAATGTGAACCTCCCTGAGGAGCTTGCAATAGATATAATTTTGCGCTCCTTACCATCGTGCTATGATCAATTCCGCATGACATATCACATGAATAAGGAAGAGGTCACTCTCAGCAAACTTCAGGGACTTCTCAAGACTGCAGAAACAGGTCTTAAGGGGAAGTCGGTTACTATCACTCCTACTCCAAACTCAACTCCGGTTTTGGCAATCGGGAAAAGTCAAGGGAGGAAGAGAAAGAGATCTTCGAAGGGTACCAAGGCTCGGACCCTTGATGGCTCTTCTTCAAGTGGAACCAAGAAAGGTTTCATTACTCCTTCTTCTGACCCAAAAGAGGCTGAATGCTTCTATTGCCATAAAAAATCACATTGGAAGCGAAACTGCCCAAAGTACCAGCAGGATGTGAAGGATGGGAAAGTTAAACCCAACCATGCAGGTATTTACACTATCATTTCTAATAACTCACCCCATTCAAAATCTTGGGTCCTTGATACCGGTTGTGGTATTCACATTTGTTGTGACTTGCAGGGACTAAGAAGAAGTGAGAATGTGGAGCAAGCAAGAATAAACTTGATCATGGGGAACAGGAAAGCTTCACCTGTCACCAAGATAGGAGTTTATACTTTATCGCTAAGTAGTGGGTTTAGTTTAGATTTGAATAAGTGTTGTTACTCGCCAGGAATGGCAAGAAATATTATTTCCTTTCATGCATTGTACAAACAAGGTTTCACCTTTTCATTTGATAATGAAGTTGGTTCGATTAATGCTTTCTTTAATAATGTTCTTTATTTTAAAGCTTTACCTTGTGATGGTGTGTATGAAGCTGTATCTGTTGTAGATAACTCAGGAAATAATGTTTTGTGTATTGATTCTACTAATAATAATAACTTGGATAAAGCATCATTATGGCCTTGTCGTCTTGGACATATAAGCAAGAAGCGCATAGGCCAACTCCAAAAGGATGGAGTCTTGGAGTCGTTTGGCCTAAAGTCAAATGATAGTTGCGAATCATGTTTACTTGGAAAAATGACAAAGTCACCCTTCACAGGCTCGTGTGAAAGAGGTGAAGGTTTGTTGGACCTTATACACACGGATGTGTGTGGACCATTCAAACATGCCACAAGGGATGCTAATCGTTATTATTTGACTTTTACTGATGATTACAGTAGATATGGATATGTCTACTTGATCAAACATAAGTCAGAGACTTTCGAGAAGTTTAAGGAATTTAAACAGGAAGTCGAGAATCAATTGGGCAGGAACATTAAGATGCTTCGATCCGATCGGGGTGGTGAGTATCTTAGTTTAGAGTTCCTCGACTATCTAAGGGAATGTGGGATTGTCTCACAATTGACACCTCCCAGGACACCACAGTTGAATGGTGTGACTGAGAGGCGTAAGCAAACCTTGTTGGACATGGTTCGTTCCATGATGAGTCGAGCTTCGCTACCAATATCATTCTGGGGGTATGCCTTAGAGACTGCCGCCCATATCCTTAATCTAGTCCCTACAAAGAAAGTTGCCAAAACTCCTCACGAGATGTGGACTGGTAAAGTACCTAAACTAGACCACATCAAGATTTGGGGTTGCGAGGCTTTCGTGAGACGCGAGACTCATGATAAGCTCGAACCCCGAAGCGAGAGGTGTATTTTCATCGGCTACCCACAACAATCCTTTGGTTACCTCTTCTACAGACCTAGTGACAATGTGGTCTTTGTAGCAAGAAGAGGAGTCTTTAGAGAAAGATAGTTTATAAGCCAAGGAGACAGTGGGAGGCAAATTGATCTTGAAGAAATTCAAGAGTCAAGTGGTGAAGGAACTTCAAACTCTAGCCCTCAACTTGAGGAGGAAACTCCTGTTGAGCCAATTGACGGATCTGTGCCTCTGAGGCATTCCACGAGAGTTAGGAGTGCACCTGAGCATTATTATGGATTCCATATTACTGCAGAAGGTGAGACACTTATTAGTGATGGAACACTAGTAAGTCAAGATGACCCTAACAGCTACGAGGAAGCCATGGTAGACCCTGAGTCTGCTAAATGGAAAGAGGCTATGAATAGCGAGATACAGTCCATGTATGACAATCAAGTTTGGAACTTGGTTGAGAATGTACCAGGTCGAAAGACTGTAGGGTGCAAATGGGTCTTCAAGAAGAAGACCGACATGGATGGTAAAGTACACACTTATAAGGCTAGACTGGTTGCAAAGGGCTTCTCTCAAATTCCTGGAGTGGATTATGATGAGACCTTTTCTCCGGTAGCCAAGATTAAGTCTATTCGGGTTCTGTTAGCCATAGCCGCATTTCATGACTATGAAATTTGGCAAATGGATGTCAAAACCGCTTTCCTTAATGGAAAGTTGGCTGAAGATGTTTACATGAGTTAGCCAGAGGGTTTTGTCAGCAACGAGTACCCCAATAGAGTGTGTAAGCTTGAGAAATCCATTTATGGGTTAAAGCAAGCACCTCGCAGATGGAATCTTTTCTTTGATGAAAAGGTCAAGGAATTTGGCTTTTCTAGGAGTGAAGATGAATCTTGTGTGTATGTCAAGGCTAGTGGGAGTATAGTTAGCTGTTTGGTATTGTATGTGGATGACATACTACTCATAGGAAACGACATTCCAACCCGGCTTGGATAAGGTGCTGAAGAGATTCAGGAAGTAAAGTCCTGGCTTGGGAAGTGTTTCGCTATGAAGGACCTTGGTGAAGTTGCCTATAATTTAGGGATAAGGATCTTGAGAGATCGTAGTAAAAGACTAATTGGACTTAGTTAAAGTACCTACTTGGATAAGGTGCTGAAGAGATTCAGAATGCAAGACTCCAAGATAGGAGAGTTGCCCATCCAGAGTAACGCCAAACTGAGTAAGACACAAAGCCCTAGCACCGAGGCTGAGATAGCACAAATGAGTCGAATACCTTATGCTTCGGCTGTAGGATCGATCATGTATGCTATGACGTGTACTCGACCTGATGTAGCTTTTCCCCTGAGCATGGTTAGCAGGTTTCAGGGGAACCCTGGCAAAGCACACTGGACTGCAGTAAAGAATATTCTCAAGTACCTACGAAGGACTAAGGACTGGGTCCTTACCCTCGGTGGGAGTGATGACTTGAGAGTTGTAGGGTATAGTGATGCTAGCTTTCAGACTGATAGGGATAACTTCCGTTCTCAGTCGGGCTGGGTCTTTACCCTAAATGGAGGAGCAATTTCTTGGAAGAGTTCCAAGCAAGAGACAGTGGCAAATTCTACTTGTGAATCAGAGTATATTGCAGCTAGCGAGGCGGCAAAGGAGGCGTTATGGCTGAGGAACTTCATTGGAGACCTTGGAGTTGTACCAGCTATTAAAGAGCCAATGGAAATTTTTTGTGATAGTGAAAGCGCTGTTGCCTTTGCCAAGGAACCAAGGGATCACGGGAGATCCAGGAACATCGATAGAAAATAACATTTCATTAGACATCGAATAGAAGAAGGACTCCTCGTGGCAAAGAGGGTATCATCGGATGAGAACCCAGTAGATCCCCTCAGGAAGGGACTGACTCGGGTTAAGCATCTCCAGCATGCTCGGAGCATAGGGCTGAAGGATGATATTAGCTTTAGTAGTTAGATAACCTCGAAATTTGTAAAGTGTAATTGACATTAGATGATGAATAAAAGGTATTTATTTATGAGTAAAGTGTTACTATCTCTTGTCGATCGTATACTATATTTCTTTTGCATGTTTTGACTTCCAGAATAATTGTTGTTTGGCATAACATATTATTCAAACCTCCACAGTCGGTCATATGTCGGAAGTAGGTATGAATCAAGACTGTCATATTTGGTTGTAGAGGTCTTGGATAAGGCTACAGCAATCATGAGTGCTCATAAGTTCTGAGCATTGGACTCAACCCACGCTCACTGGAATCACTTCATGGAATTCTATCTCGAGTGATCGTGAGACGGTAATATCGTATAAGTCTTCAAACCTAGAGATATGATTTGTTACTTACAAGTTGGTTATGCATTGATTGTACGAAAAACGCATTGGTAACTCGATGTTATAAATCGCGCTCTTGTGTGTAATTCAATGATTAGTAGAACAAACATATGAGTCGAAGTTTATCTGTTCCTTCTTGGATTAGAAGCTGATATCTAGGCCCCTCGATGATTTTGTATTGACCTATGTACCGGGCCCGGTCAGAACTAAATTGATGTGTTCAATGAAGTTCTTTGTCAAACAAATAGGAAATCGGGAAACAAACTGTTGGACAATAAGTAAGACATTGTTCCGTCTATTTGTCCGACTGATATCTAGAACAGAGGATTATATGATCACTTATCTTAAATGGCGTACCATCATCTTCTCAGTTCCGAGAAACCTTGTAAAGAGCTATGATTGCCGATCGGTTCCTGAAGTCATACTTGCAGTAAAAGTTATTAGACTTATCCAAGTGGGAGACTGTTGGATAAGGTGTCTAAGTCCATAACTATTTCTGTTATGTACTTGACCCGACCCGGCATGGTCCATTTGGGTTGCATGGCACCATGCAATTGGATAGACTAAATGAGAGAAATAACACTTGGAGATTATTAATATATTATAAGTTCTAATATATTAATAATATTATTTGATTAGTTTGATCAAAGAATTAATTTAGAATTAATTATGTGATCAAAAGATAAATAATTAAATATATGGGTTGATTATGTAAATCATCCATATCTTGTATAGTGGGCTAAGAGGCTCCATGGATTATAAAGTTGGGTTCCATCCATTGGATGCTCCATGGGAGTTACAAACCCATGGGTCATGGAAATGAAGAGTCATGACACATTAGGGTTTAACCCTAGATGTGTCAACACTATATAAGAAACATATTCTCCACCAAAATCAGCTACACTAAGAAACAAGAGGGCTTGGCCGATTTTTGAGAAGTGTGTGTTCTCTCATAAGTTCTTCCAAGAGCATTTGGTGTTGTGTGAAGCATTTGAGGCATCACACTTGGGGTGCTAGGCTCACAAGGTTTCAAGGAACACAAACAACAACAATGTAAGTTATTCTATCTATACTTTAAGTTAAAATTGTTCCCCATGTATGCTAGATAGGAATATAACCTTGGAATTCAACTTTGCATGATAATTAGACAAACATAGATCCAAGGTTATTAGGGTTGCATGTACACTTAGGAAGTGTTAGAATGCTCAAAACGCATCGGTATTCACATATGTTCTGATTTGTAGGGCCTAAGAAGAAGTGAGGATGTGGAGCACGGGAAGATAAACTTAATCATGGGGAAGAGGAAGGCTTCACCTCTTTCCAAGATTGGAGTTTATACTTTGTTGCTTAATAATGGGTTAAAATTAGATTTGAATAAATGTGTGTACTCGTCAGAAATGGCGAGGAATATTATTTCTTTTCATGCTTTGTACAAACAAGGCTTTACCTTTTCGTTTGATAATGAATGTGGTGGTATTAATGCTTTCTTTAAAAATGTGTTTTATTTTAAAGCGTTACCTTGTGATGGTGTGTATGAAACTGTGTCGATTGTAGACAACTTAGGAAATAATGTGTTGTATATTGATTCTTCTACTAGCCTAGATAAAGCATCATTGTGGCATTGTCGTCTTGGACATGTAAACAAGAAACGCACAGGCCAACTCCAAAAGAGTGGAGTATTGGAATCATTTGACCTTAAATCGGATGATATTTGTGAATCTTGTCTACTTGGAAAGATGACAAAATCACCCTTCACTGGAACTTGTGAGAGGGGTGAAGGTTTGTTGGACCTAATACATACTGATGTATGTGGGCCATTCAAAACCGCCACAAGGGATGCTAATCGGTATTATGTGACTTTTATTGATGATTTTAGTAGATATGGGTATGTCTACTTAATCAAACATAAGTCAGAAACCTTTGAAAGGTTTAAGGAATTCAAATAGGAAGTAGAAAATCAATTGGGCAGGAACATTAAGATGCTTCGATCCGATCGAGGTGGTGAGTATCTTAGCACCGAGTTCCTTGACTATCTTTAGGAGTGTGGGATTGTCTCACAATTGACTCCTCCCAGGACACCATAGCTGAATGGTGTAGCTGAGAGGCGTAATCGAACTTTATTGGGCATGGTTCGCTCTATGATGAGTCGAGTTTCGTTACAAATCTCTTTTTGGGGGTATGCCTTAGAGACTGCCGCCCATATCCTTAATCTAGTCCCAACAAAGAAGGTTACCAAAACACCTCATGAGATGTGGACTGGGAAGGTTCCCAATTTGGACCACATAAAAATTTGGGGTTGCGAAGCTTTCGTGAGGTGTGAAACTCATGATAATCTTGAACCCCGAAGTGAAAGGTGTATTTTCATCGGCTACCAACAGAAATCATTTGGTTACCTCTTCTACAGACCCAGTGAGAATGTGGTCTTTGTAGCACGAAGAGGGATCTTTCGCGAGAAAGAATTTATAAGCCAAGGAGACAGTGGGAGGCAGATTGATCTTGAAGAAATTCAAGAATCAATTGGTGAAGGAACCTCAGACACTAGCAATCAACCTGAGGAGGAAACTCCTGTTGATCCAGTTGACAAGTCTGTACCTCCGAGGCGTTCCACACGGGTTAGGAACACACCTTCGTTTTATTATGGCTTTCATATTACTACGGAAGGTGATACGTGTTTTAGTGATAGTACACTGGTAAATTTGGATGAACCCAACAGTGTTGAGGAAGCCATGGCAGGCCCGGAGTCTGCTAAATGGAAGGAGGCTATGGACAACGAGATACAGTCCATCTATGACAATCAAGTTTGGAACTTGGTTAACCATGTACCAGGCCGTAAAACAGTCGGGTGCAAATGGATCTTCAAGAAGAAGACAGACATGGAAGGAAAAGTGCATACTTATAAGGCTCGACTGGTTGCGAAGGGTTTTACTCAAACTCAAGGTATTGATTATGATGAAACCTTCTCGCCGGTAGCAAAGATTAAGTCTATTAGGGTTATGTTAGCCATTGCAGCATTTCATGATTATGAAATATGGAAAATGGATGTCAAAACCGCTTTCCTTAATGGAAAGTTGGCTAAGGATGTGTACATGAATCAGCCAGAGGGTTTTGTCAGTGCAGAGTACCCTAATAGAGTATGCAAACTTGAGAAATACATTTATGGATTAAAACGAGCATCTCGTAGCTGGAATCTTTGTTTTGATGAGAAGGTAAAAGAGTTTGGCTTCTCGAGAAGCGAAGATGAGTCTTGCGTGTATGTCAGAGCTAGTGGGAGTATAGTTAGCTTCTTGGTACTGTATGTAGATGACATACTACTCATAGGAAATGACATCCCAACCTTGCAAGAGGTTAAGTCCTGGCTTGGGAAGTGCTTTGCTATGAAGGACCTAGGGGAGGCTACCTATATCCTAGGGATAAGGATATTAAGAGAAAGGAGTAGAAGACTAATTAGACTTACTCAGAGTATCTACTTGGACAAGGTGTTGAAAAGGTTCAACATGGAGAATTCCAAGAAAGGAGATTTATCAATCCAAAGCAATACCAAACTGAGTAAGACTCAGAGTCCGAGTACAGAGGCAGAGATAGCTGAGATGAGCCAATTACCATATGCTTCTGTAGTTGGCTCGATCATGTATGTTATGACTTGTACGCGTCCTGATGTGGCATTTGCTTTGAGCATGGTCAGCAGGTATCAGGGGAACCCTGGCAAGGCTCATTGGACCGCGGTAAAGAACATTCTTAAGTACCTGCGGAGGACTAAGGATTGGATCCTTACCCTTGGTGGCTGTGATGACTTGAAAGTATTAGGGTATAGTGATGCTGGTTTTCAGACTGATAGGGATAATTTCCACTCTCAGTCGGGCTGGATCTTTACCTTAAATGGAGGGGCAATTTCTTGGAAGAGTTCCAAGCAGGAGACGGTGGCTGATTCGACTTGTGAATCAGAGTATATAGCAGCGAGTGAAGCAGCGAAGGAGGCGATATGGCTAAAGAACTTCATCGGAGACCTTGGAGTTGTACCAGCTATTAAGGAACCTATAGAGATTTTCTGTGACAACAATAGTGCGGTTACCTTAGCCAAGGAACCAAGAGATCATGGCAGATCCCGACACATTGACAGAAAATATCACTTCATAAGACACAAGATTGAATAAGGACTCCTTGTGACAAGGAGGATATCGTCGGATGAGAATCCTGCAGATCCCCTTACGAAGGGACTGACGAGGGTTAAGCATTTTCAGCATGCGAGACGCATCGGGCTGAGGGATGATATTAGTTTTACAGATTAGATAGTTTTCCTGAAACTTGTAAAATGTAATCGACGTTTGATGATGAATAAAATTTGTGATTTATTTATGAGTAAAGTGTTACTATCATTGTGAATTATTTACTATTGTTTCAATTTTGCATGTTTTGACTTCCAGAATAATTAATTTATTAAAACCTCCACAATCGATCATACGTCGGAAGTAGGTATGAATCAAGATTGTCATGAATTGGGTTTGTAGATGCCTTAAAGGTGTTTAGACATGGCAATGGTTGCTGCAACATTCATGAGTACTCATAAGTTATGAGTATTGGTATAAACCCACGCTCACTTGTATCACTTCATGGAATTTATCTCGAGTGATCGTGAGACGATAACATTATATAAATCTTTAAACCTAGAGATATGAGTTGTTACCTATGAGTTGGTTGTGCATTGATTGCACGTAAACACATCAGTAACTTGATGTTATAAAACGTGCCTTTGTGTACAATTCAATAAGTAGTTGAACAAGCATATCAGTCGAAGTTTATCTGTTCCTTCTAGAAATAGAAGCGATATCTGGGCCCCTCGATGATTTTGTGTTGACCCATGTACCAGGCCTGGTTAGAACTAAACTGATGTGTTCAGTGAAGTTCTTCGTCAAACAAATCGGAAAATCGAGAAACAACTGCTAGACAATAAGCAAGACACAGTTCCATGTGTTTGTCCGGCTGATATCATGAGAACAGAGGATTGTGTGATGACTTATCTAAAATGGCGCTTCATAGTTCGACAGAGTCTTCATTGTTCGAGGGAGTTTTCGAGAGCTACGATTGCTGGTTGGTTCCTGAAGTTATAGGCAAATATAGTTATTAGACTTATCCATGTGGGAGTCTGTTGGATAAGGTGTCTAAGTCCATAACTTATTTGGTATATACTTGACCCGACCGGCATGGTCCATTTGGGTTGCATCTCATCCAAACTATTATGGATAATTTTATGAGAGTTATACACATATGTTTATTAATATATTATGAGTTATAATATATTAATATGAAGTTACGTTATTTAATTAGTTTTAGTCTTAAATTAATTATGAATTAATTTAGAGATTAAAAGGAAGACTAATTAGATTATGGGCTATTTGTTTTATATAGTGTGGGCTATTACTCATTTGTTAATGGGCTAGGCTTATGTGGAAGTCCATGGATGATCCATGGAGCTTTTAACCCATGGATCCTTGGAAAGGAAAAGACATGGGTTATTAGGGTTTCACCCTAACCATGCATACTATATAAGCATGCTTATGGAGCATGAAATGGAGCCTAAGAGAAAACTAGTGAACTAGTGTGTGTGTGCATGTGTGTGGCCGATTTTATACAAGGTGTATACTCTCTCAAAGTTTTCCAAGAGTTTGTGGTGTTTGTGATTCCATTTGAGGCATTCACACTATTCGTGCTTGGCCCTCAAACTCCTTAGAACCAAACTCACGAAAAGGTATGTAATCTCTTCTAACTCTTTTATGTTGAAATGTTCCCCATGCCATGTTAGATAGGTTATAAACCTTGGAAAATTATTATTTTGCATGTATTTAGACAAACATAGATCCAAGGTTTATTAGGGTTGCATGCACACTTAGGAAGTGTTAGATTGCTCAAAACCCAACAGAAACATCTGAGGATCCTCACCATATTTTGAAAGTTGGAAAAGGACCAATCCTCGAAAAAGATCGCGTCATCAGCATAGAAGAGATGGGAGACTGAGGGGCCATTGTTCGGAATTTGGATACCATGAAAGAGGGCAGATTGACGAGCCAATTTCATAGTGACATTAAGACCTTCCATGACAAGAATAAACAAGAACGGGGAAAGTGGGTCCCTTTGACAAACTCCTTTCGAAAATTTAAACTCATCGGTCAGGCAATCATTAATGAGAATAGAGGATCTAGAAGAAGCAAGATATCCTTGAATCCAAAAACATCACTGATTTCCAAACACCATTTGATAAAGTACCGAGTACAAATAATGACAGTTACAAGAGTCAAACGCTTTATTGAAGTCAACCTTGAAGATAAAGTATGACTTTTGACTTTTTTAGTCCAAGAAAGAATCTCATTGACAATGAATGTACGTCTAAAATGTTTTGATTTTTAAGAAAACCAGTTTGTATATCATCGATAATAGATCTGATAACTTTGTTAACACAATTAGCTTACACGTTGGTGATGATCTTATATAAGCACCCTAATTAAAATGACGGGCGATAGTCATTTAAGGTGGGAGGGTCTTTCATTTTGGGAATGAGAGTGACATAGGACGAACTGTAGCATCTATCGAAACGACCACTAACCTCGAAGTAGTAGACAAATTTCATCATATCATCTTGATCTTATCTAGGCTAAAAGGCCTTATTCCCTCCACAAATCCAAACAACA
This sequence comes from Lactuca saligna, assembly GCF_052625555.1. NCBI lineage: Eukaryota > Viridiplantae > Streptophyta > Magnoliopsida > Asterales > Asteraceae > Lactuca > Lactuca saligna. Next base: position 170,422,261 of record NC_136417.1, on the reverse strand, counting down.
TTTTTGATCTTATCTAGGCTAAAATCCCCATCAAGAAAAGAACAGTCCACATCATATAGGCATTTTAGATTAGGATTGAGGAGCAGGGCTTTGGTAGTGTATGATTCTTTGAATTTATCACTGAAAAAACGAAGAGCTTTAGAAACTGCTATTCTTTGAATTTATCACGATAAGACCGTGGATAATATTGTTTATGTTTTTTATTTTTGGGAAATTATAGTAGAAACTGGTATTTTCATCTCCATTAGAAAACCACTGAATTTTTGATTTTTGGATGGAGATTAAGCCTCACTAAATTTTCAAGTTCAAGAATTTTATTTTTACCCTCTTCAAGTTCAACCCTTTCTGAATCTAAGATAATTCTGATTTCAGTGATCCTATCAAGCCCCTGCACTTTCGATTTGGTTTCAAGAATTAATTTGCATTCCTTTTCAAATTCAATGTGCCTCCATTCAATGATAGCACATTTGACCGCCGTAAGCTTGTTAAAGAGATACTTACTAGCCATATCGTTACCATCATAATTCGTCCAACTAGAGTAGACCATCACGAAAAATCCAGGAGTTAAAGAACCGAAATGGAGTCAGGTCAAAATCCAATAAAGCAATTTGTAAAATGATCGGGGAATGATCAGAATACTCACATGGTAAAACAGTTACAGAAGCAGTGGGAAAGTTGTTAAAGAAATTGGGGCATACTAAAAACTTTTCAAGCTTGCAGAGTTTAAACCCATCCTCACATAAGTATGTGAAATTTCGTCCACCCATATTCAAATCCAGAAGGCCATACCCATGGATGAATATATTAAATTCGAAAGTGGTGGAGTGATAGAAGTGGGAATTAAATATCTCTTCTTGATTTCTAATGACATTAAAGTCCACAAATATCACCAAGCTGCCCGGCCTAGATAATATCATATTCCCAAGATTCACCCAAGGTTTCTTTTTCTCTACGGGAGATTGGGGGCATAAACGTTAACAAAGGAAGTTTTACCAATTGTACCTTGCCAATAACCAGCAACCGCCAAAAAATGTCTACTTTTAATACATATAATTTTTTCAAAAAGATTTTTATCCTATATACTGATGAGCCCATTAGATCTTCTGGTAGCTCCCATAAAATCATAATCAAAGTTAGAATTGCCCAACCCAAATTCCAAGTCAGTAAGACAAAAATTGGATATTTGGATCTCCTGAATACCAAAAAAGAATGTTTGAAATCCTTTCTCAACCTTCGAAGCCACTTACATTTGTGGGTATCCACCATCCCCAGAATGTTAGGATAAAGGACATTCATTGGAAACCGGAGCACACACCATCACCACAAAGAGTTTCCCCAAGAACCCTATTACCATATTCAGATTGGAACCCCACTTTGTTGCCAATCTCGATCGTATGGTTTAATTCCAAATAGAACAATGATTGAGATCCCGAAAGGAATTCGAACATGCCAAAACCCTCCCAAAGTTGCCCGTAATATTGTTGGGTTTTGTATACTATAACACTCCTATGGTGCACAAACCACCCAAATAGCTTTGGATCTAAGTTTTCTCTAGTTACACATACAATAAAAAGCATGAAGCCTACAACTAGCATGCAATTATTTTGTTACTTGAATCATAAAAATAGATTAGATGATTACCTCTTTGTTGTAGCTTGATGTATTTGACCTTTAAGAACTTAGCACGTCAAATGTGATGCCTCGAACAAGTCACAAACTATTGGATTAATGTCTAAGTCCATAACTATAATTGGTAAGACTTGACCCGACCCGGCATGGTCCATTTGGGTTGCATACCATCATGCACTTGGATAGACTAAATGAGAGAAATAAGACACTAATGGTTATTAATATATTATAAGTTCTAGTATATTAATAATAAGAATAATGAGATTATTTAATTAGTATTGATCAAGAATTAATCTAGCATTAATTGAGTGATCAAAAGAAGAGTAATTAAATATGTGGGTTGATTGTGTAAATCATCCATACTTGTATAGTGGGCTAATGCTCCATGGATTATCTAGTTGGGCCAAAACCCATATGATGCTCCATGGATGCTACATGGTGTATTTGAACCCATGGATCCAAGGAAATGGAAAGTCATGACAATTAGGGTTTACCCTAATTGTATAACTATATAAGCATCTTATTCTTGAGGAAAATCGGCCACTAGTGAGAGTAAGAAAGGGCTAGCCGATTTCATGAAGTGTAGAATTCTCTCTAAGTTATTCTAAGTGTTTTGATGATTGTGAACCATTTGAGGTGTCACACTTGGGGCACTAGGCACTCAAGCTTCATGAAGACAAGCTCCATCAAAGAGGTATGTATTCTATCTTGTTATATTGATAGTTGTGTATGCTAGTTTAGGATAATACCTTGGATATTCATATTTGCATGTATAATAGAGAAAACATAGATCCAAGGTATTTAGGGTTGCATGTACACTTAGGAGTGTTAGAATGCTCATAACCCAACAGTGGTATCAGAGACTGGTTTGTTTTCTTGTTATACCTGCAATAGAAGCTGAAAAATTGAAATTGGTGCTGTCAGCCCAGCAGACTCGCTGAGTCCATGAAGGGACTCGACGAGTCCAAGGCAAAATGCATCCAACTCGCCGAGTTATGTTCATGCACTCGACGAGTTGGACCCCAGACAACATATTTTCGAGTTTTTTGGCTAGAAATGGACTAGGAACATTACCCTAAGTTGTTTTTGAACTTATAAACTTGTTTTTGTTGTGGTAATGTTCATGCTAATCCAATTTCAAAGATACTTGTCAATAGATTCATGTTTTGTATTAGTTTAAAGGTTAGACTAATTACATGAAAAAGTTTGATTTGAATTATCTTGTTCTTATGAGTTGCTTAGATTAATAGAAAAGTTGAGTGAAAAAGTTGTTTTCAATCCAAATTAATCTAAGAGTTGATTCTAAAATGTGTTTTTGTAACTTGTCCTCAAGTTATATGAAAAGTCACATTTAAGTCTCATAAAACTCATAAAATTGGCAAAGGTTACAAAAATGAAGAGTCTAGTTCTAATTAATTGGAGTTATGACTCCATAATTTGTCCTCAAGTTATGGAGGACCAAGAGTCTCTTCATTAAATAATATATATATATATATATATATATATATATATATATATATATATATAATGTAACCTTAATTAATTCCATAAGTTATAAAAATAAAGAAAAGTTAATTCTTTTATTAGTTTAAAGTCTTCCATAAGTTATGGAACTTGAAGAGTTTTTTTGGATTAAAACTACTTTAAACACATAAGTTATGGAATTAATTAGTTTTGAATAGTTTCAAAACTTGCCCTCAAGTTTTGGAATTTGTAAAGTTTTCTCTTATGAATACTTTAATTCCAAGTTAGCCCTTAGAATTTTAAAAGTTAAAATTCAACCCTTATACTTTATAATATTATAAGTTAATAATATATATATGTATAAGAGTAAAGTCGGTCTTACCGCTAGTACGCCTCATTCACGAAGCCGGTCTATAAGGTGGGTATAAGGTTGTTGCCTATAAAATGGCAACTTAATGGGTGTCCACTCTCACCCACCGCTTGCTTGACTGGTGGAGGGTCGTTAGCCGAACGGGTTTGACATGACTATAATTCTCCCTTCATTAAAAGTATTAATGATAAATACTAAGTAACTAAACTCTAAATAATACCCAATCTTAGTTACTTAGGAAAATGTGAATAAGGTGCTAATCCATGAAATTACACTTTGCACTTTGTTTAAATCGGTTAGTGGAGCGTGTGTGGTTAACCGGCACACTAACTCGTATTTAACAAGGTAGGCAACGGGTAACTTAATGTTTATCATAGTATCGATGGAGCGTGTGTGGTTAACCGGCACATCGATTGAGGGGTAAACACTTAAGGGTACCAAGTAATTTGCATGGTTACTTCACACCTTGTTTTGTGATCCTCGGCATCCCAGTCACAAAACCTAAAGGGCACACTCGAGATTGAAACATGCCATTGAACAGTTCAATGAATCTCAAAAGATCTAGGAGTTTCAAATCCAATTAAAACCTAATAATACATTTCGTTTATCTTGGTGGAAATTGGTGAATCATCATTCACCTACCTTCAAATTGTTTTATAGCTTGGATTACGACATACCTCTTCTAAGTTATAAAATAGTTTGTTGGCTCCTAGCCTTAATATTTCATATTGGGTGTCATATTAAGGACTTTAGATCAACTATCTTGAATATCTCCCAAAAGATGTCTGGTTTAGACATTTATGATCTTCCCAAATCTCTTGAAACAAGCATTCCTAATGAAGATGATGTCCCATGGATATCATACTTCTTTCTCCTCCTCCAATTATTCTCCCTAACCCACAAGTTCTTGAAAAGTTTAAGATCACTCAAGCCCTAATGGCAAGGCAAGGTCTAGGTGTGATCACATCTTGGAGATGTAGTCACATATTGACAAGCCGGGAGAGTTGGGTGTCAAAGTCTTGAGAAAGTTAGTGGCTCAACTACTTTCTAAGTCACATAGTGAGTTCTTTTGGAACACCTATGAAACAGACTATGACAAGACCCTTAATGATCTTATCTATTTGCTAAGATCAACTTCCTGAAACTTTATGGACATTGACAATGGTGACACTGGAAATATAGAAAAAACATTCTCTTCCCAAGGAAAGGGATTGACCATAGTCAACTAGGTTGACCAAATGGTAAAGAGAAAAAGGCTAAGTCTGTAATAGTCCTGTGTACCATTATCAAAGGGTCCATATGTTTATATTGCCAAAGTAAGGGTTATTAGTTGCGAAGCTGCCAAATTTACCTAAGGATGTTAAAGTCAATAAGTTTGACTCTACTTCAGGTAAAGTCCACTATCTAACTCTGTTAAGTTTCTATTCTGAGATTCCTGATACATGATGTGACTGGGTCACATGGTAATGTTTTAAGAATCAAAGAAAAGTAAAGGAACTTAAAGAAAGAATATGTTGAATCTGATCGCATAGATGGATTTCTATCGCGTAGTTTGAAAATCGGATTCTTGAGCTACTTCTTAGGAGTTATGAGATATTGCTAAGGAATAGATAACAACAAGTTTTCATATGGATTGTAAGGATAAGTTTTTCCGCATAGTTTTAAAATAAAAGAAAATTTTGATTTTATTTATTTTAAAATATCCTTACAATGGCATTTGAGGAAAAAAAATTGTTGCTTATATGATTCCATTAATAGCAAGAGTGGAAATATGAAATTGATTCCTTCATTTGTGGTAATGTCTAAATTTACCAAATAAGGAAAGATTCTCATCACCAAGTCTCAATTGGACCGAAACTTGGAATCATGCAAGTTGTATAGCATGATGAATGAGAACTTTCAAGTATTGGAAAAATTAAGACTAATTACTTGTTCACATGGATGTGTGAGTCAAGTAATGGACTAAGGGATCGAGTACATAGTCATGTGCACTGATTAAGTCCACCACAAAAGATATAAGGCTATTCGTCATAGTTTACTAAAGCTTAGTAAATATGATTATACTTACAAGCGTAAGTGTAACTCTGAGACATTGGAAAAAGGTTCCAATGCATGGCAGAGCGAATAAGAAGAATCAAATTAGACAGAACGATAAAAGTTCCTCAAATCTGAAAAGATGGGAGAGTACTTTAGTATCAGTTTTGTGATCATCTTAATGATTAAGAAACCATATCAAAATTAGTTCTCTAAGGAAGTCTTAGTGCATTCTTATGACTAAGAAGAAGGGATCTTGAAATTGTTGAAATGGTTAAATCAAGAAGATGAGTGATACTTCGTTCCAATACAAGTCTTAGAGTCATACTCCAAGATTGTAATATGAGTGACATGTCTTTAAGAAGGTTTAAAACACGTGTCAAATGTAAGAGTAAAAGTGTCCTACTCTTGTTCATTTGAAGTTGGTAAGTTGTGATGTTTTGGATAAAACAAAGACCAACTTAGGCCAACTATGTGAAGTGTTTGTCATGGTTAGAATCCACACTATCCCTTGAATATTTAACAAGAGAGTCTTATATGTCAAGAGGACAGTGGGAGTCTTAAAGGTCTTGAAAGTCTCAAGAACTAATCAAGAATAAAACCTGAGTTCTTCACTAGCACACGACTTAAGGTTTATAGCCTATCGTGTTGACATATTCTGTGCCCATTCCAATCAAAGTTGGCTTTACATATGAGTTCTTAGAGTTCTCAATTGGTTGCACAACAACTTGGAAGCAATGGCAGGCCCTTGAGCTGCCAGGTGGCAAGAAATTAAGATTGAGTTCAATCCATAAGGTTTGGATTTGTCATTATCCTTGTCTTGTGACTATGGTTTTGACAATTCACATGGATAAGAACTCATACACCATTAAATCTAAGTGTCATAAGGTTTCTCTCCGATTCATGAAAATGATGGTGAGGAAACACTTTCACTAAGTAAATTTTAGCTAGATAGCAATTGTGATATTTGCATTCTCAAAGTCGTTAGTGGAGCGTGTGTGGTTTACCGGCACACTAACCTGGACTTGTGAGAAGTGGCAAAAAGGCCTAACCATTATGATTACGGCATCCCTCTTCATAATTGTTTAGACACACAAGTGTGCTATCTAAGGGAAGGTGTATGATTTTGATAAAGTTCTATCAAAACAATCCAGTATTAGAAATCTGAACTTTGGTAAGAAAGTTAGCTGATTTCTGAGTACACGTCAAAGCTAGTGGGAGCATAAGTGTTATGCTAATAATCATCATGTTAGTGGGAGCATGATAATTATGATAAGTATTGCAAGCTAGCAATGTTAATTATAGAAAACAAAAGTTTCAACTGGGAAAGAGTTGTTTTGCTATAATTAAGGGAGAGGAAATTATACTTCATCTCAAATCTATAAGCTTAGATCGTGAGGTTTTAATCATTTAGTCAAGGAAATATATATGAATTTCATGTTCGAATGGCTCAACATAAGGAAATTCTGTATATGGGTCCATTATTTGCGTTCTAAAATTCGATTATGATTACGGCTCTAACACCCCCCTCTGGCACGTATCACAATATTGTCCGCTTTGGGCCACTCGGCACGAGGACTTCCCAGGGGGTCACCCATCCTGGTACTACTCCCGCCCGAGCACGCTTAACTACAGAGTTCTTATGGGATCTGCTGCCCTCACGGCTTTAAAACGCGTTGTGACAGGGAAGGTATCCACACCCCTTATAAGGAATGCTTAGTTCTCCTTCCCAGCCGATGTGGGATCAGATCTAACCCACTTTCACCCCCCATTATAGGGTTCGACGTCCCTGTCGAACACATCGACCCGTGCCCTAGCTCTGATACCATTTCTAACACCCCCCTCTGGCACGTATCACAATATTGTCCGCTTTGGGCCACTCGGCACGAGGACTTCCCAGGGGGTCACCCATCCTGGTACTACTCCCGCCCGAGCACGCTTAACTACAGAGTTCTTATGGGATCTGCTGCCCTCACGGCTTTAAAACGCGTTGTGACAGGGAAGGTATCCACACCCCTTATAAGGAATGCTTAGTTCTCCTTCCCAGCCGATGTGGGATCAGATAGGTCCGGGCCGGAAGGCGTATGTGGGTAAGTCGTATACTGGGGAACTCACTAAGCATTTATGCTTACTAGTTGTTTTTATGTTTTTCAGGTACTAGTGATGACCGTGGGAAGGCGCCGGCATGACCCGTACACACTGCCACTGTTGAAGATCCTGGAGATTTATTATTTATATTTTTGAAATAAACTTGGAATAAACCCTTTTGTCGAATAATGATGTTTTGTTTTAAATGAAAAATTTATTTGAAAATTTGAGCTGTTACAATTGGTATCAGAGCCTTGGTTTGAGGGATTCGGGTGTACTTTGGGTGCAACTGAACTCAGACCGGGGATTTGAGGAAAAACCTTTTTAAATAATAAGGACACAACATTTTATAAATGGTAAGGCGGTAAACAAGGATGGAACAGTGTGTACGACCAGCCAGCGTCCGAACGGTAAAGATCCCCAGAATACCTTACGATGTTATGTTATGCACTGAATTATGAATTGTTATGCATGCTAGAAGACTAGGTATACATGATAGGACTAGAATTGCCTGTTCTGTGATGCCTTAGTCTAGGGAGATTGCTTATATGAGATATTTGGTAGCGTGTAAGTAGATAGTGCATACTAAAAGTAGAGTACTCATTATTCGGGATTCGGGGAGGAAGATTTGGGACGAATACTGATACGGGGTGGTCGGTAGTATTGGGCCCGTACTACCGAAGGCACCGGATCGGTGGAAGACTCAAGTAAGAATCCCTGGAAATCGGAGACTGGGTAGGGCGCGTATCGAGTACAATGGTACTTGGTGGAGTCTCTGATGATTTTATGTTGTATTTCAGAGACATCATGGTTATCACACGCAATGGGGCGAGTTCGAGCGGTGCGAGTGACGAGGAGATTCGTCAGATTATTCAGGAAGAGGTAGCTGTGGCGGTCCGGGCTGAGATCCCGGAGATGTTTGGGTCTATTAAGACCACGTTGATGGAGGAGTTTGAGGAGCGGTACGCTGCACTTACTGAAGCTGCAGTTGCTGCCGCTACCGCAGCTGTGGCTGCTGCCAGGCCGCAAGGGGGTGATTCATTACTATTCAGGGAATTCAGCAACACGAAACCCCCTGAATTTGATGGAACGCAGGATCCGATTGCAGCTATGAGGTGGATCGCCGACATCGAGGGGTGCTTCTATACTTGCTCATGCCCGGAGCACTTGAGGGTACGGTTCGCCTTGAACCAGCTCCGTCTGGGAGCGAAGGATTGGTGGAAGTTCGTGACGCCGAACTTCACTCAGGCAGAGGTTTCGGCGGTGACATGGGAGAGGTTTACGGAGATGTTCAGGGACGAGTACGTTCCCCCGGTAGAGAGGGAGCGATTGATTCAGGAGTTCTTGACCCTTAAGCAGGGTACTGATTCTGTGGCAGTGATCACACGGAAGTTTCATGAGAGGGCAATGTTCTGCCCCGAGCTGGTATCTACGGAGCAGTCGCGGATGAGCCGCTATTTGGGTGTTCTGAAGAGGGAGATCCGGGAGTTTGTGTCAAACTCCACCTACCGTACTTTCACTGAGCTTCAGGCGAACGCCAGGAAGAGCGAGATTGAGTTGGAGACTCAAGCGAGGGAGGAGGCTGAGTCTCGGCAGGTGGATCGACGGCCGGCCCAGTCTCAGCCGGCAGCCAAGCGGACTAAGTTCGCTGATTCGAGGATGGGAGGTTCGAAGGGTTGCACTTGCGCGAAGTGCGGCAAGAGTCACGAGGGGGCGTGTCGAGCTGGTGGTTGTTACAAGTGTGGCAAGGAGGGACATATTGCCAGGGATTGCCCTAAGGGGTTTATGGTTTGCTTTCACTGCAACCAGACAGGCCATCGGAAGGCCGAGTGCCCGCAACTTCGTCAGGGAGCTACACCTACTACCCGGACTACTGAGACCCGACCGGCGAAGGTCGAGGCCCCGAGGGCTCGCGGGAGAGCCTTTCAGCTGACTGCGGAGGAGGTCCGCGCCGCGCCCGATGTTGTGGCAGGTATGTTATCATTCACGTATTTAATTAAAGGTCGAAATGTTATGCTTATGTTAATGTATGTGTAGGTACTTTCCTTGTGAACTCTATGCCTGCTCTAGTATTATTTGATTCGGGTGCGAGTAGATCGTTTGTATCGTTAGCTTTTAGTCAGCACATCGGCATTAGTTGTGAGCCGTTAAGTCGGCCCTTGAGCGTTTCTATTGCGGCTGAGAGGGTGATTTGTGCTACGGAGGTTCTTAGGGGATGTGTGCTAGAGATCTTCGGAGTCGCATTTCCGATTGACTTAATTCCTATTGCGATGGGTGATGTCTGTGTCATCGTAGGCATGGACTGGTTGAGCCGATTCAGCACTGTCATCGACTGCGAGCGTCAGCTGGTGACTATACGAGACCCTAGTGGGGGAGTTCTTACGGTATACGGCGAGGGTACCCGTTCGGGATCAGCTTTTTGTTCGGCCGCTAGGGCGAGGCAATGCCTACAGCGGGGATGTAACGGTTTTGTGGCGTATGTGATGGACACACGGGAGAGTTCCGAGAGACCGAAGACATTGAAGGAGGTTCCAGTGGTGCGCGAGTTCCCAGATGTTTTTCCCGAGGATTTTCCAGGAATACCTCCCGCGAGGCAAGTGGAGTTTGGTATCGATCTAGTTCCAGGGGCTGCGCCTATTGCAAAGGTGCCTTATCGTCTTGCACCTCCAGAGATGCAAGAATTGTCCTCGCAACTTCAAGAGTTGTTGGGGAAGGGGTTCATTCGGCCGAGTAGCTCACCGTGGGGAGTACCGATTCTGTTCGTCAAGAAGAAGGATGGTTCACACCGGATGTGTATCGATTACCGGGAGCTGAATAAGGTGACAGTCAAGAACCGCTATCCGTTACCGAGGATCGATGATCTATTCGATCAGTTGCAAGGGGCATCTTGGTTTTCCAAGATTGACTTGAGATCAGGGTACCATCAGGTAAGAGTGCGGGATGAGGACGTCCAGAAGACAGCCTTTAGGACGCGGTATGGGCATTACGAGTTCGTGGTGATGCCTTTTGGGCTCACCAATGCCCCATCAGTGTTTATGGATCTCATGAACAGGGTATGCAGGCCGATGCTGGATCGGTCTGTGATTGTATTCATCGACGACATTCTGGTGTATTCGTGGTCTAGGGAGCAGCATGAGGGACATTTGAGGGAGGTCCTTGAGGTACTGAGGTCGGAGAAGCTATATGCAAAATTCTCCAAATGTGACTTCTGGTTGCGGGAAGTTCAATTTCTGGGGCACGTTGTAAATCAGGCAGGGATATTGGTCGATCCGGCCAAGGTGGAAGCGGTGATGAGTTGGGAGGCACCGAAGTCACCTTCGGAGATCAGGAGTTTTCTTGGGTTGGCGGGGTACTATCGAAGGTTCATTAGAGACTTCTCCAAGATCGCGGTGCCACTTACCAGATTGACCCGAAAGGGTGTTACATTCTCGTGGGGACCCGAGCAGCAGACTTCCTTCGAGACACTTCGTCAGAGACTGTGCGAAGCACCAGTATTAGCTCTCCCGGAGGGGATGGAGGACTTTGTCGTATATTGCGACGCATCGATTTCAGGACTGGGTGCAGTGTTGATGCAGAGGGGCCATGTGATAGCCTATGCATCGAGGCAGCTGAAGCCTCACGAAGCGAGATATCCCACGCATGACTTAGAGTTGGGGGCAGTAGTGTTCGCCCTCAAAATTTGGCGTCACTATCTGTACGGGGTTCGTTGTACCATATACACGGACCATAAGAGTTTGAAGTATTTGATGGATCAACCCAACCTAAACATGCGTCAGAGGAGATGGTTAGACGTGGTTAAGGATTATGACTGTGAGATCCTATACCACCCAGGTAAGGCTAATGTGGTAGCTGATGCATTGAGTCGTAGGGCGGAGAGTACTCCATTGCGGGACGTGTGTTTGAGATTGACGGTGATGACTCCGGTATTAGATGCTATTCGTGGGGCACAGGCCGAGGTCGTGAAGTCTGGGATGCAGAAACAGGAGCGGGTCGTCGGGTTGATTTCAGAGTTCGTTACGGATGGGCGGGGACTTCTGAAATTTTAGGGTCGGATCTGGGTGCCATTCGTGGGCGGTATGCGTGTTACTTTGATGGAGGAGGCACACAGATCGAAATTCTCGATCCATCCCGGTGCTACGAAAATGTATTTGGACTTGAAAAAGGAGTATTGGGGCCCCGGTTCATAGGTCCATTTCGGGTAATTGCAAGGGTAGGTCGGGTAGCTTATCGGTTGGAGTTGCCAGTGGAGCTGAATCAGATTCACAATACCTTCCACGTATCGCAGTTGAGGAAGTGTATAGCCGATGAGGCAGCAGTGGTTCCGTTAGAAGATATTCAGGTGGATGCGAGCCTGAATTACGCCGAGAGACCAGTAGCTATCAGGGATCGGAAGATCAAGGTTCTACGGAACAAGGAGATACCTCTGGTGTTGGTTCAGTGGCAACATCGGAAAGGATCGGAGATGACTTGGGAGCCGGAAAGAGAAATGCGGGAGCAACATCCGGAGTTATTCGCAGAATGAGACTTCGAGGGCGAAGTCTGGTTCTAGTGGGGGAGAGTTGTAACAGCCCGGAATTCCAGGTATTTCTTTAAATTATTTTTGGGGCATATTTAGGAGGGGACTCGGCGAGTTGGTGCATGACTCGCCGAGTAGGGCCATGGTCTTGGTCGCAGTCGCAGATACGCGACTGGACTCGACGAGTCCAAATGGGGACTCGGCGAGTCGACGCTGATTCAGCTGAACCCTAGCCGTTTCATTTCTGAATCGTATATAACGATCTTATGGCCGTCATGTCGCATCTTTTGGCCGATTGAAGATACCTTGGGAGCTGTGGGCATCTGGAGCAGGAGTGAGGAATAGAGGAAGCTTGAAGAGATTGTTAGACAAGGAGGAGCAAGGTGTTGATCAAAGGAATCGACTACTGGAGGTTTGGGGACACAGGGAACACGTTCCAGGTAATCTTCGGATCAAAATCTGTAGCTTTTACGTTGTATGCGGGTTTAGGGTTTAGGAAACCCATTTAAGGATTTGTTAGACTATAGTGTTGTTATACGTGTTTAAAAACCCCTGTAATAGTATATGTGAAAGTCCAGGAAGCCCCATATCTATATACTTCGAAATCATGCGAAATACAGGAGGCAGCGGATTGACTGCATGGCGAGGACTCGCCGAGTCCAATGATCAGACTCGGCGAGTAGCTTGAAGATTCACTAGAACTCGCCGAGTTGTTCTTAAGACTCGGCGAGTAGTTTGAAGGTTCACTAGGACTCGCCGAGTTGTTCTTCAGACTCGGCGAGTAGCTTGAAGATCTACTGGAACTCGTCGAGTCGTTCTTCAGACTCGGCGAGTTGAGTCAGGGTGTCTATACTCGCCGAGTTGCTCTTTGCACTCGACGAGTCCGGTCAAGATTGACCGTTGACCTGTATATAACTTAGTAGGGTCAGTTGTCTTGTTTGATAAGATCATTAACAAAGGATGTGGTGTTATAGGGAACCTGCGGATTAGCGGATCGAGTGCGAGTAGCTCGAAGGGTTTATAGCTTGCATACTACGAGGTGAGTCTTCTCACTATACTTCACCCGGAAGGGTTTGACTGTGAGACCGGAAGGTCGTATGTGTTATATTCATGTTATGTCTAGAGAGGTAGATGCTTTATATGTGATGTATGCTTATATGTGATGTATGCTTATACGGGCTGGAAGGCGAGACTTTATGTGATAGAAAGGACGGTATGATGTATGACTTATGTGTTATGTGTATTATGTTACATGTGTTATGTTTTATACTATTATGGGCCGGAAGGCAAAATACTATGGGCCGGAAGGCAACTTAATACGGGCCGGAAGGCGATATATTATGGGCCGGAAGGCAATGTTATGTGGACCGAAAGGCGTATGTGGGTAAGTCGTATACTGGGGAACTCACTAAGCATTTATGCTTACTAGTTGTTTTTATGTTTTTCAGGTACTAGTGATGACCGTGGGAAGGCGCCGGCATGACCCGTACACACTGCCACTGTTGAAGATCCTGGAGATTTATTATTTATATTTTTGAAATAAACTTGGAATAAACCCTTTTGTCGAATAATGATGTTTTGTTTTAAATGAAAAATTTATTTGAAAATTTGAGCTGTTACAACGGCATCCCTTTTTATAATCTGAATTATGAGAACTTGGCAAATAGAAATGGAAATGTTATAGCAAAAGACTGGTTTAGTCTTTATGTGAGACATCATGAATCGTGTCCCATATGCTTCGGATATAGGATCGATTACATGTGCTATATTCATCCTTTCTAAAATTTTCCAAATGCCTAGGGCATTAAGAAGGGAAAAGGTTTAGAACTGGATATGACTAAAAGGATTAAACAATTGTCTAGGACAATCTAAGGTTTACCAAAGATTGGTTGCTCAAGGACAGTTGGAAGTGTAGTGATAATTCTGGAAGGACCATATTGACATAATCTGTAAGGAGGAAACTCTTGTTCAGAAGTGATAGTCAAAATGGAATCTGGAAATGTTTCAAAGTTAGAATTTTTCCAATCTGTTTAAGATTAGGAAACTTAATGCAAGAAGGATGTTTCTAAGGAGCTGATCTCCTTTGGAATACTCTGTAATGATTGTTGCCAAGTCTTTCTGACTTTGTGCATAATCATTACAAGAGGATCAATGCATATAAGTTTAGAATCTAACAGATTTCAGTAAATGACATGAATTTGGAATTCTTGCATTTGCAGTAAGGATTTGGGAGTGTGAAAAGAGAATCATTGAAGTTATGTTCAATTGATCTAGTTCACAAAGTAAAGATCATAGACAAACATAATATGCATACTTGGTGTATGGCATGACTAGTGTTTAGAAAACATAGTGTACATGCTTGGAGTATGAGACAATTATTGTTTTAAATTCAAGAATAAAGTTGATAGCTGAAACAGTATACAATGAATAATGTGTAATCATATGGTGATAAATAAAAGGTGTTTTATTTATATTCATAAGTTCTGAGACCATATTGGATTCAATTATTATTGTGTTGCACTTTGCATGTTTTGACTTCCCGAATAAACTAGGTTATTCTTCCGGAATGACTAAGTTATTCAAACCATCCACAGTCGGTCATATGTTGGAAGTAGATATGAATTAAGACTGTCATGGGTTGGCTTGTAGAGGTCTAAGGTGTTGGACAAATGGCTACAACACTCATGAGTGCTCATAAGTTCTGTGTAATGGATTCAACCCGCGCTCATTGGAATCACTTTATGGATTTTATCACGAGTGATCATGAGACGATAATATCTTATATTCTTCAAACCTAGAGATATGAGTTGTTACTATGAGTTGGTAGTACATTGATTGCACGAAACCGCATTTGGTAACTCGGTGCTATAAAACATGCCTTTGTGTATGATTCAACAAGTAGTAGAACAAGCCATATGAGTCGAAGTTTATCCATTCCTTTTACCTTCGGGATAAAAGTGATATTTGTGGGCCCCTCGATGATTTGATGATGACAAATGGAAGTGCTCGGCCGGGCCAGGACTGATTTGATTTGTTCAATTAGTCAGTCGTCATAAATCGGAAATCAGGAAACAACAAATGGACAGAGAGAATGATTATAATCCATGTCTCAGTCCATATGGTATCTATAATGGAGGAATATATGATCCCTTATCTAATGGACAAGTCATTAACAAAGGTTAGAGTTCATCTACAAGGTCAGAGTTCGACAGAAGCTTTTGAGAGCTACGATTGCTAGTTGGTTCCTGAAGTCATACGCAATAATAGTTTTAGACTTATCCAAGTGGGAGACTATTGGATTAATGTCTAAGTCCATAACTATAATTGGTAAGACTTGACCCGACCCGGCATGGTCCATTTGGGTTGCATACCATCATGCACTTGGATAGACTAAATGAGAGAAATAAGACACTAATGGTTATTAATATATTATAAGTTCTAGTATATTAATAATAAGAATAATGAGATTATTTAATTAGTATTGATCAAGAATTAATCTAGCATTAATTGAGTGATCAAAAGAAGAGTAATTAAATATGTGGGTTGATTGTGTAAATCATCCATACTTGTATAGTGGGCTAATGCTCCATGGATTATCTAGTTGGGCCAAAACCTATATGATGCTCCATGGATGCTCCATGGTGTATTTGAACCCATGGATCCAAGGAAATGGAAAGTCATGACAATTAGGGTTTACCCTAATTGTATAACTATATAAGCATCTTATTCTTGAGGAAAATCGGCCACTAGTGAGAGTAAGAAAGGGCTAGCCGATTTCATGAAGTGTAGAATTCTCTCTAAGTTATTCTAAGTGTTTTGATGATTGTGAACCATTTGAGGTGTCACACTTGGGGCACTAGGCACTCAAGCTTCATGAAGACAAGCTCCATCAAAGAGGTATGTATTCTATCTTGTTATATTGATAGTTGTGTATGCTAGTTTAGGATAATACCTTGGGTATTCATATTTGCATGTATAATAGAGAAAACATAGATCCAAGGTATTTAGGGTTGCATGTACACTTAGGAGTGTTAGAATGCTCATAACCCAACACAAACACCATGAACAAAGGAGGAATTTGAGAGAGAGTTTCTAGGCACCACAATTTGGCTATAGTATCTCCAAGATCACTAGTCCACTCATTTTATGCTTAAGGGGTTACATATATAGTGTATGTTAGAACTTAGTTCAATCAGGATCATTTGATTCTATGCATGCAAACAATTAAGAACGTAAATACTAACACATATATGACTTTGAATATGTCCTATGATTAATACTTCAACGCCTCAGAAAACCTCGACTAAGAACTTCGACTGTAGAGGTGTTTAAGGTTACAAAGATTAAACGTAAGAAAAGTCGTAAACATATAATGCATACATGCATGCATATATATAGTATAACCCTACTAGATAATCACGGATGGATAGGCCCAATCCGGATACAATACAAAAATCCCATGACGCAACACAAATAAGCTCTACAATCTCCCCCTTTGCGTCAATGGGACCGAAAGTCTACTTCGGTTGAGTAGTAGAAGACTTCTTGAGAGTTTTAAACAGTTTCGGAATAATAGCCAAAAGATGATGACGAAATGTGATGTACCACCGAAGCATGTCAGTGAAGTTCTTCTTATCTGCTTTGGAGTTTTGCTAGCACCGATGAATTATGTTGATTATGTGCTCTATGCAGTCCGTTAAAAATAGATGTTTATCTACAAGAGTGTACAAAAATTTATGACCTTCGCCTTTAGTAAACATCACAATAAGATGTTTTGAATCAATCTGGCCAATCTTCATGTTATTCACATCTCCTGGTTTTGGTTTCAACTTGACAGTCACCTTTTTCTTCATTACCTTCACTATTTCCTGATCCATACCTGCAACCTCATAAACATATGAAGCTAACATCCTCTTCAAATGTTCCAAAATCGGCTCATATTCCCCCGAGTTGGTGAGCAAGATGTTGAAAAAAAAGAATCCAATCATGAGGATTAAGATTTGGAAGATCTGCTAAAGAAATCATTCATACTGAGTTTGCAGACCCTCGAGTGATTTTGAAATTCACATTCACAAACTTTCCAGCAGGTTTCAGTTTCTATACCTTGACTGTTATAATTTTCTGTGCACTCCATGTTAGGTACTGAGGTTGCCCATAACTCAGATAAAAATCGATAAGCTCTCGGTCAACCTTCGGATGAGGGAAAGGAAACTCGACAGTCCAATCAAAGCAATGAAACGTAAATGCTTTTCTTGTGATCGGCATATCGAACTACGAGTCCTTAGAATTATCACAATCGAACGAAGCAACATGTTCTAACCAATAAACGATTGGAAACTCTATCACTTGGTGGATTAATGTCTCTTTCGTCCACAAGGGAAACAAGGCCTTTTTGAAGTTTAAGGCTTCTTCTTCTTCCTTGTTTCTCCTCTCCCTCTCCTCTGCTTCCTTTACAATTCTCAAATTCTCATCTAACTATTGATCTGTTTTCTTTCTTCTGAGAGCATCAGCAATCGTTTCTTCAATCTCGTCATCATTGTCATCTTTAACAATTTTAAGCTTTGCTTGGGAACCAGAACCTGAAGCAACATTATCCTTCAATTTGGTTATAACATAAACTGCCTCTCCCCCTTGTTTCGGAGCAAGAAACTGATGGGTTTTAGCCATAAGAACATCCTATGTGCTCATGCAAACCCTAATGCTTGGATCTCGGTTTCTCTATTGTACATGTAATTCATCCAAGACTTTAAACCCTAGATCTAGCATACTATTAATCATATTAACATAAGAATGGGGTTTAGATCTTACCTTGATTATTATGTAGCAATAACAATCTCAAATCCTCATTTTAATGGCTTTAGAAAGCTTAGAGTCACAAGTGTCACTCCTCTAATGGCTCACAAACACCAAGTGCAAGAGGATGAAGAATAAGGAGAGAGGAGGCTGCCCAAAAACGTCCAGAAACCCTAGTGGAACTCTTAGCCACGTTTTTGGGGTTTAAGGGTACTATATATACATGTAGGCTATTAGGGTTTTCAACTAGGAAACCTTAATTTGACTACTTAAGCCCTAAGCAGCCCATGGACCCTTTTAGAATATCCCTTGGACGATTTCTAATGGCTTTCCCCATAGAATTCGTCCAACCTATTATTCCAAGGTGATTCATAACCCAAATGCAATTATCTTATAATTACAGTTCCAGTCCCTTAAGTTTAATTAATCTCTTTTAGCCACAAAATTAATTATCAATTAATTCTTGACTAATATTAATTAAACAATATGATTTCTCCTTTAATATATTATTCTCATAATGTATTAATAAATCATAATTAATCCTTTCTCTTCATAATTCATCCTATCAAGTTGCTTTGGTGAAGGCAACCCAAAAGGACCATGCACCATCGGGTCAAGTACATACCAAAATAGTTATGGACTTAGACACTAATCCAACAGTCTCCCACTTGGATAAGTCTAATAACTATTCTGTGTATGACTTCAGATCCTGATCTGCAATCGTAGCTTTCAAAAACCAATGCCAACTCTGATCCTATAAGAACCGTGTCCTTTCGATAAGGGATCATATATTCCTCCATTCTAGATATCGTATAGACGTGAGACATAGATTTCAATCATTCTCTCTATACTGTTTCCCGATTTCCGATTTATGACGACTGACAATATACTACATTTGAACAGATCAAATTAGTCCCGGCTTGGCCAAGCGCTTAGGTGCCATCACTAAATCATCGAGGGGCCCACATATATCGCTTTCATTCCACTTTCGATAAAAGGAACGGATAAACTTTGATTCAATGCTTGCTTCCACTCACTCACCGAATCACACACAACAATATGTTTTATGACACCAAGTTACTGGTGCGTTTACATATTATCAATGTGTAACCGACTCGCAAGATACAACTCACACATCTCAGTTTCAAGAATATAAGATGTTATCATCTCACCAATCACTCGTGATAAAATCCATGAAGTGATCAAAGTGAGCTGGGTTTAATCCAATGCTCAAATCATATTCATAAGCACTCGTGAACGTTGCAGCAAACATTTGCTTATGTTTAATACACTTTAGAAAATCCACACACCAATTCACGACAGTCTTCATTCATACCTACTTTCAACATATGAATAACTGTGGTCCGTTCGAATAATTTGATTGTTCCGAACTAATTTAATTATTCAGGAAGTCAAAACATGCAAAATGAAACACAAGAAAAGTACTAATCCTATATGGCCCCAAACTCTGGGTATAAATAAAACATTTTATTTAATCACCATATTGATTACTCATTATTTGTTGTTTCAGGTAATCAACTTCTTACTTGAATTATAATTACACTTGTCCCATGCTCTCAGCATGTACACAATGTTTATCTATAGTCCTTACTTTGTGAAATAGATCAAATGAAACCATTTCCAATCATACTCATTTCACAACTCCCAATGCTTATCATAAGTATAAGAATATCAAATTCTTGTTACTTATGCTAGATTCTAACACTTTATGCAATGATTCTTTCGTAAAGTCAAAATCATCAAGACTTGGCCAATCTCTATCAGAAACAATTCTATAGATATGATGTCTCTCGCTCAAAGTACATTCCTTTTAACATCCTTCTTGCATAAAAGTTTCTAATGTAGACATAGATTCTCAATATCCAACTCCCAATATTGAAATATTTCCATACTTGCCATATAACAACTCATTATTAATAGAATCTTATCTATTCATAATAATGTCGATTTGTTCCATCTAATAGCATACTTCCAATTACTCACAAGCAACCAATCCTTAGCGAGCTTTGGATCGTCCTTTGATAGTTGTCTAATTATCTTTGTCAAAAACCGATTCTTGTCCTTTTTCCCTCTTAATGCGCCAGACATTTGGAAAATTTTAGAATGGTCAAATATTATAGCATCTGCAATCGATCCTTTACCCGAAGCGTATAGGACACAATGCATAAAGATCTGATACTTTATCAATCTTCTGCCATAATATTTTATGTGCCACGTTCTCACAATTCGAACTATGCCATAATCATAATCGCAATTTGAGAACACACTATGTATGCTTGACAAAATTTATTAACATTCCACAACCTAAGCCTTTAGATTTGAAATGAAGTATAATATTCTCTCCCTTAATTATAGCAAAACAACTATTCAACCCTTACGACTTTGCAAAGTATAACTCTTGTTTTCTATAATTAATATTGCTAACTTGCAATACTTGACTTAATAATCATATAAGCACAACATTTATGCTCCCACTATCATGATGATTATTATCATATAAGCATAACACTTATGCTCCCACTAGCTTTGACATGTATTCAGAAAACAACTTAACTTCCAGAAAAAAACAATACTTATCGAATTTCTTAAGTTCATATTTCTAATACCTAATGCTTTGATAATCCTTTATCTAAGTTTCTTAAACTTATACACCTTTGCCTTAGATAGCTCACATGTGTGCCTAAACAATTCAAACTAATTGCCAAATCTCATAATTCGAATTATGGAAAGGGATACCGTAACCATAATCAACTTCGAGAATACAGTTTTCACAATCACTATCTTCTTAAAATCTCTCTTAGTGAAAGCATTTCCTCACAGTCATCTTCATGAAGGAGGGAATCTTATGACACTTAGATTTTAATGGTGTATATGTTCCTATCCATACAAGTTTGTCAAAAACAAAGTTTGCGACAAATCCAAGCTCATATGGACCGAACCATCTCAATGTTGATCTTTTGCCTTATGGTAACATGACTGCCCACCATGTCTTCCATGTAGTTAAGCATCTCACCATTTTATGTCAATGTACCTTTCATTGATCAAAGTGCTTGCCTTTTATGCATTCAAGTGAGAACTCATAGAACTCACATGCATAATTAACTCAATTGGAACGACACATAAACAAGATAGTGTTAACACGATGGGTTGTAAACCTCAAGTCGTGTGCTAGTGATGATCGATAAGGTTTATTCTTGATTAGTTCTTGAAACTTTTCAAGACCATTAAGACTTCCACTGACTCCTTGACATATAAGATTCTTTTGTCAATAAACATTTCTCGACAAACAAATATTCATGAGTTAGTGTAGCCTTTATCAAGACAAAACACTTCACATTATTGGTCCTAGTTGGTCTTTATCTTATCCAAGACATCACAACTTACCAATTTCAAATGTGCAAGAATAAGAAAACCCTTTTCCAAATTCCACATTTGATGAATGTTATAAACCTTCTTTAGACTTGTCACTCAATTTCATAATCTTAACTCTAACACTTGTTTTTGGAACGAAGTATGATTGACTTCTGGATTTAACAATTTCTTCAATTCTCGATTCCTCTTCTTAGACATACAATTGCACTAAGACTCACTTAGAGGATCAATTGAGATACGGTTCTTAATCATTAAGACCTATCATAGAACATAATAAAAGGTACTCTCCCTTCTTCTTAGAATAGAGAAACTTTTATCTTTCTGCGTACTTGATTCTTCTTATTCGTTATGTTATTGATTTAAACTCTTTCAATCAACTTGAAGTTACACTTAATCTTATAAGTATAATCATATTTGCTAAACCTTTAGTAAATCATGACGAATATCTTTGTCACTCTTGTGGTGGACTTGATCAACACACAACCTTGTGTACTCGATCTCCTAGTCCTTCACTTGACACTTTGTCAACGAATTAGTCTAATTTCCAAATATGAAATTTCTCATTCATCATGCAACCAAGTTGTATGATTCAAAGTTTCTATCCAATTGAAACTTGAGCGATGAGAAACTTTCCCTATTTGGTATATTATTGACCTTTTCACAAATAACATAATTAAGAATCAGATCCATTATTGGTAATAATAGAAACTTACAAACATCAATTTTTCATACACGCCATTGCAAGGATAAATAAATAATATAAATAAAAATTTATTTTATTGCGAAAAAATTTGTCCTTACAATGCAATTCAATTGAAAAAACTATGTTAATACATATTTCTTAGAAATCTTATTCTAACTCCAAGTAGTAGCTCAAGATTCTAATCCATTTCTTTACGATTAGATTCTGCTCACTTCTTCTCTTAAGCTTCCTCTCCTTTCTTCGATCCTACAAAACATCGAAATGTAATCTTATCACATCATGTATTAAGAATCTAGAATAGGAACTTAAAAGAGTTAGTTAATGGATTTTACCTAAAGTAGAGCCATACGTTTTGACTCTCCCATCTATTAGATCTCTTAGGTAAATAGGGCAGCTTCGTCTCCAATGCCCCTTCTCTTGGCAATAAAAGCAAATTGACTCTTTTGGAATAGCACATGGAACTACTTCATACTTTTCCTTTATCTTATGATCAAAACTTTTGATCATGACATGCCTTTCGTTGCCATTGCCTATATCCATAGAGGTCTGGAAGGCAGATTCACCAGTCAACTTTTCTTTTCGAGTGCGCCAAACCATTTCTGATTCAGCAACAATAAGCATATAGGTGAGATCGATGAGGGTCACATCATGGTTCATCATATAGTACTCTCTTACGAACTTACTATATGAGTCAGTAAGCGACTGAAGAACCCAGTCAACAGCCAGCTCCTCACAGACAACGGATCCCACCATTCATAACCTATCAATGTGTAACTTCATCTCTAGGACGTGTGCACATACTGACTTTCCTTCTTCATGTTTACTTGCCAAAAGGGCTTGAGTGAGTTTGAACTTTTCAATCTTTTGAACTTGTGGGTTAGGGAGATCAATAGGAGGAGGTGGAGGAAGTGAAGCATGATCTCGTGTTCCTCGATCGAATCGTGGAATATCATCTTCATGTGAAAAGCTTGTTCCACGGGATTTTGGAAGACCATAGTTGTCATACTTTGACATCTAAAAAACGTGAGAAAAAAATTCAAGTTTAGTTGATAAGAATCCTCGATGTGACACCCAAATGAAACATCGAGGCTAGGATCCAACACAATACTCTACAACCTAGAAGAGGGATGCCATAATCTAGTTGCGGAATATTTGAAGGTAGGTAAATGACGATTTACCAATTACACCATGAAAAACGAAAATTTAATTTAAGTTTTAAATCTATTGAAATTTTGAGATTCATTGAACTTTTGAGATTCATTGAACTTTTCAATGAGATTCATTGAACTTTTCAATGGCATGTTTAAATCTCGATATGCCCCTCGATTTGTGAATGGGATGCCGAGGATCACAAAATAGGGTGTGAATAACCATGCAAACTTACATGGTGCCCCCAAATGTTACAATCACCTATTTGATGCGCAGGTTAACCACACACGCTCCACCGAACTATGACAGACAATGAGTCACCCTTTGCTACCTTTGCTTAGAACCATTTAGTGTGTTGGTTAACCACACACGCTCCACTAACGTTTTCGCAAGGGCACAAAGTGTAATTTCATGGTATTGCATCAATTCACTTTTGCCTAAAGGAACTAAGTTTGGGAATTTTGTAAAGGCATTTAGTTACTTTTGTACTTCATTATACTTATAATGGAAGGTTTCTGTCGTATCCTACCCGTTCGGCTAATGACCCTCCACTAGTCAAGAGTGCGGTGGCTAAGAGTGGATACGCATTCAATCGCCATTTTATAGGCAATTTCCATAAACACCCCTTATAGACCAGCTTCGTGAATGAGGCCTACTAACGGTAAGACCGACTGTTTACTCATACATATATATAATACTAGACTTTTAATGTTATATATAATATAGGGTGTATTTTACACTTTTAAAATACTAAGTGGTCAAATTTCATAATTATACTTTTAATTTAATTAAATTGTAAACCAAAACATTATGGATTTATTAAATCTCTTTTAATTATACCCTTTAATTAATTAATAAAACCATAAGGGTGTGAATTGAACTTTTCAAAACAATACTTGGGTTTTAGAATTTAACATTTCTAAATTAAACTTTTAATCAACTTTTAAATTCCAAAACATGAGGGCAAGTTTTGAAACTTTTCAAAACATTTGGGTTCAACTTATTTAAATTTCAAAAACAAAACTTTTAATTTCAAATTTAAACAATAAAACCTAAAGGGATTAATTTGAAACTTTTCCAAACTTTATCAAGAATATTCTAGATAACATAATTCAAATAAGGTAATTAACAATTAGTTGGTGGTTATCTAATTAGATCTAGTTCAAATTCTTGCAAGATAATGATCAAATAATTCAAATAATTTAACATTTATCAAATAAGGTAACTATTATCTAATTAGATGACCAAAATCTTTTATTTTGACAAAGATAATCATGAGGAATCAATAAAATTTGTATTTCATTAATTTTAAACAATTATGGCAATTATCTTAAGTCAAAATAGGTAAAAATCCCGAAATCTGCTCTAACTGACGCTCGAACTCGCCGAGTTCTTCTATGGACTCGCCGAGTTGGAGCTACTCGCCGAGTCCACATTGGAACTCGCCGAGTTCATCAGTCAGGGGGCCAAAAAATCGATTTTACAACAAGAATGAATGTAGTAGGCATCAATACAAAAGAAACCAATCAAGGCTCTGATACCACTAATTGGTTTTAGCCATAAGAACATCATATGTGCTCATGCAAACCCTAATGCTTAGATCTAGGTTTCTCTATTGTACACGCAATTCATCCAAGACTTTAAACCCTAGATCTAGCATACTATTAATCATATTAACATAAGAATCGGGTTTAGATCTTACCTTAATTGTTATGTAGCAATAACAATCTCAAATCCTCCTTGTAATGTCTTTAGAAGGCTTAGAGTCACAAGTGTCACTCCTCTAATGGCTCACAAACACCAAGAGCAAGAGGATGAAGAATAAGGAGAGAGGAGGCTGCCCAAAAACCTCCAAAAACCCTAGTAGAATTCTTAGCCACGTTTTTGGGGTTTAAGGGTACTATATATACATGTAGGCTATTAGGGTTTTCAACTAGGAAACCCTAATTTGACTGCTTAAGCCCTAAGCAGCCCATTGACCCTTTTAGAATATCCCTTGGACGATGTCTAATGTGTTTCCCCATATATTTCGTTCAACCTATTATTCCAAGGTGATTCATAGCCCAAATGCAATTATCTTATAATTATAGTTCCTTTCCCTTAAGTTCAATTAATCTCTTTTAGCCACAAAATTAATTATCAATTAATTCTTGACTAATATTAATTAAACAATATTATTTCTCCTTTAATATATTATTCTCATAATATATTAATAAATCATAATTAATCCTTTCTCTTCATAATTCATCCTATCAAGTTGCTTTGGTGAAGGAAATTCAAAAGGACCATGCACCATCGGGTCAAGTACATACCAAAATAGTTATGGACTTAGACACTAATCCAACACAAACTTATCTGAAACACCCTTCATTTCATGTAACAAGGCAAGGGCTAGAAGCAGTTTTGTGGTGAGATGGTTCTGAATGGTCAGAGTCAACATTGAATCATGAGCATCGAGGATGTTGGTGAGCGTATCCTTTACTTAACCTACACAACTTCTAAACACAGCTCTCTCGATCTTCAACAAAGCAATCTCCTTCTCGGATTGAGCTAGTTGAACTTTTTGAAATTCGATGGTAGAGGCTTGGCAAGCAATTTCTTCTTTTAAAGCACTCTCTTGTGCAATATCGGCATGAAGTGAGTCCAGCCGAGAGGAAACTGAAATGATAACAGAGGTATTTTCGGCTTGGATGGAGGAAATAGCAGCTTCAAATTTTGTTTTTTCTTCCTGTAGTGACTTGGAAAGCAAATCTACTGAGGCTTGCACCTTGGCAGCATTTGTATCGACATGCCCTTTAAGAGAATCCAAGAAGATCTGTGTAGTACGAACAACATCGGCAGAGGCCTTTCTGCAAGTAGAAGCAGACTCATTAACTGCTTTAGTGGATTTGTCAATAGATTCTGTGTATTTCCCAATGGCCATCTCCACAAAAGCCTTTTGTACAACTCCAATATAGGCCTTGTTATCAGCAAGCAGTTTGTCCAACTTTTCATTTATACTCTCCAAGTGCTGGCTAGTGATTGGAGCCTCATCATCATCATCTGTGGGAAGTCGGTAAGGATTGAAGTATGTGTATTCATACTCATCATTAGCACCACCGAGAGTGGCAGCGGAATCGGTTAAGTGTGTTGGAGAAAGAGGTTTAGTAATTATTGGAGGTTTGGTTTCAGTAGGTGCCCCCGTATCAGATACATTAACCATTACTATCGATTCAGGAATAGTAGTGGTGGTGGATCGGGAAATTATAGGAGGTGGTAAGGTGGTTGTGGGAATAGAAACGAAAGAAACTGGTGGTGGTGGTGGAAAAGAGGTTGTTGGTGGTGATGTGGTAACAACCGAAACTGGAACTTTCAGTTTCGGTGATGGTGGTGGTGTTGGAATTGTGAGAAGGAGATTCGGTTGGAGTAGTCGATCTTGGTGGAGTATTACCTCGTGGGGATTCTGGTTGAGTTTCCTCTTCTTCATCTTCTTATTGATTGTCAGATCTAGGAGGAGTTGGATTTTTTGATCTCTTCGCCATCTTCTTAATTTTTTTTCGTTTAGAAGAACCCTCTTTCTCCGACTTTTGCTTCTTCGATTTTGAAGGCTTAGGTTGATCCTCCTCTGTTGTTTCCTTCTTGATTGTTACCCTTTTGCCTCGGTTGCTGGGCTTGTCAACTACATCCAAGGCAACCTGTTGCTCCGGAGATAGAACTCTCGGCTCCTTTGGAGGAAGTGTATGATAATCAGCCATCACTTGACTTTCAGCTGTGACACTGTGATACATGGAGTCTGGAATAGAGCCATAGTGTGGAAACTTCGTTTAATCAGAAAGAATGATCTTCTTTGCATGAAACGTAGAAATGGACACGATTAGGGAATCGTTCATCACTGGAATATCTAGAGTGTCGATAGCCCTCCTTGTAATAAGTGTCCAGAACCTTCCGCAAGAAATTTCGGAATGCCGAGTAGAAGCATTGAGGCTCTACATAACCTGAGACCAGATTATGGACCCATAATCTGTTGGGTTTTGGTATACTACAATATCCTGTGGTACACATATGACCCTAAATACCTTGGATCTATGTTTTCACTAATTATACATGCAAATGGTTTCCAAGGTATTAAGCTTACAACTAGCATGCATTTAACATAAAATATAATATACTAGTTAGCATAACATACCTTTTAATGGAGCTTGAAGTCTTGGTGTATTTGGCCTTAAAGAGGTTAGCCCCAATAGTGTGGAAGCCTCAAATGGAATCACAACACACCATGGACAAAAGTATGAACTTGAGAGAGAATTCCATGCACACAAAGGCCACCATGAACTCCAAAAAGATACAAAAGTGGCGATTTTGGGAAATGAAGTATTTATTTATATGTGGGATTTCTAGGGTCATGGATATAACCCAAATCCAGAACCATGGGTTTTATGATCCATGGTTCATGTGGCCCCAACTCTTTATGTATCCATACATAAATTTGGTCCAACATGGATCATAATCCCAACACATATAAATATACCTAATTATCATAATTAGTCCCCATAGATTTAATTAGTCTCTTTTGACCACTAAATTAATTCCAAATTAATTCTTGATCAATGATAATTAAAACATATGATTTCATATTAATATATTATAACTTATAATATATG
This sequence comes from Lactuca saligna, assembly GCF_052625555.1. Taxonomy (NCBI): domain Eukaryota; kingdom Viridiplantae; phylum Streptophyta; class Magnoliopsida; order Asterales; family Asteraceae; genus Lactuca; species Lactuca saligna. The sequence continues at coordinate 170,394,482 of NC_136417.1, read as the reverse complement.
AACAAACCATAAATAACCTTCTCTCAAAAGTCCATCCTAACAAATTGTCCTAATGATATGCAACCCAAATGGACCATGCTACTCTCTGGTCGAATATATACTAATAATAGTTATGGGCTTAGACACCTAATCCAACATAATCAAGGGTTAGACCGTTGTAAATACCATAGAGAATGGTTAGAAAACCTTTGTTGGTGCCATCAGATCCAACACTCCATTGACCTTTGTAATGGTGGTCAGCACATCTATATATCCCATTTCATAAAGCAACGAGAAAAGTTGTGCAGTACTGATGAAGTCGGGTGAGATGACGGAGGAATCCACAGCAAGATGCAGTAAAGAACAAAACCTCCCTTTGGAAATAGAGGCCTTTTGGAGTGGATTTGAAAGTAAATGTGTTCTTTGTTCTTGTCGTATGTTGTAGAAGAGTATATTTGGGACAAGAGAGACATTGGAACAGCTTCAAATTGGGTTAGGGCTAGAACCAACAGAGATTACTTCAAACACTCAACAACATGTAAGATATAGGAATCATACAGAAACGGATTAAGTTCGATGATCGTGTTCTGATTTTGCTTAATGGAATGAAATCCCGATGAAGTAGTCTGATCATGTGCAGATGAAGAAGTCGCCATTGTTGATCGAAGAAGGAAGATGAACAGTTTAAATTGCCTTTACAGTTGAGAAACTTTGTTGCTGGTAGAGGACAAAGAATCGTCAAAACCCTTTATATATCGTTGCTAGGAGAGAGAAAAATCGTGACGATAATGACGTGATCACGAAAATGTTGCCTGAAAAAGTGCGATGTGATAGGTTGGGTGCTCCTTGGTATGCGACACCATGCGTGCGTATATGGACCGTTCAAATTCATGTGCCCAAAAGGGTTTCTTCAATCAGCATTTGAAATGTAACTTGCCATACGAACTTGAATTGCCCTTGTTCCGCTAGAGGACAAATAAAAATCAAACATACCATCACCAGAATGTTGGAAAATTAAAAAATTTCGTGCAATAGAGTGACAAAAGATAAAGAAATAAAGCAAATGTATATGAGATGTGAGTTATGTCTTATTATCAAACAGAAAGCAGGGGATTCCGGGCAAGAATCGCTTCCTTCAAAGTCAGGAATGACTTAAAGTGCTTGTGTGGTTTCCCATGAATAAGATCAAGTGTCTGTAAAGAAACATTGAAAGGCTTCTTTTTAAGTCTAAGGCTTAAGGTGAATTATCTTCAACCGAACATAGATTCTTAATATAAGATCGAGTGTTGGAAGAAGTACTTGTGAGACCGATGTGGTCTGTTGAACAAGTAGGTAGGATATATTTTATAATGACAAAAGAGTTTATAGAAATCTCAAAAACAAAAATAAATTGGATCTTTATGGGAAGAAAAGCCTTGGTTTTAAACAAATTCATAAAAGACCTCGCAAAAAAAGAGATTTCAGTAGGTAACTAGTAAGATCTTGAATGTAACAATTCACCGTCAATTCATTATAGGTGTTGAATTTTGGGTTTCACTCAGCATGTGGTATACGTATCTAAGATCATAAACACAAATTTGACGTAACCATAAACCTCAGTGGTAAGAACCGATAGTCTCAAGGGTTACAGTTGTGAACCGATACTGGATGGAGAATGGAAGGAGGATATTGAAAGAACTGAAAGTACCTTCTTCTATAAAAACATGACAAAGCAGAGAAACTCTTAACTCATATGAGAAGAGTAAGGTACCTCTAGACCGAGTAGATAAGAACAAACTGATTTGGAAGAAACGATAGGTATTGATCGAATCATTAGGGCCTTGCTCTAAGTCTAAGAGGCTTTGGCCAACATGCAATAACATGCTTCTAAGGACACTTAACTAGTTCATAAAATAAGCATCATACCTGACCTAGCTCCGAACTCTGTTGTACTATTATACTTGGAACCTATTTGAAAAGAATAAACAAACACACACACCACACAAACAAAAAAAATAAAAAAAAAAATAAAAAACGAAACAAAACAAAAAAATATTTTGGGATTTTTAAGGTTTTCAAAAAAATAAATATTTTTAGATTTTTGAAGTTTTCTAAAAAACAAAATAAAAAAAGACACAAATAAATAAAAGCATAAAATGATAGAGATATACAATATATCCAACCGGAATCTTAGTGCTATTCAATGAAGCGAAACAGACCAAGTGATCGGTTCATTTCGGTTCCGTAAAATTCTAGAACCGAAATAGACCGAGCGGTCGGTTCATTTCGGTTCCCGAAAATTATGGAGCCGAAATAGACCGAGCGGTCGCTCCATTTTGCCTGTCTAATTTTAATGCAAGATTCGAGGATTTGGTACCGATTCTGCTTCCATCATTCCCAGACCTTGTAAAATATTATTAAAACATGCTTCAGGTAAGGCCTTGGTAAATACGTCAGCCAGTTGATCAAAGGATCGAACAAAATGGACTTCCATGTTCCCATCTTCTACATGATCCTTAATAAAATGATATCTAAGTGCAATATGCTTAGTTTTGGAATGTTGCACTGGATTTTGACAAATCCTTATTGCACTCTCTAAGTCACAATAGAGTGGAATCTTCTTCATGTTCAGCCTGTAATCTCTAAATTGACTTTGAATCCATATAACTTGAGAAGTACAAGAAGCTGCAGCTATGTATTCGACTTCTGCTGTTGAAAGTGACACACAGGTTTGCTTTCTCGACTGCCAGGTAACAAGTTTTCCATCAAGAAATTGGCATCCACCTGAAGTGCTCTTTCGGTCTACACCACATCCTCCAAGATCAGCATCAGAAAAAAGCTTGAATAAAGAACCCTGATTTGGCAGGATACTAGAGACCGAGAGATGAAGTTTGCTTTAGATAACATAAGATATTCTTTACAGCCACCATGTCAGGTTCTCTTGGATTAACTTGAAACCAAGCACAATAACAAACAGAAAACATAATGTCCGGTCTACTAGCTGTTAGATACATAAGGGACCCTATCATTTGACAATAAAGCGTTATGTCAACAACACGTTTCTTCAGAGATGGTGTCAACTTAGTGCCAAATCCCATAGGAACCTTCACTTTAGAGGCACTTGTCATGCCAAATTTTGTTAACAAGTTCTTTGTGTATGCCTCCTGGTTGATAAAGATGACTTCTGGACCCTGTCTAATATTTAAACCAAGGAAAAAATTAATTGGACCCATTGCGCTCATTTTAAATTTAGTCTCCATCAACTTTCTGAATTCAGCTGTTAAGCTAGGATTCCTAGAGCCAAAGATGATATCATCAACATAAATTTGAACTATCATTAGATGTTCGACTTCTTTCTTTCGAAACAAGGTAAGGTCAACCAAACCTTGCTTAAATTTTGACATTTTTAGAAAACGAGTTAGGGTTTCATACCAGGTTCTCGGTGCTTGCTTTAAACCATAAAACACTTTATCCAGCACATTGCAATGATCAGGATATTTCTCATTCACAAACTCGAGAGGTTGCTCAACATACACTGTTTCTTCTAGTTCTCCATTCAAGAAAGCACATTTGACATCCATTTGGAAAACTTCAAAGTTTTTATAGGCAGCATATGCTAGGAAGATTCTAACTGATTCCAACCTTGCTACTGGAGCAAAGGTTTCCTCATAATCTATCCCTTCCTCTTGGTAATATCCTTTACCACCAACCGAGCCTTGTTGCGAATGACGTTCCCTTCTTTGTCCAATTTGTTTCTAAATACCCATTTCAAACCGACCATAAAAGCATCCTTTGGTGTGGGAATCAGCCTCCAAACTAGATTACGTTCGAACTCATGGAGCTCATCTTGCATTGCTTGAACCCAATCAAAATGATCAAGCACATCATTTACTATTTTTGGTTTGATTTTGGAGATGAACGATTTAAACATACAGAACTCAACTTTAGATAATAATGCAGTTTGTTTTGCTTTTAATTGAGAACAAGTAAGAACTTTCTCAAAAGATTCACCAATAATTTGTTCTTTAGGATGATCCTTGGTCCATTTCAGTAACGGAGGATAATTTGGGTCATAAGTCGGATCCAATTCAGCTTTCACTTCCTCTTCAAATTCTAACTGATCACTCTTGCACTCGTTAGTTGCCTTTTCTTTCTCCCATTCAACTGGCGAAGCGTAACCCGTGGCAACATGGAAGTTTGCATCCTCTGAGAGAGTTGGATTCTCCCCCCTCAAATGTACCTTTATTCGTTGGGGACGGTATAGAATTCTCACCCTCGAAAGATACATTCGTTGTCTTTGGTGCGAACGAACTCTCCCCCTTGAACGTTGAGCCGTTGATTTGAGAGTCGGTAGCGGATTGATCACTTTCAGGTTTAGGAATGTCACTTTCCATTTCCTTTGCAACATCATCGATGATCTTTTGGAGATTATTAATTTTGTTATCTGCTACTTTCTCCTCTGAGTGTGCCACTTTCTCCGGTTCATCAAATAACCGAATGTACTCCTCGAACAAGTTGGATATTGGAACCGAGACATGTCTTGATGTAGGGAAAAATTCCCCTAAGTCACTTTCAATCGTTTCAACTTTCTTCATATAATTGTCATCAAAGGTTACATAATAAGTTTCTTCAATCCGTTTAGATTGTTTATTCAAAAGTTTGTAAGCTTTTGAGGAGAGTGAATAACCAAGAAATGTTCCCTCATCAGCTTTAATGTCCAACTTGTTTCGGTTCTCCTTGGAGTTTAGGATAAAACAACTTGAACCGAACACATGGAAAAATTTGAAATTGGGCTTTCAGTTATTTAAAATCTCATATGGAGTAATTGAGAATCTTTTGTTAAGAAAGGACCAGTTCTGAGTGTCGCATGCGGTTGCAACAGCATCAACCCAGAAGTATAACGGAAGAGAAGCGAAACTGAGCATGGTTCTGGTAGCTTCACATAAAGAACGGTTTCGCCTTTCAACAATCCCATTCTGTTGTGGTGTGTACGGGGCCGAAAAGTTTTGTGTTATCCCCTTATCAGCCAGAAATTCCTCAAAGTCTTTATTCTTGAATTCTAGCCCATTGTCGCTCCTGACATTTCTCACCGTCTTTTTCAGTTGAACTTCCACCTGCTTAATAAATGTCTTCAGCTTGGGAGTTGCTTTTGATTTTTGTTTAAGAAAGAAAACCCAGGTGAAACGTGAAAAATCATCTACAATGACAAGTATTTACTTACTACCACCAATGATTTCGATAGCCAAAGGTCCACACAAGTCAATGTGCAATAGTTCAAGAGCTTCAACAATCTTTGTATTGATTCTCGTAGGATGACTCTTTCTGCTTTGTTTGCCCATCTCACACGGTGCACATAGATGTTCCTTGTCAAACTTGAGAAGAAAGAGGCCTCGAATATGGTCACCAAGCACCAACTTATTAATGTCTTTGAAGTTCAAATGCGATAAACATCGATGCCACAACTAGCTTTCATATCTGTTTTCCTTTTATAGCAGACATCTTGCTGGTTTTCCTTTTATTGGGTTGAGATTCAAGGGATACATCGCTCCCTTGCATTCAGACTTTAACATAACCTTTTTCGAGTGCTTTTCAATGATTTTAGAACCCTCATCATCAAATGACACTTTCAGACCTGTTTCTACGACTAGTTTTGACACGATGATGAGGTTATGCTGCAATTCTTCCACATACGCCACTTTTCAAATTGAGAAATCTCCATTTGTTATCATATAGTATCCCTTGATTGTTCCATAGAAGTTATTTCCGTACTTCACACACCCACCAGCTTTTAGGGACTGAAACTCCCTCATCTCTTCCTTCCTTCTAGTCATGTGACGTGAGCAGCCACTAGCGATATACCATTCATCATCGAACTGCTCATCACAAAGCACCTGCAAATTCAAGCTGATTTAGGAACCCAAAGTTTCTTGGGTCATGGTGAATCTTTCACAAAAAAAGAAATTGAAGAAGAAATATCAACCAAAAATGTTCCTTTTACTAAAGTGGTTTGATCTTTTCATTTAATGGTATACACCTTGATTTTACTTTTATCTTGTTTAAAGATTGGTGCATTAGTTAGTGTATTGTTAGTTGGTTTAGGATTTTTCTTTTGAATCCTTGGTTTAGCTGAATCTCTCTTATCTTTGAACTCAGAATCTGATGCTAGCTTTCCCTTTCCTTAGATGTCCTTCACAGAGTTTATTTTCCAATTTGAATTGAATGAACCGAAAATAGTGTTGGGAACGAAACTTGACTTTCGGTTCTGTGGCCCGATGTGAGGACCGAAACTAGACTTTCGGCTCTGAGTGCTGATGCAGGGACCGAAACTTCACTTTCGGTTCTGAGCGCTAGTCTAGGAACCGAGAGCCGATGTTCGGTTCAGACTTTTTGAGTAGTAAGAATTTGGGCTGAAAGTTTCTTTTCCCTTATCCACATTTTCTTAGGAGGTATGTAGTTGGGTTTTTGATATTCCCAGTGACGTTTTCGCTCGTTCAAGTTCTTTGTATATCTTTGGTTTCTTAAGCGTTTCTGTTTTGCTAACTCCTTCTGTGATTTGTGGATGTTGAAGTCAGTTTTTGACTTTTGCTTTTGCTTTTCGGTTGTATTTGTTGGAACATATGGTGTTGTCATTGGTTCTTCAGGGATTTCTTTAGTTCCACTTGTGCTTGGTTTGTCGAAGCTTGAGGGTTTGTTGATGGGTTCAACAACATATCTTCCTTTAACCCTCTATGAAGTTTGCTCAGACAAGCCTACAATTTCATCTGCATTGTCAATAGGGGCAGACCAGAAGTAATCATCGCACCCTTCAGCATTGTCTTTTTCCACCAAGACTCTTAATTCTGCCGTTTGTCTTGGAGTAACTCCCTTAACTTCATAGATCTGAATCGGCATAGTCTGAACCTTTTGATAAACCATAGCCTTTTCCTTGAGTTTTTGTTGCTTGTCTTTTGACATGCGTGCAAATTCAACCGAATTTTCTGAATGGATGGGTTTCTCATTCTCGGTTTCACTCGTCATAAACGCATAGCAATCAACAACTTCTGATACCACAATTTCACTTATCTCACTTTCCTCATCAAATTCAGACATATTATCTAAGTTCATTTTATTTTCTGACGTTAATTTGGCATTAAACAGGGCAAACGATTGAATAGTGTCTGACTTTATTTGCAACCTATCATTTTCATCTAAAATATCTTTTAGCATACATTTGTGTTCCATAGAGTCAATGAAGGTTGCTATTTTGTCGAGTCCAATTTTGTAAGACATAGATATCTCTTCTGATGACACTTCTAATTCACAGTCTGCTATGATCTCATCCTCCTAAAATTCATGGAAAGGCAAAATCATCTTATGAATTTTCTTTCCTATCTCACAACTTAAATGTAATTGAGCAATATTTGTGAATAAACGCTTAGCAATTAAACAAAAAACATTTCTTTGTTTTAAAAACTTCATCTCACACCCCCGAACCAGACAGCGGAAACGTCCGAGGGCTCTTGTGACTTAAATTGAATACCATCACAAGTAATATACATGAATCATAACATAAATCATCACCATGCATTAAAATAATACAACTGATATTGTTTACATCCAGTACTTTGTTTTTTAAACATTACAAATTCATAACATAATTGTCTGATAGATATCATAAGCAAAACACCCTGACATTACTTGGTACTTATTCTTCGGTTTACCTTTTATCTGAGAATACAAGTTAATTTTGAAGAACGTTAACATATGAAATGTTAGTGAGTTCATAAGCAATGTTGTGATAAATGAATTTATGTACTTTGTAAAATCTAGAAAATCCGATATTTTCTTAAATGATCATTGTTTATAAAAAGTGTGGAGATCCGTAAATATATGCTTGTTGATTTTTAAAACATGTATAAATGTTGAACCTTATTATTAATCGTGCAAGTGAAAATTTTGAACTTCCCAGGACAACCTGATGTTTTCCCCAATACATAAAATACATCGAATTCTCGATTTGTTATACCATCACGACGAATGATTTTTGATTTCTCGCATGGCGTTGGATTAATTAGGGTTTGTGAGTCGTTATAATCATGCATTAGAAAATAACTAGTTTATAACTACAGGTTTCGAACGATCCTTAAAGGCGTCGCCTGTTACTACTCACTTAATCCAACAACCATGATTACTTTTGATTAACACCCTAAATCTGTCTACCATGATTTCTCATAAGCCTAACAAACAAGGAAAAAGGGGAGTACGAAGTCCCGTTATTTCCGTGAGTTATTTAGGCTGTTGGGAATGCGAAAGGAATGTTGTCCCAACTCACATTTGATTACTTGACCTCACTAGCAATACTAACGGGCCACTAGGGCCCAATAGCATATCATAGCCACTGAAAGTCCTTTTACATGAAATCGGGTCATAGGAGGCCGAATAGCACATAAGCATATTCCCTTTGGGCCGAAAGAGCATGTTAATGGGTTAGCAAGGCCCAACAAGCATGATTTGAAACTTCCAAGCCCAAAGTTTGTTAGTTTGCTCATCGTAGTTATCGCATATGTATTTAGATGGTTTTTTTTTCAACGCTTGTTGTTTTGTATTGATTCGAGACCGAATCATTTCGTTTGTAATGACTTTTATTATTGAGAGTGTATTTGTTTTCCGTTTCGTCAGTAGTTGTGGATTTTGTGTTTTGTATTAATGAATTATTTTTTTTAAAAGTGGGATTTGATCTTTTTACTACCCTTCTTTTATAAAACTAACACTTTTGGTCCTTTTTTTATAGAAGAATTTCATTTTTAGTCCTTAAAACCTTTTCTTGACACTTTTGTAGTATTTATTTGATGAAAACAGAATTTTAACCCAAAATTTATTTTGTTGATAGCTTCAGCCTTTCCAAAATAGTGTTTCTTGGTTAGGGCCCCATTTTTCACAACTTTTATAGTTTTGGCCCAAAATCTAAAAACTTTACATTTTGGTCCTTTTTTATAGCCAAAAGCATTTTTTATTCATAAAATGATTTTTTCATGCTAATTACCACCTTTTTTATATAAAGTTTCATTTCAACCGTTAAAATTTATCCTTTTTCGCGTAATATTGGGCCAAAAAGCCCAAAAATTAGCCCATTAAGCTAAAAATTTACATTTTAAGTCACTTGAAAATTTTGTATTCCGAAAAATGATTATAGAAACTGTTTTGACCCTTTTGACCTTCAAGAAATTGTGATTTGTCGATTTGTATCCCAAGTTTTGTATTTTTGACGATTTAAACCCAAAAATGGGTTTTATTTTAGAATATGTTCATCATGACCTTATAAGCTATTATTCTTGACTTGCCTTGTGAAAAATACCTTAGATTATCTTTGTTTCCTTTCTCATTGTCATAGATCTCGGGTTTACACCCTTTTTTGGTAACATATTTATCACAAAACACATGAAATCACACACATACATGCATAAAATCACACATAGCATACACATACACATAGATCTACAAATTTTCTTATATTCTCCCCCATAAAACACTTGAAAACCGAAACGAAAGGGGTATGAAGCTCACCTGGAGTTGTAGTTTCGGTTTTGAAGAATAATAAAAGAAAAAATTTCGATCCTAGCAAGTCTTCTTGGAGGATCTTGAACTTAGATGCTTCTAAGGTGTAAGATCACAAGATTGAATGGATTTAGAAGAGATTTTTTTGATGAAATGAAGTAGCTAGATTATGGATTTAACATCAACTTACCTTAGATGACGTGTTTGTGGGAAAAATCTCCTTGAAAGCTCTTAAATCTCGATAGTTTTGAAAGAGAAATGAGAAGATGTTCTTGAAGACTTAAAGAGAGTTCTAAGTGTTTTGTATGTGTGTGTTTTCCCTTGGTCTAGGCCAAAGATAGAATAGAGAGACAAGAGAGAGTATTGAAGTGACCATGCATGGGAACATGAGAAAAATGCTTGGTTACCCCATGAACAATTGTGAGGTGGCATAGGAAAAAGTCAACTTTCTTTTGTTATGGGCTTAGGCCGAGATTGGAGAGGGAAAAGGAAAGAATTGGGTGCTTAAATTCCTAAGCCCAAATTATAGATAATTTAGATAACTTTTGGCCCAAATAAAACAAGAAATGATTTTTATGGCCCATTAGAGCTAATTGGGTTAGTTATGGCTCAATAAGGTCCATTAAAGTATTTTATTTCATTCTAGGCCCAATAAGGCCCAAATATTAAAATAAATAGAAGTGTGTCCAATTAGAGCCCATTTAAGAGTTCTAAGCCCAAAGTAGTCAAATTGGAAGCTTATTGGTGCATTGGGCCCAATAAGGTAATCCTAGTCCAAAATGGACTTAAACAAGGATTTCTAGGGTTTTCCAATTCTTTGTTGAATATTTGAACGTTTGTATGAAGTGTTTGATTGAAGTTTTTTGTTATTGAATAAGCATCCTACATGTTTTCACATTTTTGGTTCACATTTGTTATCATTGTTCAAGGTTTTCAAGGCATCAAAATTCGTAGTTGTGACATCATCCCCCCTTTAGAGGGAATTTCGTCCCGAAATTCTTTTGAAAGATAGATTTGAGATTGGGAGAATAGGTGAGGGTACTTGTGCTTCATCTGGTTTTCGCATTCCCATATGAATTCTGGCCCATGCATTGCGTTCCACCGTACCTTCACAATCGGAATGCGACTTTGCTTAGTACGCTTCACCTCCATGTCCATGATTTCGACTGGTTCTTCGACGAACATGAGATTCTCCTTGATTTCTATTTCATCAAGGGGAATGACGAGAGTTTCATCGGATAGGCACTTCTTTAGATTGAAAACATGGAACAAGGGGTGTACACTTCTGAGCTCAGCAGGTAACTGTAGTCTATACGCCACTGGGCCAATTCGGGCAAGAATCTCGAAAGGTCCAATGTATCGTGGATTCAATTTTCTTCGCTTTCCAAAATGAATAACTCCTTTCCAGGGAGAGAATTTTAACAGAACTCGATCCCCGACCTAGAACTCCAAAGGCTTTCATCGTTTATCAGCGTAGTTCTTCTGTCAGTCGCGTGATGCTTGTAGTCGAGCTCTGATTTGAACTATCTTTTCCATGGTTTCGTGTATGATCTCTAGTCCTGTTAATGTCTTGTCTGATCCTAGTTCCCTCGTTATCTGGGTGTCGCGTACCTCAGCCCAACACAACGGTGATCTACACTTACGTCCGTACAGTGCCTCGAAAGGAGCAACATTGATGCTCGAATGCTAACTGTTGTTGTATGAGAATTCAACTAAGGGTAATTGGGTATCCTAGGACTTCCCAAAGTCTATCACTCATGCACAAAGCATGTCTTCAAGCATTTGAATGGTTCATTTGCTTTGACCATCCGTTTGTGGGTGACAAGCAGTGCTCATGTCGAGATGGGTTCCCAGTGCTTTTTGAAGTGATTGCCAAAAACGTGAAGTGAATCTACTATCTCTATCTGAGATGATAGACACTAGCACTCCGTGAAGTCTCACGATTTCTCGAATGTGTATTCTTGTAAATCTTTCCATCTTGTAGGATTCTTTTATTGGCAGGAAATGAGTTGATTTCGTCAGTCTGTCAACTATTACCCATATAGTATCCAATCCATCTGATGACTTGGGTAGCTTGGTCACAAAATCCATAGTAATCCTTTCCCATTTCCACTCAGCCATTACTGGTTGCTGTAATAACCTCAAGGGCTTCTGGTATTCCACGTTTACTTTGGCGCAAATAAGGCATTTGGTAACATAGGTGGCAATCTCTGCCTTCATGTTAGGCCACCAATAATGTTGTTTAATATCCATGTACATCTTGTCCGAACCCCGATGGATGGAGTATTGCATCTTGTGAGCTTCATTCATGACTACCTCCCTAAATCATCCATGTTTAGGGACCCATATACGGTTCATGAAATTGTATAGTCCGCCCTCTTTCACCTCGAGATTCTTCTCCATTCCGGGTAACGCTTCGCTTGTTCTTTTTTCCGCCTTTATGGCATCTGATTGGGCTACCCTGATCTGAGTGGTTAGGTGAGATTGGATGGTTATTGAGAGCGTTTTCACACGATGATTAAAGTACTCTTTCCGACTCAAGGCATCAGCTACCACGTTAGCCTTGCATGGGTGGTACTTGATTTCAAACTCATAATCGTTTAATAGTTCAACCCATCTTCGTTGCCTCATATTCAATTCTTTTTTATTCAAGATGTGTTGGAGACTCTTGTGGTCCGTGAAGATGGTGCACTTCGTACCATAAAGGTAGTGTCTCCAAATTTTCAGGGCAAAGACACTGCTCCCAATTCCAGATCGTGGGTTGTATAATTCACTTCGTGTGTATTTAGTTGCCGGGACGCGTAAGCTACCATCTTTCCACGCTACATGAGAACACAACCTAAACCCTGATTTGACGCGTCACAGTAGACTACGAAATCTTCCGTTCCCTCTGGTAGTGTTAGTATCGGGACACTGCAGAGTGCTTGCTTCAGAGTTCGGAATGCAGCTTCTTGTTTGTCCGTCCATTTGAATGGTACACCCTTTTGTGTAAGCGAGGTAAGTAGCATGGAGATGTTAGAGAAGTTTTGAATGAACCTCCTGTAGTAACCTGCAAGACCTAAGAATTGGCGAATTTCTGTTGGTGTTGTTGGGACTGCCCATCCTTCAATGGCTTTGACCTTAGAAGGATCCACATGTATTCCTTCCTTACTAACAACATGACCCAAAAAGTTCACGCTACGGAACCAGAACTCACACTTGGAGAGATTTGCGTATAGTTTCTCAGTTCGCAGGGTTTCCAGGATTTGTCAAAGATGTTGGCCATGCTCTTCTTCGCTTTGAGAATAAACTAGAATGTCATCAATGAAAAAAATAACGAAGTTGTCAAGGAATGTCGGCAGATTCGATTCATTAGGTCCATGAATGCGGCAGGGGCATTCGTTAGACCGAAGGGCATTACGACAAATTCAAATGTCCATAACAATTTTGTAAAGCGGTTTTGAGAATATCCTCTTCCCAGACTTTGAGTTGATGGTACCCAGATCACAGATCTATCTTAGAGAAGTAACTAGCTCCTTAGAGATGGTCAAATAGATCGTCGATTCGTGGGAGTGGATAGCGATTTTTGATAGTGACCTTATTTAATTCCCTGTAATCGGTGCACATCCTAAAAGATCCGTCCTTCTTCTTGACAAAGAGAACTGGAGCTGCCCATGGCGAGAAACTGGGTCAATTGAATCCCTTGTCCATGAGTTCACTGAGTTGGCTGTACAATTCCTGCATCTCAGCAGGGGCCAATTGGTAAGGCGATTTAGCGATGGGAGTAGCTCCTGGGACAAGATAAATTCGAAATTCAATTTGTCTTTCTGGGGGTACTCCAGGAAGATCTTCAGGAAAGATGTCTGGGAATTTACATGCTACAGGAATGTCTTGAACGTTAACCTCTTCCTTGGATTTATCTACTATGTGCGCTAGGAACGTCAAATCTTTCTTTCACAGATACTTTTGTGCCTGGACGCACGAGATGAGACGAACATTCGTGTTGGGTTTTTCTCCGTATATAATTAGAGTTTCATGATTTGGAAGGTGAAGGCGAACGGCCTTCTCGTGACACATAATTTCAGCATGGTGGGGGCTTAACCAGTCCATGGCAATAATCACATCAAAACTCCTAATGGAAGCAGACATTAAGTTTATTCTAAAGATGTGTTGATTTAGGGCTAGGGTACATCCATTATAGATTTCCCCAGTGGATTCTGTTTTCGCATTTGCCATTTCGACCGTAAAGGTTTCATTGAGCTTCTAGGGTGGTTGTTTTAACAAATGCTTAAAATTATTGCTCACACAACTTCATTCTGCTCTGGTATCAAATAGGATGCATGCATAAGTGTGGTTTAGGAGGAACGTACCGGTAATGACAGCGGGATCCTGAACCGTTTCTCCCTGACCCATGGTTAGTACCCTTCCTGTTCCTCTATTTTCGGGATTGTTGTTGGGGTAGTTTCAACAGAAATGCCCAGTCCTCCCACATCCATAGTAGGTGTGGCTTGGTCCTGCATTGTTGTCTCCATTTTCGGTGTTGTTGTTGCGGTTATTGTTGTTGTTGTTTCCCTGTTGTTGATTCTGAGGAGGGTAGGTCCTGCAATACTTCGCCGTGTTCCCCTTCCGATTGCAACTGGTGCACTGCATCTCTCTGCATTCTCCATTGTGATGGAGACCGAACTTGTTGCACTTAGGAAGATTACCAGAATAAGGCCTAGGAGCACTTGGAGCAGCTGAGGCTGGAGCATGTGGTGTGGGTGGAACTTGAGTGGTTGCAGCATTAACTCCCACTGTTTGCTGCTTCTTGGATGATTCGGAGCCTTGACGCCCCTTCCTCTTGTTGTTCTTTCCCTATTTGTCATCATTTTCATTCTAACATTTAGTTTCCACGGGCTTCTCACCCTTCTTGTTGTTGTAGTCATACAACTTCTTGGACAATCTTTTGGCACTGTCAAAAGTTTCGGGATTTGCAGCTATCACATTTCCTTGGATCGGGGAGATTAGTCCCCAAATGAATCGCTCGATCTTCTTTCCTTCTGAGGTGATCATGCCAGGGCATAGCAGAGACAATTCACTAAACCTTGATATGTTTGCATCTATATCATCATTTCGGATGGTGAGATTCCACAGCTCTTGTTCCATTTTTTGAATTTTGCCACGAGGGCAGTACTCAGCCATCAACATTTCTTTCATCTCTGCCCATGGCATGGAATTGGCTATGGGGAGTGTCATGGCTTCCACGTGTCCGTTCCACCAAGTGAGCATTTGGTCAACAAAAGTGCATGTGGAAAATTTCACCTTCATCTCTTTAGGGCAATCACATATCTCGAACACCGATTCCACCTTCTCGATCCATCGTTTCAGGGTAATCATTCCTCTAGTGCCGTTAAAGGTTCGTGGTTTGGCGTTAGTGAAATATTTTTAGGAGCATGTTTTGGTAGGTCCTTGATTCATCCAGTTGTTTGAACTTCTAGACCCTTGTCCGTTGACCCCTCCATTGTTCCCCTGGTGAATTTGTGACATCGCTGCGGTGACCGCAGCAGATATAGCTGCTTGGAATGCAGTTGAGTCGACTTCAGGTGGGGTTGGCTTAGGGTTTCCGCGGGTG
Organism: Lactuca saligna; assembly: GCF_052625555.1. NCBI lineage: Eukaryota > Viridiplantae > Streptophyta > Magnoliopsida > Asterales > Asteraceae > Lactuca > Lactuca saligna. The sequence continues at coordinate 170,379,400 of NC_136417.1, read as the reverse complement.
GGTTGTTGAGGCATCTTTCAATCATGGAACGGAAAGATGTTGAGTGTCTGTGGTTTTTGTGAGGTTGTGATCCTATAAACTAGGTGTGTGGCACAAACTTAAGTAGTTTCACAAATTAGCACACAATCATAGATATGTAACACATAGCAGATTAAAACATCACAGTAAACATATAAGACTTTTCATTACAACCTGTCACACCCTCGAACCAGACGGCGGAAACGTCCGAGGGCTCTTCTGACTTAAATTGAATACCATCATAATGAATATACATGAATCATAACATAAATCATCACCATGCATTAAAATAATACAACTGATATTGTTTACATCCAATACTTTGTTTTTTAAACATTACAAATTCATAACATAATTGTCTGATATATATCATAAGCAAAACACCCTGACATTACTTGGTACTTATTCTTCGGTTTACCCGTTACCTGAGAATACAAGTTAATTTTGAAAAACGCCAACATATGAAATGTTCGTGAGTTCATAAGCAATGTTGTGATAAATGATTTTGTGTAGTTTGCAAAACCTAGAAAATCCGATATTTTCTGAAAAGATCATTGTTTATAAAAAGTGTGGAGATCCGTAAACATATACTTGTTGATTTTTAAAACATGTATAAATGTTGAACCTTAGTATTAATCGCGCATGCGAAACTGTTAAACTTCCCAGGAAAACCTGATGTTTTCCCCAATACATAAAATACAGTGAATTCTCGATTTGTTATACCATCACGGCGAATGATTTTTGATTTCTCATGTGGCGTTGGATTAATTAGGGTTTGTGAGTCGTTATAATGATGCATTAGAAAATGACTAGTTTGTAACTATAGGTTTCGAACGATCCTTAAAGGCATCGCTCGTTACTACTCACTTAATCCAACAACCACGATTACTTTTGATTAACGCCCTAAATCTGTTTACCTTGATTTCTCATAAACCTAACAAACGAGGAAAAAGGGGAGTACAAAGTCCCGTTATTTCCGTGAGTTATTTAGGCTATCGGGAATGCGAAAGGCACGTTGTTCCAACTCGCATTTGATTCATTGACCTCACTAGCAATACTAATGGGCCACTACGGCCCAATAGCACATCATAGCCACTGAAAGTCCTTTTACATGAAATCGGGTCATAGGAGGCCAAATAGCACACAAGCATATTCCCTTTGGGCCCAAAGATCATATTAATGGGCTAGCAAGGCCGAACAAGCATGATTTGAAACTTCCAAGCCCAAAGTTTGTAAGTTTTCTCATCATAGTTATCGCGTATTTATTTAGATGGTTTTGTTCAACGCTTGTTGTTTTGTATTGATTCGAGACCAAATCACTTCGTTTGTAACATGATTTGTTGTTGAGAGTGTATTTGTTTTCCGTTTCATCAGTAGTTGTGGATTTTGTGTTTTGTATTAATGAATTATTCTGTTTAAAAGTGGGATTTGATCTTTTTACTAACCTTCTTTTATAAAAACAACACTTTTGTTCCTTTTATGGAAGAATTTCATTTTTAGTCGTTAAAACCTTTTCTTGACACTTTTGTAGTATTTATTTGAGAAAAACACAATTTTAACCCAAAATTTATTTTGTTGATAACTTCAGCCCTTCCAGAATACTGTTTCTTGGTTAGGGCCCCATTTTTCATAAATTTTACAGTTTTGGCCCAAAATCTAAAAACTTTACATTTTTGGTCCTTTTTGATAGTGAAAAGCATTTTTGACTCATAAAATGATTTTGTCATGCAAATTACCCCCTGTTTTACAGAAAGTTTCATTTTAGCCCGTAAAATTTATCCTTTTTTCGCATTTTTAGGCTTATTCGGCCTAAAAGCCCAAAAATTAGCCCATTAAGCTAAAAATTTACATTTAAGTCCCTTGAGAATTTTTTATTCAGAAAAATGATTATAGAAACTGTTTTGACCCTTTTGACCTTCAAGAAACCGTGATCTGTCGATTTTATCCCAAGTTTTGTATTTTTTACAATTTAAACCCAAAAATGGGTTTTATTTTAGAATATCTTCACCATGACCTTATAAGCTATTATTCTTGACTTGTCTTGTGAAAAATAGCTTAGATTATGTTTGTTTCCTTTCTGATTGTCATAGATCTCGGGTTTACACCCTTTTTTGGTCACATATTCATCACAAGACACATGAAATCACACACATACATGCATCAAATCACACATAGCATACATATACACATAGATCTGCAGATTTTCTTGTATTCTCCCCCATAAAACACTTGAAAACCGAAAAGAAAGGGGTATGAAGCTCACCTTGAGTTGTAGTTTCGGTTTTGAAGAAGAATAGAAGAAGAAATTTCGATCCTAGCAAGTCTTCTTGGAGGATCTTGAACTTAGATGCTTCTAAGGTGTAAGATCACAAGATTGAATGGATTTAGAAGAGATTTTTTTGATGAAATGAAGTAGCTAGATCATGGATTTAACATCAACTTACCTTAGATGATGTGTTTGTGGGAAAAATCTCCTTGAAAGCTCTTAAATCTCGAAAGTCTTGAAAGAGAAATGAGAAGATGTTCTTGAAGAATTAAAGAGAGTTTTAACTTTTTTGTATGTGTGTGTTTTCCCTTGGTCTTGGCCAAAGATAGAATAGGGATACAAGAGAGAGTATTGAAGTGACCATGCATGGGAACATGAGAAAAATGCTTGGTTACCCCATGAACAATTGTGAGGTGGCATAGGAAAAAGTCAACTTTCTTTCGTTACGGGCTTAGGCTGAGATTGGAGAGGGAAAAGGAAAGAATTGGGCGCTTAAATGCCTAAGCCCAAATTATAGATAATTTAAATAACTTTTGGCCCAAATAAATCAAGAAATGATTTTTATGGCCCATTAGGTTATAGTATTTTATTTCATTCTAGGCCCAATAAGGCCCAAATATTAAAATAAATAGAAGTGGGTCCAATTAGAGCACATTTAAGAGTTCTAAGCCCAAAGTAGTCAAATTGAAAGCTTATTGGTCCATTGGGCCCAATAAGGAAATCTTAGTCCAAAATGGACTTAAACAAGGATTTCTAGGGTTCTCCAGTTCTTTGTTGACTATTTGAACGTTTGTATGAAGTGTTTGATTGAATTTTTGTTGTTATTGAATAAGCATCCTACATGCTTTCACATTGTTGGTTCACATTTGTTATCATTGTTTAATATTTTCAAGGCATCAAAATTCGTAGTTGTGACACTTCAAATTGTCTCTTTGCAGATAAATACTTTCATCCCTAGCCCTAACTAACTCCACCTCCATTAGCTCAATCCACATCCATCTCTCCTCACTCTTTGAAGACACCCGCTGAGTTGGTCAATTATGTTAGAATTCTCTTAGCGAGTTTGCATGAGACTACCACTTAAGTTAGAAAATTTAGATTTTAGTTCATTTAATTCTTCTTCATAGTTTGTTAATGGAACTTTAAGTGATTAAAGGATGGATTGTACCTTTTTGATCAACCGATCGCAATCGTTGATCTTCTCACTGACAGGTTTACCGCAAACCACTTATTTTCAGTCTGGTTTGGTTCCTCGTCTGCACTTTCGGTTGATAATCCAGCGCTGACCATTAAGCACTTTCCGGCCGAACCTAATTCCTTTGCTACATAAGCCTTCCCGTGAGTGGGTTTTCTCACTTCTTCATCTTCGAAGTCGGTTGACTAATCTTCAACTCCACTGAACCCATATTCATCTGCATTCTCCTGCACAATCAAGGAATTCATAGAACTTTTAGCACTGTTAGTTGCCTTCTTTTTCTGAATTTCTTCCAGCTTGCGCATATAATATGCCTCATCATCTACATCATCTCTTTTCTCAGCCATTTTTCTCAGCATGCAATCTTTGGCAAAGTGGTTCTTGCCATGACAGTAATTGCAATCGAACCCAGAGTCTTCAGCAAGCTTGCTATCCTTGTCTTCATCCTTTTGAGAAGAAATTTTCGCTTCATCCTTCACCTTCTCTAAACTATAACTTCCTTGCCAGTTTCGGTTTTTGTTGACAGGAAATTTTCTTCATGCAAACTTCTTTGGATTCATGACCATCATAGTGTACTCTTCACTTGTGAGATCACATTCCGACCTGTCAGACTCTTCTTCTTCTTCTGCAATGCTTTTTCCTTTTGAGATAAGAGCTAGCGATCCCATACTAGAAACTACCTTTGCTACTTTCGTTACAACACTCTCATGGGACTTAAGTATTCCCACAAGTTTCGCTAATAAGTAAGACTTAAACTGTTTGTTGGATTTTACGGTTGAAACGACGACCATACACTCCGATCTCAGTCCATTCATAAAAGGTTACCTTTTGCTCGATCAACTTTCTTTCAATTCCATGTTTGATCATCTTACTTAGGAGATGATTGAACCGATCGAAAGTTTATATGAGTTTCTCCTTCGGTTTCTGTTCAACAACTCCAAATTCTGAAAGTAGCAAGGTTTGAATGGAGTGTTCTAGATCTTCATCAGTCAAATAAATTTCCTTCAACCTATCCCAGATTTCTTTGGCAGTCCTGCATGAACTGACCAACCGAAAAGTTTCGGATTGTAAGGCAAATCTGATCATTGTCATAGTCTTCATATTACACAGTAACTTGTCTTTTTCGTCCCGTGCCATCTTGTTTTCATCCGCCACCAGCTTGTTGTATTTCTTTTGCGTCTTAACAGTTGTGTTTGTTCCTGAATGAACAAACGGCCCAAGTGTGATATCCTCTCAAATGAGATAGCCATTCTCTTCCGATCCAACCATGTAGTGTTCAAAGTGATGTGCCCAAACTTCATAGTCTTCAGTGTAAAGAATGGGTATTCTAGTTGCAGATCCAATGCTGTTTGAGATGTTTATGGGATTTGTTTGCGAATCTTTGTGAAACATGGTGAGCTCCTAGAATCAAACCTGTAAACTTGAGATTAGGGTTTTTATCTTAAATAGATTTGCCGTTAATGGTGAAGAAGACGAATTCTATTTATACGATAAAAGAGGAAACCCTAAAAGAATTTGATTATAGAAGGAATGTGTATTGATTACACAGTCTCCTGCTCTGATACCAATTGTTAGAACTTAGTTCAATCAGGATCGTTTGATTCTATGCATGCAAACAATTAAGAATGTAAATATAAACACGAATATGGCTTTGAATATGTCGTATGATTAATATTTCAACGCCTCAGAAGAGCTCGACTAAGAACTTCGACTGTAGAGGCGTTTAGGGTTACAAAGATTAAACGTAATAAAAGTCGTAAACATATAATGCATACATGCATGCATATATGTAGTATAACCCTACTAGATAATCACGGATGGACAAGCCCAATCCGAATACAATACAAAAAGCCCATGACACAACAAAAATAAGCTCTATAGTGTATAATCCAAGAGTCACATGTAACCCTAATTCTTACACTTAGGCTTATGATCTATAACTCATGTGGACTAACTCTTTATGGATTCTTACATAAACATAGCCCATCATGGATCAATAACCCAAACCATATGTATCACTAATTTATAGAATTAATCCACGTTAATTTAATTAGTCTCCTTTGATCACTAAGTTGAAAATTAATTCCTTATCAATACTAATTAAATATTATGATTTCTCAATTAATATATTATACTTATGATATATAGAATAAATCATAAGTAACCTCTTTCTCAAATATCCATCCTGTCAAATTGTCCTGGTGAAGGCAACCCAAAATGGACCATGCTACTCTCGTGTCCAGTACATACCAATTATAGTTATGGGCTTAGACACCTAATCCAATAGTCTCCCACTCTGATAAGTCTAATAAATATAACTGCAAGAACGACTTAAACACAAACTAGCAATCATATCTCTTAAAAGCCGTTGTCGAACTTTAACCTAGTCAATGACGCATCCATTAGATAAGTAATCACATATTTCTCCATTCATCAAGATATCATACAGACTGAGACATGGTTTATAGTCATTCTATCTATCCATTTTTTGTTTCCTAATTTCCGATTTATGACAACTGAGTAATTGAACAAATCAAATTAGTCCATCCTTGACCAAGCGCTTAGGGTGTCATCACTATATCATCGAGGGACCCACATATATCGCTTTTATCCCTCTAAGGGTAAAAGGAATAAATAAACGTCTACTCATATGTTTGCTCTATTTTCTCATGAAATCACACACAATGATACATTTTATAAAACTGAGTTACTGGTGTGTTTACATATCATCAATGTGCAACCGAATTATAAACTACAACTCACATCTCTCCGTTTCAAGAATATAAGATATTATCGTTTTACCAATCAATCATGATAAAATCCATGAAGTGATTTAGATGAGCATGGGATTAATTCTATAAATCATGATAAAATCCATGAAGTGATATTTCAAGAATATAAGATATTATTGTTTCAAGAATATAAACTAGACCCGAAGAGTCCATGCTGGAATGAGAAACCCTAATTCCTAGGGTTTGCACCCTAATATATTAATAAGCCATAATATCTTCTATCTCTCTCCATAAATCACCCTGTCAAGTTGCTATGGTGAAGGCAACCCAAAAGGAGCATTCACAACCAGGTCAAGTACTTACCAAGTATGGTTACTGGCTTAGACACTAATCTAAATGCTTATGCTATGAGCATGGTCAGCAAGTTCCAAAAAAGTCCAAGGAATAGTCTTTGGAAAGATGTGAAGAACATCCTAAAGTACTTACGAAGAACTAAGGATTTGTTCCTTGTCTATGGAGGCATGGAAGATAGCTTCAGTGTAAAGTGCTACACTGATGCTTCCTTTACAACTGATCTTCAAATCACAATTTGGATTTGTGTTCATTATCAATGGGGGTGTGGTGCCTTGGAAAGGCTCCATGCAAAGTGTTGTTGCACAATCCACTATCGAGTCAGAATACATTGTTGCTTCTGAATCTGCTCAAGAGGCTTCTTGGATGAAGAAATTCATTGGTGATCTAGGGGTAGTGCCTACCATTCAGGACCCATTAGACATTTTCTGTGACAGTGAGAGTGCTATTGTTTTGACAAAAGAACCTCGAGCACACAAGAAGACCAGGCATTTTATCCACATATTCAACTTCATCCGGTATAAATTTAACGAATGTGAAATTAGTATTTTCAAAGTTCACACGACCAAAATTTGCCGGACCTTTTCACGAAGCCTTTTCCTTAAGCAAAATTTGAAGGACATGCTCGAGGAATAGGACTTAGCTATTTTGGTGATTGGATTTGATCTATTTACTAGTAATGAGTATTGGAATATTATATAACATCATCTATTGTAATGACTATAATGTATATGGCATGTGATCTTTTCATTAAATATTTGTTGTGTTGTTTATTAACATGTTTAATCCTTAAGTAAATTTATTCACTCTAAAACTCCATAGTCAGTTGTTATTGTGGGAGCAATAATGAAATAATACTAATATGAAATAGAATAAGTATTGGAGTGACACATTCAAGATCACTTCATGGATCGCTGTCATGAATGATATTTGATAATGGGTAATATATATGTATATCCTTAACACCTGAGAGAAATATATGGGACTTGAGTATGGAAAACGTTATGATTTGATGTAGTTAAAAATTGTTATTTTATTAGGCAGTTATAAATTCTATCATCATGTTGTTGGATAAGGTGTCTAAGTCCATAACTTATTTGGTATATACTTGACCCGACCGGCATGGTCCATTTGGGTTGCATCTCATCCAAACTATTATGGATAATTTTATGAGAGTTATACACATATGTTTATTAATATATTATGAGTTGTAATATATTAATATGAAGTTATGTTATTTAATTAGTTTTAGTCTTAAATTAATTATGAATTAATTTAGAGATTAAAAGAAAGACTAATTAAATTATGGGCTATTTGTTTTATATATAGTGTGGGCTAATACTCATTTGTTAATGGGCTAGGCTTATGTGGAAGTCCATGGATGATCCATGGAGCTTTTAACCCATGGATCCTTGGAAAAGGAAAAGACATGGGTTATTAGGGTTTCACCCTAACCATGCATACCATATAAGCATGCTTATGGAGCATGAAATGGAGCCTAAGAGAAAACTAGTGAACTAGTGTGTGTGTGCATGTGTGTGGCCGATTTTATACAAGGGTGTATACTCTCTCAAAGTTTTCCAAGAGTTTGTGGTGTTTGTGATTCCATTTGAGGCATTCACACTATTGGTGCTTGGCCCTCAAACTGCTTAGAACCAAACTCACCAAAAGGTATGTAATCTCTTCTAACTCTTTTATGTTGAAATGTTCCCCATGCCATGTTAGATAGGTTATAAACCTTGGAAAATTATTATTTTGAATGTATTTAGACAAACATAGATCCAAGGTTTATTAGGGTTGCATGCACACTTAGGAAGTGTTAGATTGCTCAAAACCCAACAGTGGTATCAGAGCCTAGGTTTGCTTGTTTGATACTTGATGCAAAATAGTGAAAAAAGTCGAAATCGTTGCTGTCAGCATGCTGGACTCGCCGAGTCCATTGGGGGGACTCGACGAGTCCAAGGCAAAATTCAACCCACTCGACGAGTCAGTTCATGCACTCGACGAGTAGGATCGAAAGAATGCAAAATCTCGACTTTTGCTGCTGGAAATGGACTAGAAACATTACCCTAAATTGTTTTGGTGTTATAAAACTTATTTTAGTTGGTGTAATGGTTGTTCTAATCCATTTACAATAGCATATATCAAAATTCCATGATTTTATGTGTTCATATAATTCTTGAATTTTGATGATCATGTTCATGTTCTTATGAATTTAGAAAATGATAGGAATTATTTGCTGAATTGTTTAGGATTAATTCTTTATCATTTATGTGTTTTAATGGAGTCCATAATTTGTCCGAAAGTTATGGATTACCAAATGTCACTTTCATTTAACACACACTTAAAACACATAAGTTACATGAAAATGAAGAGTCTTCGTTTTTTTGAACCTTTAATTCATAAGTTACGAAATGAAGAGTTTTGCAAAGTTAGAAAACTTGTCCTCAAGTTTTGGAATTTGTAAAGTTTCACACACTTTAATAAAATTTAATTCCAAACCTTAGAGTTTTAGTAGTTAAAATTCAACCCTTATACTATTTATAACATTAATGGTTAATTATTATATATATATGTATAAGAATAAGTCGTTTTACCGTTAGTAGGCCTCATTCACGAAGCCGGTCTATAAGGTGGGTATAAGGTTGTTGCCTATAAAATGGCGACTTAATGGGTGTATACTCTCACCCACCGCTTGCTTGATCGGTGGAGGGCCGTTAGCCGAACGGGTAGAACAATGACTTTAAATCCTCATTAAAAGTATAATGAATATTATAAAATAACTAAACTCTTTTAATTCCCAATCTTAGTTATTTTAGGAAAATGTGAACATGGTGCTAATCCATGGAATTCACACTTTGTACCTTACCAAGTAGTTGGTGGAGCGTGTGTGGTTAACCGGCACACTAACTAGGACTAGTAAGGATCACGAAGGGTGACTTAATGTTTGTCATAGATCAATGGAGCGTGTGTGGTTAACCGGCACATTGATTAGGTGATAATATTAAGAGTACCAAGTGAATTAGCATGGTTATTCACACCTTGTTTTGTGATCCTCGGCATCCCAATCACAAAACTTGGAGGGCACAATCGAGATTGAAACATGCCATTGAAAAGTTCAATGAATCTCAAAAGAATCTAGGAATTTCAAATCCAATTAAACCTAATAAATCATTTCGTTTTCATGGTGGAAATTGGTGAATCGTCATTCACCTACCTTTCAAATATATTATTACTTAGATTACGACATCCCTTTTCTAAGTATAATATATTGTGATTGGATCCTAGCCTTAATATTACATTTGGGTGTCTTATTAAGGATCCTAAATATCTAATCTAAACTCACTTTCTTCTTTCAGATGTCTTCCAACACTAATGCTTCAGGCTCTAACCCAACTGGTTCTTTCTCTCTCATGAATCTTTGTGGGAGGATCATCTTTGATGGTTCCAACTTCATGGATTGGATTAGGAACATCAGGATGGTTACTCGTTACGAGGACAAGGAATATGTCCTCGATAAGGAGTTAAAAGAACTTGATGAGTCTACTGCTACTCCTGAGGAGATCGCTGAATTCAGGACTCATGAGAGAGATGCTACTAAGGTGGCATGTATCATGATGGCCACGATGACAGCCGAGCTCCAAAAGTCATATAAAGATTTCTACCCTTTTGAGATGCACCAAGACCTGATGGAAAGGTACCATGAGAGTGCTCGTCAGGAGCGGTATGAAATAATCTCCTCCATAATAACTACCCGCATGAAGGACGGTGAATCCGTCACGGGCCACATGCAAAAGATGCAAAGGTATGTGGACCGTTTGCTGAAGCTGAATGTTAACATCCACGAGGAGTTGGCAATTAACATCATTTTGCACTCCTTGCCTTCTTGTTATGATCATTTTCGAATGACATATCATATGAACAAGGAGGAAGTTACCCTGAGCAAGCTTCAAGGACTCTTGAAGACCGCGGAATCCGGTCTTAAGGTTAAAGCGGTTGTTACCTCTACTACTCCTACTCCAACATCTACCCTTGTTATAGCTATTGGGCAAGGCAAAGGGAAAAAGAGGAAACACCCTTCGAAGGGTACCAAGGGAAAGTCTCTTGAAGGCTCCTCATCAAAGGCCAAGAACGGTTCTGCCACTCCTTCTGCCATTCCCAAGGATGCTGAATGCTTTTACTCCCATGAAAAGGCACACTGGAAGCGAAACTGCCCTAAGTACTTGCAGGATCTAAAGGATGGGAAAGTGAAACCCACCTATGCAGGTATTTACACTATATTGTCTAATTACTCAACATACTCTAACTCTTGGGTGCTTGATACAGGATGTGGTATTCACATATGTTCTGATTTGCAGGGCCTAAGAAGAAGTGAGGATGTGGAGCATGGGAAGATAAACTTAATCATGGGGAATAGGAAGGCTTCACCTGTTTCCAAGATTGGAGTTTATACTTTATTGCTTAATAATGGGTTAAAATTAGATTTGAATAAATGTGTGTACTCGTCTGAAATGGCGAGGAATATTATTTCTTTTCATGCATTGTAAAAACAAGGTTTTACCTTTTCTTTTGATAATGAATGTGGTGGTATTAATGCTTTCTATAAAATGTGTTTTATTTTAAAGCGTTACCTTGTGATGGTGTGTATGAAACTGTGTCGATTGTAGACAACTTAGGAAATAATGTGCTGTATATTGATTATTCTACTAGCCTAGATAAATCATCATTGTGGCATTGTCGTCTTGGACATGTAAACAAGAAACGCATAGGCCAACTCCAAAAGAGTGGAGTCTTGGAATCATTTGACCTTAAATCAGATGATAGTTGTGAATCTTGTCTACTTGGAAAAATGACAAAATAACCCTTCACTGGAACTTGTGAGAGGGGTGAAGGTTTGTTGGACCTAATACATACTGATGTATGTGGCCCATTCAAAACCGCCACAAGGGATGCTAATCGGTATTATGTGACTTTTATTGATGATTTTAGTAGATATGGGTATGTCTACTTAATCAAACATAAGTCCGAAACCATTGAAAGGTTTAAGGAATTCAAACAGGAAGTAGAAAATCAATTGGGCAGGAACATTAAGATGCTTCGATCCGATCGAGGTGGTGAGTATCTTAGTACCGAGTTCCTTGACTACCTTAAGGAGTGTGGAATTGTCTCACAATTGATTCCTCCCAGGACACCACAGCTGAATGGTGTGGCTGAGAGGCGTAATCGAACCTTGTTGGACATGGTTCGCTCTATGATGAGTCGAGTTTCATTACCAATCTCTTTTTGGGGGTATGCCTTAGAGACTGCCGCCCATATCCTTAATCTAGTCCCTACAAAGAAGGTTACCAAAACACCTCATGAGATGTGGACGGGGAAGGTTCCCAATTTGGACCACATCAAAATTTGGGGTTGCGAAGCCTTCGTGAGGCGTGAAACTCATGATAAGCTTGAACCCCGAAGTGAAAGGTGTATTTTCATCGGCTACCCACAGAAATCCTTTGGTTACCTATTCTACAGACCCAGTGAGAATGTGGTCTTTGTAGCACGAAGGGGGATCTTTCGCGAGAAAGAATTTATAAGCCAAGGAGACAGTGGAAGGCAGATTGATCTTGAAGAAATTCAAGAATCAATTGGTGAAGGAACCTTAGACACTAGCAATCAACCAGAGGAGGAAACTCCTGTTGATCCAGCTGACGAGTCTGTACCTCCGAGGCGTTCCACACGGGTTAGGAACACACCTTCGTTTTATTATGGTTTTCATATTACTACGGAAGGTGATATGTTTATTAGTGATAGTACACTAGTAAATTTGGATGAACCTAGCAGTGTTAAGGAAGCCATGGCAGGCCCAGAGTCTGCTAAATGGAAGGAGGCTATGGACAGTGAGATACAATCCATGTATGACAATCAAGTTTGGAACTTGGTTGACAATGTACCACGCCGTAAAACAGTTGGGTGCAAATGGATCTTCAAGAAGAAGACCGACATGGAAGGAAAAGTGCATACTTATAAGGCTCGACTGGTTGCGAAGGGTTTTACTCAAACTCAAGGTATTGATTATGATGAAACCTTCTCGCCGGTAGCGAAGATTAAGTCTATTAGGGTTATGTTAGCCATTGCAGCATTTCATGATTATGAAATATGGCAAATGGATGTCAAAACTGCTTTCCTTAATGGAAAGTTGGCTGAGGATGTGTACATGAATCAGCCAGAGGGTTTTATCAGTGCAGAGTACCCTAATAGAGTATGCAAGCTTGAGAAATCCATTTATGGATTAAAATAAGCATCTCGTAGCTGGAATCTTTGTTTTGATGAGAAGGTAAAAGAGTTTGGCTTCTTGAGAAGCGAAGATGAGTCTTGCGTGTATGTCAGAGCTAGTGGGAGTATAGTTAGCTTCTTGGTACTGTATGTGGATGACATACTACTCATAGGAAATGACATCCCAACCTTGCAGGAGGTTAAGTCCTGGCTTGGGAAGTGCTTTGCTATGAAGGACCTAGGGGAGGCTACCTATATCCTAGGGATAAGGATATTAAGAGAAAGGAGTAGAAGACTAATTGGACTTAGTCAGAGTATCTACTTGGATAAGGTGTTGAAAAGGTTAAACATGGAGAATTCCAAGAAAGGAGATTTACCGATCCAAAGCAATACCAAACTGAGTAAGACCCAGAGTCCGAGTACAGAGGCAGAGATAGCTGAGATGAGCCAATTACCATATGCTTCCGCAGTTGGCTCGATCATGTATGCTATGACTTGTACCCGTCCTGATGTGGCATTTGCTTTGAGCATGGTCAGCAGGTATCAGGGGAACCCTGGCAAGGCTCATTGGACCGCGGTAAAGAACATTCTCAAGTACCTGCGGAGGACTAAGGATTGGGTCCTTACCCTTGGTGGATGTGATGACTTGAAAATATTAGGGTATAGTGATGCTGGTTTTCAGACTGATAGGGATAATTTCCGCTCTCAGTCGGGTTGGATCTTTACCTTAAATGGAGGGGCAATTTCTTGGAAGAGTTCCAAGCAGGAGACAAGGGCTGATTCGACTTGTGAATCAGAGTATATAGTAGCGAGTGAAGCAGCGAAGGAGGCGATATGGCTAAAGAACTTCATCGGAGACCTTGGAGTTGTACCAGCTATTAAGGAACCTATAGAGATTTTCTGTGACAACAATAGTGCGGTTACCTTAGCCAAGGAACCAAGAGATCATGGCAGATCCCGACACATTGACAGAAAATATCACTTCATAAGACATAAGATTGAAGAAGGACTCCTTGTGACAAGGAGGATATCGTCGGATGAGAATCCTGCAGATCCCCTTACGAAGGGACTGACGAGGGTTAAGCATTTTCAGCATGCGAGACGCATCGGGCTGAGGGACGATATTAGATTTATAGATTAGATAGTTTTCCTGAAACTTGTAAAATGTAATCGACGTTTGATGATGAATAAAATTTGTGATTTATTTATGAGTAAAGTGTTACTATCATTGTCAATTATTTACTATTGTTTCAGTTTTGCATGTTTTGACTTCTAGAATAATTAATTTGTTCAAACCTCCACAATCGATCATATGTCGGAAGTAGGTATAAATCAAGATTGTCATGAATTGGGTTTGTAGATGCCTTAAAGGTGTTTAGACATGGCAATGGTTGCTGCAACATTCATGAGTACTCATAAGTTATAATTATTGGTATAAACCCACGCTCACTTGTATCACTTCATGGAATTTATCTCGAGTGATCGTGAGACGATAACATCATATAAATCTTTAAACCTAGAGATATGAGTTGTTACCTATGAGTTGGTTGTGCATTGATTGCACGTAAACGCATCAGTAACTTGATGTTATAAAACGTGCCTTTGTGTACAATTCAATAAGTAGTAGAACAAGCATATCAGTCGAAGTTTATCTGTTCCTTCTAGAAATAGAAGCGATATCTGGGCCCCTCGATGATTTTGTGTTGACCCATGTACCAGGCCTGGTCAGAACTAAACCGATGTGTTCAGTGAATTTCTTCGTCAAACAAATTAGAAAATCGAGAAACAACTGCTAGACAATAAGCAAGACATAGTTCCATGTGTTTGTCCGGCTGATATCATGAGAACAGAGGATTATGTGATCACTTATCTAAAATGGCGCTTCATAGTTCGACGGAGTCTTCATTGTTCGAGGGAGTTTTCGAGAGCTACGATTGCTGGTTGGTTCCTGAAGTTATAGGCAAATACAGTTATTAGACTTATCCAAGTGGGAGTCTGTTGGATAAGGTGTCTAAGTCCATAACTTATTTGGTATATACTTGACCCTACCGGCATGGTCCATTTGGGTTGCATCTCATCCAAACTATTATGGATAATTTTATGAGAGTTATACACATATGTTTATTAATATATTATGAGTTGTAATATATTAATATAAAGTTACGTTATTTAATTAGTTTTAGTCTTAAATTAATTATGAATTAATTTAGAGATTAAAAGAAAGACTAATTAAATTATGGGCTATTTGTTTTATATATAGTGTGGGCTAATACTCATTTGTTAATGGGCTAGGCTTATGTGGAAGTCCATGGATGATCCATGGAGCTTTTAACCCATGGATCCTTGGAAAAGGAAAAGACATGGGTTATTAGGGTTTCACCCTAACCATGCATACTATATAAGCATGCTTATGGAGCATGAAATGGAGCCTAAGAGAAAACTAGTGAACTAGTGTGTGTGTGCATGTGTGTGGCCGATTTTATACAAGGGTGTATACTCTCTCAAAGTTTTCCAAGAGTTTGTGGTGTTTGTGATTCCATTTGAGGCATTCACACTATTGGTGCTTGACCCTCAAACTCCTTAGAACCAAACTCACCAAAAGGTATGTAATCTCTTGTAACTCTTTTATGTTGAAATGTTCCCCATGCCATGTTAGATAGGTTATAAACCTTGGAAAATTATTATTTTGCATGTATTTAGACAAACATAGATCCAAGGTTTATTAGGGTTGCATGCACACTTAGGAAGTGTTAGATTGCTCAAAACCCAACACATGTATGATATAAACTATGCAAGAGACGTATGTAGTCAAGATGGGATATGTTCCTCTTATTCGTTGAGAGTTAGACGTCTAAGGCTTGATGTAAAGTTGAACACTTACATGAGATTGATTGTGATCAATATCTCATGTTCAACATGATGTCTGTAGAAAAGGGATAACTTACAAACATACCTTACTCATCAACTATAGCCTTGGGGCTTCTAGGGAATTGGTCGTTGATGGAATGTCACTACGTCATATGTTGTTGGGGGCAGTGAAATGTTGCTAGACATTCACCATTGTCTATTTCAATTTGATATGAGTCTTGCACAACTGGGAGATTGAAAAATCTAGTATGCTCAAGAATCATATTAAAATGATATTGCTAAATAACATGTGATCGTAAGGGTCACACTAACAACAATTTGATACAATTTATTATTTATTAGAAATTGATTTTAATAACTATTCATAACTCTTATAATAAATTGGGAAAATATCTATTTTTAGGAAGTAATTATTTTACAATACAAGTAACATATTATTTCATAATGTATGAATTAATAAGTCATGTACAACATTTTGTACTAGTTGAGTGTTTTGTCTTTTACTTAAAGACAAAGTTTATTTTTAAAAACTTTGAATTTATAAAATATAAACTATTTGTCTTCTTTTGAGAGCATGGCTTTTGTATTTGTCTAATGTAAAAGTAACCACCCAAGGAGACATGATTGATGACTTAGGGGCATCGTAGTCTTAAAAATGTAAATACCTCATGGTTAAAGACCATGTTTTCTGGTTATAAAAGGAGGAAGCTTGAACTTGCATTACACATACCTGTTGGTTTGCATTTTTTCCCAAAATCCGTGAGCTTCTTCATCCTCTCTCCATCTCTTCTTTAGCTTTGAGTTCTTGAAGAAATTGTTACTTGTTTTTCTCTCTAGGAATATATACTTGGGTATTTTGTTCCAAGATTAAGAGTTAACATAAGAACTAGCATTCTAATAAAGTTGCGATTTAGTTGGCATCTCAAGGGTTCATCTTTACTCCATCAACTTCCGACCCTCCCCTAGAGGACTGAAAGTGCTTCAAAGGTTGTTACCACTTCTTCCTTTTATGGTTGTGTTTTAAATCTTTCTTATACTTGCAAGTTGATCCTTGGTGGGTGATAAAATGTTTATTTTATTTTATAAAACTAAAGTCTTCCATTTGTCATTATTTGTAGTTTTTGAAATTAAGTTTTGTGACAACCCAAGTTACCCTGTTACATTTCTCCGTTACCATTAACGGAATATCCCACTGTAGAAAAGTTCAGTTAATGAGAAGTCGTCAAGTTTAATAAACATTTCAATGGTGTATGTTTATATGTTGTTAAGTCATGATAAAAGGGAATAAAAATACATAACACATATTTCCAATTACTTGGAAAATATTAGTTTATTATTACGACCACTAAATCGGGTGCGACCAAAAGCCCCGTTTAACGGCAGTATCGGGTAGAATTCCACTATGTCCCGACTCAAAACCCTATATGAGGGTGAGTGGAGTCTATTGGAGACTTTTTACACTCTCTCTATATACTCTCTCTCTAGACCCGTTTTCGCCCCGAAACCACAACCAAACGCTTCCAAATTGTGAGTCCGCTTACCCTAGCTTATTCTAAACATATTGATTTGTGTTTATAGCCCAAAAATCGGACTTAGAAGCTATGAAAAAGGAGTTTACGGCCTAAGAACCTCCTTAGGCCGTAAACACCCAAAATGAGGCCAAAATGACCCAAACTTGTCCCTATAGGCTTGGAAATAAATTAAGGGGATTTCCTGGGAGTGTTTAAACATCAAAACACAATGATTTAAGGAACAAAAGAGAGTTTACGGCCCAAGCACAAGCTTAGGCCATAAACACCTCAAAATCATGTTAAAATGCCCCAAAGACACTCCCAAACCACCCTTAGGCTTCATACATAATTTAGGGACTTGGTATTGTGGGTTTAGATCATTTAAACACATCAAAATGAAGGACAAAAATGAGTTTACGGCCCAAGCACATGCTTAGGCCGTAAACCCCCCAAACATGCCCAAAATGTTGGTTTTTATTCCCCAAATGGCCTTAGACTATTTCTATAAAATGCTAGGAAGGATTTAAGGACTTAAACACAATGAAATGAGGCTTGAATTGGAGTTTACGGCCCAAGCATTTATCTAGGCCGTAAACTCCCCAAAACCCACTCAAATGATGGTTTTAATCCTCCAAAATAGCATCATACTTCATTAGAAATCACTAGAAAGGCATTAGGGGCTTTAAACTTCCCAAAACTCTAAGGATTAGAGTTTACGGCCGTAAACTCCTTTAGGAGTGGTTCCTTGGCCGTAAAATCATAGATCAAGCCCTTAGAGGCCTCAAACCCACTCATGCCCTTTGGGAAAAGTGCTTAGAATAAATCAATGAATAAGCTAGAAGCATTAAACATCCAAGAATACGACCTTGGGAGTTTACGGTCGTAAACTCCCTCGAGTTAGGCCATAAACTCCAAAATGGTCCATATTAATGTTTAAAGCCATTCACACACTTGATATTTGAGTTTAGCAAAGTTCCACAACTGATAGGAGACCCTTAGCACCCTTAAACGCTACCCGGGACACCCAAACACTAAGTGTTTTCCGCTCCTTTGAGCATGTATATTTGTTTAATTAGTATTAAATATACTAATTGTATGTGAACATATGATAATCATATGTTAAATAGGTTATTGAGTGTGTTCGGGTCCTTAGGTGGCATTGGACGCCCAAACAGCACTCTCGTCGGACCTACTTACACCAGGTGAGTTCATACCCCTGAATGAACCTTTTAAATGCTTTTAAATGTTTTATAGGGGTGGGGGGAATACAAGTTAAACATGCCAGTTATCATGTCAATCACATATGATTGATAACCCGCATGCACTAGATTTTACCACTTTACACTGTTTTACCGAGTGGGACACTAAAATGACTTTTACCTGTTTCATAACATTTACTTATACTGATTTATTCAAATTCATTCTAAACTGGTTTATGATAGATCCTCTAAGGTTTTAAACGTATTTTACGAGGGAATACAATTTGTGATTTTCTCTGTACATAAAGATTTTTCATTAAAGATTTCCCTTTTCGACGTATACTTTTACTTATAAAATACTGCTGCTTCACTTATACTTATTTTATACTCTGACTCAGTAACACTTTCACTTATACCTATAGTCGCTTATACTTGATGACGCTTATACTTATTCACGCTCTTACTTAGTGATACAATTTCTCCTTCACTTTTACTGGATAACGACTTTACTCTACTTATACTTGATAGACATTCTTACATCACTTATTGTCGTCTCTGCTTCGTGATACACTTATACTTGGTACGCTTATACTTCATGGTTCGATTATCCCACACTGTACACGTATACTTCACGACTCGGATGTTCCACTGTACTCTTATACTTCACGACTCAGATGTTCCACTGTACACTTATACTTCACGACTCAGATGTTCCACTGTACACTTATACTTCACGACTCAGATGTTCCACTGTACACTTATACTTCACCGTATGATACACACTCAAGCGTAGTTAGATGTATATTTATGCTTGTATAGATGCATATAAATAATGATTCAAGGACATAGGAAGGCTTGTCCGCCCTATTTCCTTTTCTTCGTTGAGATGTGGTTTGGTGGGATCGGATGTCCATCTGAAGGTCGTTCGATTCATTATTTATATATTACGTATACGAGCATAGACATACGAGTTTTCTTCAGTCAATTCAGTTAAGAGTCTATACCTCTAGTTTACACTTACATAAGAAACCCACTCCCTCCTAGTAACACACTATCCTCTATTTGGGATGCATCTTCGGGACGCGGCCTTCTCCGTTGTCTAGTTGGTAACCAGAGTCTCCTGTAGGGAGAGCGGACATTGTGTGTATAGGCCTATACGGGATTGACAACCCCGCACCTTGACTGCTAGCTACAGTCAACGGCCTACCAAGCCAAGGGGTGACAAATGTCACATTATATAGATGCTTGTAGGGCATCTAGTACACTAGTCAGTATGGTTACGAGTATCCTGGGTTGCCTTATAATTCATGGCTTTAAGGTAACAGTATTTCGTCAGCGATTTACACTGTATGCTGATGTCACCTTTTTCAGAGTCACACTGTTTTGACCTTGCTAGATGTATCTTTCATTTGATACCGTCTGGGGTCTGTTATCTCTGTTTGACATTACAAGATGTATCTTTCGTTTGATACCGTCTGGGGTCTGTTATCTCTGTTTGACCTTTCAAGATGTACCTTTCATTTGGTATCGTCTATGGTCTGTCTTCACTATTTTGACCTTGCGAGATGTACCTTTCATTTGGTATCGTCTGCGGTCTGTCTTCATTGTTATGACCTTGCAAGATGTACCTTCCATTTGGTATCATCTTCGGTCTGCGTTCACTGTTTTAGACCTTACCAGTTGTACCTTTCATTTGGTACCTTCGGGGGTCTGTTTCTCCATTTGTTAGACTGAGCCAGGCGTGTCGTTAGTTCGATACTTTCCTGGAGTCTATGAATCTTTAGCCTTAGTCAGCAGTCCTCACTGCTGAGGCATATGTTATTCCCTGATGCGTCTGCTTTCTTTAATAATCAAATTCAGTATTTTGATATTATTAGCAATTAAGGGAAACTTCTTCTTACCACCTTACACTGACTAGTCTTGGTAGAAGGCTGTTTTTATTAAAGAAAATATAGGATTTTCTGGGAAGAACACTAATACACTGAAATCACTTAAACTACTGCTTTATAAAGTTATTTGACTAAATGACACTAAATACTTATGAACTCACCAGCATTGTAAAAATGCTGATACTAGCTTTTCAAATAACTTGTATTCTCAGGTTAGCATTAGACAGGTACATCCCCGGAGCTGTTGATCAAGATAGCTTAGTACCACGCTGTATTTATTCTATTTCTTGTATTACTTTAAATTGTTGGAATGTAACCTTGTAAAACTATTACGATTAATGCAATGTTTTGTTGTACTTTGATTACTATAATGCATGTGTTGTGATACTTGACATGACGTCATCCACTCCAGAACGTTTCTGCCGTTCCGGTTTTGGGGTGTGACAGATTGGTATCAGAGCATTGTTTATAGTGAACTAAGTATATCAAATCATAAAAGATATACAACCTATAAATGCGAAGGGATAAAACACTCTGACCAGTAAATTATACTTTAAAATATAACTATATTTTACCAAAGTATAATAACATCCAGAATCTAAACACTCGAACAAAAGTATCATAGGAAGAACAAGAATAAAAGTCTTCGGATGTTGAGCACTACAGACAAATCTGGGCAGTTATGTAATCGTACGCTGGAATAAATGTAACCTGATCAACTACCTTTATTCGAGATGCGATGAACGTGTGCTCGGGAGTGATTGTGGTGTGCAACAGGTCTGAAACTTACCAAGTAGGATTTGCTATAGCCAAACATAAAGTTAAAATACTATAGGAGTATTTTGGAACACTAAAAGATCCACACTAATCCCAGAACCCATATTCAAAGATAAGAACCAAACAAGAATTAAAATACCATAGGGGTATTTAGGATACATAGATAACCTAGTGTGAGAACTAAAAGATCCTTATTGATATACCTACAACTACAGAGGGTATACTTCCAAGGTTATATATAATAAGGATCCCATAGGCTAAGAATGTGTGGTTTCGCTCTACTTGCTTTTCCTCGTTGGGATGTGGTCCTAGAGTAGTATCACGTATTCGAAGGCCTATCGAATTTAAACTATATAAGATTTGTATACCCTGTGTAATCGTAGCAGGACTCGATGTGGGTCATCCAGCGAAATGTTAATAATCTGTTAGGATTCTTTAGACATTTTCATTCTTGCACGAACCCTGTAGAAAACCCTACCCACTTCAGTGCATAACAGAAGAGTTGATTCCGACCACAAAGAGGTTCATTTAGAAGACTTCCTTTTCGGAAATAAATGAACTGGGTCGAGACTATTGAATGCACCAAGTGCCCATATTCTTTTAGGGACATCGGTGGGGAATTCGCCTAAACTTCTGAGATTCCCAGTCATCCATCATGAATTGATGACACCCATAGTTGGAATTAGAAGAAAGGCGGAGTAGAAATTTAATATGTCCATACGAGAAGAGAACCCTAGGAAACTACCCGAAGGAAACCAATGCTGATTCCAGTCAAAGATATAAGGCAGACCGAGGGAGCCAGTACGTGGAACCCGAGAAGTGTCTTTTCCTCGTGTTCGTCACGCTAATACACCCATAAAATAATACAATTTAGTGAGTTAGTGGTTACACTTCTCACGCTATGTGTTAGGTAAATCGCCTTGTTCCCGTTGCCAATAATACGCTTAGAGCGGATCCCCACACCTCTGTGAAGTTGTTTAGCCATAAGCCCTCATGAGCCTCTCTTTTCGCAGCTTCGTTCCGAACTGTTCTCAAATCTCTCTAGGCTGGAGAGTGAAACCTTTCTCAATACCCGTGCCTCTGTGAAGTTGTTTAGCCATAAGCCCTCATAGACTCAGACAACCAATACCCGAGGCACGGGAAAAATATTATGCCTAATAAGTTCAGGACAGAAACGTCCAGGGTTAACCATCGTCTCTCATTACCTTGTATTCCTTTCCGTGTAGGAAAAACCATGCCACCGAAGAAGCGTAACCAATCCACAAGCAAGAAACCTACTCTCCTATTCGATGAAGCTACATTCCAAGCTGCAGTCTCAGCAGCCGTAGCGGCTGTCATGGCTCACCAGAATGCTAACACCGCCAGTGTTAGCAAGAGCCTCGTCGGGAATTCCAATTCTGACAATCGACAGCAACAACCAACACTTTCATGCCCATCCACCCAGGAACCTCAACCAAACCCACTAAAGAGAAAACTCAAGATAGAGGAGGGAAGTACCTCGGCTCAAGGACCTTCCGAAGGGCAACGAGCTGAGGCAGTCTGTACCCCTGTCAACCCTTCCCTCCCGACTCCAAGAAGACCGTACCTAGGAGACCTCCCCCACTGCAGCAAGTGCAGCTACCATCATCATGGTGCCTGCCATGGACTCTATTGTGCTAGGTGCAACATGAAGGGGCATACTGCTCGTGTATGCAAAACTCCGGTGGAACGTATTGCATCAATCGCCAATGCGGCGGCCACACAGGTTTGCCGCCTATGTGGCGAGTTTGGACACTTCAAGAAGGATTCCCCAACCGAATGGAAAGACAAAGACACAGAAGGAGCCTGACACTACTGCTTAGGGAGAAACGAAAAGGAACTCATTAGATTTTGGTACGTCTCTCGATCTAGGATAACTAAGCTAAGAACAATAAAAGACTAATTCAAATGCAAATTCTTTCCAGTAAGGCGAAAGTCGCCATGTATATTTAAGATGGACAGACCTAGAGTGAGCGAATGCCGCCTCATTTCCTGTTCCTCGTTTGGTTGTGGATTTAGGGCGGGGTCGCTCAGTCAACAGTCCTCCCCAACTTAAATATACATGACTAGTATACGTGAGGCGATTATAGAAATGCCTTGTGAGTATTCATTCACGACAAGATACTATATTCGGAAAAACTTAGAACTCTTTATAGTTCCGCGTCGACTCTATTAGTCCATGTAACAACCCGAAAATATCTGTATCATTTATTGTAACTTTTTCGTAGTACAATTCGCGCAACCAATCGTCATTCCAAATTCGATTTCCGATACTCTGTATAATTAAGTCATTAATTAGTCACATTTAAAATGACTTAATGGATGTCTTAATACATTTAGAAATCATTTTAACACCCAACTTTAGTGATCGGAATATTTCTAGAAAATACCGTATCGGGTTACGGTAACTCAATCGGGTACGACCAAAAGCCTCGTCTAACACCGGTATCGGGTAGAATTCCACCGTGTCCGAAACTTAAACACTATATAAACGTGTTTAAGACTCCATTTGAAGCCTTTGGTCAATTTCTCAATTAACACACAACCTCTCTCCTCAACCCAAAATCAAGGTCCAAAACAAAGATTTAAGGCTTGAAATCAAAGAGGTAACACCCCTAACTTGTTATTCAACCTCTTTAGCCTTTAAATTTGTGTTTTGGGACCAAGAGCATGAGTTTACGGCCAAGGAACTAGCTTGGGTCGTAAACTCCAAGAAATGAGGTTTTTAAACCCTAAAAACCCTTCCTTAGCATGGTTGGACATTAGATATGACTTAATGGCTTAATGGAAAGGACTTATAACATGTAAAACATTTATTTTGAGGGACAAAAGTGATTTTACGGCCAAGACACATTCTTGGGCCGTAAACTCATATTCAAAGGGTTTTTAAGCCAATTAACCCTTCCAAATCATAATTGGGACTTAGATATGACATGTGGGACATTGGTTTTAGCATCTAAACACTTTAAACATGATTTTTGGGTAATAAAAGTGAGTTTATGGCCATGAAATACTCTTGGGCTGTAAACTCCTCTTGAATGGTGATTTAGTGCTTTAAAACTTGTCAAAATGCCTTGAAACTCAACCAATGGCCTTGTGGTAAATCCTAGATCCATCTAAAAATGATTTGGAGACCTTAAACACAACATATGCCCTACATATGTGAGTTTACAGCCAAAGAACTCCTCTTAGGCCGTAAACTCCTAAAAGTTTGTAAAATGGTAACCTAAATTCATAACAATGCTTAGAAAATTGTTAGAATCACATGTGATTGTCCTATATAGTTCAAATTAACCATTCTTAGCCATGGGTGAGTTTACGGCCGTAAACTCTAAGAGTATGGCCGTAAACTCATGTTTTAAATGATGTAAATTCATTCCAAGTGTTCCAAGGCATTTTAGATAATCCATTCTAGCAATCCCCATGTCCATTTGAGCCCTAAAACCATCAAAACCACACCCACATGAGTTTACAGCCGTAAACTCATGTATGTGGGTGTTCAATAGTTGTAAACTCCTTAAAATGTTTACTCTTGGGGAGTAAACTCAAGTCCCAAGTCCCTAGTGCCATTACACGTCCGAAGATGTCACCCGGGTCACTCCAAACGCTCGTTTTGAGGTTTTCAACCTCATTGGAGTGTAATGTTCCATATGATTAGTGAATGTATCCCTAATTGTATATATATGGACATTATTTCATTTTACATAGGGACATCGCGAGTAATAAAACCCCAAACCAACGTCTAGCATTCAAAACCGACACGTTTCCGAGTCCGGTGAGTTCATACCCCTACCCTTTTTCACTGTTTTCACTGTTTTCAGGGGGGAACACAAGCAAAGTACAAGGGAATTCTTGTACTCAAAACATGTTTTCAAATATGTGTTTCATATTTCATATGCTTTTATTACTGATTACCATATCCGATAACCACTTGAACATGCAGATCACGTAACATATATTTGTGAAATAGGTCTTTAAACTTGTATGTTTTACATATATTTCACAAATGGTTTTCCACATTTTTATCAGTTAAAAGCATGACATTAAAACATTTGAACATAATACCTGTACATTGTGTTGTCCTCGGTAATACTCCACACATATACGCGAGTGGAGGACTATCATATTATTACTAGTAAATTTGTTAATCCTGTATGATTGGAGACACGTCCTCGGAGAGCACTCCACCGAGATATGCGAGTGGAGGACTACACCCATAACCAGAATCTCTGGTATTTAGAGAGCGTGACTTGAGTGTATAGATATATACAGGGCTGACTACCCCACACCTGGCTGCTAGCTACAGCCGAACCGAAATGGTTCAAGGGTGACGAAAGTCATAAGTATGTGGACAACTTATTGCCACATGTGGACTACTTATTGCCACGGGTTTTAGTCTATTGTATGGTTATGGAACTCGCAATTAGGAAAACAGAGATTTACTTATAGTAATAATGAACCATTTTATACATCTTTTACATCTTTCACATCTTCCACATACAGTAACTAACAATCAGGAATGTACGGGACATTCCTGGGGAAAACCTGGAACCTAAACATGATTACATCTTTTACATCTTTAACATCGTTTACATTAGAAACCAAAATGCAGGAAAGCATGGGGCTTGCCTGGGTAACACGTACATAACTAGAAAGAGTAACAATGGGATAACAATACATCTTTTACAATTGGTAACATACAATAAGGAAAGTATGGGACTTTCCTGGTAACACATGATAAGTAAACAGAACAGTTTAACAAGTCAGATAATCAACTATACATTTTCACATGAGTAGACATGTTTTCAGTGTACAAACTTACTTTACTTTACATTTGGGAAACAATAACCAACTTTTAAGAAAATACGGGATTTTCTTGGTGTACATAACATTTCAGAAACAGAAAGGAAACTCGAAACATTTTCACAAACAAAAACCGCTTATGAACTCACCAGCTTTATGCTGATTTTCAAACCGCTTGTGTTCTCAGGTCAGCGTTAGAACAGGTACTCGAAGATCCTTTTTGCTCGAAGACGGTGTACATGAAGATCCGTTTCTTTTGTTTATATATATATTGTATCACAACTGTACAAACTTTACTTTTGAAACAACTGTAAAACTTTATTATGTAATGTATGGTTGCTTTACTTTACTTACTATGTGCATTGGATTTGATACTCAACGTGGTAGTCAACCCTGGAAATGTTTTCCGCCTTCGGTTTTCGGGGTGTGACAGATTGGTATCAGAGCCCTTGTTTATAGTGAATGAAGTATACCAAACCTTACATGGTATAAAACTATAAACACTAAAGGGCCTAAGTTCTTTGAATTAAAAGTATCTTCAAACTACAAGTATTTTCAAAAGTGTACAAGTATACCGAACCGTCATCATCCGTAACCACAAGTAGAACCGAACATAAGTAATTGGGTGTTGTGTACTATGGTTAAACCTAGGCAGTTATGTAGTCATGTCTAGGGTCAATATGGCCTGGCCAACTATATTCATTCGAGACACGGCCAACATGTGCTTGGGAGTGACTGTGGTATGCGGCATGCCTAAAACTTACCCTAAAATCTTAAACATCGAATCATTGTCCTAAACAATTCATGAAATACTATGGGAGTATTTCTCAATCCCAATCATCTGTAGTAATCCTTATTCGAGTGACTTTCTGTGATTATTCTTAGCGATAAATTATCTGTTCGATAAGTTTTTCCTGCTTTATCGCTTACTCGAATCATATAACTGCCATTTCTATCGATTCAATGTAGAGGACTTACCATCCTCTCTTTCTTGATCTTATTAGATCAAGATGCCTCCCCGAAAGAGACCTAGCTCAAAGAATGACAACAATCCTTCTTCGCCGCCACCTCCTCCTCAGTTTAACCTAGCATCACTCCAGACAATGATGACAACTGCAATGGTAGCCGCTATGTCACAAATGAACCCTAGTGGTTCAGGTGATGGTCCTCAATCTCAAAACCCCGAGGTTAACCAGGGACACCAGAGAGGGGGTTCCTACAAGGATTTCATGAACGCAAAACCAACATCCTTTAATGGCACTGGAGGTGTCATTTCCTTATCTCGATGGTTCGAGAAAATAGAGTCCATCTTTGAAATCTGTGCTTGTGCGGAGTCTGATAATGTCAAGTTCGCAGCCTGTACCTTCGTTGATAAAGCCTTGACTTGGTGGAATGGCCGAGTCAAATCTCTGACCTTACCTGTAGCCAATGCCATGGGCTGGGAGGCCATGAAAGAACTTCTCATTGCTGAGTACTGCCCCCGTGGTGAAATGCAGAAATTAGAGCACGAGCTCTGGAACCTGAAGATGAAAGGTTCCGACATTGCTGCATATACTTCCCGATTTGATGATCTCGCACTTCTCTGCCCGGGATTAGTCATTCCTGAAAACAAAAAGATCGAAAGGTTCGTTTGGGGGTTATCTTAACCAACAAAGAGTCATGTTTTGGCTGCTCGTCCAGATACCTATGATAGTGCCAAGACTTTAGCTCAAATTCTGATTGATCACAGCGACGATGTTAAGGAAATCACTACCACTTCTGAGCCGACTCAAAGGAGTGGTGAAAAGAGGAAATTCTGGAAGAAGAAGAAGGGTCAATCTTCTCAAGGATCTTCCAAGAAACAACAGACGGTAGCAGTCCATGCTTCTACTACTACCCCTGTTGCTGCAGTTTCTGTCATAGGATCCACAGCCTCAACTCCTACCAGTAAATATGTTGGTAACCTCCCTCTGTGTGACAAGTGTAAATACCATCATCATCCCGGTCCCTTTCGAGAATTGTCTTGCACCAACTATGGTAAGAAAGGGCACACAGTTCGATTCTGTAGAACTCCTACCCAATCAGCCAACCAATCATCGGGAGCAGGTGTTAGTCAAGCCTGCTACAACTGTGGAGAAGTTGGGCACTTTAAAAGGAATTGTCCCAAGAAGTCAACTGCTGATAACACTGGAGGGGTTCTAACCATGGGACGGGAGGAAGCAATTGCTGATCCCACTGTTGTTTCGGGTACGTTCCTTCTCGACAACTCATATGCTAGTATTCTTTTCGATTCGGGTGCTGAAAGGAGTTTTGTTAGTCATGCATTTAAACATAATCTAAAACCTAATCCTCGACCCCTAACCGAAACGTTTACCATCGAGATGGCTAACGGTGAGAAAGAAAGCGCTAAGGATGTATTCATAGGTTGTGCGCTTACCTTAAACGATCACTCATTTCCTATAGATCTCATGCCCGTTTCCATTAAGAGCTTTGATGTTATCATTGGCATGGATTGGTTGAGTCCCAATCATGCTGACATTCTTTTTTACGAAAAAGCTATCTGTCTCAATCTTCCTTCGGATCAAACTCTCGTAATCTATGGAGATAAACTCAGTTCCAATCTTCATATCATTTCTTGCATCAAAGCTGGAAAGCTCCTTCGAAAGGAGTGCGTTGCATTCTTAGCTCATGTGATCAACGAGAAACAAGAAGTTAAAGACCTTGCGAGCATCCCAGAAGTCTGTAACTTTCCCGACGTGTTTCCCGAAGAACTTCCAGGAATTCCTCCCGAACGTCAGGTCGAGTTCCGTATTGACCTAATTCCTGGAGCTACTCCCGTAGCAAAATCTCCGTATCGCTTAGCTCCGGCAGAAATGCAGGAGCTATCCAGTCAACTCAATGAGTTGCTCAGTAAAGGATTCATTAGACCGAGTTCCTCACCCTAGGGAGCTCCGGTTCTGTTTGTCAAGAAGAAAGATGGATCCTTTCGGATGTGTATCGACTATCGTGAACTGAACAAGTTAACCATTAAGAACCGATATCCTCTTCCAAGAATAGACGATCTCTTCGATCAACTCCAAGGATCCAGTTACTTTTCAAAGATAGACCTTCGGTCAGGGTACCATTAGTTACGAGTCCAGGAAAATGATGTTTCCAAGACAGCTTTTAGGACTCGGTATGGACACTACGAATTCGTAGTGATGCCCTTCGGTCTAACCAATGCACCGGCTGTGTTCATGGACCTGATGAACCGGGTGTGCCGTCCTTTCTTAGACAAATTCGTCATCGTGTTCATTGACGACATCCTCGTATACTCCCGAAGCGAAGAAGACCACAAGCAACACTTGAGGCTAGTATTGGAGACCCTTAGATCTGAAAAGCTATACGCGAAATTTTCCAAATGTGAATTCTGGATACGGAAGGTAACTTTCCTCGGTCACGTGGTAAGCGAGGAGGGTATTCATGTAGATCCTTCCAAGATTAAAGCGATAGGGAATTGGTCGGCACCGAAAACACCCACAGAAATTCGCCAATTCTTGGGTCTCGCCGGCTACTATCGACGATTCATTCAGAACTTTTCGAAAATAGCCAAACCTTTAACCACTCTAACACAGAAAGGTGTACCCTTTTGTTGGAGTGATAAACAAGAAACCGCATTCCAAACATTAAAGAGAGCCTTATGCAGCGCGCCTGTTCTGTCTCTGCCCGAAGGAACAGAGGATTTCGTTGTCTACTCCGATGCGTCTAATCAAGGTTTAGGCTGTGTGCTTATGCAAAGAGGAAAGGTGATTGCCTATGCCTCAAGACAGTTGAAAGCACACGAGGTCAACTATACCACACATGACTTGGAACTAGGAGCAGTAGTCTTCGCATTGAAGATTTGGAGACATTATCTCTACGGAACCAGGTGCACAATCTTCACTGATCACAAGAGCCTGCAACACATCTTTAATCAGAAAGACTTAAACATGAGGCAACGGAGATGGGTAGAATTACTCAGTGATTATGAGTGTGAAATCCGTTACCACCCCGACAAGGCCAATGTAGTAGCAGATGCCCTTAGCCGAAAGGATAGTGCAGACCACAAAGTGAAGAACCAGACGATGACCATCCATTCCAACTTACCCATGCAAATCCGAGAAGTTCAGTTAATAGCCCTCAAACCCGAGAACATGTCGAATGAAGTCTTGAGAGGAATGGAAAAGAAACTTGAGATCAGAGGTGACGGAGTTCACTGTTTTATGAATCGAATCTGGATTCCCAAATCCGGTGGATTCAGGGAAATAGTCATGGAGGAAGCACACAGAACCAAATACTCTGTTCACCCGGGTTTGGACAAGATGTACCTGGATCTCAAGAAGAAATACTGGTGGCCAAACATGAAAGCTGAGATAGCTACATTTGTGGGAAGCGTCTGACTTGCGCCAAAGTCAAAGTCGAACATCAGAAACCTTCAGGTCTGCTCCAACAACCCGAGATTCCCGAGTGGAAATGGGAGATGATTACCATGGACTTCATCACCAAACTACCCAAGTGTTCTAGTGGGTACGATACCATTTGGGTAATTGTCGATCGTTTGAAAAAATCCGCTCACTTCATTCCAATTAAAGAATCATACAAGATGGAAAGACTCGCGCGAATCTACATCCAGGAGGTAGTACGTCTTCACGGTGTACCTGTATCCATTATCTCTAATCGAGATAGTAGGTTTACCTCCAGATTCTGGCAATCCCTTCAGAAATCCCTTGGAACCAAACTAGATATGAGCACGGTGCATCTTCCTCAGACCGATGGACAGAGTGAGAGAACAATCCAAACCCTGGAGGACATGCTTAGGGCGTGTGTCATTGACTTTGGAAAGTCGTGGGACACACATCTATCCTTGATCGAGTTCTCGTACAACATCAGTTACCACACCAGCATTAGGGCTGCTCCGTTCGAAGCCATATACGGTCGTAAGTGCAGATCCCCTCTGTGTTGGGCCGAGGTGGGGGATACACAGTTAGCCAGGAGTCGAGTCCCCGACAGTGCTCTCACTGGTCCTGAAATCATCCGCGAAACCACCAAAAAGATCATTCAAATCCGTAACCGACTGAAAGCCTCATGTGATCGTCAAAAGCGTTAAGCTGATAATCGTCGGAAACCACAAGAATTCCGGGTTGGAGACCGTGTCCTGTTAAAAGTCTCGCCCTGGAAAGGCACTGTACGCTTTGGTAAGCGTGGGAAACTTAATCCAAGGTACAGTGGACCCTTTGAGATCCTCTCTAGGATCGGTCCAGTTGCCTATAAACTTCATTTACCTCACGACCTAAGTAACATTTATCCTGTCTTCCATGTTTCAAATCTCAAAAAGTGCCTATCCGATGAAACCCTAACAATTCCC
This sequence comes from Lactuca saligna, assembly GCF_052625555.1. Taxonomy (NCBI): domain Eukaryota; kingdom Viridiplantae; phylum Streptophyta; class Magnoliopsida; order Asterales; family Asteraceae; genus Lactuca; species Lactuca saligna. Next base: position 170,348,153 of record NC_136417.1, on the reverse strand, counting down.
TTAGACGAGATCGAGATCAATGAAAACCTCAAGTTTGTGGAGGAACCGATCGAAATCATGGATCGAGATGTCAAACGTACAAAACCAATTCGCATCCCGTTAGTGAAGGTTCGCTGGAATGCCAAGCGGGGACCGGAATTCACTTGGGAACGGGAAGATTCAATGAAACAGAAGTATCCACAACTCTTTTCTTATCCATGATTTGTATCTTGTCTTATATTCTAAACTTTGAATTTTGGGACGAAATTCCCTTTAACGGGGGGATAATGTAACAACCCGAAAATTTCCGTATCATTTATTGTAACTTTTTCGTAGTACAATTCGCGCAACCAATCGTCATTCCAAATTCGATTTCCGATACTCTGTATAATTAAGTCATTAATTAGTCACATTTAAAATGACTTAATGGGTGTCTTAATACATTTAGAAATCATTTTAACACCCAACTTTAGTGATCGGAATATTTCTAGAAATTACCGTATCAGGTTACGGTAACTCAATCGGGTACGACCAAAAGCCTCGTCTAACACCAGTATCGGGTAGAATTCCACCGTGTCCGAAACTTAAACACCATATAAACATGTTTAAGACTCCATTTGAAGCCTTTGGTCAATTTCTCAATTAACACACACAACCTCTCTCCTCAACCCAAAATCAAGGTCCAAAACAAAGATTTAAGGCTTGAAATCAAAGAGGTAACACCCCTAACTTGTTATTCAACCTCTTTAGCCTTTAAATTTGTGTTTAATTTGTGTTTTGGGACCAAGAGCATGAGTATATGGCCAAGGAACTAGCTTGGGCCGTAAATTCCAAGAAATGAGGTTTTTAAGCCCTAAAAACCCTTCCTTAGCATGGTTGGACATTATATATGACTTAATGGCTTAATGGAAAGGACTTATAACATGTAAAACATTTATTTTGAGGGACAAAAGTGAGTTTACGGCCAAGACACATTCTTGGGCCGTAAACTCATATTCAAAGGGTTTTTAAGCCAATTAACCCTTCCAAATCATAGTTGGGACTTAGATATGACATGTGGGACATTGGTTTTAGCATCTAAACACTTTAAACATGATTTTTGGGTAATAAAAGTGAGTTTACGGCCAAGACATACTCTTGGGCCGTAAACTCCTCTTGAATGGTGATATAGTGCCTTAAAACTTGTCAAAATGCCTTGAAACTCAACCAATGGCCTTGTGGTAAATCCTAGATCCATCTAAAAATGATTTGGAGACCTTAAACACAACATATGCCCTACATATGTGAGTTTACGGCCAAGGAACTCCTCCTAGGCCGTAAACTCCTAAAAGTTTGTAAATTGGTAACCTAAATTCATAACAATGCTTAGAAAATTAGTTAGAATCACATGTGATTGTCCTATATAGTTCAAATTAACCATTCTTAGCCATGGGTGAGTTTACGTCTGTAAACTCTAAGAGTGTGGCCGTAAACTCATGTTTTAAATGATGTAAATTCATTCCAAGTGTTCCAAGGCATTTTAGATAATCCATTCTAGCAATCCCCATGTCCATTTGAGCCCTTAAACCATCAAAACCATACCCACATGAGTTTACGGCCGTAAACTCATGTATGTGTGTGTTCAATAGTTGTAAACTCCTTAAAATGTTTACTCTTGGGGAGTAAACTCAAGTCCCAAGTCCCTAGTGCCATTACACGTCCGAAGATGTCACCTGGGTCACTCCAAACGCTCGTTTTGAGGTGTTCAACCTCATTGGAGTGTAATGTTCCATATGATTAGTGAATGTATCCCTAATTGTATATATATGGACATTATTTCATTTTACATAGGGACATCGCGAGTAATCAAACCCCGAACCAACGTCTAGCATTCAAAACCGACACGTTTCCGAGTCCGGTGAGTTCATACCCCTACCCTTTTCACTGTTTTCAGGGGGAACACAAGCAAAGTACAAGGGAATTCTTGTACTCAAAACATGTTTTCAAATATGTGTTTCATATTTCATATGCTTTTATTACTGATTACCATGTCCGATAACCACTTGAACATGCAGATCACGTAACATATATTTGTGAAATAGGTCTTTAAACTTGTATGTTTTACATATATTTCACAAATGGTTTTCCACATTTTTATCAGTTAAAAGCATGACATTAAAACATTTGAACATAATACCTGTACACTGTTTTGTCCTCGGTAATACTCCACACATATACGCGAGTGGAGGACTATCATATTATTACTAGTAAATTTGTTAATCCTGTATGATTGGAGACACGTCCTCGAAGAACACTCCACCGAGATACGCGAGTGGAGGACTACACCCATAAATAGAATCTCTGGTATTTAGAGAGCGTGACTTGAGTGTATAGATCTATACGGGGCTGACTACCCCACACCTAGCTGCTAGCTACAGCCGAACCGAAACGGTTCAAGGGTGACGAAAGTCATTAGTATGTGGACGAAAGTACGGGACTTTCCTGGGGAAAACCTGGAACCTAAACATGATTACATCTTTAACATCGTTTACATTAGAAACCAACATGCAGGAAAGCATGGGGCTTTCCTGGGTAACACGTACATAACTAGAAAGAGTAACAATGGGATAACAATACATCTTTTACAATTGGTAACATACAATAAGGAAAGTATGGGACATTACTGGTAACACATGATAAGTAAACAGAAAAGTTTAACAAGTCAGATAATCAAGTATACATTTTCACACGAGAAGACATGTTTTAAGTGTACAAAGTTACTTTACTTTACATTTGGGAAACAATAACCAACTTTTAAGAAAATACAGGATTTTCTTGGTGTACAAAACATTTCAGAAACAGAAAGGAAACTCGAAACATTTTCACAAACAAAAACCGCTTATGAACTCACCAGCTTTATGCTGATTTTCAAACCGCTTGTGTTCTCAGGTCAGCGTTAGAACAGGTACTCGAAGATCCTTTTTGCTCGAAGACGGTGTACATGAAGATCCGTTTCTTTTGTTTATATATATATATATATATATATATATATATATATATATATACATATATATATATATATATATATATATATATATATATTATATCACAACTGTACAAACTTTACTTTTGAAACAACTGTAAAACTTTATTATGTAATGTATGGTTGCTTTACTTTACTTACTATGTGCATTGGATTTGATACTCAACGTGGTAGTCAACCCTAGAAATGTTTTCCGACTTCGGTTTTCGGGGTGTGACAGTCCAGGTATTCGCTGTAGCGATACATAGGACGAAACCCGAGACTCCTCGAACTTGGGTTCCTGTTCGGCATATGACTCTATCGATCTTCACCATATATCATGTCGAAGTGTGCCAACTTCGACGACTCTATTGATCATGTTTGTCTTGTGCAACCATGTGTACATCCTTAGTGCTGTCTAAAAAGAACTTTCTCCATAGCCAAGTCGGAAAATAAAGGTTCTTCCGAACCTAAACCTAACACAAATAATCAAACTTAATACGATCCGTCAATCGTCCCTCTTATCTTAAACCTTCCGAAGCACCCAAGGGAAGATACCATACACTGTTGACCGACCCCTCGTAGTCAGATGAACACCGAAGCGAAACACACTACAAGATACTCCAGAAGACAACAACCAACCGAAGCATACTCCGTAGATTCCCTCGGAAAACCCTTCGCACCTCGCACATTAGGTTCGTGAACCTAGAGAACAGAACTCATGAGACTGATCACTATAAATAGGTATATGCATAAAGGTGGTATATAATCGAGATCAAAAAGATTTAAGGTGTGTATTTCCTCCCTATTCCCTGTTCCTCGTTGGGTTGTGGGTTTGGGGTGGAGTCGCACAGCTGAATGCCCTGCTGACCTCAATCGTATACTGCTCGCATACACCCGATATTTGTGGTTAGACTAAGCATGAGCTCTACCACGGACCTCTTCGCAAAACACTTTCACCCTATTCCATAAAATAGGAACCCGAGTCAAGGAAATCACTACGGGTTGAACTCTTAAGAGTTCCGAGTGAGAAGATTCTATACTCACTAGATTCGATCTAGACCAAGAAAACCTAGAACCTTCGGATGAGTAGTTGCAGTATATGCCCGCACTACTCAGGCACTTCGTCCACCTCGTTATAGACAAGTGGTGCCTATAATCCTCCACCTTATTGTATGGAGGAAATCGTCGTCGCCCTGTAGACGATGAAATACATTCTCCGAAGAGGACACTAGAATGTCGAGAACCACAGGATAACCTTCGCAGCCAACAATACTTGGTAAAGTGCGAACATAGTTGCGTTAAGCCTCATGACCCTGATCCCGAAGAGATTATAGACTCGACACCAGCCTTGGCGTTAGTCGAGGGGTTATGCAGGAGAACGCACTTTCCACGCTAGAATAAACCGAAGTCTTAGAGATTCATTGGACTATTAGGTGTTCCACGAATACTATCTCACGCACAGATAGTAGAACCACCTCCCGAGATAGTCCAACACTCGTCTAGTGAAACCCTATCTCTCCGACCCTCAGGGTTTCCGTATCTCAAGCTTTGTTAGTGTAGGTTCATTTTGCACAAGCGCGAGATAGACAATCTATAGCAAACGAATAACCATAGTCACGCAACCCACTCGAGGATCGAGAAAGTCTCTATCAGCCAGTTGCAAGAAAACACGAAACCGAAGACCACCTGAGCTTCCTAAGGACTAACCTGAAGGACTACACATCCAGTACAAGTGAGAACGTTAGGAACTTTGGAACGGCGATCACGCCGGTGTTGATCTTGCCATAGAAGTACACTATGTTCTTAGTACTGAAAAGCTCTACTCCTTTCCAAGAGCTTAGGACCATCCGAGAAGCCTCATGGAGACATGGTCCAACCCTTTGCAGGCCGCTACTACCTTCGGATATACCACAAGATTCACACCCGGACGACCCATTTCTTATGCTTGACTTGACAGGTGATTTCCCGACAACCCTCTTCGTGCCTCACTCATCTCGATAGAATCCATAGAGAACCCTAACCTTGTAGATATACCAGTTGGAACCCACTAGCTACACAAGACGGAATCCGCATCCCATACGCGAGGGTCTGTTGAAACGACAAACACAGACCAGAGATCACTTAGGAACGCAAGGAAAACCACGTAGGAAGTACTCTCTTACCTCTACTTGGCCATTCATACCTACTTCCTTGCCTAAACTTGAATTTCGGGACGAAATTCCCTCTAACGGGGGCATGATGTGACAACCCAAGTTGCCCCGTTACATTTCTCCGTTACCGTTAACGGAATATCCCACTGTAGAAAAGTTCAGTTAATGAGAAGTCGTCAAGTTTAATAAACATTTCAATGGTGTATGTTTATATGCTGTTAAGTTGTGATAAAAGGAAATAAAAATACATAACACATATTTCCAATTACTTGGAAAATATTAGTTTATTATTACGACCACTAAATCGGGTGCGACCAAAAGCCCCGTTTAACGGCAGTATCGGGTAGAATTTCACTATGTCCCAACTCAAAACCCTATATGAGGGTGAGTGGAGTCTATTGGAGACTTTTTACACTCTCTCTATATACTCTCTCTCTAGACCCGTTTTCGCCCCGAAACCACAACCAAACGCTTCCAAATTGTGAGTCCGCTTACCCTAGCTTATTCTAAACATATTGATTTGTGTTTATAGCCCAAAAATCGGACTTAGAAGCTATGAAAAAGGAGTTTACGGCCTAAGAACCTCCTTAGGCCGTAAACACCCAAAATGAGGCCAAAATGACCCAAACTTGTCCCTATAGGCTTGGAAATAAATTAAGGGGATTTCCTGGGAGTGTTTAAACATCAAAACACAATGATTTAAGGAACAAAAGAGAGTTTACGGCCCAAGCACAAGCTTAGGCCATAAACACCTCAAAATCATGTTAAAATGCCCCAAAGACACTCCCAAACCACCCTTAGGCTTCATACATAATTTAGGGACTTGGTATTGTGGGTTTAGATCATTTAAACACATCAAAATGAAGGACAAAAATGAGTTTACGGCCCAAGCACATGCTTAGGCCGTAAACCCCCCAAACATGCCCAAAATGTTGGTTTTTATTCCCCAAATGGCCTTAGACTATTTCTATAAAATGCTAGGAAGGATTTAAGGACTTAAACACAATGAAATGAGGCTTGAATTGGAGTTTATGGCCCAAGCATTTATCTAGGCCGTAAACTCCCCAAAACCCACTCAAATGATGGTTTTAATCCTCCAAAATAGCATCATACTTCATTAGAAATCACTAGAAAGGCATTAGGGGCTTTAAACTTCCCAAAACTCTAAGGATTAGAGTTTACGGCCGTAAACTCCTTTAGGAGTGGTTCCTTGGCCGTAAAATCATAGATCAAGCCCTTAGAGGCCTCAAACCCACTCATGCCCTTTGTGAAAAGTGCTTAGAATAAATCAATGAACAAGCTAGAAGCATTAAACACCCAAGAATATGACCTTGGGAGTTTACGGCCGTAAACTCCCTTGAGTTAGGCCGTAAACTCCAAAATGGTCCATATTAATGCTTTAAACCCATTCACACACTTGATATTTGAGTTTAGCAAAGTCCCACAACTGATAGGAGACCCTTAGCACCCTTAAACGCTACCCGGGATACCCAAACACTTAGCCAAAGTGTTTTCCGCTCCTTTGAGCGTGTATATTTGTTTAATTAGTATTAAATATACTAATTGTATGTGAACATATGATAATCATATGTTTAATAGGTCATTGAGTGTGTTCAGGTCAGTTATCATGTCAATCGCATATGATTGATAACCCGCATGCACAAGATTTTACCACTTTACACTGTTTTACCGAGTGGGACACTAAAATGACTTTTACCTGTTTCATAACTTTTACTTATACTGATTTATTCAAATTCGTTCTAAACTGGTTTATGAAAGATCCTCTACGGTTTTAAATGTATTTTACGAAAGAATAGAATTTGTGATTTTCTCTGTACATAAAGATTTTTCATTAAAGATTTCCCTTTTCGACGTATACTTTTACTTATAAAATACTGCTGCTTCACTTATACTTATTTTATACTTTGACTCAGTAACACTTTCACTTATACCTATAGTCGCTTATACTTGATGACGCTTATACTTATTCACGCTCTTACTTAGTGATACGATTTCTCCTTCACTTATACTGGATAACGACTTTACTCCACTTATACTTGATAGACGTTCTTACATCACTTATTGTCATCTCTGCTTCGTGATACACTTATACATGGTACGCTTATACTTCATGGTTCGATTATCCCACACTGTACACGTATACTTCACGACTCGGATGTTCCACTGTACTCTTATACTTCACGACTCAGATGTTCCACTGTACACATATACTTCACGACTCAGATGTTCCACTGTACACTTATACTTCACGACTCAGATGTTCCAGTGTACACTTATACTTCACCGTATGATACACACTCAAGCGTAGTTAGATGTATGTTTATGCTTGTATAGATGCATATAAATAATTGTTGGGTTTTGAGCAATCTAACACTTCCTAAGTGTGCATGCAACCCTAATAAACCTTGGATCTATGTTTGTCTAAATACATGCAAAATAATAATTTTCCAAGGTTTATAACCTATCTAACATGGCATGGGGAACATTTCAACATAAAAGAGTTAGAAGAGATTACATACCTTTTGATGAGTTGGGTTCTTAGGAGTTTGAGGGCCAAGCACCAATAGTGTGAATGCCTCAAATGGAATCACAAACACCACAAACTCTTGGAAAACTTTGAGAGAGTATACACCTTGTATAGAAATCGGCCACACACATGCACACACACACTAGATCACTAGTTTTCTCTTAGGCTCCATTTCATGCTCCATAAGCATGCTTATATAGTATGCATGGTTAGGGTAAAACCCTAATAACCCATGTCTTTTCCTTTTCCAAGGATCCATGGGTTAAAAGCTCCATGGATCATCCATGGACTTCCACATAGACCTAGCCTATTAACAAATGAGTATTAGTCCACACTATATAAAACAAATAGCCCATAATTTAATTAGTCTTCCTTTTAATCTCTAAATTAATTCATAATTAATTTAAGACTAAAACTAATTAAATAACGTAACTTCATATTAATATATTATAACCCATAATATATTAATAAACATATGTGTATAACTCTCATAAAATTATCCATAATAGTTTGGATGAGATGCAACCCAAATGGACCATGCCGGTCGGGTCAAGTATATACCAAATAAGTTATGGACTTAGACACCTTATCCAACAGACTCCCACTTGGATAAGTCTAATAACTATATTTGCCTATAACTTCAGGAACCAACCAACAATCGTAGCTCTCGAAAACTCCCTCGAACAATGAAGACTCTGTCGAACTATGAAGCGCCATTTTAGATAAGTGATCACATAATCCTCTGTTCTCATGATATCAGCCGCACAAACACATGGAACTATGTCTTGCTTATTGTCTAGCAGTTGTTTCTCGATTTTCCAATTTGTTTGACGAAGAACTTCACTGAACACATCGGTTTAGTTCTGACCAGGCCTGGTTCATGGGTCAACACAAAATCATCGAGGGGCCCAGATATCGCTTCTATTTCTAGAAGGAACAGATAAACTTCGACTGATATGCTTGTTCTACTACTTATTGAATTGTACACAAAGGCACGTTTTATAACATCAAGTTACTGATGCGTTTACGTGCAATCAATGCACAACCAACTCATAGGTAACAACTCATATCTCTAGGTTTAAAGATTTATATGATGTTATCGTCTCACGATCACTCGAGATAAATTCCATGAAGTGATACAAGTGAGCGTGGGTTTTTACCAATACTCATAACTTATGAGTACTCATGAATGTTGCAGCAACCGTTGCCATGTCTAAACACCTTTAAGGCATCTACAAACCCAATTCATGACAATCTTGATTCATACCTACTTCCGACGTATGATCGATTATGGAGGTTTGAATAAATTAATTATTCTGGAAGTAAAAACATGCAAAACTGAAACAATAGTAAATAATTGACAATGATAGTAACACTTTACTCATAAACAAATCACAAATTTTATTCATCATCAAACGTCGATTACATTTTACAAGTTTCAGGAAAACTATCTAATCTGTAAAACTAATATCGTCCCTCAGCCCGATGCGTCTCGCATGCTGAAAATGCTTAACCCTCGTCAGTCCCTTCGTAAGGGGATCTGCAGGATTCTCATCTGACGATATCCTCCTTGTCACAAGGAGTCCTTCTTCAATCTTGTGTCTTATGAAGTGATATTTTCTGTCAATGTGTCGGGATCTGCCATGATCTCTTGGTTCCTTGGCTAAGATAACCGCAGCATTGTTGTCACAGAAAATCTCTACAGGTTCCTTAATAGCTGGTACAACTCCAAGGTCTCCGATGAAGTTCTTTAGCCATATCGCCTCTTTCGCTGCTTCACTCGCTGCTATATACTCTGATTCACAAGTCGAATCAGCCACCGTCTCCTGCTTGGAACTCTTCCAAGAAATTGCCCCTCCATTTAAGGTAAAGATCCAGCCCGACTGAGAGCGGAAATTATCCCTATCAGTCTGAAAACCAGCATCACTATACCCTAATATTTTCAAGTCATCACTGCCACCAAGGGTAAGGACCCAATCCTTAGTCCTCCGCAGGTACTTGAGAATGTTCTTTACCGCGGTCCAATGAGCTTTGCCAGGGTTCCCCTGATACCTGCTGACCATGCTCAAAGCAAATGCCACATCAGGACGGGTACAAGTCATAGCATACATGATCGAGCCAACTGCGGAAGCATATGGTAATTGGCTCATCTCAGCTAACTCTGCCTCTGTACTCGGACTCTGAGTCTTACTCAGTTTGGTATTGCTTTGGATCGGTAAATCTCCTTTCTTGGAATTCTCCATGTTGAACCTTTTCAACACCTTATCCAAGTAGATACTCTGACTAAGTCCAATTAGTCTTCTACTCCTTTCTCTAAATATCCTTATCCCTAGGATATAGGTAGCCTCCCCTAGGTCCTTCATAGCAAAGCACTTCCCAAGCCAGGACTTAACTTCCTGCAAGGTTGGGATGTCATTTCCTATGAGTAGTATGTCATCCACATACAATACCAAGAAGCTAACTATACTCCCACTAGCTCTGACATACACGCAAGACTCATCTTCGCTTCTCAAGAAGCCAAACTCTTTTACCTTCTCATCAAAACAAAGATTCCAGCTACGAGATGCTTGTTTTAATCCATAAATGGATTTCTCAAGCTTGCATACTCTATTAGGGTACTCTGCATTGACAAAACCCTCTGGCTGATTCATGTACACATCCTCAGCCAACTTTCCATTAAGGAAAGCGGTTTTGACATCCATTTGCCATATTTCATAATCATGAAATGCTGCAATGGCTAACATAACCCTAATAGACTTAATCTTGGCTACCGGCGAGAAGGTTTCATCATAATCAATACCTTGAGTTTGAGTAAAACCCTTCGCAACCAGTCGAGCCTTATAAGTATGCACTTTTCCTTCCATGTCGGTCTTCTTTTTGAAGATCCATTTGCACCCGACTGTTTTACGGCCTGGTAGATTGTCAACCAAGTTCCAAACTTGATTGTCATACATGGACTGTATCTCGCTGTCCATAGCCTCCTTCCATTTAGCAGATTCCGGGCCTGCCATGGCTTCCTTAACACTGCTAGGTTCATCCAAATTTACTAGTGTACTATCACTAATAAACGTATCACCTTCCGTAGTAATATGAAAACCATAATAAAACGAAGGTGTGTTCCTAACCCGTGTGGAACGTCTCGGAGGTACAGGCTCGTCAGCTGGATCAACAGGAGTTTCTTCCTCAGGTTGATTGCTAGTGTCTGAGGTTCCTTCATCAATTGATTCTTGAATTTCTTCAAGATCAATCTGCCTCCCACTGTCTCCTTGGCTTATAAATTCTTTCTCGCGAAAGATCCCTCTTCGTGCTACAAAGACCACATTCTTACTGGGTCTGTAGAAAAGGTAACCGAAGGATTTCTGTGGGTAGCCGATGAAAATACACCTTTCACTTCGGGGTTCAAGCTTATCATGAGTTTCACGCCTCACGAAGGCTTCGCAACCCCAAATTTTGATGTGGTCCAAATTGGGAACCTTCCCAGTCCACATCTCATGAGGTGTTTTGGTAACCTTCTTTGTGGGGACTAGATTAAGGATATGGGCGGCAGTCTCTAAGGCATACCCCCAAAAAGAGATTGATAACGAAACTCGACTCATCATAGAGCGAACCATGTCCAACAAGGTACGATTACGCCTCTCAGCTACACCATTCAGCTGTGGTGTCCTGGGAGGAGTCAATTGTGAGACAATCCCACACTCCTTAAGATAGTCAAGGAACTCGGTACTAAGATACTCACCACCTCGATCGGATCGAAGCATCTTAATGTTCCTGCCCAATTGATTTTCTACTTCCTGTTTGAATTCCTTAAACCTTTCAAAGGTTTCGGACTTGTGTTTGATTAAGTAGACATACCCATATCTACTATAATCATCAATAAAAGTCACATAATACCGATTAGCGTCCCTTGTGGCGGTTTTGAATGGCCCACATACATCAGTATGTATTAGGTCCAATAAACCTTCACCCCTCTTACTGTTGGATAAGGTGTCTAAGTCCATAACTATTTCTGGTATGTACTTGACCCGACCCGGCATGGTCCATTTGAGTTGCATGGCACCATGCAATTGGATAAACTAAATGAGAGAAATAACGCTTGGAGATTATTAATATATTATAAGTTCTAATATATTAATAATATTATTTGATTAGTTTGATCAAGAATTAATTTAGAATTAATTAAGTGATCAAAAGATAACTAATTAAATATATGGGTTGATTAAGTAAGTCATCCATATCTTGTATAGTGGGCTAAAAGGCTCCATGGATCATCAAGTTGGGTTCCACCCATAGGATGCTCCATGGATGCTCCATGGGAGTTACAAACCCATGGGTCATGGAAATGAAGAGTCATGACACATTAGGGTTTAACCCTAGATGTGTCAACACTATATAAGAAGCATAATCTCCACCAAAATCGGTGGAAACAAAGAAATAGAGGGCTTGGCCGATTTGAAGAAGTGTGTATTCTCTCATAAGTTCTTCCAAGAGTATTTGGTGTTGTGTGAAGCATTTGAGGCATCACCACTTGAGGTGCTAGGCTCACAAGGTTTCAAGGAACACAAGCAACAACAAGGTAAGTTATTCTATCTATACTTTATGTTAAAATTGTTCCCATGTATGCTAGATAGGATATAACCTTGGAATTCAACTTTGCATGACAAATTAGACAAACATAGATCCAAGGTTATTAGGGTTGCATGTACACTTAGGAAATGTTAGAATGCTCAAAAGCCATCAGTGGTATCAGAGCCTAGGCTTGTTTGTTCTTATTTGTGCTTAAAAGTTGAAAACAGAATCGAAAATCTTGCTGTCTACGAGTGGACTCGCCGAGTCTATAGGGGGGACTCGCCGAGTTCATGTGTATCTTCAACCAACTCGGCGAGTAGTGTTCATGCACTCGGCGAGTAGGGTCGAATGAGTGCAGGATTTCGATTAAGTTGCTGGAAAATGAATTAGAAACATTACCCTAAACTGTTTTAGTAAATGTAAACTTGTTTTTGGTGGTGTAATGTCTTGCTAATTCATTTACAACAACTAGTTGTCAAAATTACAAAGTTTTATGTAATTTTTTGAATGTGTTCATATTCATGTTCTTGTTCTTATGATGTTTTAGATGATCATAGGAATTATTTGTAACCTATTTGGTAGTTTAATTCTTGATCATAATGTGTTTTAATGGAGTCCATAACTTATCCTTAAGTTATGGAAAACCAAGAGTCACAAAACCATTAAGAAAACACAAGAGTTATAAAAAATGAAGAGTCTTCATTTTATGACTCTATTAAACTCATAAGTTACAAGAAATGAAAAGTTTTGAAAGTTACAAAACTTGCCCTCAAGTTTTGGAACAAGTAAAGTTAAGTTAAAACTTTAGTTCCAACCCCTAGAATTTTAAAAGTTAAAATTCAACCCTTATACTTATATTATGATGATTTAATAATTATATATATATGTATAAGAATAAATTCGTCTTACCGCTAGTACGCCTCATTCACGAAGCCGGTCTATAAGGTGGGTATAAGGTTGTTGCCTATAAAATGGTGACTTAATGGGTGAATATTCTCACCCACCGCTTGCTTGACTGGTGGAGGGTCGTTAGCCGAACGGGTAAGACAAGGACTTATAAATTCTCATTCAAAGTATGATGAATATATATAAAGTAACTAAATGTTTATTAAATTCCCAATCTTAGTTACTTTAGGAAAAATGTGAATAAGGTGCTAATCCATGAAATTACACTTTACACTTTGTCTAAGTCGTTGGTGGAGCGTGTGTGGTTAACCGGCATACTAACTTGGACTTAACAAGGTAGGTAAAGGGTGACTTAAGGTTTATTATAGTATCGGTGGAGCGTGTGTGGTTTACCGGCACATCGATTGAGTGATAAACTTTAAGGGTACCAAGTGATTTGCATGGTTACTTCACACCTCGTTTTGTGATCCTCGGCATCCCAGTCACAAAACCTGGAGGGCACTCCCGAGATCGAAACATGCCTTTGAAAAGCTCATTGGATCTCAAAGAATCTAGGAATTTCTAAAACCAATAAAAACTAAATATTTAATATTTCGGTTTTCGTGGTGGAAATTGGTGAATCGTCATTCACCTACCTTTCAAATATGGTATAGCTTAGATTACGGCATACCTCTTCTAAGTTATATTATATTGTGATTGGATCCTAGCCTTAATATTACATTTGGGTGTTTTATTAAGGACTCTCTTAAATCTAAACTAAACTTGTTCTTCTTTTTCAGATGTCTTCAACTAATGCTTCTGGCTCGAATCCTAATGGCTCCTTTACTCTTATGAGTCTATGTGGGAAAGTCACCTTTGATGGATCCAACTTCAATAAGTGGATCAGAAACATCAGGATGATTACCCGCTACAAGGACAAAGAATATGTCCTTGACAAGGAGCTTAAGGAAATTGACGAGTCCACTGCAACTCCCCAGGAGATCGCTGACTTTCATACTCATGAAAGAGATGCAACCAAGGTGGCTTGCATCATGTTAGCCACCATGATAGCTGAACTCCAAAAGTCTTATGAAGACTTCTACCCTTATGAAATGCACCAAGATTTGATGGAAAGATACCATCAAAGTGCACGACAAGAGAGGTACAAAGTCATCTGCTCCATGATAACAACCATGATGAAGGACGGAGAGTCCGTCACGAGCCACATGCAGAAAATGCAAAGGTATGTGGATCGGTTGCTGAAGCTCAATGTGAACTTCCCTGAGGAGCTTGCAATAGATATCATTTTGCACTCCTTACCATCGTGCTATGATCAATTCCGCATGACATATCACATGAACAAGGAAGAGGTCACCCTCAGCAAACTTCAGGGACTTCTCAAGACCGCAGAAACAGGTCTTAAGGGGAAGTCGGTTGCTATCACTCCTACTCCAGAAACAACTCCGGTCTTGGCAATCGGGCAGAGTCGAGGGAGGAAGAGAAAGAGATCTTCAAAGGGTACCAAGGCTCGGACCCTTGATGGCTCTTCTTCAAGTGGAACCAAGAAAGGTTTCATTACTCCTTCTTTTGACCCAAAAGAGGTTGAATGCTTCTATTGCCACGAAAAAGCTCATTGGAAGCGGAACTGCCCAAAGTACCAGCAAGATGTAAAGGATGGGAAAGTCAAACCCAACCATGCAGGTATTTACACTATCATTTCTAATAACTCACCCCATTCGAAATCTTGGGTCCTTAATACAGGTTGCGGAATTCATATTTGCTGTGACTTGCAGGGACTAGGAAGAAGTGAGAATGTGGAGCAAGGAAGAATAAACTTAATCATGGGGAATAGGAAAGTTACACCTGTCACCAAGATTGGAGTTTATACGTTATCGCTAAGTAGTGGGTTAAATTTAGATTTGAATAAGTGTTGTTATTCGCCAGAAATGGCAAGAAATATTATTTCCTTTCATGCATTGTACAAACAAGGTTTCACCTTTTCATTTGATAATGAAGTTGGTTCGATTAATGCTTTCTTTAATAATGTACTTTATTTTAAAGCATTACCTTGTGATGGTGTGTATGAAGCTGTATCTATTGTAGATAACTTAGGAAATAATGTTTTGTGTATTGATTCTACTAATAATAATAACTTGGATAAAGCATCGTTATGGCATTGTCGTCTTGGACATATAAGCAAGAAACGCATAGGCCAACTCCAAAAGGATGGAGTCTTGGAGTCGTTTGACCTAAAGTCAAATGATAGTTGCGAATCATGCTTACTTGGAAAAATGACAAAGTCACCCTTCACAGGCTCGTGTGAAAGGGGTGAAGGTTTGTTGGACCTTATACACACGGATGTGTGTGGACCATTCAAACATGCCACAAGGGATGCTAATCGTTATTATTTGACTTTTACCGATGATTATAGTAGATATGGATATGTCTACTTAATCAAGCATAAGTCAGAGACTTTCGAGAAGTTTAAGGAATTTAAATAGGAAGTCGAGAATCAATTGGGCAGGAACATTAAGATGCTTCGATCCGATCGAGGTGGTGAGTATCTTAGTTCAGAGTTCCTCGACTATCTAAAGGAATGTGGGATTGTCTCACAATTGACACCTCCTAGGACACCGCAGTTGAATGGTGTGGCTGAGAGGCGTAATCGAACCTTGTTGGACATGGTTCGTTCCATGATGAGTCGAGCTTCGCTACCAATCTCATTCTGGGGGTATGCCTTAGAGACTGCCGCCCATATCCTTAATCTAGTCCCTACAAAGAAAGTTGGCAAAACTCCTCACGAGATGTGGACTGGTAAAGTACCTAAACTAGACCACATCAAGATTTGGGGCTGCGAGGCTTTCGTGAGACGCGAGACTCATGATAAGCTTGAACCCCGAAGCGAGAGGTGTATTTTCATCGGCTACCCACAGCAATCCTTTGGTTACCTCTTCTACAGACCTAGTGACAATGTGGTCTTTGTAGCAAGAAGAGGAGTCTTTCGAGAGAGAGAGTTTATAAGCCAAGGAGACAGTGGGAGGCAAGTTGATCTTGAAGAAATTCAAGAGTCAAGTGGTGAAGGAACTTCAAACTCTAGCCCTCAACTTGAGGAGGAAACTCCTGTTGAGCCAATTGACGAATCTGTACCTCTGAGGCGTTCCACGAGAGTTAGGAGTGCACCTGAGCATTACTATGGATTCCATATTACTGCAGAAGGTGAGACACTTATTAGTGATGAGACACTAGTAAGTCAAGATGACCCTAATAGCTACGAGGAAGCCATGGCGGGCCCCGAGTCTGCCAAATGGAAAGAGGCTATGGATAGCGAGATACAATCCATGTATGACAATCAAGTTTGGAACTTGGTTGAGAATGTACCAGGTCGAAAGACTGTAGGGTGCAAATGGGTCTTCAAGAAGAAGACCGACATGGATGGTAAAGTACACACTTATAAGGCTAGACTGGTTGCAAAGGGCTTCTCTCAAATTCCTGGAGTGGACTATGATGAGACCTTTTCTCCGGTAGCCAAGATTAAGTCTATTCGGGTTCTGTTAGCCATAGCCGCATTTCATGACTATGAAATTTGGCAAATGGATGTCAAAACCGCTTTCCTTAATGGAAAGTTGGCTGAAGATGTTTACATGAGTCAGCCAGAGGGTTTTGTCAGTAACGAGTACCCTAATAGAGTGTGTAAGCTTGAGAAATCCATTTATGGATTAAAGCAAGCACCTCGCAGATGGAATCTTTGCTTTGATGAAAAGGTCAAGGAATTTGGCTTTTCTAGGAGTGAAGATGAATCTTGTGTATATGTCAAGGCTAGTGGGAGTATAGTTAGCTTTTTGGTATTGTATGTGGATGACATACTACTCATAGGAAACGACATTCCAACCTTGCAGGAAGTAAAGTCCTGGCTTGGAAAGTGTTTCGCTATGAAGGACCTTGGTGAAGCTGCCTATATTTTGGGGATAAGAATCTTGAGAGATCGGAGTAAAAGACTAATTGGACTTAGTCAAAGTACCTACTTGGAGAAGATTCTGAAGAGATTCAGAATGCAAAACTCCAAGAAAGGAGAGTTGCCCATCCAGAGTAGCGCCAAGCTGAGTAAGACACAAAGCCCTAGCACTGAGGCTGAGATAGCAGAAATGAGTCGATTACCTTATGCTTCGGCTGTAGGTTCGATCATGTATGCTATGACGTGTACTCGACCTGATGTAGCCTTTGCCTTGAGCATGGTTAGCAGGTTTCAGGGGAATCCTGGCAAGGCACACTGGACTGCGGTAAAGAATATTCTCAAGTACCTGCGAAGGACTAAGGACTGGGTCCTTACCCTCGGTGGGAGTGATGACTTGAGAGTTGTAGGGTATAGTGATGCTAGCTTCCAAACTGATAGGGATAACTTCCGCTCTCAGTCGGGCTGGGTCTTTACCCTAAATGGAGGAGCAATTTCTTGGAAGAGTTCCAAGCAAGAGACAGTGGCAGATTCTACTTGTGAATCAGAGTATATTGCAGCTAGCGAAGCGGCAAAGGAGGCGTTATGGCTGAGGAACTTCATTGGAGACCTTGGAGTTGTACCAGCTATTAAAGAGCCGATGGAAATTTTCTGTGATAGTGAAAGTGCTGTTGCCTTAGCCAAGGAACCAAGGGATCACGGGAGATCCAGACACATCGACAGAAAATACCATTTCATTAGACATCGGATCGAAGAAGGACTCCTCATGGCAAAGAGGGTATCATCAGATGAGAATCCGGCAGATCCCCTCACGAAGGGATTGACTCGGGTTAAGCATCTCCAGCATGCTCGGAGCATAGGGCTGAAGGATGATATTAGATTTAGTAGTTAGATAATCTTGAAATTTGTAAAGTGTAATTGACATTTGATGATGAATAAAAGTGTTTTATTTATGAGTAAAGTGTTGCTATCTCTTGTCGATCATTTACTATATTTCTTTTGCATGTTTTGACTTCCAGAATAATTTTGTTTGGTATAACATATTATTCAAACCTCCACAGTCGGTCATATGTCGGAAGTAGGTATGAATCAAGACTGTCATGTTTGGTTGTAGAGGTCTGGGACAAGGCTACAACAATAGTGAGTGCTCATAAGTTCTGAGCATTGGACTCAACCCACGCTCACTGGAATCACTTCATGGAATTCTATCTCGAGTGATCGTGAGACGGTAATATCATATAAGTCTTTAAACCTAGAGATATGATTTGTTACTTACGAGTTGGTTATGCATTGATTGTACGAAAAACGCATTGGTAACTCGATGTTATAAAATCGTGCTCTTATGTGTAATTCAATAAGTAGTAGAACAAACATATGAGTCGAAGTTTATCTATTCCTTCTTGGATTAGAAGCTGATATCTGGGCCCCTCGATGATTTTGTTTTGACCTATGTACCGGGCCCGGTCAGAACTAGATTGATGTGTTCAATAAAGTTCTTTGTCAAACAAATCGGAAATCGGGAAACAAATGTTGGACAATAAGTAAGACATTGTTCCATGTATTTGTTCGACTGATATCTAGAACAGAGGATTATATGATCACTTATCTTAAATGGCGTACCATCATCTTCTCAAGTTTCGAGAAACCTTGTAAAGAGCTACGATTGCCGATCGGTTCCTGAAGTCATACTTGCAGTAATAGTTACTAGACTTATCCAAGTGGGAGACTGTTGGATAAGGTGTCTAAGTCCATAACTATTTCTGGTATGTACTTGACCCGACCCGGCATGGTCCATTTGGGTTGCATGGCACCATGCAATTGGATAAACTAAATGAGAGAAATAACGCTTGGAGATTATTAATATATTATAAGTTCTAATATATTAATAATATTATTTGATTAGTTTGATCAAGAATTAATTTAGAATTAATTAAGTGATCAAAAGATAACTAATTAAATATATGGGTTGATTAAGTAAGTCATCCATATCTTGTATAGTGGGCTAAAAGGCTCCATGGATCATCAAGTTGGGTTCCACCCATAGGATGCTCCATGGATGCTCCATGGGAGTTACAAACCCATGGGTCATGGAAATGAAGAGTCATGACACATTAGGGTTTAACCCTAGATGTGTCAACACTATATAAGAAGCATAATCTCCACCAAAATCGGTGGAAACAAAGAAATAGAGGGCTTGGCCGATTTGAAGAAGTGTGTATTCTCTCATAAGTTCTTCCAAGAGTATTTGGTGTTGTGTGAAGCATTTGAGGCATCACCACTTGAGGTGCTAGGCTCACAAGGTTTCAAGGAACACAAGCAACAACAAGGTAAGTTATTCTATCTATACTATATGTTAAAATTGTTCCCATGTATGCTAGATAGGATATAACCTTGGAATTCAACTTTGCATGACAAATTAGACAAACATAGATCCAAGGTTATTAGGGTTGCATGTACACTTAGGAAGTGTTAGAATGCTCAAAACCCATCACTTACAAGTTCCAGTGAAGGGTGATTTTGTCATTTTTCCAAGTAGACAAGATTCACAACTATCATCTGATTTAAGGTCAAATGATTCCAAGACTCCACTCTTTTGGAGTTGGCCTATGCGTTTCTTGTTTACATGTCCAAGACGACAATGCCACAATGATGCTTTATCTAGGCTAGTAGAAGAATCAATATACAACACATTATTTCCTAAGTTGTCTACAATCGACACAGTTTCATACACACCATCACAAGGTAATGCTTTTAAATAAAACACATTATTAAAGAAAGCATTAATACCACCACATTCATTATCAAACGAAAAGGTAAAACCTTGTTTGTACAAATCATGAAAAGAAATAATATTCCTCGCCATTTCAGACGAGTACACACATTTATTCAAATCTAATTTTAACCCATTATTAAGCAACAAAGTATAAACTCCAATCTTGGAAACAGGTGAAGCCTTCCTATTCCCCATGATTAAGTTTATCTTCCCGTGCTCCACATCCTCACTTCTTCTTAGGCCCTGCAAATCAGAACATATGTGAATACCACATCCTATATCAAGCACCCAAGAGTTAGAATATGTTGAGTAATTAGACAATATAGTGTAAATACCTGCATAGGTGGGTTTCACTTTCCCATCCTTTAGATCCTGCAAGTACTTAGGGCAGTTTCGCTTCCAGTGTGCCTTTTCATGGCAATAAAAGCATTCAGCATCCTTTGGAATGGCAGAAGGAGTGACAGAACCGTTCTTAGTCTTTGATGAGGAGCCTTCAAGAGACTTTCCCTTGGTACCCTTCGAAGGGTGCTTCCTCTTTTTCCCTTTGCCTTGCCCAATAGCTAAAATAGGGGTAGAAGTTGGAGTAGGAGTAGTAGACGTAACAACCACTTTACCCTTAAGACCGGTTTCAGCGGTCTTCAAGAGTCCTTGAAGCTTGCTGAGGGTAACTTCCTCCTTGTTCATATGGTATGTCATTCGAAAATGATCATAACAAGAAGGCAAGGAGTGCAAAATGATGTCAATTGCTAACTCCTCGGGGATGTTAACATTCAGCTTCAGCAAACGGTCCACATACCTTTGCATCTTTTGCATGTGGCTCGTGACGGATTCACCGTCCTTCATGCGGGTAGTTATTATGGAGGAGATTATTTCATACCGCTCCTGACGAGCACTCTAATGGTACCTTTCCATCAAGTCTTGGTGCATCTCAAAAGGGTAGAAATCTTCATACGACTTTTGGAGCTCCGCTGTCATCGTGGCCATCATGATACATGCCACCTTAGTAGCATCTCTCTCATGAGTCCTGAATTCAGCGATCTCCTCAGGAGTAGCAGTAGACTCATCAAGTTCTTTTAACTCTTTATCGAGGACATATTCCTTGTCCTCGTAACGAGTAACCATCCTGATGTTCCTAATCCAATCCATGAAGTTGGAACCATCAAAGATGACCCTCCCACAAAGATTCATGAGAGAGAAAGAACCAGTTGGGTTAGAGCCTGAAGCATTAGTGTTGGAAGACATCTGAAAGAAGAAAGTAAGTTTAGATTAGATATTTAGGATCCTTAATAAGACACCCAAATGTAATATTAAGGCTAGGATCCAATCACAATATATTACACTTAGAAGAGGGATGCCGTAATCTAAGTAATAATATATTTGAAAGGTAGGCGAATGACGATTCACCAATTTCCACCATGAAAACGAAATGATTTATTAGGTTTAATTGGATTTGAAATTCCTAGATTCTTTTGAGATTCATTGAACTTTTCAATGGCATGTTTCAATCTCGATTGTGCCCTTCAAGTTTTGTGACTGGTAGCCGAGGATCACAAAACAAGGTGTGAATAACCATGCTAATTCACTTGGTACTCTTAATATTATCACCTAATCAATGTGCCGGTTAACCACACACGCTCCATTGATCTATGACAAACATTAAGTTACCCTTCGTGATCCTTACTAGTCCTAGTTAGTGTGCCGGTTAACCACACGCGCTCCACCAACGACTTGGTAAGGTACAAAGTGTGAATTCCATGGATTAGCACCATGTTCACATTTTCCTAAAATAACTAAGATTGGGAATTAAAAGAGTTTAGTTACTTTATAATATTCATTATACTTTTAATGAGGATTTAAAGTCATTGTTCTACCCGTTCGGCTAACGACCCTCCACCGATCAAGCAAGCGGTGGGTGAGAGTATACACCCATTAAGTCGCCATTTTATAGGCAACAACCTTATACCCACCTTATAGACCGGCTTCGTGAATGAGGCCTACTAACGGTAAAACGGCTTATTCTTATACATATATATAATAATTAACCATTAATGTTATAAATAGTATAAGGGTTGAATTTTAACTATTAAAACTCTAAGGTTTGGAATTAAAGTTTATTAAAGTGTGTGAAACTTTACAAATTCCAAAACTTGAGGGCAAGTTTTGTAACTTTGCAAAACTCTTCATTTCATAACTTATGAATTAAAGGTTCATAAAAATGAAGACTCTTCATTTTCATGTAACTTATGTGTTTTAAGTGTGTGTTAAATGAAAGTGACCTTTGATAATCCATAACTTGAGGACAAATTATGGACTCCATTAAAACACATAAATGATAAAGAATTAATTCTAAACAATTCAGCAAATAATTCCTATCATTTTCTAAATTCATAAGAACATGAACATGATCATCAAAATTCAAGAATTATATGAACACATAAAATCATGGATTTTTGATATATGCTATTGTAAATGGATTAGAACAACCATTACACCAACTAAAATAAGTTTTATAACACCAAAACAATTTAGGGTAATGTTTCTAGTCCATTTCCAGCAGCAAAAGTCGAGATTCTGCATCCTTTCGATCCTACTCGTTGAGTGCACGAACTGACTCGTCGAGTAGGTTGAAGTTTGCCTTGGACTCGTCGAGTCCCCCCAATGGACTCGGCGAGTCTACCATGCAGACAGCAACGATTTCGACTTTTTTCACTATTTTGCATCAAGTATCAAACAAGCAAGCCTAGGCTCTGATACCACTGTTGGGTTTTGAGCAATCTAACACTTCCTAAGTGTGCATGCAACCCTAATAAACCTTGGATCTATGTTTGTCTAAATACATGCAAAATAATAATTTTCCAAGGTTTATAACCTATCTAACATGGCATGGGGAACATTTCAACATAAAAGAGTTAGAAGAGATTACATACCTTTTGATGAGTTGGGTTCTTAGGAGTTTGAGGGCCAAGCACCAATAGTGTGAATGCCTCAAATGGAATCACAAACACCACAAACTCTTGGAAAACTTTGAGAGAGTATACACCTTGTATAGAAATCGGCCACACACATGCACACACACACTAGATCACTAGTTTTCTCTTAGGCTCCATTTCATGCTCCATAAGCATGCTTATATAGTATGCATGGTTAGGGTAAAACCCTAATAACCCATGTCTTTTCCTTTTCCAAGGATCCATGGGTTAAAAGCTCCATGGATCATCCATGGACTTCCACATAGACCTAGCCCATTAACAAATGAGTATTAGTCCACACTATATAAAACAAATAGCCCATAATTTAATTAGTCTTCCTTTTAATCTCTAAATTAATTCATAATTAATTTAAGACTAAAACTAATTAAATAACGTAACTTCATATTAATATATTATAACCCATAATATATTAATAAACATATGTGTATAACTCTCATAAAATTATCCATAATAGTTTGGATGAGATGCAACCCAAATGGACCATGCCGGTCGGGTCAAGTATATACCAAATAAGTTATGGACTTAGACACCTTATCCAACAATAATGATTCAAGGACATAGGAAGGCTTGTCCGCCCTATTTCCTTTTATTCGTTGAGATGTGGTCTGGTGGGATCGGATGTCCATCTGAAGGTCGTTCGATTCATTAGTTATATATTACGTATACGAGCATAGACATACGATTTTTCTTCAGTCAATTCAGTTAAGAGTCTATACCTCTAGTCTAGACTTATATAAGAAACCCACTCCCTCCTAGTAACACGCTATCCTCTATTTGGGATTCATCTTCGGGACGCGGCCTTCTCCGTCGTCTAGTTGGTAACCAGAGTCTCCTGTAGGGAGAGAGGACATTGTGTGTATAGGCCTATATGGGATTGACAACCCCGCACCCTGACTGCTAGCTACAGTCCACGGCCTACCAAGCCAAGGGGTGACAAATGTCACATTATATAGATGCTTGTAGGGCATCTAGTACACTAGTCAGTATGATTACGAGTATCCTGGGTTGCCTTATAACTCATGGCTTTAAGGTAACAGTATTTCGTCAGCGATTTACATTGTATGCTGATGTCACCTTTTTCAGAGTCACACTGTTTTGACCTTGCTAGATGTATCTTTCATTTGATACCGTCTGGGGTCTGTTATCTGTTTGACCTTACAAGATGTATCTTTCGTTTGATACCGTCTGGGGTCTGTTATCTCTGTTTGACCTTTCAAGATGTACCTTTCATTTGGTATCGTTTATGGTTTGTCTTCACTGTTTTGACCTTGCGAGATGTACCTTTCATTTGGTATCGTCTGCGGTCTGTCTTCATTGTTATGACCTTGCAAGATGTACCTTCCATTTGGTATCATCTTCGGTCTGCGTTCACTGTTTTAGACCTTACCAGTTGTACCTTTCATTTGGTACCTTCGGGGGTCTGTTTCTCCATTTGTTAGACTGAACCAGGCGTGTCGTTAGTTCGATACTTTCCTGGAGTCTATGACTCTTTTGCCTTAGTCAGCTGTCCTCACTGCTGAGGCATATGTTATTCCCTGATGCCTCTACTTTCTTTAATAATCAAATTCAGTATTTTGATATTATTAGCAATTAAGGGAAACTTCTTCTTACCACCTTACACTGACCAGTCTTGGTAGAAGGCTGCTTTTATTAAAGAAAATATAGGATTTTCTGGAAAGAACACTAATACACTGAAATCACTTAAACTACTGCTTTATAAAGTTATTTGACTAAATGACACTAAATACTTATGAACTCACCAGCATTGTAAAAATGCTGATACTCGCTTTTCAAATAACTTGTATTCTCAGGTTAGCATTAGACAGGTACATCCCCGGAGCTGTTGATGAAGATAGCTTAGTACCACGCTGTATTTATTCTATTACTTGTATTACTTTAAATTGTTGTAATGTAACCTTGCAAAACTATTACTATTAATGCAATGTTTTGTTGTACTTTGATTACTATAATGCATGTGTTGTGATACTTGACATGACGTCATCCACCCCAGAACGTTTCCGCCGTTCCGGTTTTGGGGTGTGACAAGTTTTAAATAAAACCCAATAATAACATGATAGAAGATGAAATTGCAATCCACGTGTATTTTGATGAAGAACAGTTGGAAAACCTTTTTGATGATGAAATGCAAAATGAATCTGATGTAAATAAAGATGAAGATAATAACAACGCTAAACGTAATTGTGACTCTGATGGTAATTCAGATGAAGAAGAAACTACACAAAAAGAAATCGCTGCAAAGCCACCAAGGAAGAGGGGATTGACAAAACTGGCAAAGATGAGGTCTAAATTTGTATATTATAATTGCAAAAGAAAACGTGTAAGATTTGACAGATGTGGATCGCTAAAGGGAAGTATAGGTCAGAATTTTCAAGTTTATTGTAACGTCATAAAATTTCCAACCAAAAATTTTCATTTTTACAACCATCAAAACATGAGTAAATAGTTTAGATTCCAAAATAACAATGTAGTCACAACCGATTACATAACAAAAGATAAAATAGGTTCCCCGAGTGTGTGTACGGTCACGCTGGCGCCTTCCCACGGTCCTCACTCGTACCTGAAACACATAATGCAACAACTGTAAGCATAAAGCTTAGTGAGTTCCCAAAATACAACATGCGCACATACGCCTTTCCAGGCCTTGACCTTCCGGTCCATGTGTCTCAGGGGACTTCCGTCCCGACTTGGTAAACCTTCCGGTCCTACCTACGTCAACCCTTACAGTCCATATGACCACGCCTTCCGGCCCATATCAAACATATCACATATAGCAAATAACTTAACACACAGAAGGCATATATTTCATATTATATTCGACCTTCCGGTCACATAGTCAAAACCCTTCCGGGTACAGTATAGTGAGAAGACTCACCTCGTTTGCCTCGCTAAGTCGCTAATCGTGAATCCTGAAATCACTCGGGCTCGAACCCTCGAGCTACAATCCTCCTACGATATTATAAATCTTTAATTATTACTTGTACCACTAAGGTGGACCATCCATATCAAGTCAACACAGGTTGACTTGGTCAGCAGCCTTAGACAATTTGGAACAGACTCGGCGAGTGCACAATAGTGACTCGGCGAGTCTACGCGTTTTTGCCAACTCTCAAGAATTTTCCCTTTGACTCGTCGAGTACTCCCCCGACTCGACGAGTTCCCCTGGGCCTGAATCACAGGGCCACCGCGACTCAACTCGCCGAGTCGAAGGTCAACTCGGCGAGTCCCAACCTAACTCGGTCCACCTGTCAAAACCTTTCCAACTCTCTGCGACTCACTGAGTCGCCCACAACTCGGTCCAGACTACACACAGGATGGTCTCAAGGACAATCTTCAAGCGACTCGTCGAGTCTGTTCTTCAGACTCGGCGAGTCCATGCCATGCACCAGCTAAAACTGGCTTTTGTGGTCAGATCCGTTCCATACATACATAGATCTGGCCTTCCCAAGCTTATTTGTCACGTAAAGTCTCAGTCTTGGTTGCCATGCAATGCATACAAGGCTTACTTTGAAGAAACAACCACTTATTTGGCAAGTTTAGCTTCTAAGTCAAAGGAATGGACATAAAGCTTGTCATGAGGGGTCTCCTGGACCTGCTTAAGTCCAGATCTAGGTTCCATGTCTCCATGGGACCTCTCATACTTCTTATTCAAGCCAAGAAATGCAAGAAGAAACCCTAGATTTGGCCCATCAACACAAAAAACGAAGATTGGCTCAGAAAATTACCTCAAGAAGACCCCCTTGATGAAATAGCAACAGATCTAAGCTCCCCAACACTTCAAGCTTGCTCCTCTCCCTCCTTTCCTTGCAATATCACACAAAATGATGAACAAAAGGCCTTCAAACACACTCACAAGGGCTTACAGACGTATGGAGGCTCTTAGGGTTCAAGGTGGCCGCATATGAGGGCCATAAGGTCCTTTAAATAGAGCTTAGGACTGGGAAATTAGGGTTTCATTAAACAGCGCGGACTCGCCGAGTCCATCCCTTGGACTCGCCGAGTCCGGATGCGAACCCCCTGCTCAAAATGCGACCCGACTCGGCGAGTTCGACCACCAACTCGCCGAGTCCCCTCACAGAATGACAAAATATATGAAATGAAGATACCTGGGAATTCGGGCTGTTACAAATCTCCCCCACTAGAATAAGACTTCGCCCTCGAAGTCCCGCTTAGGCAAAAAGCTCCAGATGCTGCTCCCGCATCTCCTGTTCCGGCTCCCAGGTCATCTCTGATCCCTTCCGATGCTACCACTGAACTAATACCAGGGGTACCTCCTTGTTTCTCAAAACCTTGATCTTCCGATCTTTGATGGCCACAGGTCTTTCAGCATAATTCAGACTTGCATCCACCTGAATATCCCCTAACGGAACCACTGCTGATTCGTCGGCTATACATTTCCGCAGTTGCGACACATGGAAAGTGTCGTGAATCTGACCCAACTCTGCTGGCAAGTCTAAACGGTAGGCTACCCGACCCACCCTTGCGATCACACGGAAAGGACCAATATACCGGGGCCCCAACTTGCCCCTCTTCCTGAATCGAATCACTCCTTTCCAAGGAGAGACCTTCAGGAGCACGAGATCACCAACTTGGAACTCAAGCTCGGACCGTCGCCTGTCTGCATAACTCGTCTGCCGACTCTGAGCGGTCAACAACCTTTGCCTGACCATCTGAATTTGCTCGGTCGTCTGAAGCCCGATCTCCGTGCTACCCATAACCTGCTGTCCCACCTCACCCCAACAGATGGGGGTGCGACACCTCCGCCCATACAACAGCTCAAAGGGCGGCATACCAATGCTCGAATGATGGCTGTTGTTATACGAGAACTCTGCTAAAGGTAGATAGGTGTCCCAACTCCCTCCGAAGTCCAACACACATGCTCGAAGCATGTCCTCGAGTGTCTGAATTGTCCGCTCACTCTGGCCGTCTGTCTGAGGATGATATGCCGTACTGAAATGTAACCTAGTACCCAATTCTTCATGGAATTTCTTCCAGAACCTGGAAGTGAAACGCACGTCGCGGTCCGAAATAATCGAGATTGGCACCCCGTGCCGAGATACTACTTCCCTCACATATAACTCAGCCAACTTCTCCGCAGAAGAGATCTCACTAATAGCTAGAAAATAAGCGCTCTTTGTCAGCCGATCCACAATTACCCAAATCGCATCGACTCCTCTCGCCGTTCGCGGTAACTTGGCGATGAAATCCATAGAGATTTGTTCCCACTTCCATTCGGGAATCTCTAGCGGTTGCAGCTTACCGTGCGGTCGCTGGTGTTCGGCCTTGACCTGCCGACAAGTCAAGCACCTCTCGACGAACCAAGCGACATCCCTTTTCATACATGGCCACCAGTACTCCTTCTTGAGATCCAAATACATTTTCGTAGCACCAGGATGAATCGAGAATTTCGATCGATGTGTTTCCTCCATCAAAATAGTGCGCGCACCGCCCACAAACGACACCCAAATCCGTCCCTGAAAAGTCATAAGCCCCCGACCATCCGTAACAAATCCTGATACCTGACCTACCACCCGTTCCTTCTTCTGGTGTTCCGGCTTTGCAGCCTCCATCTGAGCCCCTCGAATAATGTCCAGAATCGGGGTCAAAACCGTCAACCTAATACAAATATCTCGGATCGGGGCGCTATCCGGCCTACGGCTGAATGCGTCGGCTACCACATTAGCCTTGCCCGGGTGGTATACGATCTCACAATCGTAATCCTTCACCACATCCAACCACCTCCTCTATCGCATATTCAGATTTGGCTGATCCATCAAGTATTTCAAGCTCTTATGGTCCGTGTAAATCGTACACCGAACCCCGTACAAATAGTGTCACCAGATCTTGAGGGCAAACACCACCACCCCCAATTCCAGGTCGTGCGTGGGATATCTCGACTCATGAGGCTTCAACTGCCTCGAAGTGTACGCTATCACATGACCCCTCTGCATAAGTACCGCCCCCAAACCCGATATAGAGGCATCACAGTATACCACAAAATCCTCCATCCCTTCCGGGAGTGCAAGCACTGGAGCCTCGCACAATTTCTGACAAAGCGTCTCAAATGAAGACTGCTGCTCCGGTCCCCATGAAAACGCAACACCCTTCCGGGTCATCCTAGTAAGTGGCACAGTGATCTTGGAGAAATCCTTGATAAATCTGCGGTAATATCCAACCAAACCCAGAAAACTCCTGATCTTGGTGGGCGATCTCGGCACCTCCCACCTCAACACCGCCTCAATCTTGGCCGGGTCGACCAATATCCCCTTCTGGTTCACAAGATGCCCGAGGAATTGGACCTCTCGTAACCATAAATCACACTTGGAGAACTTGGCATACAGTCTCTCCGATCTCAAAACCCGAAGAATCTCCCGCAAATGTTCCTCATGCTGGTCCCTAGTCCTCGAATACACCAAAATATCATCGATGAATACGATCACCGACCGATCCAGCATCGGTCGGCACACCCTGTTCATGAGATCCATGAATGCGGTCGGGGCATTGGTAAGCCCAAAAGGCATCACCACAAACTCATAATGTCCATAACGAGTCCTGAAGGCAGTCTTTTGGATATCCTCCTCGCGAACCCTCATCTGATGATATCCCGACCTCAAGTCAATCTTGGAAAACCAAGATGCCCCCTGCAACTGATCGAACAGATCGTCGATCCTAGGTAACGGGTATCGGTTCTTAATCATCAACTTGTTTAACTCCCGATAATCGATACACATCCGATGTGAACCATCCTTCTTCTTGACGAACAAAATCGGCGCTCCCCAAGGCGAACTACTCGGTCGAATGAATCCCTTCCCCAACAGCTCCTAAAGCTGCGAGGATAATTCCTGCATTTCCGGTGGAGCAAGACGGTAAGGCGCCTTGGCGATGGGCGCCGCTCCCGCAACCAAATCGATACAAAACTCCACTTGCCTCTCCGGAGGCACACCTGGTAACTCCTCGGGGAACACATCCGCAAACTCGCATACAACCGGAACGTCATCAATCGAATTGGGACTCTCCGCGGTCACGCGAGTATCCATCACATAGGCTATGAATCCATCACAGCCCTGCTGCAGACTCTGCCTTGCCCTGGCCGCTGAACAAAACGCTGACCCACACCGGGTACCTTCGCCATAAACCGTGAGCACTCCTCCACTAGGGTCTCAAATCATCACCAGCTGTCTCTCGCAGTCAATGACTGCTCCAAACATACTCAACCAATCCATGCCCATGATAATGAAAACATCCCCCATAGCTATAGGGACCATGTCTATAGGAAACTCGACCCCAAAAATCTCGAGCACGCATCCTCGAATCACCTCGGTGGCGTATACCGCTCTCTCGTTTGCTATAGCAACTCGCAGGGGACGACTCATCATCTCCCAATCGATATCAATGTGCTGGCTAAAAGCCAGCGAAACAAAGGACCGACTCGCACCCGAGTCGAATAATACCAAAGCAGGCACATGATTCACAAGAAAAGTACCTACGCATATAGTAATATAAGCATAATATCTCAGCATAAATGTAAATACATGAAAGAATACATACCGGCCACTACATCAGGCGCCGCGCGGACCTCCTCCGCAGTCAACTAGAAAGCTCTCCCACGAGCCTTCGGGGCCTCGGTCTTCACTGGCCGAACCTCAGGAACCCTGGCAGCAGGCGAAGCTCCCTGGCGAAGCTGGGGGCACTCGGCCTTCCGATGGCCAGTCTGGTTGCAATGGAAGCAGACCATAAATCCCTTAGGGCAATCCCTCGCAATGTGCCCCTCCTTGCCACACTAGTAGCAAGCACCCGATCGACATGCCCCCTCGTGACCCTTGCCGCACTTCCCACAAGTACGGCTCTTCTGTCCTCCAGATCGCAAATCAGCGGACTTGGTCCGCTTGGCTGCCGGCTGCGACTGAGCCGGCCGCCAATCTACCCGTTGAGACTCGACCTCCTCCCTGGCCTGGGTCTCCAACTCGATCTCCCGCTTCCTGGCATTCGCCTGAAGCTCAACAAAAGTCTGATATGATGAGTTCGATACGAACTCCCGGATGTCTCTCCTCAACACTCCCAAATACCGGCTCATCCGAGCCTGCTCCGTGGACACCTGCTTGGGGCAGAACATCGCCCTCTCATGAAACTTCCGCGTGATCACTGCAACCGAATCATTACCCTGCTTGAGGGTCAAGAACTCCTGAACCAACCATTCCCTCTCTACCGGGGGAACATACTCGTCTCTGAACATAGCAGTAAATCTCTCCCAAGTCAAAGCTGAAACCTCTGCAAGAGTGAAGTTCACCGTCACGAACTTCCACCAATCCTTTGCTCCCAGGCGGAGCTGGTTCAAGGCGAACCGCACCCTCATATGCTCCGGACATGAACAAGTATAGAAGCATCCCTCAATATCAGAAATCCACCTCATCGCAGCAATCGGATCCTGCGTCCCATCAAACTCTGGT
The DNA here is from genome assembly GCF_052625555.1 of Lactuca saligna. Taxonomy (NCBI): domain Eukaryota; kingdom Viridiplantae; phylum Streptophyta; class Magnoliopsida; order Asterales; family Asteraceae; genus Lactuca; species Lactuca saligna. Next base: position 170,316,844 of record NC_136417.1, on the reverse strand, counting down.
GATTTCGTGTTGCTGAACTCCCGGAACAGCAATGAGTCACCCCCTGTGGTCTGGCAGCAGCCACAGCTGCGGTAGCTGCAGCAGCGGCAGCCTCAGACAACGCGGCGTACCGCTCATCAAATGTCTCCATCAGCGTGGTCTTAATAGACCCAAACATCTTCGGGATCTCGGCCCGGATCGCTGCAGCTACCTCCTCATGAATCATCTGACGAAGCTCCTCGTCAGTCACTCCACTCGTGCCAGGTCTGTGTCGTGGTCCAACCATGATGTCTCTGAAATACAACAAAAGAATATCAGAGACCCTATCGGGCAAAATCGCACTCGATAACGCAGTCCTACTCAGTCTTCGATACTCAGGGGTTCCTACTTGGCTGCCTACTGACCCGGTGTCCTCGGTAGTACGGGCCCAATACTGCCAATTACACCGCGTTGGTATTCACCCAAGTCATCCTCCCCAAACCCGGAATCCTGAGCACTCTATTCTTATCATACTCTTGTTACTCACTCACTCTCGAGCACCTCATAGAAGCAAGTTTCCCTAGACTAAGGCATCACAAGATCAGGCCACTCTAGTCCTAATATGTATACCTAGTCTACTAGCATGCGTATCATATCATATCACGTATCGTAACACATATAATAAGAGTATTTTGGGGATTGTTACCATTCGGGCGCTGGCTGACCGTACACACTTTTTCTTCTTTTGTCGTCTCATTTGTCAAAACAAATTTTAAATTTTCTCAAATCCCCGATTTGAGTTCAGTTACGCCCGAAGGTGTACCCGAATCCCTCAAACCAAGGCTCTGATACCAACTTGTAACGTCATAAAATTTCCAACCAAAAATTTTCATTTTTACAACCATCAAAACATGAGTAAATAGTTTAGATTCCAAAATAACAATGTAGTCACAACCGATTACATAACAAAAGATAAAATAGGTTCCCCGAGTGTGTGTACGGTCACGCTGGCGCCTTCCCACGGTCCTCACTCGTACCTAAAACACATAATGCAACAACTGTAAGCATAAAGCTTAGTGAGTTCCCAAAATACAACATGCGCACATACGCCTTTCCAGGCCTTGACCTTCCGGTCCATGTGTCTCAGGGGACTTCCGTCCCGACTGGGTAAACCTTCCGGTCCTACCCACGTCAACCCTTACAGTCCATATGACCACGCCTTCCGGCCCATATCAAACATATCACATATAGCAAATAACTTAACACACATAAGGCATATATTTCATATTATATTCGACCTTCCGTTCACATAGTCAAAACCCTTCCGGGTACAGTATAGTGAGAAGACTCACCTTGTTTGCCTCGCTAAGTCGCTAATCGTGAATCCTGAAATCACTCAGGCTCGAACCCTCGAGCTGCAATCCTCCTACAATATTATAAATCTTTAATTATTACTTGTACCACTAAGGTGGACCATCCATATCAAGTCAACACAGGTTGACTTGGTCAGCAGCCTTAGACAATTTGGAACAGACTCGGCGAGTGCACAATAGTGACTCGGCGAGTCTACGCGTTTTTGCCAACTCTCAAGAATTTTCCCTTTGATTCGTCGAGCACTCCCCCGACTCGACGAGTTCCCCTGGGCCTAAATCACAGGGCCACCGCGACTCAACTCGCCGAATCGAAGGTCAGCTCGGCGAGTCCCAACCTGACTCGGTCCACCTGTCAAAACCTTTCCAACTCTCTGCGACTCACTGAGTCGCCTACAACTCGGTCCGGAATACACACAGGATGGTCTCAAGGACAATCTTCAAGCGACTCGTCGAGTCTGTTCTTCAGACTCGGCGAGTCCATGCCATGCACCAACTAAAACTGGCTTTTGCGGTCAGATCTGTTCCATACATACATAGATCTGGCCTTCCCAAGCTTATTTGTCACGTAAAGTCTCAGTCTTGGTTGCCATGCAATGCATACAAGGCTTACTTTGAAGAAACAACCACTTATTTGGCAAGTTTAGCTTCTAACTCAAAGGAATGGACATAAAGCTTGTCATGAGGGGTCTCCTGGACCTGCTTAAGTCCAGATCTAGGTTCCATGTCTCCATGGGACCTCTCATACTTCTTATTCAAGCCAAGAAATGCAAGAAGAAACCCTAGATTTGGCCCATCAACACAAAACACGAAGATTGGCTCAGAAAATTACCTCAAGAAGACCCCCTTGATGAAATAGCAACAGATCTAAGCTCCCCAACACTTCAAGCTTGCTCCTCTCCCTCCTTTCCTTGCAATATCACACAAAATGATGAACAAAAGGCCTTCAAACACACTCACAAGGGATTATAGACGTATGGAGGCTCTTAGGGTTCAAGGTGGCCGCATATGAGGGCCATAAGGTCCTTTAAATAGGGCTTAGGACTGGGAAATTAGGGTTTCATTAAACAGCGCGGACTCGCCGAGTCCATCCCTTGGACTCGCCGAGTCCGGACGCGAACCCCCCGCTCAAAACGCGACCCGACTCGGCGAGTTCGACCACCAACTCGCCGAGTCCCCTCACAGAATGACAAAATATATGAAATGAAGATACCTGGGAATTCGGGCTGTTACATTATTGGGTGACCTAGTATGTTAGAGGGTTGGTCTTAGTGTCACTAGTTGGAAGAAGGTATCTAAAGAAGTTAAGGACAAATTATGGGATGAGATAATGGTATAAAATAGTAGTTTTCAATCATTTGATTTTCTTATTTTCAATTGCAATTTAGTTTTATGCCTAATACAAAAATTCTTATTATTGTAGCGTCACTATACAATTGATGTGAGTCGAAGACTAAATGTAATGAGTCAGCTTCGAAACCTTCTAAGGAACTTTGGCGTAAAGTTTACAATTGCGAAATAAATCCCTACTTAAACAATACGGGTAAACTTAAAAGAATTCCTAAAAAATTACATTTTATCATCCTTGATAAACAAAAAAGTGTTGGGATTCTTAAGTAGAACATACAAAATTGGAGTATTTCCAAGTATAAATTACTGACTTATCGTTTAATTTTAAATTTTATAATACGTTTTTTTATAAAAAATAATGATTTCTCTGATATATATTGCTATATAAGGATGTCTCGAAAAAATGCAGTACACGTGCCATTTTGCCTTATCTGCATAGGATGGGATGAAGGGGATGTTGTTATATACATGAGAAATTGTTATGTTCATTGTATTATTAATTGTGATTACTTGTGTTTCTTTATAATAATTTGTTTTTTCAAATGACTACAAGATTAAAGAAAAAGTAATTGGCAAAGATGAACAGGCCCCCCGATCATTAATATGGTGTAAAGCATATCAAAATAAAGAAGGCCACATTGCTGATCATAACGCCAGAGTGAAAGTAGATAAGATACTAAGTTGTATGAGTATTATATCATTTTTGATAATTTTATGTTATTTGACCATTCTGCCGACATTTTTTCTGTTTAGCTTAAAAAAGAAAAAGAAGTCTGAAAAAAGGGACTTGCGGCTTGATAAGGACACGAATGGAATGAAACTAGTATTTCTCATGGAAAATGGTAGGTTCTTCATAGGGGTTGGGTTCGGAGTTACACGAAACAAGTATTTTAATCATCCAAGAAGCAAGAGATCTTCTAGCAACGAGATGAGTGAACTGAAAAGTGAATTAGAGAACAGTAAAAAGGAGAATGAAGAAAAGATGATAAAATAAGGGATGTTATGAAACAACATGAAATGTTAAAACAAGCTTTCTTGGCACTCAAAACTCAAGGAACTAAGGTAACAAGTCTATCATGAATGCCAAAAGATTTGCATGAATCAGAAGTGTGTGAAGTCTCCTTTTCAACCCTTTCCATACATTACAAATTTAAATATGATACTTAATATGCAAATAATAAAAGTTTGTTTATTTTTAATTTATATGAGCTATATTTATAGTTTTTCTAGTATTTGATGGCAATACATTTATCAGCGGACAAGACATTTGAATTTGCGCCCGCTACAATCTGTGACAATAACCTAACAAAGACAAATGAGTCATCAAGAAAGGTAACTAAGTAGTTAACATCCTTATACTACAGAAGATAGATTTATGGTATTTAGATTAAATGTATTTGTACCTTTTTCTTTATTTTTTAAGTTCAATTCATTAGTGGGCAAGAATGCTAGATTAGAGCCCACTCAAGGCACAACCAAGAATAAAACAAAAGCAAAGGTATCATTGGCACCAATATAAAACTACTTACAATTTTTGGGATGCATACTTATACTTCTTTCTTTATTTATTCAGGTACTGTCATTTATGGGCAACAATGTTTCATTGGAGACTACTCCAATGAATAAAAAAATCAAATGACATACGATTGAGTCCATAACACCAGTAATTACAATGTTAACATTCTTTTACTACATAAGATTGTTTTTAATTTATTTACATACAACCAACTTATAATTTTTTTATGTATTTTTTATTGTAATTTATATTGACAAAATTGTTGCATCTGAATGCACTCCAACACAGGGAAAAAAAATACAAACAATACAAACAAATCAGTTTCTCTAGTAAGTAAAAACTTGAAAAGTTCAAAATTTTCAATATGCTTTTTCCACTTATTTAATATTACACATATTATGTACATTTATGGTTTTCAGTAATTTGGAAGACTCAAGAAAATAAGTTTGCAGCCAAAAACACCACAAAGTCAGGCAAAAAAGTACATACAAGTATTTATTGCATAATCTTTTAAATATATATCTGTTCTTACTATGATATAATTCTTTGTATGAGATAAACTGTGATTTATACATAGCAGAACGAATAGCAAGCAACCTTGTTACCCATGGTAAAGCTTACTTCTTAACAGGAAAGCAATATGTCCTTGGGATTCCACTTCAAGATGATTGCAATAAGGTGTCCATTCAAAAAGTATTAAAGGAGAATGCATATTTACCAATTTAAACTACCGAACACATATTAGTTGGAGAAGCACATATATGTTTTGTTGCTTGGACAAAAGACCTTCTAATAGTAGATGGACATATTTGTTTATCCTATTATATACTTTTAAGTATTTCATTCTTTTAATCATTTTTGTTTTAATGTTAGACGATACATACAAATTGTGTTGCTTTAGGTAATGACTAGACCTTCAAGTAAGGAGGGTAAAATTGTCAACCCTAGAAAACGTAGAGCACAATAGATACCACATGCATCGCTGAAGATGAGAAACATGTTGAATAAGAGGAACAGTTAATATACCTTTCATTTTATCACATACATTTCATTTTATGTTTATATACATGCTATGTATATTTTGATTACAACATTTGTGAATATTGTTGATGTTGGTCATAAGATTAATGTTATTTTATTTTATTTTTGTTGCGTCTGATACATACATATATATATATATATATATATATATATATATATATAATATTTTAATATTATCATCGTCCATTCATAAATGTTACCGAATGTTAATTAGAACCATGATCACAAAATTAAATGTGGCTAAAGGGTAACAAATAGCCACATGAATTAGATAAAATGTGATGATTTTAATAATTACGTGTCTCCAAAAGCAACCAAAGGTCACATTTTTTTTATGATTTTCTTTATGTGACTAAACGTAGAAAAAATAGCCACATCAATTAGAAAAAAATGCTTTGCTATAAATAATATACGACGATGGTTTTAATAATAAAATGTCGCCAAAAGCAACCATTGGTCACATTCGGTTCTTTATGACATTTCTTTATGTGAATAAAAGATATCATATGTCACACTATAACATAAATAAATGTAAATAAAGGGTAACTAATTTCCACAAGAGTTAGAAAAAAGTGTTGCTATATGTACTATTCAGCAATGGGTTTAACAGTGTCGCCAAAAGAAACCAATGGTCACAATCATTTCTTTATGAGTTTTCTCTATATGGCTAAATGACATCATATTTCACAGCATAATGTAATAAATGTCACTCAAGGCTAACTAATTAGCACATGAGCTAGAAAAAGGTGTGGCTATAGGTAACATTCAACTATGGATTTAACACATACGAATAACAACAATCAAACAATGGTTATATTTATTTTTATTATGTTATTTTCTCATGTGACTAAAAGATTTCATATGTCACACTTTACCGTAAATCAATGTCACTAAATAGTACCAAATTGCCACATTATTTAGAAAACAAGAGTTATTATAAGTAATATTCAATGATGCTTTTCACAATTAAGCATCACTAGTATCTAACCAATGGTCACATAAAGTTTTTTTTAATATGACTAAATGATATCATACGATATGATTTAACATAAATAAATATGACTAAACGGTAAATAATAGCCTCATCAAATATAAAGTAACCATGGTTAACAACAATTCATCTCACTTTATATATGACTAAAAGGTAGATTATTGACACACTTAAATGATACATTTCAATGTGGTTGTAAGACACATATGGTGTCACGACATATGGTTACACTTTTGATGAAAAAACATGTGGTCGTGGGATACAGTCACACTTTTAGGCCTTAAAAAGTGTGGTCGTAAGTCTTTTTTTTAGTGTTAAGTAGTTGAATTTCCCCTATTCAGTTTAAGTATATTTATAGTTTATCTTATCTTATTATTGAGATATTATATAGTATTTGAATGATTAACGTGCTATGTAAAAGTTGAGTATACTAGCTTTTGATTCTAACTAAATCTGGATTTATAGAAGGTTCCGACCTAATTTCGACTATTAGGTCTAGGATATAATACGTCCACATGTTTCATATGAGATGTTTGAGCCTAGGAATGATATGAATTTGACAGTTGTCACGGTATCCCCCAGTTGAAAAATTTTCGCCCTGAAATTTAGTTAATGTCGTCATTTTTCAACACCCAGAAGAAGTGGATATTTACGCTTCATGACTTCGTCAAACTACCATGTGTACTCTAGTCCCCAATTCGAAGTCCAACAAACTTTCACAATTTGAATTTTTCTCAGCTTAAGATGTTTCACTTCTATATTAAGGATCTCTATCAATTCCTCAACAAAGTACAATTTATCATCAATCTGGACTTCCTCCAAAGGTACTCTCAATGTTTCACAGGTTAAATGTTTCTTAAGATTTGACACATGAAATGTATCATGACTAGCGTTCAACGCCTAGGGTAATTTGAGCTTATATGATACAAGATCGATCCTTTCAATGATGTTAAAAGGTATGGCATACCTAGGCTTTAGTTTTCTTTTTCTTTCAAAAATCGACTAGCCCATTCCAAGATGATAGCTTTAGAAACACTTTATCACCAACATAATGGAGAACGTCACTTATATCCATATAAAGCTTTGTATGGAGCTCATTGGATTCTTGTGTGGTAATTGGTATTGTAGAAATATCAATAAAAGGTAACTGGGTATCCCAATTTCCTCCAAAAATATTTGCACTCGCTCGAAGCATATGTTCCAAGGTCTGTATAGTTCTCTTCGTTTGACCATTTGTTTTAGGATGGTAGGTTGTACTAAAATATATTAGAGTACCTAGAGCCTTCTGAAATATCTGCCAAAACCGTGACATGAAGTGACTATCTCTATCAGAAATGATAGATAAAGGTATCCCATACACTTTCAAAACTTCATTGACGTACATTTGAGCCAGTCTTTCCATTTTGTAATCCTCTTTGATAGGGAGAAAATGCACAGATTTTGGGTTGTCGATCTACTACAACCCAAATAGAATCATGTTCTTTGGAAGTTATAGGGAGTTTGATGATAAAATCCATAGATATCTATTCCTGTTTCCATTGTAGAAATTTCAGGCTGCTGGAATGTCACACGCCAAAACCAGAACGGCGGAAACGTTCTGGGGTGAATGACGTCATGTCAAGTATCACAACACATGCATCATAGTAAATCAAGTACAACAAAACATTGCATTAATAGTAATAGTTTTAAATGGTTTACATTACAGTACATCAAGTTAATACAAATAAATATAAGTAAGTACAACATGGTACTAAGCTATCTTCATCAACAGCTCCGGGGATGTACCTGTCTAACGCTAACCTGAGAATACAAGTTATTTGAAAAGCGAGTATCAACATTTTCATAAATGCTAGTGAGTTCATAAGCATTTAGTGACATTTTAATCAAATAACTTTATATAAGTAGTAGTTTTCAAGTATATAGTGAAATAGAATCCTTTCCAAAAAATCCTATATTTTCTAATTAAAAAGCAGTCTTCTACCAAGACTGGTCAGAATTATGTTGTAAAAAGTAGTTTTCCCTTAATCGCTATCATTATCAAAATACAGAATTTGATTATTATGAAAGCAGGAGAATTCAGGGAAATAACATATGCCTCAGCAGTGAGGACTGCTGACTAAGGCAAAGGAATCATAGACTCCAGGAGAGTATCGAATGAACGACACGCCTGGCTCAGTCTAGCAGTAAGAGACACAGACGCCAGATGGTACCAAATGAAAGGTACAGCTAGTAAGGTCTAATACAGTGAACACAGACACCAGATAGTACCAACTGAATGACACGTCTAGTAAGGTCTAAAACAGTGTGACTCCGAAAGTGGGTTCCAGCATACAATGTAAATTGCTGGTGAAAAACCATTACCTGAAGGCCATGAATTATAAGGTAACCTGGGATACTCGTAACCATACTAACCGACACTAGAGTACCTGACGCCCTACAAGCGTCTAGAGAATATGAAATTTGTCACCCCTTGGCTTGGTAGGTCGTGGACTGTAGCTAGAAGTCAGGGTGCGGGGGTGTCAATCCCGTATGGATCTATACACGCAATGTCCACTCTCCCTACAGGAGACTTTGGTTACCAACTAGACGATAGAGAAGGCTGTGTCCCGAAGATGCATCCCAAATAGTGGGTAGTGTGTTTCCAATACAGTGTTGAACTAAAGGTAGAGACTCATAACTGAACTGACTAAAGATATCCTATGTGTCTATGCTTGTGTACATAATATATAACTAATGAATCAAACGACCTTCGGATGGACATCCGATCCCACCAGACCACATCTCAATGAAGAAAAGGAAATAGGGCAGACAAGCCTTCCTAATCCCTTCAATCATTATTTATATGCATCTGTACAAGCACAGACATACATCTAACTACGCTTGAGTGTGTATCAAGTGGAATCATATCGTGAAGTATACGCGTACAGTTTGGAATAAACGACTTGTGAAGTATAAGCGTACAGTGTAGAATATCCGACTTGTGAAGTATAAGCGTACAGTGTAGAATATCCGACTTGCAAAGTATAAGCATGTAGTGTAGAATATCCGACTTGTGAAATATAAGCGTAAAGTGTAGAATATCCGACTTGTGAAGTATAAGCGTACAGTGTAGAATATCCGACTTGTGAAGTATAAGCGTACAGTGTAGAATATCCGACTTGTGAAGTATAAGCGTATAGTGTAGAATATCCGAGTCGTGAAGTATAAGTGTATCATGAAATGGAAGCGTTATCAAGTAGGAGTTTAAACTAGGTAAAAGCGAAGCAGCGGTATCTAATAGGTAAAAGTAAAAGTATATGACAAGAAAGAGAACTTTGATGAAAACCTTGGAAAAACCTTTATACTTAGGAAAATCACAACTTGGTATTTCTTTCGGTAAAATAAGTTTGTAAATCTTTAGAATTTCTTTTGGAAACCTTTCATAAACCAGTTTGAAAATGAGCTTTGATAAAACAGTATAACTAAGAGTTTTGAACAAGTGAAAACATTTTACAAAATCATTTATAGTGTCCTACTCGGTAAAACAGTTTACAGTGTGGTAAATCCTTATGCATGCGGGTTATCAATCACAGATGATTGATATGATAAGTGGCATGTTTAACTTGTATTTCCCCCTTATAAAACATGTAAAAACATTTAAAAGGTTCATTTAGGGGTATGAACTCACCACCGGATCCGACGAAGGCGCCGGTTGGGTGCTCAGTGTCAAGTAAGGACTTGGACACACTTAGAGACCTATTTAACATATGTTCACATACAATTAGTATATATAATACCAATTAAACAAGTATACACATCCTAAAGAGTGGAAAATACTTGGTTAAGTATTTGGGGTGTCCCGGGTAACATTTAAGGGCTTGAATAGCTTAGGAATGGAGTTTACTCTCCATGAGTAAACTCACCATAGGGTGTTTACAGCCCTGGGACTACTCCCCATGTGTTTAAGGCCGTAAAATCATGATGAGGGTGTTCTAGGATGCTTAAAGGCCTTATATCAATCGTGGAATTTTGCTAGGTCCAAATATAAAAGGTTGAATGGGTTTGATGAACTTAAATGGACCAAATGGGAGTTTACGGCCCCAACCATGGGAGTTTACGGTCGTAAGCTCCCAAGGACATCTTCCTTGTGTGTTTTAAGGGCTTTAGTGGCAGTGGGTAAATTCCTAAGCATTTTTCCATGTCAAATGGGGAGTTTAGGGCACCAAATAACCCCTTTGCAGGAGTTTACGGCCCATGTACCCTTCCGTGAGGGGTTTACAACCATGAACTCCTTATGGAGTTGTTTTAATTGTGTTCAAGTTCCCTAGCCTGTTGGTGGTTGATTCTAGAATTTAATGCAAGGCCATTGGTGTGTTTAAGGGCATTTTTAACACACAAAAACGAGGTTACACCCCATGAAGAGGAGTTTTCGGCCCAAGCATATTCTTGGGCAGTAAACTCATGTTTAATCCCCAAAATGCTAGTTCAAGGTGTTCTAAGTCCGATTCCATAAGCCTACAAGTCCTATCTAAGCCTTAGGGAGAATTTGGAGGGGTTTTGGGACTTAAAAACCCCATTAAACGGTGTTCACGGTCCAAGAGTTTTTTTGGGCCATAAACACATGATTTTGTCTGTATTTTATGTTTTGAACTCGAATTTGCAGGCTAGATAAGCTATATAACAAGTTAGGATAGTTTACATACTCGTTTGGGGCTCGAAACGGATGATTTTTGGCTCGAATTTAAGTTGTAGAGAGAGAGAGAGAGAGTGGGGAGAGTGTAAAAAGTCTCCAAGGGACTCCACTCACCCTTATATAGGGGTTGGAGTTGGGGCTCAGTGGGATTCTACCCGATACTGTCGTTATACGGGGCTTTTGGTCGCACCCGATTTAGTGGTCGTAATAATAAAAACTAACTTTTTCCAATTAAATGGAATTGCAACTTAAGTGTTCTTATTTACTTTATTACGACTATAATGACATAATATAAATAAGAAAACACATTTATTTATTTTTCGACCTCTGGTAAACGGAACTTTTATAAAATGGAATGTTCCGTTAACGGTAACAGGGTGATGTAACGGAATAAACTTTGGGTTGTCACATCATCCCCCCGTTAGAGGGAATTTCATCACGAAATCCAGGTCTAGGCATGGTAATACGTATGAATGATAGAGGCAGGAAGGTACTTCCTATTCGGTTTGTCCTCGCATTCCCAAGTGAACCCAGGTCTGTGTTTGACATTCCAACAAACCTTCACCTACGGGATGTGGATTCCGTCTCCTGTAGTTAGCGGGTTCCGAGTGGTGTATCTACGAGGTTAGGGTTCTCAATGGTTTCTATCTGGATGAATGGGATACGAAGAGTGACGTCGGGCAACACTAATCAAGTCTAAGAAGTGGATCGATCGGGTGTGAATCTTGTGGAGTACCCGAAGGTAGTAGTGATCTGACGAAGGTTGGACTAAACATCTATGAGGATTCTCAGATGGTCCTAAGCTCTCGGAAGGGTAGAGCTTTTCAGTACTTAGAACATAGCGTACTTCCATGGCAAGATCATCACTGGCATGATCGTCATTTCGAAGTTCCTAACGTTCTCTCCCGTACTGGTAGTATAGTCCTTCAGGTTGGTTCTTAGGATGCTCGGGTTGTCCTTGGTTTTGCGTTTTCCTGATAATTGGCTTTTAGAGGCTTTCTAGGTCATCGAATGGGTTGTGCAACTACGGTTTTCTATTTGCTGTAGAGTGTCTATCTCAAGCTCGTGCAAAATGGACTTGCACTAACGAATCTTGAGATATGGAAACCCTCAGGGTCGGGGAGATAGGGTTTCACCAGACGAGTGTTGGACTACCTCAGGAGGTGGTTCTACTATTTCTGCGTGAGATAGTATTCGTGGAACACCTAATAGTCCAATTAATCTCTAAGACTTTGGTTTATTCTAGTGCGGAAAGCGCATTTACCTACACAACCTCTAGACTAACACCAAGGCTGGTGTCAAGTCTATAATCTCTTCAGGATCTAGGTCATGAGGCTTAACGCAACTACAATCGCACTTTGATAAAGTATTCTTGGCTGCAGAGGTTATCCTGTGGTTCTCGATATTCTAGATCAAATCTAGTGAGTATAGGGTTTCATCACTCGGAATTTTAATCTCCTCATCCATTCTTCTCAGAGATCAACCCATCGTAGCTTTCGGATTTCTAGGACATCCGTCGTGTTGCTCAAATCGGGGAATTGAGCGTTTAATGGATGGTCGCAGTCAATGGTCTTGATTCTTACAACTCCGATTTCTTTACAAACCGAGGGTGTTAGCTACTATGTTGGCTCAAGCGGAATGACGACAACTTCGGATTTGTGGTCATTATAGTAGCTCATTTTGTAGGGTTCTCTTGACTCTAACTCCCATTTCATGGGATAGGATGAAGGGTCATTCTACGGAATCTACTAGGTATGCTTCGGCTGGTTATCGTCTTCCGGAATGCATGCAGTACCTTTCGCTTCGGTTCTTATCTGTCTAAGGAGGGTTGGTTAATAGTGCGCGATACCCCTCTCCTGGGTACTTCAGAAGGTTTGAAATAGGAGTGAAGACTGACGGATCGCATTAGTCTTCATTACTTTTATTTTGTTTAGGTTCAGAAGAACCTTTATTTGCCGAAAGGGCTATGGATAGAGTTGTTTTTACACAACACTAAGGATTACACATGGCTAAACGAAGTCAAACCATGATCGATAGGGTCGTCGAGGTTGGCATACCTCGACTTGATATAAAATTAAAATTGATAGAGTCATGTGCCGACCAGGCACACCAGTTCTAGGCATCTCGAGTTTCATCCTGTGTATCACTATCGCAGATACTTAGACTGATAGAGTAGACACGGAACTATAGAGAGTTCTAAGTGTTCTGAATATAGTATCTTTTTCATGAATGGATTTTCACGAGGCATTTCTATAATCGCCTAACTTATACTAGTCATGTATAACTAAGGTGGGCATGACTATTGACTGAGCGACTCCGCCCTAAATCCACAACCAAACGAGGAACAGGAAATGAGGCAGCATTCACTCACTCTAGGTCTATCTATCTTAATTATACATGGCCGTAACGTATATGTTTTGCGATTATAGTTTTACCTAATGAATTTTAAATTATATAACAGTGCTGTGACTTTCGCCTTAATGGGGAAGAAAATTACATTTGAATTAGCCTTTTATTGTTTTCAGTTTAGTTATCCGAGATCGATAGACGTACCAAAATCTACTAGGTTCCTTGATGGTTCTCCTTAAGCATTAGAGTTAGAATCCTCCTGTGTCTTTGTCTTTCCCTTCGGTTGGGCAGTCCTTCTTGAAGTGTCCCACTTCACCACATAGGTGGCAAACTATACGGGTCGCCACATTGGTGGTTGATGTAATGAACTCAACCGGGGTTCTACAGACGCGAGCAGTATGCCCCAATCATGTGGCACCTAGCACAATAGAGCTCCCGACAGACAGCATGATGATAGTAGCTGCACTTGCTACAATGGGGAAGATTTCCTAAGTATGGTCTCCTAGGTGTAGGGATGGAAGGGTTGGTAGGGAATTTGACCATCTCAGCTCGTTGCCCTTCGGAAGGTCCTTGAGCCGAGGTACTTCCCTCCTCGATCTTGATCTTTCTCTTCAGTGGATTTGAGTGGGGTTCTTGGTCAGATGGGTATGCAGGTGTTGGTTGCTGCTGTCCATTGCTAGGATCGGAATTTCCGATAGGGCTGTTACTAACATTGGCGTTGTTAGCATTCAGGTGAGCCATGACAGCTGCTACAGCTGCTGAGACTGCAGCTTGGAACGTAGCTTCATCGCATAAGAGAGTAGGCTTGTTGCTTGTGGACTGGTTGCACTTCTTCAGTGGCATGGTTTTACTACATGGGAAGGAATGCAAGATAATGAGAGACGATGGCTAACCCTGGACATATCTGTCCTGACTGTATTGGGCATAAATTTTTCTCGTGCCTCGGGTACTGGTTGGCTGAGTGCCGACCTACATCCCTATGATGTAGTCCTGGTAATCAAGGTAGGAGTATGAGTATCGGGAAAAGGCCATAAGATGCGAGTTGTTCCTACTAAATTACCTTTATACTGGGAAAGGTTTCACTCTCCGGCCTGGAGAGATTTGAGAACAGTTCGGAACGAAACCACGAAAAGAGAAGCTCATGAAGGCTTATGGCTAAATACTCTCAATAGAGGCGCGGAGATCCGCTCTAATCGTGTTACTAGCAACAGGAAACAACGATTTACCCAACACATAGCGTGAGTAGTGTAACCACTAACTCACTAAATTGTATTATCTTAAGGGTGTATTAGCGTGATGAACACGAGGAAAAGACAATTCTCGACTTCCATGTATTGGCTCCCTCTGTCAGCCTCGTATCTTTGACTGAAATCGGCGTTGGTTTCCTTCGGGTAGTTACCTAGGGTTCTTTTCTCATATGGAAATACTGAATCTCTACTACGCCTTACTTTCGAATCCGTCTCTGGGTGTCATCACTTCATGATAGATGACTGGGAATCTCGGAAGTTTAGGCGAATCTCTCACCGATGTCCCTAAAAAGATATAGGCACTTGGTCAATACAATAGTCTCGGCCCAGTTCATTTATTTCCGAATAGGAGATCTTCTCAATGAACCTCCTCTGGGTCTGCATCAACTCTTCTGTCAAGCACTGAAGTGGATAGGGTTATCTACAGCGTTCGTGCGAGAATGGAAATGTCTAAAGAATCCTAAGAGATTATTAACATTTCACTGGATGATCCATATCGAGTCCTACTACGATTACACAGGGTATACAAATCATATATAGATTAGATCCGATAGGCCTTCGAATATGTGATACTACTCTAGATCCACATCCAATCAAGGAAAAGGAAATAGGTCGAAACCACACATTCTTAGCCTATGGGATCCTTATTATATATAACCTTGGAAGTATACTCTCTGTAATTGTAGGTATATCAATAAGGATCTTTTTAGTTCTTCACACAAGGTTATCTACGTATCCTAAAATACCCCTATGGTATTTTAATTTCTTTTTTGATTCTTATGTAATGATTATGATTCTGGGATTAGTGTAAATCTTTTAGTGTTCCAAAATACTCCTATAGTATTTTAACTTTATGTTTGGATCTAACATTCCTAGTTGGTAAGTTTCAGACCTGTTGCAACACCACTATCACTCCCAAGCACACGCTCATCGCATCTCGAATAAATGTAGTTGATCAGGTTACATTTATTCCATTTTATGATTACATAAATGCCCAGGTTTTATGGTAGTGCTCAACATCCGAAGACTTTTATTATTGTTCTTCTTGTGATACTTGTGTTCGGGGGTTTAAGTTCTGGATGTTCTTATACTTTGGTAAAATATGGTTATATTTTAAAGTACAATTCTTAGTCAGAGTGTTTTATCCCTTTGTATTTATAGGATGTATATCTTTTATGAATTGATATACTTAGCTCACTATAAACATTGCTCTGATACCAATCTGTCACACCCCAAAACCGGAATGGCGGAAACGTTCTAGGGTGGATGACGTTATGTCAGGTATCACAACACATGCATTATAGTAAATCAAGTAGAACAAAACATTGCATTAATAGTAATAGTTTTACATGGTTTACATAATAGTACATCAAGGTAACACAAGTAAATATAAGTAAGTACAACATGGTACTAAGCTATCTTCATCAACAGCTCCGGGGATGTATCTGTCTAATGCTAACCTGAGAATACAAGTTATTTGAAAAGCGAGTATCAGCATTTTTACAAACGTTCGTGAGTTCATAAGAATTTAGTGACATTTTAATCAAATAACTTTATATAAGTAGTAGTTTTCAAGTATACAGTAAAAAAGAATCCTTTCAAGAAAATCCTATATAATCTAATTAAAAAACAGTCTTGTACCAAGATTGGTCAGAATTATGTGGTAAAAAGTAGTTTTCCCTTAATCACTATCATTATCAAAATACAGAATTTGATTATTAAGAAAGCAGGAGAATTCAGGGAAATAACATATTCCTCAGCAGTGAGGACTGCTGACTAAGGCAAAGGAATCATAGACTCTAGGAGAGTATCGAATGAATGACACGCCTGGCTCAGTCTAACAATAAGAGACACAGACCCCAAACGATACCAAATGAAAGGTACAGCTAGTAAGGTCTAATACAGTGAGCATAGACCCCAGACAGTACCAACTGAATGACACGTCTAGTAAGGTCTAAAACAGTGTGACTCCGAAAGTGGGTTCTAACATACAATGTAAATTGCTGGTGAAAAACCATTACCTTAAAGCCATGAATTATAAGGTAAACTGGGATACTCATAACCATACTAACCGACACTACAGTACCTGACACCCTACAAGCGTCTAGAGAATATAACATTTGTCACTCCTTGGCTTGGTAGGCCGTTGACTGTAGCTAGCAATCAGGGTGCAGGCCCCTGCCAATCCCATATAGATCTATACACACAATGTCCACTATCCCTACAGGATACTCTGGTTACCAACTAGACGACGGAGAAGGCCGTGTCCTGAAGATGCATCCCAAATGGTGGGTAGTGTGTTTTCAATACATTGTTGAACTAGAGGTAGAGACTCATAACTGAACTGACTAAAGAAATCCTATATGTCTATGCTTGTGTACATAATATATAACTAATGAATCAAACGACCTTCGGATGGACATCCGATCCCACCAGACCACATCTCAACGAAGAAAATGAAATAGGGCAGACAAGCCTTCCTAAGCCCTTCAATCATTATTTATATGCATCTATACAAGCACAGACATACATCTAACTACGCTTGAGTCTGTATCAAGTGGAATCATATCGTGAAGTATAAGCGTACAGTGTGGAATAACCGACTTGTGAAGTATAAAAGTATAGTGTAGAATATCCGACTTGTGAAGTATAAGCGTACAGTGTAGAATATCCGACTTGTGAAGTATAAGCGTACAGTGTAGAATATCCGACTTGTGAAGTATAAGCGTATAGTGTAGAATATCCGAGTCGTGAAGTATAAGTGTATCATGAAATGGAAGCGTTATCGAGTAGGAGTTTAAACTAGGTAAAAGCGAAGCAGCGGTATCTAACAGGTAAAAGTAAAAGTATATGACAAGAAAGAGAACTTTGATGAAAACCTTGGAGAAACCTTTAGACTTAGGAAAATCAAAACATGGTATTTCTTTCGGTAAAATAAGTTTATAAATCTTTAGAATTTCTTTTGGAAACCTTCCATAAACCAGTTTGAAAATGAACTTTGATAAAACAGTATAAGTAAGAGTTTTGAACAACTGAAAACATTTTAGAAAATCATTTATAGTGTCCTACTCGGTAAAACAGTTTACAGTGTGGTAAATCCTTATGCATGCGGGTTATCAATCACAGATGATTGATATGATAATTGACTTGTTTAACTTGTTTTCCCCCCCTATAAAACATGTAAAAACATTTAAAAGGTCCATTCAAGGGTATGAACTCACCTGGTGTAAGTGGATCCGACGAAGGAGCCGGTTGGGTGCTCGGTGTCAAGTAAGGACTTGGACACACTTAGAGACCTATTTAACATATGTTCACATGAAATTAGTATATATAATACCAATTAAACAAGTATACGCATCCTAAAGAGTGGAAAGCACTTGGTTAAGTGTTTGGGGTGTCCCGGGTAAACTCACCATAGGGTGTTTACAGCCCTGGGACTACTCCCCATGCATTTACGGTCGTAAACTCATGGTGAGGGTGTTCTAGGAAGCTTAAAGGCCTTATATCAATCGTGGAATTTTGCTAGGTCCAAATATAAAAGGTTGAATGGGTTTGATGCACTTAAATGGACCAAATGGGAGTTTACGGCCCCAACCATGGGAGTTTACGACCGTAAGCTCCCAAGGACATCTTCCTTGTGTGTTTTAAGGGCTTAAGTGGTAGAGGGTAAATTCCTATGCATTTTTCCAAGTCAAATGGGGAGTTTAGGGCACCAAATAACCCCTTTGTAGGAGTTTACGCCCCATGTACCCTTCCATGAGGGGTTTACAGCTGTGAACTCCTTATGGAGTTGTTTTAATTGTGTTCAAGGTCCCTAGCTTGTTGGTGGTTGATTCTAGAATTTAATCCAAGGCTATTGGTGTGTTTAAGGGCATTTTTAACACACAAAAATGAGTTTACTCCCCATGAAGAGGAGTTTATGGCCCAACCATGTTCTTGGGCAGTAAACTCATGTTTACTCCCTAAAATGCTAGTTCAAGGTGTTCCAAGTCCGATTCCATAAGGCTACAAGTCATATCTAAGCCTTAGGGACAATTTGGAGGGGTTTTGGGGTTTAAAAACCCCATTAAATGGTGTTCACGGTCCAAGAGTGTTCTTGGGCCGTAAACTTATGATTTTGTCCCTATTTTATGTTTTAACCTCGAATTTGCAGGCTAGATAAGCTATATAACAAGTTAGGATAGTTTACCTACTCGTTTGGGGCTCGAAACAGATGATTTTTGGATCGAATTTAAGTTGTAGAGAGAGAGAGTGGGGAGAGTGTAAAAAGTCTCCAAGGGACTCCACTCACCATTATATAGGGATTGGAGTTGGGGCTCAGTGGGATTCTACCCGATACTGTCGTTATACGGGCCTTTTGGTCGCACCCGATTTACTGGTCATAATAATAAAAACTAACTTTTTCCAATTAAATGGAATTAAAACTTAAGTGTTCTTATTTACTTTATTACGACTATAACGACATAATATAAATAAATAACACATTTATTTATTTTGCGACTTCTAGTTAACGGAACTTTTATAAAATGGAATGTTCCGTTAATGGTAACGGGGTGATGTAACGGAATAAACTTTGGGTTGTCACATGGAATCATCCTGAAGGTTTCTAATGTTCAACTTTGACCTTTGATCATTTTAAACCCTTCCCAACATATAACGTTATATCCCTTTTCATTGCAAGCCTCCATTAGTATTCCTTTAGATCTTTATGCATCTTGTCCACTCCTAAGTAAATTGAGTACTTAGATTTATGGGACTCTTCTAACACTACATCTTAAAGATTTTTAATCCTTAGAACTCAAAGTATGTTCTTCAAGTAGCGTACCGCATCAAGTTTGGTTTCAAATTTCTCTTCTAAACCAAAGTCTCACCTTGCAGATTCCCAACAGTCAAAGCTTCCTCCTGAGCACTAATGATTTGGTACTTTAAGATTGTATGCACAACCATTCCGAAGGATATCATTTAGGAAGGTTTCACTCTATCCTTCACGCTAAGTGCAACGGTTACCACGTTATCTTTGCTTGGGTGACATCGTATTGCATAGTCGTAGTCGCTAAGAAACTCTAACCATCTTCTTTGTCACATATTTAACATTTTTTGATCTAGAATATATAGGAGACTTTTGTGATTAGTATAATTTTGTGCACTTACTACTGTAAAAATATTGTATCCAAATCTTAAGAGCAGAAACTATTTCACATAAATCTAGATCATGGGTTGTACAATTCTTATCATGTGGAAATACTATAATCGAATGTACTCAAGCCGTGTATCAATACGCAGCTTAAACCCTAGTAAAGATAAGAAACATGTTGCATAAGAGGAAAAGTTAATATACCTATCATTTTATCACATACACTTCATTTTATGTTTGTATAGATGCTATGTATATTTTGATTACAACATTTGTGAATATTATTTATGTTGGTCATAAGAATAATGTTATTTCATTTTATTTTTTTTGCTTCTGATGTGTGTATATATATATATATATCTATATATATATATATATATATATATATATATATATATATATATATATATATATATGAAATATTTTAATATTATCATCGTCCATTCATAAATGTTACAGAATGTTAATTAGAACCATGATCACAAAATTAAATGTGGCTAAAGGGTAACAAATAGCCTCATGAATTAGATAAAATGTGATGATTTTAACAGTTATGTGTCTCCAAAAGCAACCAATGGTCACAATTTTTTTTACGATTTTCTTTATGTGACTAAAGGTAGAAAAAATGCTTTGCTATAAATAATATCCTTCATGCTAAGTGCAATGGCTACCACGTTATCTTTGCGTGGGTGACATCGTATTGCATAGTCGTAGTCGCTAAGAAACTCTAACCATCTTCTTTGTCACATATTTAACATTTTTTGATCTAGAATATATAGGAGACTTTTGTGATTAGTATAATTTTGTGCACTTACTACTGTAAAAATATTGTATCCAAATCTTAAGAGTAGAAACTATTTCACATAAATCTAGATCATGGGTTGTACAATTCTTATCATGTGGAAATACTATAATCGAATGTACTCAAGCCGTGTATCAATACGCAGCTCAAACCCTAGTAAAGATAAGAAACATGTTGCATAAGAGGAACAGTTAATATACCTATCATTTTATCACATACATTTCATTTTATGTTTGTATAGGTGCTATGTATATTTTGATTACAACATTTGTGAATATTATTTATGTTGGTCATAAGAATAATGTTATTTCATTTTATTTTTGTTGCTTCTGATGTATATATATATATATATCTATACTACCTTATAATAGAAATCCAACTATTTCCATAAATAGATTCAATATAATAATAATATTTTTTAAGACGTCCAAACCATTAAGCTGTTAGTACAAGTAATAATTAATAAAATAATATTAAATTTTAAGAGGTATAACCCTTATTACGCTATTTACAATGAGTTTATGCATAGAAAAATACCAAATCTTACGCGGTTAACATGAATTACGTACATATTGAATAGGCTTTGGCTTTCTTCTTCAAATTGAACTGGTCAAAGAAGAACCCGTCTTCCTCAGATTTTGCCAATTGAATCGGTCTATAGATAAACTTTATATATCATCTCTTATCTTAGTATCTATAGCCCTTCCTTGTAGAATAACCCTAGATGAGTCGCCATCTCTTCTCTCCTTGAACTCTCTCCCTCTCTATTAAATACTCTAAAATTCCTCCCATATTCGACGCAGTTACCCACCACACCTTGACCACTGAGACCATTACAGTCGCTGCTAAACACCTCTGCCTTTCTCTTCTCTTGCATATCTCCTTTAGAAACCCGAATATCGAACATCACAACACCATCAGTAAACTTTGTTGTCACATAACCTTCACTACCATCAAACAGGCCACCTTCATCATCATCGCACTTCATCTTACCACCGTTCACAACCCCCATCTCTCGACATCTAGCATATGCTACTGTTCTATTCTCTAATTATTTGATTTTGATCGATTGCACCGGTCAAGTCTAGAACGAATCTTTTTCTTCATATCTCTGCCCCATCCCCTTATATGACCAATTGACTGCAAAAAATTTCTTATCTGTGAGGTCGTAAGTGTTACGCATTTTACACACATACCTGGAGACCTAACCATCTACTACTCACAGCTGGTCGCACTCGACTCTCTAGAAACCTCAGACAACCATTTTCACAAGTGTCACAGTGGACCAGGATCCAACACGATTTCAAGGTTAGTGCTCTTTAAGCCATATGCACACACATATTCTCTTTTTGTGGTCATAGGTCTCCAACCATCTCTCTCTCTCTCTCTCTCTCTCTCTCTATTGCAGAACCAGGAGGCAAACACTATTAATTTACAAACGTTCTCTAACAATACAGGTTTTTGTTAGCAATTTTAAAGTGTTCTTTTCAGTCATTTATCACATAATCGTCAATGTTTACTCTCAATTTCCGGTGTTTCCTCTCCATTTCAGGTTCTGATGTTTGTCTACATTTTGGGTAATCATTTGTATATTAAATATTCTTGTATAAGTGTATCTAGAGTAAAGCTTTCTTGTTTAAGTGGTACTAAGGGTATTTGTGTCCTTTTGACATTTCTCAACTATCTGTATCAATTCAGGTATATCTTCAACTATCTGTACTGATATGGACTCCAGTTAATGAAGGAAATATCTTATTACTCTATCATTTTACTGTAGTTGTTGAATCCTTATCCATTTAATTAATGTTTGTTTTCAAGAAAAATAACAATTTTTGTTATGAATTGGGTGAAAATCACAGAAATCGAACTGTTATCATGACCTCACCACCATCGTCTACCATCTTTGTCTTCTCCCCTATCTTTGTATTCACACTCTAATTAAACCCCAACGTTGAAGCCTTCACTAACCATCTCCATCTTCACCACTATCCAGGTAAATAGTTCTATCAAATTCTCTGTTCCATGTTTTTTTTTAGTTTTACTTAATTGTCATATAATGATTTTACTCTGTGTTTCATGGATATATCGATTCTTACACTCACCTATGTTGTTTAAGATTATTTAGAGCTATTCATAAATGCCAGATTATTTGATGAGATCAGCACACACTATTTCCAACCAGTTTTAGGGTTAGTTGTTTATTTTATTCACAATTTATGAGCTTGTTTTACATTATTTTTTGCAGGAGTATATTGCCTAACACCCAATGTGCAGAATATTGGTTCAAGTTAATTCAATATATTTCAAAACTTGACTATGATTATTGTGTTTAATTCATCTTGGTTTTGTTTTTGGATTGTAAGAATTTTATTATTTTTTTAAGTTGTTTTAGTTTATCTGATTTATAGGTTTTGGATAATTTTTTCATTTGATGTCCACTCTCTCATTTTTTCGAAGCAGGACCTGTTACTTCATCTCTTCAACAGTTCAACTGATTGTGATTCTCACGATTAAAAGAAAGAGTGATTTTATTCTAGAGAATTATCTCCCCTTACAAGCTCAAGTTAAGTTTTTTTTAACCCAAATTGCACATTTGGTATTATAAATATTCTTAATATTTGAATGCAATTGCAGATTAGCTAATACCGTACTTCCATTTTATCTTATTCTTTGCATTGAAAAAAACTAAATACAAGGAATAGCATCGTACTTTCATTTATATGCGAAACTCTAAGCTTTCTTCCCCAATTCGCATTTATACATTAAAAACTTCGCATTTTCATTCAAATTCTTCGCATCTTGCATCCATCCGTCTTTGAGTTCATTCGCATTTCATCGCATTAACTGATAAATTAATCAGTTGTCTCATATTCGCATTTCAGTTGTTTGAGAAACCCAGATACGAACCCAAATGCGAAACCCATTGATTTCAAATGCGAACCAACCAAAAATCATCAACCACGTACTTGTGTCACCAAATGCGAACTGAATATCACCATTAAATTCTCCTCGCATTCTATAGATGCGAACACAATCCAGATCTCCGACTCCAAGCTTGCAAAATCAAAATCAATTAACCTCAAACAAATCGTGAACTTCTTATGCGAACTGTTTTGACCCACAAAACCAAATGCGAACTCAATTGATGTCATATGCGAACTGATTTCATAGATGCGAACACAATTGATTTCATATGCGAATCCACATCCATCGATATGAAACCAATACCAGTTACAAGTAATTAGTAGCAACCATCGATCCTCTAATTTTCAATTACTCAGCCTTCGCTTTTCATACAACCCGTCGACCCTGAAAAATCGATAAACACCAAATGTCTCATTTTTAGATCGATTTTCTGATTAAATGTCATATTTGAAGAATGATCGATTTTCTGATTAAATGACCCCATTTTGCGAAGTTGGACCACTTATATTATTTCTTGAAAAGATCAGGTGCCAAATGCGAAACTCTAAGCTTTCTTCCCCAATTCGCATTTATACATTAAAAACTTCGCATTTTCATTCAAATTCTTCGCATCTTGCATCCATCCGTCTTTGAGTTCATTCGCATTTCATCGCATTAACTGAGAAATTAATCAGTTGTCTCATATTCGCATTTCAGTTGTTTGAGAAACCCAGATACGAACCCAAATGCGAAACCCACTGATTTCAAATGCGAACCAACCAAAAATCATCAACCACGTACTTGTGTCACCAAATGCGAACTGAATATCACCATTAAATTCTCCTCGCATTCTATAGATGCGAACACAATCCAGATCTCCGACTCCAAGCTTGCGAAATCAAAATCAATTAACCTCAAACAAATCGTGAACTTCTTATGCGAACTGTTTTGACCCACAAAACCAAATGCGAACTCAATTGATGTCATATGCGAACTGATTTCATAGATGCGAACACAATTGATTTCATATGCGAATCCACATCCATCGATATGAAACCAATACCAGTTACAAGTAATTAGTAGCAACCATCGATCCTCTAATTTTCAATTACTCAGCCTTCGCTTTTCATACAACCCGTCGACCCTGAAAAATCGATAAACACCAAATGTCTCATTTTTAGATCGATTTTCTGATTAAATGTCATATTTGAAGAATGATCGATTTTCTGATTAAATGACCCCATTTTGCGAAGTTGGACCACTTATATTATTTCTTGAAAAGATCAGGTGCCAAATGCGAAACTCTAAGCTTTCTTCCCCAATTCGCATTTATACATTAAAAACTTCGCATTTTCATTCAAATTCTTCGCATCTTGCATCCATCCGTCTTTGAGTTCATTCGCATTTCATCGCATTAACTGAGAAATTAATCAGTTGTCTCATATTCGCATTTCAGTTGTTTGAGAAACCCAAATACGAACCCAAATGCGAAACCCACTAATTTCAAATGCGAACCAACCAAAAATCATCAACCACGTACTTGTGTCACCAAATGCGAACTGAATATCACCATTAAATTCTCCTCGCATTCTATAGATGCGAACACAATCCAGATCTCCGACTCCAAGCTTGCGAAATCAAAATCAATTAACCTCAAACAAATCGTGAACTTCTTATGCGAACTGTTTTGACCCACAAAACCAAATGCGAACTCAATTGATGTCATATGCGAACTGATTTCATAGATGCGAACACAATTGATTTCATATGCGAATCCACATCCATCGATATGAAACCAATACCAGTTACAAGCAATTAGTAGCAACCATCGATCCTCTAATGAGGAAACAGTTTCCTATTCGATTGTGCTTTGCAATGACAATCAATAAAGCTCAGGGACAAACAATTCCATATGTAGGTATCTATCTTCCAGAACCAGTATTCTCGCATGGACAACTTTATGTTGCATTGTCCAGAGGGGTTTCACGTTGCAATACAAAAGTATTAGTAAACCCTAACGAAAATTCAAAAGGTGATGGGGTTTATACAGCAAATGTGGTGTATAAAGAAGTATTGCACGATTAATATTTTGTGTCGTCTTGATTGGTTGCTTTTTATTGGTTATTTGATGCATGATGTAACAAATAACACCATAGTTTGATTATATTGTCTTCAACATGTACTTTTTTTTAACATAACAATTTTGTAATGGAAACATATCACCGAAAGAACTCACGTGCCCCGCCGCTTTGCGCGGGTAGACGGCTAGTATATATATATATATATATATATATATATATATATATATATATATATATGAAATATTTTAATATTATCATCGTCCATTCATAAATGTTACAGAATGTTAATTAGAACCATGATCACAAAATTAAATGTGGCTAAAGGGTAACAAATAGCCTCATGAATTAGATAAAATGTGATGATTTTAACAGTTATGTGTCTCCAAAAGCAACCAATGGTCACAATTTTTTTTACGATTTTCTTTATGTGACTAAAGGTAGAAAAAATGCTTTGCTATAAATAATATACGACGATGGTTTTAATAAGAAAAATTTCGCCATAAGCAACAATTAGTCAGATTCGTTTCTTTATGACTTTTCTTTATGTGACTAAAAGATATCATATGTCACAGTATAACATAAATCAATGTAACTAAACAGTAACTAATGTCCATAAGAGTTAGAAAAAAGTGTTCCTATATGTACTATTCAGCGATGGGTTTAACAGTGTCGCCAAAAGAAACCAATGGTCACAATCATTTCTTTATGATTTTTCTCTATATGGCTAAATGATATCATATTTCAGAACATAATGTAATAAATGTCACTCAAGGCTAACCAATTAGCACATGAGCTAAAAAAAGGTGTGGCTATAGGTAACATTCAACTATGGATTTAACAAATACGAATGACAAAAATCAAACAATGGTCATATTTATTTTTATGATGTTATTTTCTCATGTGACTAAACGATTTCATATGTCACACTTTACTGTAAATCAATGTCAATAAATAGTACCAAATTGCCACATTATTTAGAAAACAAGTGTTATTATAAGTAATATTCATTGATGCTTTTCACAATTAAGCATCACTAATATCCAACCAATGGTCACATAAAGTTTTTTTAATATGACTAAATGATATCATACGATATGATTTAACATAAATAAATATGACTAAAGGGTAAATAATAGCCTCATCAAATATAAAGTAACCATGGTTAACCACAATTCATCTCACGTTATATATGACTAAAAGGTAGATTATTGACACACTTATATGATACATTTCAATGTGGTTTTAAGACACATATGGTGTCAGGACATATGGTCACACTTTTGATGAAAAAACATGTGGTCGTGGGATACTATCACATTTTTAGGCTTTAAAAAGTGTGGTCGTAAGTCTTTTTTTTAGTGTTAACTAGTTGAATTCCCCCTATTCAGTTTAAGTATATTTATAGTTTATCTTATCGTATTATTGAGATATTATATAGTAGTTGAATGATGAACGTGCTATGTAAAAGTTGAGTATACTAGCTTTTGATTCTAACTAACTCTGGATTTATAGAAGGTTCCGACCTAATTTCGACTATTATGTCTAGGATATAATACGTCCACATGTTTCATATGAGATGTTTGAGCCTCGGAATGATATGAATTTGAAAGTTGTCACAGTATCCCCCAGTTGAAAAGTTTTCGCCCTGAAATTTAGTTAACGTCGTCATTTTTCAACACCCAGAAGAAGTGGATATTTACGCTTCATGACTTCGTCAAACTGCCATGTGTACTCTAGTCCCCATTTCGAGGTCCAACAAACTTCCTCAATTGGAATTCTTCTCAGCTTAAGATGTTTCACTTCTATCTTAAGGATCTCTATCAATTCCTCAACAAAGTTCAATTTCTCATCAATCTGGACTTCCTCCAAAGGTACTCTCAATGTTTCAGAGGTTAAACGTTTCTTAAGATTTGACACATGAAATGTATCATGACTAGCGCTCAACGCCTAGGGTAATTTGAGCTTATATGATACAAGATCGATCCTTTCAATGATGTCAAAAGGTATGGCATACCTAGGACTTAGTTTTCTTTTTTTTCTTTCCAAAATGGACTAGCCCATTCCAAGATGATAGCTTTAAAAACACTTTATCACCAACATAATGGAGAACGTCACTTATATCCATATAAAGCTTCGTATGGAGCTCATTGGATTCTTGTGTGGTAATTGGTATTGTAGAAATATTAATCAAAGGTAATTGGGTATCTCAATTTCCTCCAAAATTATTTGCACTCGCTCGAAGCATATCTTCCAAGGTCTGTATAGTTCTCTTCGTTTGACCGTTTGTTTTAGGATGGTAGGTTGTACTCAATTATATTAGAGTACCTAGAGCCTTCTGAAATATCTGCCAAAACCGTGACATGAAGTGACTATCTCTATCAGAAATGATAGATAAAGGTATCCCATACACTTTCAAAACTTCATTGACGTACATTTCAGCCAGTCTTTCCATTTTGTAACCCTCTCTGATAGGGAGAAAATGCACAGATTTTGGCAGTCGATCTACTACAACCCAAATCGAATCATGTCCTTTGGAAGTTATATGGAGTTTTATGATAAAATCCATAGATATATGTTCCTGTTTCCATTGTAGAAATTTCAGGCTGCTGGAATCATCCTGAAGGTTTCTAATGTTAAACTCTGACCTTTGAGCATTTTAAACCCTTCGCGACATATAACGTGATATCCCTTTTCATTGCAATCCACCATTAGTATTCCTTTAGATCTTTATGCATCTTGTCCAATCCTAAGTAAATTGAGTATTTAGATTTATGGGACTCTTCTAACACTACATCTCAAATATTTTTTAATCCTTAGAACTCAAAGTATGTTGTTCAAGTAGCGTACCGCATCAAGTTTGGTTTCACATTTCTCTTCTAAACCAAAGTCTCACCTTGCAGATTCCCAACAGTCAAAGCTTCCTCCTAAGCACTAATGATTTGATACTTTAAGATTGTATGCACAACCATTCCGAAGGATCTCATTTAGGAAGGTTTCACTCTATCCTTCATGCTAAGTGCAATGGCTACCACGTTAGCTTTGCCTGGGTGACATCGTATTGCATAGTCATAGTCGCTATGAAACTCTAACAATCTTCTTTGTCGCATATTTAACATTTTCTGATCTAGAATATATTGGAGACTTTTGTGATTAGTATAATTTTGTGCACTTACTACTGTAAAAATATTGTATCCAAATCTTAAGAGCAGAAACTATTTCACATAAATCTAGATCATGGGTTGTACAATTCTTATCAAGTGGAAATACTATAATCGAATACACTCAAACCGTGTATCAATACGCAGCTCAAACCCTAGTGATGCATCACAATACACCATAAAGTTATCTAATCCATATAGAAATTCCATAATTGGTGCATTGCACACCTTGTTCTTTAGAAATGGGAAAGCTTTCTCATGTCTGTAACGCCCCGTTTATTTCAATAAATTTATAAATGTAATTTTCAGATTAATTTGTGAAGAATTTTAATAGTGGGGAGTTGTTTAGTAAGTTATAGAGGTGATTTGAGAAGAATTTTAGAAGCAATGTATGTTCGGTAATATTGGGACTTCATTTGAAGAAATTTTAAATGGATGGGGTTAAAAGGGTAAAGTTTGGACTTAAATTGAAAAAGGTTCTATGAGGAGGGGCTGTTTTTGGAAAAAGGCACAAAAGTTTGAAATGAGACACAGGTTTAACCACGTATCTCTTTTCCCTCTCATTCTAATGAAATAGCAAAACCCTAATCGCTATACTTAAGCTGCCACCACCATAGGTAGGGTATCTCCCAGTCACCGTAATTTTGATGTACCGTCCGCCGCTCGCTACCATGCTGTTGAAGCACCGTCACCACCACCCGCTACCAGCAACATCGAGAACCACCAAGGGATGCATTGAAGACCGAGGGACATGCTGTGTGCGTCATGTGAGGGTCGGGAACCACCATAATCGCATGGTAAGTCCACCTGAAACTCATCTTTCCTCGATCTCTTGTTCTTTTCTATAGATACAACGTCTCCGACGTCGTTACAGTCATTGGTGGCCATTGGGTTGTGGTTCTCATCCTTTCCGGCAACACCTGCCACCCAGGCGGTGGTGGTATATGTGTATGTTCGAGTGTACATGTTGGTTAGCGCATTCGTGGGGTCTTAGGTGCAGTTTTGGACGGAGAACCCACCGCCACCAACATACGGTGGTGTCTGCCAATGTTCGTTGTCGTGTTCTGCCGCTACATCATTCTTTTTGCCACCACCAGCCACAATGTGATGGTGGTTGTGTGTGTGATTGGGTATGTGTACACCGCCTTCATAAGGTTACTGATGTGTAGGTCTTCTTTTGAAAGGAACTGGAAGGAAAAATCCACCACCGCTGCTTGGTACCACTGCGTGCCACCGTTCCGCCGCTGGCTACCGCCACGAGCCACTGCCGGCCACCATGGTGTGGCTATGTGTGTGTGTATTAGTTAATGTGTGTATTATTTAGTATGTGTGTTTTGGATTAAAGTCTTGTAATTGTAATAAGCATGAAATAATGAAAATAATAATAGTAACCACCACCGTAAGGTGGTGGCCGCCGCCGTGAGCCGCCATTGACCACGACTACCCGGGGTGGTAGTGGGGGGTGCCCCTCAAGCAAAACCCTAATGGACCTAGCCAAAACCCTAATGGGCTTAAAGATTAATTTTTGGCCTATTGGGCCATGTTTGAGTGGAAACCCTAATTAGGGTTTAGAAAACCCTAATTGTGAGTAATTGGGCCTTAGACTTATTGGGCCCACTTTTGGGCCTTTGAGATTGGATTGTGTACTAAGCCCAATTTCTCCGTATCATCGATCTAGTAGAGTAAAGGACTTAATGGATTAAGTTCTTAATGGGTTAATTAAGAATCACTTAACCCTAATCATCATTTTATGTGAAACCTAGTTTCGCTTGGGCCTTGATTTGGGCATTTCGATTGGGTTTTGGAAATTGTTTTATTAATGGGCCATCCAAGAATAATCAAATGGACTAGAGTGATTAGTTGGGCTTTAGGGTAAGGCCCATATGAAGGATTGGGCCCAATTCGGAAAATTGGGATAGTGATGGGCCATAGTTTGGGCCTAGATGGTTGTATGGTATTAGGCCCTTAGAATGAGACATCCTGGACTCGACCGATCAATTGGGCCAGAAGGGAAGTCCATGTAGTGGTTTGGGCCCAATTAGGAAAGTTGGGCCATATGTTGGGATTTGATCCCTAGTTAACTTTAGGCTTATGGATAGGGCCTTGGGCTTGGGTAAGCCAAGCTAGGGGTAATGTAGGATTATCCAAAATATGTAATTATAGTTACGTAGTGCAACCCAATTATTAATTGGGTGCTATTTTGATATTGACAAATCGGAAATCTGTCATCCATCAGCTATGGTTTTGTCAGCAGGACTTCAGCACTGTGAGGTGAGTTTCCTTCCAGTAGTAACGGGTCTACGGCCACAATGTCGGCTCGTTTAGTTAGCAGTAGTTCTAGACTACAGTCTAATGCAGTAGTTCAGTATGCTTGGTGTCTTGATGATACAGACATTGTATGAGTTATGTGTTCTGGACTATGGCCTGATGCAATATGTAGTATATGTGTTCATATAACATGCTATGATTATGTTATGCTATGTTTAGTTAGTTTCGGACCTTGGTCTGATGCAGTAGTTAGAGTGTTTGATGTCTTTGTGATTCAAGCATGTTTTGTGTTATGTGTTTCGGACTCTGGTCCAATGCAATATGCAGTGTATGCTATCCTATGTTCAGTTAGTTCCGGACTTCGGTCCGATGCAGGGGACGGGGTTCCAGTGTGTTCTGGACTTTGGTTCGATGCAGTTTCCAGACTTCGATCTGATGCAGAGGGCGAGGCCCTGGTTAGTTCCGGACTGCGGTCCGATGCAGTTTCCGGACTTCGGTCCGATGCAGATGACAAGGCCCAATATGTGTTTATATGTTATTGTATGGTATGTGGTAGTTTGGGGGAGCTCACTAAGCTTCATGCTTACAGTTTCAGTTTTGGTTTCAGGTACTCAGTTTTCAAAAGAGGGGCACGGGAAGATTGCAGTGCCCACAGCATTTGTTCAACCTGGGATGTTTATACTCTGATATACTTGACAGTTGTTATAATATTTTGAGATACATTACTTATGATTTTTATATGAGGTTTATTAACTATGTTTTTTATTATTAAATTAAACGAAATTTTTAGACTGTGTTTTTAGGATGTTACAAGTTGGTATCAGATCCTTGGTTTGAGGGATTCGGGCACACTTGCGGGTGTATCTGAACTCAAACTAAGGAAGTGGTATAAAGTTTTCAATAGAAAAACCATGTGTAGAAAAGGATTTTGAGAAAAGAAAAAAAAACTTAGAAAAAGTATAAAGTAAAGAGTTTTAGAAAAAGCGAAAAGTATTTTGACAAGAAAAAAGGGTATGGTGCATGCAATCAGCCGAGCTCAAGTATGTACTCCTAAAGTACCCATACAAATTTATTTTATGATTATCAGTTTCAGTTGCAGTAGAACAGCATGCTATACTAGGACTAAGGATCTAGGAAGGATGCCTTATGTACCTGCTATATGTGTTTTAGCTTTATGGAAATTCCATGCTTGTATTGGGTAGACAATAATAGGATAGCCTGATTGGGTTATGCCTGATGGTGTGAGCTTAGAACTGCATGCTAGTACAGATTAACCAGTATGATAGCCACAATAGTATATGGTTGATTATGTGTACCCAATGCCCGGATGCTGCTTGCTTTGTGCTTTTAGGAGTTCTAGTTATCTTTACTATCTAGTAAGTGAATTGTTACATTACATATTGTGAGGATTAAATAATTTCAGAAGGTTAGGTCTAGCTTGATTGTGTAGGTCTTGTCTGAGTCCAACCGTTGTAGGGTAGGATCTCTCATTCGAAGAATTATCTAGTCTTAGTAATATGTAATAATATTCACAAGCTAGTTCGAGGAAGATAGCGGGGACTTCTTATGCAGCTGACGGCAGAGAGTGGGATGGTGATTACCCTAGGGCAAGCCTAGGATCAGATTAGCAAGAGATCAGTAGTAGTAATAGAAGAGACTTCGTGGAGTTGAGGCAGTACTTGAGGAAAGTACGGATAGA
The DNA here is from genome assembly GCF_052625555.1 of Lactuca saligna. NCBI lineage: Eukaryota > Viridiplantae > Streptophyta > Magnoliopsida > Asterales > Asteraceae > Lactuca > Lactuca saligna. The sequence goes on along the minus strand of NC_136417.1, from coordinate 170,284,304 downwards.
TGTGGAAGGTAGTATGGGCCCGTACTACTGAAAGCAGAGGATCCGTACTCGAATGAAGGAGGGGTGAGTAAGACAAGGGAACTTGTAGTCTGTGAGATCCCTCGAGTTTTGATGAGTATTATGATGTTAGTGATGGTATGTTGCCGAGTTTAGTGACGCTATGTGATGGACTAGATGGTAGTTCTGGTGTTGCCGAGGGATCGGGCTCGGACTCTGGAGTCTGGCAGATTGATGATTAGATGAGGGAGTTCATTCCATTTGAGAATTACGCGGCATATCATTGACCAGACTCCTGTGATCCTCAGTGTGATCAAGGAGGGCATTATAGAGAGTTGTGATGAGAGGCCGAGTGCATTATGTACTGAGATAGCAGTCATGATAAAGATCTGTACATTGATGTTTCGAGAATTCAGAGTTTGTGAGGCTTCAGATTGTCATGGGGATTAGGGAACCCATTGTTAGCAGCAGATGGTTGGGGATGTCACCAAAACTTTTAGTACCAGGCGTTGTCTAGAAAGGAGACAAGATATGACTTACTTCCTGCCTCTTGAGGGATAGAGCACGAGATTGATAGGAAGAGGTTGTTAGTGGGTTGAGTGATGATGTGGTTGATGTTATGTCCTGGGATGGTTTTTAGACTAGATTTTGGGCAGAGTGTGCCCAGGAGATTGAGGCGCAACAATTGGCGCAAGAGTTGTTAGATCTCCACCAGACGACTGAGACTGTGGCAGAGATCACTGCCAAGTCTCGAGAAAGAGATTATATGGTACCGTAGTATGCAGCAGATGAGGAAATGAAGAAGGTAAGTTATCAGAACATATTGTAGAATGATAGTAAGGAGATCTAGAGTATGTCGGGGTACAAGACCCTGAATGATATGACTTCTACAGCTCGAGAGTGGGATATTGACTTAGAGCATACTGGGACGAGGGAACCAGATCAGTTACTTATAGTGAGGGGTCTCGGGAGGACACCGTATATTTCAGATCAGCTTCTGAGAGGCCAGCACGACCAGATTCGGAGCAGCACTTGTGGGAAACTGCACAAGGGTGCCTTTCGTTTCAAGGGTTTAAGTAAGTGTAGCCCAGAGTTATCCTCGGTTTGTGTCTGAATTTTATATATATACATACATATATATATATATATATATATATATATATATATATATATATATATATATATATTTCAAGAGATGTCATATGGCAATTGCATACCGAGAAGTATTACGGAGTAGTGATAGAGCATTTCCCAAATTGCAGGATTAGGAGAGTAAAACTTCATCTTGATTTAATCCAAGACTGAGGAGCAGCACGATAAGCACCTGAGGGAGATGCTAGAGACTTTGAGGAGGGAGAGAATTTTCATAAGCTTCTTCAATTGTGATTTTTTGTTGCGCGGGGTGCAATTTCTTGGGAACATTGTCAATCAGAAGGATATTCTAGTCAACCCAGCCAAGACAGAGGGCGTGATGCAGTGGGAGATTCAGAGGTCTCCAACTGAGATTCAGAGCTTCCTAGGTTTAGCGAATTATTCCCGGAGATTTATTCAGATTTTTAGTAGTTGTGTGATCTTTTGGATTAGCTGGTGTTGAAACACTAGCAACGGTAAGTGTGGTTTCTAGCATATTGGTCTTGGTTGGTAAGAAGGATTGATAATGTTTCCAGTATTGTGTCTTGTGGAATGTTAGTTGAATCTAAGTGGTGGAGAGTCGTCTAGGGATTCAAAAGTAGGAGCAGTTTCGAAACTGGAATATGCTTCGCATCCTTGTTAGGAAGGAAGACAGCCCAAGTGGCTGTATAGTTGAGCGTAGTGTGAAATGGAAGTTCGAAAAAACTTGCTCATTATGAGATCGCGTTCTCAGAATGAATGCCGGCAATCCTTAGGGAATCAGGTGGGGGATTCCAGTTAGGACATGGGTTTAGTTTTGGATGCTAGGTCATGTGTATGCTCGACGTTGGATGTGTTCGAATCAGTAACCAACGAATGAGATAGTGTCTGAGTTTTGTAAGTCTACAGGTGTAGCTATAACGTTCACTAGCAGCCAGATAGTGTTACAATATTGTAAATCTGCGTAATGTAAGTCTGCGGGTATAGCCATAGCGTTCACTAGCAGCCATATAGTGATAGAGTGTTGTAAGTCTGCGGGTATATCCGTAGCATTCACTAGTAGCCAGATAATGTTATAGTGTTGTAAGTCTGAGGGTGTAGCCGTAACATTCACGAGAAGCCAGAAAGTGATAGAGTGTTGTAAGTCTGTAGGTGTAGCCATATCATTCACTAGGTTGGTAGATAGCGTGAGTGCGTTGTTGGGACACGGAAAGAACAGTAGTACCCACCAGATTGGGTGTAGCAGTGAGGAAATGGAAATCCAAGGATTGGATTTCGGAATTTCCCAAATGGATTAGACCTGGTTAAGCCAGTAATATGATTGTAGAAGCGCCACTACAGAGATGAGAGCAAGGAAGCAGTGGACTGCTTAAGGTCATTTATGACATGAGGCTACCAATGGTCATGTAGCAATCACTTTCTTGTGTTTGGTGACGTCAGGATTCGACGCATGGAACCAATCAATAAGATCAGAAGGCCGTTAGGGCCACTGTGACAATATAGTTAGTAGCAACTAGATCCATAGAAGGATTTCGTTCAGAAGTCGTGCGAGGTGGCTAAGTAGGGAGTACTTTGGCCTCGCAGTCGGGTTGGAACAAGGTATTTCAGATCATTGGTGATCGAACTGAGACTAGGGAGGTCTTGTTAGATTTTGGAGAGCATCCATGTGGCAGCATACTGCTTCAGGCAGTTTGGTGTTCGAGCATTTTCATCATTTTGGCAACGTTAGTAATTGTGCCCTAAGTGCAAGTATAGACATGATAACTAGTTTATTGGGAAGTGATAAGTGACTCCGAACGTAAATAGCTAAGCATTGGCCAAGTATAAGTGATCTACAGGGATAATTAGGTTTGTGAACCTGTTTTGTAGTGGGAATTTCGAGGCAGCAGATATCAAACAGAGTAGATGTAGACTGTTGTGAGGAATCCGTTCACTAGTGGAACTTAAGGCTTTGCAAGATTGGTCATGGCTACCCTGAGAAGACTAGGGTGTGCCCATGATGGTGACCATGTTGTTAGAGTGGTTTGGCGTATAAGAAATGGTAAGGAATGATTTCGATCATGAAATCTAATATAAGTGAGGGAGAGTTGTAACGCCCCATTTATCTCAATAAATTAATAAATGTAATTCCCGGTTTAATTTGTGAACAATTTTAATAATAAGGGGGGGGGTTGTTTAGTAAGTTACAGAGTTGATTTGAGAAGAATTTTAGAAGAAAGGTATGTTCGGTAATATTAGGACTTCATTTGAAGAGATTTTAAATGGATGGGGTTAAAACGGTAAAGTTTGGACTTAAATTGAAAAATGTTCTATGAGGAGGGGCTGTTTTTGGAAAAAGGCACAATAGTTTGAAATGAGACACGAGTTTAACCCCGTATCTCTTTTCCCTCTCGTTCTAATGAAATAGAAAAGCCCTAATCGCTATATTCCAGCCGCCACCACCATGGGTAGGATATCTCCCAGTTGCTGCAATGTCGATGTACCATCTGCCGCTCGCTACTATGCTGTTGAAGCACCGTCACCACCACCCGCTACCAGCAACACCGAGAACCACCGAGGGATGTGTTGTGTGCGTCGTGTATGGGTCGGGAACCACCAGAATCGCATGGTACGTCCAGTTGAAACTCGTCTTTCCTCATTCTCTCGTTCTTTTCTATAGATACGACCTCACCGACGTCGTTACAGTTAGAGGTAGCAAAAATTGACACGACACAAAACCCGACACGAAATAAATGGGTTTGGGTAAGATATTTCAACCCGTTTAAATAAGTGGGTTAACATGACATGACATGAAAATTAAATGGGTAAGGTTAGGGTTGAAAATTTCAACTCGAATATGACTCGAAACTGACCCGTTTATTTATATAAAAGTTTTTTGAATTATTTAAATACACTAGAAAGATATTAAACTAAAAGCAAGAGTTGATTTCAGTTTTTCCATTCTCTCCCAAACTACCCAGTCTCTTTCACCACTCTCACATCCACATGACCTTGTCAACCACCTCCCCAACTCCCACTCTTTTAATTTTTTCATCTAAACTTGCTATGGCTTCATCTATTTTGCCTCAAAACAATTAGTTTTTCGCTTCTCCCTACCAAACTCCTACTCTTTCAACATGCTTAATCTTTTAACCTCACATGACACGACATATTTCAAGGTATTTCAACATGCATAATCTTTTAACCTCACTTGCTATTGGGCCATTTATGGGCCATAGTTTGGGCCTAGATGGTTGTATGATATTGGGCCCTTAGAATGAGACATGTTGGACTGGACCGAACAATTGTGCCATAAGGGAAGTCCATGTAGAGGTTTGGGCCCAATTTGGAAAGTTGGGCAATATCTTGGGATTTGATCCCTAGTTGACTTTGGGCCTATGGATTGGGCCTTGGGCATGGGTAAGACAAGCTATGGGTAATGTAGGATTATCGAAAATATGTAATTATAGTTATGTAGTGGAACCCAATTATTAATTGAGTGTTATTTTGATATTGATAGATCGGGAATCTGTCATCCAGCAGCTATGGTTTTGTCAGCAAGACTTCGGCACTGTGAGATGGGTTTTCTTCAAGTAGGAACGGGTCTACGGCCACAATGTCGGCCCGTTTAGTTAGCAGTAGTTCCGGACTACATTCTGATGCATAGTTCAATATGCTTGGTGTCTTTATGATACAGACATGGTATGAGTTATGTGTTCCGGACTATGGTCCGATGCAGTATGCAGTATATGTGTTCATATAATATGCTATGATTATGTTATGGTATGTTCAGTTAGTTTTGGACCTCGGTCCGATGTAGTAGTTAGAGTGCTTGATGTCTTTGTGGTTCAATCATCTTTTGTGTTATGTGTTCCGGACTCTGGTCCAATGCAGTGTGCAGTGTATGTGTTCATGCTAGTTGATACGTTTATGCTATGCTATGTTTAGTCAGTTCCAAACTTCGGTCCGATGCAGTTAGTTCCAGACTTCGGTCCAATGCAGCGGACGGGGTTCCAGTTTGTTCTGGACTTCGGTTCGATGCAGTTTCCATACTTCAGTCCGATGCAGAGGGCAAGGCCCTGGTTAGTTCCGGACTTCGGTCCGATGCAGTTTCCAGACTTGGATCCGATGCAGTGGACAAGGCCCAATATGTGTTCATATGTTATTCTATGGTATGTGGTAGTTTGGGGGAGCTCACTAATCTTCGTGCTTACAGTTTCAGTTTTGGTTTCAGGTACTCAGTTTTCAAATGAGGAGCACAGGAAGATTGCAGTGCACATACCATTTGTTCAGCCTGGGATGTTTATACTCTGATATACATGACAGTTGTTATAATATTTTGAGATACATTGCTTATGATTTTTATATGAGGTTTATTAACTATGGTTTTTATTATTAAATTTAACGTAATTTTCAGACTGTGTTTTTGGGATGTTACAATGTCATTCTTTGGTAAACCGTTGTCGCATACAATTTAAGATAATAAAGATTCAATACTTGAATGCACTAAAGATACAACACATGGAAGCAGGGTCAAATGATAAGAGAGGTCAAATTTATATGTAAGCCAGTAACTTCCACAATAAGAAAACAGAAAATTCGATCCAATTTTGACATTAAAATGATTTTTCACGAATCTGAAACTCCGACCACCTAACACGATCATATTTTTATGGAAAATTCTACCGAATTTTTGTGTTTTTATACTTTTTCACATACACAAAAGTCATCTAAAATTTTTTCCACTTTTCGGAACATCTTGAATCTCGTAAATCGAACTTACAACTCATGATATATCATAAAAATACTGACATGGGGTCAAGCTGCCAGCAACATCCTTTATAAGTTAAACGCTCCATTTAGCTCTAATGATACATCAAACAAATCTAAAGCTGACCCCAAAGTACCACTCCACTCGAATTATCTGAAAATAACACGAAAACAAAAGCAGTATGAGAATTCTGACAAATAACATGAGTTGAACATTATTTAAGCTAATGCACATAAAATATGATGCAAAATGTTAATAAAAACTTACCTAAAACATGAATAAAATGGAATCTATCATTCTTACCAAAGAAACTTTTTGTCCTTTTGGGTCAGAGATGTTAATGTTTGAGCAATCTTTGAAAAAATCTCAATGAAATATCTATATTACCCAGCTAGTCCCATAAATTGCCGTATTTATATTAGAGTCTTTGGGACTTCCCACTTCCACGTTGCCCCAATATTAGCTGGATTTACATGATTCCCTTTAATAGAAACCACATGCCCAATATAATATACTTCTCGAATCCATAATTCATATTTAGTGAACATGGAATAAAATTTATGCCCCTTAAGTAGTTCCAATAATAGCTTCAGGTGTTGCATATGATCCCCTTTGGTTAGCGAACAAATCAATACATCATGTATAAACATTATCATAAACTGGTCTGGGTACAGTCTAGAAACCTTATTCATCAAATCCATGAAGACAGCTGGTACATTCATTAGTCCAAAAGGCATGACTAAGAGCTCATAGTGTCTGTAATGGGCTCTAAATGTTGTCTTAGGGATTTCCCCTTCATGAACCCTTAAATGATGATACCCAAATCGTAGACCAATTTTTTAAAAACACAAAGCGCCTTTTAACTGATTGAATAATTCATTGATTCGAGGACAGGGATAGTGATTCTTGATTGTCTACTTGCTCAATTAATTGTAGTCGATAAACGTTGAGAATGGTATGTCTTTATTTTTGACAAACAACATTGGGGCTCCCCAAATTGAAGAACGCGGTCGTATAAACCCCTTTTCTAGAAGTTTATGAAGTTTCCATGATAGCTCTTATATCTCAGATAGTGCTAGGCGATATGGTGCTTTTACTATAGGTGTTGCTCTGGGAATTATATTGATTTAGAATTTGACTTGTCTGAATGGGAGAAGTCCTGGAAAATCCTCCAAAAAAACTTTGGGATAATTATGCACCACTAGGATATCTTTGATCTACTTTTCTTCTGATTTCCTTTCTAGCACATGATCATTGAATGTAACACAATTCTTCTTCAGGTACCTACAAATCTTCATCCATGACATTATATTCAAGCCCCTTCTTGGCTTTTCACCATGTACGATAATAGTTACATTGTTCGGGAAAGGTATTCTAATGATTTTCTCATAACAAACATTGTCCACTCTATTCTTTGATAAGCAATCCTTGCCTATTGTCATGCAAAAACTACCCATCTCTATTGGAATAAGTTTAATGTTAAATAACTTTTCAACTAGGTTCAAGGTACAATTTGGAATTATATCCTTAGCCCGAATTTCATAACCATCAACAAGGTCAATAATATAAATGTCCCTCATCTTTCTTAATTATTAGCCATAAGAAGACAAAACTTCAATCTTCTCCCACATCAAGTATTACTGATGCATAGTGATTGTTTAGGAGGAATGTACCTGATATAACTTTGGGATTTTGATGAGCTTCTTTTGTACCAATCAGAAAAGATAATTCCTTGGCCAACCCACCTTGGTTTCCCTGATTAACCTGCATTTCTGGGGTCTGGACATCGTTACTAGGCCTCCTATTCAGTTTAGGACAAACATTTCAGAGGTGATCCTCACTCCCTTACTTATAACATACCTTTTTACCCTTATTTTCCTGCTTAAAGTACTTTGCAAAATGGCATGTGAGATTGCACTTATTGCAAACTGGACATAATTTTTCATGATGGAACCTATTCCTGTTGTATTTTGGATATGGTCCAATGTACTATCCTTGTTCCTGAGCCTTTACCACAAAAATCCTAGCAACCTTCCGCTTCTTTTCTATACTACCACTAAATCTCTTTTCTACTTGATTATATAGCTTCCCTTTTCTAAAACCCCATATCGAATCATGTTGTTGGTCAACCGATTCACACAACTACTACACTCTAAATAATAGTTGGGTTTGCTGATGTAACCATCCCTCAAATTTCTGAAGCCAGTCCCCACTTGTAACAATCAATACACTTATCCTCAGGAGTTACCATGTGAGGTACCAATTCTGCAAGTTCCTGGAAGCGGACTGTGTATTTCTCTATCTCAGCTCCAACCATCAAATGGTTCCAGAATTCCTAGTCTATATTGTGAATTTCATTATTGGGGAAATGCTCTTTAATGAGCAACTTCTTTAGATCTTCCCAAGTTAATTGGTATGAGCCTAATGACCTCCGGTCTGGACCTGCGTATTCCACCAGGTCAATGCTCTATCTTGGAGTAGGCAAATTGCATACTCCACTTTGTTGAGATTAGGGCATTTGTTTCCGTGGAGGACCAACTCAGTACTGTCAATCCATTTTAGGAATCCGACGATGTATTCCTTCCCCTGGTATTCCTTAGGTATGTATGCCATGAAGGACTTGTATTTGCATTCGCTGTTGTGTTTACCCAAATTTCCTCCTCGGTTCCCTTGGTTAACACTGGGACATACAATTACTTAAGTGATAATGTTTGGAATGACTTCCATGAGTTGTGCTACCAATTGTGCCACTTATGGTGTTTCGTTCTTGGAGTTTCCTCCAGTTAGACCTCCATGGAGTCATGGATATCCTAATGACCCATTGTGGTGGCCTACTCTGTCCTACTACACTCAGTCCTGCTCCACTCTTCCATGCTCCACTCGTTCCTTCTATACCCATTGTCACCCTCTTGGGTATGGGGACAATCTTCCTTTCAGTCAGTCCTATGCATAGTCTATAGAGAGGTGGCTGAGGCAACACTGATACTGGCGATGTCATGCTTTCATGGCTTGGGGCATTAACACTACTAACCTTTTCCGAGGTTTCCATGTCTTCTAAAGGATCCTCTTCTATATAGTTGGAAGGATCACACCTAGAAATCACTGAAACATATTCGGACTCGTCTGCCAAAGGTTTAGGGTGAGACGAAGATGACCTCGACCTAACGGACTATGACATAAATGTAATGAGATATGAAATGCATAATGTTGAATGCCTATAATATGCAATTCTTACACACACCAAAAGTTTCTTCTACATTCAGAAATAAAATAATTTTTATGCAAAAAAAATCAATATGAAAATAATCCTACTATAATCAATTCTAGTCTTGTCTAAATCTCTCCTTATTTAAACTTAGGTGATCGGGATATGTCGAATTAGGGTCTAATAATACAATAATCGACCTAATGTCCAATATTTTAAAAATTATTTTATGTTTTTGGCTATAGATATGGTCTCTAAAAGACATTTAGAAAACTGATATTATTTATAACCTTTGGTTCTAATACCATTTCTTTCACACCCCGCTAAAGCAGAAACACAAGGTACAACAATACAAATTGTCTCGTTGCAAAAGTTAAAGACTATATCATCATAACATTTAAGTATTTAAGTTTACATCACTTTCACAACATAATTCATCTGGAAAATCCTAAAAGTAAATATTGTTTTCAAAAGACAAGTTACCCAAAAAAATATCTTTGATCCCACACGATGTAAATGTATGCCTCTTTGATGATGACTCTATATGTTGGGGATTTCATAGGTTTTCAACACAAAAAAAAAAAATTAATTAATATCCAATTATCGATAAAAGTTTCCATAAATAAAAGTTCATTGCTAAAATGAGTGATTAAGGTTACATGCGTTTGATGTCTAACACAATGAGTTCACAATATAACTAACTGAACTGCCCTCCAAGCTCTATCTTTATCGCTAACCAATGTAGTACATTGGTACTATGCTCCCACGTTGCAGCGTGAGTGAGGTTTGTCATTTCCTAATAGTGTTGTTCATAATGACCAAAGGCTCATTAACAAGTTAGTAAGTTGTATAATGTTCCAAGGACTTAACCACGATAAGGCCTCATGTATCAACATTTACATACACACAATTTACATATTTATCAAACAAGTTGTAATAGCTTTAAAAGCTACATACAACATAAATTTAAGAATTACATGTTTTTTCTCCTAAAAATAGTAAAATAGTAAAAGGGGGCTAAATACTCATCTTGATTTGTGGTGATTGTAGCAATGACTTGTAATGAGTGATTCCACCCATCCTGCTACCAACATCCTATGATAATACTTAACACTGGTGAGTTTCTTGATTAATTCAAATGCATATAAACTTAACTCTTACTTCGTAAAAATGCCAAAGTTATTAGAAGATTAGATTTCACATAGATTGTAACCAATTTCTGAAATATTCTGATTTTATGAACCCTTTAGTTTAATAAAAAAATTCAATTGATGATTCATAATTCTTTTTGTGTGATTACTAATGGAATTTATAATTTTATCGGTTGTTTCATAATTAACAATTCAAAAATACATCCAAAGAAGTTCCAAAAATTATTATAGTTGTTATGCGCATTTTAGTATATATTCTTAAGTTTTGGACAAGTCTAGCCATTTTTCCACCATATAATACATTAAATATTAATTAAACCATGGATACATAGCAAATGATCATGAGAAATTATCATAATATTTTTATTTATGTTTTTATAGTGTCATTAAGTTAGGAAAAATACTAAAACGCCATTTGAAATAGAAGAACCTTGTTAGTTGGGAAAAATAATAAAACAACATTTGAAATAACATAACCTGGTTTTATAAATTACCAATGTTTAGTTCTAATAAAATCGAAATAATTACTAAACACTACCCAAATGAATATTTATTTACATCGTGTGATTATTTTCAGCATAGATCATCAATGGATTTTCCTAGAATTTATTGACCAGTGGAAGTATTTTTTATGAATGATCACTCAATTTAATTCCTAGAATTATAATAAATCAAGGAAATTTATTAATATTCCAATATTTCCAATTGACCTTATTTTACAACTACTATTATGAGAAAAACCAGGCTTGTGAATTACACGAGTTCAAGATATTTTATGAATAAATCTTTCTGTGTATACATTTCATCAGATCTTCAGATGAACTTTGAAAATCAAGTGCGTAAGCTAGAAGTTCAACACATACAATCTGATTTAGAGACATTGCGTGAGTTAAAATGTACTTATAATGATGTTTAAGTGAAAAACTAAAAGTTCAAGTGGAACATTTTCATCAAAACTTGTAGAAAAACCTTTTATTTGATTTTGACCTACATTTTATTGTTGCTTTTCACCATCTTTGTAACATGCAAGATGTTTTTGGTGAAAGTATACAAACATCTTGATCAAATCTAAAAATATGGGATTAAAATGTTCATGAACTTATAAAAAATAGTTGAAGATGAAGATGATGTACATGAAATCATTGAAAGTGGTAGGAGCTTGTAAGAGAGATGGAGATGGGAGTTTTTACTATAATGAACCCTAAAGGGTGATGGATTTTCATGTGACCTTGAGATAATATGGTTGTGAATTTGGTTTGGGTAGAGAGAATATGAGAGCAACCGTTCAAATGGAGAATATGAAGTGTGAGGGAGAATAAGGAGGTTGAGTGTATGGAAAAATGGAGAATGGGTGTGTGGGTGTATGTGTGTGTGTACTGATTTGGGAGGGAGAGGAAGACATTTATCTTTCTCAATCTTTTTTATAAAATTTAAGGGTATGAGTTTTTAATTTATAAAAATTTTGGTCGTAATTTTAGTACTTTTTATAAGTTTTTAATTTTTATACTTTGCAACTTAGAGATAGATTTTTAAAATTTTGTAATTCTCTCATAATATTTATATTTCATGGATTTTAATTATCTATAAATTTTGTAAACATGACATATAGTTTGGTTATGAGCTCATGATAGCCCCCAATACACTCTAAGTGCACACATATGAGTTGAAATAAGACTTATATGTACCTCAAACACATACTTCAAACTATTTATAAGTATCAATATTTTATACAAGTAACATAAAAAGTCTTGGGTCAAATGTGTATAGTGAGAAGTCGGAAGTATTCATAGTCTGTAAAGTGTCGAAAGCAGTATGGCTTTGGCTAATTTTCTATTTAGAAGGCAGATCATTTTCGATAGTTAATGTCTAGTCAATGTATTTTTTATTAGTCTGTTGTAGCCTATAAATAGGGTAAGTACATAGAATAGTTGGCAACGAACTTAGCGTCATTTTCAATAGTAATCAAATATTCACTTGTACTCTTCAGACTTTAATCGCGCCAAATAGATTTTATTTATATCTTGTGTCCCTTACATCTTTTATCGAATATATTGTGTTCTTAATCAATTTCTAAGTCACATAATTTGGTATCAGAGCATGATTCACTCAATCGATTGAATTTTTTTTCATATTTTTCATTTTTGTTGATTCGCTCTTTTCGATTAAAAAAATTTCCACAAATTTAATCAGGAAACTGGTGTCAACTTATTGGATTGAGCTAATTTTGCACCTTGTGTCTTAGCTTAATTGAATTCTGATTAATTTCTTTCTTAGATTTCTAGTCAATTAAAAAATCTCTTTCTTCAAAATCCATACAACAATAGCGAATTTTTGTGTGAACACGTGTAACATCCCAAAATTTAAGACTACAAATTTCAATCTTTATAATAATAAAACCATCATCCAAATTTTTTTCAGAAAACCATAATGAAAGCAGAGTATGTCAAAATCATCCAAATACATTAGAGTCAAATAAAATGCAGAATAATATAGTGTATGGGATGTGATCATCCCCAGCTCTTCCCCTTCTATCTAGAAGTACCTAAAACATAAACTGAAAACCATAAGCACGAAGCTTAGTGAGTTCCCCAAAAAAATACCACATAACATACATATTTGTGAGCTCAAGGTTGTGCCGGCTCTATTTCACCCGCGGTTCTATTTTACCGCGGAGTCTATTCTAACTCATGTGTCGGCCCAAGTTGTACTGGGTCTATTTCACCCCAACTCTATTTTAACTCATATGTTAGCACAAGGTTGTATCTGGTCTATTTCACTCCTATGTCTATTTCACCCCACGTACCTATAGTAAACAGGCACACATTCATATAACACATACAATAGGAGTCACAAAGACTGCAAGCACATAAAATATCCTAGTGTCCTACAACATAGTGAGCAAACTCACCTCAGTCTACTGACAGTCAAATAAATGATCAGGTTACTAAACCGAAAATCACTACTTAATCACAAGTAAAGAAACTCTAATTAGAAATTAGGTCAATAATCCAACCCATGAGTCCAAACCCTAAGTTCTAGCCTTAAGGGAAAAGTTACTTATTCCTTGCCTTATTAAGCCTAGCCCATCAAGGCCTAATTACTACTAGCCACAAAGCCTAATAGATAACCTATGTCTAAAATGGGCCCAAGCCCCAAAGGCCCATCATAGAAAAGCTTATAGCCCAAAAAGGGCCCAAAGTCCCTAAATCCCACACAAGGCCTGAAACAAGCCTAACACTCACTCTGATAAGTACGCTCAATGTACCAACCAGTACACCCATCATACTCACAAACCTTGCATCATTAGGACTTCAGACGAATATGCACAACGTATCCCAAGGTACACCCGACTCACACTTTAGTCGGCAAAACCTAGATCTAAGGGCTTAATTATTTAAGACCCAACATCTAATTTTAGATCTTGGCTTGTTAAAGTGCATTAAGCCATAAAGTTACAAACTTTATGCTTTTACATGTCTTAATAGGGCACATCTTGGATTTAACTACATTATCTTTATGAAAGTACATTCAGTCCTTGCATGATTGAACTTAATCCATCAAGACTCAATTTTTATGCTCAAGGGACATTACAACACTAGGATCTAACATTATAACCTTCTGTAATAGCTCATACTCTCAAGAATACCTTGAAGGACCATTTTATGAAGAAATAAGTCCTAAACTAACAATAAGGACATGGAGTCATTAAGATTGAAGATTTTTACCTTCAGTATGCTAGAAAAGATAAGAAACATCTAGATGTACAATATTTTTCTGATCACATGCTTCCTCTCAACTCTAATACTTCTTCCCTGAGTGTCACATACACCAAACACACACACACACACAATCTCAAACTTTAGGGAAAATAGATTAGGATTTTAAGATATGACTCAAGAGAAAAAGGATGTTGATAAGGTGATGAACTTGAATGAATTAATGATTTTAAATAGGGTGCGAACCCTAAAAAGTAATGTTTGCCTCTGGCTTGAGTACGCCCTGCTTATGTAGTTGTCATCCCGATGCACGCTTGCAAAGGAGTACGTCGTGTGTACCTAGTGTATGCCAAACATACCCATGGTCTAGTCCTTGGTTAATTAAAATAATGGTTAAATTTTATACCTGACAACTCAGGCGTTACAATTCTCCCCCACTTGAATAAGACTTCATCCTCAAAATCCGCTACTAGATATAAGTCTAGGTAATGTTCTCTCATTTCTTCCTCATGCTCCTAAGTCCACTCTCAACCCTTCTGGTGCTGCCAGTGCACCTTCACCAACTCGAAAACCTTATTCCTCAAGGTTTTTGTCTTCTTGTCAAGGATTGCTACCGGTCTCTTAATGTAGTTCAAGCGGTCATCCACATGTATATCCTCTAATGGAACCACTGTGCAACCGTTAGCCAAACACTTTCGTAGCTTAGAGACATTAAAAGTATTGTGAATTTGACTGAGTTCCTTCAGGAGATCCAAACGATACGCAACCCTGCCCACTCAGGCTACAACCCTAAAACGACCAAAATACATAGGGCCTAGCTTGCCTTGCTTCCTGAATCGGATGACACCTTTAAAAAGTCAAACCTTTAGGAGAACCATACCCCAACCTGGTACTCCAAGTCTGATTGGTGCTTATCAATATAGCTCTTCTTTCGACTTTGATTTGGCTGAATTCTACCACGAACCTAATAAATCATCTTGGTCATCATGAGTACCACCTCGGTACTCCCCATAACCCACTGCCCGATCTCATTCTAATATATCGGGGTCATACACTTCTTCCCATAGAGCATCTCAAAAGGAAGTCGATCGATGTTGGCAGGATAATTGTTGTTATACAAAAATTCTACTAATGGAAGACACGTATCCCAATTGTTTCCAAAATCTAGAAAACATGCCTGCAACATATCCTCCAATGTATGGATGGTTTGCTCACTTTGAACATCCATTTGTGGGTGCAAATTTGTGCCGAAGTGCAGACTAGTACTCAAATCCTTGTGGGATTTCTTCCAAAATCTGGAAGTAAACCGGACATCCCTATTTAAAACCATTAAAAACGGCACCCATACCATGCCACTACCACCCTGATGAAGATGTCGGCCAACTTCTCTGCAGAGATACTCTCCTGAATCGCAATGAAATGCACGCTCTTACTTAATCGATCCAAGATAACCCATTATGAATCCACTATGCATGTTGTCCGAGGAAATTTGGTGATAAAATCCATCATAATCTCTTTCCATTTCCAAACGAGAATATCCAACAACTCCATCTTGCCATGAGGTTCCTAATACATGGCCACCAGTAATTGGCATGGAGATCTCTATATAACATCATCGTTCGGGATAAATATAGAATCTCGACTTGCCGTGTACCACCCCAATAAGGAACCCACGCCCTCTGATGGAGAGTCCATAAACCTTGGCTATCTTAATCAAAAGAAGCCATATGACAGAAAATACGCTCACTCTTTCAATGTTCTTCCTTCATAGCCCCAACCTGAGCCTCTAGAATCTGCTTCAAGAGTGGAGTAATCACCATCATCCTCAAACACATCTCCCTAATCAGAGCCGTGACTGAATTTCAGCTGAGAGCATCGGCCACAACATCAACCACTTACATCGCCGCTTGTTTAGGTTCGGCTAATCAATCAAATACCTCAGGCTCTTGTGATCCATGTAGAAAGTACAATGTACCCCATAGAGGTAATGCCACCAAATCTTAAGGGCAAACACCACTACTAACAACTCGAATTCATGCATAGGATAGTTCGCCTCATGAGTCTTTAGCAGCCTCCAAGCATAAGCAATAACGCGAAAAATCCTCCAAATCTTGGGAGTTGCACTGCACCCAAACCCGTGAGCAATGCATCACAATAAACCAAAAAATCCTCGACACCCTCAGGCAGGGTTAAAATTGGCACCTCACACAATCTTTGCCTCAGCGTCTCAAAAGCTGCCTACTACTCAGGCCCCCAACAAAAAGTGATAGTATTCTTTGTCAATATTGTTAAAGGAACTGCGATCTTGTAGAAATCCTAAATGATTCTCCGATAGTAACCTGCAAAACCAAGGAAAATTTGAATCTTAGATAGAGACCTCGGAACCTCCCATCTCATCACCGCCTCGACCTTGGCCGGATCAACCAGGATACCGTTTTGGTTCATAAGGTGCGCTAAGAACTGCACCTAATGTTACAAGAACTCATACTTTGAGAACTTCGTAGACAACCTCTCATTCCACAAGATCTCCAATACTTCCCTTAAATGCGCCTTATACAACTTCTAGGTCATGGAATAGACCAGGTTGTCATCAATAAATACAATCACTTACCAATCCAACATAGGCTTGCATACGCAATTCATGAGGTCCATGAATGTGGCAGGAGCATTGGTGAGCCTAAAGGGCATCACCACGGACTCGTAATGACCATAACGAGTCTAAAAGGCCATCTTCTGCATGTAATCCTCTCTGAACCTCAACTTATGATATATCAAATGCAGATCGATCTTGGAAAACCATGATGCGGCCTAAAGTTCGACAAGTAAATCTTCAATCTTCAGGAGTGGATAAGGGTTCTTCACTGTTAGCTTATTCAATTCCTGGTAATCGATACACATCCAATGTGACTCATGCTTCTTCTTCCCAAAAAAGATTAGCGCTCCCCAAGGCGAACTATTCAGCCGATATGGATCCTTTGTCGCACAGCTCCTGCTGATGTGTAGACCAATCCTGCATCTCTCTAGGTGCTATCCGATAAGGTGCTTTGGATATCTAAGTTGCACCGGAAACTAGGTCAATCCGAAACTCCACTTTCCTTTCCAGACGCACTCCAGGAAAAGAATTTGGGAACACATCCAGTCAGTCTCGGACAACTGGAACATAATCCATAGTTGTCTTACCATTCTCCCAGGTATCCGTAAAATAGGGGACAACTTCAGACTAACCAACTGAATATAGTGCATGGCCCTAGCTACTAAACATAAAATCAGCGCACGTTGAACACCATCTCCTTGAATCACCAAATCTCCCCCACATGGGGTTTGGATACGCACCAACTGCTGCTCACAATCAATCACTGCCCCATTGGTGCTCAGCCAATCCATCTCCACAATAACCTTGCTCTCGTACAGGAGAATAAGAACCAAATCAATCGAATATCATTTGTTTAACAATTCCAAGATATAACCTCGATGAACCCTAGATACTTGCACATGTCAATCATCAGTAATCTCAACCTCTAATGGATAATTCATCTCCCCTAAAGCATCGACAAACCTCTTAGGCGCAAGTGATACAAAAGATCGGATAGACTCCAAATCAAACAGTACCAAGGCAGAGATACCATTCATAAGGAACGATCCTAAAATAAAACAAACAAATATAAGTAGAAAATCAACATAAGTAAAGAGACAAAGAGAAGATACATACTCGTCAACACATCTAGTGGTGCACGAGCCTCTTTGGTTGTCAACTGAAAAGCCCTGATCCTCATAATCGGTGCATATACCTTATCCTGGCGGCCATCTACGATCCTCAAAGTCACCGGAGCCAGTGTTGAAAATGGTATTATCACTGCTAGACTCGAACAATCGGCGTTTTTATGGCCCCTCTGTTTGTAATTGAAGCAAATCCCGCTCGATCCCTGGGTAATGGTCGTGCAATCCGGACTAAAATGTCCAATCTTGCCGCACTTATAGAAGCCTGAACCACCACCACCAATGTAAGCTCCAGCATGCGTGAGATCTCGAATCTTGCCACAAAGACCCCAAACGTGATGGCCTCTCGATCTCGAATCAAGCACCTTAGGCCTCTTTCCAAATACCTCAGAACTTTTAACCTGATCCAGCTTCCTCTTCATCTCCATCTCCAAGTCAATCTCCCTCTCCCTGGATTGTGCTATCATATCATTCATCTTCTTCATTTCCTCATCTTCAACATACTACATAACCAATAACTCCCTCTCATGGAACATAGTAGTGATCTCTGCCACTATCTCAGTAGTCTGGAGAAGGTCCTGAAACTCCCTCACAAACTATTGAACGACAATCACAGGTGCAAACTTGGCCTGGAACCTCATCACAAAGTCTTCCCAAGTCATGGACTCAATCTTCACGCCTACAAAAGTGTGCCTAATATCCTACCACCAGTCTTGAGCTTGGAATTTTCGAAGACAGGATGCAAGTCTGACCATCGCCTCCTCAGGAAAAAGGCTAGCTTAGAAGGCGTTCTCTACATCTTCCAACCAACGCTTGCTCACAGTCGGGTCCTTCTTCTCAAAGAACATCTGAGCCCCACATACCCATAACTCACGGAATGTCAAAGTGCGAGATCCCACCATCGCCATTTTCTCAGAATAAAAACTATCCAATCGCTTTTCTAGAATCTCCAAAATACCCTCCTTGATTGTATCGAAGATCACATGCATCTACTCAAGAATGTTTCAGTTATTCTATGATGAAATGAACTCCTGCATTTGATCATCTATATGTCAAGCCCTAGAGCGTCAACCCTCATTAGCACCAGAACCAATACCAAATCCTCCTCGAGTGACCACCATACTAAAAATAGACCATTCAAACCATTAGGAACACATAAATACATATACATTGAGGAATCCCATACTCTATAATCTTCTTAATATCATCGCGACTTTCCTTGACTCGATTATGGATCCTCTGCTTCTACTAGTACGACCCTATGCTACCTTCCACATCTATCCGTACTTTCCTTAATAATTGCCACGAGTCCTTAGGTTACTTCCTTATCAACCCAACAATTCTCAATATGAGAAGTATCTCAGTATCGAATTACCTGCTAGGTCTTCCTAGGTCAACCCTACACTACTCCCTACCATCAGCTGCAGAGAAACTCCCCTAACACCCTGTAACTAGCTTACGAATACAATTACATATTATCGACACCAGATACTCCAAATGAAAGGTCTCACATTACAACGGTTGGACACAAACAAGAGGTGCGAAATAGAGTTAAAATCTAACAATCTAAAATTCTCTAGTCTCAATAAATAATATTTAACTTAGAGTATTCGCTTACTACTTAGACGATGTTAATGGGAATACCTAAAATCACAAAGCAAGCATAATTCGAGCATCGAGGAATCGGAAACAAACATAACTTAAACAAGCCATTCTATCACTAATTGACCTGTACTAGCATGCAAGTCTACAAGCTCATACGGCAGGCATACAAAGGGATCTCTCTTTGCATTCTATCATGCAATCATGAGTAGATCCTTAGCCCAAATCTAGCGTACGATTCACAGATCCATAAATCAAAGCATATCATAAAACATGAATGGGTATTATGGGAAAACTTACTTGAGCCCGGTCGATTGCATGCACCACACCCCTTTACTTTATTACAATAATCCTTTTAAAAAATATTTCCTTTTTGAAAAATCTACTAAATCCTCAGTTTGAGGTTAGACACACCCGAAAGTATGCTTGAATCCATCAAACCAAGGTTGTGATACCAACTTGTAACGTCCCATGATTTAAGATTAAAAATTTCAATTTTTATAGTAGTAAAATTATAATCGAAAATGTTTTCATAAAACCATAATGAAAGAAAATTATGTCAACATCATCCAAATACATTAGAGTCAAATAAAATGTCGAACAATATGGCGTGTGCGACGCAATCATCCCTAGCTCTTCCCTTTCTATTAGGAAGTACCTGAAACATAATTTGAAAACCATAAGCACGAAGCTCAGTGAATTCCCCAAAATACCGCATACCATACATATCTGCCAGCTCAAGGCTGTGTCAGGTCTATTTCACCCTCGAGCCTATTTCAAATCGTACGTCGGTCCAAGCCATATCGACTCTACTTTACCCTTAGGTCTATTTCACCACCGAGTCTATTTCAACTCATATGTCAGTAGAAGACTATATGTTCTCTATTTCACCCCATATACATATAGCAAAGAGGCACATAGGCATATAAGATATAAAATAGGAATCACAAAGATTTATATCACAAAACATATTCTAGTGTCTTATAGTATAGAGAGCGAACTCATTTTAGTCTGCTAAAACTTAAACAAATGATTGGGTTACTGAACCAAAAATCCCTACTAAATCTCAAGTAAGGAAATCCTAACTAGAAGTTAGGTCAATAATCTAACCCGTGATTTCAAACCCTAAATCCTAGCCTTAGGGAAACAGTTACTTATTCCTTTCCTTATTGGGTCTAGCCCATCTAGGCCTAATTGCTACTATCTACGAAGTCCAAAAGATAATATATATGCAAAACAGGCCCAAGCCCTAAAGGCCAATCACAAGAAAGCTTATAGCCCAATAAGGGACCAAAGTCCCTAAATTCCACAGAAGGCCTGAAACAAACCTAAGGCCCACTCTGATGAGTATGCTCAGTGTACCAACCAGTACACCCGACGTACTCACAACCCTCACAACATCAGGACTACAAATGCATACATGCAGCGTACCCAAAGGTACGCCCGACATACACTGCAGCTGGCCAAAACCTCAATCCAAGGGCTCAATAAGTGAAGGCCCAATGTCCAGTTTTAGATATAGGCTATGTAAGCCATAAAGTTTCCAAATTTATGATTTTCCATGTCTTAATAGGGCAAATCTTGGATTTAACAATATTATCTTCATGAAACCACCTTCAATCCTTTCATGATTTAACATAATCCATCAAGACTGTATTTTATGCTCAAGGGACATTAGAACACTAGGATCTAACATTATAACCTTATGGAGTAGCTCATACTCTCAAGAATACCTTGAAGGACCATTTATGAAGAAATAAGTCCTAAACTAACAACAAGGACATGAAGTCATTAAAGTTGAAGTTTTTTACCTTCAATAAGCTAGAAATGATAAGAAACCTCTATATATACAAGCTTTTTCTGATCCAATGCTTCCTCAGAACTCTTATTCTTCATCTCTAAGCATCACATACACCCTAAGCAAACACAAGCTCAACCTTTAAGGAAAATAGATCAAGGTTTCAAGATATGAATCAAGAGGAAAAGGAGGTTGAAAAGGTGATGAACTTGAATGACTTAATAAGCTTAAATAGGGTGCAAACCCTAAAAAGTAGGTGTGCCTCGGGCTTGAGTAGGCCCTACGTACGTATGGGTACACCTAGCGTATGTAGGGGTCATCCCTAATGCTCGCATGAAACTAAGTACGCCATATGTACCTAGTCTACCCCCAGCGTACTTATGGTTTACTCATGGTCTAGTCCATGGTTAATTGGTATAATTGTTAAAAGGGATAATGACTTAAAAGGGTAATATATTTTTCCATTTGTACACATTTGGTCACTGAGTTTTTTTTTCGTCCACATTTACCCCTTCAACTTGTTAAACTGTACACATTCAGTCCTTATGACCAATTACTCTAGGTTAGCCGGGAAAAATAATTTATTAGGGTAATATATTTCTCATTTTGTACACATTTAGTCCTTAATATTTTTGTACACATTTAGTCCGTAAATTTTTTTTTTTTGTTTCAAAATAAGTAATTTTTTGTTTTTATACAAATTTAGTACTTATGAATGATTTATTTAGGGTTTTTCTCACGACATCTAATATGAGACTATTATTGATGACATGGACGGTTCTCTTTGGGCGCCCGCAGTGGCACCGATAACCCCTGCTTTTTCTGTACGCAGTGAATATTTTTCGATTTTTTTTCTACTTACTGGCAACACCTACTATCAAATACTGCGTCCCTCCTTGATTGATAAGGTGTTTGGGGCTGTTGATGCTTATGTCCATCACGACCTCGACTGGTTGGTTGCACAAGTCTTATGATTTGGATTAGGTTTTGTATTTCGAACGTCGTAACTTTTTCATACGATGTCTGATTTTAACGATCTTTACATCTACGTGTTCGTTTTTAAGTTTGCTATAACTTTCGTTAAGATTACTCCTGTTAAAATATAATATACTTTTACTTACGATTTTATAAAAAAAAACATCCACACATGCATTCATAACAAACTTATAGATATAAAGATCGTTATTAAAAAATATATTACTTTTCAACCGGAGTAATCTAAACGAAAGTTGTAGTAGACTAATATATAAACGCATATATATAAAGATCATTAAAATCCGAGATAGTATGAAAAACATTATGACGTTCAAAACACATGACCTAAGCAACCAAGTAGTTGAGATCGCGATGGACATAAACATGAAAAGCCTAAAACTCGTCGTTAATGATTGTTTCATGTAAGATGTTATGAGAAAAACATAAAGAAAATATTCATAACTATTGAATGAGTAAAAAAACAAATATAAATTATTTGCAACAAAAAAATTAAGGACTAAATGTGAACAAAAATGTTAACGACTAAATGTGTACAAAATGATAAATATATTACCCTATTAAGATATTTTTACCGGTTAACCTGAAATAACTGGTCATAAGGACTGAATGTGTACAGTTTAACAAGTTGAAGGAGAAAATGTGAACAAAAAATAAATTCAGTGACCAAATGTGTACAAATCGAATAATATATTACCCTTTTTAAGTCATTGTCCCTTGTTAAAATTTATAGCTGGCGACTCAGGCGTTAGAACACGATGACTAATTTCATTTACTTATACGGATCATCAACAAGGATTCTGATGTTGATTCAAGAGTATTATGAGTAATGGAATGACAGGATGAAGGATTATCTGAATGGTATTGATGAAGATCTGGTTGTTGGATTAATGTCTAAGTCCATAACTATAATTGGTAAGATTTGACCCGACCCGGCATGGTCCATTTGGGTTGCATGGCATCATGCATTCGGATAGACTATAATGAGAGAAATAACACTTAAGGTTGGTTAATATATTATAAGTTCTAATATATTAATAATATTATTTAATTAGTATTGATCAAGAATTAATCTAAGATTGATTAAGTGATCAAAAGAAGACTAACTAAATATATGGGTTGATTGTGTAAATCATCCATACTTATATGGTGGGCTAATGCTCCATGGATTGTCAAGTTGGGCTAAAACCCATAAGATGCTCCATGGTGTATTTGTACCCATGGATCATGGAAATGAAAGGCCATGTGAATTAGGGTTTACATGGTGTAACGGTAACTATATATGCATCTTATTCTTGACCAAAATTGGCACTAGTATGATCTAGAGAAGGGCTAGCTGATTTCAAGTGTTCTTCATTTCTCTCAAGGTTATTCCAAAAGCAATTGGTGTTCTGTGAACCGTTTGAGGTGTCACACATGGGGCACTAAGCACTGAAGCTTCATGAAGATAATCTACATCAAAGAGGTATGTAATTCTAACTTGATATATTCATTTGAATCATGTTATTATGCTAGTTAGCATGAATACCTTGGAAATTTCATATTTTCATGTATAATAGAGAAAACATAGATCCAAGGTATTTAGGGTTTAATGTACACTTATGAGTGTCAGATTCTCAAAACCCAATAGTGGTATCAGAGCCTAAGCTTGTTTTCTTATTATACTTGCAAAACTACTTAAAAAAAATCGATGTTGTTGCAGACTGGGCATCAGACTCGGCGAGTCCATCAGGAGACTCGGCGATTCCATGCCTTAAAAGTTATCAAAACGATCCAACTCGCTGTGTTGGTTCATGCACTCGACGAGTTGAACCCCCAGAAAACATAAATTCGACTTTTTTGGCTGGAATTGGACTAGGAACATTATCCTAAGAAGTTCTAGAACTTATAAACTTGTTTTTGATGTGGTAATGTTCATGCTAATCCAATTTCAAAGATAATTGTCAATAGAATCATTGTTTGTATTAGTTTAAGGTTTAGAGTAATTACATGAAAAAGTTTGATTTGAATTATCTTATTCTTATGAGTTGCTTAGATTAATAGAAAGGTTGATTGATTGAGTGTCTATGATCCATTTTAAGCTAAAAGTTGAGTGTAAAATGTGTTTGTGTAACTTGTCCTCAAGTTACATGAAGAGTAACATTAAAGTCTCTTAAAACTCATAAAGATTAACAAAGGTTAAAAAATGAAGAGTCTTGTTTTCATTGAATGCTTTTATGACTCCATAACTTGTCCTCAAGTTATGGAGGTTCAAGAGTCACTTCATTAAATCGTAAAAATGTGTATTAAATCGTAAAAACTACTTTAAACACATAAGTTATGGAATTAATTAGTTTTGAATAGTTTCAAAACATGCCCTCATGTTTTGGAATTTGAAAAGTTTTCACTTATGAATACTTTAATTCTATGTTAGCCCTTAGAATTTCAAAAGTTAAAATTCAACCCTTATACTTTATAATATCATAAGTTAATAATATTTATATATATATGTATAAGAGTAAAGTAGGTCTTACCGTTAGTAGGCCTCATTCATGAAGCGGGTCTATAAGCGGGTATAAGGTTACTGCCTATAAAATGGCAGTTTAATGGGTGTCCACTCTCACCCACCGCTTCCTTGACTGGTTGAAGTGTTAGGTTTTGAGCATTCTAACACTCCTAAGTGTACATGCAACCCTAAATACCTTGGATATATGTTTTCTCTATTATACATGCAAATAAGAACATCCAAGGTATTATCCTAATCTAGCATACAAAACAATGAGTGTAACAAGATAGAATACATACCTCTTTGATGTAGAAAGTCTTCATGAAGCTTGAGTTCCTAGCCCCAATAGTGTGGAAGCCTCAAATGGAATCACAATCATCAAAACACTTAGAATAACTTGAGAGAGTTCTACACTTCATGAAATCGGCTAGCCGTCTCTAGAATAATACTAGTGGCCGATTTTGTCAAGAATAAGATCTTTATATAGTGTTACAATTAAGGTAAATCCTTAATTGTCATAGCTTTCCATTTCCTTGGATCCATGGGTTCAAATACACCATGGAGCATCCATGGACCATCATATGGGTTTTAGCCAAACTTGATTATCCATGGAGCATTCGCCCACTATATAAGTATGGATGATTTACACAATCAACCCATATATTTAATTAGTCTTCTTTTGATCACCTAGTTAATCCTAGATTAATTCTTGATCAATACTAATTAAATAATCTTATTATTCTTATTATTAATATACTAGAACTTATAATATATTAATAACCATAAGTGTCTTATTTCTCTCATTATAGTCTATCCAAGTGCATGATGGTATGCAACCCAAATGGACCATGCCAGGTCGGATCAAGTCTTACCAATTATAGTTATGGACTTAGACATTAATCCAACAGTCTCCCACTTGGATAAGTCTAAAACTATTATTGCGTATGACTTCAGTAACCAACTGGCAATCGTAGCTCTCAAAAGCTTCTGTCGAACTCTGACCTTGTAGACGAACTCTGACCTTGTTAATGACTTGTCCATTAGATAAGGGATCATATAATCCTCTGTTCTCATGATATCAGCCGGACAAATACATGGAACAACGTCATACTTATTGTCCAACAGTTTGTTTCCCGATTTTCGATTTGTTTGACAAAGAACTTAATCGAACACATCAATTCAGTTCTGACCGGCCGGTACATAGGTCACAACAAAATCATCGAGGGGCCCAGATATCGCTTCTATTTCTAGAAGGAACGGATCAACTTCGACTCATATACTTCTTCTACTACTTGTTCAATTGTAAACAAAGGCACGTTTTATAACATCATGTTACTGATGCGTTTACGTGCAATCAATGCACAACCAACTCATAGGTAACAACTCATATCTCTAGGTTTGAAGATTTATATGATATTACCGTCTCACGATCACTCGAGATAAATTCCATGAAGTGATACAAGTGAGCGTGGGTTTATTCCAATACTCATAACTTATGAGCACTCATGAATGTTGTAGCAACTATTGCCATGACTAAACCCATTTAGCCATCTACAAACCCGATTCATGACAGTCTTGATTCATACCTACTTCCAACATATGAACGACTGTGGAGTGTTTAAATAACTTAGTCATTCAGAAAGAATAACCTAGCTATTTTGGAAGTCAAAACATGCAAAGTGAAACACAATAATAATCGAATCTAATATGGTCTCAGAACCCTTATGAATATAAATACAACCACTTTTTATTTATCACCATATTGATTACACATTATTCAATGTTTCAAATAATCAACTTAAGACTTGAATAAAAAAACAACAGTCGTCCCATGCTCCTAGCATGTACACTTTGTTTTTCTAAACAATAGTTATGCCATACCCCAAGTATGCACACTATGTTTGTCTATGATCCTTACATTGTGATGTAGATCAATTGAACATGATTCCAATGATACTCATTTCACAATCCCAAATCCTTATTGTAAATGTGAGAATCCCCGATTCCTATCATTTACCAAAAATCTGTTAGATTTTAAACTTTTATGCAATGTTCCTCTTGTAATGATTATTCACAAAGTCACCAAAACCTTGTCACCATTCATTACAGAGTATTCCAAAGAAGGTCAACTTCTATGGAACGAAAGTCTCATATTCAAAGCACATTGCTTTGAACATCCTTCTTGCATTAAGGTTTTCTAATCTTACATAGATTGAATAACTTCCACCTATGGAGACATTTCCATAGTCCCATTTTGACTATCACTTCTGAACAAGAGTTACCTCTTTTCAGAAAATGTCAATATAGTCCTGCCAAAATTAACACTATACTTCCAAATGTCCCTGAGCAACCAATCTTTGGCAAACCTCAGATTGTCCTCGACAATTGCTTAATCACTTTAGTCATATCCAGTTCTAGACTTTTCCCTTCTAAATGCCCTGAGCATTTGGAAAATTTAGAAAGGATGAATATTATAGCACATGAAATCGATCCTGTATCCGAAGGATATGGGACACGATTCATGATGTGTCACATAAAGACATGGTACTAGACCATTCTTTTGCTACAATATTTTTATTTGCCATGTTTTTCAAAATTTAACAATGAAGAGGGATGCCGTAATCATAATAGAATTTGAAAATGCAATATATATAGAATTTCTTCAAGTTGAACCATTCCAACACAAAATTCATATATATTCTTGACTAAAGATGATTAAAATCTCAATCTAAGCATTAGAATTGAAATGAAGTATAATTTCCTCTCCCTTAATTATAGCAAAACAACTTTTCAACCCCTGTAACTTCACGAATTGAAACTTTTTGTTTTTCTATAATTAACATTGCTAACTTGCAATACTAATCATAATAATCATGTTCCCACTAACATGATGATTATCAGCATAACACTTATGCTCCCACTAGCTCTGACATATTTTCAGAAATCTTTTGGAGTTCAGAAATTTAGATTCATACATCCTTTCTTAGATAGCTCACATGTGTGTCTAAACAATTTCAGAACTATGAAAAGGGATGTCGTAATCATAGTCTCAATTGCTTAGGTATTTGCCATTTCTCACAAGTCCATGTTAACCACACGTGCTCCACTAACGACTTTTGAAAATACAAATAACACAATTGCTATCTACTTAAAATCTACTTAGTGAAAGCGTTTCCTCACCATCATTTTCATGAATCGGAGAGAAACCTTATGACACTTAGATTTTATAGTGTATGACTTCCTATCCATTCGAATTTGTCAAAACCATAATCACAAGATAAGGTTAGTGACAAATTCAGCCTTACATGGATTAAACTTGTTCAATCTTAGTTTCTTGTCACCTTGGTAGCACAAGGCCCACTAATGCTTCCAAGTTGAAGTCTGATAACTCACATGCAAATTCAACTTATTTGAAGTAGGTACAAAAATAAGAATTATGTCAACACGATAGGTTGCAAACCTTAAGTCGTGTGCTACTGATAAATTACAGGTTTCACTCTTGATTAAATCTTGAAACTCTTTCAGGATCTTTAAGGCTCCCACTGTCCCCTTGACATATAAGTTTTCCTAGTCAAGAACCATTCCTTGACAAAACAAATATTCAAGGGATAGTGCGGATTCTTATCAAGACTAACACTTCACACAATTGGTCTTAGTTGGTCTTTGTTTCATCCAAGACATCACAACTTACCAATCTCAAATGTACAAGAGTAGAAAACATTTTACACTACATTTGATAAGTGTTTTAAACCTTACTTTATGTCACTCAATGTTACAATCTTGGAGTATGACTCTAAGAATTGTTTTGGAACGAAGTATGACTCATCTTCTTGATCTTAACCAATCTAACAATTCATGACCTCACTTCTTAGCCATAACAATGCACTAAGACGTCCTTAGAGTATAAATTTGTGATATGGTTTCTAAATCATTAAGATGATCATAAAACTGATACTAAAGTACTCTCCCATCTTTTCAGATTTGAGAAACTTTTATCCTTCTGCCTAATTTGATTCTTCTTATTCGCTCTGCCATACATTGGAACCTTTTCAATGTTACATAATTATACTTAACCTTATAAGTATAATCATATTTACTAATCTTTAGTAAATCATGACAAATCAATCTTTGTGGTGGACCTTGACCAGTGCACACCCAGTGTACCTAATTCCTTAGTCCTTCAATTGACTCACATATACATGTGATCAAACAATTAGTCTTAATTTTTCAAAGATGAAAATTCTCATTCATCATACAATACAACTTGTATGATTCCAGGTTTCTGTCCAATTGAAACTTGGGTGATGAAAAACTTTCTTCATTTGGTAAATTCAGACACTACCACAAATGAAAGAATCAAATCCACTTTCCAATATTACTATTACTGGAAACATATAAGCAACAATTTTCCACAGATGCCATTGTAAGGATATTTTTTTTAAATAAATAAAATTAAAAACCCTTTTTTTCTTTCATTTTAAAAGTTTGCGGAAAAACTTATCCTTACAATCCACATGAAAACCTTGTTGTTATCTATTCACAAGCAATATATTATAACTCCTAAGAAGTGGCTCAAGAATCCGATCTTCAATCTACGCGATAGAAATCCATCTACGAGATCAGATTCAGCATATTCTTTCTTTAAGTTTCTTTACCTTTTCTTTGATTCTTAAAACATCACCATGTGAGCCAGTCACATCATGTATCAAGAATCTCAGAATAGAAACTTAGCAGAGTTAGATAGTGGACTTTACCTGAAGTAGAGTCAAACTTATCGACTTTAACATCCTTAGGTAAATTATGGCAGCTTTGCAGCCAATGCCCCTTTCTTTGGCAATATAAACATATGAACCCTTTGATAATGGTACACGGGACAATCTCAGACTTAGTTTTTCTCTTTACCATTTGTTCAACCGAGTTGACTATGGCCGATCCCTTTCCATTGGGAAGAGAAATGCTTTTCTCGATATCCAAAGCTACCATTGCCAATGTCCATTTAAGATTTGGGAAGTTAATCTTCTAATAAAATTTGCTTTACTAGTGTTCCAAATCATTGCTGATTCCGCAACACAAAGCAAATGGATAAGATCATTAAGGCTCGTGTCATAGTCTGTCTCATAGTAGTCCCAAAGAGACTCGCTATGTTACTAAGAAAGTAGTTGAACCACCAACTTTCTGAAGACTTTGACACCCAACTCTCCCGGCTTGTCAATATGTGACTACATCTCCAAGATGTGACCACACCTAGACCTTTACTTTTCCAATGGGGATCGAGTGACTTTAAACTTTTCAAGAACTTGTGGGTGAGGGAGAATAATTGGAGGAGATAGAGGAAGTGAAGCATGATGTTGAGGAACATCATCTTCAAGAGATTTGGGAAGATCATAAATGTCTAAACCAGACATGTTTTGGGAGATATTCAAGATAGTTGATTTAAAGTCCTTAATATAACACCCAATATGAAATATTAAGGCTAGGACCCAACACAATATTTTATAACTTGGAAGAGGGATGCCGTAATCCAAGCCATAAAATATTTGAAGGTAGGCGAATGACGATTCACCAATTTCCACCATGAAAAACGAAATTATTTATTAGGTTTTAATTGGATTTGAAATTCCGAGATCTTTTGAGATTCATTGAACTTTTCAATGGCATGTTTCAATCTCGAGTGTGCCCTCTCAAATTTTATGACTGGGATGCCGAGGATCACAAAACAAGGTGTGAATAACTATACCAATTCACTTGGTACCCTTAATATTATCACCTAATCAATGTGCCGGTTAACCACACACGCTCCATTGATCTATGACAAACATTAAGTCACCCTTCGTGGTCCTTACTAGTCAAAGTTAGTGTGCCGGTTAACCACACACGCTCCACCAACGACTTGGTAAGGTACAAAGTGTGAATTCCATGGGCTAGCACCAAATTCACATTTTTCGTAAAGTAACTAAGATTGGGAATTATTAAAATTTTAGTTACTTAGTATTTATCATTAATACTTTTAATTAAGGGAGAATTTAAAGTCATTGTCCTACCCGTTTGGCTAACGACCCTCCACCAGTCAAGCAAGCGGTGGGTGAGAGTATACACCCATTAAGTCGCCATTTTATAGGCAACAACCTTATACCCACCTAATAGACCGGTTTTGTGAATGAGGCCTACTAACGGTAAAACGACTTGTTCTTATACATATATATATATATATATATATATATATATATATATATATATATATATATATATATATAATAATTAACCATTAATGTTATAAATAATATAAGTGTTAAATTTTAATTCTTTAGAATTCTAAGGGCTAACTTGGAATTAAAGTATTCATAAATGAAAACTTTTCAAATTCCAAAACTTGAGGGCATGTTTTGAAACTATTCAAAACTAATTAATTCCATAACTTATGTGTTTAAAGTAGTTTTAATCCAAAAAACTCTTCAAGTTCCATAACTTATGGAAGACTTTAAACTAATAAAAGAGCTAACTTTTCGTTATTTTTATAACTTATGGAATTATTAAGGTTACACTTTTACTCTTTCATGAAGTGACTCTTGAACTTCCATAACTTGAGGACAAGTTATGGAGTCATAAAAAAAAATTCAATGACACAAGACTCTTCATTTTGTAACCATTATCAACTTTTATGAGTTTTATGAGTCTTTAATGTGACTCTTCATGTAACTTGAGGACAAGTTACACAAACACATTTTATACTCAACTGTTAGATTAAAATGGATTGAAAGCAACTATTTCAATTAACTTTTCTATTAATCTAAGCAACTCATAAGAACAAGATAATTCAAATCAAACTTTTTCATGTAATTAGTCTAAACCTTAAACTAATACAAAACATGAATCTATTGACAATTATCTTTGAAAATGGATTAGCATGAACATTACCACATTAAAAACAAGTTTATAAGTTCAAAAACAACTTAGGGTAATGTTCCTAGTCCATTTCTAGCCAAAAACCTCGAAAATATGCTGTCTGGGGGTCCAACTCGTCGAGTGCATGAACCAACTCGGCGAGTTGGATCGTTTTGATCAATTTTTAGGCATGGACTCGCCGAGTCCCTTGATGGACTCGCCGAGTCCCTTGATGGACTCGCCGAGTCTGATGATCAAACAACAACACTTTCGATTTTTTAAGCAGTTTTGCAGGTATAACAAGAAAACAAGCCTAGGCTCTGATACCACTGTAGGGTTTTGAGCATTCTAACACTCCTAAGTGTACATGCAACCCTAAATACCTTGGATCTATGTTTTCTCTATTATACATGCAAATAAGAACATCCAAGGTATTATCCTAATCTAGCATACAAAACAATGAGTGTAACAAGATAGAATACATACCTCTTTGATGTAGAAAGTCTTCATGAAGCTTGAGTGCCTAGCCCCAATAGTGTGGAAGCCTCAAATGGAATCACAATCATCAAGACACTTAGAATAACTTGAGAGAGTTCTACACTTCATGAAATCAGCTTGCCCTCTCTAGAATAATACTAGTGGCCGATTTTGTCAAGAATAAGATCTTTATATAGTGTTACAATTAGGGTAAATCCTTAATTGTCATGGATTTCCATTTCCTTGGATCCATGGGTTCAAATACACCATGGAGCATCCATGGACCATCCTATGGGTTTTAGCCCAACTTGATTATCCATGGAGCATTAGCCCACTATATAAGTATGGATGATTTACACAATCAACCCATATATTTAATTAGTCTTCTTTTGATCACTTAATTAATCCTAGATTAATTCTATATCAACACTAATTAAATAATCTTATTATTCTTATTATTAATATACTAGAACTTATAATATATTAATAACCATAAGTGTCTTATTTCTCTCATTATAGTCTATCCAAGTGCATGATGGTATGCAACCCAAATGGACCATGCCAGGTCGGGTCAGGTCTTACCAATTATAGTTATGGACTTAGACATTAATCGAACAGGAGGGTCATTAGCCGAACGGGTAGTGCAAGGACTATAATTCTCCCTTCATTGAAATTATTAATGATAAATACTAAGTAACTAAAACTTTTATAAATACCCAATCGTAGTTACTTAGGAAAAAGTGAATAAGGTGCTAACCAATGAAATTACACCTTGGATGTTGCTTAAGTCGTTAGTGGAGTGTGTGTGGTTAACCGGCACACTAACCTAGACTTAACAAGGTAGGAAAAGGGTAACTTAATATTTATCATAGTATCGGTGGAGCGTGTGTGGTTAACCGGCACATCGATTAAAGGGTAAATATTAAGGGTACCTAGTATATTTGCATAGTTACTTCACACCTTGTTTTGTGATCCTCAGCATCCCAGTCACAAAACCTGAAGGGCACACTCGAGATTGAAACATTCCTTTGAACAGTTCAATGAATCTCAAAGATCTATGAGTTTCAAATACAATTAAAACCTAATAAATTATTTCATTTTTCATGGTGGAAATTTGTGAATCGTCATTAAACTACCTTCAAATATTTTATAGCATGGATTACGGCATCCCTCTTCTAAGTTATAAAATGGTTTATTGGGTCCTAGCCTTAATATTTCATATTGGGTGTCATATTAAGGACTTTAAATCAACTATCTTGAATATCTCCCAAAACGATGTCTGGTCTAGACATTTATGATCTTCCCAAATCTCTTGAAACAATCTTTCCTAAATAAAGATGATGTCCCATGGATATCATACTTCTTTCACCTCCTCCAATTATTCTCCCTAACCCACAAATTCCTAACAAGTTTAAGTTCACTCAAGCTCTATTGGAAAGGAAAGGTCTAGGTGTGATCACATCTTGGAGATGTAGTCACATATTGACAAGCCAGGAGAGTTGGGTGTCAAAGTCTTTAGAAAGTTGGTGGCTCAACTACTTTCTAAGTCACATAGTGAGATCTTTTGGGAATCCTATGAAACAGACTATGACAATACCCTTAATGATCTTATCTATTTGCTAAGATCAACTCCCTAAAACTTGTGGACATTGACAATGATGACATTGCATATCCAGTAAAGCTCTCTCTTTCCAATGGAAAGGGATCGGCCATAGTCAACTCGGTTGACCAAATGGTAAAGAGAGAGGCTGAGTTTGAGATAGTCCCATTATCAAGGTTCAATAGATAACTATTGCCAAAGGAATGGGAATTGGTTGCGAAGCTGCCAAATTTACCTAAGGATGTTAAAGTCAGTAAGTTTGGCCCTACTTCAGGTAAAGTCCATTGTCTAACTCTATTAGATACATGTTGACTCTGATCACGAAGATGGATTTCAATCGCATGGTTTGGTGATCAGAATTTTGGCCTATTACTTAAGAGTTATGATATTTATATTGCTTAGGAATACATAACAACAAGGTTTTCATATGGATTGTAAGGATAAGTTTTTCCGCAAAGTTTTAAATAAAACAAAAAGGTTTTGATTTTATTTATTTTATGTATCCTTACAATGGCATTTGTGAAAAGTTGTTGCTTATAAGATTCCACTGATAGCAATATTGGAAAGTGAATTTGATTCTTTCATTAGTGGTAGTGTCTAAATTTACCAAATAAGGAAAGATTCCCATCAACAAAGTTTCAAGTGGACCGGAACTTTGAATCATACAAGTTTTACACTATGATGAATGAGAACTTTCAACTTTCGAAAATTAAGACTAGTCCTTGTTCACATGTATATGTGGGTCAAGTGAAGGACTAAGGGATCGAGCACACATTCGTGTGCATTGGTCAAGTCCACCACAAAAGATCGATAAGAATATTCGTCATAATTTACTAAAGCTCAGTAAATATGGTTATACTTACAAGCTTAAGTCTAATTCTAAGACATCAGAAACGGTTCCAATGTATGGCAGAGCGAATAAGAAGAATCAAATTAGGCAGAAGGATAAAAGTTTCTCAAATCTGAAAAGATGGGAGAGTACTTTAGTATCATGTTATATGATCATCTTAATGATTTAGAGACCTTATCACAATTCATCCTCTAAGTGCATTATGATAGCTAAGAAGAGGAGCTATGAATTGTTGAAGTGGCTAAATCAAGAAGATGATTTATACATCGTTCCAAAGAAGGTTTAAAACACATGTTAAAAGTAAGAGTAAAAGTTTTCTACTCTTGTACATTTGAAATCGGTAAGTTGTGATGTTTTCAATAAAACAAAGACCAACTAAGGCCAATTGTGTGAAGTGTTTTTCTTGATTAGAATTCACACTATCTCTTGAAAATTTGACAAGAGAGCCTTATATGTCAAGAGGACAGTGGGAGTCTTAAATGTCTTGAAAGTGTCAAGAACTAATCAAGAATAAAAGCTGAAGTTCTTCACTATCACACGACTTGAGGTTTATAACCTATCATGTTGACATATTCTATGTCCATTCTAATTAAAATTGGCTTTTTATATGAGTTCTTAGAGTTCTCAATTGGTTGCAAAACAACTTGGAAGAAATGGCAGACCCTTGAGCTGCCAGATAGCAAGAAATTAAGATTGAGTTCAGTCCATATGAGTTTGGATTTGTCATTGTCCTTGTCTTGTGACTATGGTTTTGACAATTCACATGGATAAGAACACGTACGCCATTAAATCTAAGTGTCACAACGTTTCTCTCTGATTCATGAAAATGATGGTGAGGAAACACTTTCACTAAATAGATTTTAGCTAGATAGCAATTGTGATATTTGCATTCTCAAAGTCGTTAGTGGAGCGTGTGTGGTTAACCGACACACTAACATGGACTTGTGAGAAGTAGCAAAGGTCTAAACAATTGAGACTATGATTACGGCATCCTTTTTCATAGTTCTAAAATTGTTTAGACACACATGTGAGCTATCTAAGAGAGGTGTATGATTTTGATAAAGTTTTATCAAAACAATCTAGTATCAGAAATCTGAACTTTGGTAAGAAAGTCAGCTAATTTCTGACTACATGTCAAACCTAGTGGGAGCATAAGTGTTATGCTAATAATCATCATGTTAGTGGGAGCATGATCATTATGCTAAAGGTTGCAAGTTAGCAATGTTAATTATAGAAAACAAAAGTTTCAATTGGAAAAGAGTTGTTTTGCTATAATTAAGGGAGAGGAAATTATACTTCATCTCAACTCTAAAAGCTTAGATTGAGGTCTTAATCGTATTTAATCAAGTATATATGAATTTCATGTTGGAATGGCTCAACATAAGGAAATTCTGTATATGAGTCCATTATTTGCGTTCTAGAATTCGATTATGATTACGGAATCCCTTTTCATAATCTGAATTATGAGAACTTGGCAAATAGTGTCACACCCCGAAAACCAAAGGCGGAATACATTTCCGGGGTTGACTACCATGTTGAGTATCAAATCCAATGTACATAGTAAGTAAAGTAAAACAAGCATTACATTACATAATAACAGTTTTACAGATGTTTCAAAAGTAAAGTTTGTACAGTTGTGATACATAGTATATATAGACAAAATGTAACGAGTCTTCATGTACACCGTCTTAATGCAAAAGGATCTTCGGGTACCTGTTCTAACGCTGACCTGAGAACACAAGCGGTTTGAAAATCAGCATAAGGCTGGTGAGTTCATAAGCGGTTTTTGTTTGTGAAAATGTTTCGGTTTCCTTTCTGTTTCTAAAATGTTATGTACACCAAGAAAATCCCGTATTTTCTTAAAAGTTGGTTATTGTTTCACAAATGTAAAGTATAGTAGGTTTTACACTGAAAACATGTTTACTCATATGAAAATGTACAGTTGGTTATCTGACTGGTTAAACTGTTCTGTTTACTTATTATGTGTAACCAGGAAAGTCCCATACTTTCCTTATTGTATGTTACAAATTGTAAAAGATGTAATGTTATCCATTATGTGACTCTTTCTAGTTATGTAAGTGTTACCCAGGAAAGCCCCATGCTTTCCTTCTTGTATGTATCTTATGTAAACGATGTGAAAGATGTAAAAGATGTAATCGTGATTAGGTTCCATGTTTTCCCCAGGAAGGTCCCGTACCTTCCTGAATGTTAGTTACATTAAGTAAAAGATGTAAAAGATGTAAACGATGTAAACGATGTATAAAGTAATCCATTATTACTGTAAGTAAATCCCTGTTATCCTAATTACGAGTTCCATAACCATACAATAGAC
This sequence comes from Lactuca saligna, assembly GCF_052625555.1. Lineage (NCBI taxonomy): Eukaryota > Viridiplantae > Streptophyta > Magnoliopsida > Asterales > Asteraceae > Lactuca > Lactuca saligna. Next base: position 170,247,639 of record NC_136417.1, on the reverse strand, counting down.
TGAAACCTGTGGCAATAAGTAGTCCACATGTGGCAATAAGTCGTCCACATACTTATGACTTTCGTCACCCTTGAACCATTTCGGTTCGGCTGTAGCTAGCAGCCGGGTGTGGGGTAGTCAGGCCCGTATAGATCTATACACTCAAGTCACGCTCTCTAAATACCAGAGTTTCTGGTTATGGGTGTAGTCCTCCACTCGCGTAATCTAGGTGGAGTGTTCTCCGAGGACGTGTCTCCAATCATACCGGAATAACAAATTTACTAGTAATAATATGAAAGTCCTCCACTCGTATAAGTGTGGAGAGTGTTACCGAGGACAAAACAATGTACAGGTGTTATATTCAAATGTTTTAATGTCATGCTTTTAACTGATAAAATGTGGAAAACCATTTGTGAAATACATGTAAAACATACTAGTTTAAAGACTTATTTCACAAATATATGTTACGTGATCTGTATGTTCGATCTGTTATCAGTTGTAGTTATCAGTTATAAAAGCATAAGAATATGAAACACATATTTTGAGTACAAGAATTCCCGTATACTTTGCTTGTGTTCCCCCCCTGAAAACAGTGAAAACAGTGAAAAAGGGTAGGGGTATGAACTCACCGGACTCGGAAACGTGTCGGTTTTGAATGCTATACGTCAGTTCGGGGTTTGATTACTCGCGATGACCCTATGTAAAATGATATAATGTTCATATACATATAATTAGAGATACATTCACTAATCATATGTAACATTACACTCCAATGAGGTTAAACACCTCAAAACGAGCGTTTGGAGTGACCCGGGTGACATCTTCGGATTTGTAATGACACTAGGGACTTGGGACTTGAGTTTACTCCCCATAAGTAAACATTTTAAAGAGTTTACAACATTGGAACACCCACATACATGAGTTTACGGCCGTAAACTCATGTGGGTGAGGTTTTAGTGTTTTAAGGGCTCAAATGGACTTAGGGATTTCTAGAAATGATTATCTAAACACCTTGGAACACTTGGAATGGATTTGAAACACTTACAACATGAGTTTACGGCCACACTCATAGAGTTTACGGCCGTAAACTCACCAAGGCTAAGAAAAATTGATTTGAGTCATTTAGGGCAATCACATGTGATTCAAACTAATTTTCTAAGCATTGTTATGAATTTAGAACATTTATTAAGACATTCATTGGAGTTTACGGCCTAGAGGAATGTTCTAAGGCTGTAAACTCTCCTTTACCATAGAATAAGATAGTTTTTGGTGCTTAAAACAATCACATGTGATTCTAGAAATTTATACAAACCAGTTGGGTGTGTTTGATGCATCTTTAACATTGTTTTATGAGTTTACGGCCAAGGATATGTTCCTAGGTCATAAACTCCCATAAATCATACTTTTGATGTGTTTCAACCCTTTAAACCATTTTTAGATGCATCTAGATTTTACCACAAAGCCTTTGGTTGAGTTTGGAAGCATTTGAACATGTTTTAAGGCCTTAAATCGCCCTTTTAGAGGAGTTTACGGCCCAAGAGTGTGTCTTGGCCGTAAACTCTTCTTTATTACACAAAAATCAAGTTTTAAGTGTTCCAAGCCTAGATTAGCAAGTCCAAGGTTCATATCTAAGTCCCAACTAGGTATTGGAAGGGTTTTATGGCATGAAAAACCCCTTTTACTTGAGTTTACGGCCTAAGCTTATGCCTTGGCCGTAAACTCCTTTAAATGGCTCAAAATCATAGTTTTAAATGTTCTAAGTCCATATCTTGAAGTCCCATAGCCATATCTAAAGTCCAATTGAGTTTAGGAAGGAGTTTAAGGGCCTAAAACCCCATTAAATAGAGTTTACGGCCCAAGCTTGTTCCTTGGCCGTAAACTCATGTTCTTGGACCTAAAACTCAATTAATTCATCAAATTGAAGGCTAAAGGTGTTGAATAACATGTTAGGGAGGTTACCTTAAAGATTTGAAGCCTTAAACTTGTGATTTGGACCTTAATTCTAGCTTGAGGAGAGAGGTTGTAAGAGTTTAGTGAGAAATTGGCCAAAGGCTTCAAATGAAGTCTTAAACACGTTTATATAGCGTTTAAGTTTTGGACACGGTGGAATTCTACCCGATACCGGTGTTAGACGAGGCTTTTGGTCGTACCCGATTGAGTTACCGTAACCCGATACAGTAATTTCTAGAAATATTCCGATCACTAAGTTTGGGTGTTAAAATGATTTCTAATTGTATTAAGACACCCATTAAGTCATTTTAAATGTGCACTAGATAATGACTTAACTAAACGGAAGATCGGAAATCGAAATTGGAACGACGATCGGTTGCGCGAATTGTACTATGAAAGAGTTACGATAAAATGATACGGAAATTTCGGGTTGTTACATTATCCCCCCGTTAAAGGGAATTTTGTCCCGAAATTCAAGTTTAGAACATAAGACAAGATACAAATCATGGATAAGAAAAGAGTTGTGGATACTTCTGTTTCATTGAGTCTTCCCGTTCCCAAATGAATTTCGGTCCCCACTTGGCATTCCAGCGAACCTTCACTAATGGGATGCGACTTTGTTTTGTACGTTTGACTTCTCGATCCATGATTTCGATCGGTTCCTCCACAAAGTTGAGGTTTTCGTTGATCTCGATCTCGTCTAAGGGAATTGTTAGGGTTTCATCGGATAGGCACTTTTTGAGGTTTGAAACATGGAAGACAGGATGAATGTTACTGAGTTCATGAGGTAAACGAAGTTTATAGGCAACTGGACCAATCCTGGAGAGGATTTCAAAGGGTCTAATATACCTCGGATTAAGTTTCCCACGCATGCCAAAGCGTACAGTGCCTTTCCAGGTCGAGACTTTCAACAGGACACGGTCTCCAACCTGGAATTCTAGTGGTTTCCGACGATTATCAGCGTAACTCTTTTGACGATCGCGTGAGGCTTTCAGTCGGTTACGGATTTGAATGATCTTTTCGGTGGTTTCACGGATGATTTCAGGACCAGTGAGAGCACTGTCGGGGATTCGACTCCTTGCTAACTGTGTATCCCCCACCTCGGCCCAGCACAGAGGGGATCTGCACTTACGACCGTATAGGGCTTCGAACGGAGCAGCCCTAATGCTGGTGTGGTAACTGTTGTTGTATGAGAATTCGATCAAGGATAGGTGTGTATCCCACGACTTTCCAAAGTCAATGACACATGCCCGAAGCATGTCCTCTAGGGTTTGGATTGTTCTCTCACTCTGTCCATCGGTCTGAGGATGATATGCCGTGCTCATATCTAGTTTGGTTCCAAGGGCTTTCTGAAGAGATTGCCAGAATCTAGAGGTAAACCTACTATCTCGATCAGAGATAATGGATATAGGTATACCGTGAAGACGTACTACCTCCTGGATGTAGATTTGCGCGAGTCTCTCCATCTTGTATGATTCTTTGATCGGGATGAAGTGAGCGGATTTTGTCAAACGGTCGACAATTACCCAAATGGTTTCGTACCCACTAGAACACTTGGGTAGTTTGGTGATGAAGTCCATGGTAATCATTTCCCATTTCCACTCGGGAATCTCGGGTTGTTGGAGCAGACCTGAAGGTTTCTGATGTTCGACCTTGACTTTGGCGCAAGTCAGACACTTGCCCACAAATGTAGCTATCTCGGCTTTCATGTTCGGCCACTAGTATTGCCTCTTGAGACCCAGGTACATCTTGTCCGAACCCGGGTGAATAGAGTATTTGGTTTTGTGTGCTTCCTCCATGACTATTTCCCTGAATCCACCGGATTTGGGAATCCAGATCCGATGCATGAAACAGTGAACTCCATCACCTCTGATCTCAAGTTTCTTCTCCATCCCTCTCAAGGTTTCATCTGACACGTTCTCGGGTTTAAGGGCTGTTAACTGGGCTTCTCGGATCTGCATAGGTAAGTTGGAATGGATGGTCATCGTCTGGTTCTTCACTTTGTGGCTTGTACTATCCTTTCAGCTAAGGGCATTTGCTACCACATTGGCCTTGCCGGAGTGGTAACGGATTTCACACTCATAGTCACTGAGTAATTCTACCCATCGCCGTTGCCTCATGTTTAAGTCTTTCTGATTAAAGATGTGCTGCAGGCTCTTGTGATCAGTGAAGATTGTGCACTTGGTTCCGTAGAGATAATGTCTCCAAATCTTCAATGCGAAGAGTACTGCTCCTAGTTCCAAGTCGTGTCTGGTATAGTTGACCTCGTGTGTTTTCAGCTGTCTTGAGGCATAGGCAATCACCTTTCCTCTTTGCATAAGCACACAACCTAAACCTTGATTAGACGCATCGCAGTAGACAACGAAGTCCTCTGTCCCTTCAGGCAGAGACAGAACAGGCGCGCTGCATAAGGCTCTCTTCAACGTTTGGAATGCGGTTTCTTGTTTATCACTCCAACAAAAGGGTACACCTTTCTGTGTTAGAGTTGTTAAAGGTTTGGCGACTTTGGAAAAGTTCTGAATGAATCGTCGATAGTAGCCGGCGAGACCTAAGAATTGACGAATTTCCGTGGGCGTTTTCGGTGCCGACCAACTCTCTATTGCTTTAATCTTGGAAGGATCTACGTGAATACCCTCCTCGCTTACTACGTGACCGAGGAAAGTTACCTTCCTTATCCAGAATTCACATTTGGAAAATTTCGCGTAAAGCTTTTCGGATGTAAGAGTTTCCAACACTAGCCTCAAGTGTTGTTTGTGGTCTTCTTCGTTTCGGGAGTATACGAGGATGTCGTGAATGAACACGATAACGAATTTGTCTAAGAAGGGACGGCACACCCGGTTCATCAGATCCATGAACACAGCCGGTGCATTGGTTAGACCAAAGGGCATTACTACAAACTCGTAGTGTACATACCGAGTCCTAAAAGCTGTCTTGGGAACATCATTCTCCTGGACTCGTAACTGATGGTACCCTGATCGAAGGTCTATCTTAGAAAAGTAGCTGGCTCCCTGAAGTTGATCGAAGAGGTCATCTATTCTTGGAAGAGGATATCGGTTCTTAACGGTTAACTTGTTCAGCTCACGATAGTCGATACACATCCGAAAGGATCCATCTTTCTTTTTGACAAACAGAATCGGAGCTCCCCAGGGGGAGGAACTCGGTCTAATGAATCCTTTACTGAGTAACTCATTGAGTTGACTGGATAACTCCTGCATTTCTGCCGGAGCTAAGCGATACGGGGATTTTGCTACGGGAGTAGCTCCAGGAATTAGGTCAATACGGAATTCGACCTGACGTTCGGGAGGAATCCCTGGAAGTTCTTCGGGAAAGTTATAGACTTCGGGGATGCTCGCGAGGTCTCTAACTTCTTGTTTCTCGTTGATCACATGAGCTAAGAATGCAACATACTCCTTTCGAAGGAGCTTTCGAGCTTTGATGCAAGAAATGATATGAAGGTTGGAACTGGGTTTATCACCATAGATTATGAGAGTTTGATCCGAAGGAAGATTGAGACGGATAGCTTTTTCGTAACAAAGAATGTCAGCATGATTGGGACTCAACCAATCCATGCCAATGATAACATCAAAGCTCTTAATGGAAACGGGCAGGAGATCTATAGGAAATGAGTGATCGTTCAAGGTAAGCGTACAGCCTATGAATATATCGTTAGCACTTTCTTTCTCACCGTTAGCCATCTCGACGGTAAACGTTTCAGTTAGTGGTTGAGGATTTGGTTTTAGATTATGTTTGAATGAATGACTAACAAAACTCCTTTCAGCACCCGAATCGAAAAGAATACTAGCATATGAATTGTCGAGAAGGAACGTACCCGAAACAACAGTGGGATCAGCTACTGCTTCCTCCCGTCCCATGGTTAGAACTCTTCCAGTGTTACCAGCAGTTGACTTCTTGGGACAATCCCTTTTAAAGTGCCCAACTTCCCCACAGTTGTAGCAGGCTTGACTAACACCCGCTCCCGATGATTGGTTAGCTGATTGAGTAGGAGTTCTGCAGTACCGAACTGTGTGCCCTTTCTTACCACAGTTGGTACAAGACAATTCTCGACAGGGTCCGGGATGATGATGGTATTTACACTTGTCACACTGAGGAAGGTTACCAGCATATTTACTGGTAAGAGTTGAGGCTGTGGATCCCATAGCAGAAACAGCAACAACAGGAGTAGCAGTAGCAGCATGGACTGCCACCGTCTGTTGTTTCTTGGAGGATCCTTGAGAAGATTGACCCTTCTTCTTCTTCCAGAATTTCCTCTTTTCACCACTCCTTTGAGTCGGTTCAGAAGTGGTAGTGATTTCCTTGACATCGTCATTGTGATCAATCAGAATTTGTGCTAAGGTCTTGGCACTATCATAGGTATCCGGACGAGCAGCCAAAACGTGACTCTTTATTGGTTGAGATAACCCCCAAACGAAACTTTCTATCTTCTTGTTTTCTGGAGTTACTAGTCCCGGGCAGAGAAGTGCAAGATCATCAAATCGGGAAGTATATGCAGCAATGTCGGAACCTTTCATCTTCAGGTTCCAGAGCTCGTGCTCTAATTTCTGCATTTCACCACGGGGGCAATACTCAGCAATGAGAAGTTCCTTCATGGCTTCCCAGCCCATGGCATTTGCTACGGGTAAGGTCAGAGATTTGACTCGGCCATTCCACCAAGTCAAGGCTTTATCCGCGAAGGTACAGGCTGCAAATTTGACTTTATCGGATTCCGCACAAGCACAGATTTCAAAGATGGACTCAATTTTCTCGAACCATCGAGATAAAGAAATGACACCTCCAGATCCATTAAAAGATATTGGTTTCGCATTCATGAAATCCTTGTAGGAACCCCCTCTTTGGTGTCCCTGGCTACCCTCAGGGTTTTGAGATTGTGTACCACCACCTGAACCACTAGGGTTCATTTGTGACATAGCTGCTACCATCGCAGCGGTCATCATTGTTTGGAGCGATGTTAGATCGAAATGGGGAGGAGGTGGCGGCGAGGAAGGATTGTTGTTGTTCTTTGAGCTAGGTCTCTTTCGGGGAGGCATCTTGATCTAATAAGATCAAGGAAAAGAGGATGGTGAGTCCTCTACATTGAATCGATAGATATGACAGTTATATGATTCGAGTAAGCGATAAAGCAGGAAAAAGTTATCGAACAGATAATTTATCGCTAAGAGTGATCACAGGGAAACCACTTGAATAAGAACTACTACAGAGGATCGGGATCGAGAAATACTCCCATAGTATTTCATGAATTGTTTACGACAATGATTTGATGTTTGGGATACAAAGGTAAGTTTTAGGCATGCCACATACCACAGTCACTCCCAAGCACATGTTGGCCGTGTCTCGAATGAATATAGTTGGCCAGGCCATATTGACCCTAGACACGACTACATAACTATCCAGGTTTAACCGTAGTACACAACACCCATTTACTTATGTTCTGTTCTACTTGTGGTTACGGATGACGACGGTTCGGTATACTTGTATACTTTTGAAAATACTTATAGTTTGAAGATACTTTTAATTCAGAGCACTTAGGCCCTTTAGTGTTTATAGTTTTATACCATGTAAGGTTTGATATACTTTATTCACTATAAACAAGGGCTCTGATACCAATCTGTCACACCCCGAAAACCAAAGGCGGAATACATTTCCGGGGTTGACTACCATGTTGAGTATCAAATCCAATGTACATAGTAAGTAAAGTAAAACAAGCATTACATTACATAATAACAGTTTTACAGATGTTTCAAAAGTAAAGTTTGTACAGTTGTGATACATAGTATATATAGACAAAATGTAACGGGTCTTCATGTACACCGTCTTCATGCAAAAGGATCTTCGGGTACCTGTTCTAACGCTGACTTGAGAACACAAGCGGTTTGAAAATCAGCATAAGGCTGGTGAGTTCATAAGCGGTTTTTGTTTGTGAAAATGTTTCGGTTTCCTTTCTGTTTCTGAAATGTTATGTACACCAAGAAAATCCCGTATTTTCTTAAAAGTTGGTTATTGTTTCACAAATGTAAAGTATAGTAGGTTTGTACACTGAAAACATGTTTACTCATATGAAAATGTACAGTTGGTTATCTGACTGGTTAAACTGTTCTGTTTACTTATTGTGTGTAACCAGGAAAGTCCCATACTTTCCTTATTGTATGTTACAAATTGTAAAAGATGTAATGTTATCCATTCTGTGACTCTTTCTAGTTATGTAAGTGTTACCCAGGAAAGCCCCATGCTTTCCTGCTTGTATGTATCTTATGTAAACGATGTGAAAGATGTAAAAGATGCAATCGTGATTAGGTTCCATGTTTTCCCCAGGAAGGTCCCGTACCTTCCTGAATGTTAGTTACATTAATTAAAAGATGTAAACGATGTATAAAGTAATCCATTATTGCTGTAAGTAAATCTCTGTTATCCTAATTGCGAGTTCCATAACCATACAATAGACTGAAACCTATGGCAATAAGTAGTCCACATGTGGCAATAAGTCATCCACATACTTATGACTTTCGTCACCCTTGAACCATTTCGGTTCGGCTGTAGCTAGCAGCCGGGTGTGGGGTAGTCAGCCCCGTATAGATCTATACACTCAAGTCACGCTCTCTAAATACCAGAGATTCTGGTTATGGGTGTAGTCCTCCACTCGCGTAATCCAGGTGGAGTGTTCTCCGAGGACGTGTCTCCAATCATACCGGAATAACAAATTTACTAGTAATAATATGAAAGTCCTCCACTCGTATAAGTATGGAGAGTGTTACCGAGGACAAAACAATGTACATGTGTTATATTCAAATGTTTTAATGTCATGCTTTTAACTGATAAAATGTGGAAAACCATTTGTGAAATACATGTAAAACATACTAGTTTAAAGACTTATTTCACAAATATATGTTACGTGATCTGTATGTTCGATCTGTTATCAGTTGTAGTTATCAGTTATAAAAGCATAAGAATATGAAACACATATTTGAAAACATGTTTTGAGTACAAGAATTCCCTTGTACTTTGCTTGTGTTCCCCCCTGAAAACAGCGAAAACAGTGAAAAAGGGTAGGGGTATGAACTCACCGGACTCGGAAACGTGTCGGTTTTGAATGCTATACGTCAGTTCGGGGTTTGATTACTCGCAATGACCCTATGTAAAATGATATAATGTTCATATACATATAATTAGAGATACATTCACTAATCATATGTAACATTACACTCCAATGAGGTTAAACACCTCAAAACGAGCGTTTGGAGTGACCCGGGTGACATCTTCGGATTTGTAATGACACTAGGGACTTGGGACTTGAGTTGACTCCCCATAAGTAAACATTTTAAAGAGTTTACAACATTGGAACACCCACATACATGAGTTTATGGCCGTAAACTCATGTGGGTGAGGTTTTGGTGTTTTAAGGGCTCAAATGGACTTAGGGATTTCTAGAAATGATTATCTAAACACCTTGGAACACTTGGAATGGATTTGAAACACTTACAACATGAGTTTACGGCCACACTCATAGAATTTACGGCCGTAAACTCACCAAGGCTAAGAAAAATTGATTTGAGTCATTTAGGGCAATCACATGTGATTCAAACTAATTTTCTAAGCATTGTTATGAATTTAGAACATTTATTAAGACATTCATTGGAGTTTACGGCCTAGAGGAATGTTCTAAGGCCGTAAACTCTCCTTTACCATAGAATAAGATAGTTTTTGGTGCTTAAAACAATCACATGTGATTCTAGAAATTTATACAAGCCACTTGGGTGTGTTTGATGCATCTTTAACATTGTTTTATGAGTTTACGGCCAAGGATATGTTCCTAGGCCATAAACTCCCATGAATCATACTTTTGATGTGTTTCAACCCTTTAAACCACTTTTAGATGCATCTAGATTTTACCACAAAGCCTTTGGTTGAGTTTGGAAGCATTTGAACATGTTTTAAGGCCTTAAATCACCCTTTTAGAGGATTTTACGGCCCAAGAGTGTGTCTTGGCCGTAAAATCTTCTTTATTACACAAAAATCAAGTTCCAAGCCTAGATTAGCAAGTCCAAGGTTCATATCTAAGTCCCAACTAGGTATTGGAAGGGTTTTAGGGCATGAAAAACCCCTTTTACTTCATTTTACGGCCTAAGCTTATGCCTTGTCTGTAAAATCCTTTAAATGGCTCAAAATCATAGTTTTAAATGTTCTAAGTCCATATCTTGAAGTCCCATAGCCATATCTAAAGTCCAATTGAGTTTAGGAAGGAGTTTAAGGGCTTAAAACCCTATTAAATAGAGTTTACGGCCCAAGCTTGTTCCTTGGCCGTAAACTCATGTTCTTGGACCTAAAACTCAATTAATTCATCAAATTGAAGGCTAAAGGTGTTGAATAACATGTTAGGGAGGTTACCTTAAAGATTAGAAGCCTTAAACTTGTGATTTGGACCTTAATTCTAGCTTGAGGAGAGAGGTTGTAAGAGTTTAGTGAGAAATTGGCCAAAGGCTTCAAATGAAGTCTTAAACACGTTTATATTGCATTTAAGTTTTGGACACGGTGGAATTCTACCCGATACCGGCGTTATACGAGGCTTTTGGTCGTACCCGATTGAGTTACCGTAACCCGATACGGTAATTTCTAGAAATATTCCGATCACTAAGGTTGGGTGTTAAAATGATTTCTAATTGTATTAAGACACCCATTAAGTCATTTTAAATGTGCACTAGATAATGACTTAACTAAACGGAAGATCGGAAATCGAAATCGGAACGACGATCAGTTGCGCGAATTGTACTATGAAAGAGTTACGATAAAATGATACGGAAATTTCGGGTTGTTACAAATAGAAATGGAAATGTTATAGCAAAAGACTGGTTTAGTCTTTATGTGAGACATCATGAATCATGTTCTATATGCTTCGGATATAGGATTGATTACATGTGCTATATTCATCCTTTTTAAAATTTTCCAAATGCCTGGGACTCCAAAAAGGGAAAAGGTCTAGAATTGGATATGACTAAAAGGATTAAACAATTGTCGACGACGATCTAAGGTTTACCAAACCTTGGGTGCTCAAGGACAGTTGGAAGTATAGTGTTAATTCTGGAAAGACCATATTGACATAATCTGTAAGGAGGCAACTCTTGTTCTGAAGTGATAGTTAAAATGGAATCTAGAAATGTTTCAAAGTTAGAAATTATACAATCTGTGTAAGATTAGGAAACTTAATGCAAGAAGGATGTTTCCAAGGAGCTGATCTCCTTTGGAATGCTCTGTAATGGTTGTTGTCAAGTCTTTCTGACTTTGTGCATAATCATTACAAGAGGATCAATGCATATAAGTTTAGAATCTAACAGATTTCAGTAAATGGCATGAATTTGGAATTCTTGCATTTGCAGTAAGGATTTGGGACTGTGAAAAGAGGATCATTGGAGTTGTGTTCAATTGATCTAATTCACAAAGTAAAGATCATAGACAAACATAGTATGCATACTTGGTGTATGTCATGACTAGTGTTTAGAAAACGTAGTGGACATGCTTGGAGAATGGGACAACTATTGTTTTAAATTCAAGAATAAAGTTGATAGCTGAAACAGTATACAATGAATAATGTGTAATCCTATGGTGATAAATAAAAGGTGTTTTATTTATGTTCATAGGTTTTGATACCATATTGGATTCAATTATTAGTGTGTTTCATTTTGCATGTTTTAACTTCCCGAATAACTAGGTCATTGTTCTGGATGACTAAGTTATTCAAACTATCCGCAGTCGGTCATATGTTGGAAGTAGATATGAATTAAGACTGTCATGGGTTGGCTTGTAGAGGTCTAAGATGTTGGACAAAGGGCTACAACACTCATAAGTGCTCATAAGTTCTGAGTATTTCAACCCGTGCTCATTGGAATCACTTCATGGATTTTATCACGAGTGATCATGAGACGATAATATCTTATATTCTTCAAACCTAGAGATATGAGTTGTTACTATGAGTTACTTGTACATTGATTGCAAGAAAACGCATACGGTAACTGTAACAGCCCGGAATTTCAGGTATTATTATAATTATGTTTTTGGGGTGTTTTAGGAGGGGACTCGGCGAGTTGGAGCCAGACTCACCGAGTAGGACCACAGACTTGGTCGCAGGTTCGCGACTGGACTCGACGAGTCCAGATATGGACTCGGCGAGTCTGCGCTGTTCAGCGGAAACCCTAGCTGTTTGGTTTTGGAACGTATAAAATGGACTTATAGGCCGTCATTGTCCGTTTTTAGCCTACTGAGAAGAACCCTAAACCGATTGTGTGCATCTGGAGCAAGGATTGAAGACCATTGTTGAGTTTGGAAGAATTGTTGTGCAATGAAGAGAAGGGTTTTGCTAAAGGAACAGCAGGAGTATCACGTTCTGAGGTTTGAGGACGCAGAGAACACGTTATTCATGTAATAAATCGAATTACACTCTTCCATGTTGATGTGTATATGGATTTAGGGTTTATGGAACCCTTTTGTGAATAGATTGATTGTTACCCTTGTTCCCCAAACGATTATAACCCTGTATTAGGACCTTTAGAGGTCCAGAATGTCCCATCCCTGTGCATTTCGGGAATTAAGAGAGGTTTTGGATTGGAATCCTTATGCCTTCAGTCAAAATGTAAATTACAAGTCTTGGGGTGTAGCATGAGAACCTAAATGAAGGCCTTAGGTGATGGACCAGCTTAGGAGGACCAGACCTATGAATGGTCGGGACAATACTGATCACAGGAAGCAGTTTGATCGACTGCATGGCATGGACTCGCCGAGTCCAATGAACAGACTCGGCGAGTAGCTTGGAGAATAACTGGGACTCGTCGAGCTGTTCTTCAGACTCGGCGAGTGGAGTCGGGGTGGCCCCGCGATTCTTCCACGAGGAACTCGTCGAGTCAAGAGAGATACTCGAAGAGTAGAAAGGGAACATCAGGGAATTTGTGAGGACGTCTAGACTCGCCGAGTCGCCATAGCACTCGCCGAGTCCGGTCAAATTGACCGTTGACCATTGACCGTTGACCAGAGTTGACCTACATGTGATTTCTTAGGGTCGGTTGTCTTGAAAGATAAAAGTGTTAATAAGGGATATATGATATTATAGGGAGTCCGTAGCTCGGCGGATCGAGTACGAGTGATTTCAGGGGTTGCTAGCTTTCGATATTTACGAGGTGAGTCTTCTCACTATGCTGTACCCGGAAGGGTTTGACTGTGTGACCGGAAGGTCGGATATGATATGTGATATATGTGCTATAAGTGGTAAGTTAATTGTTATATGTGTTGTGTATGTTTTATGGGCCGGAAGGCAATATGTTATGGGCCGGAAGGCAATATGTTATGGGCCGGAAGGCGAATATGTTATGGGCTGGAAGGCGATTATGTTACGGGCCGGAAGGCGTTGTGTTGTGGACCGAAAGGTCAGGGCCTGGAAAGGCGTATATGTGTAAGTAGTATACTGGGGAACTCACTAAGCATTTATGCTTACAGTTGTTATGTATGTGTTTCAGGTACTAGCGAGGACCGTGGGAAGGCGCCGGCGTGATGCGTACACACTGTTTGATATTTTGAGATCTTGGGAATTTTATGATTGTATTTTGACATAAAACTTGGAATAATTATATTTAGTTTGAATAAAATCACTTTATTTGAAATGAAAATTTTGTTTGAAAATTTGCGTTGTTACAATTGGTATCAGAGCCTTGTTTTGAGGGATTCGGGTGTACCTTCGGGTGTAACTGAACTCAAACTAAGGATTCGAGGAAAATTTTTAAAAATAAAGGCATAAACTTTTATAAATAATAATGTGGTAAACAAGAAAGAAGCAGTGTGTACGATCAGCCAGCGCCCGAACGGTAAAGATCCCCAGAATACCTTACAATGTTATGTTATGCAATGAATTATGAATTGTTATGCATGCTAGAAGACTAGGTATTCATGATAGGACTAGAGTGGTCTGATTTGTGATGCCTTAGTCTAGGGAGTTTGCCGATATGAGATATTTGATAGCGTGCAGGTAGATATTGCATATCAAAAGTAGAGTACTCACTTTTCGGGGTTTGGGGAGGTAGATTTGGGACGAATGCTGATACGGTGTGGTCGGTAGTATTGGGCCCGTACTACCGAAGACACCGGGTCGGTGGGAGACCCAAGTAAGAATCCCTCGATATCGGAGACTGAGTAGGGTTGCATTATCGAGTACAATTGTACTTGATAGAGTCTCTGATAATTTTATGTTGTATTTCAGAGACATCATGGTTACAACACGCCACGGGGCGAGTTCGAGCAGTGTGAGCGACGAGGATATTCGTCAGATGATTCGGGAGGAGGTAGTTGCAGCGATTCGGGCTGAGATCCCGGAGATGTTTGGGTCTATTAAGACCACCCTGATGGAGACGTTCGAAGAGCGGTACGCCGCACTGACTGAAGCTGCAGCCGCTGCCGCTACCGCAGCCGTGGCCGCTGCCAGGCCACAAGGGGGCGACTCGTTGCTATTCCGGGAATTCAGCAACACGAAACCCCCTGAGTTCGATGGGACGTAGGATCCGATTGCTGCGATGAGGTGGATCGTCGATATTGAAGGGTGCTACTACACTTGCTCATGCCCGGAGCACCTGAGGGTACGGTTCGCTTTGAACCAGCTCCGTCTGGGAGCGAAGGATTGGTGGAAGTTCGTGACGGCGAACTTCACTTTGGCGGAGATTACAGCAGTGACATGGGAGAGGTTTACTGCCATGTTCAGGGACGAGTACGTTCCCCCAGTGGAGAGGGAACGATTGATTCAGGAGTTCTTGACCCTTAAGCAGGGTACTGATTCGGTTGCGGTGGTCACGTGGAAGTTTCATGAGAGGGAGATGTTCTGCCCCGAGCTGGTGTCTACAGAGCAGTCGCGGATGAGCCGGTACTTGGGTGTTTTGAGGAGGGATATCCGGGAGTTTGTGTCGAACTCCACCTATCGTACATTTACTGAGCTTCAGACGAATGCCAGGAAGCGCGAGATCGAGTTGGAGACCTAGGCCAGGGAGGAGGCCGAGTCTCGGCAGGTGGACCGGCGGCCGGCTCAGTCTCAGCCAGCAGCCAAGCGGACCAAGTCCGCCGATTTGAGGACGGGAGGTCCGAAGGGCCGCACTTGCGGAAAGTGCGGCAAGGAGGGACACATTGCCAGGGATTGTCCTAAGGGGTTTATGGTTTGTTTTCGTTGCAACCAGACAGGCCATCGGAAGGCCGAGTGCCCGCAGCTTCGTCAGGGATCTACACCTACTACCAGGACTACTGAGACTCGACCGGCGAAGGTCGAGGCCCCGAGGGCTCGCGGGAGAGCCTTTCAGCTGACTGCGGAGGAGGTCCGCGCTGCGCCCGATGTTGTGGCAGGTATGCTGTAATTCACGTATTTATTTAAAGTTGAAATGTTATGCTTATGTTAATATATGTGTAGGTACTTTTCTTGTGAACTCTATGCCTGCTCTAGTGTTATTTGACACGGGTGCGAGTAGGTCCTTTGTATCTTTAGCTTTTAGTCAGCATATCAGCATTAGTCGTGAGCCGTTAAGTCAGCCTCTGAGCGTTTCTATAGCGGCCGAGAGGGTGGTTTGTGCCACAGAGGTTCTTCGAGGATGCGTACTAGAGATTTTCGGGGTTGAGTTTCCGATTGACCTAATTCCTATTGCGATGGGTGATGTTTGTGTCATCGTGGGCATGGACTGGTTGAGTCGATTCAGCGTTGTCATCGACTGTGAGCGTCAGCTGGTGACTATACGAGAACCTAGTGGGGGAGTTCTTATGGTGTACGGCGAGGGTACCCGTTTGGGATCAGCTTTTTGTTCGGCCGCTAGGGCGAGGCAATGTCTACAGTAGGGATGTAAGGGTTTTGTGGCGTATGTGATGGATACGCGGGAGGCTTCCGAGAGACCGAGGTCAGTGGAGGAGGTCCCAGTGGTGCGTGAGTTTCCAGATGTTTTTCCCGAGGAGCTGCCGGGAGTACCTCCTGCGAGGCAAGTAGAGTTTGGTATCGACCTGATACCGGGGGCTGCGCCTATTGCGAAGATGCCTTATCGACTCGCACCTCCAGAGATGCAAGAGTTGTCCTCGCAACTCCAGGAGTTGCTGGGGAAGGGATTTATTCGGACGAGCATCTCGCCATGGGGAGCACCTATTCTGTTCGTCAAGAAGAAGGATGGTTCACACCGGATGTGCATTGATTACCGGGAGTTGAACAAAGTGACGGTCAAAAACCGTTACCCGTTACCGAGGATCGATGATTTATTCGATCAGTTGCAAGGGGCATCTTGGTTTTCCAAGATCGCTCTGAGGTCAGGGTACCATCAGGTGAGAGTGCGGGATGAGGACGTCCAGAAGACAACATTTAGGATGCGATATGGGCATTACGAGTTTGTGGTGATGCCTTTTGGGCTCACCAATGCCCCGACGGTGTTCATGGACCTCATGAACAGGGTATGCAGGCCGATGTTGGATCGGTCAGTGATTGTATTTATCGACGACATCCTAGTGTATTCGCGATCCAGAGAGCAGCATGAGGGACATTTGCGGGAGGTCCTTGAGGTACTGAGGTCGGAGAAGCTATATGCAAAGTTCTCCAAATGTGACTTCTGGTTGCGGGAGGTCCAATTTCTTGGACATGTTGTTAATCAGGCAGGGATATTGGTCGATCCGGCCAAGGCTGAGGTAGTGATGAGTTGGGAGGTACCGAAGTCACTTTCTGAGATCAGGAGTTTCCTTGGGTTGGCGGGGTACTATCGGAGGTTTATTAGGGACTTCTCCAAGATCGCAGTGCCGCTCACCAGATTGACCCGGAAGGGTGTTGCATTCTCATGGGGACTCGAGCAACAGACTTCCTTCGAGACACTTCGCCAGAGACTGTGCGAAGCCCCGGTATTAGCTCTCCCAGAAGGGATGGAAGATTTTGTTGTATATTGCGACGCATCGATTTCGGGACTGGGGGCAGTGTTGATGCAGAGAGGTCATGTGATAGCTTATGCATCGAGGCAGCTAAAGCCTCATGAGGCGAGATATCCCACGCACGATTTAGAGTTGGGGGCAGTGGTGTTCGCTCTCAAGATTTGGCGTCACTACCTGTATGGGGTTCGATGTACGATATACACGGACCATAAGAGTTTGAAGTATTTGATGGATCAACCCAACCTAAATATGCGTAAGAGGAGGTGGTTGGATGTGGTCAAGGATTATGAATGTGAAATCCTATACCACCCGGGCAAGGCTAATGTGGTAGCCGATGCATTGAGCCGCAGGGCGGAGAGCACCCCATTGCGAGATGTATGTCTGAGACTGAAGGTGATGACTCCGGTATTGGATGCTATTCGTGGGGCACAGGTCGAGGCTGTGAGATCCGAGATACAGAAGAAAGAGCGGGTCGTTGGGTTAATTTCAGAGTTCGTTAAGGATGGACGAGGACTTCTGACGTTTCAGGGTCGGATTTGGGTACCGTTCGTGGGCAGTACGCGTGCTACTTTGATGGAAGAGGCTCACAGATCGAAATTCTTGATCCATCCCGGTGCTACGAAGATGTATTTGGACTTGAGGAAGGAATACTGGTGGCCCTGTATGAAGAGAGATGTCGCCTGGTGCGTTGAGAGGTGCTTGACCTGCCGTAGAGTTAAGGCCGAGCACCAGAGACCGCATGGCAAGTTGCAGCCTTTGGAGATTCCTGAGTGGAAGTGGGAACAGATTACTATGGATTTCATCACCAAATTGCCGAAAACTGCCAGGGGAGTCGATGCAATTTGGGTGATTGTGGATAGATTGACGAAGAGTGCACACTTCCTTGCCATCAGCGGAGAAGTTGGCGGAGTTATATGTGAGAGAAGTGGTATCTCGGAATGGAGTGCCGATCTCGATTGTTTCGGACCGCGATGTACGTTTCACTTCCAGGTTCTGGAAGAAATTCCATGAGGAACTAGGTACTAAGCTGCATTTTAGTACCGCATACCATCCCCAGACCGACGGTCAAAGCGAGCGGACGATTTAGACACTGGAGGACATGCTTCGAGCGTGTGTTAGATTTCGGGGGTAGCTGGGATGCGTATTTACCCTTGGCAGAATTTTCCTACAACAACATCCATCATTCGAGCATTGGTATGCCACCTTTTAAGTTGTTGTATGGTAGGAGGTGTCGGACCCACATTTGTTGGGGAGAGGTGGGACAGAGAGTGATGGGCAGTACAGAGATCGTACTTCAGACGACAGAGCAGATTCAGCAGGTTAGACAGAGGTTATTGACCGCCCAGAGCCGACAGAAGAGTTACGCGGACAGACGCCGGTCCGAGCTTGAATTTCAGGTTGGCGACTTCGTTCTCCTGAAGGTTTCTCCTTGGAAAGGAGTGATCCGGTTCAAGGTGGATGCCAGCAGAGTTGGAGTTGCCAGCAGAGTTGGGACAGATCCACAATACTTTTCATGTATCGCAGTTGAGGAAGTGTATAGCCGATGAATCGGCAGTGGTTCCATTAGAGGATATTCAGGTGGATATGACTTCTACAGCTCGAGAGTGGGATATTGACTTAGAGCATACTGGGAAGAGGGAACCAGATCAGTTGCTTATAGTGAGGGGTCTCGGGAGCAGACCGTATATTTCAGATCAGCTTCTGAGAGGCCAGCACGACCAGATTCGGAGCAGCACTTGTGGGAAACTGCACAAGGGTGCCTTTCGTTTCAAGGGTTTAAGTAAGTGTAGCCCAGAGTTATCCTCGGTTTGTGTCTGAATTTTATATATATACATATATATATATATATATATATATATATATATATATATATATATATATATATATATATATATATATATATATATATATATTTCAAGAGATGTCATATGCCAATTGCATACCGAGAAGTATTACGGAGTAGTGATAGAGCATTTCCCAAATTGCAGGATTAGGAGAGTAAAACTTCATCTTGATTTAATCCAAGACTGAGGAGCAGCACGATAAGCACCTGAGGGAGATGCTAGAGACTTTGAGGAGGGAGAGAATTTTCATAAGGTTCTTCAATTGTGATTTTTTGTTGCGCGGGGTGCAATTTCTTGGGAACATTGTCAATCAGAAGGATATTCTAGTCAACCCAGCCAAGACAGAGGGCATGATGCAGTGGGAGATTCAGAGGTCTCCAACTGAGATTCAGAGCTTCCTAGGTTTAGCGAATTATTCCCGGAGATTTATTCAGATTTTTAGTAGTTGTGTGATCTTTTGGATTAGCTGGTGTTGAAACACTAGCAACGGTAAGTGTGGTTTCTAGCATATTTGTCATGGTTGGTAAGAAGGATTGAGAATGTTTCCAGTATTGTGTCTTGTGGAATGTTAGTTGAATCTAAGTGGTGGAGAGTCGTCTAGGGATTCAAAAGGAGGAGCAGTTTCGAAACTGGAATATGCTTCGCATCCTTGTTAGGAAGGAAGACAGCCCAAGTGGCTGTATAGTTGAGCGTAGTGTGAAATGGAAGTTCAAAAAAACTTGCTCATTATGAGATCACGTTCTCAGAATGAATGCCGGCAATCCTTAGGGAATCAGGTGGGGGATTCCAGTCAGGACATGGGTTTAGTTTTGGATGCTAGGTCGTGTGTATGCTCGACGTTGGATGTGTTCGAATCAGTAACAAACGAATGAGATAGTGTCAGAGTTTTGTAAGTCTACAGGTGTAGCTATAACGTTCACTAGCAGCCAGATAGTGTTACAATATTGTAAATCTGCGTAATGTAAGTCTGCGGGTATAGCCATAGCGTTCACTAGCAGCCATATAGTGATAGAGTGTTGTAAGTCTGCGGGTATATCCGTAGCATTCACTAGTAGCCAGATAATGTTATAGTGTTGTAAGTCTGAGGGTGTAGCCGTAACATTCACGAGAAGCCAGAAAGTGATAGAGTGTTGTAAGTCTGTAGGTGTAGCCATATCATTCACTAGGTTGGTAGATAGCGTGAGTGAGTTGTTGGGACACGGAAAGAACAGTAGTACCCACCAGATTGGGTGTAGCAGTGAGGAAATGGAAATCCAAGGATTGGATTTTGGAATTTCCTAAATGGATTAGACCTGGTTAAGCCAGTAATATGATTGTAGAAGCGCCACTACAGAGATGAGAGCAAGGAAGCAGTGGACTGCTTAAGGTCATTTATGACATGAGGCTACCAATGGTCATGTAGCAATCACTTTCTTGTGTTTGGTGACGTCAGGATTCGACGCATGGAACCAATCAATAAGATCAGAAGGCCGTTAGGGCCACTGTGACAATATAGTTAGTAGCAACTAGATCCATAGAAGGATTTCATTCAGAAGTCGTGCGAGGTGGCTAAGTAGGGAGTACTTTGGCCTCGCAGTCGGGTTGGAACAAGGTATTTCAGATCATTGGTGATCGAACTGAGACTAGGGAGGTCTTGTTAGATTTTGGAGAGCATCCATGTGGCAGCATACTGCTTCAGGCAGTTTGGTGTTTGAGCATTTTCATCATTTTGGCAACGTTAGTAATTGTGCCCTAAGTGCAAGTATAGACATGATAACTAGTTTATTGGGAAGTGATAAGTGACTCCGAACGTAAATAGCTAAGCATTGGCCAAGTATAAGTGATCTACAGGGATAATTAGGTTTGTGAACCTGTTTTGTAGTGGGAATTTCGAGGCAGCAGATATCAAACAGAGTAGATGTAGACTGTTGTGAGGAATCCGTTCACTAGTGGAACTTAAGGCTTTGCAAGATTGGTCATGGCTACCCTGAGAAGACTAGGGTGTGCCCATGATGGTGACCATGTTGTTAGAGTGGTTTGGGGTATAAGAAATGGTAAGGAATGATTTCGATCATGAAATCTAATATAAGTGAGGGAGAGTTGTAACGCCCCGTTTATCTCAATAAATTAATAAATGTAATTCCCGGTTTAATTTGTGAAGAATTTTAATAATAAGGGGGGGGGGGGTTGTTTAGTAAGTTACAGAGTTGATTTGAGAAGAATTTTAGAAGAAAGGTATGTTCGGTAATATTAGGACTTCATTTGAAGAGATTTTAAATGGATGGGGTTAAAATGGTAAAGTTTGGACTTAAATTGAAAAATGTTCTATGAGGAGGGGTTGTTTTTGGAAAAAGGCACAATAGTTTGAAATGAGACACGAGTTTAAACCCGTATCTCTTTTCCCTCTCGTTCTAATGAAATAGAAAAGCCCTAATCGCTATATTCCAGCCGCCACCACCATGGGTAGGGTATCTCCCAGTTGCTGCAATGTCGATGTACCATCTGCCGCTCGCTACTATGCTGTTGAAGCACCGTCACCACCACCCGCTACCAGCAACACCGAGAACCACCGAGGGATGTGTTGTGTGCGTCGTGTATGGGTCGGGAACCACCAGAATCGCATGGTATGTCCAGTTGAAACTCATCTTTCCTCATTCTCTCGTTCTTTTCTATAGATACGACCTCACCGACGTCGTTACAGTTAGAGGTAGCAAAAATTAACACGACACAAAACCCGACACGAAATAAATGGGTTTGGGTAAGATATTTCAACCCGTTTAAATAAGTGGGTTAACATGACATGACATGAAAATTAAATGGGTAAGGTTAGGGTTGAAAATTTCAACTCGAATATGACTCGAAACTGACCCGTTTATTTATATAAAAGTTTTTTGAATTATTTAAATACACTAGAAAGATATTAAACTAAAAGCATGAGTAAAAGTAACCTTCGAATTGAATTGTTTTGTAACGTTGAAAGACTTAGCCGTCTAGATCAAGAGTTGATTTCAGTTTTTCCATTCTCTCCCAAACTACCCAGTCTCTTTCACCACTCTCACATCCACATGACCTTGTCAACCACCTCCCCAACTCCCACTCTTTTAATTTTTTCATCTAAACTTGCTATGGCTTCATCTATTTTGCCTCAAAACAATTAGTTTTTCGCTTCTCCCTACCAAACTCCTACTCTTTCAACATGCTTAATCTTTTAACCTCACATGACACGACATATTTCAAGGTATTTCAACATGCATAATCTTTTAACCTCACTTGCTATTGGGCCATTTATGGGCCATAGTTTGGGCCTAGATGGTTGTATGATATTGGGCCCTTAGAATGAGACATGTTGGACTGGACCGAACAATTGTGCCTTAAGGGAAGTCCATGTAGAGGATTGGGCCCAATTTGGAAAGTTGGGCAATATCTTGGGATTTGATCCCTAGTTGACTTTGGGCCTATGGATTGGGCCTTGGGCATGGGTAAGCCAAGCTATGGGTAATGTAGGATTATCGAAAATATGTAATTATAGTTATGTAGTGGAACCCAATTATTAATTGAGTGTTATTTTGATATTGATAGATCGGGAATCTGTCATCCAGCAGCTATGGTTTTGTCAGCAAGACTTCAGCACTGTGAGATGAGTTTTCTTCAAGTAGCAACGGGTCTACGGCCACAATGTCGGCCCGTTTAGTTAGCAGTAGTTCCGGACTACATTCTGATGCATAGTTCAATATGCTTGGTGTCTTTATGATACAGACATGGTATGAGTTATGTGTTCCGGACTATGGTCCGATGCAGTATGCAGTATATGTGTTCATATAATATGCTATGATTATGTTATGGTATGTTCAGTTAGTTTTGGACCTCGGTCCGATGTAGTAGTTAGAGTGCTTGATGTCTTTGTGGTTCAATCATCTTTTGTGTTATGTGTTCCGGACTCTGGTCCAATGCAGTGTGCAGTGTATGTGTTCATGCTAGTTGATACGTTTATGCTATGCTATGTTTAGTCAGTTCCAAACTTCGGTCCGATGCAGTTAGTTCCAGAATTCGGTCCAATGCAGCGGACGGGGTTCCAGTTTGTTCTGGACTTCGGTTCGATGCAGTTTCCATACTTCAGTCCGATGCAGAGGGCAAGGCCCTGGTTAGTTCCGGACTTCGGTCCGATGCAGTTTCCAGACTTGGATCCGATGCAGTGGACAAGGCCCAATATGTGTTCATATGTTATTCTATGGTATGTGGTAGTTTGGGGGAGCTCACTAATCTTCGTGCTTACAGTTTCAGTTTTGGTTTCAGGTACTCAGTTTTCAAATGAGGAGCACAGGAAGATTGCAGTGCACATACCATTTGTTCAGCCTGGGATGTTTATACTCTGATATACATGACAGTTGTTATAATATTTTGAGATACATTGCTTATGATTTTTATATGAGGTTTATTAACTATGGTTTTTATTATTAAATTTAACGTAATTTTCAGACTGTGTTTTTGGGATGTTACAATCTCATTCTTTGGTAAACCGTTGTCGCATACAATTTAAGATAATAAAGATTCAATACTTGAATGCACTAAAGATACAACACATGGAAGCAGGGTCAAATGATAAGAGAGGTCAAATTTATATGTAAGCCAGTAACTTCCACAATAAGAAAACAGAAAATTCGATCCAATTTTGACATTAAAATGATTTTTCACGAATCTGAAACTCCGACCACCTAACACGATCATATTTTTATGGAAAATTCTACCGAATTTTTGTGTTTTTATACTTTTTCACATACACAAAAGTCATCTAAATTTTGTCCACTTTTCGGAACATCTTGAATCTCGTAAATCGAACTTACAATTCATGATATATCATAAAAATACTGACATGGGGTCAAGCTGCCAACAACATCCTTTATAAGTTAAACGCTCCATTTAGCTCTAATGATACATCAAACAAATCTAAAGCTGACCCCAAAGTACCACTCCACTCGAATTATCTGAAAATAACACGAAAACAAAAGCAGTATGAGAATTCTGACAAATAACATGAGTTGAACATTATTTAAGCTAATGCACATAAAATATGATGCAAAATGTTAATAAAAACTTACCTAAAACATGAATAAAATGGAATCTATCATTCTTACCAAAGAAACTTTTTGTCCTTTTGGGTCAGAGATGTTAATGTTTGAGCAATCTTTGAAAAAATCTCAATGAAATGTCTATATTACCCAGCTAGTCCCATAAATTGCCGTATTTATATTAGAGTCTTTGGGACTTCCCACTTCCACGTTGCCCCAATATTAGCTGGATTTACATGATTCCCTTTAATAGAAACCACATGCCCAATATAATATACTTCTCGAATCCATAATTCATATTTAGTGAACATGGAATAAAATTTATGCCCCTTAAGTAGTTCCAATAATAGCTTCAGGTGTTGCATATGATCCTCTTTGGTTAGCGAACAAATCAATACATCATGTATAAACATTATCATAAACTGGTCTGGGTACAGTCTACAAACCTTATTCATCAAATCCATGAAGACAGCTGGTACGTTCATTAGTCCAAAAGGCATGACTAAGAGCTCATAGTGTCTGTAATGGGCTCTAAATGTTGTCTTAGGGATTTCCCCTTCATGAACCCTTAAATGATGATACCCAAATCGTAGACCAATTTTTTAAAAACACAAAGCGCCTTTTAACTGATTGAATAATTCATTGATTCGAGGACAGGGATAGTGATTCTTGATTGTCTACTTGCTCAATTAATTGTAGTCGATAAACGTTGAGAATGGTATGTCTTTATTTTTGACAAACAACATTGGGGCTCCCCAAATTGAAGAACGCGGTCGTATAAACCCCTTTTCTAGAAGTTTATGAAGTTTCCATGATAGCTCTTATATCTCAGATAGTGCTAGGCGATATGGTGCTTTTACTATAGGTGTTGCTCTGGGAATTATATTGATTTAGAATTTGACTTGTCTGAATGGGAGAAGTCCTGGAAAATCCTCCAAAAAAACTTTGGGATAATTATGCACCACTAGGATATCTTTGATCTGCTTTTCTTCTGATTTCCTTTCTAGCACATGATCATTGAATGTAACACAATTCTTCTTCAGGTACCTACAAATCTTCATCCATGACATTATATTCAAGCCCCTTCTTGGCTTTTCACCATGTACGATAATAGTTACATTGTTCGGGAAAGGTATTCTAATGATTTTCTCATAACAAACATTGTCCACTCTATTCTTTGATAAGCAATCCTTGCCTATTGTCATGCAAAAACTACCCATCTCTATTGGAATAAGTTTAATGTTAAATAACTTTTCAACTAGGTTCAAGGTACAATTTGGAATTATATCCTTAGCCCGAATTTCATAACCATCAACAAGGTCAATAATATAAATGTCCCTCATCTTTCTTAATTATTAGCCATAAGAAGACAAAACTTCAATCTTCTCCCACATCAAGTATTACTGATGCATAGTGATTGTTTAGGAGGAATGTACCTGATATAACTTTGGGATTTTGATGAGCTTCTTTTGTACCAATCAGAAAAGATAATTCCTTGGCCAACCCACCTTGGTTTCCCTGATTAACCTGCGTTTCTGGGGTCTGGACATCGTTACTAGGCCTCCTATTCAGTTTAGGACAAACATTTCAGAGGTGATCCTCACTCCCTTACTTATAACATACCTTTTTACCCTTATTTTCCTGCTTAAAGTACTTTGCAAAATGGCATGTGAGATTACACTTATTGCAAACTGGACATGATTTTTCATGATGGAACCTATTCCTGTTGTATTTTGGATATGGTCCAATGTACTATCCTTGTTCCTGAGCCTTTACCACAAAAATCCTAGCAACCTTCCGCTTCTTTTCTATACTACCACTAAATCTCTTTTCTACTTGATTATGTAGCTTCCCTTTTCTAAAACCCCATATCGAATCATGTTGTTGGTCAACCGATTCACACAACTACTACACTCTAAATAATAGTTGGGTTTGCTGATGTAACCATCCCTCAAATTTCTGAAGCCAGTCCCCACTTGTAACAATCAATACACTTATCCTCAGGAGTTACCATGTGAGGTACCAATTCTGCAAGTTCCTGGAAGCGGACTGTGTATTTCTCTATCTCAGCTCCAACCATCAAATGGTTCCAGAATTCATAGTCTATATTGTGAATTTCATTATTGGGGAAATGCTCTTTAATGAGCAACTTCTTTAGATCTTCCCAAGTTAATTGGTATGAGCCTAATGACCTCCGGTCTGGACCTGCGTATTCCACCAGGTCAATGCTCTATCTTGGAGTAGGCAAGTTGCATACTCCACTTTGTTGAGATTAGGGCATTTGTTTCCGTGGAGGACCAACTCAGTACTGTCAATCCATTTTAGGAATCCGACGATGTATTCCTTCCCCTGGTATTCCTTAGGTATGTATGCCATGAAGGACTTGTATTTGCATTCGCTGTTGTGTTTACCCAAATTTCCTCCTCGGTTCCCTTGGTTAACACTGGGACATACAATTACTTAAGTGATAATGTTTGGAATGACTTCCATGAGTTGTGCTACCAATTGTGCCACTTATGGTGTTTCGTTCTTGGAGTTTCCTCCAGTTAGACCTCCATGGAGTCATGGATATCCTAATGACCCATTGTGGTGGCCTACTCTGTCCTACTACACTCAGTCCTGCTCCACTCTTCCATGCTCCACTCGTTCCTTCTATACCCATTGTCACCCTCTTGGGTATGGGGACAATCTTCCTTTCAGTCAGTCCTATGCATAGTCTATAGAGAGATGGCTGAGGCAACACTGATACTGGCGATGTCATGCTTTCATGGCTTGGGGCATTAACACTACTAACCTTTTCCGAGGTTTCCATGTCTTCTAAAGGATCCTCTTCTATATAGTTGGAAGGATCACACCTAGAAATCACTGAAACATATTCGGACTCGTCTGCCAAAGGTTTAGGGTGAGACGAAGATGACCTCGACCTAACGGACTATGACATAAATGTAATGAGATATGAAATGCATAATGTTGAATGCCTATAATATGCAATTCTTACACACACCAAAAGTTTCTTCTACATTCAGAAATAAAATAATTTTTATGCAAAAAAAATCAATATGAAAATAATCCTACTATAATCAATTCTAGTCTTGTCTAAATCTCTCCTTATTTAAACTTAGGTGATCGGGATATGTCGAATTAGGGTCTAATAATACAATAATCAACCTAATGTCCAATATTTTAAAAATTATTTTATGTTTTTGGCTATAGATATGGTCTCTAAAAGACATTTAGAAAACTGATATTATTTATAACCTTTGGTTCTAATACCATTTCTTTCACACCCCGCTAAAGCAGAAACACAAGGTACAACAATACAAATTGTCTCGTTGCAAAAGTTAAAGACTATATCATCATAACATTTAAGTATTTAAGTTTACATCACTTTCACAACATAATTCATCTGGAAAATCCTAAAAGTAAATATTGTTTTCAAAAGACAAGTTACCCAAAAAAATATATTTGATCCCACACGATGTAAATGTATGCCTCTTTGATGATGACTCTATATGTGCTTCTTACCAATTGTTTCCTCAAGAAGCATGTAAAATGAGAGATGAACTACAAAAATTGTTGGGGATTTCATAGGTTTTCAACACAAAAAAAAAAAATAATTAATATCCAATTATCGATAAAAGTTTCCATAAATAAAAGTTCATTGCTAAAATGAGTGATTAAGGTTACATGCATTTGATGTCTAACACAATGAGTTCACAATATAACTAACTGAACTGCCCTCCAAGCTCTATCTTTATCGCTAACCAATGTAGTACATTGGTACTATGCTCCCACGTTGCAGCGTGAGTGAGGTTTGTCATTTCCTAATAGTGTTGTTCATAATGACCAAAGGCTCATTAACAAGTTAGTAAGTTGTATAATGTTCCAAGGACTTAACCACGATAAGGCCTCATGTATCAACATTTACATACACACAATTTACATATTTATCAAACAAGTTGTAATAGCTTTAAAAGCTACATACAACATAAATTTAAGAATTACATGTTTTTTCTCCTAAAAATAGTAAAATAGTAAAAGCGGGCTAAATACTCATCTTGATTTGTGGTGATTGTAGCAATGACTTGTAATGAGTGATTCCACCCATCCTGCTACCAACATCCTATGATAATACTTAACACGGGTGAGTTTCTTGATTAATTCAAATGCATATAAACTTAACTCTTACTTCGTAAAAATGCCAAAGTTATTAGAAGATTAGATTTCACATAGATTGTAACCAATTTCTGAAATATTCTGATTTTATGAACCCTTTAGTTTAGTAAAAAAATTCAATTGATGATTCATAATTGTTTTTGTGTGATTACTAATGGAATTTATAATTTTATCGGTTGTTTCATAATTAACAATTCAAAAATACATCCAAAGAAGTTCCAAAAATTATTATAGTTGTTATGCGCATTTTAGTATATATTCTTAAGTTTTGGACAAGTCTAGCCATTTTTCCACCATATAATACATTAAATATTAATTAAACCATGGATACATAGCAAATGATCATGAGAAATTATCATAATATTTTTATTTATGTTTTTATAGTGTCATTAAGTTAGGAAAAATACTAAAACGCCATTTGAAATAGCAGAACCTTGTTAGTTGGGAAAAATAATAAAACAACATTTGAAATAACATAACCTGGTTTTATAAATTACCAATGTTTAGTTCTAATAAAATCGAAATAATTACTAAACACTACCCAAATGAATATTTATTTACATCGTGTGATTATTTTCAGCATAGATCATCAATGGATTTTCCTAGAATTTATTGACCAGTGGAAGTATTTTTTATGAATGTTCACTCAATTTAATTCCTAGAATTATAATAAATCAAGGAAATTTATTAATATTCCAATATTTCCAATTGACCTTATTTTACAACTACTATTATGAGAAAAACCAGGCTTGTGAATTACACGAGTTCAAGATATTTTATGAATAAATCTTTCTGTGTATACATTTCATCAGATCTTCAGATGAACTTTGAAAATCAAGTGAGTAAGCTAGAAGTTCAACACATACAATCTGATTTAGAGACATTGCGTGAGTTAAAATGTACTTATAATGATGTTTAAGTGAAAAACTAAAAGTTCAAGTGGAACATTTTCATCAAAACTTTTAGAAAAACCTTTTATTTGATTTTGACCTACATTTTATTGTTGCTTTTCACCATCTTTGTAACATGCAAGATGTTTTTGGTGAAAGTATACAAACATCATGATCAAATCTAAAAATATGGGATTAAAATGTTCATGAACTTATAAAAAATAGTTGAAGATGAAGATGATGTACATGAAATCATTGAAAGTGGTAGGAGCTTGTAAAAGAGATGGAGATGGGAGTTTTTACTATAATGAACCCTAAAGGGTGATGGATTTTCATGTGACCTTGAGATAATATGGTTGTGAATTTGGTTTGGGTAGAGAGAATATGAGAGCAACCGTTCAAATGGAGAATATGAAGTGTGAGGGAGAATAAGGAGGTTGAGTGTATGGAAAAATGGAGAATGGGTGTGTGGGTGTATGTGTGTGTGTACTGATTTGGGAGGGAGAGGAAGACATTTATCTTTCTCAATCTTTTTTATAAAATTTAAGGGTATGAGTTTTTAATTTATAAAAATTTTGGTCGTAATTTTAGTACTTTTTATAAGTTTTTAATTTTTATACTTTGCAACTTAGAGATAGATTTTTAAAATTTTGTAATTCTCTCATAATATTTATATTTCATGGATTTTAATTATCTATAAATTTTGTAAACATGACATATAGTTTGGTTATGAGCTCATGATAGCCCCCAATACACTCTAAGTGCACACATATGAGTTGAAATAAGACTTATATGTACCTCAAACACATACTTCAAACTATTTATAAGTATCAATATTTTATACAAGTAACATAAAAAGTCTTGGGTCAAATGTGTATAGTGAGAAGTCGGAAGTATTCATAGTCTGTAAAGTGTCGAAAGCAGTATGGTTTTGGCTAATTTTCTATTTAGAAGGCAGATCATTTTCGATAGTTAATGTCTAGTCAATGTATTTTTTATTAGTCTGTTGTAGCCTATAAATAGGGTAAGTACATAGAATAGTTGGCAACGAACTTAGCGTCATTTTCAATAGTAATCAAATATTCACTTGTACTCTTCAGACTTTAATCGCGCCAAATAGATTTTATTTATATCTTGTGTCCCTTACATCTTTTATCGAATATATTGTGTTCTTAATCAATTTCTAAGTCACATAATTTGGTATCAGAGCATGATTCACTCAATCGATTGAATTTTTTTTCATATTTTTCATTTTTGTTGATTCGCTCTTTTCGATTAAAAAAATTTCCACAAATTTAATCAGGAAACTGGTGTCAACTTATTGGATTGAGCTAATTTTGCACCTTGTGTCTTAGCTTAATTGAATTCTGATTAATTTCTTTCTTAGATTTCTAGTCAATTAAAAAATCTCTTTCTTCAAAATCCATACAACAATAGCGAATTTTTGTGTGAACACGTGTAACATCCCAAAATTTAAGACTACAAATTTCAATCTTTATAATAATAAAACCATCATCCAAATTTTTTTCAGAAAACCATAATGAAAGCAGAGTATGTCAAAATCATCCAAATACATTAGAGTCAAATAAAATGCAGAATAATATAGTGTATGGGATGTGATCATCCCCAGCTCTTCCCCTTCTATCTAGAAGTACCTAAAACATAAACTGAAAACCATAAGCACGAAGCTTAGTGAGTTCCCCAAAAAAATACCACATAACATACATATTTGTGAGCTCAAGGTTGTGCCGGCTCTATTTCACCCGCGGTTCTATTTTACCGCGGAGTCTATTTTAACTCATGTGTCGGCCCAAGTTGTACTGGGTCTATTTCACCCCAACTCTATTTTAACTCATATGTTAGCACAAGGTTGTATCTGGTCTATTTCACTCCTATGTCTATTTCACCCCACGTACATATAGTAAACAGGCACACATTCATATAACACATACAATAGGAGTCACAAAGACTGCAAGCACATAAAATATCCTAGTATCCTACAACATAGTGAGCAAACTCACCTCAGTCTACTGACAGTCAAATAAATGATCAGGTTACTAAACCGAAAATCACTACTTAATCACAAGTAAAGAAACTCTAATTAGAAATTAGGTCAATAATCCAACCCATGAGTCCAAACCCTAAGTTCTAGCCTTAAGGGAAAAGTTACTTATTCCTTGCCTTATTAAGCCTAGCCCATCAAGGCCTAATTACTACTAGCCACAAAGCCTAATAGATAACCTATGTCTAAAATGGGCCCAAGCCCCAAAGGCCCATCATAGAAAAGCTTATAGCCCAAAAAGGGCCCAAAGTCCCTAAATCCCACACAAGGCCTGAAACAAGCCTAACACTCACTCTGATAAGTACGCTCAATGTACCAACCAATACTCACAAACCTTGCATCATTAGGACTTCAGACGAATATGCACAACGTATCCCAAGGTACACCCGACTCACACTTTAGTCGGCAAAACCTAGATCTAAGGGCTTAATTATTTAAGACCCAACATCTAATTTTAGATCTTGGCTTGTTAAAGTGCATTAAGCCATAAAGTTACAAACTTTATGCTTTTACATGTCTTAATAGGGCACATCTTGGATTTAACTACATTATCTTTATGAAAGTACATTCAGTCCTTGCATGATTGAACTTAATCCATCAAGACTCAATTTTTATGCTCAAGGGACATTACAACACTAGGATCTAACATTATAACCTTCTGTAATAGCTCATACTCTCAAGAATACCTTGAAGGACCATTTTATGAAGAAATAAGTCCTAAACTAACAATAAGGACATGGAGTCATTAAGATTGAAGATTTTTACCTACAGTATGCTAGAAAAGATAAGAAACATCTAGATGTACAATATTTTTCTGATCACATGCTTCCTCTCAACTCTAATACTTCTTCCCTGAGTGTCACATACACCAAAAACACACACACACACAATCTCAAACTTTAGGGAAAATAGATTAGGATTTTAAGATATGACTCAAGAGAAAAAGGATGTTGATAAGGTGATGAACTTGAATGAATTAATGATTTTAAATAGGGTGCGAACCCTAAAAAGTAATGTTTGCCTCTGGCTTGAGTACGCCCTGCTTATGTAGTTGTCATCCCGATGCACGCTTGCAAAGGAGTACGTCGTGTGTACCTAGTGTATGCCAAACATACCCATGGTCTAGTCCTTGGTTAATTAAAATAATGGTTAAATTTTATACCTGACAACTCAGGCGTTACAATTCTCCCCCACTTGAATAAGACTTCATCCTCAAAATCCGCTACTAGATATAAGTCTAGGTAATGTTCTCTCATTTCTTCCTCATGCTCCTAAGTCCACTCTCAACCCTTCTGGTGCTGCCAGTGCACCTTCACCAACTCGAAAACCTTATTCCTCAAGGTTTTTGTCTTCTTGTCAAGGATTGCTACCGGTCTCTTAATGTAGTTCAAGCGGTCATCCACATGTATATCCTCTAATGGAACCACTGTGCAACCGTTAGCCAAACACTTTCGTAGCTTAGAGACATTAAAAGTATTGTGAATTTGACTGAGTTCCTTCAGGAGATCCAAACGATACGCAACCCTGCCCACTCAGGCTACAACCCTAAAACGACCAAAATACATAGGGCCTAGCTTGCCCTGCTTCCTGAATCGGATGACACCTTTAAAATGTCAAACCTTTAGGAGAACCATACCCCAACCTGGTACTCCAAGTCTGATTGGTGCTTATCAATATAGCTCTTCTTTCGACTTTGATTTGGCTGAATTCTACCACGAACCTAATAAATCATCTTGGTCGTCATGAGTACCACCTCGGTACTCCCCATAACCCACTGCCCGATCTCATTCTAATATATCGGGGTCATACACTTCTTCCCATAGAGCATCTCAAAAGGAAGTCGATCGATGTTGGCAGGATAACTGTTGTTATACAAAAATTCTACTAATGGAAGACACGTATCCCAATTGTTTCCAAAATCTAGAAAACATGCCTGCAACATATCCTCCGATGTATGGATGGTTTGCTCACTTTGAACATCCATTTGTGGGTGCAAATTTGTGCCGAAGTGCAGACTAGTACTCAAATCCTTGTGGGATTTCTTCCAAAATCTGGAAGTAAACCGGACATCCCTATTTAAAACCATTAAAAACAGCACCCATACCATGCCACTACCACCCTGATGAAGATGTCGGCCAACTTCTCTGCAGAGATACTCTCCTGAATCGCAATGAAATGCACGCTCTTACTTAATCGATCCAAGATAACCCATTATGAATCCACTATGCATGTTGTCCGAGGAAATTTGGTGATAAAATCCATCATAATCTCTTTCCATTTCCAAACGAGAATATCCAACAACTCCATCTTTCTATGAGGTTCCTAATGCATGGCCACCAGTAATTGGCATGGAGATCTCTATATAACATCATCGTTTGGGATAAATATAGAATCTCGACTTGCCGTGTACCACCCCAATAAGGAACCCACACCCTCTGATGGAGAGTCCATAAACCTTGGCTATCTTAATCAAAAGAAGCCATATGACAGAAAATACGCTCACTCTTTCAATGTTCTTCCTTCATAGCCCCAACCTGAGCCTCTAGAATCTGCTTCAAGAGTGGAGTAATCACCATCATCCTCAAACACATCTCCCTAATCATAGCCGTGACTGAATTTCAGCTGAGAGCATCGGCCACAACATCAACCACTTACATCGCCGCTTGTTTAGGTTCGGCTAATCAATCAAATACCTCAGGCTCTTGTGATCCATGTAGAAAGTACAATGTACCCCATAGAGGTAATGCCACCAAATCTTAAGGGCAAACACCACTACTAACAACTCGAATTCATGCATAGGATAGTTCGCCTCATGAGTCTTTAGCAGCCTCCAAGCATAAGCAATAACGCGAAAAATCCTCCAAATCTTGGGAGTTGCACTGCACCCAAACCCGTGAGCAATGCATCACAATAAACCAAAAAATCCTCGACACCCTCAGGCAGGGTTAAAATTGGCACCTCACACAATCTTTGCCTCAGCGTCTCAAAAGCTGCCTACTACTCAGGCCCCCAACAAAAAGTGATAGTATTCTTTGTCAATATTGTTAAAGGAACTGCGATCTTGTAGAAATCCTAAATGATTCTCCGATAGTAACCTGCAAAACCAAGGAAAATTTGAATCTTAGATAGAGACCTCGGAACCTCCCATCTCATCACCGCCTCGACCTTGGCCGGATCAACCAGGATACCGTTTTGGTTCATAAGGTGCGCTAAGAACTGCACCTAATGTTACAAGAACTCATACTTTGAGAACTTCATAGACAACCTCTCATTCCACAAGATCTCCAATACTTCCCTTAAATGCGCCTTATACAACTTCTAGGTCATGGAATAGACCAGGTTGTCATCAATAAATACAATCACTTACCAATCCAACATAGGCTTGCATACGCAATTCATGAGGTCCATGAATGTGGCAGGAGCATTGGTGAGCCTAAAGGGCATCACCACGGACTCGTAATGACCATAACGAGTCTAAAAGGCCATCTTCTGCATGTAATCCTCTCTGAACCTCAACTTATGATATATCAAATGCAGATCGATCTTGGAAAACCATGATGCGGCCTAAAGTTCAACAAGTAAATCTTCAATCTTCAGGAGTGGATAAGGGTTCTTCACTGTTAGCTTATTCAATTCCTGGTAATCGATACACATCCAATGTGACTCATGCTTCTTCTTCCCAAAAAAGATTAGCGCTCCCCAAGGCGAACTATTCAGCCGATATGAATCCTTTGTCGCACAGCTCCTGCTGATGTGTAGACCAATCCTGCATCTCTCTAGGTGCTATCCGATAAGGTGCTTTGGATATCTAAGTTGCACCGGAAACTAGGTCAATCCGAAACTCCACTTTCCTTTCCAGACGCACTCCAGGAAAAGAATTTGGGAACACATCCAGTCAGTCTCGGACAACTGGAACATAATCCATAGTTGTCTTACCATTCTCCCAGGTATCCATAAAATAGGGGACAACTTCAGACTAACCAACTGAATATAGTGCATGGCCCTAGCTACTAAACATAAAATCAGCGCACGTTGAACACCATCTCCTTGAATCACCAAATCTCCCCCACATGGGGTTTGGATACGCACCAACTGCTGCTCACAATCAATCACTGCCCCATTGGTGCTCAGCCAATCCATCTCCACAATAACCAAATCAATCGAATATCATTTGTTGAACAATTCCAAGATATAACCTCGATGAACCCTAGATACTTGCACATGTCAATCATCAGTAATCTCAACCTCTAATGGATAATTCATCTCCCCTAAAGCATCGACAAACCTCTTAGGCGCAAGTGATACAAAAGATCGGATAGACTCCAAATCAAACAGTACCAAGGCAGAGATACCATTCATAAGGAACGATCCTAAAATAAAACAAACAAATATAAGTAGAAAATCAACATAAGTAAAGAGACAAAGAGAAGATACATACTCGTCAACACATCTAGTGGTGCACGAGCCTCTTTGGTTGTCAACTGAAAAGCCCTGATCCTCATAATTGGTGCATATACCTTATCCTGGCGGCCATCTACGATCCTCAAAGTCACCGGAGCCAGTGTTGAAAATGGTATTATCACTGCTAGACTCGAACAATCGGCGTTTTTATGGCCCCTCTGTTTGTAATTGAAGCAAATCCCGCTCGATCCCTGGGTAGTGGTCGTGCAATCCGGACTAAAATGTCCAATCTTGCCGCACTTATAGAAGCCTGAACCACCACCACCAATGTAAGCTCCAGCATGCGTGAGATCTCGAATCTTGCCACAAAGACCCCAAACGTGATGGCCTCTCGATCTCGAATCAAGCACCTTAGGCCTCTTTCCAAATACCTCAGAACTTTTAACCTGATCCAGCTTCCTCTTCATCTCCATCTCCAAGTCAATCTCCCTCTCCCTGGATTGTGCTATCATATCATTCATCTTCTTCATTTCCTCATCTTCAACATACTACATAACCAATAACTCCCTCTCATGGAACATAGTAGTGATCTCTGCCACTATCTCAGTAGTCTGGAGAAGGTCCTGAAACTCCCTCACAAACTATTGAACGACAATCACAGGTGGAAACTTGGCCTGGAACCTCATCACAAAGTCCTCCCAAGTCATGGACTCAATCTTCACGCCTACAAAAGTGTGCCTAATATCCTACCACCAGTCTTGAGCTTGGAATTTTCGAAGACAAGATGCAAGTCTGACCATCGCCTCCTCAGGAAAAAGGCTAGATTAGAAGGCGTTCTCTACATCTTCCAACCAACGCTTGCTCACAGTCGGGTCCTTCTTGTCAAAGAACATCTGAGCCCCACATACCCATAACTCACGGAATGTCAAAGTGCGAGATCCCACCATCGCCATTATCTCAGAATAAAAACTATCCAATCGCTTTTCTAGAATCTCCAAAATACCCTCCTTGATTGTATCGAAGATCACATGCATCTACTCAAGAATGTTTCAGTTATTCTATGATGAAATGAACTCCTGCATTTGATCATCTATATGTCAAGCCCTAGAGCGTCAACCCTCATTAGCACCAGAACCAATACCAAATCCTCCTCGAGTGACCACCATACTAAAAATAGACCATTCAAACCATTAGGAACACATAAATACATATACATTGAGGAATCCCATACTCTATAATCTTCTTAATATCATCGCGACTTTCCTTGACTCGATTATGGATCCTCTGCTTCTACTAGTACGACCCTATGCTACCTTCCACATCTATCCGTACTTTCCTTAAGAATTGCCACGAGTCCTTAGGTTACTTCCTTATCAACCCAACAATTCTCAATATGAGAAGTATCTCAGTACCGAATTACCTGCTAGGTCTTCCTAGGTCAACCCTACACTACTCCCTACCATCAGCTGTAGGGAAACTCCCCTAACACCCTGTAACTAGCTTACGAATACAATTACATATTATCGACACCAGATACTCCAAATGAAAGGTCTCACATTACAACGGTTGGACACAAACAAGAGCTGCGAAATAGAGTTAAAATCTAACAATCTAAAATTCTCTAGTCTCAATAAATAATATTTAACTTAGAGTATTCGCTTACTACTTAGACGATGTTAATGGGAATACCTAAAATCACAAAGCAAGCATAATTCGAGCATCGAGGAATCGGAAACAAACATAACTTAAACAGGCCATTCTATCACTAATTGACCTGTACTAGCATGCAAGTCTACAAGCTCATACGGCAGGCATACAAAGGGATCTCTCTTTGCATTCTATCATGCAATCATGAGTAGATCCTTAGCCCAAATCTAGCGTACGATTCACAGATCCATAAATCAAAGCATATCATAAAACATGAATGGGTATTATGGGAAAACTTACTTGAGCCCGGTCGATTGCATGCACCACACCCCTTTACTTTATTACAATAATCCTTTTAAAAAATATTTCCTTTTTGAAAAATCTACTAAATCCTCAGTTTGAGGTTAGACACACCCGAAAGTATGCTTGAATCCATCAAACCAAGGTTGTGATACCAACTTGTAACGTCCCATGATTTAAGATTAAAAATTTCAATTTTTATAGTAGTAAAATTATAATCGAAAATGTTTTCATAAAACCATAATGAAAGAAAATTATGTCAACATCATCCAAATACATTAGAGTCAAATAAAATGTCGAACAATATGGCGTGTGCGACGCAATCATCCCTAGCTCTTCCCTTTCTATTAGGAAGTACCTGAAACATAATTTGAAAACCATAAGCACGAAGCTCAGTGAATTCCCCAAAATACCGCATACCATACATATCTGCCAGCTCAAGGCTGTGTCAGGTCTATTTCACCCTCGAGCCTATTTCAACTCGTACGTCGGTCCAAGCCATATCGACTCTACTTTACCCTTAGGTCTATTTCACCACCGAGTCTATTTCAACTCATATGTTAGTAGAAGACTATATCTTCTCTATTTCACCCCATATACATATAGCAAAGAGGCACATAGGCATATAAGATATAAAATAGGAATCACAAAGATTTATATCACAAAACATATTCTAGTGTCTTATAGTATAGAGAGCGAACTCATTTTAGTCTGCTAAAACTTAAACAAATGATTGGGTTACTGAACCAAAAATCCCTACTAAATCTCAAGTAAGGAAATCCTAACTAGAAGTTAGGTCAATAATCTAACCCGTGATTTCAAACCCTAAATCCTAGCCTTAGGGGAAACAGTTACTTATTCCTTTCCTTATTGGGTCTAGCCCATCTAGGCCTAATTGCTACTATCTACGAAGTCCAAAAGATAATATATATGCAAAACAGGCCCAAGCCCTAAAGGCCAATCACAAGAAAGCTTATAGCCCAATAAGGGACCAAAGTCCCTAAATTCCACAGAAGGCCCGAAACAAACCTAAGGCCCACTCTGATGAGTATGCTCAGTGTACCAACCAGTACACCCGACGTACTCACAACCCTCACAACATCAGGACTACAAATGCATACATGCAGCGTACCCAAAGGTACGCCCGACATACACTACAGCTGGCCAAAGCCTCAATCCAAGGGCTCAATAAGTGAAGGCCCAATGTCCAGTTTTAGATGTAGGCTATGTAAGCCATAAAGTTTCCAAATTTATGATTTTCCATGTCTTAATAGGGCAAATCTTGGATTTAACAATATTATCTTCATGAAACCACCTTCAATCCTTTCATGATTTAACATAATCCATCAAGACTGTATTTTATGCTCAAGGGACATTAGAACACTAGGATCTAACATTATAACCTTATGGAGTAGCTCATACTCTCAAGAATACCTTGAAGGACCATTTATGAAGAAATAAGTCCTAAACTAACAACAAGGACATTAAGTCATTAAAGTTGAAGTTTTTTACCTTCAATAAGCTAGAAATGATAAGAAACCTCTATATATACAAGCTTTTTCTGATCCAATGCTTCCTCAGAACTCTTATTCTTCATCTCTAAGCATCACATACACCCTAAGCAAACACAAGCTCAACCTTTAAGGAAAATAGATCAAGGTTTCAAGATATGAATCAAGAGGAAAAGGAGGTTGAAAAGGTGATGAACTTGAATGACTTAATAAGCTTAAATAGGGTGCAAACCCTAAAAAGTAGGTGTGCCTCGGGCTTGAGTAGGCCCTACGTACGTATGGGTACACCTAGCGTATGTAGGGGTCATCCCTAATGCTCGCATGAAAATAAGTACGCCATATGTACCTAGTGTACCCCCAGCGTACTTATGGTGTACTCATGGTCTAGTCCATGGTTAATTGGTATAATTGTTAAAAGGGATAATGACTTAAAAGGGTAATATATTTTTCCATTTGTACACATTTGGTCACTGAGTTTTTTTTTTCGTCCACATTTACCCCTTCAACTTGTTAAACTGTACACATTCAGTCCTTATGACCAATTACTCTAGGTTAGCCGGGAAAAATAATTTATTAGGGTAATATATTTCTCATTTTGTACACATTTAGTCCTTAATATTTTTGTACACATTTAGTCCGTAAATTTTTTTTTTTTGTTTCAAAATAAGTAATTTTTTGTTTTTATACAAATTTAGTACTTATGAATGATTTATTTAGGGTTTTTCTCACGACATCTAACATGAGACTATTATTGATGACATGGACGGTTCTCTTTGGGCGCCCGCAGTGGCACCGATAACCCCTGCTTTTTCTGTACGCAGTGAATATTTTTCGATTTTTTTTCTACTTACTGGCAACACCTACTATCAAATACTGCGTCCCTCCTTGATTGATAAGGTGTTTGGGGCTGTTGATGCTTATGTCCATCACGACCTCGACTGGTTGGTTGCACAAGTCTTATGATTTGGATTAGGTTTTGTATTTCGAACGTCGTAACTTCTTCATACGGTGTCTGATTTTAACGATCTTTACATCTACGTGTTCGTTTTTAAGTTTGCTATAACTTTCGTTAAGATTACTCCTGTTAAAATATAATATACTTTTACTTACGATTTTATAAAAAAAACATCCACACATGCATTCATAACAAACTTATAGATATAAAGATCGTTATTAAAAAATATATTACTTTTCAACCGGAGTAATCTAAACGAAAGTTGTAGTAGACTAATATATAAACGCATAGATATAAAGATCATTAAAATCCGAGGTAGTATGAAAAACATTATGACGTTCAAAACACATGACCTAAGCAACCAAGTAGTTGAGATCGCGATGGACATAAACATGAAAAGCCTAAAACTCGTCGTTAATGATTGTTTCATGTAAGATGTTATGAGAAAAACTTAAAGAAAATATTCATAACTATTGAATGAGTAAAAAAACAAATATAAATTATTTGCAACAAAAAAATTAAGGACTAAATGTGAACAAAAATGTTAACGACTAAATGTGTACAAAATGATAAATATATTACCCTATTAAGATATTTTTACCGGTTAACCTGAAATAACTGGTCATAAGGACTGAATGTGTACAGTTTAACAAGTTGAAGGAGAAAATGTGAACAAAAAATAAATTCAGTGACCAAATGTGTACAAATCGAATAATATATTACCCTTTTTAAGTCATTGTCCCTTGTTAAAATTTATAGCTGGCGACTCAGGCGTTAGAACACGATGACTAATTTCATTTACTTATACGGATCATCAACAAAGATTCTGATGTTGATTCAAGAGTATTATGAGTAATGGAATGACAGGATGAAGGATTATCTGAATGGTATTGATGAAGATCTGGTTGTTGGATTAATGTCTAAGTCCATAACTATAATTGGTAAGATTTGACCCGACCCGGCATGGTCCATTTGGGTTGCATGGCATCATGCATTTGGATAGACTATAATGAGAGAAATAACACTTAAGGTTGGTTAATATATTATAAGTTCTAATATATTAATAATATTATTTAATTAGTATTGATCAAGAATTAATCTAAGATTGATTAAGTGATCAAAAGAAGACTAACTAAATATATGGGTTGATTGTGTAAATCATCCATACTTATATGGTGGGCTAATGCTCCATGGATTGTCAAGTTGGGCTAAAACCCATAAGATGCTCCATGGTGTATTTGTACCCATGGATCATGGAAATGAAAGGCCATGTGAATTAGGGTTTACATGGTGTAACGGTAACTATATATGCATCTTATTCTTGACCAAAATTGGCACTAGTATGATCTAGAGAAGGGCTAGCCGATTTCAAGTGTTCTTCATTTCTCTCAAGGTTATTCCAAAAGCAATTGGTGTTCTGTGAACCGTTTGAGGTGTCACACATGGGGCACTAAGCACTGAAGCTTCATGAAGATAATCTACATCAAAGAGGTATGTAATTCTAACTTGATATATTCATTTGAATCATGTTATTATGCTAGTTAGCATGAATACCTTGGAAAGTTCATATTTTCATGTATAATAGAGAAAACATAGATCCAAGGTATTTAGGGTTTAATGTACACTTATGAGTGTCAGATTCTCAAAACCCAATACTGGTATCAGAGCCTAAGCTTGTTTTCTTATTATACTTGCAAAACTACTTAAAAAAATCGATGTTGTTGCAGACTGGGCATCAGACTCGGCGAGTCCATGAGGAGACTCGGCGATTCCATGCCTTTAAAGTTATCAAAACGATCCAACTCGCTGTGTTGGTTCATGCACTCGACGAGTTGAACCCCCAGACAGCATAAATTCGACTTTTTTGGCTGGAATTGGACTAGGAACATTATCCTAAGAAGTTCTAGAACTTATAAACTTGTTTTTGATGTGGTAATGTTCATGCTAATCCAATTTCAAAGATAATTGTCAATAGAATCATTGTTTGTATTAGTTTAAGGTTTAGAGTAATTACATGAAAAAGTTTGATTTGAATTATCTTATTCTTATGAGTTGCTTAGATTAATAGAAAGGTTGATTGATTGAGTGTCTATGATCCATTTTAAGCTAAAAGTTGAGTGTAAAATGTGTTTGTGTAACTTGTCCTCAAGTTACATGAAGAGTAACATTAAAGTCTCTTAAAACTCATAAAGATTAACAAAGGTTAAAAAATGAAGAGTCTTGTTTTCATTGAATGCTTTTATGACTCCATAACTTGTCCTCAAGTTATGGAGGTTCAAGAGTCACTTCATTAAATCGTAAAAATGTGTAACCTTAATTAATTCCATAAGTTACAAAATAAAGAAAAGTTACATTCTTTTATTAGTTTAAAGTCTTCCATAGCTTGTCCTCAAGTTATGGAACTTGAAGAGTTTTTTGATTAAAACTGCTTTAAACACATAAGTTATGGAATTAATTAGTTTTGAATAGTTTCAAAACATGCCCTCATGTTTTGGAATTTGAAAAGTTCTCACTTATGAATACTTTAATTCTATGTTAGCCCTTAGAATTTCAAAAGTTAAAATTCAACCCTTATACTTTATAATATCATAAGTTAATAATATTTATATATATATATATATATATATATATATGTATAAGAGTAAAGTAGGTCTTACCGTTAGTAGGCCTCATTCATGAAGCGGGTCTATAAGGGGGTATAAGGTTACTGCCTATAAAATGGCAGTTTAATGGGTGTCCACTCTCACCCACCGCTTCCTTGACTGGTTGAAGTGTTAGGTTTTGAGCATTCTAACACTCCTAAGTGTACATGCAACCCTAAATACCTTGGATATATGTTTTCTCTATTATACATGCAAATAAGAACATCCAAGGTATTATCCTAATCTAGCATACAAAACAATGAGTGTAACAAGATAGAATACATACCTCTTTGATGTAGAAAGTCTTCATGAAGCTTGAGTTCCTAGCCCCAATAGTGTGGAAGCCTCAAATGGAATCACAATCATCAAAACACTTAGAATAACTTGAGAGAGTTCTACACTTCATGAAATCGGCTAGCCGTCTCTAGAATAATACTAGTGGCCGATTTTGTCAAGAATAAGATCTTTATATAGTGTTACAATTAAGGTAAATCCTTAATTGTCATAGCTTTCCATTTCCTTGGATCCATGGGTTCAAATACACCATGGAGCATCCATGGACCATCATATGGGTTTTAGCCCAACTTGATTATCCATGGAGCATTCGCCCACTATATAAGTATGGATGATTTACACAATCAACCCATATATTTAATTAGTCTTCTTTTGATCACCTAGTTAATCCTAGATTAATTCTTGATCAATACTAATTAAATAATCTTATTATTCTTATTATTAATATACTAGAACTTATAATATATTAATAACCATAAGTGTCTTATTTCTCTCATTATAGTCTATCCAAGTGCATGATGGTATGCAACCCAAATGGACCATGCCAGGTCGGATCAAATCTTACCAATTATAGTTATGGACTTAGACATTAATCCAACAGTCTCCCACTTGGATAAGTCTAAAACTATTATTGCGTATGACTTCAGGAACCAACTGGCAATCGTAGCTCTCAAAAGCTTCTGTCGAACTCTGACCTTGTAGACGAACTCTGACCTTGTTAATGACTTGTCCATTAGATAAGGGATCATATAATCCTCTGTTCTCATGATATCAGCCGGACAAATACATGGAACAACGTCATACTTATTGTCCAAAAGTTTGTTTCCCGATTTTCGATTTGTTTGACAAAGAACTTAATCGAACACATCAATTCAGTTCTGACCGGCCGGTACATAGGTCACAACAAAATCATCGAGGGGCCCAGATATCGCTTCTATTTCTAGAAGGAACGGATCAAC
This sequence comes from Lactuca saligna, assembly GCF_052625555.1. Lineage (NCBI taxonomy): Eukaryota > Viridiplantae > Streptophyta > Magnoliopsida > Asterales > Asteraceae > Lactuca > Lactuca saligna. The sequence goes on along the minus strand of NC_136417.1, from coordinate 170,204,068 downwards.
TTCGACTCATATACTTCTTCTACTACTTGTTCAATTGTAAACAAAGGCACGTTTTATAACATCATGTTACTGATGCGTTTACGTGCAATCAATGCACAACCAACTCATAGGTAACAACTCATATCTCTAGGTTTGAAGATTTATATGATATTACCGTCTCACGATCACTCGAGATAAATTCCATGAAGTGATACAAGTGAGCGTGGGTTTATTCCAATACTCAGAACTTATGAGCACTCATGAATGTTGTAGCAACTATTGCCATGACTAAACCCATTTAGCCATCTACAAACCCGATTCATGACAGTCTTGATTCATACCTACTTCCAACACATGAACGACTGTGGAGTGTTTAAATAACTTAGTCATTCAGAAAGAATAACCTAGTTATTTTGGAAGTCAAAACATGCAAAGTGAAACACAATAATAATCGAATCTAATATGGTCTCAGAACCCTTTTGAATATAAATAAAACCACTTTTTATTTATCACCATATTGATTACACATTATTCAATGTTTCAAATAATCAACTTAAGACTTGAATAAAAAAACAACAGTCGTCCCATGCTCCTAGCATGTACACTTTGTTTTTCTAAACAATAGTTATGCCATACCCCAAGTATGCACACTATGTTTGTCTATGATCCTTACATTGTGATGTAGATCAATTGAACATGATTCCAATGATACTCATTTCACAATCCCAAATCCTTATTGTAAATGTGAGAATCCCCGATTCCTATCATTTACCAAAAATCTGTTAGATTTTAAACTTTTATGCAATGTTCCTCTTGTAATGATTATTCACAAAGTCACCAAAACCTTGTCACCAGTCATTACAAAGTATTCCAAAGAAGGTCAACTTCTATGGAACGAAAGTCTCATATTCAAAGCACATTGCTTTGAACATCCTTCTTGCATTAAGGTTTTCTAATCTTACATAGATTGAATAACTTCCACCTATGGAGACATTTCCATAGTCCCATTTTGACTATCACTTCTGAACAAGAGTTACCTCTTTTCAGAAAATGTCAATATAGTCCTGCCAAAATTAACACTATACTTCCAAATGTCCCTGAGCAACCAATCTTTGGCAAACCTCAGATTGTCCTCGACAATTGCTTAATCACTTTAGTCATATCCAGTTCTAGACTTTTCCCTTCTAAATGCCCTGAGCATTTGGAAAATTTAGAAAGGATGAATATTATAGCACATGAAATCGATCCTGTATCCAAAGGATATGGGACACGATTCATGATGTGTCACATAAAGACATGGTACTAGACCATTCTTTTGCTACAATATTTTTATTTGCCATGTTTTTCAAAATTTAACAATGAAGAGGGATGCCGTAATCATAATCGAATTTGAAAACGCAATATATATAGAATTTCTTCAAGTTGAACCATTCCAACACAAAATTCATATATATTCTTGACTAAAGATGATTAAAATCTCAATCTAAGCATTAGAATTGAAATGAAGTATAATTTCCTCTCCCTTAATTATAGCAAAACAACTTTTCAACCCCTGTAACTTCACGAATTGAAACTTTTTGTTTTTCTATAATTAACATTGCTAACTTGCAATACTAATCATAATAATCATGTTCCCACTAACATGATGATTATCAGCATAACACTTATGCTCCCACTAGCTCTGACATATTTTCAGAAATCTTTTGGACTTCAGAAATTTAGATTCATACATCCTTTCTTAGATAGCTCACATGTGTGTCTAAACAATTTCAGAACTATGAAAAGGGATGTCGTAATCATAGTCTCAATTGCTTAGGTATTTGCCATTTCTCACAAGTCCATGTTAACCACATGTGCTCCACTAACGACTTTTGAAAATACAAATAACACAATTGCTATCTACTTAAAATCTACTTAGTGAAAGCGTTTCCTCACCATCATTTTCATGAATCGGAGAGAAAACTTATGACACTTAGATTCTATAGTGTATGAGTTCCTATCCATGCGAATTTGTCAAAACCATAATCACAAGATAAGGTTAGTGACAAATTCAGCCTTACATGGATTAAACTTGTTCAATCTTAGTTTCTTGTCACCTTGGTAGCACAAGGCCCACCAATGCTTCCAAGTTGAAGTCTGATAACTCACATGCAAATTCAACTTATTTGAAGTAGGTACAAAAATAAGAATTATGTCAACACGATAGGTTGCAAACCTTAAGTCGTGTGCTACTGATAAATTACAGGTTTCACTCTTGATTAAATCTTGAAATTCTTTCAGGATCTTTAAGGCTCCCACTGTCCCCTTGACATATAAGTTTTCCTAGTCAAGAACCATTCCTTGACAAAACAAATATTCAAGGGATAGTGCGGATTCTTATCAAGACTAACACTTCACACAATTGGTCTTAGTTGGTCTTTGTTTCATCCAAGACATCACAACTTACCAATCTCAAATGTACAAGAGTAGAAAACATTTTACACTACATTTGATAAGTGTTTTAAACCTTACTTTATGTCACTCAATGTTACAATCTTGGAGTATGACTCTAAGAATTGTTTTGGAACGAAGTATGACTCATCTTCTTGATCTTAACCAATCTAACAATTCATGACCTCTCTTTTTAGCCATAACAATGCACTAAGACGTCCTTAGAGTATAAATTTGTGATATGGTTTCTAAATCATTAAGATGATCATAAAACTGATACTAAAGTACTCTCCCATCTTTTCAGATTTGAGAAACTTTTATCCTTCTGCCTAATTTGATTCTTCTTATTCGCTCTGCCATACATTGGAACCTTTTCAATGTTACATAATTATACTTAACCTTATAAGTATAATCATATTTACTAATCTTTAGTAAATCATGACAAATCAATCTTTGTGGTGGACCTTGACCAGTGCACACCCAGTGTACCTAATTCCTTAGTCCTTCAATTGACTCACATATACATGTGATCAAACAATTAGTCTTAATTTTTCAAAGATGAAAATTCTCATTCATCATACAATACAACTTGTATGATTCCAGGTTTCTGTCCAATTGAAACTTGGGTGATGAAAAACTTTCTTCATTTGGTAAATTCAGACACTACCACAAATGAAAGAATCAAATCCACTTTCCAATATTACTATTACTGGAAACATATAAGCAACAATTTTCCACAGATGCCATTGTAAGGATATTTTTTTTAAATAAATAAAATTAAAAACCCTTTTTTTCTTTCATTTTAAAAGTTTGCGGAAAAACTTATCCTTACAATCCACATGAAAACCTTGTTGTTATCTATTCACAAGCAATATATTATAACTCCTAAGAAGTAGCTCAAGAATCCGATCTTCAATCTACGCGATAGAAATCCATCTACGAGATCAGATTCAGCATATTCTTTCTTTAAGTTTCTTTACCTTTTCTTTGATTCTTAAAACATCACCATGTGAGCCAGTCACATCATGTATCAAGAATCTCAGAATAGAAACTTAGCAGAGTTAGATAGTGGACTTTACCTGAAGTAGAGTCAAACTTATCGACTTTAACATCCTTAGGTAAATTATGGCAGCTTTGCAGCCAATGCCCCTTTCTTTGGCAATATAAACATATGAACCCTTTGATAATGGTACACGGGACAATCTCAGACTTAGTTTTTCTCTTTACCATTTGTTCAACCGAGTTGACTATGGCCGATCCCTTTCCATTGGGAAGAGAAATGCTTTTCTCGATATCCAAAGCTACCATTGCCAATGTCCATTTAAGATTTGGGAAGTTAATCTTCTAATAAAATTTGCTTTACTAGTGTTCCAAATCATTGCTGATTCCACAACACAAAGCAAATGGATAAGATCATTAAGGCTCGTGTCATAGTCTGTCTCATAGTAGTCCCAAAGAGACTCGCTATGTTACTAAGAAAGTAGTTGAACCACCAACTTTCTCAAGACTTTGACACCCAACTCTCCCGGCTTGTCAATATGTGACTACATCTCCAAGATGTGACCACACCTAGACCTTTACTTTTCCAATGGGGATCGAGTGACTTTAAACTTTTCAAGAACTTGTGGGTGAGGGAGAATAATTGGAGGAGATAGAGGAAGTGAAGCATGATGTTGAGGAACATCATCTTCAAGAGATTTGGGAAGATCATAAATGTCTAAACCAGACATGTTTTTGGAGATATTCAAGATAGTTGATTTAAAGTCCTTAATATAACACCCAATATGAAATATTAAGGCTAGGACCCAACACAATATTTTATAACTTGGAAGAGGGATGCCGTAATCCAAGCCATAAAATATTTGAAGGTAGGCGAATGACGATTCACCAATTTCCACCATGCAAAACGAAATTATTTATTAGGTTTTAATTGGATTTGAAATTCCGAGATCTTTTGAGATTCATTGAACTTTTCAATGGCATGTTTCAATCTCGAGTGTGCCCTCTCAAATTTTATGACTGGGATGCCGAGGATCACAAAACAAGGTGTGAATAACTATACCAATTCACTTGGTACCCTTAATATTATCACCTAATCAATGTGCCGGTTAACCACACACGCTCCATTGATCTATGACAAACATTAAGTCACCCTTCGTGGTCCTTACTAGTCCAAGTTAGTGTGCCGGTTAACCACACACGCTCCACCAACGACTTGGTAAGGTACAAAGTGTGAATTCCATGGGCTAGCACCAAATTCACATTTTTCGTAAAGTAACTAAGATTGGGAATTATTAAAATTTTAGTTACTTAGTATTTATCATTAATACTTTTAATTAAGGGAGAATTTAAAGTCATTGTCCTACCCGTTCGGCTAACGACCCTCCACCAGTCAAGCAAGCAGTGGGTGAGAGTATACACCCATTAAGTCGCCATTTTGTAGGCAACAACCTTATACCCACCTAATAGACCGGTTTTGTGAATGAGGCCTACTAACGGTAAAACGACTTGTTCTTATACATATATATATATATATATATATATATATATATATATATATATATATATATATATAATAATTAACCATTAATGTTATAAATAATATAAGTGTTAAATTTTAATTCTTTAGAATTCTAAGGGCTAACTTGGAATTAAAGTATTCATAAATGAAAACTTTTCAAATTCCAAAACTTGAGGGCAAGTTTTGAAACTATTCAAAACTAATTAATTCCATAACTTATGTGTTTAAAGTAGTTTTAATCCAAAAAACTCTTCAAGTTCCATAACTTATGGAAGACTTTAAACTAATAAAAGAGCTAACTTTTAGTTATTTTTATAACTTATGGAATTATTAAGGTTACACTTTTACTCTTTCATGAAGTGACTCTTGAACTTCTATAACTTGAGGACAAGTTATGGAGTCATAAAAAAAAATTCAATGACACAAGACTCTTCATTTTGTAACCATTATCAACTTTTATGAGTTTTATGAGTCTTTAATGTGACTCTTCATGTAACTTGAGGACAAGTTACACAAACACATTTTATACTCAACTGTTAGATTAAAATGGATTGAAAGCAACTATTTCAATTAACTTTTCTATTAATCTAAGCAACTCATAAGAACAAGATAATTCAAATCAAACTTTTTCATGTAATTAGTCTAAACCTTAAACTAATACAAAACATGAATCTATTGACAATTATCTTTGAAAATGGATTAGCATGAACATTACCACATTAAAAACAAGTTTATAAGTTCAAAAACAACTTAGGGTAATGTTCCTAGTCCATTTCTAGCCAAAAACCTCGAAAATATGCTGTCTGGGGGTCCAACTCGTCGAGTGCATGAACCAACTCGGCGAGTTGGATCGTTTTGATCAATTTTTAGGCATGGACTCGCCGAGTCCCTTGATGGACTCGCCGAGTCTGATGATCAAACAACAACACTTTCGATTTTTTAAGCAGTTTTGTAGGTATAACAAGAAAACAAGCCTAGGCTCTGATACCACTGTAGGGTTTTGAGCATTCTAACACTCCTAAGTGTACATGCAACCCTAAATACCTTGGATCTATGTTTTCTCTATTATACATGCAAATAAGAACATCCAAGGTATTATCCTAATCTAGCATACAAAACAATGAGTGTAACAAGATAGAATACATACCTCTTTGATGTAGAAAGTCTTCATGAAGCTTGAGTGCCTAGCCCCAATAGTGTGGAAGCCTCAAATGGAATCACAATCATCAAGACACTTAGAATAACTTGAGAGAGTTCTACACTTCATGAAATCAGCTTGCCCTCTCTAGAATAATACTAGTGGCCGATTTTGTCAAGAATAAGATCTTTATATAGTGTTACAATTAGGGTAAATCCTTAATTGTCATGGATTTCCATTTCCTTGGATCCATGGGTTCAAATACACCATGGAGCATCCATGGACCATCCTATGGGTTTTAGCCCAACTTGATTATCCATGGAGCATTAGCCCACTATATAAGTATGGATGATTTACACAATCAACCCATATATTTAATTAGTCTTCTTTTGATCACTTAATTAATCCTAGATTAATTCTTGATCAACACTAATTAAATAATCTTATTATTCTTATTATTAATATACTAGAACTTATAATATATTAATAACCATAAGTGTCTTATTTCTCTCATTATAGTCTATCCAAGTGCATGATGGTATGCAACCCAAATGGACCATGCCAGGTCGGGTCAAGTCTTACCAATTATAGTTATGGACTTAGACATTAATCGAACAGGAGGGTCATTAGCCGAACGGGTAGTGCAAGGACTATAATTCTCCCTTCATTGAAATTATTAATGATAAATACTAAGTAACTAAAACTTTTATAAATACCCAATCGTAGTTACTTAGGAAAAAGTGAATAAGGTGCTAACCAATGAAATTACACCTTGGATGTTGCTTAAGTCATTAGTGGAGTGTGTGTGGTTAACCGGCACACTAACCTAGACTTAACAAGGTAGGAAAAGGGTAACTTAATATTTATCATAGTATCGGTGGAGCGTGTGTGGTTAACCGGCACATCGATTAAAGGGTAAATATTAAGGGTACCTAGTATATTTGCATAGTTACTTCACACCTTGTTTTGTGATCCTCAGCATCCCAGTCACAAAACCTGAAGGGCACACTCGAGATTGAAACATTCCTTTGAACAGTTCAATGAATCTCAAAGATCTATGAGTTTCAAATACAATTAAAACCTAATAAATTATTTCATTTTTCATGGTGGAAATTTGTGAATCGTCATTAAACTACCTTCAAATATTTTATAGCATGGATTACGGCATCCCTCTTCTAAGTTATAAAATGGTTTATTGGGTCCTAGCCTTAATATTTCATATTGGGTGTCATATTAAGGACTTTAAATCAACTATCTTGAATATCTCCCAAAACGATGTCTGGCCTAGACATTTATGATCTTCCCAAATCTCTTGAAACAAGCTTTCCTAAATAAAGATGATGTCCCATGGATATCATACTTCTTTCACCTCCTCCAATTATTCTCCCTAACCCACAAATTCCTAACAAGTTTAAGTTCACTCAAGCTCTATTGGAAAGGAAAGGTCTAGGTGTGATCACATCTTGGAGATGTAGTCACATATTGACAAGCCAGGAGAGTTGGGTGTCAAAGTCTTTATAAAGTTGGTGGCTCAACTACTTTCTAAGTCACATAGTGAGATCTTTTGGGAATCCTATGAAACAGACTATGACAATACCCTTAATGATCTTATCTATTTGCTAAGATCAACTCCCTAAAACTTGTGGACATTGACAATGATGACATTGCATATCCAGTAAAGCTCTCTCTTTCCAATGGAAAGGGATCGGCCATAGTCAACTCGGTTGACCAAATGGTAAAGAGAGAGGCTGAGTTTGAGATAGTCCCATTATCAAGGGTCAATAGATAACTATTGCCAAAGGAATGGGAATTGGTTGCGAAGCTGCCAAATTTACCTAAGGATGTTAAAGTCAGTAAGTTTGGCCCTACTTCAGGTAAAGTCCATTGTCTAACTCTATTAGATACATGTTGACTCTGATCACGAAGATGGATTTCAATCGCATGGTTCGGTGATCAGAATTTTGGCCTATTACTTAAGAGTTATGATATTTATATTGCTTAGGAATACATAACAACAAGGTTTTCATATGGATTGTAAGGATAAGTTTTTCCGCAAAGTTTTAAATAAAATAAAAAGGTTTTGATTTTATTTATTTTATGTATCCTTACAATGGCATTTGTGAAAAGTTGTTGCTTATAAGATTCCACTGATAGCAATATTGGAAAGTGAATTTGATTCTTTCATTAGTGGTAGTGTCTAAATTTACCAAATAAGGAAAGATTCCCATCAACAAAGTTTCAAGTGGACCGGAACTTTGAATAATACAAGTTTTACACTATGATGAATGAGAACTTTCAACTTTCGAAAATTAAGACTAGTCCTTGTTCACATGTATATGTGGGTCAAGTGAAGGACTAAGGGATCGAGCACACATTCGTGTGCATTGGTCAAGTCCACCACAAAAGATCGATAAGAATATTCGTCATAATTTACTAAAGCTCAGTAAATATGGTTATACTTACAAGCTTAAGTCTAATTCTAAGACATCAGAAACGGTTCCAATGTATGGCAGAGCGAATAAGAAGAATCAAATTAGGCAGAAGGATAAAAGTTTCTCAAATCTGAAAAGATGGGAGAGTACTTTAGTATCATGTTATATGATCATCTTAATGATTTAGAGACCTTATCACAATTCATCCTCTAAGTGCATTATGATAGCTAAGAAGAGGAGCTATGAATTGTTGAAGTGGCTAAATCAAGAAGATGATTTATACATCGTTCCAAAGAAGGTTTAAAACACATGTTAAATGTAAGAGTAAAAGTTTTCTACTCTTGTACATTTGAAATCGGTAAGTTGTGATGTTTTCAATAAAACAAAGACCAACTAAGGCCAATTGTGTGAAGTGTTTTTCTTGATTAGAATTCACACTATCTCTTGAATATTTGACAAGAGAGCCTTATATGTCAAGAGGACAGTGGGAGTCTTAAATGTCTTGAAAGTGTCAAGAACTAATCAAGAATAAAAGCTGAAGTTCTTCACTATCACACGACTTGAGGTTTATAACCTATCATGTTGACATATTCTATGTCCATTCTAATTAAAATTGGCTTTTTATATGAGTTCTTAGAGTTCTCAATTGGTTGCAAAACAACTTGGAAGAAATGGCAGACCCTTGAGCTGCCAGATAGCAAGAAATTAAGATTGAGTTCAGTCCATATGAGTTTGGATTTGTCATTGTCCTTGTCTTGTGACTATGGTTTTGACAATTCACATGGATAAGAACACATACGCCATTAAATCTAAGTGTCACAACGTTTCTCTCTGATTCATGAAAATGATGGTGAGGAAACACTTTCACTAAATAGATTTTAGCTAGATAGCAATTGTGATATTTGCATTCTCAAAGTCGTTAGTGGAGCGTGTGTGGTTAACCGACACACTAACATGGACTTGTGAGAAGTAGCAAAGGTCTAAACAATTGAGACTATGATTACGACATCCTTTTTCATAGTTCTAAAATTGTTTAGACACACATGTGAGCTATCTAAGAGAGGTGTATGATTTTGATAAAGTTTTATCAAAACAATCTAGTATCAGAAATCTGAACTTTGGTAAGAAAGTCAGCTAATTTCTGAGTACATGTCAAACCTAGTGGGAGCATAAGTGTTATGCTAATAATCATCATGTTAGTGGGAGCATGATCATTATGCTAAAGGTTGCAAGTTAGCAATGTTAATTATAGAAAACAAAAGTTTCAATTGGAAAAGAGTTGTTTTGCTATAATTAAGGGAGAGGAAATTATACTTCATCTCAACTCTAAAAGCTTAGATTGAGGTCTTAATCGTATTTAATCAAGTATATATGAATTTCATGTTGGAATGGCTCAACATAAGGAAATTCTGTATATGAGTCCATTATTTGCGTTCTAGAATTCGATTATGATTACGGAATCCCTTTTCATAATCTGAATTATGAGAACTTGGCAAATAGTGTCACACCCCGAAAACCAAAGGCGGAATACATTTCCGGGGTTGACTACCATGTTGAGTATCAAATCCAATGTACATAGTAAGTAAAGTAAAACAAGCATTACATTACATAATAACAGTTTTACAGATGTTTCAAAAGTAAAGTTTGTACAGTTGTGATACATAGTATATATAGACAAAATGTAACGAGTCTTCATGTACACCGTCTTAATGCAAAAGGATCTTCGGGTACCTGTTCTAACGCTGACCTGAGAACACAAGCGGTTTGAAAATCAGCATAAGGCTGGTGAGTTCATAAGCGGTTTTTGTTTGTGAAAATGTTTCGGTTTCCTTTCTGTTTCTAAAATGTTATGTACACCAAGAAAATCCCGTATTTTCTTAAAAGTTGGTTATTGTTTCACAAATGTAAAGTATAGTAGGTTTTACACTGAAAACATGTTTACTCATATGAAAATGTACAGTTGGTTATCTGACTGGTTAAACTGTTCTGTTTACTTATTATGTGTAACCAGGAAAGTCCCATACTTTCCTTATTGTATGTTACAAATTGTAAAAGATGTAATGTTATCCATTCTGTGACTCTTTCTAGTTATGTAAGTGTTACCCAGGAAAGCCCCATGCTTTCCTGCTTGTATGTATCTTATGTAAACGATGTGAAAGATGTAAAAGATGTAATCGTGATTAGGTTCCATGTTTTCCCCAGGAAGGTCCCGTACCTTCCTGAATGTTAGTTACATTAAGTAAAAGATGTAAAAGATGTAAACGATGTAAACGATGTATAAAGTAATCCATTATTACTGTAAGTAAATCCCTGTTATCCTAATTACGAGTTCCATAACCATACAATAGACTGAAACCTGTGGCAATAAGTAGTCCACATGTGGCAATAAGTCGTCCACATACTTATGACTTTCGTCACCCTTGAACCATTTCGGTTCGGCTGTAGCTAGCAGCCGGGTGTGGGGTAGTCAGCCCCGTATAGATCTATACACTCAAGTCACGCTCTCTAAATACCAGAGTTTCTGGTTATGGGTGTAGTCCTCCACTCGCGTAATCTAGGTGGAGTGTTCTCCGAGGACGTGTCTCCAATCATACCGGAATAACAAATTTACTAGTAATAATATGAAAGTCCTCCACTCGTATAAGTGTGGAGAGTGTTACCGAGGACAAAACAATGTACAGGTGTTATATTCAAATGTTTTAATGTCATGCTTTTAACTGATAAAATGTGGAAAACCATTTGTGAAATACATGTAAAACATACTAGTTTAAAGACTTATTTCACAAATATATGTTACGTGATCTGTATGTTCGATCTGTTATCAGTTGTAGTTATCAGTTATAAAAGCATAAGAATATGAAACACATATTTTGAGTACAAGAATTCCCGTATACTTTGCTTGTGTTCCCCCCCCCCCCCCCCCTGAAAACAGTGAAAACAGTGAAAAAGGGTAGGGGTATGAACTCACCGGACTCGGAAACGTGTCGGTTTTGAATGCTATACGTCAGTTCGGGGTTTGATTACTCGCGATGACCCTATGTAAAATGATATAATGTTCATATACATATAATTAGAGATACATTCACTAATAATATGTAACATTACACTCCAATGAGGTTAAACACCTCAAAACGAGCGTTTGGAGTGACCCGGGTGACATCTTCGGATTTGTAATGACACTAGGGACTTGGGACTTGAGTTTACTCCCCATAAGTAAACATTTTAAAGAGTTTACAACATTGGAACACCCACATACATGAGTTTACGGCCGTAAACTCATGTGGGTGAGGTTTTAGTGTTTTAAGGGCTCAAATGGACTTAGGGATTTCTAGAAATGATTATCTAAACACCTTGGAACACTTGGAATGGATTTGAAACACTTACAACATGAGTTTACGGCCACACTCATAGAGTTTACGGCCGTAAACTCACCAAGGCTAAGAAAAATTGATTTGAGTCATTTAGGGCAATCACATGTGATTCAAACTAATTTTCTAAGCATTGTTATGAATTTAGAACATTTATTAAGACATTCATTGGAGTTTACGGCCTAGAGGAATGTTCTAAGGCCGTAAACTCTCCTTTACCATAGAATAAGATAGTTTTTGGTGCTTAAAACAATCACATGTGATTCTAGAAATTTATACAAACCACTTGGGTGTGTTTGATGCATCTTTAACATTGTTTTATGAGTTTACGGCCAAGGATATGTTCCTAGGTCGTAAACTCCCATAAATCATACTTTTGATGTGTTTCAACCCTTTAAACCATTTTTAGATGCATCTAGATTTTACCACAAAGCCTTTGGTTGAGTTTGGAAGCATTTGAACATGTTTTAAGGCCTTAAATCGCCCTTTTAGAGGAGTTTACGGCCCAAGAGTGTGTCTTGGCCATAAACTCTTCTTTATTACACAAAAATCAATTTTTAAGTGTTCCAAGCCTAGATTAGCAAGTCCAAGGTTCATATCTAAGTCCCAACTAGGTATTGGAAGGGTTTTATGGCATGAAAAACCCCTTTTACTTGAGTTTACGGCCTAAGCTTATGCCTTGGCCGTAAACTCCTTTAAATGGCTCAAAATCATAGTTTTAAATGTTCTAAGTCCATATCTTGAAGTCCCATAGCCATATCTAAAGTCCAATTGAGTTTAGGAAGGAGTTTAAGGGCCTAAAACCCCATTAAATAGAGTTTACGGCCCAAGCTTGTTCCTTGGCCGTAAACTCATGTTCTTGGACCTAAAACTCAATTAATTCATCAAATTGAAGGCTAAAGGTGTTGAATAACATGTTAGGGAGGTTACCTTAAATATTTGAAGCCTTAAACTTGTGATTTGGACCTTAATTCTAGCTTGAGGAGAGAGGTTGTAAGAGTTTAGTGAGAAATTGGCCAAAGGCTTCAAATGAAGTCTTAAACACGTTTATATAGCGTTTAAGTTTTGGACACGGTGGAATTCTACCCGATACCGGTGTTAGACGAGGCTTTTGGTCGTACCCGATTGAGTTACCGTAACCCGATACAGTAATTTCTAGAAATATTCCGATCACTAAGGTTGGGTGTTAAAATGATTTCTAATTGTATTAAGACACCCATTAAGTCATTTTAAATGTGCACTAGATAATGACTTAACTAAACGGAAGATCGGAAATCGAAATCGGAACGACGATCGGTTGCGCGAATTGTACTATGAAAGAGTTACGATAAAATGATACGGAAATTTCGGGTTGTTACATTATCCCCCCGTTAAAGGGAATTTTGTCCCGAAATTCAAGTTTATAACATAAGACAAGATACAAATCATGGATAAGAAAAGAGTTGTGGATACTTCTGTTTCATTGAGTCTTCCCGTTCCCAAATGAATTCCGTTCCCCACTTGGCATTCCAGCAAACCTTCACTAATGGGATGCGACTTTGTTTTGTACGTTTGACTTCTCCATCCATGATTTCGATCGGTTCCTCCACAAAGTTGAGGTTTTCGTTGATCTCGATCTCGTCTAAGGGAATTGTTAGGGTTTCATCGGATAGGCACTTTTTGAGGTTTGAAACATGGAAGACAGGATGAATGTTACTGAGTTCATGAGGTAAACGAAGTTTATAGGCAACTGGACCAATCCTGGAGAGGATTTCAAAGGGTCTAATATACCTCGGATTAAGTTTCCCACGCTTGCCAAAGCGTACAGTGCCTTTCCAGGTCGAGACTTTCAACAGGACACGGTCTCCAACCTGGAATTCTAATGGTTTCCGACGATTATCAGCGTAACTCTTTTGACGATCGTGTGAGGCTTTCAGTCGGTTACGGATTTGAATGATCTTTTCGGTGGTTTCACGGATGATTTCAGGACCAGTGAGAGCACTGTCGGGGATTCGACTCCTTGCTAACTGTGTATCCCCCACCTCGGCCCAGCACAGAGGGGATCTGCACTTACGACCGTATAGGGCTTCGAACGGAGCAGCCCTAATGCTGGTGTGGTAACTGTTGTTGTACGAGAATTCGATCAAGGATAGGTGTGTATCCCACGACTTTCCAAAGTCAATGACACATGCCCGAAGCATGTCCTCTAGGGTTTGGATTGTTCTCTCACTCTGTCCATCGGTCTGAGGATGATATGCCGTGCTCATATCTAGTTTGGTTCCAAGGGCTTTCTGAAGAGATTGCCAGAATCTAGAGGTAAACCTACTATCTCGATCGGAGATAATGGATATAGGTATACCGTGAAGACGTACTACCTCCTGGATGTAGATTTGCGCGAGTCTCTCCATCTTGTATGATTCTTTGATCGGGATGAAGTGAGCGGATTTTGTCAAACGGTCGACAATTACCCAAATGGTATCGTACCCACTAGAACACTTGGGTAGTTTGGTGATGAAGTCCATGGTAATCATTTCCCATTTCCACTCGGGAATCTCGGGTTGTTGGAGCAGACCTGAAGGTTTCTGATGTTCGACCTTGACTTTGGCGCAAGTCAGACACTTGCCCACAAATGTAGCTATCTCGGCTTTCATGTTCGGCCACTAGTATTGCCTCTTGAGACCCAGGTACATCTTGTCCGAACCCGGGTGAATAGAGTATTTGGTTTTGTGTGCTTCCTCCATGACTATTTCCCTGAATCCACCGGATTTGGGAATCCAGATCCGATGCATGAAACAGTGAACTCCGTCACCTCTGATCTCAAGTTTCTTCTCCATCCCTCTCAAGGTTTCATCTGACACGTTCTTGGGTTTAAGGGCTGTTAACTGGGCTTCTCGGATCTGCATAGGTAAGTTGGAATGGATGGTCATCGTCTGGTTCTTCACTTTGTGGCTTGTACTATCCTTTCGGCTAAGGGCATTTGCTACCACATTGGCCTTGCCGGAGTGGTAACGGATTTCACACTCATAGTCACTGAGTAATTCTACCCATCGCCGTTGCCTCATGTTTAAGTCTTTCTGATTAAAGATGTGCTGCAGGCTCTTGTGATCAGTGAAGATTGTGCACTTGGTTCCGTAGAGATAATGTCTCCAAATCTTCAATGCGAAGAGTACTGCTCCTAGTTCCAAGTCGTGTGTGGTATAGTTGACCTCGTGTGTTTTCAGCTGTCTTGAGGCATAGGCAATCACCTTTCCTCTTTGCATAAGCACACAGCCTAAACCTTGATTAGACGCATCGCAGTAGACAACGAAGTCCTCTGTCCCTTCAGGCAGAGACAGAACAGGCGCGATGCATAAGGCTCTCTTCAACGTTTGGAATGCGGTTTCTTGTTTATCACTCCAACAAAAGGGTACACCTTTCTGTGTTAGAGTTGTTAAAGGTTTGGCGACTTTGGAAAAGTTCTGAATGAATCGTCGATAGTAGCCGGCGAGACCTAAGAATTGACGAATTTCCGTGGGCGTTTTCGGTGCCGACCAACTCTCTATTGCTTTAATCTTGGAAGGATCTACGTGAATACCCTCCTCGCTTACTACGTGACCGAGGAAAGTTACCTTCCTTATCCAGAATTCACATTTGGAAAATTTCGCGTAAAGCTTTTCGGATGTAAGAGTTTCCAACACTAGCCTCAAGTGTTGTTTGTGGTCTTCTTCGTTTCGGGAGTATACGAGGATGTCGTGAATGAACACGATAATGAATTTGTCTAAGAAGGGACGGCACACCCGGTTCATCAGATCCATGAACACAGCCGGTGCATTGGTTAGACCAAAGGGCATTACTACAAACTCGTAGTGTCCATACCGAGTCCTAAAAGCTGTCTTGGGAACATCATTCTCCTGGACTCGTAACTGATGGTACCCTGATCGAAGGTCTATCTTAGAAAAGTAGCTGGCTCCCTGAAGTTGATCGAAGAGGTCATCTATTCTTGGAAGAGGATATCGGTTCTTAACGGTTAACTTGTTCAGCTCACGATAGTCGATACACATCCGAAAGGATCCATCTTTCTTTTTGACAAACAGAATCAGAGCTCCCCAGGGGGAGGAACTCGGTCTAATGAATCCTTTACTGAGTAACTCATTGAGTTGACTGGATAACTCCTGCATTTCTGCCGGAGCTAAGCGATACAGGGATTTTGCTACGGGAGTAGCTCCAGGAATTAGGTCAATACGGAATTCGACCTGACGTTCGGGAGGAATCCCTGGAAGTTCTTCGGGAAAGTTATAGACTTCGGGGATGCTCGCGAGGTCTCTAACTTCTTGTTTCTCGTTGATCACATGAGCTAAGAATGCAACACACTCCTTTCGAAGGAGCTTTCGAGCTTTGATGCAAGAAATGATATGAAGGTTGGAACTGGGTTTATCACCATAGATTATGAGAGTTTGATCCGAAGGAAGATTGAGACGGATAGCTTTTTCGTAACAAAGAATGTCAGCATGATTGGGACTCAACCAATCCATGCCAATGATAACATCAAAGCTCTTAATGGAAACGGGCAGGAGATCTATAGGAAATGAGTGATCGTTCAAGGTAAGCGTACAGCCTATGAATATATCGTTAGCACTTTCTTTCTCACCGTTAGCCATCTCGACGGTAAACGTTTCAGTTAGTGGTTGAGGATTTGGTTTTAGATTATGTTTGAATGAATGACTAACAAAACTCCTTTCAGCACCCGAATCGAAAAGAATACTAGCATATGAATTGTCGAGAAGGAACGTACCCGAAACAACAGTGGGATCAGCTACTGCTTCCTCCCGTCCCATGGTTAGAACTCTTCCAGTGTTACCAGCAGTTGACTTCTTGGGACAATCCCTTTTAAAGTGCCCAACTTCCCCACAGTTGTAGCAGGCTTGACTAACACCCGCTCCCGATGATTGGTTAGCTGATTGAGTAGGAGTTCTGCAGTACCGAACTGTGTGCCCTTTCTTACCACAGTTGGTACAAGACAATTCTCGATAGGGTCCGGGATGATGATGGTATTTACACTTGTCACACTGAGGAAGGTTACCAGCATATTTACTGGTAAGAGTTGAGGCTGTGGATCCCATAGCAGAAACAGCAACAACAGGAGTAGCAGTAGCAGCATGGACTGCCACCGTCTGTTGTTTCTTGGAGGATCCTTGAGAAGATTGACCCTTCTTCTTCTTCCAGAATTTCCTCTTTTCACCACTCCTTTGAGTCGGTTCAGAAGTGGTAGTGATTTCCTTGACATCGTCATTGTGATCAATCAGAATTTGTGCTAAGGTCTTGGCACTATCATAGGTATCCGGACGAGCAGCCAAAACGTGACTCTTTATTGGTTGAGATAACCCCCAAACGAAACTTTCTATCTTCTTGTTTTCTGGAGTGACTAGTCCCGGGCAGAGAAGTGCAAGATCATCAAATCGGGAAGTATATGCAGCAATGTCGGAACCTTTCATCTTCAGGTTCCAGAGCTCGTGCTCTAATTTCTGCATTTCACCACGGGGGCAATACTCAGCAATGAGAAGTTCCTTCATAGCTTCCCATCCCATGGCATTTGCTACGGGTAAGGTCAGAGATTTGACTCGGCCATTCCACCAAGTCAAGGCTTTATCCGCGAAGGTACAGGCTGCAAATTTGACTTTATCGGATTCCGTACAAGCACAGATTTCAAAGATGGACTCAATTTTCTCGAACCATCGAGATAAAGAAATGACACCTCCAGATCCATTAAAAGATATTGGTTTCGCATTCATGAAATCCTTGTAGGAACCCCCTCTTTGGTGTCCCTGGCTACCCTCAGGGTTTTGAGATTGTGTACCACCACCTGAACCACTAGGGTTCATTTGTGACATAGCTGCTACCATCGCAGCGGTCATCATTGTTTGGAGCGATGTTAGATCGAAATGGGGAGGAGGTGGCGGCGAGGAAGGATTGTTGTTATTCTTTGAGCTAGGTCTCTTTCGGGGAGGCATCTTGATCTAATAAGATCAAGGAAAAGAGGATGGTGAGTCCTCTACATTGAATCGATAGATATGATAGTTATATGATTCGAGTAAGCGATAAAGCAGGAAAAAGTTATCGAACAGATAATTTATCGCTAAGAGTGATCACAGGGAAACCACTTGAATAAGAACTACTACAGAGGATCGGGATCGAGAAATACTCCCATAGTATTTCATGAATTGTTTACGACAATGATTTGATGTTTGGGATACAAAGGTAAGTTTTAGGCATGCCACATACCACAGTCACTCCCAAGCACATGTTGGCCGTGTCTCGAATGAATATAGTTGGCCAGGCCATATTGACCCTAGACACGACTACATAACTGTCCAGGTTTAACCGTAGTACACAACACCCATTTACTTATGTTCTGTTCTACTTGTGGTTACGAATGACGAAGGTTCGGTATACTTGTATACTTTTGAAAATACTTATAGTTTGAAGATACTTTTAATTCAGAGCACTTAGGCCCTTTAGTGTTTATAGTTTTATACCATGTAAGGTTTGATATACTTTATTCACTATAAACAAGGGCTCTGATACCCATCTGTCACACCCCGAAAACCAAAGGCGGAATACATTTCCGGGGTTGACTACCATGTTGAGTATCAAATCCAATGTACATAGTAAGTAAAGTAAAACAAGCATTACATTACATAATAACAGTTTTACAGATGTTTCAAAAGTAAAGTTTGTACAGTTGTGATACATAGTATATATAGACAAAATGTAACGGGTCTTCATGTACACCGTCTTCATGCAAAAGGATCTTCGGGTACCTGTTCTAACGCTGACTTGAGAACACAAGCGGTTTGAAAATCAGCATAAGGCTGGTGAGTTCATAAGCGGTTTTTGTTTGTGAAAATGTTTCGGTTTCCTTTCTGTTTCTGAAATGTTATGTACACCAAGAAAATCCCGTATTTTCTTAAAAGTTGGTTATTGTTTCACAAATGTAAAGTATAGTAGGTTTGTACATTGAAAACATGTTTACTCATATGAAAATGTACAGTTGGTTATCTGACTGGTTAAACTGTTCTGTTTACTTATTGTGTGTAACCAGGAAAGTCCCATACTTTCCTTATTGTATGTTACAAATTGTAAAAGATGTAATGTTATCCATTCTGTGACTCTTTCTAGTTATGTAAGTGTTACCCAGGAAAGCCCCATGCTTTCCTGCTTGTATGTATCTTATGTAAACGATGTGAAAGATGTAAAAGATGCAATCGTGATTAGGTTCCATGTTTTCCCCAGGAAGGTCCCGTACCTTCCTGAATGTTAGTTACATTAAGTAAAAGATGTAAACGATGTATAAAGTAATCCATTATTACTGTAAGTAAATCTCTGTTATCCTAATTGCGAGTTCCATAACCATACAATAGACTGAAACCTATGGCAATAAGTAGTCCACATGTGGCAATAAGTCGTCCACATACTTATGACTTTCGTCACCCTTGAACCATTTCGGTTCGACTGTAGCTAGCAGCCGGGTGTGGGGTAGTCAGCCCCGTATAGATCTATACACTCAAGTCATGCTCTCTAAATACCAGAGATTCTGGTTATGGGTGTAGTCCTCCACTCGCGTAATCCAGGTGGAGTGTTCTCCGAGGACGTGTCTCCAATCATACCAGAATAACAAATTTACTAGTAATAATATGAAAGTCCTCCACTCGTATAAGTATGGAGAGTGTTACCGAGGACAAAACAATGTACATGTGTTATATTCAAATGTTTTAATGTCATGCTTTTAACTGATAAAATGTGGAAAACCATTTGTGAAATACATGTAAAACATACTAGTTTAAAGACTTATTTCACAAATATATGTTACGTGATCTGTATGTTCGATCTGTTATCAGTTGTAGTTATTAGTTATAAAAGCATAAGAATATGAAACACATATTTCAAAACATGTTTTGAGTACAAGAATTCCCTTGTACTTTGCTTGTGTTCCCCCTGAAAACAGCGAAAACAGTGAAAAAGGGTAGGGGTATGAACTCACCGGACTCGGAAACGTGTCGGTTTTGAATGCTATACGTCAGTTTGGGGTTTGATTACTCGCAATGACCCTATGTAAAATGATATAATGTTCATATACATATAATTAGAGATACATTCACTAATCATATGTAACATTACACTCCAATGAGGTTAAACACCTCAAAACGAGCGTTTGGAGTGACCCGGGTGACATCTTCGGATTTGTAATGACACTAGGGACTTGGGACTTGAGTTGACTCCCCATAAGTAAACATTTTAAAGAGTTTACAACATTGGAACACCCACATACATGAGTTTATGGCCGTAAACTCATGTGGGTGAGGTTTTGGTGTTTTAAGGGCTCAAATGGACTTAGGGATTTCTAGAAATGATTATCTAAACACCTTGGAACACTTGGAATGGATTTGAAACACTTACAACATGAGTTTACGGCCACACTCATAAAGTTTACGGCCGTAAACTCACCAAGGCTAAGAAAAATTGATTTGAGTCATTTAGGGCAATCACATGTGATTCAAACTAATTTTCTAAGCATTGTTATGAATTTAGAACATTTATTAAGACATTCATTGGAGTTTACGGCCTAGAGGAATGTTCTAAGGCCTTAAACTCTCCTTTACCATAGAATAAGATAGTTTTTGGTGCTTAAAACAATCACATGTGATTCTAGAAATTTATACAAGCCACTTGGGTGTGTTTGATGCATCTTTAACATTGTTTTATAAGTTTACGGCCAAGGATATGTTCCTAGGCCATAAACTCCCATGAATCATACTTTTGATGTGTTTCAACCCTTTAAACCATTTTTAGATGCATCTAGATTTTACCACAAAGCCTTTGGTTGAGTTTGGAAGCATTGGAACATGTTTTAAGGCCTTAAATCACCCTTTTAGAGGAGTTTACGGCCCAAGAGTGTGTCTTGGCCGTAAACTCTTCTTTATTACACAAAAATCAAGTTTCAAGTGTTCCAAGCCTAGATTAGCAAGTCCAAGGTTCATATCTAAGTCCCAACTAGGTATTGGAAGGGTTTTAGGGCATGAAAAACCCCTTTTACTTGATTTTACGGCCTAAGCTTATGCCTTGTCTGTAAACTCCTTTAAATGGCTCAAAATCATAGTTTTAAATGTTCTAAGTCCATATCTTGAAGTCCTATAGCCATATCTAAAGTCTAATTGAGTTTAGGAAGGAGTTTAAGGGCTTAAAACCCTATTAAATAGAGTTTACGGCCCAAGCTTGTTCCTTGGCCGTAAACTCATGTTCTTGGACCTAAAACTCAATTAATTCATCAAATTGAAGGCTAAAGGTGTTGAATAACATGTTAGGGAGGTTACCTTAAAGATTAGAAGCCTTAAACTTGTGATTTGGACCTTAATTCTAGCTTGAGGAGAGAGGTTGTAAGAGTTTAGTGAGAAATTGGCCAAAGGCTTCAAATGAAGTCTTAAACACGTTTATATAGCGTTTAAGTTTTGGACACGGTGGAATTCTACCCGATACCGGCGTTATACGAGGCTTTTGGTCGTACCCGATTGAGTTACCGTAACCCGATACGGTAATTTCTAGAAATATTCCGATCACTAAGGTTGGGTGTTAAAATGATTTCTAATTGTATTAAGACACCCATTAAGTCATTTAAATGTGCACTAGATAATGACTTAACTAAACGGAAGATCGGAAATCGAAATCGGAACGACGATCAGTTGCGCGAATTGTACTATGAAAGAGTTACGATAAAATGATACGGAAATTTCGGGTTGTTACAAATAGAAATGGAAATGTTATAGCAAGAGACTGGTTTAGTCTTTATGTGAGACATCATGAATCGTGTTCTATATGCTTCGGATATAGGATTGATTACATGTGCTATATTCATCCTTTTTAAAATTTTCCAAATGCCTGGGACTCCAAAAAGGGAAAAGGTCTAGAATTGGATATGACTAAAAGGATTAAACAATTGTCGACGACAATCTAAGGTTTACCAAACCTTGGGTGCTCAAGGACAGTTGGAAGTATAGTGTTAATTCTGGAAATACCATATTGACATAATCTGTAAGGAGGCAACTGTTGTTCTGAAGTGATAGTTAAAATGGAATCTAGAAATGTTTCAAAGTTAGAAATTATACAATCTGTGTAAGATTAGGAAACTTAATGCAAGAAGGATGTTTCCAAGGAGCTGATCTCCTTTGGAATGCTCTGTAATGGTTGTTGTCAAGTCTTTCTGACTTTGTGCATAATCATTACAAGAGGATCAATGCATATAAGTTTAGAATCTAACAGATTTCAGTAAATGGCATGAATTTGGAATTCTTGCATTTGCAGTAAGGATTTGGGACTGTGAAAAGAGGATCATTGGAGTTGTGTTCAATTGATCTAATTCACAAAGTAAAGATCATAGACAAACATAGTATGCATACTTGGTGTATGTCATGACTAGTGTTTAGAAAACGTAGTGGACATGCTTGGAGAATGGGACAACTATTGTTTTAAATTCAAGAATAAAGTTGATAGCTGAAACAGTATACAATGAATAATGTGTAATCATATGGTGATAAATAAAAGGTGTTTTATTTATGTTCATAGGTTTTGATACCATATTGGATTCAATTATTAGTGTGTTTCATTTTGCATGTTTTAACTTCCCGAATAACTAGGTCATTGTTCTGGATGACTAAGTTATTCAAACTATCCGCAGTCGGTCATATGTTGGAAGTAGATATGAATTAAGACTGTCATGGGTTAGCTTGTAGAGGTCTAAGATGTTGGACAAAGGGCTACAACACTCATAAGTGCTCATAAGTTCTGAGTATTTCAACCCGTGCTCATTGGAATCACTTCATGGATTTTATCACGAGTGATCATGAGACGATAATATCTTATATTCTTCAAACCTAGAGATATGAGTTGTTACTATGAGTTACTTGTACATTGATTGCAAGAAAACGCATACAGTAACTGTAACAGCCCGGAATTTCAGGTATTATTATAATTATGTTTTTGGGGTGTTTTAGGAGGGGACTCGGCGAGTTGGAGCCAGACTCACCGAGTAGGACCACAGACTTGGTCGCAGGTTCGCGACTGGACTCGACGAGTCCAGATATGGACTCGGCGAGTCTGCGCTGTTCAGCGGAAACCCTAGCTGTTTGGTTTTGGAACATATAAAATGGACTTATAGGCCGTCATTGTCCGTTTTTAGCCTACTGAGAAGAACCCTAAACCGATTGCGTGCATCTGGAGCAAGGATTGAAGACCATTGTTGAGTTTGGAAGAATTGTTGTGCAAGGAAGAGAAGGGTTTTGCTAAAGGAACAGCAGGAGAATCACGTTCTGAGGTTTGAGGACGCAGAGAACACGTTATTCAGGTAATAAATCGAATTACACTCTTCCATGTTGATGTGTATATGGATTTAGGGTTTATGGAACCCTTTTGTGAATAGATTGATTGTTACCCTTGTTCCCCAAACGATTATAACCCTGTATTAGGACCTTTAGAGGTCCAGAATGTCCCATGCCTGTGCATTTCGGGAATTAAGAGAGGTTTTGGATTGGAATCCTTATGCCTTAAGTCAAAATGTAAATTACAAGTCTTGGGGTGTAGCATGAGAACCTAAATGAAGGCCTTAGGTGATGGACCAGCTTAGGAGGACCAGACCTATGAATGGTCGGGACAATACTGATCACAGGAAGCAGTTTGATCGACTGCATGGCATGGACTCGCCGAGTCCAATGAACAGACTCGGCGAGTAGCTTGGAGAATAACTGGGACTCGTCGAGCTGTTCTTCAGACTCGGCGAGTGGAGTCGGGGTGGCCCCGCGATTCTTCCACGAGGAACTCGTCGAGTCAAGAGAGATACTCGAAGAGTAGAAAGGGAACATCAGGGAATTTGTGAGGACGTCTAGACTCGCCGAGTCGCCATAGCACTCGCCGAGTCCGGTCAAATTGACCGTTGACCGTTGACCGTTGACCAGAGTTGACCTACATGTGATTTCTTAGGGTAAGTTGTCTTGAAAGATAAAAGTGTTAATAAGGGATATATGATATTATAGGGAGTCCGTAGCTCGGCGGATCGAGTACGAGTGATTTCAGGGGTTGCTAGCTTTCGATATTTACGAGGTGAGTCTTCTCACTATGCTGTACCCGGAAGGGTTTGACTGTGTGACCGGAAGGTCGGATATGATATGTGATATATGTGCTATAAGTGGTAAGTTAATTGTTATATGTGCTGTGTATGTTTTATGGGCCGGAAGGCAATATGTTATGGGCCGGAAGGCAATATGTTATGGGCCGGAAGGCGAATATGTTATGGGCTGGAAGGCGATTATGTTACGGGCCGGAAGGCGTTGTGTTGTGGACCGGAAGGTCAGGGCCTGGAAAGGCGTATATGTGTAAGTAGTATACTGGGGAACTCACTAAGCATTTATGCTTACAGTTGTTATGTATGTGTTTCAGGTACCAGCGAGGACCGTGGGAAGGCGCCGGCGTGATGCGTACACACTGTTTGATATTTTGAGATCTTGGGAATTTTATGATTGTATTTTGACATAAAACTTGGAATAATTATATTTAGTTTGAATAAAATCACTTTATTTGAAATGAAAATTTTGTTTGAAAATTTGCGTTGTTACAATTGGTATCAGAGCCTTGTTTTGAGGGATTCGGGTGTACCTTCGGGTGTAACTGAACTCAAACTAAGGATTCGAGGAAAATTTTTAAAAATAAAGGCATAAACTTTTATAAATAATAATGTGGTAAACAAGAAAGAAGCAGTGTGTACGATCAGCCAGCGCCCGAACGGTAAAGATCCCCAGAATACCTTACAATGTTATGTTATGCAATGAATTATGAATTGTTATGCATGCTAGAAGACTAGGTATTCATGATAGGACTAGAGTGGCCTGATTTCTGATGCCTTAGTCTAGGGAGTTTGCCGATATGAGATATTTGATAGCGTGCAGGTAGATATTGCATATCAAAAGTAGAGTACTCACTTTTCGGGGTTTGGGGAGGTAGATTTGGGACGAATGCTGATACGGTGTGGTCGGTAGTATTGGGCCCGTACTACCGAAGACACCGGGTCGGTGGGAGACCCAAGTAAGAATCCCTGGATATCGGAGACTGAGTAGGGTTGCATTATCGAGTACAATTGTACTTGATAGAGTCTCTGATAATTTTATGTTGTATTTCAGAGACATCATGGTTACAACACGCCACGGGGCGAGTTCGAGCAGTGTGAGCGACGAGGACATTCGTCAGATGATTCAGGAGGAGGTAGCTGCAGCGATTCGGGCTGAGATCCCGGAGATGTTTGGGTCTATTAAGACCACCCTGATGGAGACGTTCGAAGAGCGGTACGCCGCACTGACTGAAGCTGCAGCCGCTACCGCTACCGCAGCCGTGGCCGCTGCCAGGCCACAAGGGGGCGACTCGTTGCTATTCCGGGAATTCAGCAACACGAAACCCCCTGAGTTCGATGGGACGCAGGATCCGATTGCTGCGATGAGGTGGATCGTCGATATTGAAGGGTGCTACTACACTTGCTCATGCCCGGAGCACCTGAGGGTACGGTTCGCTTTGAACCAGCTCCGTCTGGGAGCGAAGGATTGGTGGAAGTTCGTGACGGCGAACTTCACTTTAGCGGAGATTACAGCAGTGACATGGGAGAGGTTTACTGCCATGTTCAGGGACGAGTACGTTCCCCCAAGTGGAGAGGGAACGATTGATTCAGGAGTTCTTGACCCTTAAGCTGGGTACTGATTCGGTTGCGGTGGTCACGTGGAAGTTTCATGAGAGGGCGATGTTCTGCCCCGAGCTGGTGTCTACAGAGCAGTTGCGGATGAGCCGGTACTTGGGTGTTTTGAGGAGGGATATCCGGGAGTTTGTGTCGAACTCCACCTATCGTACATTTACTGAGCTTCAGACGAATGCCAGGAAGCGCGAGATCGAGTTGGAGACCTAGGCCAGGGAGGAGGCCGAGTCTCGGCAGGTGGACCGGCGGCCGGCTCAGTCTCAGCCAGCAGCCAAGCGGACCAAGTCCGCCGATTTGAGGACGGGAGGTCCGAAGGGCCGCACTTGCGGAAAGTGCGGCAAGGAGGGACACATTGCCAGGGATTGTCCTAAGGGGTTTATGGTTTGTCTTCGTTGCAACCAGACAGGCCATCGGAAGGCCGAGTGCCCGCAGCTTCGTCAGGGATCTACACCTACTACCAGGACTACTGAGACTCGACCGGCGAAGGTCGAGGCCCCGAGGGCTCGCGGGAGAGCCTTTCAGCTGACTGCGGAGGATGTCCGCGCTGCGCCCGATGTTGTGGCAGGTATGCTGTAATTCACGTATTTATTTAAAGTTGAAATGTTATGCTTATGTTAATATATGTGTAGGTACTTTTCTTGTGAACTCTATGCCTGCTCTAGTGTTATTTGACACGGGTGCGAGTAGGTCCTTTGTATCTTTAGCTTTTAGTCAGCATATCAGCATTAGTCGTGAGCCGTTAAGTCAGCCTCTGAGCGTTTCTATAGCGGCCGAGAGGGTGGTTTGTGCCACGGAGGTTCTTCGAGGATGCGTACTAGAGATTTTCGGGGTTGAGTTTCCGATTGACCTAATTCCTATTGCGATGGGTGATGTCTGTGTCATCGTGGGCATGGACTGGTTGAGTCGATTCAGCGTTGTCATCGACTGTGAGCGTCAGCTGGTGACTATACGAGAACCTAGTGGGGGAGTTCTTATGGTGTACGGCGAGGGTACCCGTTTGGGATCAGCTTTTTGTTCGGCCGCTAGGGCGAGGCAATGTCTACAGCAGGGATGTAAGGGTTTTGTGGCGTATGTGATGGATATGCGGGAGGCTTCCGAGAGACCGAGGTCAGTGGAGGAGGTCCCAGTGGTGCGTGAGTTTCCAGATGTTTTTCCCGAGGAGCTGCCGGGAGTACCTCCTGCGAGGCAAGTAGAGTTTGGTATCGACCTGATACCGGGGGCTGCGCCTATTGCGAAGGTGCCTTATCGTCTCGCACCTCCAGAGATGCAAGAGTTGTCCTCGCAACTCCAGGAGTTGCTGGGGAAGGGATTTATTCGGCCGAGCATCTCGCCATGGGGAGCACCTATTCTGTTCGTCAAGAAGAAGGATGGTTCACACCGGATGTGCATTGATTACCGGGAGTTGAACAAAGTGACGGTCAAAAACCGTTACCCGTTACCGAGGATCGATGATTTATTCGATCAGTTGCAAGCGGCATCTTGGTTTTCCAAGATCGCTCTGAGGTCAGGGTACCATCAGGTGAGAGTGCGGGATGAGGACGTCCAGAAGACAACATTTAGGATGCGATATGGGCATTACGAGTTTGTGGTGATGCCTTTTGGGCTCACCATTGCCCCGACGGTGTTCATGGACCTCATGAACAGGGTATGCAGGCCGATGTTGGATCGGTCAGTGATTGTATTTATCGACGACATCCTAGTGTATTCGCGATCTAGAGAGCAGCATGAGGGACATTTGCGGGAGGTCCTTGAGGTACTGAGGTCGGAGAAGCTATATGCAAAGTTCTCCAAATGTGACTTCTGGTTGCGGGAGGTCCAATTTCTTGGACATGTTGTTAATCAGGCAGGGATATTGGTCGATCCGGCCAAGGCTGAGGCAGTGATGAGTTGGGAGGTACCGAAGTCACCTTCTGAGATCAGGAGTTTCCTTGGGTTGGCGGGGTACTATCGGAGGTTTATTAGGGACTTCTCCAAGATCGCAGTGCCGCTCACCAGATTGACCCGGAAGGGTGTTGCATTCTCATGGGGACCCGAGCAACAGACTTCCTTCGAGACACTTCGCCAGAGACTGTGCGAAGCCCCGGTATTAGCTCTCCCAGAAGGGATGGAAGATTTTGTTGTATATTGCGACGCATCGATTTCGGGACTGGGGGCAGTGTTGATGCAGAGAGGTCATGTGATAGCTTATGCATCGAGGCAGCTAAAGCCTCATGAGGCGAGATATCCCACGCACGATTTAGAGTTGGGGGCAGTGGTGTTCGCTCTCAAGATTTGGCGTCACTACCTGTATGGGGTTCGATGTACGATATACACGGACCATAAGAGTTTGAAGTATTTGATGGATCAACCCAACCTAAATATGCGTAAGAGGAGGTGGTTGGATGTGGTCAAGGATTATGAATGTGAAATCCTATACCACCCGGGCAAGGCTAATGTGGTAGCCGATGCATTGAGCCGCAGGGCGGAGAGCACCCCATTGTGAGATGTATGTCTGAGACTGAAGGTGATGACTCCGGTATTGGATGCTATTCGTGGGGCACAGGTCGAGGCTGTGAGATCCGAGATACAGAAGAAAGAGCGGGTCGTTGGGTTAATTTCAGAGTTCGTTAAGGATGGACGAGGACTTCTGACGTTTCAGGGTCGGATTTGGGTACCGTTCGTGGGCAGTACGCGTGCTACTTTGATGGAAGAGGCTCACAGATCGAAATTCTCGATCCATCCCGGTGCTACGAAGATGTATTTGGACTTGAGGAAGGAATACTGGTGGCCCTGTATGAAGAGAGATGTCGCCTGGTGCGTTGAGAGGTGCTTGACCTGCCGTAGAGTTAAGGCCGAGCACCAGAGACCGCATGGCAAGTTGCAGCCTTTGGAGATTCCTGAGTGGAAGTGTGAACAGATTACTATGGATTTCATCACCAAATTGCCGAAAACTGCCAGGGGAGTCGATGCAATTTGGGTGACTGTGGATAGATTGACGAAGAGTGCACACTTCCTTGCCATCAGCGAGAGTTCATCAGCGGAGAAGTTGGCGGAGTTATATGTGAGAGAAGTGGTATCTCGGCATGGAGTGCCGATCTCGATTGTTTCGGACCGCGATGTACGTTTCACTTCCAGGTTCTGGAAGAAATTCCATGAGGAACTGGGTACTAAGCTGCATTTTAGTACCGCATACCATCCCCAGACCGACGGTCAAAGCGAGCGGACGATTTAGACACTGGAGGACATGCTTCGAGCGTGTGTTAGATTTCGGGGGTAGCTGGGATGCGTATTTACCCTTGGCAGAATTTTCCTACAACAACATCCATCATTTGAGCATTGGTATGCCACCTTTTAAGTTGTTGTATGGTAGGAGGTGTCGGACCCCCATTTGCTGGGGAGAGGTTGGACAGAGAGTGATGGGCAGTACAGAGATCGTACTTCAGACGACAGAGCAGATTCAGCAGGTTAGACAGAGGTTATTGACCGCCCAGAGCCGACAGAAGAGTTACGCGGACAGACGCCGGTCCGAGCTTGAATTTCAGGTTGGCGACTTCGTTCTCCTGAAGGTTTCTCCTTGGAAAGGAGTGATCCGGTTCAAGGTGGATGCCAGCAGAGTTGGAGTTGCCAGCAGACTTGGGACAGATCCACAATACTTTTCATGTATCGCAGTTGAGGAAGTGTATAGCCGATGAATCGGTAGTGGTTCCATTAGAGGATATTCAGGTGGATGCGAACCTGAATTACGCCGAGAGACAAGTGGCCATCAGGGATCGGAAGATCAAGGTTCTGAGGAACAAGGAGGTACCCCTGGTGTTGGTTCAGTGGCAACACCGGAAAGGATCGGAGATGACTTGGGAGCTGGAGCGTGAGATGCGGGAGCAGCATCTGGAGTTATTTGCAGAGTGAGACTTAGAGGGCGAAGTCTAGTCCTAGTGGGGGAGAGTTGTAACAGCCCGGAATTTCAGGTATTATTATAATTATGTTTTTGGGGTGTTTTAAGAGGGGACTCGGCGAGTTGGAGCCAGACTCGCCGAGTAGGACCACAGACTTGGTCGCGGGTTCGCGATTGGACTCGACGAGTCCAGATATGGACTCGGCGAGTCTGCGCTGTTCAGCGGAAACCCTAGCCGTTTGGTTTTGGAACGTATAAAATGGACTTATAGGCCGTCATTGTCTGTTTTTAGCCTACTGAGAAGAACCCTAAACCGATTGTGTGCATCTGGAGCAAGGATTGAAGACCATTGTTGAGTTTGGAAGAATTGTTGTGCAAGGAAGAGAAGGGTTTTGCTAAAGGAACAGTAGGAGAATGACGTTCTGAGGTTTGAGGACGCAGAGAACACGTTATTCAGGTAATAAATCGAATTACACTCTTCCATGTTGATGTGTATATGGATTTAGGGTTTATGGAACCCTTTTGTGACTAGATTGATTGTTACCCTTGTTCCCCAAATGATTATAACCCTGTATTAGGACCTTTAGAGGTCCAGAATGTCCCATGCATGTGCATTTCGGGAATTAAGAGAGGTTTTGGATTGGAATCCTTATGCCTTAAGTCAAAATGTAAATTACAAGTCTTGGGGTGTAGAATGAGAACCTAAATGAAGGCCTTACGTGATGGACCAGCTTAGGAGGACCAGACCTATGAATGGTCGAGACAATACTGATCTAAGGAAGCAGTTTGATCGACTGCATGGCATGGACTCGCCGAGTCAAATGAACAGACTCGGCGAGTAGCTTGGAGAATAACTGGGACTCGTCGAGTTGTTCTTCAGACTCGGCGAGTGGAGTCGGGGTGGCCCCGCGATTCCTCCACGAGGAACTCGTCGATTCAAGAGAGATACTCGACGAGTAGGAAGGGAACATTAGGGAATTTGTGAGGACGTCTAGACTCGCCGAGTCGCCATAGCACTCGCCGAGTCCGGTCAAGTTGACCGTTGACCGTTGACCGTTGACCAAAGTTGACCTACATGTGATTTCTTAGGGTCAGTTGTCTTGAAAGATAAAAGTGTTAATAAGGGATATATGATATTATAGGGAGTCCGTAGCTCGGCGGATCGAGTACGAGTGATTTTAGGGGTTGCTAGCTTTCGATATTCACGAGGTGAGTCTTCTCACTATGCTGTACCCGGAAGGGTTTGACTGTGTGACCGGAAGGTCGGATATGATATGTGATATATGTGCTATAAGTGGTAAGTTAATTGTTATTTGTTTTGTGTATGTTTTATGGGCCGGAAGGCAATATGTTATGGGCCAGAAGGCAACATGTTATGGGCTGGAAGGCGAATATGTTATGGGCCGGAAGGCGATTATGTTACGGGCCGGAAGGCGTTGTGTTGTGGACCGGAAGGTCAGGGCCTGGAAAGGCGTATATGTGTAAGTAGTATACTGGGGAACTCACTAAGCATTTATGCTTACAGTTGTTATGTATGTGTTTCAGGTACTAGCGAGGACCGTGGGAAGGCACCGGCGTGATGCGTACACACTGTTTGATATTTTGAGATCTTGGGAATTTTATGATTGTATTTTGACATAAAACTTGGAATAATTATATTTAGTTTGAATAAAATCACTTTATTTGAAATGAAAATTTTGTTTGAAAATTTGCGTTGTTACAGTAACTCGGTGTTATAAAACGTGCCTTTGTGTATGATTCAACAAGTAGTAGAACAAGCCATATGAGTCGAAGTTTATCCATTCCTTTTCCGTTCGGGATAAAAGCAATATCTGTGGGCCCCTCGATGATTTGATGATGACAAATGGAAGTGCTCGATCGGGCCAGGACAGATTTGATTTGTTTAATTAGTCAATCGTCATAAATCAGAAATCGGAAAACAACAAATGGAAAGAGAGAATGATTATAATCCATGTCTCAGTCCATATGATATCTAGAATGGAGGAATATATATGATCCCTTATCTAATGGACAAGTCATTGACATGGTCAGAGTTCGATAGAAGCTTTTGAGAGCTATGATTGCCAGTCGGTTCTTGAAGTCATACGCAATCATAGTTTTAGACTTATCCAAGTGGGAGACTGTTGGATTAATGTCTAATTCCATAACTATAATTGGTAAGATTTGACCTGACCCGACATGGTCCATTTGGGTTGCATGGCATCATGCATTTGGATAGACTATAATGAGAGAAATAACACTTAAGGTTGGTTAATATATTATAAGTTCTAATATATTAATAAGATTATTTAATTAGTATTGATCAATAATTAATCTAGGATTAATTAAGTGATCAAAAGAAGACTAATTAAATATATGGGTTGATTGTGTAAATCATCCATACTTATATAGTGGGCTAATGCTCCATGGATTGTCAAGTTGGGCTAAAACTCATAAGATGCTCCATGGTGTATTTGTACCCATGGATCATGGAAATGAAAGGCCATGTCAATTAGGGTTTACATGGTGTAACCCTAACTATATATGCATCTTATTCTTGACCAAAATCGGCACTAGTATGATCTAGAGAAGGGCTAGCCGATATCAAGTGTTCTTCATTTCTATCAAGGTTATTCCAAAAGCAATTGATGTTGTGTGAACCATTTGAGGTGTCACACTTGGGGCACTAGGCACTGAAGCTTCATGAAGATAATCTACATCAAAGAGGTATGTAATTCTAACTTGATATATTCATTTGAATCATGTTATTATGCTAGTTAGCATGAATACCTTGGAAAGTTCATATTTGCATGTATAATAGAGAAAAACATAGATCTAAGGTATTTAGAGTTGCATGTACACTTAGGAGTGTTAGAATGCTCATAACCCAACACTGGTAAGATCCATCAAAAGTGGACATTTTTATCAGTAGATGTTAGTCACTGTTGGTACGTCTACAACTTCTGAGGACATGATCGTAAGAGGAAACGAGATGATGGAAAACAATAAGAAATATATGCATGAATTACGTAGTGCTCTTCAACCAGTAGTTTACAATTATGTTGAAGGATGTGAAAATGAAAAGAAAATTTGGTATACTTTGAAGGACAAATATCAAGGTAATGAGAAGACAAAGAAGAGTTCGGTCAAACAATGCTTGCTAGAGTTGGGAGAATTCAAGCAGAAGGAAGCAGAATCAATCGAATTATACTATGATCGATTGAATGAATGGATCTTCAAGTGTTCTCGATATGGAGTGACACGTTCATCACTAGTGTTTAATCACATGTTTCTCATGGGTTTATGAAAGGAATAGAGAAATATCAGTTTGATGATAAATACACAAGAAATCTTTGATGGTTACTCTCTTGTAAGTCTATACAATATCTTGCAAGCACATGAAAGTAAGATTAATGATATTGCTATGAAAGTAAATCAAGTCTGGGAGGGCCATTAGCATTGGTGTCGGAAGTTACTACAAAGGAATATGAATCTGAAAAAGAAGCTTAGGATGGTGAAAAAGGATTCTTATTCAACTCCGATGATGAAGGAGTTGCATATTACTCAAAAAATAAGGTCAAGAAATTATTTTAAGAATCCATTCAATGGAAAGTTCAAGGATAATTCTAAGGGCAAGTGTATATCAACGACCAGGAAATATGTGAAGGAAGCGGTAAAGGTAGAAAAGAAAGAGGTGGAGAGTTTGAATGACAAGAAGAATGAATTTAAGTTGAAGGGTGATTTTGGCAAATTGTAACTAATGCAATGGTTACAATCACTTAGCAAAATATGGTATGCTAAGAAAGAAAGAAGTGAAGATGGAGAGTGTTAAGTACGAGGCTTATTATGTTTAGAAGCTTGAGGAAATCTGCCCTCAAACAAAGAATGTGTCACGGATTTATAGAGGAGATGATGAAGAAGAGGGCACATATCAAATCTGTTCTTCGGGATCAAATGATGAAGAAACTGATGGGTTTTGAGCATTCTAACACTTCCTAAGTGTACATGCAACCCTAATAAACCTTGAATCTATGTTTGTCTAAGATACATGCAAATAATTATTTTTCCAAGGTTCATATCCTAACTAGCTTGGCATGGGGAACATGAGTCAAATAAAGCTAGTAGAAATACTTACCTTGTAGTAGTAGTTGATTGCTTGGAGTTTTAGAGCCTAGCACCAATAGTGTGAATGCCTCAAATGGAAATCACAAATCACCACAAACTTGGAACTTTGAGAGAATAGTCACTACTATCTTGAAATCGGCCCTCACCTCAACAAGTGTCAACTAGTATGATTTCAAGAACCAAAGCCTCCTTTATTTAGTGTGGTGGATTAGGGTTATATCCATGTAAACCCTAATACCCATGTCTCTTCATTTCCATGAGATCCATGGGTTAAAGCTCCATGGAGTATCCATGGACTTTTCCATGCAAACCTAGCCCATTCCAAATAAGCATTAGCTCACACTATATAATTATATAAGCCTATATTTAATTAGTAATATCTTTGATCTCTAAATTAATCCTAGATTAATT
Source organism: Lactuca saligna (assembly GCF_052625555.1). Lineage (NCBI taxonomy): Eukaryota > Viridiplantae > Streptophyta > Magnoliopsida > Asterales > Asteraceae > Lactuca > Lactuca saligna. The sequence continues at coordinate 170,170,058 of NC_136417.1, read as the reverse complement.
ATAGATCAATACTAATCAAATAATATGATCTTATATTAATATATTAGAACTTATAATATATTAATAAATCATAACTTGTACTATTCTCAAATGTTATCCATAAATTGTTCGGGTGAAGTGCAACCCAAATGGACCATGCCAGGTCGGGTCAAGTACATACCAAATATAGTTATGGACTTACACACTATATCCAATAGTCTTCCACTTGGATAAGTCTAATAACTATAGTTGCAAGTATGACTTCAGGAACCGTCCAACAATCGTAGCTCTTTAAACTTTGTTGAACTAGAATGCGCCATTTTAGATAAGTGATCATATAATCCTCTGCTCAAGATATCAGCCGGATAAATACATGGAACATGATCTTACTTATTGTCCAGCATTTGTTTCCCGATTTCCGATTTGTTTGACATAGAACTTAACTGAACACATCATTTTAGTTCTGACCGGGCCCGGTACATAGGTCAAAACACATTCATCGAGGGGCCCAGATATCATCTTCTAATCCTAGAAGGAACAGATAAACTTCGACTCATATGTTTCTTCTACCACTCATTGAATTATACACAAAGGAATGTTTTATAACATCGAGTTACCAATGCATTTTCGTACAATCAATGCATAATCTAATCGTAAGTAACAAATCATATCTCTAGGTTTGAAGACTCATATGATATTACCGTCTCACAATCACTCGAGATAAAATTCCATGAATTGATTCCAGTGAGCGTGGGTTGAGTCTAATGCTCAGAACTTATGAGCACTCATGATTGTTGTAGCCATGTCCAACACCTTAGACCTCTACAACCAATCATGACAGTCTTGATTCATACCTACTTCCGACATATGACCGACTGTGGAGGTTTGAATAATATGATATACCAAACATAATTATTCTGGACGTCAAAACATGCAAAAGAAATATAGTAAACGATCGACAAGAGATAGGAACACTTTACTCATAAATAAAACACCTTTTATTCATCATCTAATGTCAATTACACTTTACACATTTCATAATTTATCTAACTACTAAAACTTATATCATCCTTCAGCCCTATGCTCCGAGCATGCTGGAGATGCTTAACCCTACTTAGTCCCTTCGTGAGGGGATCTGCTGGGTTCTCATCCGATGATACCCTCTTTTCCACGAGGATTACTTCTTCTATTCGATGTCTGATGAAGTGATATTTTCTGTCAATGTGTCTGGATCTCCCATGATCTCTTGGTTCTTTGGCTAAGGCAACCGCACTATTGCTATCACAGAAAATCTCCATTGGCTCTTTTATAGCTGGTACAACTCCAAGGTCTCCGATGAAGTTATTTAGCCATATAGCCTGCTTTTCTACCTCACTTGCTACTATATACTCTGATTTATAAGTGGAATCAGCCACTGTCTCCTGCTTGGAACTCTTCCAAGTGATTGCTCCTTCGTTTAAGGTAAAGACCCAACCTGACTGAGAGCGGAAATTATCCCTATAAGTCTGGAAGCTAGCATCACTATACCCTACAACTCTCAAGTCATCACTCCCACCGAAGGTAAGGACCCAGTCCTTAGTTCTTCGCAGGTACTTGAGGATATTCTTTACCGCAGTCCAGTGTTCCTTGCCAGGGTTGCCCTGATACCTGCTAACCATGCTCAAAGCAAAAGCTACATCAGGTCGACCATACGTCATAGCATACATGATCGATCCTACAGCTGAAGCGTAAGGTAGTCGACTCATTTCTGCTATCTCAGCCTCAGTACTAGGGCTTTGTGTCTTACTCAATCTGGTGTTATTCTGAATGGGTAACTCACCTTTCTTGGAGTTATGCATGTTGAATCTTTTCAACACCTTATCCACATAGGTGCTTTGACTAAGTCCAATTAGTCTTTTACTCCTGTTTCTAAAAATCCTTATCCCCAAGATATAGGCAGCTTCACCAAGGTCCTTCATAGCGAAACACTTCGCAAACCAGGACTTTACTGCCTGCAGGGTTAGGATGTCGTTTCCTATGAGTATTATGTCATCCACACACCATACCAAAAAGCTAACTATACTCCCACTAGCCTTGACGTAAACACAAGATTCATCTTCACTCCTAGAAAAGCCAAATTCCTTGACCTTTTCATCAAAGCAAAGATTCCATCTGCGAGGTGCTTGCTTTAATCCATAAACGGATTTCTCAAGCTTACACACTCTATTAGGGTACTCGTTGTTGACAAAACCTTCTGGATGACTCATGTAAACATCTTCAGTCAACATTCCATTAAGGAAAGCGGTTTTGACATCCATTTGCCAAATTTCATAGTCATGAAATGCAGTTATGGCTAACATAACCCTAATAGACTTAATCTTGGCTACTGGAGAAAAGGTCTCATCATAATCAACTCCAGGAATTTGAGAGAAGCCCTTTGCAACCAGTCGAGCCTTATAAGTGTGTACATTACCATCCATGTCAGTCTTCTTCTTTAAGATTCATTTGCACCCTACAGTCTTACGACCTGGTACATTTTCAACCAAGTTCCAAACTTGATTGTCATACATGGATTGTATCTTGCTATCCATAGCCTCTTTCCATTTAGCAGACTCGGGGCCTGCCATGGCTTCCTCGTAGCTGTTAGGGTCATCCAGACCTACTAGTGTCCCATCACTAATAAGAGTCTCACCTTCTACAGTAATATAGAAACCATAGTAGTGCTCAGGTGCACTCCTAACTCTCGTGGAACGCCTCAGAGGTACAGATTCGTCAATTGGCTCAACAGGAGTTTCCTCCTCAAGTTGAGGGCTAGTGTTTGAAGTTCCTTCACCACTTGACTCATGAATTTCCTCAAGATCAATTTGCCTCCCACTGTCTCCTTGTCTTATAAACTCTCTCTCTCTCTCTCGAAAGACTCCTCTTCTTGCTACAAAGACCACATTATCACTAGGTCTGTAGAAGAGGGAACCAAAGGATCTTTGTGGGTAACTAGTGAAAATACACCTCTCTCTTCGGGGTTCTAGCTTGTCATGAGTCTCGCGTCTCACAAAATCCTCGCAACCCCAAATCTTGATGTGGTCTAGTTTAGGTACTTTATGAGTCCACATCTCGTGAGGAGTTTTGGCAAGTTTCTTTGTAGGGACTAGATTAAGAATATGGGCGGTAGTCTCTAAGGCATACCCCCAAAATGAGATTGGTAGTGAAGCTTGACTCATCATGGAACGAACCATGTCTAACAAGGTTCGATTACGCCTCTCAGCCACACCATTCAACTGTGGTGTCCTGGGAGGTGTCAATTGTGAGACAATCCCACATTCCCTTAGATGGTCAAGGAACTCTGAACTAAGAAACTCACCACCTCGATCGGATCAAAGCAACTTAATGTTCCTGCCCAATTGATTCTCGACTTCCTGTTTAAATTCCTTAAACCTTTCGAAAGTCTCTGACTTATGCTTGATTAAGTAGACATATCCATATCTACTGTAATCATCAGTAAAAGTCAAATAATAACGATTAGCATCCCTTGTGGCATGTTTGAATGGTCCACACACATCCGTGTGTACAAGGTCCAACAAAACTTCACCCCTCTCACAAGAACCTGTGAAGGGTGACTTTGTCATTCTTCCAAGTAAGCATGATTCGCAACTATCATCTGACTTTAGGTCAAACGACTCCAAGACTCCATCCTTTGGGAGTTCGCCTATATGTTTCTTGCTTATATGTCCAAGATGAAAATTCCATAACGATGCTTTATCCAAGTTATTATTATTATTAACATAATCAATACACAATACACTATTTCCTAGGTAATCAACCACAAATGTTGTTTCATACACACCATCGCAAGGTAATGCTTTAAAATAAAGAACATTATTAAAGAAAGCATCAATAGAACCAACTTCATTATTAAATGAAATGGCAAACCCTTGTTTATACGATGCATGAAAGGAAGTAATATTTCTTGCCATTTCTGGCGAATAACAACATTTATTCAAATATAAATTTAACCCACTACTTAGCGACAAAGAATAAACTCCAATCTTGGTGACAGGTGTAACTTTCCTATTCCCCATGATTAAGTTTATCCTTCCTTGCTCCACATTCTCACTTCTTCTTAGTCCCTGCAAGTCACAACAAATATGAATACCACAACTGGTATCAAGGACCCAATACTTATAATGGGGTGAGTTATTATAAAAGATAGTGTAAATACCTGCATGGTTGGGTTTAACTTTCCCATCCTTCACATCTTCTTGGTACTTTGGGCAGTTCAGCTTCCAATGAGCCTATTCATGGCAATAGAAGCATTCAGCCTCTTTTGGTTCAGAAGAAGGAGTGATGAAACCTTTCTTGGTTCCACTTGAAGAAGAGCCATCAAGGGTCCTAACCTTGGTACCCTTCGAAGAAGTCTTTCTCTTCTTCCCTCGTCTTTTCTCGATTGCCAAGATAGGGGCGGAGTTGATAGGAGTAGGAGTAGAAACAACTGTCTTACCCTTAAGACCACTTTCCGCGGTCTTTAAGAGTCCTTGAAGTTTTCTGAGTGTGACCTCTTCCTTGTTCATGTGGTATGTCATGCGGAATTGATCATAACATGAAGGTAAGGAGTGCAAAATTATATCTATTGCAAGCTCCTCAGGGAAGTTCACATTTAGCTTCAGCAAACGGTCCACAAATATTTACATTTTCTGCATGTGGCCCGAGATGGGTTCACCATCCTTCATGCGAGTTGTTATCATGGAGGAGATGACTTCATACCTCTCTTGACGAGCACTTTGATGGTATCTTTCCATCAAGTCTTGGTGCATCTCATAGGGGTAGAAATCTTCATAGGATTTTTGGAGATCAACGGTCATGGTGGCCATCATGATGCATGCCACTTTCGTGGCATCCCTTTCATGTGCCCTAAACTCAGTGATCTCTTGAGCAGTTGTGACTGTCTCATCAATCTCCTTAAACTCCTTATCGAGGACATATTCCTTGTCCTCATAGCGAGTAATCATTCTGATGTTTCTGATCCATTCATTAAAGTTGGATCCATCAAAAGTGACTTTCCCACACAAGTTCATAAGAGAAAAGGAGTCATTACGATTAGAGCCAGAAGCAGCAGTGTTTGCAGACATCTGAGAAGAAGAAACGTTTAGTTTAGAAATAGGAATAGTCCTCAATAAAAACACCCAAATGTAGTATTAAGGCTAGGACCCAATCACAATATATTATACTTAGAAGAGGTATGCCGTAATCTAAGTAATAACATATTTGAAAGGTAGGTGAATGACGATTCACCAATTTCCACCAAAGTCGAAATATTAAAATATTTAATTTGGTTCTTAGAAACTTGTAACAGCCAGATTTTTCAGGTATCTTGTATAGTTGTGTTTTTGGAGATTTGAGAGGGGGCTCGGCGAGTTGGAGCTCAGACTCGCCGAGTAGGGACGCGGATTTGGTCGCGGGATCGCACCTGGACTCGGCGAGTCAGCGCTGTGTAATGAAACCCTAATTTCTCGGGTTTGAGACCTATTTAAAGGGCCTAATAGCCGTCATTTGTGCTCACCAGTCCCTTGAGTGAAACCCTAATCGAGTGTGAGCATTTGGAGCTAAGTAGGAGGCCATTATTGATCTTGGAGGTGTCATTGTTGCAAGGAAGGAGAAGAACTAGCCAAGGGAAAGCAAGTGGAGCCACTTCTGAGGGTTTGGAGTCCAAAGCATCACTATTGTGGTAATAATTTCGAGTTATCTTCTTCCTTGTTGTTGTTTATCTAGATTTAGGGTTTGTTGAACCCTTTTGTGGCAAGCTCTAGTGTCCTCTTGGTCCCTTATGAGGTTTGAACCATAGATCTGGACCCTTAGAGGTCCAGAGTGTCCCTTTACCCAAGCTTTTTGGGAATCAATGGAGGCTTTGGATTGGAATCCTCATGCCTTAGGTCAAAACTCCATTTATGAGCCATGGGGTGTGTTATGGGCACCAAGATAGAAGCTTTACGTGATGAATCAGTCTAGGGAGGCCAGATCTATAGATTGTGGAAGCAAATCTGACCTTAGAAGCAAGTTGGAGTGGTTGCATGGCATGGACTCGCCGAGTCTGTTCATCAGACTCGGCGAGTAGTTTGAAGATTGTCATGGGATTGCTCAGTGAGTGGTCCAATCGAGTCATGGGTAGACTCAGTGAGTCAGGGTGAGTTGGAGAAGGATGACGAGTGGACTGAGTCAAACTGGGACTCACCAAGTTGTTCTTGAGACTCGGCGAGTTGAGTCGGGGTGGCCCCACGATTCTTCCAGGTGAAACTCGTCGAGTAAGGGGGGAATACTCGACGTGTAGTAAGGGAATTTCAGAGGGTTGGTGAAAACGTCTAGACTCGCTGAGTCGCCGTAGCACTCACCGAGTCCGGTCAAAGTTGACCGTTGACCGTTGACCGTTGACCAGAGTTGACCTGTGTTGACTTCTTAGGATAGTCAACCTTAGAGATATAAAGTGTTAATTAGAGACATATAATGTTATAGGAGGATTACAGCTCGGATGATCGAGCATGAGGGATTTCCAGGATTCGTGAGATACCGAGATACGCGAGGTGAGTCTTCTCACTATACTTTACCTTGAGTAGGTAACCAGGGTTATGTGATAGAGTATTTGTATGCTATGTATGTTATGTGTTGTACTGCATTATTTCTATGTGATTTATGTGGTGCATGTTTACCAGAGTTAGAACCTGAGGGTTCACAGAGTTTGGGTGCACGGACCCACAGAGTTATAGCCTCGAGTGGCTATTATGTGTTAAACGTGGTATTTTGGGGAACTCACTAAGCTTTGTGCTTACAGTGTTTGATGTTATTGTTTCAGGTACTAGTGACGACCGCGGGAAGGCGCCGGCTTGATCCGTACACACACACTCGGAGTTTTTACATTGTGATCTTGGGATTTTGTATTGACCTATATTGGATAATTAATATGGTTGTTTGATGAATATCAATCAAATTATGTTTTATAAGAAAATTGAAAATTTTGTTTTGAAATTTACGGTGTTACAATTTGGTATTAGAGCCCTGGTTTGAGGGATTCGAGTACACCTTCGGGAGTATTTGAACTCAAACTGAGGAATTGGAAAGATATTTTCAAAAGAAAACTTAACTTTTCTAAGAGTAAAAGATTTTCTTGAAAAAGAAACAAATTCCAGGAAGAAACATGTGTACGATCAGTCAGCGCCCGAACGGTGAATTACCAAAATACCTTTATATTATGTAATATTGATATTGATATGATGTATCTGCATGCTAGACTAGGCTAGGTATTGCTAATAGGACTTGAGTGGTCTGATTTGTGATGCCTTAGCCTAGGGAGGGGTGAGCTGCTACGAGATGCTTGAGAGTGAGTAGGTAGCAGCGAGGGGCTTATGAGAGATCTATTAGAGAGTGGTCTACGCATGATAGAGTACTTAGGAATTGGGATCCGAAGAGGAAGATTTGGGGTGTGTACTGAGACGGTGTGGACAGTAGTATTGGACCCGTACTACTGAAAGCACCGGGGCGGTGCACAGTCCAAATAAGAATCTTTGGGATACCAAGAATCAAGGAGGGGTGGACTGTCGAGTGTGTGAATGCTCGAGTGAATTCTAATTTATCGCATGTTGTATTTCAGAGGTTAATCATGGTGAGGACACGTCATATGCCGGAGGGTGCCGGAGCTAGTGATGAGGAGATTCGACAGATCCTTCATGAGGAGGTGGCTGCGGTCATCACGGCTGAGATACCAGAGATGTTCAGGTCTATTAAGACCGCGCTGATTGAGACATTTGACGAGCGTTACGCTGCTCTTTCTGAGGCTATTGTTGCAGTGGCTACCGCAGCGATCGCTGCGGCGAGATCCCAGGGAGGTGATGCGTCACTGTTTTGGGAGTTCAGCAACACCAAACCACCAGAGTTTGATGGTACGCAGGATCTGGTGGCACCTATGAGGTGGATATCTGATATGGAGGGGTCCTTCTTCACTTGCTCATCTCCAGATCATCTGAAGGTTCGGTTCGCGTTGAACCAGCATCGCTTGGGAGCGAAGGACTGGTGGAAGTTTGTGACGGTGCATTTTACGCCTGCTGAGCTTTCAGCAGTGACCTGGGAGAGGTTCACTACCATGTTTTGGGATGAGTACGTTCCCCAGGTGGAGAGGGAGCGTTTGGCACGGGAGTTTCTAACCCTCAAGCAGGGTACTGAGTCAATTACAGCGATCAGGAGTATGTTCCATGAGAGGGCGATGTTCTGCCCTTAGCACGTGTCCACTGAGCAGGCACGTATGAGCTGCTACCTGAGCATTTTGAGACGGGATATTCGGGAGTTCGCCACGAACTCCTCGTATCGGACATTTGCTGAGCTTCAGGCAAATGCCCGGAAGAGGGAGATTGAGCTTGAGACACATGCCAGGGAGGAGGCGGAGTCTCTGGGGAGGGATCGGCGGCCGGCACAGTCCCAACCGGCAACCAAGCAGGCCAAGCCCCTGATCCCAAACCCGGGAGCCAGAAAGGTCGCACTTGCGGGAAGTGCGACAAGGGTCATGATGCAGTCTGTCGAGCAGGATCTTGCTTCAAATGTGGCAAGGAGGGGCATATGGCCAAGGACTGCCCTAAGGGGTTTGCAGTGTGTTTTCACTGCAACCAGACCGGACACCGGAAGGTGGAGTGTCCGCTGCTGCGCGGAGCATCTCAGGGATCTGCCCCTGCCGCCATCAGAACTACAGAGAGTCAGCCCGTGAATGCCGAGGCACCGAGAGCTCGAGGGAGAGCCTTTCAGCTTACTACGGAGGAGGTCCGCGCTGCACCCGACGTTGTGGCTGGTACGTTTCCTTCTATATATTTATTTTGGTGTTGAGATGTTATGCTTATATTATGTTATGCATAGGTACCTTCCTTGTGAACTCTGTGCCTGCTTTAGTGTTATTTGACTCGGGTGCGAGTCGGTCTTTTGTGTCTTTGGCCTTTAGTCAGCATATCAGTGTTAGTCGTGAGGCATTGAGTCGGCCTCTGCGGGTTTCCATAGCTGCCGACAGAGTGATTTGTGCCACGGAGGTCCTCCGGGGATGTGTGTTAGATATTTTTGGGCTTGATTTCCGATTGATCTGGATCCTATTGCGATGGGTGATGTTTGTGTCATAGTGGGCATGGACTGGTTGAGCCGATTCGGCGCGGTTATCGACTGCGAGCGTCAGCTGGTGACCATACGAGATCCTAGTGGGGGAGTTCTTTCGGTATACGGCGAGGGTACACGTTCTGGATTAGCCTTTTGTTCGGCCGCTGGGGCGAGGCAGTGTTTACAGCATGGCTGTAAGGGTTTTGTGGCGTATGTGATGGATATGTGAGTGATCTGCGAGAGACCGAGTTCAGTGGGTGAAGTTCCGGTGGTGCGTGAGTTTCCAGATGTTTTTCCCTAAGAATTACCGGGTGTGCCTCCCGTGAGGCAAATGGACTTCAGTATTGATTTGGTTCCGGGAGCCGTGCCTATCGCTAAGGTGCCTTATCGTCTTGCACCTCCAGAGATGCAAGAGTTATCCTCGCAGCTTCAGGACCTGCTGGGGAAGGGGTTTATTCAGCCGAGTAGCTCACCGTGGGGAGCACCCATTCTGTTTGTGAAGAAGAAGGACAGCTTGCATCGAATGTGTATTGATTACCGAGAATTGAATTAGCTGACGGTCAAGAACCGTTAACCGTTGCCGAGGATCGATGATTTATTCGATCAGTTACAGGGAGCATCTTGGTTCTCCAAGATCGATTTGAGGTCGGGCTATCATCAGGTGAGAGTACGGGACGAGGACGTCCAGAAGACATCATTCAAGACGCGTTATGGGCATTATGAGTTTGAGGTGATGCCTTTTGGGCTCAACAATTCCCCGGCTGTGTTCATGGACCTCATGAACAGGGTATGCAGGCTGATGTTGGATCGGTCGGTGATTGTATTCATCGATGATATTCTGGTATATTCGAGATCTAGAGAGCAGCATGAGGAGCATTTGAGGGAAGTTCTTGGGGTTTTGAGATCGGAGAAACTTTATGCAAAGTTTTCCAACTGAGATTTCTGGTTGCGGGAGGTCCAGTTTCTGGGGCACCTCGTTAATCAAAAAGGGATATTGGTCGATCTGGCCAAGGTTGATGCGGTGATGAGTTGGGAGGTGCCAAAGTCACCCTCTGAGATCAAGAGCTTCCTTGGGTTGGCAGGGTACTATCGGAGGTTTATCAAGGATTTCTCCAAGATCGCAGTGCCACTCACCAGATTGACCCGGAAGGGTGTTACATTTTTAAGGGGTCCCGAGCAGCAGACCTCCTTTGAGACGCTTCGCCAAAGGTTATGCGAAGCTCCGGTATTAGCTCTTCCGGAAGGGATGGAAGATTTTGTGGTATTCTGTGATGCATCGATTTTAGGGCTAGGAGCGGTGCTGATGCAGATGGGACATGTGATAGCATATGCATCGAGGCAGTTAAAGCCTCATGAGACGAGATATCCCACACATGATCTAGAGTTGGGGGCAGTGGTGTTCGCCCTCAAGATTTGGCGTCACTACTTGTATGGGGTTTGTTGTACGATATACACGGACCATAAGAGCTTAAAGTACTTGATGGATCAGCCTAACCTAAATATGCGGCAGATGAGGTGGTTAGATGTGGTCAAGGATTATGATTGTGAGATCCTGTACCACCCGAGCAAGGCTAATGTGGTAGCTGACGCGTTGAACCGCAGGGCGGAGAGTACTCCACTGTGAAATGTATGTTTGAGATTGATTGTGATAGCTCCAGTTCTGGACGCCATTCGTGGGGCACAGGCCAAGGCTGTGCATCCGGAGATGCAGAAGAGAGAACGGGTCGTTGGTTTGGTTTCAGAGTTCGTTTCGGATAGTCGAGGGCTTATGACTTTTCAGGGCCAGATTTGGGTACCGTTTGTGGGCGGTACGCGTACTACTTTGATGGAGGAAGCTCATAGATCGAAATTTTCAGTCCATCCCGGGGCTACAAAAATGTATTTTGATTTGAGGAAAGAGTATTGGTGGCCTTGTATGAAGAGGGACGTCGCATGGTTTGTCGACAGGTGTTTGACCTGTCGAAGGGTTAAGGCCGAGCACCAGAGACCGCATGGCAAGTTACAGCCATTGAAGGTTCCCGAGTGGAAGTGGGAACAGATCACTATGGATTTCATCACCGATATGTCGAGGACTATCAGAGGAGTTGATGCAATTTGGGTGATTGTGGATAGGTTGACGAAGAGCGCTCACTTTCTTGCCATCAGTGAGAGTTCTTCGGCGGAGAAATTGGCGGAGGTTTATGTGAGAGAAGTGGTATCTCGGCATGGGGTGCCGATCTTGATTGTTTCGGACCGTGATGTGCGTTTCACTTCCTGATTCTGGAAGAAATTTCATGAGTTGGGTACTAAACTGCATTTTAGTACAGCATATCATCCCCAGACAAACGGCCAGAGTGAGCGGACGATTCAGACGCTTGAGGACATGCTTTGAGCATGTGTATTGGATTTTGGGGGTAGCTGGGATACGTATTTACCCTTGGCGGAGTTTTCCTACAATAACAGCCATCATTCGAGCATTGGTATGCCGCCCTTTGTGCTGTTGTATGGTAGGAGGTGTCGGACTCCCATTTGTTGGGGTGAGGTTGGGCAGAGAGTGATGGGCAGTACAGAGATCGTGATTCATACGACAGAGCAGATACAACGGGTCAGACAGAGGTTATTGACCGCCCAGAGCCGACAAAAGAGTTATGCGGACAGGCGCCGGTCCGAGCTTGAATTTCAAGTCGGCGACTTCGTTCTCCTGAAGGTTTCTCCTTGGAAAGGAGTGATTCGGTTCAGGAAGAGGGGCAAGTTGGGGCCCCGGTTTATAGGTCCATTTCGTGTGATTACGAGGGTAGGCCAGGTAGCCTATCGGTTGGAGTTGCCAGCAGAGTTGGGACAGATTCACGAAACTTTTCATGTGTCGCAGTTGAGGAAGTATATAGCCGATGAATCAGCAGTGGTTCTGTTAGGGGATATTCAGGTGGATGCAATCCTGAATTATGCCGAGAGAGCAGTGGCCATCAGGGATCGGAAGATCAACGTTCTGAGAAATAAGGAGGTACCTCTGGTGTTGGTTCAGTGGCAACACTGGAGGGGGTCAGTGATGACCTGGGAGACAGAGCGTATGATGCAGGAGCAGCATCCGGAGCTGTTTTTAGAGTGAGACTTCGAGGGCGAAGTCTAGTCCTAGTGGGGGAGAGTTGTAACAGCCGGATTTTTCAGGTATCCTGTATATTTGTGTTTTTGGTGATTTGAGAGGGGACTCGGCAAGTTGGAGCTCAGACTCGACGAGTAGGGACGCGGATTTGGTCGCGGGATCGTGCCTGGACTCGGCGAGTCCAGGATATGGACTCGGCGAGTCAGCGCTGTGTAACGAAACCCTAATTTCTCAGGTTTGAAACATATTTAAAGGGCCTAATGGTCGTCATTTGTGCTCACCAGTCCCTTGAATGAAACCCTAATCGAGTGTGAGCATTTGGAGCTAAGTAGGAGGCCATTATTGATCTTGGAGGTGTCATTGTTGCAAGGAAGGAGAAGAACTAGCCAAGGGAAAGCAAGTGGAGCCACTTTTGAGGGTTTGGAGTCTAGAGCATCACTATTGTGGTAATAATTTCGAGTTATCTTCTTCCTTGTTGTTGTTTATCTAGATTTAGGGTTTGTTGAACCCTTTTGTGGCAAGATCTAGTGTCCTCTTGGTCCCTTATGAGGTTTGAACCATAGATCTGGACCCTTAGAGGTCCAGAGTGTCCCTTTACCCAAGCTTTTTGGGAATCAATGGAGGCTTTGGATTGGAATCCTCATGCCTTAGGTCAAAACTCCATTTATGAGCCATGGGGTGTGTTATGGGCACCAAGATAGAAGTTTTACGTGATGAATCAGTCTAGGGAGGCCAGATCTATAGATTGTGGAAGCAGATCTGACCATAGAAGCAAGTTGGAGTGGTTGCATGGCATGGACTCGCCGAGTCTGTTCATCAGACTCGACGAGTAGTTTGAAGATTGCCTTGGGATTGCTCAGTGAGTGGTCTAATCGAGTCATGGGTAGACTCAGTGATTCAGGGTGAGTTGGAGAGGGATGACGATTCGACTGAGTCAAACTGGGACTCGCCGAGTTGTTCTTGAGACTCGGCGAGTTGAGTCGGGGTGGCCCCGCGATTCTTCCAGGTGAAACTCGTCGAGTAAGCGGGGAATACTCGACGTGTAGTAAGGGAATTTCAGAGGGTTGGCGAAAACGTCTAGACTCGCCGAGTCGCCGTAGCACTCGCCGAGTCCGGTCAAAGTTGACCGTTGACCGTTGACCGTTGACCAGAGTTGACCTGTGTTGACTTCTTAGGGATAGTCAACCTTAGAGATATAAAGTGTTAATTAGAGACATATAATGTTATAGGAGGATTAGAGCTCGGAGGATCGAGCACGAGGTATTTCCAGGATTCGTGAGATACCGAGATACGCGAGGTGAATCTTCTCACTATACTTTACCTTGAGTAGGTAACCAGAGTTATGTGATAGAGTATTTGTATGCTATGTATGTTATGTGTTGTACTGCATTATTTCTATGTGATTTATGTGGTGCATGTTTACCAGAGTTAGAACCTGAGGGTTCACAGAGTTTGGGTGCACGGACCCACAAAGTTATAGCCTCGAGTGGCTATTATATGTTAAACGTGGTATTTTGGGGAACTCACTAAGCTTTGTGCTTACAGTGTTTGATGTTATTGTTTCAGGTACTAGTGACGACCGCGGGAAGGCGCCGGCTTGATCCGTACACACACACTCGCAGTTTTTACATTGTGATCTTGGGATTTTGTATTGACCTATATTGGATAATTAATATGGTTGTTTGATGAATATTAATGGAATTATGTTTTATAAGAAAATTGAAATTTTTTTTTTGAAATTTACGGTGTTACAAAACTCCTAGATTCTTTTCAAATTCAACGAACTTTTTCAAAGGCATGTTTCAATCTTTAGTGTGCCCTCCAAGTTTTGTGACTGGGATGCCGAAGATCACAAAACGAGGTGTGAAGTAACCATGCAACTTACTTGTACCCTTAATAAATTACCCCTCAATCGATGTGTCGGTTAACCACACACGCTCCATCGATACTACAATAAATATTATGTCACCCTTTACCTACCTTGTTAAGTCCAAGTTACTGTGCCGGTTAACCACACACGCTCCACTAACGAATTAGATAAAGTGTAAAGTGTAATTTCATGGATTAGCACCTTATTCACATTTTTCCTAAAGTAACTAAGATTGGGAATTTAATAAAACATTTAGTTAGTTTCTAATATTCATCATACTTTTAATGAGAATTTGAAAGTCCTTGTCTTACCCGTTCGGCTAACGACCCTCCACTAGTCGAGCAAGCGGTGGGTGAGAGTGGACACCCATTAAGTTGCCATTTTATAGGCAACAACCTTATGCCCACCTTATCGACTAGCTTCGTGAATGAGGCGTACTAGCGGTAAGACGACTTTGATCTTATACATACATACATATATATATATATATATATATATATATATATATATATATATATATATATATATATATATATATATATATATATATATATATATTATTAACTTATAATATTATAAGTATAAGGGTTGAATTTTAACTTTTAAAATTCTAAGGGTTGGAACTAAAGTTTAATATGACTTTACTTGTTCCGAAACTTGAGGGAAAATTTTGTAAACTTTCAAAACTTTTCATTTCTTGTAACTTATGAGTTAAATAGAGTAATAAAAATGAAGACTCTTCATTTTTCTAACTCTTGTGTTATTTTAATGGTTTTAATTCAAGTGTGACTCTTGGGTTTCCATAACTTGAGGACAAGTTATGGACTCCATTAAAACACATTATGATCAAGAATTAAACTACCACATAGGTTACAAATAATTCCTATGATCGTCTAACATCATAAGATCAAAAACATGAATATGAATACTTTCATGAATCAAAAATTACACATAAAACTTTGTAATTTTGATAACAAGTTGTTGTAAATGGATTAGCAAAGACATTACACCTTCTAAAACAAGTTTTCAAGTACCAAACCAATTTAGGGTAATGTTTCTAGTCGATTTCCAGCAACTAAAGTCGAAAATATGCACCATGTCGCTCCTACTCGTCGAGTACATAAACCTACTCGCCGAGTAGGTTGAAGATACAAAATTAACTCAACGAGTACCCCCACGGACTTGGCGAGTTTAACCGGCAGACAACAAGTTTTTTGACTTTTTCAACTATATTGCATCAAGTATCAAACAAACAAACCTAGGCTCCGATACCACTGATGGGTTTTGAGCATTCTAACACTTCCTAAGTGTACATGCAACCCTAATAAACCTTGGATCTATTTTTGTCTAAGATACATGCAAATAATTATTTTTCCAAGGTTCAGATCCTAACTACCATGGCATGGGGAACATCAATCAAATAAAGCTAGTAGAAATACTTACCTTGTAGTAGTAGTTGATTGCTTGGAGTTTTAGAGCCTAGCACCAATAGTGTTAATGCCTCAAATGGAAATCACAAATCACCACAAACTTGGAACTTTGAGAGAATAGTCACTACTATCTTGAAATCGGCCCTCACCTCAACAAGTGTCAACTAGTATGATTTCAAGAACCAAAGCCTCCTTTATATAGTGTGGTGGATTACGGTTACATCCATGTAAACCCTAATACCCATGTCTCTTCATTTCCATGAGATCCATGGGTTAAAGCTGCATGGAGTATCCATGGACTTTTCCATGCAAGCCTAGCCCATTCCAAATAAGCATTAGCCCACACTATATAATTATAGAAGCTCATATTTAATTAGTAATACCTTTGATCTCTAAATTAATCCTAGATTAATTATAGATCAATACTAATCAAATAATATGATCTTATATTAATATATTAGAACTTATAATATATTAATAAATCATAACTTGTACTATTCTCAAATATTATCCAAAAATTGTTCGGGTTAAGTGCAACCCAAATGGACCATGCCGGGTCGGGTCAAGTACATACCAAATATAGTTATGGACTTAGACACTATATCCAACAAAAATATGTCATCCCACACATGGTGCATTTTCTGCGAAACTGAAGGAGATTGATGATGACAGTGAGGATGAAAATAAAGAAAGAAATGCAGGGAGATGCTTTGTGTAGAAGGACGAAATCAAATCACTTGTGACTACAAAGGTATGTGATCTTCTAACCTCATTTAAAATTCCATTATCTTCTTTTATGATGTTTCATCTTACTTTGATAATACATGTTCTTACCTTCATGACATCTTTAATCTCCATGAGTATTGAAGCAAAAAAGTCCAAAATCCTCTATTATAAAGCTAAGAATAAACTAGAAGTCAAGAGGGTTTAGTGGAATCTCAAGATGTAACAACCCGTTATTTCAAGTCCATGTAAATTAAATAGATTCAAATAAAAGTCTAAGTATCAATCATGTAAAATGAATTAACATTATAACAAATAAGAACTTTGGATACCAAGAATACATACTTGTATATGTTAATGTATATAATTATACATGACTTGTTAATCATACATATTTATAAGTTATAAACACTTATATTGAAAACTATACACTTATAACTAAATATACAAGTCAAAATAAGTTAAGGTGTTAAAGTTTAAAGCACCAAATGAGACAGCACGATAGTTTATAGTCCAAGAACATCTACAGCAATGAGTTTACGATACAAAATCATCTAGAACATGAGTTTATGGTACAACGTAACAAGCAAAAATGTGTTCACGGTTGGAGTTTAAAAGAAACTCTGAACCTCTTTAAGAAGGAAAAAGCAATCGTGAACACATAAAGGAATATCATACAAACCGTGAACTCTTTCCCATGTTATCCTTTGACCATGAAGATGCTTCTAGAATGACCATAAGGCTGTAAACCCTCCACCATTTGATGTTTAGGCCATAAACACTTCATTTTGGAAATCTATAACCGTAAACCCTCATCAAATATCTTCATCATCTTATCCAAGGTTAACTACCTAACCTGTTTACACCATAAACCTTACCTTCACCTCCTCGTGATATTACTTCATACTTAAGGAACAAATGAAATCATTTGTCACATACATTAAATGTATTTCCCTTATATGCTCTCAAAACACATACCAAACTTCTTCGTATCTATATGCAGTTAACCTTCAAACTTTCAAACTTCACTTGAACATTCAAATCAATACCCAGGAATCTCTTCACTACTTGTAAGTAGTTTATACAATCAAATGGTCTTATCATGTTAAATTACTAATTCGTTGATTTATGAATACAGTTATATGCAAAATATAATTAGGAAACGGTTAATCACTCGTATTCTATGCCGGGGATCGTCACAACCACATCATAACCAACTAGGAACTCACACACAAGGTGAGTTCATACCCCTACGTTTTCATGATTTTTCATTATTTTACCAGGGGGGATACAAGTTTAACACAAGAAATTTGTGTTACTATATATATATATGTATATATATATATATATGTGTGTGTGTGTGTGTGTGTGTTTAATATTTGGTTGTGGCCTTGGGGTAGAATTATTTATTCAAATATCTATTTAATCACAATTATATAAATATTATATTTGTATAAGTATAAAATGATTTTCAAACTTGTTAAACAAAAATATAATTTTTGCAAACTGTTTTAGTACTATTTGAAAATAAACAACAAGTTTCAAGGAAATACCGTACTACATATTTTACAAATTGACAAAGGTTTTCTTTACAATAAAACATGAACATATAAACTCTAATATGTATAATTAATGAAATTTACATATTACTTTTCAAAGATCAGATTCCAATAAGGAAAATAAACATACAAAATATAACGAATACAGTTGTGGATTATTTATACTACTTTACATATTCAGATTACATTACGGATAACAAAACTATAAACTATAATTCAATATAGTTTATGAGAAAAGCTTATAGTTTATCTATTACAAAGTAACTTTTCATTATGCTACACATAACCGTCAATATAGCATTTGTGAAACACTCTTCAAGTATTTATCTAAAGAACCAACCAAGTCCTGAAATTATAAACAGAGTCTCCTGGAGGGAGAGCATGACACTTGTGTATAGATCTATACGAGACTGACAATCCCACACCAGAGCTGCTTGCAACAGCTAGGTCGGTACACCTGTTGTGACAAATTTCGTACCGATTGCAACGCCTAAAGAACGTCCTGTTCAGGCCATCTTAGTTCATTAAGCATGGTTATAATAACTCATAATTTGGTATTGAAATATATGATTAGTGTATGAATAAGTAAACAACTTCACATAGTTTTATTAAATAATTACATGTTTTGAGTACAACATATTACAATAGAAAAAATAGGATTTTATAGGAAAACACAATTGTTTTTTGAAGGAACAAACAACATACTTCAACTGGAAACATGCTTATGTACTCACCAACTTAATCGTTGACACATTTTCAAAAATATTTGTATTATTGGGGAATAAGTAGACAGGTACATGCATGGATTTTTGAGAAGACGGAGCTTCATTGACTAATGTCTTTTAACTTCTTGGTTTAATGTATACAATAACTTGAATACATATGTAAAAACTTATACTTTTTCAATACATGGTTGTTGTACTTTGATTACTATTATGAAATTGTTGTGATATTGTACATAACGTCATCCACCCTGAACGTTTTTACCATTCCGGTTTGGGGGTGTGACACTAGACATAAGGATTACTAATGATTTGATAGATAGAGATACTATTCCAATAGATAATATTATGCTTGTAAAACGAAGAAAAATTTATTGCAATACTGCAATAAGGTTGTATGCAAATTAACTAAACTTTATCATTTTTATGAGATTTGTGATGAACAACATCGAAAGCTAATTCCTTTACATGCTTTTAAAAGGGAATAGATAGATGAAACCATATATGACAGTGAAAGCAAAATAGCATATTATGATAAAATTCCAAATTATTCATATGCATATGGTATTGTAGATAATAATGAATGTTTGAATGCTGATGATCTTGTGAAAATTATGAATGAGACCTTAACCAAAATTGGACAATTTAAGACAAGATGACTGAGAAGTCGACACTTGTTTCTCAAAAAAAATGTTAATATCAAAGATAATTTTAAAAATATCAGTGAAATTGAGGGAAAGGAATGTGTTGATTGGTTACGATTGTTTGTCATTATTGTCAATTCGATGGATAAAGGCAAAGATTGAAATGATTCAATGTCGAAATTAAACAATGACCAATCTTCGACATTAAAAACCTGTGATTCTCGTGATTTTGTTGTGTTCGAGGATTATGTGAGTGATGAGGATGAAGTTTCGAATGAGAAACCAATTCCTAGCATTATGGTAGATTAGGTCTTGGAGATTCAAAGGAGTACACGAAAGTGTTGAAAGGCAAAGGCAAACATTATCTTGAATCAAATGCAATGGTTTATCCTACGATCAAGGATTTAGAAGATGTTGTCTTTCCAAATCAAATCTTTGTTACCAAAGGAAATGGTGATAATGTAGCTCCTAAAATGAACAAGTTGGTAAATGAAGACAATGTGAGGGTTACAAAAGAAGGATATTATTCGAATAAAAAAACAGCAGAAAATAATTTGAACAAAAACACGAAAAATTTTCAACGAAAAAATAAAACAAAATGTGTTTGGTCTGTGAAAACAGTAAATCTATTGTTGATAAAAAAAAACAAAGAAAAATATGTTGATTCTTTACCTATTGATCTGAAACATCAAAAGGTGAAAACACAAAATTTCAAAAGAGTAGAGAATTCGGCTTCTAATAAAGGAATTTTGAAATCAAAAGTAGAAAATAAAGCTTAATAGAAAAATGAAAAAGCTTTGCACAAACAAAAGGTTTTTTAACAAAAATCTCTTGAAACAATAAAGAAGTTTTCAGAAAACACAAAAACTTTCAAATAAGAAATTTCAAAAAAAAATGATTTTCAAAGAAGTCAAAACTTTTCTCAAAATAACTTTCGAAAAATGGTTTACGAAAAAAATTTCAAAATCATGGATAAATATTTTTTGGTCAAAATCAAATGTTTTTCAACAAAATGGTGTTGGTTATCAAAACCGATATCAAAATTGTTTTCCAAATCATTAAAAAATGTCATTTCCTAAAAGACAATTTGAGAAATTAGAAGTTAAAGAAAGGAAGACTAAGACTTTTAAACCTAAAAACCCAAATTTTCCAAATCCTGATATGAAACATAAGATGAAAGCTTCATTCATAAAAGGAAGAAGTAATGTAAAGAGCATCAATCATTAGGTTGACGGAAGAGGAAAACAATATCAATCAGGAAAGTATGCTCAAGAGCAAATACAAAATGCTTACAAGAAGTACTTGAATGAATCAATGAATGAAAGTACTTCTCCTTGAGAGTCTACACAACAATGCGAAAGTGGAAAGAAGTTCTAGAGAAGAAAATTGATATTTCTTAGAAAAAGGATGAAAAAGAGAAAATCAAAGTTGAACCTTCCCCATTGTATGATTATATTTTGATGCCTAAAGCAAATGAAGTTGACTTAGTTGATCATTTCAAATCGAAAGTTCGTAATTGTGTTTTAGGTTCTTCATTGAACAATGTATTTCAAACTAATGTCCACGAACCCAAAAGGTCTTGGGGACTTAAGTTCTACTAACTAATTGCAAGTACTATGTGATGAGGAATATAATGAAAATTGGTATATCGATAGTGCAAACTCGACTCACATGAACAGGAGGAAAGAAAATTTGAGAGACTGTTGAAAGTTGGAAATGGTAGAGTTGTCAAGTTTCGAAAAAATTAGAAATGTAATGTCAAAGGTTATGGAAAAGTGAGGAATGGGAAATTCACAGTGAATTGAGTCGCTTATGTTGAAGGTTTTAAGCATAATCTGATTAGTGCTTCACAATTAGTTGTTGTAACAGGAAATCAGGTTCTTTTTATGTGGAAGGAAGTACAATCTCCAACAAGAAAACGAAGGACATTCTCTGGAAGTTGAAACAAAAGGGAGACATGCACACTCTTGACATGAAACCAATTGTGGGCATTCCCTCAGTGTATTTTCTATTGAAATCATCTTCGGATATCTGCTTATGGCATAGGCGCCTTTCTTAACTCAACTTCAAAAATCTAAATAAACTTGTTCTTAATGATCTTCTTCATGGTTTACCTGTTTTGAAATTTCACAATGATTCATTGTGTGCTGCATGCGAACAGGGAAAACAACATCGTCATGGTCATCCAATCACAATTGATTCAAACTTCGTTCAACCTTTCGAACTTCTTCATATTGACTTATATGGACCTTCGAATATTGAGTCTCTCAATAAAAAGAAGTACATACTATTTATTTTTGATGATTTTTCAAGGTTTACATGGGTTTTCTTTCTTCGACAGAAGTCTTAAACTGCTCACGTGATGATTTATTTTATCAAGAACATTGAGTTCAACTTAAAAAGGAATGTTTGAAAGATAAAGAGTGATAACGGGACAGAGTTCAAAAATATAATATTAGATTCATTTTTTACTGAACTTGGGATTTCTTGTAATTTTTCATCTTCATACACACCGCAACAAAATGCTGTTGTCAAAAGGAGAAATCGTTCCTTTTGTGAAGTGGCGAGAACGATGCTCATCAATGCGAACTCGCGACAATACTTTTGGGTAGAGGTGGTTTCGACTGCTTGCTTTACACAAAATCGTTCTTTTGTTCATCGTCATTTTAACATAACACCTTATGAAATTATAAACAAAAGGAAACATAATGTTAAATTTTTCCATGTTTTTTGATACAGATGTTTCAGTATGAATCTCAAGGATGATCTTTTCAATTTCAGATAAAAGTTGATGAGATAATTTCCTTAAAAGCCTATAGGGTGTAGAACAAGCGAACAAGGAATCTAGAAGAAAAATTCAATCTAATATTTGATCATCATTATGTCAAGAGAATTAAATATTCATTCATTTAAAAACCAATTATTGTTGAATCAAATGTTGAACTTGAGCAAATGCATACTTTTGATATTGATCTTGATCTAATTTTTGGCATTCCTAACAACACTATCAATGCTAAAATAAATGTTGAAGACAATCATATCCCAGAAAAATCGAAACATTCTGAAGATTCGATAGTCACAAGTGAAGAAAATGAAGCACAATTGTCATCAACTTCAAGAGTAAA
This sequence comes from Lactuca saligna, assembly GCF_052625555.1. Taxonomy (NCBI): domain Eukaryota; kingdom Viridiplantae; phylum Streptophyta; class Magnoliopsida; order Asterales; family Asteraceae; genus Lactuca; species Lactuca saligna. The sequence continues at coordinate 170,147,837 of NC_136417.1, read as the reverse complement.
CGTCGAAAGAGTACATGTTTCGGCTAGTGATCAAGTGGAAGGGAATCACTTGATATCTTTGTCTCAAAATGAAAGACATGATTCGTATGTTAAGGAATAGAATATGAAAACTCCATCTCATGATAAGGGGAGCATATGCCTAACCATGTTGATGTCGAGGGGGAGCATCACACCATAAATCCGTTGGTCGAGAGGGAACGAAGTGGATCGAATCATGATGTTGGTAATAATAAAAATAATGTTTTTCATGATGTAACTGATAATATCTAGATTACAGGAGAATATTTAGATGATGAAGACGTCTTTGAAGATGCACCTTTAGACTTTGATCCTACATATCCATCGATGGAAAAATGAACAAGAGATCATCCGAAAGAACATATTCTTGATGATCCAAACTCTGGTGTCTTGACACAAGGCCAGATTCGAGCCAAAAATGAGGTGTTGAATGTTCATAAAAAATATTGTATGTTTAATGTTTTTATTTCAAAATTAGAACCATGAACAATAAATATTGCATTAAAACACTCTGATTAGGTTGTTGCAATGCAATCTGAACTTGCTGAATTTGAACGAAACAAAGTTTGGAGATTGGTTCCTAAAACTATAGATATTTTGATAATTGGTCTGAAATGGATTTTTAAGAATAAAAGTGACAAAGAAGGCAATGTTGTTAGAAACAAAGCAAGGCTAGTCGTAAAAGGTTATTTTGAGGAAGAATATATTGATTATGTGGAAACCTTTCCCCCTATCGGAAGACTCAAGCCTGTACGAACTTTTCTAGCTTATGCAGCTCACAAGGATTTCAACATCTACCATATGGATGTGATATGTTCATTCCTCAATTGTGTTCTAGAAGACACGGTGTATGTAGAACATAACACCAGGTATCTTTAACGATAAATATCCTGATCAGTGTTATATTTTAAACAGACCATCTATAGGTTGAAACAAGCAAGTTGTGTCTGGTATACAACTCTGAGGAGATTTTGGAGAAGATTGAACTCGCTATGATTGATGTCTTCGTGGAGACGGGGATTTGGAGCTTTTTTCAAGAGTGGAAATTTCCATTATATTTGATTTTCTCCATTTTGAGGAAGAAGGTTTGGCTTTCTCCTAAAATAAAATTTTCAAATCATCTAGTTTGAAGATTATTCTTGAAAATTGGAACATGGCTCTCCTGTTCACATCATTTGTTGTCATTATGGTTGGGTTCTTGATGTATTGAGAAAGATCTTTGCAGATAGTAAGAGTTTCATTTAGTGTTTCCTTGTCCGCAACCGAGGGATGAAAACCTCTTATTGTGGTTTCATGTTCTGTATACCTAACTGATGGGTTTAATACAAACAATCCTATGTGTGCATCCAACCTTAGTATTGGATCTATGTTTTCACTATTAGTTATACAGCTTTATGAACACCAAAAGAAACCTGGCATGCTACTATAATTTTCGAAATTCATATATAAAGCTAGAATACATACCTTTTGTTGTTATATAGCAATAACAACTAGTTCCTTGAATTTCCTTAGCTCTTGAAAGCAAGTACCACAAGTGTAGTACCTCTAATGGAGTCACAAACACCATATGCAACTTGGATGAAGAGGAGAAGAAAAAGAGGCACCAAAAACGGCTGGAAATCCTAATGGAAGTGTTGTCCACGTTTTTGGGGCTTAAGGGTCCCTTTTATACATGTAGGCCATTAGGGTTTACAACTAGGAAACCCTAATCTGACTGCTTAGGCCCTAAGCACCCCATGGACTCCTTAAACATATCCCTTGGACGATTTCTAATGGGCTTCCCATAGAATTCGTTCAACCTATATATTATTAGGTGATCCATAGGCCAATTATAATTATCTTATAATTACAACTTCAGTCCCCTAAGTTTAATTAATCTCTTTTAGCCACAAAATTAATTCTTGACCAATATTAATTAAACAATATGATTTCTCCTTTAATATATTATTCTCATAATATATTAATAAATCATATTTAAACCTTTTTCTTCTTAAATCATCCTACATATTGCTATAGTGAAGGCAAACCAAAAGGACCATGCTCATAATCGGGTCAAGTACATACCAAAACAGTTATGGACTTAGACACTAATCCAACAGCCTCCCACTTGGATAAGTCTAATAACTATTTTCCGTATGACTTCAGAACCTGATCAGCAATCGTAGCTTTCAAAAGCCGCTGTCAACTCTGATCTTATCAGATAGCGTGTCCTCTAGATAAGGGATTGTATATTCCTCCATTCTCAAGATATCGTATAGACAAAAGACATGAATTTCACTCATTCTCTCTATACTATTTCCTGACTTCCGATTCATGACGACTTATAACAGACTACAATTGAACACATCAACTTAGTTTCGGCTTGGCCAAGCGCTTAGATGTCATCACTAAATCATCGAGAGGCCCACATATATCGCTTTTATCCCACTTTGGGTAAAAGGAATGGATAAACTTCGACTCAAATGCTCGCTTGCATTTACTGATCGAATCACACACAACAATAAGTTTTATAACACCAAGTTACTGGTGTGTTTACTTATTATCAATGTGTAACTGACCAACAAATAACAACTCACGCGTTTCGGTTTCAAGAATATACAATATTATCGTCTCACTAATCACTCGTGATAAAACCGTGAAGTGATCCAAGTGAGCGTGGGTTTAATCCAATACTTTAATCTTATCAAAGCACTCACGAACTCTGCAGCAAACTTGTGCCATGTCTAAACACTTCAGACAATCTACAGACAGATTCATGACAGCCTTTATTCATACCTACTCCCAACGTATGACCAACTGTGGATGTTTGAATAACCTAGTTATTCTGGAAGTCAAAACATGCAAATTGAAACATGACAACAATACTTAATCCTATATGGCCCCAAACTTGTGAGAGTAAATAAAACCCTTCTATTTATCCACCATATTGATTACTCATTATTTATCATTTAATGTTTCGGATAATCAACTCATTACTTGAATTATACCAACAATTGTCCCATGCTCTAAACATGCACACTTTGTTTCCTATGGTCCATGCTTTGCGAAATAGATCACCTGAAAACTTTTCCAATGGTGCTCATTTCACAATTCCTTAATCCTAATTATTAGTGTAAGAACACTAGGTTCTTGCCACTACTAGAATATGCTAGATTCTAACATTTTATGCAACGATCCCTTTGCAAAATCATAGCACAAAAGTCACCAAGACGTAGCTAATGAAATTACAAAGTACTTTCTTAGAAATTGTTACAAGACAATTCCATAGATGTGAAGTCTCACATTCAAAGTACATTCCTTTGAACATCCTTCTTGCATAAAAGTTTCTAATCTAGGCATAGACTCTCAATATCCAACTCCCAATATGGAAACATTTCCACATTTGCCATATGACAAATCTTTCTTAATAGAATCTTATCTATTCATAATAATGTCGATATGGTCCATCCAATACCATACTTCCAACTACTTACAAGCGATCAATCCTCAGCGAACTTTGGATCGTCCTTTGATAGTTGTTAAATTCTTTCAGTCAAAACCAATTCTAGTCCCTTTTTTCCTCTAAATGCGCTAGACATTTGGAAAATTTTAGAATGGTAAAATACTATAGCATTTGCAATCGATCCTATACCCGAAGCGTATGGGACACGATGCATAATGTCTTACATAAAGATATGATACTTTACCAATCTTTTGCCATAATATTTTATGTGTCATGTTCTCACAATTTGAACTATGAAGAGGGATGCCGTAATCATAATCGAATTTTAAGAACACACAATGTATCCTTTGACTGAAAATATTGAAATTTCTTAATCTAAGCTTTAGATTTTGAAACGGAGTATAATATTCTCTCCCTTAATTATAGCAAAACAACTTTTCAACCCATGCAACTTTGCAAACGGAATCTTTGTTTTTCTATAATTAATATTGCTAACTTCAATACTCGCCATAACAATCATACAAGCATAACACTTATGCTCCCGCTATCATGATGATTATCATATAAGCATAACATTTATGCTCCCACTAGCTTTGACATGTATTCAGAAAACAAATGAACTTCCAGAAAACAATGTCTATTGAATTTCTGAAATTCATATTTCTAATACCAGATGCTTCGATAAGCCTTTATCTAAGCTTCTTAACCTTATACACCTTTGCCTTAGATAGCTCATATGTGTGTTTAAAGTATTCATAACTTATGTTACTAAGTTCCAAATGTTGAAACTAATTGCCAAATCTCACAATTCGAACTATGGAAACGGATGCCGTAACCATAGTCGAATTTGAGAATACAATTTTCACAATTGCTATCTTCTTAAAATCTCTCTTAGTGAAAGCATTTCCTCACAGTCATTTTCATGAAGGAGGGAATCTTATGACACTTAGATTTTATGGTGTATGAGTTCCTATCCATGTGAATTTGCCAAAACCAAGGTTTGCGACAAATCCAAACTCATATGGACTGAACTTTCTTAATCTTGATTTCTTGCCCTATGGTAACACGAGTGCCCACCATGCCTTCCAAGTAGTTTAGTAACTTGTCCTTACATATCAATTTACTTTCCATCGACTAAGGGTTTAGTGTGTATTCAAATGAGAACTCATAGAACTCATATACACAATTAACTCAATTGGAATGGCACAGAAACAAAACAATGTCAGCACGATAGGTTGTAAACCTCAAGTCGTGTGCTAGTGATGATCGATAAGGTTTATTCTTGATTTGTTCTTGAAACTTTTCAAGACCATAAAGACTCCCACTGACTTCTTGACATATAAGATTCTCTTGTCAAGAAACATTTCTTGACAAACAAATATTCAAGAGTTAGTGAAGCATTTATCAAGACAAAACACTTCACACAATTGGTCCTAGTTGGTCTTTGTCTTATCCAAGACAGCACAACTTACCAATTTCAAATGTGCAAGAATAAGAAAACTTTTCCAAATTCCACATTTGATGAGTGTTATAAACCTACTTAAGACTTTTCACTCAATGTCACAATCTTGAATCTAAGACTTGATATTGGAACGAAGTATGATTGACTTATTGACTTAACTATTTCTACAATACTTGATACCTCTTCTTAGACATGCAATTGCACTAAGACTCACTTAGAGGATCTATTGAGGCACGGTTCTTAATCTTTAAGACTTATCATAAAACACAATAAAAGGTACTCTCCCTTCTTCTTAGAATAGAGAAACTTTTATCTTTCTACCTATTTGATTCTTCTTTATTCGTTCTATTATTCATTGAAACTTTTTTCAATCAACTCAGAATTACACTTAATTTTATAAATATAATCACATTTACTAAACTTTAGTAAATCATGACGAATATCTTTGTCACTCTTGTGGTGGACTTGATCAACGCACAACCTAGTGTACATGATCTCCTAGTCCTTCAACTGACATTTTCCCAAAGAATTAGTCTAAGTTTAGCAAATGTGAAAGTTTTTCCATTCATCATACAATACACATTGCATGATTCCAAGTTTCTGTCCAATTGAAACTTGGGCGATGAGAAACTCTCCTTACTTGGAAAACTCTTAACACTTCCACAAATAATACAATTAAGAATCAAATCCATTATTTCTAATAATAGAAACATTCAAACATCAATTTTTCATACATGCCATCGCAAGGATAAATAAATAAGATAAAATCAAAATTTATTTTATTGCGGAAAATTTTTGTCCTTACAATGTAATTCAATTGAAAAACTATGTTATTACATATTTCTTAACAATCTATTCTAACTCCAAGTAGTAGCTCAAGAATCCATTCTTCAAGTAATGTGATCGAAATCCATTTCTTCATGATTAGATTCAGCTCACTTCTTTTCTCAAGCTTCCTCTCTTTTCCTCGATCCTACAAAACATCAAAATGTAATCTTATCACATCATGTATTAAGAATCTAGAATAGGAACTTAAAAGAGTTAGTTAATGGATTTTACCTGAAGCAGAGCCATACGTCTTGACTCTCCCGTCTCTTAGATCTCTCAGGTAATTAGGGCAGCTTCGTCTCCAATGCCCCTTCTCTTGGCAATAAAAGCAAATAGACTCCTTTGGCACAACACATCGGACAATCACAGAGTTAGTTTTTTCTGGACTTCCAATGTTGCCAGTGTCCATTAAAGTTTGGGAGTTTGATTCACTAGACAAATTTGCTTGACCAGCACGCCAAATCATTGCTGATTCAGCAGCTATAAGCAAATAGGTGAGATCAATTAGGGTCACGTCGTGGTCCATCATATAGTACTCTCTAACGAACTCACTATATGATTCAGGAAGTGACTGAAGAACCCAGTCAACAGCCAACTCACTTGAAATCTCGACACCCAACATGTTTAACCTATCAATGTATGACTTCATCTCTAAGACGTGCGCACACACAGGTTTCCCATGTTCGTGTTTACTTGCCAAAAGGGCTTGATTGAGCTTGAACTTTTCAAGCCTTTGAACTTGTGGGTCAGGGAGAATAATTGGAGGAGGTGGAGGAAGTGAAGCATGACTCTCATTTCCTTGATCGTATCTCGGAACGTCATCTTCATTTGGAAAGCTTGTTCCAAAGGATTTGGGAAGACCATTGTAAGATTCAGACATCTACAAACCGGGAGAAAATTCAAGTTAAGTTGATTAGAATTCTTGATGCAACACCCAAATGAAACATCAAGCTAGGATCCAACACAATACTCTACAACCTAGAAGAGGGATGTCGTAATCTAGTTGCAGAATATTTGAAGGTAGGTAAATGACGATTTACCAATTTCCACCATGAAAAACGAAAAAAAAAGTTTAAGTTTTAAATGAATTGAAACTCCTAGATCTTTTGAGATTCATTGAACTTTTCAATGGCATGTTTAATCTCAATTATGCCCTACTATTTGTGACTGGGATGCCGAGGATCACAAACAAGGTGTAAATAACCATACGAATCACGTGGTGCACCCAATGTTACTATCACCTAATCAATGTGTCGGTTAGCCACACACGCTCCATTGATCTATGACAAACATCGAGTCACCCTTCGCTACCAATGTCATCCCCAAATTAGTGTGCCGGTTAACCACACACGCTCCACTAACGTTTGACAAGGGTACGAAGTGTAATTCCATGGGTTAGCATACAATTTCACATTTTTCCTAAAGTAACTATGATTTGGGAATTTGAAATAGCATTTAGTTACTTTGTACTTCATTATACTTATAATGGAAGGTTTCTGTCCTATCCTACCCGTTCGGCTAACGACCCTCCACTAGTCACGAGTGCGGTGGGCAAGAGTGGATACCCATTCAATCGCCATTTTATAGGCAATTTCCTTGAACACCCCTTATAGACTAGCTTCGTGAATGAGGCCTACTAACGGTAAGACTGAATTTTTAGTTATACATATATAATATTAAACTTTTAATGTTATATATAGTATAAGGGTGTATTTTACACTTTTAAAATACTAGGTGGTTTAAATTATACTTTTAATTAACCAAAATCATTATGGATTTATTAAATCTCTTTTAATTATACACTTAATTAATTTAATAAAACCATAAGGGTTTAATTTGAACTTTTCAAAATCAGGGTTTTGGATTTTAGACTTTCAGAAATTAACTTTTAATCAACAATTTAAATTCCAAAACTTGAGGGCAAGTTTTGAAACTCTTCAAAACAATTAGGTTTTAATCTCACTTAAAATTTTTGAATTTAAGACATTTAAATTAAAATTTTAAATATTAAAACTCTTGATTTAATAATTACCATAAATTAAACAATTAATTTAAATTATTAAATCACAAGGGATTATCTAGATCATGAGGATAATTACCAAATATACATCTAAGATATCCTAATCCCTTGAATCCCTCTCTAAATCTCGAAAATAAGGGATGGGATAATTCAAGATCTTTAATTACCATATTTAACAATTAAAAGATAATTACAAGATATAGGATTATCCAAATCCCTAAAATTTAGGATCTAACCTTGGGGAAGGAGGTAATTTCGAAATCCAAGGGTTGGATAACCCTAGATTTCAAAATCTTGGAGGCTAAGGAAAGGATTTGGGAAACCCTAGCAAAAATCGCCATCCAGGGTTTAGCAACCCTAATTGCAAAAATTACCTAGCCTTTAGGGTTCATTAGCCATAAACCCTAATATGACAAGTTCATAAATTTGAATAAAAGCTAATTGAAAACAAAAACCAATGGCTTTGATACCACTGATGGGTTTAATACAAACAATCCTATGTGTGCATGCAACCCTAGTATTGGATCTATGTTTTCACTATTAGTTATACAGCTTTATGAACACCAAAAGAAACCTTAGCTCTTGAAAGCAAGTACCACAAGTGTAGTACCTCTAATGGAGTCACAAACACCATATGCAACTTGGATGAAGAGGAGAAGAAAAAGAGGCACCAAAAACGGCTGGAAACCCTAATGGAAGTGTTGTCCACGTTTTTGGGGCTTAAGGGTCCCTTTTATACATGTAGGCCATTAGGGTTTACAACTAGGAAACCCTAATCTGACTGCTTAGGCCCTAAGCAGCCCATGGACTCCTTAAACATATCCCTTGGACGATTTCTAATGGGCTTCCCATAGAATTCGTTCAACCTATATATTATTAGGTGATCCATAGCCCAATTATAATTATCTTATAATTACAACTTCAGTCCCCTAAGTTTAATTAATCTCTTTTAGCCACAAAATTAATTCTTAATTAATTCTTGACCAATATTAATTAAACAATATGATTTCTCCTTTAATATATTATTCTCATAATATATTAATAAATCATATTTAAACCTTTCTCTTCTTAAATCATCCTACATATTGCTATAGTGAAGGCAACCCAAAAGGACCATGCTCATAATCGGGTCAAGTACATACCAAAACAGTTATGGACTTAGACACTAATCCAACACTAACTTCATAGGCGTTGTGAGTTGCATCAATCAGATGAGTGGTATTCTGATGTTGTTCTTCAGTTACTTTCTAGTGTTGTCCCTTAAGACCTTTAACTTTGACAATAAACTCTTCTTCCTTCTTCAAGAATTGTTCATGATTTTTCTTCCTTTGTTCATCAGGAGTCGCAATGCCTCGTTTAATATTCAAAACGATCTGTTGAGCTGATAGCTATTCACAAGTATCAATCTGAAGAATTCATTCTTCAAGAGATTGAAACACTGAGGGAAGTAGAGTTGGATGTTGTTGAGTCGTTGGTTGTTGTGGTTGTTTTTGATTTGTTTTGAACCGGTGGAATGAATTTCATCGATTTTTCTTCGAAGATCAATGAATTCTTTTCTTGACACTATGTACTTCTTATTCTTCTTCTTCTCCTTAAGCTTGGAGGTGGATAGTTAGGATCCACTCGATTCCTTGAGGTCAATATACATAGGAAAGTCTTGTACAGCTGGTTTCTTATTCACCTCGTTATAATTTTCATCATCATCGAGGATTGGATCGGTTTTGATTTGTACTTCATTGCTCCCTTGGAAAGATCCTTTTGGTGTTGATGAAGAAGACAAGAGAGGAAGAAATTGTGTTTTGGCTCCTCTGGTCTAAGCTCATTCTCTGGTGTGTGAGCTTTACGAACTGTATCTTCCATCATTGCCATCCAAGCTCTTGTCTGGGCCAAATCATGAGCCTTATTCATGTTGACGACTAATAAGGCTAAGTATGAGGCCACTTGACGATTTGCTTCATCTTTTATTTTGTGGATCCGCAAGGACTGCTCCTTTTTTTTGCTAATAGTTCGTTTATGAGTTTTGAACTTCCTGATTTCTTCGTCTGAGATAGGCTTGTAGTTCGTCCAACTATCACATGAAAGATTAGAACCTGTACCATTTACCACCAGGTATCCCCCGGGTTCACAATTCCCTGCCTAATGAGGCTTCATGTGCTTAATCCGCATGAAAGTAATGTAGGCGGTATAGGATTTCTAGATCTTCCTCGGTCTCCTTGGTCTATAACCAAGTCTATCATTGGATCAATTATGGCTACGATCTTTGAAGAAGGGCCCTGTGGTGCAATAAGTGTTTTTTGTGTATGTGAAAGTGAAGAAAAATGGAGTTCGACTCCTGTAGGGTAAACAAATGATGTTGTTTTCTAGCGAAGACCTTGGGAGGTTGATCAACATCAGGATCAACTTGGAATCCTTATTAGGTTTTATCTCCAATAGAATGTACTAAAACATGTTCACTAGATGAAACATAGTGGATGTAAGGGGTTCTTTCGGGTGACTCAACGTTGAGTCCAATGGCTACCAAAGACTTTGGAGAGTTTCTGGTATGAGCCTTGTGATGCTATTGGATACAGGGGGAGGGGGTAGAAGGTTTTCTCCTTTTGACCAGAGGTTGAGAGTCTTCAGGTTCTTCTTCATTCAATGGTTCTATAGTCTGATGAGGTTTCAATGTCGAAGGAACCTCTGTAGATGGTTTGGTAACCACATACCTTTTCCTCTTGGTTTTGATTTTCCCAACGTACATAGAGTGTTTCTTCTTTGAAATATGTTTTCTCCGTTTTGTCTTCGGTGCAGTCTCAGGGTTAATAGATTTAGGAGGGGGGAAGGCAGGGTAGAACGATATGGCGGTATATCTTTCGTAGCCTCCATGTAATTATAGAACAACTAGGTGATTAGTCCGCCCTCTATCAATATGTGTAAAGGAAGTTGTCTAATTGGACTAAAGGTATATTAATCATTGGGAAGAGAGTACATTTTAAGCTCACAGAAGAAGAAGTAGTTGATGTCTTCACCTAGTGTGATGTTGGCTACGAAATGGAGGTCTTTGATGCAGAGAGACCATAAGCGAGCAGATTTGACTTCGGTGAGGCCCGGTCTTGGTTTATTCCTTCGAACATATGTTAAGATGTCTTCCCTCAAGATTGACCCAAATCCACGGGTTCACCAGTAAAGATACTCCAGATAAGATCCAGGAATTGTTTTACCATGGCATCAGTGTCGCTGACTCTGCTGGAAAGGAATCAAATGAGAGAGTGACACACAAATTGCCACACAGTCGGAAGTTTTGCCTTGGTAATATCGGCAATTCCTTTAAATTTGTACTGATAGCCCATTTGGTACTGGTCTTTGAACACTTCTTCATTTGATAGACTCTTAGAGATAGTGTTTGGGGGTACCCTAAGATTGATGGAATCCAGAAATTTGACCATGGTAAGCGTCGTCGTCGTGTGATCGACGAGAATGAGCTTGATGATTCCAGGGTCATTCCTTGGTCAGTAGTCAGAGAAAACACATTTAAACAGAAGAGTCATAAGAACAATGTAAACCACTAAGTTGAATGCATTGAAGAGTAAGTGTTTCTACATGAATTCTTCATGATCTTGATTTGCTCATCATAGAGGTCATGGTCTTGAAAGATTCTCCAATAGATGCTCGAAGTAATCATTTGTCATGTGTTTTTCACAGTGGATGTAGAGTCTATTGGTTTTCTAGTTTCTTGGAAACGTTTAATTTCACCAATGTTGATCGAAAAAGAATTTTGATTATCAAGAAATATAATTAACACTTATATTAATTGGAAAACATTATTTATTATATTAATATTTTACTGACTTACAGGGAATTATTGTTTCTAGTAAATAATAATAAAATAGAACAAAACTAGTTATATTTATATGGTATGAATATATATGTTATGTGAAATTTATTTGAACACTTTGAGTAATAATCTAGTTGACATATAACTATCTAGTTGGAAGAATGAGTAAAACACACACCTCCATCATTTCTCTATATCCTATCCATGACTTTTAAGACACGAGGGAGGTGGTGTGGTGTGATTATTTTATCCATCCCATTCTTCTTACATGACACTAATTTAATATGATTCAATGCATGGTGCATTAGGACATGTAAGAGAGTATATAAAGAGAGCTTTACTAGTGAATCTTATTGATCTTTTTGGCCCTTTTTCTCTTCTTTTGGCAGCCAAATTTTATAGTTTTCCTCATCCCTCCCTCTCCTCTTTGTCTTGCAATTTTGTGGAAGATATAAGTGTTCATATGTTGCTTCTCTTTAAGGTTTATTTGGTATAAACTTTAAGTCTTAAGAACAACATATATAAAAGTGAAGACTTGCTTATTCTAGTAGTTATTTCTTGCTTTGATGGATACATTATAGCGAGCTTCTCATTTGGATCTTAATGCATCACTTCATCAACTTCTATATCCCATGTTAATTAAAGTCAACAAAGGTAGTTAGACTTTACTTTCTATGGTTGATTTAATCTTTCCTTGATTGCAAAATGATCATTGGTTGCCATTTTAGTGTTTTTATAAACTAGATTTTGAAAAGAACTGAACACTTACTATGTCTCATATTTAACTATATGTTACCTACACAAGCTCCATAAATAGAAAAAAATGAATAATGTGCATTTTCATTGGTTAGCAACTATTCACATTTCCTAATATAACTAAGACAAAAAAAAAATTTAGTACTTTATATGTTATACATTTCACGAGACATCATCTTATCAAACTCATTCGGCTAACAAAATCAACCACGCAAATAAATGTGTGTGAAAATGACACTCATTCAATAGTCATTTTATAAGTTGTTTTCTTATACCTATCTTTTAGCATGGTCACATGTATAAAGCATACTCTTGATTCAATTAACAATGTATTTAATATTATATATATATATATATATATATATATATATATATATATTAAATTTTAAAGAATTTAATATTACAAGTTTAAACATATTAATTCTAATTACATTTTAATTAACTAATTTTAAACCACTTATCTCACACCTCCGAACCGTCAGAAAAACAACGGCGGAAACGTCCGGGGGCGGGTGACGTCATGCGTAGTATCACAACAATCGTATCATAGCAATCAAAATAAACACAACCATTACATTGCAATATGAATATTTACATCTATTTGGGAACATAATTTATATACAATACTTTATACAAAAGATAAAGACGAGACTCCAATAATGCTCCGTCTTCACCAAAAGCTGACAAGGTACCTATCTATCATTTCCCTGAGAATACAAGCGATTTTGAAAATGTTCAGCATAAAGCTGGTGAGTTCATAAGCATGTCTTTGTGTATTAAAAACTAGTCACTGAATTAGTATAAATGGTTTCTTTCCATTATAAGTAAAATTTCGTTTGCATTGAAAACCATTGTTATCAAGTTCGGAAATATGTATGCATGCTTGCCAAGAAAATCCAATATTTTCTAACATGTTTGTTGGTTTCTGTTATGAAAAGTATGTTCTGTTTGAAAACCCTGGCTACCACCAGTATGTAATGTAGGTTCTATTTGAAAACCCTGGCTACCACCAATATCTATAGTACTTTTATTACCTAAAATAAAACCAAAGGTTGTGTCCCTAGAATTCCCTCCAGTAAGCAGATATGTAGTTAGTATTAATTAAAACAAAACTATAAAAGAAAAAAGAAATCTGGTAAACAAAGGTTAGTTTACACTAATTATGAGTCATATAACCATACTAATATGACCGGTGACCTCCTTGACGTTTCTTCAGGCATGGTACGATTACAAAATTTGTCATCCCAAGCATGCCCGCCTAACTGTAGCTAACAGTTCAAGTGTGGGATTCTCGGTCTCGAATAGATCTATTCATAAACTTCACGCTCTCCCTACAGGAGACTCTGGTTATACTACCGGTGAGGATTTATTGGTAACCCATGGGGCATAACGAATATAAGTCTCACAATCCTGTAATAACTAGTTTAAGTGTCATTCGGTTGTTTTCAAGTTCGGAATCGTTCGTGACGGTGTAGAGTATAAATAATTATACACAAAATAATTATATAGCAAGATACTCTGGTTTTGTATTCGTAGTAATAGATAAACTAAATCTGACATAGTTTATATGTTTAACTTTGCATAAAGTTTGAATTTTCAAGACTGGTAATGAAATCCCAAACTATACCCGTTATCGTTTTAATGGTTTGTTGCGTTCAGGTACTGTTTTGAAAACTATACAATTATGATCAGAAAACATCCCTTTTGCTCTGCATATTACAAAAGGGATAAATATATCTAAATGTTTGATAGAAAACTGTTGTAACTGCATCAGTTTTTAAGTTATGAAAACCTTTATGTTTAGCTTGTATTCCCCCCATGAAAACATGAAAAACTAGGAAAAGTGTAGGGGTATGAACTCACTGTTTCACGTAGGATTCGAGTGTACAATCGATATGGATGCAGAGTGTCAAATGATGTTTCGCATGCAAGTGGACCCTATTAACATATGGTAACACATATACATATTAGATTAGAGTATTTCATGACTAACATGATGGGAAAAACCACCCTATGGTCTTGGAAATGCTTGTACTAAGTGTTCTAGGTCCCACACTTATTGATTTTTGCAAGTTTAAGTCCAAATATTAGCATTTAAGTAGGTGTATGGCCATAAAGATGGGTGTGCGGCCAGAGTGTGTGGTCAGGACGTGTGTGCGGCTGTACACAGGAGTGTGCGGCCGTACAGAGGGTGTGTGCAGCCAGAGTGTGCGCTCAAGGTGGGTGTGCGGCCGTACATAGGGTGTGTATGGTCGTACACCTTCAAGTGACGAAGAACATGAAGAGTTTCAGGCTCAGATTTAGGTGTTTTACCTGTATAACAAGCTAAATGATGGAGTTCTTCAAGTTTTTTAGGCCCTTGGATTGTTCTTGGATGAGCTTTTTAGAGACAGAAAGTAGAGTGCAGCCAAAAGAAAGGAATGAATGAAGGGGTCACCCTCTATATATAGGGAGAGTGTGCAGTTGGGGCATGAGTGTGTGGCCGCACACCCATGTGTTCGGCCATATACACCTCTTAGGAGGGTGTATGGCTCGGTTTTTGACTCTGAACGAGGTGTTGACTCATTCCCTATCTCATTTCCGGTTGTACTGAAGCTTAGAACGCCTAAACGAACCCTTAATCGGCATTAAAAGGTGACAAAATTAAATTTAACATTGATAAAAATTGACCAATCGTACAGAATGAAAGTTTCGGGTTGTCACACCATCCCCTGTTAGAGGGAATTTCATCCCAAAATTCAAGAATAAAGATACAAATCATGGATTTGGAAAAAGATGGTGGTACTTTTGTTTCATTGAATCCTCACACTCTCAAGTGAATTCAGGTCCCCGCTTGGCACTCCAGCAAACCTTCACTATCGGGATGCGACTTTGCTTTGTTCGTTTGACCTCCCGGTCCATTTCCTCAAGAGGGATCACTAGGGTTTCGTCAGATAGGCATTTATACCCATCCTAGCAAGAAGTTTAGATTTTCATTGATTTCAATTTCATCAAGAGGGACCACTAGGGTTTTGTCAGATAAGAATTTCTTGAGATTCGAAACGTGGAAGACGGGGTGAGCGTTGCGAAGTTCATGCAGTAAACAAAGTGTGTAGGCTACGGGACCAATCCTAGAAAGGATTTCGAATGGTCCTATGTACCTTGGATTTAGTTTCCCACACTTTCCAAAGCGTATCATCCCCTTCCAGGGGGAGACTTTCAGCAGAACATGGTCTCCGACCTGGAACTCCAAGGGTTTTCGTCGTTTATCGGAGTAGCTCTTTTGTCGATCTCGTGAAGCTTTTAGTCGTTCCCGGCATTTTATGATCTCTTCAGTGGTTTCGCGGATGATTTCTGGGCCAGTGAGAATGTTATCAGGGACTTGTCCCTTGGCTAGCTGCGTGTCGCCCACCTCAGCCCAACACAGAGGGGATCAGCACTTGTGGCCACAAAGGGCTTCGAAAGGCGCGACTTTGATACTAGTAAGATAACTATTGTTGTAGGATAATTCAACCAAGGGAAAATGAGTGTCCCACCATTTACCGATGTCAATGACACATGCTCTCAACATGTCTTCCAAGGTCTGGATGGTTCTCTCACTTTGTCCGTCTGTTTGAGGATGGTAACCTGTACTCATATCTAACTTAGTTCCAAGAGCGTTCTGTAGGGACTGCCAAAATCTCGAGGTGAACCTGCTATCTCGATCGGAGATTATAGATATAGGCACTCCGTGCAGTCGGGCTATATCCTGGATGTAGATTCGTGTGAGTCTTTCCATCTTGAAAGTTTCTTTGATTGGCAGGAAGTGAGCGGATTTCGTCAATCGATCGACTATTACCCAGATGGTGTTGTACCCAGTCGGAGATTTGGGTAATTTGGTAAAGAAATCCATAGTAATCCTCTCCTACTTCCACTCAGGTATCTCCAGATGATGAAGCAGATCTGAGGGCTTCTGATATTCAACTTTCACCTTGGCGCAAGTCCGACACTTGCCCATGAAGGTAGCGATCTCTGCTTTCATGTTTGGCCACCAATATAGTTTCTTGAGATCAAGTTACATCTTATCCGATCCTAGGCGAATGGAGTATCTAGTCTTGTGAGCTTCATTCATGACAACCTCTCTATATCCACCGAACTTTAGGGTCCAAATCCGGTTCATGAAATAGTAGACTCCGTCTCCCTTGATCTCTAAGTTTTTCTCCATCCCCCTTAAGGCTTTGTCTGCCACATTCTCTGGTTTTAGGGATTCCTGCTGAGCCCCTCCGATTTGTGCGGATAAGTGGGAATGGATGGTCATAGTAAGTGCTTTCACACTGCGACTTGAGTACTCTTTTCGGCTGAGGGCATCAGCTACCATATTGGCCTTGCCAGGATGGTAGCGTATTTCACACTCATAATCACATAGTGGTTCTACCCATCGTCGTTGTCTCATTTAAAGTCTTTCTGGCCGAAGATGTGTTGTAGGCTTTTATGGTTAGTGAATATCGTGCACTTGGTTCCGTAGAGGTAATCTCACCAAATATTCAATGCGAAGACCACTGCTCCTAACCCCAGGTCATGAGTTGTATAATTGACTTCGTGTGTCTTCAGCTTCCTAGAGGCATAACCAATAACCTTTCCTCAATGCATAAGCACACAGCCTAAGCCTTGGTTCGATGCATCGCAGTAGACAACGAAGTCCTTCGTCCCTTCGGGCAGAGACAGGATAGGTGCACTGCACAGGGCTCACTTCAATGTTTGGAATGCAGTGTCTTGCTTTTCACTCCAACAAAATGGTTTACCTTTTGAGTCAGATTGGTTATGGGTTTGGCATTTCTAGAGAAATTCTGGATGAATCTACGATAATAGCCAGCAAGACCCAGGAATTGACGAATTTCTATGGGTGTCTTTGGTGCTAACCAGTTCTCTATCGCTTTGATTTTGGATGGGTCCACATGTATGCCTTCCTCACTTACCACGTGACCTAGGAAGTTTACTTTTCGAATCCAGAATTCGCACTTGGAGAATTTAGCGTATAGCCTCTCTGTCCTTAGAGTTTCCAGCACTAATCTCAAATGTTGTTTGTGATCTTCCTCACTTCTGGAATAAACAAGTATATCGTCGATGAACACAATAATGAACTTGTCCAAGAAAGGACGGCACACCCGATTCATTAGGTCCGTGAATACTGTTGGTGCATTAGTTAGACAAAATGGCATTACTACGAATTCGTAGTGACCATATCGAGTCCGGAATGTTGTTTTAGGAACAACACCCTTGTGGACTTGCAGCTGATGGTATCCTGATCTGAGGTTTATTTTGGAGAAATAGATGGCTCCTTGAAGCTGGTCGAAAAGGTCATTGATCCGAGGAAGGGGATAGTGGTTTTTTAGAGTGAGCTTGTTCAGTTCGCGGTAGTCAATGCACATCCGAAAAGATCCATCCTTCTTTCTCACAAATAAAATCGGGGCTCCCCAAGGTGAGGAACTCGGTCTGATGAATCCTTTACTGAGCAGCTCATTGAGCTGACTGGATAACTCTTGCATTTCTGGTGGTGCTAGGCGATATGGGGATTTAGCTACGAGGGTAGCTCCGGGGATTAAGTCGATGCGAAACTCGACTTGGCGCTCAGGAGGGATTCCTGGAAGCTCTTTAGGAAAGACATCAGGAAAATTGCAGACTTCGGGGATGCTCTCAAGGTCTTTAACTTCTTGCTTCTCGTTAATAACATGTGCTTGGAATGCATGACACTCCTTCCGCAGAAGTTTTTGAGCTTTTATGCACGAAACGATGTGAAGGCTTGAGCTGAGTTTATCACCATAGATCACAAGGGTTTCTCGAGAGGGAAGATTGAAGCGGATGGCTTTTTCGTAACAAATAATATTAGCACGATTGGGGCTCAACCAATTCATGCCAATGATGACATCGAAGCTTCTTATGGAAACTGGCATAAGGTTGATGGGAAAGGAATGATCGTTTAGGGTAAGGGTACAGCCGATGAATATGTCGTTGGTGCTGTCTTTCTGACTGTTAGCCATCTCGATGGTAAATGTTTCAGTTAGAGGTTGAGGTTTACGTTTGAGGAGATGCTTGAATGCACGACTAATAAAACTTCTCTCCGCACCAGAATCAAAAAGAAAGCATGCATAAGAGTTGTCGAGGAGGAGCGTACTCGTAACAACGGTAGGGTCAGCGACTGCCTCCTCCTGTCCCATCGCTAGAACTCTCCCGGTGTTACCAGTTGTTGTTGACTTGGGGCAGTTTCTTTTGTAGTGCCCGACCTTGCCATAACCATAACACTCCTTACCGACACCTGCTCCAGATGCCTAATTGATTGGTTGGGCTGGTGTTCTGCAACTTTGAGTAGTGTGACCCTTCTTGCCACAGTTGCTGCAGAGCATCTCACGACATGGACTGCAACTGGTAGGTGCTTGAGTTGCAGGAGTAGTTACAGCATGGACTGCCACAGTTTTTTGTTTCTTGGAGGGCTCCTATGAAGACTGGCCCTTTCGCTGCTTCCAAAACTTTCTTATTGTCGCCATTTCTTTCGTTGGTTCCGGACCAGCTGTTACTTTATCCAGATCAACCGCGTGGTCTATGAGAGTCTGCACCAGGCACTTGGCGTTGTTAAAAGTGATTGTCCAGGCAGCCAATACATTTCCTTGAGTTGGGGGCATCAATATTCAAATGTGTCTCTCTATCTTCTTGCTTTCCGCGGTGACCATTCCTAGGAAAAGAAGTGCTAGGTCTTCAAACCTAGAAGTGCAGGCAGCAATGTCGGAACCCTTCATTTTTAGGTTCCAGAGTTCGTGTTCCAGTTTCTGCATTTCTCTCCTTGGGAAGTACTCAGTAAGCATGAGCTCTTTCAAGCTATCCCAACCCATAGCATTTGCAACTAGCAGGGTTAGGGATTTGAACCGACTATTCCACCAGGTGAATGCTCTGTTGGTGAAAGTGCAGGCTGCGAATTTCACCTTGTTGGCTTCCGAACAGGAACAAATTTCGAAGATAGACTCGATCTTCTTGAACCCTCGAGTCAATGCAATAGCACCTCCAGTGCCATCGAAATATGTGGGTTTTGTGTTCATGAAGTCCTAATAGGAGCACTCGTTTTGATGCCCTTGACTCCCTTCATGACTTTGGGAATGATTATCACTCCCAGAACCACCAAAATTTATCTGTGACAGAGCAGCAGTCACAGCGGTAGTAACGGCTGCCTGGAACATTGTGGGGTCAAATTGAGGAGGTGGTGGTGGCGTTGGATCCGTTGAGGAATTATTGTTCTTTATGTCGGGTCTTTTCTTTGGAGCCATCTTGTTCTATATCAGGAAGAAGAAGATGATAAGTCCCTTTTTACTTTAGAATCACGAGATATGAAACAATATATATCTCTATATGACAGTTAAAGTGTTCTACTAAGCGATAACATGAAAGAGTTACTAAAGCAAGTAAACTATCGTTGGGGAAGAAATGAGTAGCAACACTTGGAATGAATTTCTATAATGTATTCGGCTTTCACTAAAATACTCCTATAGTATTTTATGATGAATGTTTTGTTCTATCAATTTCTTGTGGTAGGAATACTTGGTAAGTTTTAGGCCTGTTGCAAAACCACAGTCACTCCCAAGCACATGTTGGTCATGTCTCGAATTAATATAGTTGATTAGGCTATATTGACCCTACACATAATTACATAACTGCCCAGGTTTAACCACAGTGTTCAACATCCAAAAACTTCTGTTTGGTTATACTCATGATCTTGTTTCTAGTATGTAGGTATATTTGTATACTTTTTATGAAAATACTAATATTTTAAAAGCATACTTTTAGTTCAGAGCACTTCATCCCCATAGTTTTTATAGTTGTATACCATGTAAGCTTCGGTATACTTAGTTCACTATAAAAAATAGCTCTGATACCAATCTGTCACACCCCCGAATCGTCACAAAAACAACGGCGGAAACGTACGGGGGCGGGTGACGTCATGTGTAGTATCACAACAATCGTATCATAGCAATCAAAGTAAACACAACCATTACATTACAATATGAATATTTACATCTATTTGGGAACATAAATTATATACAATAGTTTATACAAAAGATAAAGATGAGACTTCAAAAATGCTTCGTCTTCTCCAAAAGCTGACAAGGTACCTGTCTATCATTGCCCTGAGTATACAAGCAATTTTGAAAACGTATTAGCATAAAGCTGGTGAGATAATAAGCATGTTTTTGTGTATTGAAAACTAGTCACTGAATTTATATAAATGGTTTCTTTCCATTATAAGTAAAATTTTGTTTGTATCGAAACCCATTGTTATCAAGTTCGAAAATATGTATGCATGCTTGCCAAGAAAATCCAATATTTTCTAACATGTTTGTTGGTTTCTGTTTTGAAAAGTATGTTCTGTTTGAAAACCCTAGATACCACCAGTATGTAATGTAGGTTATGTTCGAAATCCCTGCATACCACCAGTATGTATAGTGGATATATTACTTAAAATAAAACCTAAGATTGTGTCCTTGGAATTCCCTCCAGTAAGTAGATATGTAGTTTTATTGATTAAAATAAAACTATAGAAGAAATAAATCCCGTAAACAAAGGTTAGTTTATACTTATTGTGAGTCGTATAACCACACTAATATGACCGGTGACCACCTTGAAGTTTCTTCAGGCGCCATATTATTACAAAATTTGTCACCCCAGGCGTGCCCGCCTAACTGTAGCTAAAAGTTCAGGTGTGGGATTGTCGGTTCCGAATAGATCTATTCATAAATTTCACGCTCTCCCTCAAGGAGACTCTGGTTATACGATCGGTGACGATTTACTGGTACCCCGAGGGGCATAACAAAGATAAGTCCCACAATCATTTAATAACTAGTTAACGTGTCGTTCGGTTGTTTTCAAGTTCGGAATCGTTCGTGACGGTGTAGAGTATAAATAATTATACACAAAATAATTATTTAGCAATATACTCTAGTTTTGTATTCGTAGTTATGGATAAACTAAATTTGACATAGTTTATATGTTTGACTTTGCATGAAGTTTGAATTTGCAACACTGGTAATGAAATCCCAAACTATACCCATTATAGTTTGAATGGTTTGTTGCGTTCAGGTGCTATTTTGAAAACTATGCAATTATGATTAGAAAACGTCCCTTATGCTCCCCATATTACAAAATGGATAATTGTATCTAAATGTTTGATATAAAACTGTTGTAATTGTATCAGTGTTTAAGTTATGAAAACCTTTATGTTTAGCTTGTATTCCCCCCTGAAAGAATGAAAAACTACGAAAAGTGTAGGGGTATGAACTCACTGTTTGACGTAGGATTCGAGTGTACAATCGATATGGATGCCGATTGTCAAATGATGTTTCGTATGCAAGTGGACCCTACTAATATATGGTAAAACATATACGTATTAGATTAAGGTATTTCATGACTAACATGATGGGAAAAACCACCCTAAGGTCTTGGGAATACTTGTACTAAGTGTCCTAGGTCCCACACTTAGTGATTTTTGCAAGTTTAAGGCCAAATATGAGCATTAAAGTGGGTGAATGGCCATAAAGATGGGTGTGCGGTCGTACAGTGTGTGTGTGCGGATGCACACAGGAGTGTACGGCCGTATAGAGGGTGTGTGCGGCCAGAGTGTGCGGCCATACAGAGGGTGTGTGCAGCCGTACACCTTCAAGTGACGAAGAACACGAAGAACATGAAGAGTTTCAGGCTTAGATTTGGGTGTTTTACCTGTATAACAAGCTAAATGATGGAGTTCTTCAAGTTTTTGAGGCCTTTGGAGTGTTCTTGGATGAGTTTTTTAGAGAGAGAAAGTAGATTGCATCGAAAAGAAAGGAATGAATGAAGGGGTCACACTCTATATATAGGGGAGTGTACGGTTGGGGCATGAGTGTGCGACCGCACACCCATGTGTGTGGCCGTACACACCTCTCAGGAGGGTGTATGGCCCGGTTTTTTACTTTGAACGAGGTGTTGACTCATTCCCGATCTCATTTCCGTCTGTACTTAAGCTTAGAACGCCTAAACGAACCCTTAATCGGCGTTAAAAGGTGACAAAATTGAATTTAACATTGATAAAACTTGACCAATCGTACAAAATGAAAGTTTCGGGTTGTTACAATTTACACACACACACACACACACACACACATATATATATATATATATATATATATGTATATATATATATATAGTAGGGGCAAGATCTTTTGTGAACCATTATTTTCCCATGAACTTGTTTTTGTGAATTTTTTTTTAAAAAGGTGACTTAAGACATTAAGTCAGTAATATTGAAGTGCATTTGCAAAAAAAATCTCGAAAAGGATATGCACATATGGAAGGTGTCTCTATGTGCAAACATCAGAAGTATATATGTTCATCAAAAATCACTTTCATATGTGCACATTATTTGTGAATACACTTCTATGTGAACGACTTAATGCCTTAAGTCATTTTTTTAAATTACACGAAAAAGTTTGTGGAGTTCGCGGCAAAATATTGGTTCGTAAAAGATTTTATATATATATATATATATATATATATGTGTGTGTGTGTGTGTGTGTGTGTAGAAGCTTGAGAAATATATAACACCCAAGGTAGAATGCCTCAAAAGTGTCACACCCAAAATGTTAAATGCTAGAACTCTAAACTATTAGTCCTAAGAGTAGTCCACTAGATTTCAAGAAGAGAGAAGAGGAAATGCTAGTCACAAAGTAAGAGGATGGGTCGATATTTGCAATAGGTTTGGAAGGGGTATTTATAACTAAAGTTGACTTGGTGGAAAAAGAATATGATGGAGATAATTACTAAATTTAAATCCTTATTTAATTCAAATCAAATTCATTTCCACCTCCTTCCATAAGTAGTGAAATTCGAAAATCACTAGGGATAATGCCTAGTTGATTTTCTTCCCCTTCTACTGGTTCCGAATGTTCCATTTATTCAAGTTTTGAACAATTAACATCTAGTTCTGGTACTTTTAATTAATACCGAATTAATTCTAGGTAATTCTAAATCAATCTAAACTAGTTTCTAATTAATTTATCAAGCTATGAAAAATTAATAAACTATTTATCTCCCCCTCCCCTCTCTCTCTCTATCTCTCTCTTAATTTATTTTCTAACTGTCTTAGCTCTTGACGACAACCCTAACAATTCATGATGCAATTATTCGACCATTACAAACACTAAGGTTTCATCTTCAGCTTCATCAAACCATTGCATTTCAAGTATCAAATCAAATCATAAATTTTTTTAGTTAGTGATTACCTTTAAATTACATCCAAACATTGGAAGATTTAGTTCTTCTTTGACTACAAAAGAAACCAACCACCACAAATATGTCATCACCGATTTGCTGCCATCGGCTGCCACTAACAACATTGTTGTTTTTTATATTTCTCATTTTCTTGACACGTTGCTTCACCATGTGCTCCCTCTCAAACTCTTATTTTCAGTTTTTTTTTTCTTTATTGATTTTCCTTTTACTTTTATCGAATTACCTATTTTCTATCTATCTCATTCTCTTTCTACTCTCATTTATAATGGATCACACGAACACACACATACTTGATTTATGTTTGTATGTGTTTACGTTTGTTTTCTTCGTCCAATTTGTATACCATCTCTCTTTTATTTGGAAATATAATTTATATTTTTATTATATTTATTCTATTCAATCCTCCATTTTACTTATAATATGACAGGAGATTTAAAATTTTGAGATCTAAAAAATCCATTTTCTTCAGTTCTTTGTGTGCCAAAAATTAATGGTAATGACTGGAGACTCACTGGAGATGCTATAGTCACTGGAACATGCTAAACGTCAATAGTCTGTCATAATGGTGTTTTTTGAACAAAGTAAAAATTTTCACTCATACCATAGGAACCAAACAAACTTTGGTAACAAAATATATATACAGAAAAAAGTTCATTATATTTAGAAATCATTAACTCTTTATTTTATGTAACACCTCAAATTTTAGACCAAAATTTTCATTTTTAAGGTTTCCAAAAACATAGTTTCACAACCAAGAGTCAAGTACAAACCATCACAAAACCACAAGTGTCATTTTTATCGGAGTACATAAAAACAATGTCTCGGTAATAAAATCCCAGTGCGTGTGTACAATCAGACCTTCGTCTTCCTGCGGTCCTACGAAGTACCTACCACATGTAAATCAACAGCTATAAGCATAAAGCTTAGTGAGTTCCCCAAGATACCATACATAACTCATCATAAAATAAACAATTACGGGTTATCTGCAACCCATCAACTATCAGCAGTTCCCTTGAGCTAACAGAATGCTCGGGAGGTTATCCGCAACCCTCGGTTGGATAACAGCAGCTTACCTAGACAATTATTACAATAGCACATAACACAACATACATAACATAGTGTATCATAACAGTAAGACCCAAGTGGTCATAACAATACAACTATCCTACTACAAAGGAAAGAGTAAGTGAGGAGACTCATTTTATACTGATAAGACAAAAACCTAGCACCCAAACTACTGAATCTAGACTCCCCCTATTCAACCAAAAAGATTTACCATAATTAATATTGAAGTTCCAAGTCTATCCTGAGTCCCAAAGTCCACAATTAAGCCCACTAAGGTAAAAGGACCATTTTTCCCCTCCCTATGTCCGAAACCCTAAACTTTAACCAAAGGTCAAAGTCAGCATGGTCAACAGAAGTCAACACCCAGTGAGTACGTTGGGCGTACTACACCTAACGTTAGGCGTAGAACTAATCAAGCATGCGATGGGGAACAGCCATACTATGTTGCGTGTAGTCAGGAGTATGCAAGATATACTCTTTAGGTCTACAAATCCTTAACTAAAATGTCTTAATCTATTAAGACATTCAACCCAACTTCATATTTGACTACTTTAAAGCTTCTTAATCCATAAAGTCGAGTAATTTAATCCTTTGCATGGCTATGGGATAATAGAGCATCATTTCACCTCTTTCCAACTACTTTACTCATGCATGGGACACAAAGTAAGATCAAGCAAGCATTTTTATTCATCTAAACACCCTAACATGCATGAAAGGATATCATAAAATCTCTGGAGAGTCACAAACTCGAAAAGGTCCAAACTTAGGGACCAAAACTCATAAATCTTGCATCAAAGATATCTAAGATAAACAATAGCCAAGGTACAAACTTTATACCTAGAAATGATGCAAAAATATGGATGGTTTCTGGATCTCAAAGTAGAATAACACCTTCCTCTTCTTCTTCTAGCTTTCCTCTTCTTCTTCAAGGCCAAGAATCAATTTAGGCTAGCAAAATCACACTCACAAGCATAAACACTCAAGATTTAGGGTTTAGGAGAGGTTAGAGACTGATAATGGTGGCCAGAAATGAGGCCATCATATTCCTTAAATAGAGGCACCAAAATATTAGGGTTTTGCATTCTAAGCCTAGTACGCTCAATGTACCCTTTGGTACACCCATCGTACTACGTGAACTCCACATTTTGCATGATGCATGAGTACCCTACGCGTACTCATGCGTACGCCCTGCGTACCCACCTGTCACCTTTCTCATTCAAGGGACTGAACATGACATAATTAAGAAGGTTAAGGAAAAGATGATTATACTTCGGATCGGGGTATTACAATTCTCCCCCACTAGAATAAGACTTTGACCTGGAAGTCACCCTTCAGACACAGCTCAGGATACTGCTCAGGCATCTGGGACTCCAACACCCAAGTCTACTCTGAACCTTTACGGTGCAACACTGAACATTCACCAAGTTTACGACTTTGTTCATCAAGGTATTCACCTTGCGATCGAGGATAGCAATAGGCTTCTCCATGTAATTCAGGTGATCATCGACATAACTGTCCTGCAAGGGAACCATAACAGTCTGATTGGCTATACACTTCCTCAGCTGGGATACATGGAGGGTATCAAGAATCTGGCTCAACTCCTCCGGTAGCTCCAAACGATAAGCAACCTTGCCCACACAGGCCAAAACTCGGAAGCAGACCAATGAATATGGGGCCTAGCTTGCCCCACTTCCTAAAACAGATAAAACCCTTCCAGGGTGAAACCTTCTGGAGCACAAAATCTCCCACCAGAAACTCCAACTCCTAACATCTCTGATCCACATAACTCTTCTGACGGCTCTGGGCGGTCAAAAGTCTTTATCAAACCTGTTGTATGATCTCAATCACCTTAATCATGATTTTCATGCTTCCCGTGACCCACATACCGACTTCACCCCAATAGATAGGAGTTCGGCACCTCCGACCATAAAGAAGCTTGAACGGGGGCGTATCGATACTGGAATAATGGTTGTTATTATATGATAACTCAGCCAAGGGAAGGTAGGAGTCCCAACTCCCACTAAAATCAATAACACAAGCGCATAACATATCCTCGAACGTCTGAATCATCCTCTCGCTCTGCCTATGCGTCTGCGGATGGTACGTGATGCTAAAATGTAACCGGGTATCCAACTCATCTTGAAATATCTTCCTTAATCTAGAAGTAAAGTGTACATCCTGGTCAGACACAATAGACGTTGGCACCCCATGCCAATCCACCATTTCTCGAACATAAATCTCAGCCAACTTCTCCACGAAAGATTTCTCACTTAAACATAACAAGTAAGTACTCTTAGTCAACCGGTCCATTATCACCCAAATAGTGTCAATATGTCACACCCCGAAAACCGAAGGCGGAAACATTTTCGGGGTTGACTCCACGTTGAGTATCAAATCCAATGCACATAGTAAGTAAAGTAAACAACCATTACATTACATATATAAAAGTTTACATTTGTTTGAAAGTAAAGTTGTACAGGTGTGATACATAGTATATATGAACAAAAGTAAGACGAGTCTTCAACGCACTCCGTCTTTGTCAAAAGGAATCATCGGGTACCTATCTAACGCGAACCTGTGAATACAAGTAGTTTGAAAATCAGCATAACGCTGGTGAGTTCATAAGCAGTTTTGTTTTCTGAAAATGTACAAGTTCCTTTTTGTTTCTGAAAAAGTTACACACCAAGAAAATCCCATATTCTCTTAAAATTTGGTTATCAAATCCAAAGTGTAATGTAAAAGATGTATATTGAAAACATATTTACCCTTGTGAATTGTAAAGTTTAGTTATCTGAATTTGTTACACGAATATAGTTATGTACAAATGTTACCCCAGGAAAATCCCATATTTTCCTGAATGTTAGTTACCGATCTAAAAATGTAATGAAAAAGATGTATACTGAAAACATGGTTACTCTTGTGAACTGTAAGGTTTAGTTATCTGGTTTGTTACACAAATCTGGTTATGTACATATGTTACCCCAGGAAAATCTCATATTTTCCTAAATGTTGGTTACCAAATGTGAAAGATGTATACCGAAAACCCGGTTGTCCTTGTGAAATGTATTAGTTTTAACACGTATATAAAACTAATATATACAAAGTAAACATAGTTAATTTATTCATTATTACTATTTAGTAAATCTTTGTTATCCAAATTGCGAGTTCCATAACCATACAATAGACTACATATGGAAATAAGTAGTCAACATCACCTTATGACTTTCATCACCCTTGAACCTTTCGGTTCGGCTGTAGCTAGCAGCCAGGTGTGGGGTAGTCAGCCCCGTATAGATCTATACACTCAAGTCACGTTCTCCCTCCAGGAGATTCTGGTTACGGGGGCGGTCCTCCACTCGCGTATCTCTGTGGAGTGTTACCGAGGACTTGTCTCCAATTTATAGGAATAACAAATTTACTAGTAATAATATAGAAAGGTACTGATGCAAACGATGATCCTCCACTCGCGTATCTCTGTGGAATGTTACCGAGGACAAAACAATGTACTAGGTTTCATGTTTCAATTTCAAAGGTTATGCTTTTAACTGATATAATGTGGAAAAACATTTCTGAAAATATAAAATACAACATTTTATAATGTTTTTCACAAATAATACGATAGTGTGTTCTGCAAGTTCAAACTGTTATCTGTTATGATTATCAGTGTTAAAAGCATATGAATTACAGAACGCAACACATGTAAAAACAAGTTTTGAGTACAAGTATTCCTTGTACTTTGCTTGTGTTCCCCCCTGAAAACAGTGAAAAACATTGAAAAGAGTATGGGTATGAACTCACCGCTTAATGTAGGGTTCGAGTGCCAACGGATGCCCTGAACGCCTATGGCCCCTATTATTCATGTGACAACACATAAATGAGTTAGAACTAAGGTGTTTCGTGACTAAACATGATGGGAAAACATCCTTAGGCCTTGGAATTACTAAGAATAAGTGTCCTATGATCCAAACTTAATGATTTATGCAAGTTTAGGGCCAAATATGGGCATTAGAGTGGGTGTATGGTCTTGAAAATGAGTGTGCGGATAGGGAGTGCGGCCAGGAGTGTGTGTTAGGTAGCACACAATAGTGTGCGGCCGTACAATAGTGTGCAGCCGTACAGAGGGTGTATGCAGCCGTACACAGGAGTGTGCGGCCGTGCACTCCTGATTTGAGTCCATATGATGATTTTGAAGTGTATGCTCTTCATACATGGGAGTTTTTAATTTGTGATGCCCCCATATGAAGGTGTGCAGCCGTACACCTTCAAGGGATGATGAATATGATGAACATAATGAGTTTTAAGCTTGGGATTCAAGTGTTTACCACTATACTTACCTTGAAGATGGAGTAGACAATGATTATGAAGCCTTCCAAGTGTTCTTGGCTGATGATTTAGAGAGAGAAAGTAGAGAAAGGGAAGAGAGATATCTAAATGAATGAATGAAGGGGGTATCCATCCATATATTTAATTGGGTGTGAGGTTGAGGGTGTTTGCGGTTGGGTGTGTGGCCGTACACACAGGTCTGTGGCCGCACACACCTTATTTGGTGAGTTTGGCCCGATTTTGTGATACTAAACACTCTCCAACCCTTCTTAAGACTCATATCTAGATTATACTAAGTATAGAGCACCCATATGGAACCTCAAGATTTAATAAAAGACAATGAACTCAAGTTTTAGTGCTGAAACACAGATTAATTACATGCGACTTTGTTTCGTGCATTTGATCTCTCGATCCATGATTTCGATTGGTTCTTCCACAAAGTTCAGGTTCTCATTGATCTCAATTTTATCAAGAGGGATCACAAGGGTTTCATTGGATAAACACTTCTTAAGATTGGAGACGTCAAAGACGGGATGAATGTTGCTGAGTTCATGGGGTAATCGGAGTTTATAGGCTACCGAACCGATCCTGGCGAGGATCTCGAAGGGTCCAATGTACCTCAGATTAAGTTTCCCACATTTCCCAAAGCGTATCATGCCTTTCCAGGGCGAGACCTTCAACAAGACACGGTCTCCAACCTGGAACTCCAGAGGTTTCTGTCGGTTATCAGCGTAACTCTTTTGGCGGTCTCGTGAAGCTTTCAATCGTTCCCGGATTTGGATGATCTTTTCGGTGGTTTCGCGAGTGATTTCAGGACCAGTGAGGGAACTGTCGGGGAATTGACTTTTGGCTAGCTGTGTGTCCCCTACCTCGGCCTAGCACAGAGGGGATCTGCACTTGCGACCATAGAGGGCTTCAAACGGGGCAGTCTTGATACTAGTGTTGTAACTGTTATTGTATGAGAATTCGATCAAAGGCAAATGTGTGTCCCACGACTTTCCGAAATCGATGACACATGCTCTAAGCATGTCTTCCAAAGTTTTGATAGTTCTCTCACTCTGTCCATCGGTCTGAGGGTGATAAGCCGTACTCATGTCTAGTTTGGTTCCAAGAGCCTTCTGGAGAGACTGCCAAAATCTAGAGGTAAACCTGCTATCTCGATCAGAGATAATGGATGCAGGTACACCATGCAATCAAACTACCTCCTGGATGTAGATTCGTGTGAGTCTTTCCATCTTGAATGATTCTTTGATTGGGATGAAGTGAGCAGATTTTGTCAAATGATCGACAATTACCCAAATGGTGTCATACCCACTCGGACACTTCGGTAACTTGGTGATGAAGTCCATGGTTATCATTTCCCATTTCCATTCAGGTATCTCGGGTTGCTGGAGCAAACCCGAAGGTTTCTGGTACTCAACTTTCACTTTGGCGCAAGTCAAGCACTTGCCCACAAATGTAGCGATCTCAGCTTTCATGTTGGGCCACCAGTATTGTCTGTTGAGGTCTAAGTACATCTTGTCCAAACCTGGGTGAACAAAGTATCTTGTCTTGTGTGCTTCCTCCATGACAATTTCCCTGAATCCTCCGAACTTTGGGATCCAGACCCGGTTCATGAAACAGTAGACTCCGTCACCTCTGATTTCAAGTTTCTTGTCCATTCCTCTCACAGCTTCGCTTGACACGTTCACAGGTTTTAGGGCTTCTAATTGGGCTTCTCGGATTTGCATGGGTAAATGGGAATGGATAGTTCTCGTCAGGTTTTTCACTTTGCGGCTCGAACTTTCCTTTCGGCTAAAGGCATATGCCACCACATTGGCCTTGCCGGGATGGTAACGGATTTCGCACTCATAATAACTGGGTAGTTCTACCCATCTCCGTTGCCTCATGTTTAAGTCTTTTGGATCAAAGATGTGCTGCAGGCTCTTATGGTCATTGAAAATCGTACACTTGATTCCGTAAAGGTAATGTCTCCAAATCTTCAGTGCAAAGACTACGGCTCCTAGTTCTAAGTCATGAGTGGTATAGTTGACCTCGTGTGCCTTCAGCTATCTTGAGGCATATGCTATCACTTTTCCCCTTTGCATAAGCATACAGCCTAAGCCCTGGTTAGACGCATCACAATAAACAACGAAGTCCTCCGTTCCTTCGGGCAGGGACAGGACCGGTGCGCTACACAAGGCTCGTTTTAATGTTTCGAATTCGTTTTCTTGCTTTTCACTCCAACAAAAGGGTACACCTTTCTGTGTCATAGTGGTTAGAGTTTTGGCGATTCTGGAAAAATTCTGGATAAATCTCCTATAATAGCCGGCGAGACCTAAGAATTGACGAATTTATGTGGGTGTCTTCGGTGCCGACCAATTCTGTATCGCTTTGATCTTGGAAGGATTCACATGAATACCCTCCTCTCTTACCATGTGACCAAGGAAAGTTACCTTCCGAATCCAGAATTCACATTTGGAAAATTTCGCGTACAGCTTTTCGGATCTAAGGGTTTCCAATACTGACCTCACGTGTTGCTTGTGATCTTCTTCACTTCTTGAGTAGACAAGTATGTCGTCAATGAACACGATGATGAACTTGTCTAAGAAGGGACGACACACCCAGTTCATCAGGTCAATGAATATTTCCAGTGCGTTGGTTAGACCGAAGGGCATCACTACAAACTCGTAGTGTCCATACCGAGTCCTGAAAGCTGTTTTGGAAACATCACTCTCATGAACTCGTAGCTGATGGTACCCTTGTAACAACGCAAATTTTCAAATAAATTTTTCATTTTAAATAAAGTGATTTCATTCAACCAAAAGTATTTATTCCATATTTCATATCAAATACATATATAAAAATCCCCAAGATCTCAAAAAGCAGTAGTGTGTGTGCATCATGCCGGCGCCTTCCCACGGTCCTCGCTAGTACCTGAAACACATACATAACAACTTGTAAGCATAAATGCTTAGTGAGTTCCCCAGCATACGACTTACACATATACGCCTTTCCAGGCCCTGACCTTCCGGTCCACAATACATTGCCTTCCGGCCCGTAAACATAATCGCCTTCCGACCCATAACATATTGCCTTCCGACCCGTAACATATCGCCTTCCGGCCCATAACGTATTGCCTTCCGGCCCACAAACATATACAATCACATAACACATATACTCTAGCACATATAACACATATATCATATATCATACCTGACATCTTTGTCACATAACATATTGCCTTCCGACCCATAAACATACATAGCATGCATAGCAACTACCTTTCTATTTATAGCATAAATAACACGTATCATATCCGACCTTCCGGTCACATAGTCAAACCCTTCCGGGTGTAGTATAGTGAGAAGACTCACCTCGTGGTAACGTAAGCTATCAACTCTTGAAACTACTCGCACTCGATCCGCCGATCTGCAGACTCCCTATAAGACCATATACCCTTATTAATACTCTTAACATTCAAGACAACTGACCATAAGAAATTACATGCAGGTCAACTCTGGTCACCGGTCAACTTGACCGGACTCATCGAGTGCAAAGGCGACTCGGCGAGTCTAGGCGTCCTCCCTAACTTTCCCTGTTGTTCCCCTTTCTACTCGTCGAGTATCCCTCTTGACTCGACGAGATCCTCGTGGAAGAATCGCGGGGCCACCCCGACTCCACTCGCCGAGTCTGAAGAACAACTTGGCGAGTCCCAGTAAGTCTTCAAGCTACTCGCCGAGTCTGAAGAACAACTCGGCGAGTCCCAGTGAATCTTCAAGCTACTCGCCGAGTCTGATCATTGGACTCGGCGAGTCCATGCCATGCAGTCGATCAACTGCCTCCTGAAATACGCATGGTCCCGAAATACGCAATCATGGGACTTCCTGGACTCCTAAATATCTTATTACTGGGGTATAAACGTCTGGGTAATAACATAATAACCCATCTAATCACTAAATGGGTTTCATAAACCCTAGATTCGTGTACACATCAGAATGACAGAAATGGTCTGAGTATTACCTGAAAAACGTATTCTCTGTGTCCCCAAACTTCAGAACTCAATCCCATTGATCTTCCTTTGACCAAAAACTTTCCTCTTCTTGCCTAACAATCTCCTCAAGGTCCCAATAGCCTTCCCTTCTCCTCTAGACGTCCACAGATGCTTAGGTTCTTCACAATCGGCCAAAAAAAACGGACAATGACGGCCTAAGAGGCGTTATATACGATCCAAACCAAACGGCTAGGGTTTCTGCTGAACAGCGTCGACTCGCCGAGTCCATATCTGGACTCGTCGAGTCCAGTTGCGAACCCGCGACCAAACCTGTGGTCCTACTCGGCGAGTCAGGCACCAACTCGCCGAGTCCCTTCCTAAAATGTCCCAAAATAATTTTAAAGCAATACCTGAAATTCTGGGCCGTTACAACTCTCCCCCACTAGAACTAGACTTCGCCCTCGAAGTCTCACTCTGCGAATAACTCCGGATGTTGCTCCCGCATCTCACGCTCCGACTCCCAAGTCATCTCTGATCCTTTCCGGTGTTGCCACTGAACCAATACCAGAGGTACTTCCTTGTTCCGCAGAACCTTGATCTTCTGATCCCTGATAGCTACCGGTCTCTCGGCGTAATTCAGGCCCGCATCCACCTGAATATCCTCTAACGGAACCACTGCCGATTCATCGGCTATACACTTCCTCAACTGTGATACGTGAAAGGTATTGTGAATCTGTCCCAACTCTGCTGGCAACTCTAGCCGATAAGCTACCCGACCTACTCTTGCAATTACCCGAAATGGACCTATGAAACGGGGCCCCAACTTGCCCCTCTTTCTGAACCGGATCACTCCTTTCCAAGGAGAAACCTTTAGGAGAACGAAGTCGCCAACCTGGAATTCGAGCTCGGACCGGCGTCTGTCTGCATAACTCTTCTGTCGGCTCTGGGCGGTCAATAACCTCTGCCTAACCTGCTGAATCTGCTCGGTTGTCTGAAGTACGATCTCTGTACTGCCCATCACTCTCTGTCCCACCTCTCCCCAGCAAATGGGAGTCCGACACCTCCTACCATACAACAACTCAAAAGGTGGCATACCAATGCTCGAATGATGGTTGTTGTTGTAGGAAAACTCAGCCAAAGGCAAATGCGCATCCCAGCTACCCCCGAAATCTAACACACACGCTCTCAGCATGTCTTCCAATGTCTGAATCGTCGGCTCGCTCTGACCGTCTGTCTGGGGATGGTATGCGGTACTAAAATGCAGTTTAGTACCCAGCTCCTCGTGGAATTTCTTCCAAAACCTGGAAGTGAAGCGTACATCACGGTCTGAAACAATCGAGATCGGCACTCCATGCCGAGATACTACCTCTCTCACGTATAGCTCCGCCAACTTCTCCGCTGATGAACTCTCGCTAATGGCAAGGAAGTGTGCACTCTTCGTCAATCTATCCACAATCACCCAAATTCCATCGACTCCCCTGGCAGTTCTCGGCAATTTGGTGATGAAATCCATCGTAATCTGTTCCCACTTCCACTCAGGAATCTCCAAGGGCTGCAACTTACCATGCGGTCTCTGGTGCTCGGCCTTAACCCTACGGCAGGTCAAACATCGCTCAACGAACCATGCGACGTCTCTCTTCATACAAGGCCACCAATATTCCTTCCTCATGTCCAAATACATCTTTGTATCACCGGGATGGATCGAGAATTTCGATCTGTGAGCCTCCTCCATCAAAGTAGTATGCGTTCCGCCCACGAATGGTACCCAAATCCGACCTTGAAACGTCAGAAGTCCTCGGCCATCCTTAACGAACTCTGAAATTAACCCAACGACCCGCTCCTTCTTCTGCATCTCGGATCTCACAACCTCGGCCTGTGCCCCACGAATAGCATCTAACACCGGAGTCATCACCGTCAGTCTCAGACATACATCCCGCAATGGAGTGCTCTCCGCCCTACGACTCAATGCATCGGCTACCACATTAGCCTTGCCTGGGTGGTATAGGATTTCACAGTCATAATCCTTAACCACGTCCAACCACCTCCTCTGACGCATATTTAGGTTGGGTTGATCCATCAAATACTTCAAACTCTTATGGTCTGTGTATATAGTGCAACGAACCCCATACAGGTAGTGACGCCAAATCTTGAGAGCGAACACTACTGCCCCCAACTCCAAGTCATGCATGGGATACCTCGCCTCGTGAGGCTTTAATTGCCTCGATGCATAAGCTATCACATGGCCCCTCTGCATCAACACTGCACCCAGTCCCAAAATCGATGTGTCGCAATATACGACAAAGTCCTCCATCCCTTCCGGGAGAGCTAATACAGGGGCTTCGCCCAGTCTCTGAAGGAAGTCTGTTGCTCGGGTCCCCATGAGAATGTAACACTCTTCCGGGTCAATCTGGTGAGCGGTACTGCGATCTTGGAGAAGTCTCTAATAAACCTCCGATAGTACCCCGCCAACCCAAGGAAACTCCTGATCTCGGAAGGTGACTTCGGTGCCTCCCAACTCATCACTGCTTCCACCTTGGCCGGATCGACCAATATCCCTGCCTAATTAACAACATGTCCAAGAAATTGGACCTCCCGCAACCAGAAGTCACATTTGGAGAATTTTGCATATAACTTCTCCGACCTCAGTACCTCAAGGACCTCCCTCAAATGTCCCTCATGCTGCTCTCTAGTTCGCGAATACACTAGGATGTCGTCGATAAATACGATCACAGACCGATCCAGCATCGGCCTGCATACCCTGTTCATGAGGTCCATGAACACTGCTGGGGCATTGGTGAGCCCGAAAGGCATCACCACGAACTCGTAATGCCCATACCGCATCCTGAATGCTGTCTTCTGGACGTCCTCATCCCGCACTCTTACCTGATGGTACCCTGATCTCAAATCGATCTTGGAAAACCAAGATGCCCCTTGCAACTGATCGAATAGGTCATCGATCCTCGGTAACGGATAGCGGTTCTTGACCGTCACCTTGTTCAACTCTCGGTAATCAATACACATCCGGTGTGAACCATCCTTCTTCTTGACGAACAGAATCGGTGCTCCCCACGGCGAGCTACTCGGCCGAATAAATCCCTTCCCCAGCAACTCCTGGAGTTGCGAGGACAACTCTTGCATCTCTGGAGGTGCAAGACGATAAGGCACCTTCGCAATAGGCGCAGCCCCCGGAACCAGATCGATACCAAACTCTACTTGCCTCGCAGGAGGTACTCCCGGCAAATCCTCGGGAAAAACATCTGGAAACTCGCGCACCACTGGAACCTCCTCCACTGTCCTCGGTCTCTCGGAAGCCTCCCGCGTATCCATCACATACGCCACAAAACCTTTACATCCCTGCTATAGGCATTGCCTCGCCCTAGCGGCCGAACAAAAAGCTGATCCCGAACGGGTACCCTCGCCGTATACCGTAAGAACTCCCCCACTAGGGTCTCGTATAGTCACCAGCTGGCGCTCACAGTCGATGACAGCGCTGAATCGACTCAACCAGTCCATGCCCACGATGACACAGACATCCCCCATCGCAATAGGAATTAGGTCAATCGGAAAAACAACCCCGAAAATCTCCATTACGCATCCCCGAAGGACCTCCGTGGCACAAACCACCCTCTCGGCTGCTATAGAAACGCTCAGAGGCCGACTTAACGGCTCACGACTAATGCTGATATGCTGACTAAAAGCTAAAGATACAAAGGATCTACTCGCACCCGAATCAAATAACACTAGAGCAGGCATAGAGTTCACAAGAAAAGTACCTACACATACATTAACATAAGCACAACATTTCGATTTTAAAGTAAATACGTGAATTATAGCATACCTGCCACAACATCGGGCGCAGCGCGGACCTCCTCCGCAGTCAGCTGAAAGGATCTCCCGCGAGCCCTCGGGACCTCGACCTTCGCGGGTCGGGTCTCAGTAGTCCTGGTAGTCGGTGTAGATCCCTGACGAAGCTGCGGGCACTCGGCCTTCCGATGGCATGTCTAGTTGCAGTGAAAGCAAACCATAAACCCCTTAGGGCAATCCCTGGCAATGTGTCCCTCCTTGCCACACTTGTAGCAACCACCAGCTCGACACGCCCCCTCATGACCCTTTCCGCACTTTGCGCAAGTGCTGCCCTTCGGACCTCCCATCCTCGAATCAGCGGACTTGATCCGCTTGGCTGCCGGCTGAGACTGAGTCGGCCGCCGATCCACCTGCCGAGACTCGGCCTCCTCCCTCTCCTGAGTCTCCAACTCGATCTCGCGCTTCCTAGCGTTCGCCTGAAGCTCAGTGAAAGTACGATAGGTGGCGTTTGACACAAACTCCCGGATATCCCTCCTCAGAACGCCCAAATACCGGCTCATCCGTGACTGCTCTATAGATACCAGCTCGGGGCAGAACATCGCCCTCTCATGAAACTTCCGTGTGACCACCGCAACGGAATCAGTACCCTGCTTAAGGGTCAAGAACTCCTGAATCAATCGTTCCCTCTCCACCGGGGGAACGTACTCGTCCCTGAACATCTCAGTAAACCTCTCCCACGTCACCGTTGTAATCTCCGCCAGAGTGAAGTTCGCCGTCACGAACTTCCACCAATCCTTCGCTCCCAGTCGGAGTTGGTTCAAGGCGAACCGTACCCTCAGGTGCTCCGGGCATGAGCAAGTATAGAAGCACCCCTCAATGTCGGCGATCCACCTCATCGCCGCAATCGGATCCTGCGTCCCATCGAACTCAGGGGGTTTCGTGTTGCTGAATTCCCGGAATAGCAACGAATCGCCCCCTTGCAGCCTGGCAGCGGCCACGGCTGTGGTAGCGGCAGCAGCAGCAGCCTCAGTCAATGCGGCGTACCGCTTCTCGAATGTCTCCATCAGTGTGGTCTTAATAGACCCAAACATCTCCGGTATCTCGGCCCGGATCGCTGCAGCTGCCTCCTCCTGGATCATCTGACGAATATCCTCGTCACTCACAGTGCTCGAACTCGCCCCATGACGTGTGGTAACCATGATGTCTCTGAAATAGAACATAAAATTATCAGAGACTCCATCAAGTACAATTGTACTCGATAACGCACCCTACTCAGTCTCCGATATCCAGGGATTCTTACTTGTGTCTTCCACCGACCCGGTGTCTTCGGTAGTACGGGCCCAATACTACCGACCACACCGTATTAGTATCCGTCCCAAATCTTCCTCCCCAAACCCCGAATAGTGAGTACTCTACTTCTAGTATGCACTATCTACTTGCACGCTACCGAATATCTCATATAAGCAATCTCCCTAGACTAAGGCATCACAAAACAGGCCATTCTAGTCCTATCATGTATACCTAGTCTTCTAGCATGCATAACAATTCATAATTCAGTGCATAACATAACATTGTAAGGTATTCTGGGGATCTTTACCGTTCGGGCGCTGGCTGATCGTACACACTGCTCCGTTCTTGTTTACCACTTTACCCTTTATAAAAATTTATTTCTTTATTATTTTTTATTTTTTTTTAAAAGATTTTTCCTCAAATCCTCGGTTTGAGTTCAGTTACACCCGAAGGTACACCCGAATCCCTCAAACCAAGGCTCTGATACTAATTGTAACAACGCAAATTTTCAAATAAATTTTTCATTTTAAATAAAGTGATTTCATTCAACCAAAAGTATTTATTCCATATTTCATATCAAATACATATATAAATATCCCCAAGATCTCAAAAAGCAGCAGTGTGTGTGCATCATGTCGGCGCCTTCCCACGGTCCTCGCTAGTACCTGAAACACATACATAACAACTTGTAAGCATAAATGCTTAGTGAGTTCCCCAGTATACGACTTACACATATACGCCTTTCCAGGCCCTGACCTTCCGGTCCACAACACATTGCCTTCCGGCCCGTAAACATAATCGCCTTCCGGCCCATAACATATTGCCTTCCGGCCCGTAACATATCGCCTTCCGGCCCATAACATATTGCCTTCCGGCCCACAAACATATACAATCACATAACACATATACTCTAGCACATATAACACATATATCATATATCATACCGGACATCTTTGTCACATAACATATTGCCTTCCGGCCCATAAACATACATAGCATGCATAGCAACTACCTTTCTATTTATAGCATAAATAATACGTATCATATCCGACCTTCCGGTCACACAGTCAAACCCTTCCGGGTGTAGTATAGTGAGAAGACTCACCTCGTGGTAACGTAAGCTATCAACTCTTGAAACTACTCGCACTCGATCCGCCGATCTGCAGACTCCCTATAAGACCATATACCCTTATTAATACTCTTAACATTCAAGACAACTGACCATATGAAATTACATGCAGGTCAACTCTGGTCAACGGTCAACTTAACCGGACTCGTCGAGTGCAAAGGCGACTCGGCGAGTCTAAGCGTCCTCCCCAACTTTCCCTGTTGTTCCCCTTTCTAGTCGTCGAGTATCCCTCTTGACTCGACGAGATCCTCGTGGAAGAATCGCGGGGCCACCCCGACTCCACTCGCCGAGTCTGAAGAACAACTCGGCGAGTCCCAGTAAGTCTTCAAGCTACTCGCCGAGTCTGAAGAACAACTCGGCGAGTCCCAGTGAATCTTCAAGCTACTCGCCGAGTCTGATCATTGGACTCGGCGAGTCCATGCCATGCAGTCGATCAACTGCCTCCTGAAATACGCATGGTCCCGAAATACGCAATCATGGGACTTCCTGGACTCCTAAATATCTTATTACTGGGGTATAAACGTTTGGGTAATAACATAATAACCCATCTAATCACTAAATGGGTTTCATAAACCCTAGATTCGTGTACACATTAGAATGACAGAAATGGTCCGAGTATTACCTGAAAAACGTATTCTCTGTGTCCCCAAACTTCAGAACTCAATCCCCTTGATCTTCCTTTGACCAAAACCTTTCCTCTTCTTGCCTAACAATCTCCTCAAGGTCCCAATAGCCTTCCCTTCTCCTCTAGACGTCTACAGATGCTTAGGTTCTTCACAATCGGCCAAAAAAAACGGACAATGACGGCCTAAGAGGCGTTATATACGATCCAAAACAAATGGCTAGGGTTTCTGCTGAACAGCGTCGACTCGCCGAGTCCATATCTGGACTCGTCGAGTCCAGTCGCGAACCCGCGACCAAACCTGTGGTCCTACTCGGCGAGTCAGGCACCAACTCGCCGAGTCCCTTCCTAAAATGTCCCAAAATAGTTTTAAAGCAATACCTGAAATTCCGGGCTGTTACAACCCTGACCTAAGGTCTATCTTTGAGAAGTAGCTAGCTCGTTGAAGTTGGTCAAAGAGGTCGTCTATTCGCGGAAGGGGATATCGGTTCTTGATGATCAACTTGTTCAACTCACGCTAGTCGATACACATCCGGAAGGATCCATCTTTCTTCTTCACAAACAAAACCAGAGCTCCCCAAGGTGAGGAACTCGGTCTGATTAACCCTTTACTGAGTAACTCGTTAAGTTTGCTGGATAACTCCTGCATTTCTGCTAGAGCTAGGCGATATGGAGACTTGGCTACGGAGGTAGCTCCAGGAATTAGGTCGATGCAAAATTCAACTTAACGTTCAGGAGGAATTTCCGGGAGCTCTTCGGGAAAGACATCAGGAAAGTTGTAGACTTTGGGGATGCTCGCGAGGTCTTTAACTTCCTGTTTCTCATTGATTACATGGGCTAGGAATGCTTGGCATTCCTTTCGTAAGAGTTTCTGAGCTTTGATGCAGGAAATGATGCGAAGATTGGAGCTGAGTTTATCACCATAGATTATGAGAGTTTGACCCGCAGGGAGATTGAGACGGATGGCTTTTTCGTAGCAAAGGATATCAGCGTGATTGGGACTCAACCAATGCATGCCAATGATTACATCAAAGCTCTTTATGGAGACTGGCATCAAGTCAATGGGAAAAGAATGGTCGTTCAGGGTAAGGGTACAGTCTATGAAGATATCACTAGCGTTTTCTTTCTCACCGTTAGCCATTTCGACGGTAAATGTTTCGGTTAATGATTGGGGATTATGTTTAAGGTTATGCTTGAACGAATGACTAACAAAGCTTCTTTCGGCACCTGAATCGAAAAGAATACTAGCATAAGAGTTTTCGAGAACGAACGTACCCGAAACAACGGTGGGATCGACGACTGCCTCCTCTCGTCCCATGGCTAGGACTCTCCTGGTGTTATCAGCTGTCGCCTTATTGGGGCAGTTTCTCTTGAAATGTCTGACTTCTCCACAATTGTAGCAGGCTTGACCAACACCTGCTCCAGAAGATTGATCGGCTGATTGGGTTGGTGCTTTGTAGGATCGGATCGTGTGCCCCTTTTTACCACAGTTGGTGCATGTAAGTTCACGGCAGGGGCCGGGGTTATGGTGGTATTTACACTTTTCACATTGGGGAAGGCTACCAGCATACCTATTAGTAGGTGTCTGAGCTGTGGATCCCACAACAGAAGTAGCCACAACAGGGGTAGTTGCAGCATGGACTACTACTGTCTGCCGTTTCTTTGAGGACCCTTGAAAA
Source organism: Lactuca saligna (assembly GCF_052625555.1). Taxonomy (NCBI): domain Eukaryota; kingdom Viridiplantae; phylum Streptophyta; class Magnoliopsida; order Asterales; family Asteraceae; genus Lactuca; species Lactuca saligna. The sequence continues at coordinate 170,106,350 of NC_136417.1, read as the reverse complement.
GATTGGTCCTTCTTCTTCTTCCAAAACTTCCTTTTCTCACCACTGTGGTCGATCAGGGTATGGGCTAAACTCTTGGCGCTGTCATACGTATCCAGCCGTGCAGCTAAGACATTTCCTTTTGTCGGTTGGGTCAGCCCCCAAATAAATCTCTCTATCTTCTTACTCTCCGGGGTAACCAATCCCGGACAGAGTAGTTCCAGGTCATCAAATCTTGAAGTGAGGGAAATGACTACAGGTAGGGTCAAGGATTTGACTACAGGTTCTAGAGCTCGTGCTCTAACTTTTGCATTTCGCCCCGAGGGCAGTACTCGGCTAGAAGAATTTCTTTCATGGCTTCCCATCCCATGGCATTAGCTACAGGTAGGGTCAAGGATTTGACTCGGCCGTTCCACCAAGTAAGGGCTTTATCGATAAAAGTATAGGCTGCGAACTTTACTTTGTCAGATTCCGAACAAGCACATATTTCAAAGATAGATTTGATTTTCTCGAACCATCTAGTGAGGGAAATGACACCTCCAGTGACATCAAAGGGCGTGGGTTTCGCGTTCATGAAATCTTTATAGGAACCCTCCTTTCAGTGTCCCTGGCTATTTTCTTGGTTTTGGGGCTGGGGACCACCTCCTGAACCACCAGGGTTCATTTCATACATGGCGGCTGCTACTACGGCAGTAACAGCTGCCTGGAACATCACAGAGTCATATTGAAGACGAGGTGGTGGCAGAGGAGGATAGTTGGTCTTGGAGCTAGGTCTCTTTCTTGGAGGCATCTTGATCTAATAAGATCATGACAGAGAGGATGGTAAGTCCTCTGATTTGAATCAAGAGATATGATAGATATATACATTCCAAATAAGCGATAAATCAGGGAAGAGTTATCGAAACAGATAAATTATCGCTAAAGGAATAATCAAGGAACAACGCGTGAGCGAGGATTTCTACAAAGGATTGGCTCGAGAAATACTCCCATAGTATTTCAGGATTTGCTTACGACACTGGCTCGATGTTTGTGGTATTAGGGTAAGTTTTAGGCATGTCGCATACCGCAGTCACTCCCAAGCACATGTTGGTCGTGTCTCGAATGAATATAGTTGGCCATGCTATATTGATCCTAGACACGACTAGATAACTGCCCAGGTTTAACCGCAGTACACAACACCCCTTTACTTATTTTTTGTTCTACTTGTAGGTACGGATCTTGACGGTTCTGTATACTTGTATACTTTTGAAATACTTATATTTTGGAGTATACTTTCAGTTCAGAGCACTTAGGCCCCTTAGTGTTTATAGTCTTATACCATGTAAGGTTTGGTATACTTTATTCATTATAAATAAGGGCTCTAATACCAATCCGTCACACCCCGAAAACCGAAGGCGGAAACATTTCCGAGGTTGACTCCACGTTGAGTATCAAATCCAATGCACATAGTAAGTAAAGTAAACAACCATTACATTACATATATAAAAGTTTACATTTGTTTGAAAGTAAAGTTGTACAGGTGTGATACATAGTATATATTAACAAAAGTAAGACGAGTCTTCAACGCACTCCATCTTTGCCAAAAGGAATTATCGGGTACCTGTCTAATGCGGACCTAAGAATACAATCAGTTTGAAAATCAGCATAACGCTGGTGAGTTCATAAGCGGTTTTGTTTTCTGAAAATGTACAAGTTCCTTTTTGTTTCTGAAAAAGTTACACACCAAGAAAATCCCATATTTTCTTAAAAGTTGGTTATCAAATCCAAAGTGTAATGTAAAAGATGTATACTGAAAACATATTTACCCTTGTGAATTGTAAAGTTTAGTTATCTGAATTTGTTACACGAATCTAGTTATGTACACATGTTACCCCAGGAAAATCCCATATTTTCCTGAATGTTAGTTACCGATCTAAAAATGTAATGAAAAAGATGTATACTGAAAACATGGTTACTCTTGTGAACTGTAAGGTTTAGTTATCTGGTTTGTTACACGAATCTGGTTATATACATATGTTACCCCAGGAAAATCCAATATTTTCCTGAATGTTGGTTACCAAATGTGAAAGATGTATACGTAAAACCTGGTTGTCCTTGTGAAATGTATTAGTTTTAACACGTATATAAAACTAATATATACAAAGTAAACATAGTTACTTTATTCATTATTACTATTCAGTAAATCTCTGTTATCCAAATTGCGAGTTCCATAACCATACGATAGACTAGATATGGCAATAAGTAGTCTACATCACCTTATGACTTTCATCACCCTTGAACCTTTCGGTTCGGCTGTAGCCAGCAGCCAGGTATGGGGTAGTCAGCCCCGTATAGATCTATACACTCAAGTCACGTTCTCCCTCCAGGAGATTCTGGTTACGGGGGTGATCCTCCACTCGCATATCTCTGTGGAGTGTTCCCGAGGACTTGTCTCTAATTTATAGGAAAAACAAATTTACTAGTAATAATATAGAAAGGTATTGATGCAAACGATGATCCTCCACTCGCGTATCTTTGTGGAGTGTTACCGAGGACAAAAAAATGTTTAGAGTTCAAAGGTTATGCTTTTAACTGATATAATGTGGAAAAACATTTAAGAAAATATAAAATACAACATTTTATAATGTTTTTCACAAATAATACGATAGTGTGTTCTGCAAGTTCAAACTGTTATTTGTTATGATTATCAGTGTTAAAAACATATGAATTATAGAACACAACACATGTAAAAACAAGTTTTGAGTACAAGTATTCCTTTTACTTTGCTTGTTCCCCCCCCCCCCCTGAAAACAGTGAAAAACATTGAAAAGAGTAGGGATATGAACTCACCGCTTAATGTAGGGTTCGAGTGTCAACGGATGCCTTGAACGCCTATGGCCCCTATTATTCATGTGATGACATATAAATGAGTTAGAACTAAGGTGTTTCATGACTAAACATGATGGGAAAACATCCTTAGGACTTCGAATTACTAAGAATAAGTGTCCTATGATCCAAACATAATGATTTATGCAAGTTTAGGGCCAAATATGGGCATTAGAGTGGGTGTATGGTCTTGAAAATGAGTGTGCGGCTGGGGAGTGCGGCCAGGAGTGTGTGTGAGGCAGCACATAAGAGTGTGCAGTCGTACAGAGGGTGTGTGCGGCCGTACAAAGGAGTGCACGGCCGTACACTCCTCATTTGAGTCCATATGATGATTTTGAAGTGTATGCTCTTCATACTTGGGAGTTTCGAATATGTGTTGCCCCCATATGAAGGTGTGCGGCTGTACACCTTCAAGGGATGATGAATATGATGAACATAATGAGTTTTAAGCTTGGGATTCAAGTTTTTACCACTATACTTAGCTTGAAGATGGAGTATATCACGATTATGAAGCCTTCCAAGTGTTCTTGGTTGATGATTTAGAGAGAGAAAGTAGAGAGAGGGAAGAGAAATATCTAAATGAATGAATGAAGGGGGTATCCATCCATATATTGAATTGGGTGTGAGGTTGAGGGTGTTTTCGGTTGGGTGTGTGGTTGTACACACAGGTGTGTGGCCGCACACACCTTATTTGGTGAGTTTGGCCCGATTTTGTGATACTAAACACTCTCCAACCCTTCCTAAGACTCATATCTAGATTATACTAAGTCTAGAGCAACCATATGGAACCACAAGATTTAATAAAAGACAATGAACTCAAGTTTTAGTGCTGAAATACAGATCAATTACATGGGTTAGACGTTTTGGGTTGTCACACAATACCCCTCGCAGTCCTTGGTGGACAGAAAACCTCGATTTGTGGACTTCCTCCATCAAAATTTGTCGGAGCCCACCTGCTTACGACAACCATATCCGCCCATGGAGAGTAAAAAGCCCTCTATTGTCTATATCAAATGTTGAAACCTGCCTGACTACCTGCTCACTCTTACGGTTATTTTCTTTTATGGCCTCTACCTGAGCCTTATTGATGATCTCTAAGACGGGACTCATCACTGTCATCCTTATGCATACGTCTCGTATTAGGTCACTCACTGCTCTACAACTTAGGGGATCGGCCACCACATTGGCCTCACCTAGATGATACAAGATCCCACAATCGTAGTCCTTCACTACGTACAACCACATCCCCTGCCTCATATTTAGGTTTGGCCGATCCATAAAGTATCTCAAGCTCTTATGGTCCGTGTAGACGGTACACATGACACCATTAAGATAATGGCGTCAAATCTTGAGGGCAAATACCACTGCCCCCCAGATCCAAATCATGGGTTGGATACTTCGTCATGTGAGGCTTCTGCTACCTAGATGCATAGACTATCACATGCCTTCTTTGCATCAACACAACACCTAACCCTACTATGGATGCATCACAATAGACCACGAAGTCCTCCATTCCCTCCGTAAGGTCTAGCACTAGGGCCTCACACAATCTTCGGCGAAGAGTCTCAAATGATGCTTGCTGATCAGGCCCCCAAACAAAAGCAACATCCTTCCTGGTCAGCTTGCTGACAGGAACAACAATCTTGGCAAAATATCTGATGAATCTCCGATAATAACCTGCCAGACCCAAGAAACTTCGAATCTTAGATGGAGATCTCAGCACCTCCCACTACATCACCACCTTTATTTTGGCTTGGTCAACCAAAATACCATTATGGTCGATGATGTGTCCAAAAAACTGGACCTCCCACAACCAAAAATCGCATTTGGATAATTTGGCATAAAGCCTCTCCATCCTTAGTGTTAGGTTATGTGCATAACATCAATCCTATGGTGTACATGCAAAGCTAATTGCTTTGATCTAGGTTTTTCTAAGTAAACATACAACATTGAATACCAAAGCAATAAACCCTAATTGACTAGCATACAAATCTGAAAATCACATATGAATAGGGTTAGGAATATTACCTTCATTGTTATGTAGCCATCACAATCATAAACCTTCTTGATCTTGACTTCTGAAAGCCTAGTGCCCAAGTGTTGCACCTCTAATGGAGTCACAAACACTATTAGCAACAAGGATGAACATGAGAGAGAGAGAGAGAGAGAGAGGAGAGGCACCAAAACGTCCAAGATAGTCTTAGGAATTCTTAGCCATATTTTTTGGAGCCTTAGGGGTCCTTATATAGTTGAGGCTACTAGGGTTTTTCAACTTTGAAACCCTAATCCAGTTGCTTGGACAATTTCTATATGGACTCCCATAAAGAATTCGTGCATTGCTTCCTTATGGATCTTAAGCCCAACTCCGTAACTATCTTATAATTACAGTATCAATCCCCTTAATTTAATTAATCTCTTTTGACAAAAAAAATCAATTCTAAATTAATTCTTGATCAATATTAATTAAACAATATGATTTCTCGTTTAATATATTATTCACATAATATATTAATAAATCATAATTAATCCTCTTTCTCCTTAATTCATCCTATCAGTTGTTATGGTGAAGGCAACCCAAAAGGAACATGCCTATAATCCGGTCAAGTACATACCAAAATAGTTATGGGCTTAGACACCTAATCTAGCAGTCTCTCACTTGGATAAGCCTAATAACTATTTTTCAAGTATGACTTCAGAACCTGATCAGCAATCGTAGCTTTCAAAAGCCGATGTCAACCCTTATCTTATCAGTAACGCGTCCTTCAGATAAGGGATCATATATTCCTCCATTCTAGATATCCTATAGAAATGAGAGATGGATTATAATCTTTCTCTCAGTCTATGTGTTCTTTCCCAACTTCCGATTTATGATGACTGACAAAAGACTACAATTGAACACATCTACTTAGTCCTGGCTTGGCCAAGTGCTTACGGTGCCATCACTAAATAATCGAGGGGCCCATACATATCACTTTTATCCCACTTTGGATAAAAGGAATGGATAAACTTTGAATCATATGCTTGCTCTATTTACTCATCAAATCACTCACAATAATATGTTTTATAACACCAAGTTACTAGTGCGTTTACATATTATCAATGAGACCCTGACTCATAATCGACAACTATATGTCTCCATTTGAAGAATATAATATATTATCGTCTCACTAATCACTCGTGATAAAATCCATGAAGCGATTCAAGTGGGTGTGGGTTTAATCCAATACTCAAATCTTATTTCATAAGTACTCATGAATGTTGAAGCAGACTTTTGATATGTCTAATACACTTTAGACAATCTACAAGACAATTCATGAAAGTCTTCTTTCATACCTACTTCCAAAGCATGAGCGACTATGCATAGGTTGATAATATTATTATTCTGGAAGTCAAAACATGCAAAGTGAAACACAAGAATAATAATAATCATATATGGCCCCAAAACTTTTGAGTATAACTGAAACACCTTTGTTTAATCACCATATTTATTAATCATTATTCATTGTATAATGTTTCGGATACTCAACTTATGACTTGAATTACAGCAACAGTTGTTCCATGCTCCAAGAATACACACTATGTCTACATATGGTCATTACTTTGTGAAAATTCTGATGATGCTCATTTCACAATTCCTAATCCTTATCACTAGTGTAAGAATACCAAATTCATGCCAATATTAGAATACACAAAATTCTAACGTTTTATGAAACAAACCTTTCATAATGTCATAGAGCCAAAGTCACCAAGACTATGCCAATGAAATTACAAATTTCTCTATTGGAGATTGTTACAATACAAATCCATAGATACGAATTCTCACATTCAAAGTACATTCCTTTGAATATCCTTCTTGCATAAAAGTTTGTAATCTAGACATAAATTCGTAATGTCCAACTCCCAATATGGAAACATTTCCATATTTGCAATATGACAACTCATTCTAAATAGAGTCTTATATATTCATAAAAATGTCAATGTGGTCCATTCATTGCTATACTTCCAACTATCCACAAGTGACCAATCCTTGGCGAACCTTAGATCTTACTTAATAGTTGTTAAATTATTTTACTCATATCTGGTTCCAGCCCTTTTCCCCTCTTAACGCCCTAGGCATTTGGAAAATTTAGAATGGTCGAATATTATAGCATATGCAATTGATCTTATACCCGAAGTGTACAGGACACTATTCATAATGAAAAACATGATACTTTACGAGTATCTTACTATAATATTTCCATATATAGAATCCTTTTAAGTTGAACCTTTTCAACATAACATCCATATATGTCCTTTGACTAAATTTGATTAAAATTTCTTGATCCAAGCTTTTGGATTTTGAAACGAAGTATAATATTCTCTCCCTTAATTATAGAAAAACAACTTTTCAACCCCTACAACTTTGCATAGTGAAACTTGTGTTTTCTATAATTAAAATTGCTAACTTGCAACAGTTAAAATTAATAATCATGCTCCCACTAACATGCTAATTATATCCATACCTGCATAACATTTATGCTCCCACATGCTTCAACGCGTATTCAGAAATTAGCTAAACTTCTAGAAAACAATATTTATTGACTTTTTTAACCATAGTTCATGCTTCATATATGAGATACTTTGATAAGCCTTTATCTAAGATTCTCAAACTCATACACCTTTCCTTAGATAGCTCATATGTGTGTCTAAACAATTTTAGCACTTATAGCAATAAGTTTTAAATGTTTAAACTAATTGCCAAATCTCACAATTCGAACTATGAAGAGGGATGTCATAATCATAATTGTATTTGAGAATGCAATTTACACAATCACTATCTCCTTAAAATCTTCCTAGTGAAAGCATTTCCTCACAATCATTTTCATGAAGGAGAGAATCCTTATGACACTTAGATTTTATGGTGTATGTGTTCCTATCCATGTGAATTTTTCAGAACCGTAATCATAAGACAAGGATTGTGACAAATCCAAACTCATATGGACTGAACTTGTTCAATCTTCATTTCTTGCCACCATGCAGCACAAGGGCCTACCATGTCTTCCAAGTAGTCGGGCAGCTCACATGTACAGATCAATGAACTTTCATTGATCAGGGTGTATTAACTTTATGCACTTAAATGAGAACTCTTAGAAATCACATGCATAAACAACTCTACTAGAATGGCACAAAAACTAAGAATATGTCAACAAGATAGGTTGTAAACCTCAAATCGTGTGCTAGTGATAAAAAAAACTAGGTTTACTCTTGATTAGTTCTTGAAACTTTTCAAGACCATTTAGACTCCCACTAACCTCTTGACATATAATATTCTCCTGTCAAGAGTTGGTGTGGATTCTTATCAAGATGACACTTCACGCAATTGGTCTTAGTCGGTCTTTGTCTTATCAAAGACATCATAACTTACCAATTTCAAATGTGCAGGAATAAGAAAACATTCCCTACTCCACACTTGATGAGTGTTTTAAACTTACTGAAAACGTATCACTCAATATCACAATCTTGGAGTACGATTCTAAGACTAGATTCAAGAACAAAGTATGATTCACCTTTTGATTTAACCACTTCAACAATTCCTGATTCATCTTATTGGTCATACTAGTGCACTAAGATTTACTTAGAGGATCAATTGTGATATGGTTTCATAATCAATGAGACTGTTATAAAACATGATACTAAAGTACTCTCCTATCTTTTCAGATTGGAGAAACTTTTATCTTTCTGCCCAATTGATTCTTCTTATTCATTCTGCCATTCATTGAAACTTTTCAATGATTCAGAAATACACTAAATCTTGTAAGCATAACCATATTTACTATACTATTAGTAAATCATGAAGAATAATCTTATTGTTATTTGTGGTGGACTTGACCATTGCATAACATTGCATACCAGATCTCCTAGTCTTGACTCACATACTTATGTGAACAAGTAATTAGTTTTAATTTCCTAAGTACCAAGATTTCCATACATCACATGACTCAAATCATATGACTCCAACCTTCTATCCAATTGAAACTTAGGCGATCAAAATCTTTCCTTACTTAGAAAATTATGACACTACCATAAATAACATAAATGAGACTCACATCCACTTAATATTGTTTATAATTGAAACAAACAAGCATCAATTTTCACAAATGACATTATAAGGAGATATAAATAAGACAAAACTCAAAATTTATTTTATTTATAAAAAGGTGTGGAAAACTTATCCTTACAATGCAAATTCAAATGAAAACTATGCTATTACATATTCCTAAGCAATCTATCATAACTCTAAGCAGCAGCTCCAAAATCTGATCATCGAATCATGCGATCGAAATCCATTTCTTCACGATTAGACTCAACTCACTTCTTCCTTTAAGCTTCCTTTCTTTTCTTTGATCCTACAACACATCAAAATGTAATCTTATCACATCATGTATTAATAATATCCAAATAGCAACTTAATAGAGTTAGATAGTGGATTTACCTAAAGCAGAGTCATAATATTGACTCTCCCGTCTTCGCGATCTCTCAGGTAAATCTGGCAGCTTCGCATCAAATGCCCTTTCTCTTGGCAATAGAAAAAAATGGACTCTTTTAGAATGGTACACAGGACAATCTCAGACTTAGCCTTTCTCTTGCGTAGAGAAAAATTTTCTGGACATCCAATGTTGCCATTATCCATGGAAGTATGGGAGTCTGATTTACCAGACAAATTTGCTTGACCAGTGCACCAAATCATTGTTGATTCAGCAACAATAAGCAAATAGGTAAGATCAATGAGGGTCATATCATGGTCCATCATATAGTACTCTCTAATGAACACACTATATGATTCGGGAAGTGATTGAAGAACCAAGTCAACAACCAACTTCCTTGAGACAACGACACCTAACATTCCCAACTTGTCAATGTGTGACTTCATTTCCAAGACGTGTGCACACAATGACTTTCCATTTTCATGCTTACTTAACAATAGGGCTTGAGTGATCTTGAACTTTTCTAGTCTTCAAACTTGTGGGTCAGGGAGAATAATTGGAGGGGTGGAGGAAGTGAAGTTCCAATAAACCATAAACAAGGGATTGATCTTTCACCTTGAGCGTTACGTGGACTTCCACTTTTATGAGGAAAACTTTTTCCAAAGGATTTGGGAAGACCATATTTGTCATAACTAGACATCTACAAGATGGGAGAAACTTCAAGTTAGTTGATTGAGTCCTTAATAAAAAAAAAAACCCAAATGACATATTAAGGCAAGGATCCAACACAATATTCTACAACTCGGAAGAGGGATGCCGTAATCCAGCTGCAGAATATTTGAAGGTAGGTAAATGACGATTTACCAATTTCCACCATGAAAAATGAAAATTGAAAATTAGGTTTTAAATGAATTGAAATTCCTAGATCTTTTGAGATTCATTGAACTTTTCAATGGCATGTTTAATCTCGATTATGCCCTTCAATTTTGTGACTGGGATGTCGAGGATCACAAACAAGATGTGGATAACCATGCAAATTAGCTTGGTACTCTTTAAGATGTCCATCACCTAATCAATGTGTCGGTTAACCACACACGCTCCATTGATCAATGATAATCTACAAGCTACCCATCGCCATCCTTTATTGGTCCCATATTAGTGTGCCGGTTAACTACACACGCTCCACTAACGACTAACAAGGTGAAATGTGCAATTTCATGGATTAGCACCAATTCCACATTTTTCCTAAAGTAACTAAGATTTAGGAATTTGTAAAAGTGTTTAGTTACTGCTTATTTCATTTTACTTATAATGGAAGGCTCTGTCATATCCTACCCATTTGGCTAACGACCCTCCACTAGTCAAGAGTGCGGTGGGTAAGAGTGGATACCTAACGGCGGTCATTTTACAGGCTGCTTCCTTAAAAACCCCTTATAACCAGCTTCATGAATGAAGCCTACTAATGGTAAGACTAAATCTTTACTCATACATATATAATAATAGACTTTTAATTTTATATAGTATAAGGGTGTATTTTACACATTTAAAATACTAGGTGTTTAATCTAATAAGTTATACCTTGAATTTTATTAAATTTAAACTATTACTTTATGGATTTATTAACTCTCTTTTAATTACACACTTAATTAATTTAATAAAACCATAAGGGTGTAATTTGAACTTTTCAAAATACTATAGTTTTAGAATTTAATATTTCAAAATCAAGACCTTTTAATTAAATTTAAATTTCCAAAACTTGAGGAAAAATTTTGAAACATTTCAAACTATTAGGGTTTAACTAATTAAATTTCAAAAACTAAAACTTTTAAGTTCAAATTTAAACTATAAAACCTAAGCGTGTAAATTGAAACTTTTTCAAACTTACTAGGTCAAATATTTGACTTATAATAATCCTATTATATCCATATTTAACCAAATCTATCAATTTTGATAAGGATAACCATTACAAACATGAAAGATCGATTTTAGGAAAGAAAAGCGAGTTTAGGTAGTTATCCTCATAAAAAACTGCTCAAAAAATCGAAAATCCAAGCAACTGCACCCTGGACTCGTCGAGTCCGTGATACTCATTGAGTCCACTGATGGACTCGCCAAGTCGGCTGTGTAGACAGCCAAAATTCGACTTTTTGATCCTTTGGCAGTTCATTTTTTCATCTATTCAACTAGAAAAAAAGACCTAGGCTCTGATACCACTATTGGGTTGTGTGCATGACATCAATCTTATGGTGTACATGCAACCCTAATTGCTTTGATCTAGGTTTTTCTAAGTAAACATACAACATTGAATACCAAAGCAATAAACCCTAATTATCTAGCATACAAATCTAAAAATCACATATAAATAGGGTTAGGAATATTACCTTGATTGTTATGTAGCAATAACAATTACAAACCTTCCTGATCTTGACTTCTGAAAGCCTAGTGCCCCAAGTGTTGTACATCTATTGGAGTCACAAACACCATTAGCAACAAGGATGAACGAGAGAGAGAGAGAGAGAGAGAGAGAGAGAGAGAGAGATAGAGAGACCAAAACGTCCAAGATACTCTTAGGAATGCTCAGCTACGTTTTTGGGAGCCTTAGGGGTCCTTATATAGTTGAGGCTACTAGGGTTTCTCAACTTGGAAACCCTAATCTACTTTCTTAGTCCTTAAGCAGCCCAAAGATCTTTCCAGAAGGCCCCTTGGACGATTTCTACATGGACTCCCATATAGAATTCGTCCATTGCTTCTTTATGGATCTTGAGCCCAACTCTGTAACTATCTTAAAATTACAGTATCGGTCCCCTTAATTTAATTAATCTCTTTTGACCACAAAATCAATTCTAAATTAATTATGGATTAATATTAATTAAACAATATTATTTCTATTTTAATATATTATTCACATAATATATTAATAAATCATAATTAATCCTCTTTCTCCTTAATTCATCCTATCAGTTGCTATGGTGAAGGCAACCCAAAAGGACCATGCTCATAATCGGGTCAAGTACATACCAAAATAGTTATGGGCTTAGACACCTAATCCAACACTTAGGATCCCAAGGATCTCTCGCAGATGATCCTCGTGTTGTTCCCTGGACTTTGAATACGCCAGAATGTCATCGATAAAAATGATCACATGTCGATCCAACATGGGTATACACACCTGGTTCATGAGATACATTAATGTCGTCAGTGCATTGGTGAGCTCAAAAGGCATCCACTGTCACACCCCCGAACCAGACGGCGGAAACGTCCGAGGGCTCGTGTCACTAACAATTGAATAATCATCACAATGAATATACATAAAACATAACACATTCATCACTAACATTACATAATACAACCAGCATTGTTTATATCAAGTACGTTGTTAAAAATACATAAGTTCTAACTGTTAAAACTACGATGAGTGATGTTACATAAAACAAAACCATACACACTTGCAAATCTTCCAGCTTAACGATTACCAAAGAATACAAGTTATTTTGAAAACAGTCAACACATATAATGTTGGTGAGTTCATAAGTACGGTTGAATGAAAGTCTTTATATCTTTCGTAAAAACCCAGAAAATCTGATATTTTTTTGTAAATTGTCTGAAAATGATATGAAAATCAAGTATGATTGCATGTATGAATTTCATAGTTATAAGATATATGAGTGTAGCTTAAATTCATTGTATCGTGAATAAATGATAAATGTATATGAATATTTTTCCCAGAAAATCCGATATTTTCTGTCTTATAATAATGTCTAGGTTCTTGTATCGTTGATTAAGTTGTTTCATATCGACAAAATTAAAGAAATAATCTTCTATGTGTTTAAATGGTGTTGAATCCCTACATGAGCCGTTATAACCATGCATGATAATGACTAAGTCGCCCATCTTGGCATTTTTCCAAACGCTGGTCTTGCTAAGGATGTTGTCTCCCTAGACTGGCCTAGTCTAGCTGTAGCGAACAGCTAAGGCGTGGAGGGTCACCTTGTATAGATCTATACACAAACTCCCACTTTCCATCCAGGAAACTCTGATTATAACTATAGACTACGATTGTACACTCAGAGGTGCCAACCAACAAGTATCACTAGATTTCAACATTTCCTATTTGATAGGATTTTCTCCATGTTTAATGTTTTACGCATAAGTTATAGATTTTTCCATTCCGAAGGTAAGTATACGAATTCACAAAACTATGTAGAGGTAGATTTACATTCAACAACTATGTGAATTTTCATTCCATGCCCAATTAACATGTAAATGGGCCACAATGTCCAATAACATAATAAAATGGTAATTTAGGCCCAAGAGGCATGTAAATGGGCCACAAAGGCCCAATAAACATGTAATCCATAACTTAGGCCCAAATTAACATGTAGGTGGGTCGCAAGGCCCAATAAACATGTCATGGAAATCATTGGACTTAATATACACTTAATTGGGCCCTTATGGACCAATGGCCAAGATCGTGAATATTAGGTCCAATAAATAGGTATCGACGTGTTTCGTTCGTTTGTTTTACTCCGTTGTTTGTTTTAGTAAGTGTTTGAGCTTATTAGTCACAAAATTTTGCTCCGCTCCGCTATCAAATAAGACGCATGCATACGAGTCGTTAAGTAGGAATGTACCGGTGACAACGGCTGGGTCCTGCATTGCTTCACCCTGACGCATTGTCAGTACTCTCCCTACTGCTCCTATCCCTTGATTGTTCATGTTGGGACAGTTTCGCCTGATATGCCCAGTTTTCCCACATCCGTAATAGGTATAGCTAACTCCCGTATTGTTGTTGTTGTTGTTGTTGTTGTTGTTGGTTGTCATCTGATTTTGTTAATGATGAGTCCTACAATACTTTGTTATATGGCCCTTCCGATTGCACCTTGTGCAACCCATCTCTCTGCACTCCTCGTGATGGTGGAGGTTGCATTTGTTACACTTGGGGAGATTTCCCGCATACTGCTTGGAAGCATTTGGTGTGGATGAGGCTGGAGCATATGGTGTAGTAGTGGCTTGAGTTGCAGCATGAATGGTCACAGTTTGTTGCTTCTTAGATGATTTCGAGTTCTGTTTTCCCTTTCTCTTGTTGTTTCTTCCCTTCTTACTCTCTTCCTCCTTCTTACCCTCCGCATCCACTGTCATGGCACCCTTCTTATTGCCATGATCGTACAATTTCTTGGTCAGTCTCTTGGTGTTATCAAACATCTTATTGTTTTCTGCAATGACATTCCCTTGGATAGGTTCAGTGAGTCCCCAGATAAACCTTTCAATCTTTTTCTCTTCTGAGGTGATCATTCTGGGACACAGAAGGGATAGCTCATTAAACCGGGATATGTATGCGTCGATATTGTAGTTTCGAACCATAAGGTTCCACAACTCTTGTTCCATCTTCTATATCTCACCTCTAGGATAGTATTTTGCTAACATCATCCCCTTCAGCTTTTCCTAGGGCATTGCATTCGCCACTAGGAGTGTCATGGCCACTATGTGGCCATTCCACCAGGAGAGAGCTTGGTCAATGAACGTGCAGGCTGTGAACTTGACTTTACACTCATCTGGACATCCACAGATTTCAAAACAGACTCTACCTTCTCAATCCATCTCTTTAGGGCTATGACACATCATGTCCCATTAATGGTCCGAGGTTTGGCGTTGGTGAAATCCTTGTTGGTGCATGTTCACGTGGCTCCATGATTTGTTCCTTGATTTTTACTTCCAATTCCATGTTTGTTGCCTTCTTCGTTGTTTCCATTGCGAATCTGTGCATGTGCTACAGTGACCGCAGTGGACACTGCTACCTGGAATGCAACCGAATTAATTTCTGGAGGTGATGGCTCGGGGTTTCCACGGGTGGGTCGTTGAGGCATCCTTCTATCATGGAATGGAAAGATGATGAGTGCCTATGGTTTTTACGACTTTGTGATCCTATAGACTAGGTGTATAGCATGTACTTAAGTAATTTCACGCATTGACATAAAACAAGGAAGTAAAACACATAGAAGATAACAATGTCATGACAAAACATAGAGCATTTTCATTAATACTAATAGTATTGATACATGAAAATTTGCCAAAAGGCATACAGTACTTAGAAATATAAAATATGGCAGCATGACGACCCTATGAGTAGTGTAATCACTTAAACATAGAGTCGATAGTACCTAGCATAGATCACATAAGAGAAACCTAATACTAATACATATAATACTGATCCTGATCCTACTATGAATTTCCTAGTGGTGGCAACGATATCATAATCCAAAATGTTGTGCCAGCAATTGAGCCATCTCGGTCATCTCTCCGATGAACTCATCCTGTTCCTGCTCAGCTTGCATGGATCATGTTTCATAGAAAATAGTTGTTGTCAAAGTGTGGCAACCTCTGCTTCAAGAGAACGATCCTCACCAATGGGATCCGCTGGTGGAGTAGGGTGGTCTCGGTGTGCCTCATCAGTAGGTGGTTCGATAGGGGTCTAATTCGCCTCTCTATCTTCCTCCATGTCTTCGTCAGTCCCCTCAAACTCATAGTCGGTATCGGTGTACTCGTCGGGTCCAACTTCATGGGCTCCCCCTTGTCCCCCTTCAGGATCCTCCTTAAGCATTCCTTGAGCCACTAGCGCTTGATAGAAGTGTACCCCTTGGTGATCATCATCCATGGTGACTGCATGGAACGCGAGAACAAGTCATGTTTTAATTACTCTCATAGTATTTTTTTAATTTCTCTTATAGTAGCTTTGATTACTTCTATAGTGTATTTAATTACACTTATAGTGTTTTTACTTAATTGTGTTCGGATTCCATAGAGTTATTGGAGAGTGGGGTAGGCCATTGGATTCATTTCCCACTATGGTTACACCCAAACACATGTTGGTCATATTCTGAATAAATATAGTTGATTAGGCTATATGTATTAGTAATATAACTACATAACTGCCCATGTTTAATCATTGTGTTCAATTTCCTCCAGAAGCTTTTATTAGATATTGTTAGGTTATTATCCTAATAGGTGCACATAAGTGTAAAATTTTTGTTTTGTTCAGAGTTATTTAGTCCCATTGTGTTTATAGTTTCATATCATGTATGGTTAGATATGCTAGATCACTATAAACATTGCTCTGATACCAACCTGTCACACCCCCGAACCAGACGGCGGAAACGTATGGGGCTCGTGTGACTAACAATTAAATAATTATCACAATGAATATACATGAAACATAACATATTCATCACCAACATTACATAATACAACCAGCATTGTTTACATCAAGTACATTGTTAAAAATACATAAGTTCTAACTGTTAAAACTATGATGAGTGATGTTACATAAAACAAAACCATACACACTTGCAAATCTTCTAGCTTAACGATTACCTAAGAATATAAGTTATTTTGAAAACGGTCAACATATATTATGTTGGTGACTTTATAAGTATGGTTGAATAAAAGTCTTTGTATCTTTCGTAAAAACCCAAAAAAAATCCGATATTTTCTATAAATTGTCTGAAAATGATGTGAAAATCAAGTATGATTGCATGTGTGAATTTCATAGTTATAACATATATGAGTGTAGTTTAAATTCATTGTATCATGAATAAATGATAAATGTAAATGAATATTTTTCCCAGAAAATCCGATATTTTCTATCTTATAACAATGTCTAGGTTCTTGTATTGTTGATTAAGTTATTTCATATCGACACAATTAAAGACTTAATCTTCTATGTGTTTAAATGGTGTTAAATCCCTACATGAGTCGTTATAACCAAGCATGATAATGACTAAGTCGTCCGTCTTGGCATTATTCCAAACATCGATCTTGCTAAGGATGTTGTCGCCCTAGACTGGCCTAGTCTAGCTGTAGCGAACAGCTAAGGCGTGGAGGGTCACCCCGTATAGATCTATACACAAACTCCCGCTTTCCATCCATGAACTCTGATTATAACTACAGGCTACAATTGTACATGTTGAGATTAAAAAAAAATTTAATCTATGAAGATCGATTAGATCTTGAACAAGTAAGTAAACAACGACGATATAAACACAGTTATAAGAACAAGACAAGATGGAATCAAACGTGTCGAATGATTAAACAAAATCCTCAAAAGAGCTCGATTAAGAACATCAACTGTAGAGGATTGGAAGGTTACAAGAACGATCAAAGAAACCTGTTGTCGTCTAGATGTATCGTTATTCTCAGATCTCTAAAAACCTTAACCTAATATGCATGCAAGCGTAAACTTATATACAATACATAAAAGGTTCACGGTTGGACAGGCCCAAACCGGAATACAAAAAGCCTTATGCTAAACGAGCCCAAAAGACGCAATCTACAAAAATGATCTTCAGCCCAACAATCTCCCCCTTTGCGTCAATTTGGAGCGAGACCTTCACTAGTTACTTGGGTCAGCAGCTAAAGCAGGTACCTTCTTCTTCACGGTACTGAGCAGACATTTGGTGATTGAGAGAATGGTCTGTCTGAACCGGATGTACCAATTGATCATATCTTCAAAGTATTTGATGTCATCAGCCGAGTTCTCTTTACACCGTTTGATAATGAACAGCACATGCTCCAAACAAGTTGTGGTGTAAAGATGCTTGTCAGCTAAAGCGAAGAGACATTTCTGTCCTTCCGCTCTAGTGAACATAACCGAGTTGCGTCTCGGGTCGATCCTGCCAAGTAGCATTTGATTGAGATCACTGGCCGATCCCACAGGAGCAATCTTAGGTTTCTTCTTGAAGACTGTGGCGACCTCCCAATCCATTAGGGCAACCTCCATGATGTAGCAGACTAACATCCTTTTGACATGGTCTAGAATGGGACCATATTCAGCTTGATTGGTCAAAAGGATATTATGCAAGACAATCCAATCATGAGGATTTAGATTCGGTAGATCTGCCAGGGAGATAAGATGAGTAGTTTTTGCAGATCCCCGAATCAACTTGAATCGAACATTTATAAAACGTCCCTCAGTATAAGGTTTCAGCACCCGAACGTTTACAATCTTCTGGGCGCTCCAAGTAAGGTATTGTGGACGAGCAGCCACCAGATAGAAGTCAATGAGCTCCCTGTCAAGCTCAGCGTTCGGGTGAGGGACTTCAAAGATGTTAGAGAAGACGTGGAAGATGAACGCCTTTCGAGTTAGCGGCATATTGAACTGCGAATCGACCGTGTTGCTGCAGTCGAACGATATAACCGGCTCGAGCCATAAGATGCTGGGAGTTTCAATGGCCTCTTTGATTAAACGTTCCCTGGTCCAGGCAGGGAAGAGAGTCTTTCGGCTCTCAAGGAGATCGTGGGCTTCGTTTTGTTTGCGTTCGGCTTCGGCAGCCTCTCGTGCCACACGACTGGCATCTTCACCAACCTTGCGACTGTTCTTTCGTTTTAAAATGTCAGCAATGGTCTCCTTGTCGCCTTCTTCATCTTCGTCCTCAGCTATGTGTTTGCCTTTGTCCTTCACACCCGAACCTAAAGCTAGACCAGTTGGAGATGGTTCGGTCATGTGAGTAGCTTTTGAGGAAGGAGGTGGTTTTGATCCTGTTTGCTCATCTCCCCCTTGTTTCGGAATGGACACAAAACTTGGGAGGCCCTCGACTTTGTTAAGAAGATTGATGGCTGGAGAGAGCTTTTCAGCAAGGGAACGCCTCACCGAAAAGTTTAAGATGGGATCGTGTGCTTCCAGAATATTAGATATAACAGCGTGGACAACCGAAACACACGTCTTGACCACCTCCCGTTCAGATCGAAGATCTTCCAGTTGTTGTTGGGATTGAGAGAGTTGTGTTGTTTTGACCTCAAGTGCAGTCGTTTTGGTTGCCAGATCGTCCATTAACGAACGTTCGGTTGCCAGATTTGCTTGTAGCTTGGCGAGGCGAGCGTCAATGGAGGCAGTAAAGGCCGAGTTGTCATCGCGTAAGGTTTGGCGTAGAGTTGCGAACGAAGGCAACTCCGATGAGACGAAATTGGCCAATTGTTGGACAATTGGTTCCAAAGACGTCTTTGTGGCATCAGCACTTTCCTGCAGGGACTGCAGCATGGTAGAGGCATCAAAAATTAGTTTATCGACTTTTTCGGTCGCTGCTTCACATGCCCTGGTAGATGCCTCAATAGCAGCAGTTGTTGAGGCCGCTGAATCATGTTGAGCCCTGAAGAAGGCATCAACAATCTTCTGAAGGGAAGCCTCAGACAAAGAAGACTGCTTGTTAGACGAGGAGGTGAGAAGTAGGTCAATCTTCTCATTGAGCTCTTTGAGATGCTTCTTGGTTACTGGAGCATCATCCTCCTCGTCACTTTGAACTTGAAACGGACTATAGTAGACCGAATCAAAGATCATGTTGTCTCCCCCAAGATAAGGGTTTTCACCCTCTGATGCGTTTTCATGAGAGGAAGGGGTTGGAGAGGTTGGGGGTGTTGAGGGTTTGGAAGGATCAGGTTGAGTGGGTGATGGGATAGTTTCGGTTGGTGGTTGAGTATGAGTTGTTTCGGTTGTGTGGGTTTTGGGTTGAGGAGGTTCGGTTACATGTGGTGATTCGGTGGTAGTTGTAGAGATTGGTGGAGGGGAAGGAATTGGGGAAATTGGTAGTTCTATCTCTGGGGTAGGGGACCGAGGTGGTGTATTGCCTCGTTGAGGAGATGCATCCCCTTGAGAGTCGTCAGAACCCGAACTCTCACCCTCAGAGTCACTTGAAGAAGAGGGTATAACAAGTTTTCGTTTCGGTTGGGTCTTCCTCTTCTTCAGTGGTGGGGATGTTGCGGCTTTCGGCTGTTTCCTCTTTTTAGGAGAAGGTCCCTTTGGAGCTTTGGACACTTGCTTCCCTTTTTCCACCTTTTTACCCCTGCTCATTGGTTTGTCTGCGTCATGAATGGACCTGAGCATATCCGGGGTCAAATCTCTTGGACCAGATGGCCTTAGCTCCTTGAGCTTCCGAATCAGCCTGCTATCAGAAGGCACACTACCATACATTGACTCCGGGATGGAGCCAATAAAGGAGAATTTTGATGCATCTGAGACGATGATCTTCTTGGTATGGAAAGTACCAACAGAAGACATCGATGCACCTTCAGCAGTGGGAACGTCGAATCTGTCCATGGCCCATTTTGTTATGAGAATCCAGAATCGGGCCAACGAGACCTCAGAGTGTCGTAATGAAGAGGAGAGGCTTTGAATGAGTTGTTGCCATAGAACAAACCCATAATCCAGGTTAATCCCATTGTACACCCCATACATGATGGTGAAGAACAGACGACTTGCACCATCTGAACCTGAACTTCTCTCCGACAATCCCTTGAAAAGGACTGTAAATAAACCGTTCCATTGAGGCGGCAAGCATGACTTTTTGAATCTGGCAACGGATGTAAGAACTTCTGTGTAACCCATGTTGTAAAACATGTTATACAGATGGCCAATCTGTATCGACTCCGGATGAATCCTTGAAGGGTCAGCAGCAAACCCTAACAATGTGCAGAAACGTGGGCGAGAGACAGAGGTTTTGTGGTCTCCAATCTCGAAAAACACCCGGTCGACAACCTTGTCGTAATATGCAGTCGCGTAGACCTGCGATAGGGCCGCCATCAGCACCGATTCAATTCTTGAAAGAGCCGGAACAAGTTGGGAATACTTCAGGCACTCTATGACCGGCGACATGTAGGAGTCGTACGCCAGTGGGTTAAGATCAATGACCAGACATTGCTGTGGGCGAATGGGAAGAATCTGTGAGGTAGCATGAACTGAAGAAGAATCAGCCATTGTTGCAGGTATGAAGAGGATGATGAACAGGAAACTGTTTGGGAGTGTTT
Organism: Lactuca saligna; assembly: GCF_052625555.1. Lineage (NCBI taxonomy): Eukaryota > Viridiplantae > Streptophyta > Magnoliopsida > Asterales > Asteraceae > Lactuca > Lactuca saligna. Next base: position 170,085,255 of record NC_136417.1, on the reverse strand, counting down.
GCGTTCTGGAAATTTTGAAAGTGGTAAAGAGGTAAAAGGTGGTGTAGAGGGCTATTTATAGTGGGTGATAGGAGAGATAAAAAAGATCGTGTCAAATTTCTTATGGATGACAATTGGAGTGTGCGATGATCACGTAGGAGAGAGAGTGTCAGGTTCCTAGGATCACGCCGTCCAAGAAGCGCCGTTTCATATGGACAAGCCGTTACTGTTTAACCACGCGCATTAAATGCCACAGGACAAGAAAGAACTTAAGGTTTTAAAAGAATTCCCGTTGAATTACGATCAACCATTTATAAAGAAATGTTTAAAGGCTTCTTTTAAGTAGGCTAAAAACGATTGGGTAGAAAATAAAATCTCAGAAAGGTAAAGAAGAAATAGATCCCAAGTGAAGAAATGTTATGGGTTTTAACAATTTCATAGGAATCACATAAGATAGGAGATTTTAATAGGGTACTTTCTTCAATTCTTTAGTGAAAACTTGAGCAATTTTAATTGTTCACCATCAATTCTTTAGTGAAAGCTTGAGCAATTTAATTGTTCACCGTCAATTCATTAGGTGTGGAATTTTGGGTTTCACTTAGTTCGTAGTGACACAATACTAAGATCATAAACACAGATGTTGTGTAACCATAAACCTCAGTGGTAATTTCTGAGAGTCTCAAGGGTTACAATGATGGAATGAGTGTAGTGGAGAAGTAGTATGGAGATGGCGTAAGAGAACAAAGTACCTCTGCTGCGAAAAGAAGGACCAAGCAGAAAACTCTTAACTCATGTAAGAAAAGAGTGAGGTAGCTCACGATTAGAATAAATAAATTGGCCTTATTGGGAAGACAAGGTTTGTGTATACCAGGTCATGAAGGTCATTATTCAAAATCTTATGAGGCTTGAGACACATACAGCAACATGCTTCTAGGGACACTTAGGTATTTCATCAAATTTATCCCCATAAACGAACACAAACATACAAGAAATAAATAAAAATATTTTTGGAGTTTTTGAGATTTTAAGATTAATTGAAAAACCGAACCCGAACATTCAGTTGGTTTCGGTTGCTGAAAATTTTGAAAAACCGAACCCGAACATTCGGTTGGTTTCGGTTATAGAAAATTTTGAAAAACCGAACCCGAACCTTCGGTTGGTTTCAGTTCTAGAAAATTTTGAAAAACCAAACCCGAACCTTCGGTTGGTTTCGGTTCAATAAAATTTTGAACATGAGAAATAACAAAACTAGTACAAGAATTATACAACAGAGAAAAACTACCTTTGAAGTAAAGAGTGAGTCAGATAGTTGAACCGAACCCGAACGTTCGGTTGATTTCGGTTCTTATGTTTGAGATGGAGAGATAATGTGAGGTACTGACTCTGATTCCATCATACCTAGTCCTTGCAAAATTTTATTGAATGATGCTTCAGGAAGAGCTTTTGTAAAGACGTCAGCCAGTTGATCAGTGGTTCTTACGAAGTGAACTTCGACGTTTCCATCTTCCACGTGATCTTTGATGAAGTGATACCTCAGTGCTATGTGTTTGGTTTTGGAGTGTTGCACTGGGTTATGACAGATCCTAATTGCACTTTCAGAGTCATAATATAGTGGGATCTTCTTCATATTGAGTCCGTAGTCTCGAAGTTGACTTTGGATCCAAATCACTTGTGATGTGCAGGATGCAGCTGCAATATATTCCGCTTCGGCAGTAGATAACGACACACACATTTGTTTCTTGGATTGCCAGCTGACTAACTTCCCGTCAAGAAATTGACACCCACCAGTTGTGCTTTTGCGGTCGAGTCCAAATCCTCCAAGGTCAGCATCAGAACAGGCTTGAACAAAGAAGCCTGAGTTGGATGGATACCATAGACCTAAGGAGGTGGTTCGCTTGAGATATCTTAAGATGTTCTTCACTGCAAGCATATGAGGTTCACGTGGGTTTGCCTGAAATCGAGCATAATAACACACAAAAAACATGATATCAGGTCTGCTAGCAGTTAGATACATTAATGAGCCAATCATTTGACGATAGAGCGTGATGTCGACAGCCGGTTTGTCTAGGGATGGGGTAAGCTTGGTGCCGAATGCCATTGGGACTTTGACTTTTGAGTCTCCCATCATACCAAACTTTGCTAGGAGAGTCTTCGTGTAAGCTTCCTGATTAATAAAGATGCCTTCGGGTCCCTGTCTTATGTTTAAACCAAGGAAAAAATTAATAGGACCCATTGAGCTCATTTCAAACCTAGTCTCCATCAGCTTTCTGAATTCAGCTGTTAAGCTAGGATTCGTGGAGCCAAAGATGATGTCATCGACATAAATTTGAACTATCATAAGGTGGTTACCTTCCTTTTTGCGAAAGAAGGTTGGGTCAACCGAACCTTGTTTGAATTTAGACATCTTTAAAAATTTTGTAAGCGTTTCATACCAGGCTCTCGGAGCTTGCTTAAGGCCGTACACAACTTTATCCAGAATATAGCAATGATTTGGATTCTTTTCGTTCACGAACCCAGGAGGTTGCTCCACGTACACAGTTTCTTCGAGCTCTCCATTGAGAAATGCACACTTGACGTCCATTTGGAAAACCTCAAAGTTCTTGTGAGCAGCATAAGCCAGAAATATTCGAACAGATTCTAGCCGAGCTACTGGAGCGAAAGTCTCTTCATAGTCTATTCCTTCCTCCTGACAGTATCCCTTTACCACCAGACGAGCCTTGTTCCGTATAACATTACCTTCCTTGTCCATTTTGTTCCTAAAAACCCATTTGAGACCAACAACCGAAGCATCTGGAGGAGTTGGGATGAGGCGCTAGACTTTGTTCCTTTCAAATTCGTTCAGCTCGTCTTGCATTGCTTGAACCCAATCAGAGTGATCGAGGGTAGTATTAACTGTCTTTGGTTCAACTTTTGATACGAATGAGTTGAACATGCAAAACTCAACCTTTGAAAATAAGGAAGTCTGTTTTGCCTTCAGTTGTGATCGGGTCAAAACTTTTTCAGAGACATCTCCAACTACATGAGAGACAGGATGATCTCTGGTCCATTTGATAAGAGGAGGGTAATTTGGATCAAAAGTTGGGTCTAGTTCAGCATTAATTATTTCGTCTGGCTCAGATTGACTATCGTAACCGAGTGTCACATCATTATGTTCCCCCTCAGTTGATGAGCTCTGGAAGACATGAGGTTCAGGTGGTTCTTGTGATTCTGAGCTTTCTGGTGTTGAGGCCTCTTCGGTTGAAGTTGTAGAACTTGTCTCCCCCTTGACTTGAGCGCTTGGCTCCCCCTCGACTTGAGCATTTGGCTCCCCCTCGACTTGAACATCATTGGAAGGAGAGTCGTTAGAGATTGATGTTTCTTAATGCATTCTTCGTGCAGCATCTTCGACAATCTGCTTCATGTGATCAACTTTGTTGTCTGCTGCACCTGCTTTAGAGAGTGAAGCATTCTCCGGTTCGTCGAAGAGATCCATGAATGTCTCGAATAAGTTAGCGACCGAGACTGTAACCTGGCCATTTAGAGGAAAGATTTCCCCAGTGACATCTTCTTTAGCCTGTAGCTTCTTGACATAGTTGTCGTCAAAGGTCACATAGTACGTCTCTTCAATCTTTCTCGAACGCTTGTTTAGGACCCTGTATGCCTTGGATGTGAGTGAGTAACCCAGAAATATTCCCTTGTCGGCTTTGACATCAAACTTGTTGCGGTGTTCTTTAGAATTAAAGATGAAACACCTTGAGCCGAACACATGGAAAAATTTCACATTTGGCTTCCTGTTGTTCAGTATCTCATATGGAGTGAGCGCGAACCTTTTGTTGAGATAGGACCTGTTCTGTGTAAAACAAGCAGCCGAAATAGCGTCAGCCCAAAAATAAAGAGGTAAGGAAGCGAAACTAAGCATAGTTCGGGCAACTTCACACAAAGATCGGTTTCGTCTTTCGACTATTCCGTTCTGTTGCGGTGTGTAGGGAGCTGAGAAATTGTGACTGATTCCCTTTTCTGCAAGAAATTCTTCAAACTCCCTGTTCTTGAATTCGAGACCATTGTCGCTTCTGATGTTGCGAACAACCTTCTTGAGCTGTACTTCAATTTGCTTGATAAACATTTTCAGCTTTTGAGTCGCTTCAGATTTGAGCTTTAGAAAGAACACCCATGTAAATCGTGAAAAGTCATCAATGATAACAAGAATATACTTGCTACCACTAATGCTTTCAATAGATGAAGGACCACACAAATCGATATGAAGTAATTCGAGTGGTTCAACAACTTTTGTGTTGATTATAGATGGGTGACTTTGACGACTCTGCTTCCCTATTTCGCATGCAGCACACAAATGATCTTTGTCAAACTTGAGCAATGGAAGGCCCCTAACATGACCTCCAGTAACAAGACGGTTGATATCTTTAAAATTAAGATGAGATAATCTTCGGTGCCACAACCAGCTTTCGTCGGATTGAGCTTTTGACAACAAGCATATAGCTGGGTTTCCTTTGATGGGTTTAAGGTTTAAGGGAAACATTTCACCCTTTCGCTCTGACTTGAAAATCACTTTCTTTGACTTTTTCTCTATGATTTCAGAACCTTCATCATCGAACGAGACATTGAGACCTGTACCTCCAACAAGCTGAGATACACTAATGAGGTTGTGTTGGAGTCCTTCCACATAAGCCACCTTCCTTATAGTAAAGTCCCCATTTGTGATCATCCCGTATCCCTTTATGGTGCCGAATGAATTGTTTCCAAACTTGACGTTGCCACCATTTGCAAGAGATCTGTATTCCCTAAGCTCCTCTTTCCTCCCTGTCATGTGACGTGAGCAGCCACTATCGATGTACCATTCTTCGTCGAACTGCTCGTCACTTATAACCTGCAAAAATTAGAAAGATTTAGGAACCCAAACTTTCTTGGGTCCACGTGAGCTTTGCATGGGAACGGGAACAATAAGAGAGACATCAACAAGATAAGTTCGTTTTATAAGAGTTGTTTTATCTTTTCTTCTAATGGTAAAACCTTTTATTTTGTTAGGATTGGATGAGTTAGGTTTGGACTCTGGTTGGGATTCATGGACCTTTTTCTTCTACTTTTGCTTAGCTGACGAATGAGATTTTGGAGAACAAGAGAAATCAGCTTTAGAGTAAGACGGAGATGAATCGGTGGGAGTAGAAGAATTATGAGACCGAGAAGAGGAATTAGAAGAATGAGAAGGATTTGAACAAGAGGGTTTGGATGAAGAGAAGTTCCAGGCTTGAGACTCTAGGTGACCCTTTTGCTTTTGATCATTGGAGGGAATGACCTTAGAGTTTTGTTCTCTTTTGTCTTCAGAACCGAACCTTTGCATTCGGTTGTAACTATCTTTGGAATCGAACCTTTGGCTTCGGTTGATTTCTTTTTGTGAACCGAACCTTGGCTTTCGGTTGATATCTTCTTGTGAACCGAACCTTGGCTTTCGGTTGATATCTTCTTGTGAACCGAACCTTGGCTTTCGGTTTTTGTGACTTTCAGGCTTTCCTACAGGATTGTTTTCATGCTTCAGTTTCTTGTCTTGATGAGAGAAATATGCATTCTGGGAATGCCAGAATTGTTTCCTTTCTGAAAGGTTCTTCCTGTATCTATTGTTCCTTTCTCTCTTCGTGTTCCTCATCTGAGAAGGTTGATGATGAATGTTTGCTTTGGTATTCGGTGTCTCCTTGGTTGGTTCCTTTTGAACTGCAGGAGTTTTACTTTGAGCCGAAAGAGCCGAGGGAATGTCTTCTTTTTTCGAGTGATCATTCTTCTGAGGAATATCTTTTGTACCACTGGTGCTCGGCTCATCGAAGTTGTTTGGCTTATTCAAGGGTTCAGGTATATATCTTCCTTTGCTCTTCCAGGAAGTTCTTTCAGATAAGCTAATGGTTTCGTCTGCATTATCAATTGGAGCTTCCCGGAAGTACTCATCGCAGCCATCAGCATTGTCTTCGTTTACAATGGCTACAAGTTCAGCTGTTTGATGTTCGGTTACTCCTGTCACCTTGTAAACTTGATTCGGAGTGGTCCTTACCTTTTGATACACAACAGCTTTCTCAACTAATTTTGGGGACTTTTGATGGGACAACCGAGCGAACTCCACTGAGTTTTCAGAAATTAGATTCTTGTGGTTTTCAGATTCGGTTCTAATAACTTTTTGAGCAGTCAACCGTGTCCTCTACAGAAATTTCACTCATATTTTCGTCCTCGTTAAGCTCAGATGCATTTTCAACATCAATTTTGTTTTCTGAGCTTACGTTGGCGTTTAAAGAGTCAAATTTTTGCATGGTTTCGGTTCTCAGTTTAAGTCTGTCATTTTCATCCAAAAGATTTTTAAGCATGTCCTTGTGGTCTTTGGATTTAATGAAGGACTCAATTTTGTCCAGTCCATACATGTAGGTCGGATTGACATCATCAGACGATATCACACTCTCACAATTATAGGCTTCGGCATCGATTTCATCTTCCTTAAACTCTAGGAAGGGCAAAATCATGCGGTGAATCTTTTGGCCTATTTCACAATCCAAGTGAAGCTGAGTAATATTAGAATATAGACGTTTAGCAATTAAACAAAAAACATTTCGTTGTTTTAACAACTTTAAATTGTCTCTTTGCAAATAATTGTTTTCATCTTTAACTTTGACTAATTTCGACTCCTTTAACTCTATCCACATTCTCCGCTCCTCACTCTTCGACGCCGCCCTGCTCAATTGATCAGTTAGGTTAGAATTTATGACCCGAGTTTGAGTTAAGCTACTATCTAGATGAGAAATTCTTGTATTGAAATTTTTCAGTTCTTTCTCATAAGAGGATGATGGTACTTTGCATGAAATAAAAACATATTGTACCTTCTTTATCAGTTCATCGAGCTCATTGAACTGCTGGCTGAGCGGTTTGGCCGTAAAGCACATGTCTTCCTTTGTCTTCGGTCCATCACTACCTCCATCGGTGTTGTATCCCCTCATTTGAGATACGTCAGTAACCATGAAGCATCTTCCACCACTACTTTTTTCCTTAGACACATAGGCCTTTCCATGAGTAGGCTGCCTCACTTCCTCGTCTTCTGAGTCGGTAGACCAAACTTCCGTGCTACCGAACTCATCACCTTGAACAGAACCCTGCACAATAAGAGCATTAATAGGCGGGTTAGCAGTAGACTTCTTCTTTCTTAACTCGTCTAGTCTTTTCTGCAACACGGCTTCCTCGTCATTCCCATCATCTTTTTCAGCCATTTTCTTAAGGACACAGTCCTTAGCATAATGATTTTTCCCACCACAATAGAAACAGCTTACTCCAGAGTCGCCATCCACCTTCGGTTCCTTCTTATGCTCCTCAGCTTTCGGTTCATTAATCACCTTTTCAGAGCTGTAACTCCCCTGCCAGTTTCGGTTTTTGTTGCTGGGGAATCTCTTCTTTATGAACCTTTTGGGATTGGACACCATCATGGCATAATCCTCTGATGTGAGATCATATTCCTCCAGGTTGAGGTCTTCATCCTCCATCACATTTTTGCTTTTAGACAGGAGGGCCAACGAACCGAGACTAGTAGCAACATTCTTTTCTTGCACCACAATCTTCTCTTGAGACTTGAGAATACCCACCAGTTTCGCCAAAGAGTATGATTTAAACTGCTCATGGGCTTTAACTGTGGAAACCACTGCTTTCCATTCAGACCTCAGACCATTCATGAAAGTAACCTTCTGTTCGATAAGCTTCCTTTCAATATCGTGTTTGATCATCTTGCTAAGAAGATGATTGAAGCGATCAAACGTCTGGGTCACAGTTTCTTCAACCCCTTGCCTGAATTCTCCAAACTCGGATAGAAGCAAAGTTTGAATAGAATGTTCAAGATCCTCGTCTGTAGAATACAGTTCGCAAAGTCTATCCCAAACATCCTTTGCCGTCGTGCATGAACTAACCAATCTGAATGTGTCGGACTGAAGTGCGAACCTGATCAATCTCAATGCCTTGATATTGCACTGGAACTTATCCTTTTCATCTTGTGCAATATCTTTCACGTCCTTTAGCAGATCATTGTATTCTTTTTGAGTCTTGATGATTCTGGACGTTGCAGAATGAGAAAACGGGCCATTGGTGATGGCTTCCCAAATGAGATACCCATTCTCCTCCGATCCAATAACGTAGTCTTCGAAGTGATGTGCCCATACTTCATAGTCATGGGTGTACAAGATCGGAATCTTTGTCGTCGAACCAATGCTGTTGGAAATATTAATAAGGTTTGATTGTGTCGCGTCCATTATGATCGTAAAAACATGTTCAAAGATCAGACTTGTAATAAAGCAGATTATGGCAAAATAATAAATATCAAGATACGTCAATAAAGAGATGACGGCTCAATAAATATTGATGATTGCGGAAAAACCCTAATGGAAATCTTTTTCACAGAAAAGATGTGTATCAATTACACAGCCTCCTGCTCTGATACCAATTGTTGAGATTAAACAAATTTTAATCTATGAAGATCGATTAGATCTTGAACAAGTAAGTAAACAACGACGATATAAACACAGTTATAAGAACAAGACAAGATGGAATCAAACGTGTCGAATGATTAAACAAAATCCTCAGAAGAGCTCGATTAAGAACATCAACTATAGAGGATTGGAAGGTGACAAGAACGATCAAAGAAACCTGTTGTCGTCTAGATGTATCGTTATTCTCAGATCTCTAAAAACCTTAACCTAATATGCATGCAAGCGTAAACTTATATACAATACATAAAAGGTTCACGGTTGGACAGGCCCAAACCGGAATACAAAAAGCCTTATGCTAAACGAGCCCAAAAGACGCAATCTACAAAAATGATCTTCAGCCCAACAGTACACTCAGAGGTGCCAAACGACAAGTCTCACTAGATTCTAAACCTTTCCCGTTTGATAAGATTTTTCCTATGTTTAATGTTTTACGCGTAGGTTATAAGTTTTTCCATTCCAAAGATAAGTATACAAATTCATAAACTATGTAGAGGTAGATTTACATTCTACATGTATGTGAATTTTCATTCCAAGCCCAATTAACATGTAAATGGGCCACAAGGTCCAATAACTTAATAAAATGGTAATTTAGGCCCAATAGGCACGTAAATGGGCCACAAAGGCCCAATAAACATGTAATCCATAACTTAGGCCCAAATTAACATGTAGGTGGGTCGCAAAACCTAGTAAACATGTCATGGAAAACATTGAGCTCAATATACACTTAATTGGACCCTTAGGTCCCAATGGCCAAGATCGTGAATATTAGGTCCAATAAATAGTTATCGACTTATTTTGTTTGCTTGTTTTACTCCGTTGTTTGTTTTAGCTCGAGGTTTATTAGATTGATAATAATCTATATTTTTCTATAAAAATGACATTTTTGCCCAATAACCTCCCAATGTTTAATTTAGGCCCAAAGTTTGTAAAAATGGCACTTTAGTCCATAATTTATCAAAATTTGCAATTTTGTCTCAAATGTCTAAAAATTTACGATTTTAGCCCAAAAGTTATATTTTCACTTTTAGAACCCTGTTTTGCAGAAAAGTGCATTTTAAACCCCATGTTTGTAAAAATTTACATTTTCGGCGCAATTTTGGAAAAATTTACATTTTTGGTCCAATTTGAAAATAATTCTTATTTTCACCCTTAAATTTTGTTTATTTACATATATGATCCAAACTTTGGCTAAATATCATTTCTAACCCCAAAAATTCATTTTTCGCACTTTGGGCCCCAAAAACCGTGAGTCCCAAATGTTGGCCCATTAAGCTTAAAATTTTCATTTTTGACCCTTTTTAAAGTATGTTTAACATAGAAATACCTTTATATACATGTAGGACCTGTTTGGACCTTATGAAAACTTAAATGACACATTTTACCCTTATCTTTTGTTTTCTTGACAATTTTGACCTTTAACAAGGTTTTTGTTGAAATCTTTTGTGTCTTAAACATGTAATCACTTTTGGCTTGATAAAGTGATGTCTATAATGTCATAGTTCATAGATCTTTTTGATGGGTTTTAGCCATAAGAACTTTCCTATGTGCGCATGCAAAACCCTAATGCTTGGATCTAGGCTTTCTAATAAACATGCTTTTGAATCCAAGACTTCTAATGGCTAATTAGGTCAAATAACAAAATTGAAACAGATCTAGAATCATACCTTTGAATCCCTTGTTGATCTTGTTTGTCTTGGAGCTTCTAGAGTCACAATTGTCACTCCTCTAATGGCTTACAAACACCAATAGCAAGCAAGATGATTTAGGAGAGAGGAGAGGGGAGGAATTCGGCTAGAGTATCCTTGCTTAAGGTTGTGTGTCGAATTCCCTCACCCATAGGGTCTATTTATACTTGTAGACTCCTTAAAGGTTTCACCCTAAACCCTAATTGGATAATCTTCTCTTAAGGCTATCCAAATCCATTCCATAGATAACCCTATGGACGATTTTGAGCTATCCTAAAGCTCTTAGAATCCGTCCAAGGTCTATCCTAATGGATTTACATTCTAAAGTCTAACTATCAAACAATTGACAGTTTATACCCTCTTATTTAATTAATCTCTTTAAGTCACCAAATTAATACAAATTAATTTATGACTTATATTAATCAAATAGCCAAATATTATTTCTTATAATATTTATTCTCTCTTAACAGATCATCCTTCAAGTTGCTATGGTGAAGGCAACCCAAAAGGACCATGCACAACCGGATATAGTTATAGCCTTAGACACTATTCCAACAGTCTCCCACTTGGATAAGTCTAGTAACTATACAAGTACAATTCGGTTTGCAATCGTAGCTCTCAAAGACGCTGTCAACTATGATCTAATCAATCTTGTCCTTTAGATAAGGGATCGTACAGTCCTCTGTTAGATATCATGCTGACAATCCTATGGAATGGTTAGTCAAGCATTTAGATTTCTCAATTTCCGATTTATTTGACATAGAACTTAATCGAACACATCAATTCAGTTCTGACCGGGCCCGGCACATAAGTCAAATCAAATCATCGAGTGGCCAAGATATCTCTTCTACCCTCTTAGGATAAAATTTATAGATAAACTTCGACTTATATGCATTTACTTATTCATTAACCAACTATACACAACAATGCGTTTTATAACATCAAGTTACTGATGCGTTTTCGCATTATCAATGCACAATCAATTAACAAATAATAAACCATATATCTAGGTTTTAAGACTATATGATATTATCGTCTTGCGATCACCTTTTATATCGTATTCCATAAGGTGATTCCAGCAAGCGTAGGTTTATTCCAATGCTCAAAACCAGTTTATAAGCACTCATGAACGTTGCAGCAACCCTTGCTATGTCTAACACCATTCAGACATTCTACACACCAATTCATGACAATCTTCATTCATATCTACTCCCAACATATGAACGATTGTGGACCATTTGAACAATTCGATTATTCCTAATAAACTCAATTATTCTGGAAGTCAAAACATGCAAAGTGAAACAATAGTTAAACAACTAACATGTGACAGTAACTTTACTCATAAATAAAACTCCTTTATTTAATCATCAAATGTTAATTACATTTATCTATTATGTGTTTCTAATACTATCTAATCTATACTAATATCATCCTTCAACCCAATACTCCTAGCATGCTGCAAGTGCTTAACCCTACTCAGTCCCTTCGTAAGCGAATCTGCTGGGTTATCTTCTGATGATATCCTCTTCACTACGAGTTGTCCTTCTTCTACACGATGTCTAATGAAGTGATATTTTCTATCGATATGTCGAGATCTACCATGATCCCTCGGTTCCTTGGTCAAGGCAACCGCACCTTCGTTATCACAGAAAATCTCCATGGGCTCCTTTATGGCCGGCACAACTCCAAGATCACCGATGAAGTTCTTTAGCCATATTGCCTCCTTCGATGCTTCGCTTGCTGCGATGTACTCTGATTCGCACGTTGAATCAGCTACGGTTTCCTGCTTGGAACTTTTCCATGTCACTGCTCCTCCATTTAAGGTAAAGACCCAGCCCGACTGCGAACGGTAGTTGTCTCTGTCGGTTTGAAAGCTGGCGTCACTATACCCTCGCACCTTCAAGTCATCACTCCCTCCAAGGACTAAGAACCATTCTTTCGTCCTCCGAAGGTACTTAAGGATGTTCTTCACCGCAATCCAATGTGCTTTGCCAGGGTTCCCTTGATATCTGCTAACCATGCTCAAAGCGAAAGCTACATCAGGGCGAGTACAAGTCATAGCGTACATGATTGAGCCAACTGCGGAAGCGTATGGTACTCGGCTCATTTCTGCTATCTCGGCTTCGGTACTCGGACTTTGAGTCTTACTCAACTTGGCATTTCCTTGTATCGGTAGTTCTCTCTTCTTTGAGTTTTCCATACTAAAACGTTTTAGTACCTTCTCTAAGTAAGTATTCTGACTAAGTCCAATTAGTCTCTTACGTCTTTCTCTTACTATCCTTATTCCCAAAATGTAAGAAGCCTCTCCGAGGTCCTTCATAGCGAAACACTTCCCGAGCCAGGACTTAACCTCCTACAGCGTCGGGACGTCGTTCCCTATGAGTAATATGTCATCGACATATAGAACGAGGAAGCTTACTATACTCCCACTGGCTTTGACATATACACAAGATTCGTCTTCGCTTCGTACAAATCCAAACTTTTTGACTTTCTCATCGAAGCAAAGATTCCATCTGCGAGACGCTTGCTTAAGTCCATAAATGGACTTCTCAAGCTTACACACTCTATTCGGATGCTTCGGATCCACAAACCCCTCTGGCTGAGCCATGTAAACATCCTCAGCCAACTTTCTGTTAAGGAAAGCGGTCTTGACATCCATTTGCCAAATCTCATAATCATGAAATGCGGCAATTGCCAGCATCACTCTAATAGATTTAATCTTCGCAACTGGTGAGAAGGTCTCATCATAGTCAACTCCGGGAGTTTGAGTAAAGCCCTTCGCAACCAATCGCGCTTTATATGTGTGTATGTTCCCATCCACGTCGGTCTTCTTCTTGAAGATCCACTTGCACCCTACGGTCTTACGTTCAGGCACGTAATCAACCAAATTCCAAACTTGGTTATCGTACATGGATTGGATCTCGCTATCCATCGCCTCTTTCCATTTCGCAGACTCCGGGCCTGCCATGGCTTCCTTGTAGCTATTAGGTTCATCAAGATTTACTAGTGTACCATCACTAATATACGTGTCCCCTTCGGTAGTAATATGAAAACCATAAAACTGGGGTTGAACTCTAACTCTATCGGAACGTCTAAGAGGTAAGGATTCGTCAATCGGTTCAACCGGAGTTTCCTCCTCGGGTTGAATGCCAGCGGTAGAGGTTCCATCATCTATCGATTCTTGAATCTCTTCAAGCTCGACTTGCCTCCCACTGTCTCCTTGGCTTATGAGTTCTCGCTCTCGGAAAACTCCTCTCCTCGCAACAAAGATCACGTTATCTTTCGATCTATAGAATAGATATCCAAAGGAAGTTTGCGGGTAGCCGATGAAAATACATCGCTCACTTCGAGGTTCAAGCTTGTCGTGAGTATCTCGTCTTACGAAAGCCTCGCAACCCCAAACATTGATATGTGCCAACGAAGGAGCTTTCCCCGTCCACATCTCGTGAGGTGTTTTGGCAACCTTCTTAGTAGGGACTCGGTTAAGGATATGGGCGGCAGTCTCTAAGGCATACCCCCAAAAGAAGATAGGTAGTGAAGCACGACTCATCATAGAGCGAACCATATCCAATAAGGTTCGATTACGCCTTTCTACCACACCATTCAACTACGGTGTCCTAGGAGGCGTCAATTGCGAAACTATTCCACACTCCTTGAGATACTCGTGGAATTCAAGACTTAGGTACTCTCCTCCTCGATCGGATCGAAGCATCTTGATTTTCCTGCCCAATTGATTCTCCACTTCATTCTTGAACTCTTTGAACTTTTCAAAGGTGTCTGACTTTTGCTTGATTAAGTAGATATACCCATATCTACTATAGTCATCGGTAAAAGTCACATAGAAGCGGTTCCCATCCTTCGTGGTTGATCCAAAGGGTCCACATACATCGGTATGTATTAGGTCCAATAGCCCCTCACCCCTTTCACAAGTACTCGTGAAGGGTGACTTGGTCATCTTTCCAAGCAAACAAGACTCACATGTGTTATCTTCCCTAAGGTCGAATGACTCCAACACTCCATCCTTTTGGAGTTGCGCTATGCGTTTCTTGTTAACATGTCCAAGACGACAATGCCACAAGGATGATTTATCCATACTAGTGGAAGAATCAATATTCAAAACATCATTGCCTAAGTTATCAACAATCATAACAGTTTCATATATTCCATTACATGGTATAGCTTCAAAATAAAAGACACCATTTAGATAAGCCAAAATAGAACCATTCTCATTATTAAAAGAAAATCTAAATCCTTGTCTATATAAACCATGAAATGAAATGATGTTTCTAGCCATTTCTGGCGAATAGCAACAATTGTTCAAATCTAAAACTAAACTATTCTTAAGCACTAAAGAATACACTCCAATCTTGGTCACAGGCGACGATCTTCTGTTCCCCATGATTAGATTGATCCTTCCTTGCTCCACATCCCTACTTCTTCTTAGTCCTTGCACATTAGAACAAATGTGATAACCACAACCGGTGTCAAGAACCCAAGAAATAGCATGATTAGAATCGTTAGATTTGATTGCATATATACCTGCGAAAGATGGCTTGATCTTTCCTTCCTTGATGGCTTGCAGGTAGTCCGGGCAGCTTCGCTTCCAATGTCCTATCTTGTGGCAGTGGTGGCACTCTGCCTCCTTCGGGTTAGAGCAGGGCTTAGAGGGATCAACTTTGGTCCCACTAGAAGAGGAACCATCTCGGGCTTTCACCTTGCGATAGTTATTTGAAGAAGCTTTCCTCTTCTTTCCCTTCCCTTGACCAATAGCCAAGACAGGAGCAGCGGATGGATTGGGAGTTGGTGCAACAGACTTGTCCTTGAAATTGCTCTCAGCAACCCTCAAGAGACCTTGGAGTTTACTTAGAGTGACCTCCTCTGTGTTCATGTGGTAGGTCATCCTAAATTGGTTGTACATCGGAGGCAACGAGTGAAGCACCATGTCGATCGCCAAGTCTTCGCCAAAGTCAACGTTTAACTTGCGAAGGCGGTCGACATACCTTTGCATCTTTTGCAAGTGCACGGTAAGAGATTCTCCATGACCCATCTTAGCGGAAATCATGTTAGTGAAAATCTCGTAACGCTCTTGCCTCGCGTTTTGGTGGTACCTCTCCAACAAGTCTTGATGCATCTCGTATGGATACATGTCCTCGTAGGACTTTTGGAATTCGGAGTTCATGGTGGCGATCATGATGCAATGTACCTTCGTTGCATCTCGCTCATGGGTTTCGAAGGCGGTGATTTCTTCGGGAGTAGCAACTTCGGGGTTGATTTTCTCGAGCTTCTCATCGAGGACATACTCTTTATCCTCATAGCGAGCAATAGTGCGAATGTATCTTATCCATTCGCTAAAGTTCGTTCCATCGAAGGTGACCTTTTGACAAAGGCTCATCAACGTGAAAGAACTAGCAGCAGCGTTGTTTGCGTTTGACATCTATAGAAAGGACAAAGATAGATTAGAATAAGAATCCCTAATTATCACCCAATAAGAAAATTAGGGCTAGGATCCAACAATAACATTTACATACTAGAAAAGGGATGCCGTAATCTAACATGCAAATAAATTGAAGGTAAGTGAATGACGATTCACTAATTCTCCATCACAAAAACTTAAACTATTAGTCCTAAGTGTCTTTGAGAATTCCTAGGTTCGGATGAGATTCATTGAACTATTCAATGGCATGTTTAAATCTCGATATGCCCCTCTTGTTTGTGACTGGGATGCCAAGGATCACAAAGCGGGTGTGAATTACCATGCAAATTCACATGGTGCCTTCATTGTAACGATCACCTATTCGATGTGCCGGTAAACCACACACGCTCCATCGAACTATGATGAACAATGAATCACCCTTTGCCACCTTCGCTTAGAACCAATTAGTGTGTCGGTAAACCACACACGCTCCACTAACATCTTAGCAAGGTGCAAAGTGTAATTTCATGGGATTGCATCAATTCACTTTTCCTAAAGTAACTAAGATTGGGAAATTTTTAAAAAAGGTTTTAGTTACTTCGTATTTCTTATTATACTTTTAATGAGAGGATGAGGTTGCCCTATCCTACCCGTTCGGCTAACGACCCTCCACCAATCAAGCAAGCGGTGGGTGTGAGTGTACACCCATTAAGCGCCATTTTATAGGCCGCAACCTTATACCCACCTTATAGATCGGCTTCGTGAATGAGGCCTACTAGCGGTAAGACTAGCATTTAGTTATACATATATATATTATTCTAGTAATATCATATAAGTATAGGGTTGCATTTTAACCTTTTCAAAATCTAGGGTTTGAAATTTAAGTTGTCTAAATTAAAACTTTTAATCACAAATATAAATTTCAAAACTATAGGGTAGGTTTTAAACATTTAAAAAACATGGAGAATCAAATAACAAATAATTCCAATTAACAATTTAATATTCTAATTATCTTTATTTGATTTATCTTGATTTCTTTGAAGATAATTACCAAAATAATTAATCATTATCATATAAGGAAATTAAATATTTTATTAGATGATAAATATCTTTAATTAGATCAAGATAACAATCATATTTATCAAAAAATCGGATTTAGATTGATCTAATATGATTAAGGTAAGTTTCCATAAGATAATTATGAAAAAATCCCGAATCTGGCCCTTCCTGACGCTTGGACTCGCCGAGTGCATAAGGGGACTCGACGAGTCAGGCCTACTCGACGAGTCAGTGACTCAAAACCCAAAAATTCGAATTTTGCAGGTTTGTTTCAGTTAATCAAGCAACAATTTAAAGAAAACCAATCTAGGCTCTGATACCACTGATGGGTTTTAGCCATAAGAACTTTCCTATGTGCGCATGCAAAACCCTAATGCTTGGATCTAGGCTTTCTAATAAACATGATTTTGAATCCAAGACTTCTAATGGCTAATTAGGTCAAATAACAAAATTGAAACAGATCTAGAATCATACCTTTGAATCCCTTGTTGATCTTGTTTGTCTTGGAGCTTCTAGAGTCACAATTGTCACTCCTCTAATGGCTTACAAACACCAATAGCAAGCAAGATGATTTAGGAGAGAGGAGAGGGGAGGAATTCGGCCAGAGTATCCTTGCTTAAGGTTGTGTGTCGAATTCCCTCACCCATAGGGTCTATTTATACTTGTAGACTCCTTAAAGGTTTCACCCTAAACCCTAATTGGATAATCATCTCTTAAGGCTATCCAAATCCATTCCATAGATAACCCTATGGACGATTTTGAGCTATCCTAAAGCTCTTAGAATCCGTCCAAGGTCTATCCTAATGGATTTACAGTCTAAAGTCTAACTATCAAACAATTGACAGTTTATACCCTCTTATTTAATTAATCTCTTTAAGTCACCAAATTAATACAAATTAATTTATGACTTATATTAATCAAATAGCCAAATATTATTTCTTATAATATT
This sequence comes from Lactuca saligna, assembly GCF_052625555.1. NCBI lineage: Eukaryota > Viridiplantae > Streptophyta > Magnoliopsida > Asterales > Asteraceae > Lactuca > Lactuca saligna. The sequence goes on along the minus strand of NC_136417.1, from coordinate 170,067,675 downwards.
TATTCTCTCTTAACAAATCATCCTTCAAGTTGCTATGGTGAAGGCAACCCAAAAGGACCATGCACAACCGGATATAGTTATAGCCTTAGACACTATTCCAACACTTTTCTCAATAGTACTTTAAATTTCGAGATCTACTAAGATCTAACACACTTTTTTCCAAATAAGCTAAGAAATCACACAAGACATGCATATAACACATAGTTCTACACATTTTACTTGTATTCTCCCCCAAAAATCATATGAAACTCGAAAAAAAAGGGGTATGAACTCACCTTTGCTTGATGTTTCGGTTTTTGAATAAGAAGAGGAAGAAGATGGTGTTGTTTTTGGCCTAGCTTGTTTCTTTGGTGGGATTCTCAATTTCTAGGAAGTTTTAAGAGTATGATTCAAGAAAATAAGGTGGTAAGAGGAGTGATTTAAGAGTAAAAATGTGAGAATCCAACTTAGATTTGTAAAGATCTTACCTAATATGATGATCTTGAAGAAAAACTCTCTTGAAGATACCTACAACTTGCGAAATTATGAAGGAGAGGGAGAAATTCTTGGAGAATTCTATTAAGTAAATTTGAAGATTGTGGTGTAGGTGTGTGGTCTCGGCCGAGAGAAAGAAACGGGGAGGGAAGAGAGAGAAGTAACCTTTGCATGGAAGTATGAGAGTTTGTTGATACATGAGAGGTAATTAGTGTGGAAGTCTTACATGTAAAAATGAGGTGTTAATCTCTTCCCCATGAAAGATTTCTTTTTTTTGTTAAGTTATGTTGTTGAGCCGAGAACTTAGGCTAGGAGAAAAGGGTGGAGTAATTTGGGCCCATTAACTTTAGTTAGGATCTTTAGATCCTAAACATAAGATTTTTCAGCCCATTGGGCCCTTGGAAGCATTCACGGCCCAAATAGAATAAAAGTATCGGCTTATGGCTCACTAATGTTAATTGAATTAGTTATGGCCCAATAAGGCCCATTAGGGTTAGAATGAATCATTCTAGACCTAATTGGTCGAAAATGTTTTAGATTTATGAATTGGGTCCAATTAGGATCCAATTAGGGCTTCTAAGTCCAATAAAGTTTGAATTGGGTGCTTATTGGTCCATTAGGCCCAATAAGGAACTCCTAGTCCAATATAGACTCAAACCGGGATTCTTAGGGTTTTTAGACTCTTTGATGAACATAAATGATGAATCTAGATGAGTATTGAGTGATATTTACTTAGAGTAAAAGTTTTACAATAGTTGAATGGTTACACAGGAATAGAATTTCCTAGCTAAAATGCTAGTTGTGACATCAATACAAACTCATAGTGTCCATAGTGAATTTAAAAGGCTATCTTCTAAATGTCTTCCTCTCGAAACCTCATATGATGATACACGGACCTCAAATCAATCTTGGAAAACCAAGACACTCCCTGTAGCTAGTTAAAAAGGTCATCGATCCTCGGCAAGGGATAACGGTTCTTTACCGTCAACCTGATCAGCTCCCTATAATTAATGCACATACGGTGCAATCCGTCCTTCTTCCTAACGAAAAGGATCAGAGATCCACATGGATAACTGCTCGGTCTAATACGGCCCTTTCCCAACAGCTCCTACAGTTGAGAGGATAATTCTTGCATATCGGGATGTGCAAGACGGTATGGTGCCTTGGCGATCAGTGCCGCACAAGGAATCAGATCAATCCAGAACTCCAGTTTCCTCTGGATAAGCACACTCTGTAAATCCTCGGGACAAACATTAGGGAAATCACATACCACTGGAACATCAAATACAGAAGTCAAACGATTCTTCTTTACTCGAGTGTCCATCACATATTCCAGGAAACCCGTACACCCATGTTGCAAACTCTGCCTTTCCCTGGCGGCAGAACAGAAGGTTGATCCCGATCTACTACCCTTACCATAAATGGTCAACACTCCCCCACTAAGATCTTAGACTTTCATCATCTGGCACTCACAATCGATAAGAGCCCCAAACTGGCTCAACCAATATATACCAACGATAACACTAACATCCATCACTGGGATAGGGATGATATAAATCTGATAGCCTACATCGAAAATCTCCAGCGAACAACCCCGGTAGACATTCGTAGCTGAGGCAAGGCACTCATCCAGAATCGAGACCCTCAAAGGCTTGCTCAAGGTCTCTCACGGAATACTAAAACTACGGCTAAAGGATAACAACAAAAAAACTAACTCGCACCTGAGTCAAAAAGCACAAGCGCAGGAACAGAATTCACAAGAAATATACCTACATAATTTACAATATAAGCAACATAATTAAATTAACAAAATATAATAAGTACATACCAGCTACGACATCTGGAGCTGTCCGGGCCTCCTCTGCTGTCAACTAAAATCCTCTGCCTCGAGCTTTCAGTGCCTCGGCCTTCCCCTGCTGACCATCAGTGATATGTAGTGCTATTGTGGGGGCGCCTTAATCGCTCTGGATGCAAGCTAAGGACAATCGGCCTTTACATGGTCCATTTGATTGTAGCTGAAACAAACTCGAAATCCCTTTGGGAATTCCCTAGCCAAATACCCCTCCTTTCCACATAGATAGCAAGCCGACCCAAATCGACATGGCCCCTCATGTGCCTTGCCGCACTACCCGCAAGTGCGGCCACTCTGGTTCCCAGACCTCTGATCAGTGGGATTGGACCGCTTATTCGCCAGCTGCGACTGCACTAGTCTCCTATCCCTACCATGGGCCTCTCTTTCCTCCCTAGCCTGAGTCTCCAACTTGGTATCCCTCCTCCTTGCATTGGTCTGAAGCTCAGATAATGTGCTATATGTGGTGTTCGCCATAAACTCCTTGATATCCCTCCTCAACACACTCAAATATCAAGCCACTCGAGCTTGCTCAGTCGATACCTGCTCAGGGCAAAACAACGCCCTTTCATGGAACATCTTGGTGATCTCGGTCATCTACTCTATCTTCTGCTTGAGAGACAAGAACTCATGAGCTAACCTCTCCCGCTCAACCGTGGGCATAAATTCCTCCCTGAACATCACAATAAACTTCTCCGAATTCATCACAACATGTTCTGCAGGCGTGTAATCAGTCGTCACAAATTTCCACCAGTCCATCACTCCCAAGCAAAGCAGGTTCATAGCGAACATGACCCTTAAATTATCCAGAGAAGAGAAAGTATAGAAACATACCTCATAGCAGCAGTCGGGTCCTAATTCATATAAAAATCGGGTGGCTTTGTGTTGGTAAACTCCCTGTACAACAACGAAACACCATTGTGGCCTCGCAACAATGAGAGCTCTAGTGGCTGCGGCAGAAGCAGCCTCAGAAACAGCGGTATAGCGCTCATCAAAAGTCTTAATCAGCATGGTCTTGATAGACCCAAACATCTCTATAATAGGCACGTGGATCGCTGTGGCCACCTCTACGTTAATCATCCTGCAAATCTCGTAATCACTAGCACTCGACCTCCCAAGGTCACTGGAGCCTGAACCTCGGGTAGGCACCATACTGAAATGTATAAAAAATTTGTCAGCAAAAGACTAACAACACATATAACAACACTTGCACCCTCATAGGTTCTTTAGTTCATGTGGTTATTCGTCAAGCCGCATACAGATCCAGTGCTTCTAGTAGTACGGACCCAATACTACCTTCCACACCAACCCGTATTCATCTCGGATCATACCCACAAGTCCCAAAAACTAAACGTCGACATAACTGCTATAGACTCGCTCTACTGGATCCTAAGAACCTCAATCCTTGTCTAGAAACCAGCTCTAGACTACTTCCCTTACTGCTCTGCCTCATGAGATCTCCACTGCGCCCACTAATTACCTCGTGTATGCGAGTTGTACATAGTATCAAACTCTATAGGCATTTGAATAAATGATCCTGCCTCAATCCACATCCAAACAAGGAAAAGGAAGAAAGACTAAACTAGGCATGCTAAGGCTATAAATTCCTATATATGTACCACTATATGGCATGCGCCAAATAATTAATAAGATCAGGTTCATTCTTAATATAAGCAAACCTTTAGGCTAAGGCATCATAGACTGATAATGCATCATAATAATTCTACAAAATTCATTAGTGTACACCTAATTAGCATGTAATTCTAACTACTCATAATATAACGATTTTGCCATGTATTTCTATATGAATATGATATTTTGGCAAACTGCTGCTCGAGCGTTGGTCGATTGTACATACTGCACCTCTGGGTTTTCCTTCTCTAAAAGTCTTCATTTTTGGTAAATTTTCTTAAAAATGTTTGAACCTATAATTTGATTTTGGAATCCCCCCGAGGTTCATCAAAATCCCTCAAACCATGTCTCTGATACCAAATTGTAACACCTCAAATTTTAGACCAAAATTTTCATATTTAATGTGTCCGAAAAACATAGTTTCACAACCAAGAGTCAAGTACAACTAATCTCAAAAATAAAAGTGTCATTGTTATCAGAGTACATAAAAACCATGTCCCAATAATAAAATCCCAGTGTGTGTACAATAAGACCTTTGCCTTCCCGCGGTCCTGCAAAGTACCTGCCACATGTAAATCAACAACTGTAACCATAAAGCTTAGTGACTTCCCCAAGATACCATACATAACTCAGCATAAAATCAACAACTATGGGTTATCTGCAACCCTACAACTATCAACAGTCCCCTTAAGCTAACAGGATGCTCGGGAAGTTATCCACAACCCCTGATTAGTTAACAGCATCCCAGCTAGACAATTATTATAACAACACATCACACAGCATACATAACACAGCAAGACCTAGCTGGTCATAACAATACAATTATCCTACCACACATGCAAGAGTAAGTAAGGAGACTCACCTGATACAGATGACTCGAAAACCTAGCACCCGAACTGTTGTATCTAGACTCTGCCTATTCAACGAAAAAGATTTACCTTAATTAAGATTTAAGGTCCAATTCTCTCACGACTCCCAAAGTCCACAATTAAGCCCACTAAAGGAAAAAAGACCATTTTGTCCCTCCCTAGGTCTGAAGCCCTAAAATTTGACCAAAGGTCAAAGTCAGCATGGTCAACAGAAAGTCAACAGACATCAACACCTAGTGAGTATGCTAGGCATACTACACCTAACGTTAGGTGTACAACTGATCAAGCATGCGACAGGGAACAGCCATACTACGTTGCGCATAGTCAGGAGTATGCACGGCGTACTCCCCGGATCTCTAAATCCTTTACTAAAATGTCTTAATCCATTAAGACGTTAAACCCAACTTCATATGTGACTAATTTAAAGCGTTTTAAACCATAAAGTTAATGATTTCAAGCCTTTGCATGGCTGAAGGAGACTATAGCATCATTTCACCTCTTTCCAACTATTTTACTCATGCATGGGACATAAAGGAAGATCAAGCAAGCCTTTTCATTCATCTAAACACCCTAACATGCATGAAAGGACGACCTAGACTCTTTGGAGAGTCACAAACTCGAAAAGGTCCAACCTTGAGGATCAAAACTCATGAATCTTGCATCAAAGAGATCTAAGAGAAATAATAGCCAAGGTACAAACTTTATTACTGGAAATAATGCACAAATATGGATGGTGTCTAGATCTCAAAGCTGAATAACACCTTCCGCTTCTTCTATAAGGCCAAGAATAGGATAGCAAAATCATACTCACAAGACACACTCAAGATTTTGTGTTTAGGAAAGGTTGGAGGCTGTTAATGGTGGCCTGAAATGAGACCATCATATTCCTTAAATATAGACACCAAAATATTAAGGTTTTGCATTCTGAGCCCACTACACCCAACGTACTAGGTGAACTTCGGGTTTTGCATGATGCATGAGTATGTTGCGCATACTCATGCGTACGCCCTGCGTACCTTGCCCCGGTTGCCACCTTTCTCATTCAAGGGACTAAACATGACATAATTAAGAAGGTTAAGGAAAAGATTATTATACCTCTGATCGAGGTGTTACATGTTATAACATAACATCGCTAATTCTCGGGATTAATTTTGTTTTACCTCTTTTTACCATTGATCTCTGGTGTGTATTTTCAAAATAAAAAAAGTGTTAGTTTTAAGGCTATAATGTATATAGGCAATGTTGAGGCGTGGTGGTGATGTGACACCCTCACCACAACATGAACACCACCCTCAATTGTGTTATGTTGATGTGGTGGTGGATGGTTTGGAGGGGCATGATTGCCTCAACCACACCATATCACATTGATTTCTTCTTTTTTTTTTCTCAATCTACTATTTGCTTCAGTGGTCTTCCTATTTTAGAAACCTTTACAGCTTGTGAACGGATAGCATCATTTTCATCTATGTGAACGGATAACATCATCCTCTTTCTCTTTTTGATGGCATATAAGTCCTTACATTTAAACACTCTAAGAAGTCTTTATGTTTAAACATTCCTTTTTCTCGTTAAATGACACAAATTTCTGTCTTTTCATTTTAGCCTACAATTTCTTTATGACATGGTGACTGTTTTTTTTTTTAAGATTTAAAAGGCTATTCCATATGATAAATTAATATTATAATTATTACTTTCATGTTTCAACACAAATAAAGAGTAATAAAAAATCATTTTTAGTCTTAGGTAGTTCATTCATCTACTACATACCGATATCAAAATGATGTGACTTTTTATTCACTTTAAAAACTGACTTTATATACCGATAAACATAAACATTTATCATAAACAATATGATTTTTTATATCTCATTTGTGTGCAGATATTAAGAAACCAGAAGGCTGTATTTTGAATCGTCAATGAATAATTTTATGTAGTAAAACAAAATTATACAAAAATTATCTTATAGTTATTATTTATGATCAACATGAAAATAGTTTGATGAGAAATTTAATTTATAGACTTTTTTCAACGAGTAAAACAAACAAGTTTTACTATTTTCTTTCTTTTAATGAAAAACAAGCTAACAGAAACCCACGTGCGTAATAATAATAATATATCTTTTTTTTATCATAAAACATATGTTCTACTTTCATCGGAAACACACATATACTTCAGTACAGTAGTATGCCGCCATGCCACGTGGCCGCGTTTCGAACTTTTAGTCAACCGCCGCGTTATTCCAGTTTCCCGTGAACCGGCTATATAAAGTCGCTCAATAGTCATTTTTCTGTATACCAAAATGGCGCCCAATTCCAAACAGACAATCTCCGATTCTGCTAAAATCAACAGTAACATGGAGGCGCACTATAGAGGAGTTAGGAAGAGGCCATGGGGGAGATACGCCGCCGAGATCCGTGATCCTCACAAGAAAACTCGTGTCTGGTTAGGCACCTTTGATACGGCGGAGAAGGCCGCTAAAGCTTACGACGCGGCGGCGCGTGAGTTTCGTGGTCCTAAGGCGAAAACTAATTTTCCTATGTATTATTACAATGGCTTGAGTCAATACAGTCCGAGTCAGAGCAGTACCGTTGAGTCTTCGAGTCGCGATCCGGAACCGGTGGTGGCGTTTGATCTCAACCTCTCGTACGGCGTCGCTGCTACCTCAGCTGTGGAAAAAGAAAACGGATATTTCACGCCGCCGGCGAGCCAGATACAGATGCTATACTTTGACGAAAGCCTTTCCGCCGTTCCTGCACACTGCGAAGGCTCCGACTCCTCGTCAGTTGTCGACGGGAATCCGTCTCCGTCGCGGCGGCTTATTGGAATCGATCTCAACTTTCCGCCACCAGAGGAATAAAAATTCGAACGCATAGATATTGTACTGTTTGTATAATTTAGTGAACAGGGTACAACTTAGTTACCGATAAGATCTTTCACCGCCGATCATCAGCGTCGCCGCGGTGTGTGTGTAAATACCAGATCCGATCTTCGGTTTCTCTTTTATATAATTTAGTGAACATGATGTTATCAATTTTAGCAGACGATTTTGCAAATTGTTATTAAATGCAATTTCCTATTTTTCTGATTTCAATTTTGCTTTGATTTTAAAGCTGTTGGTATAATCGCCGGCGGGAATTTGGGGTTCTTACAAAATTTCCCCGACAGTCTCATGGGCGACACGTTTTCCTTGTTTGGCATCTCAATGATACAAATGGGACAAACTTGTCTTTTTATTTCTTTTACTCTCCCCGTAATTATCCTTCATATATGATCCCCAATCTATAATCTTTTGAGGAAATTACACGAATGGTCCTTATGGTTTTGAATAATTTGGGCGTTTAGTTTATAACTTATTTTTTTAATTCGTACCGTTCTATGATATGTTTTTATTACGCATTTGGTCATTGATTCAATTAAAAAGATTATTATACCCGTATCAATATATTTTTTAATTAATTTTTTATATATGTATTTCTAGACTGGCCCACTTGACCCTCACTTACCCCATTCCTTACTCATTCCTCATCCATCATCTTCTGACCAACCTCTCCTACTTTTACCTTGTCTTCCATTTTTGAAACCCACTTGTGAGCATAATACCAAGAAAATTAAATTAAACCTAATCATTTGATTTGAGCTTACAACCAAAGAGTTCTGAGGAACAAGATCGTGTCCAGGTTTTCTCTCCTTTTTCCTCCTCGTCCCTGTTAGACCAAGATCGTGGAATTATATTCAGGATCCTCAAAAATACTTAAAGATCCTAACTATTATCATTTATTTTCCTAACATATATAACAGTTATATGCTTCGTCATTTTTCTCACATGTGCATAAATAACTAGCCAAAGACTTAGTCTCAACGAATAGTCATCGTGACCATGCAAAAGGCCTGGAAGACCAAGTCAAATAATGTCTATAAGTTGATCTCAGAGGATCCCAGAATTGTAGGACTTCTTGTTATTAGCTTTAGAATATAAAAAACACATGTATTCATCAAACTACACGCGACACTTAGCTGAACTACGATACTTGTACTTGCTTTTCATATATTCTTCTCTGTAATCAACATTTTTAATCAATAAACTATCAAGGCAGGTGATCTCACCTCCCAAGGTTTTGTGTTGGAGATCCTAACAAAGATCAAGGACTTTCCTTGTAAATCACTTGTATTACTTTGATCATTCATTGATATTCATTCTACCTTGAACATCGCAGCCTCTCATACAATTTGGCTGATTACTGATTGTTCATTTTTGACCAAAACAAATTGGCACCCACCGTGGGGCCATGGTGTTCAAAATCCTTCGAAATATCATATCTACACAATCAACCCTATCATCTTCCTCAATTCCTCCCATTGCCTCCAAAAACCTTCCACCACCTCCGGTTGAAGCTCCCAAGAAAGCCTCAAAAGCACCGAAGAAAAACACGTCTTCGGTCGTAACCCCATGACTCCAGGATCCTCCTGTGCTGATTTCAAACAATTAAATATTCACTATGATGAACAGACTAGAATGACAAGTCGCCCAACAGCAGGAGGATAACAGGACAATTCTCAAGGAAGTGGAGAGAATGAGGACAAAAATCCACAAGTCTCAGGAAGAAGCACCATTTGCAGCACAAGATCCTAAACTTTGACAACACGAGATCCTCAACGATTCGCTGCGAGATAAGATCCTCAATATCGGCCTCTGCTCCTGCCTGGGGCGCAACTCCAAGAGAACATGCCCATATGACCCAGGATCCCCAATGCAACCTTTGTTACTCCCAATAATAAGGATCCTGATAACCCCGTCAATAATAGTATCTTTACTACTAACTCAATATATCTTAATACATGTTTAAGCCCGGCCATAGCTAAGGAGCTCCAGCAACTAAGACAAATGATATCAAGCGGGCCTGGAGTAGTTCAGCCTATACCAGAAGTGTCCCCCATAAGCCACATGATCTTAAGATTTGTTCCGGCAATTGCTAACACCAAAGTCCCAAAGCGCTTCCAAAGCCCCAGCATGAGGCCTTATGATGGGACTACAGATCCTGAGGAGCACGTGGCTGTTTTGGTCAAAAAATAAACAATCACTAATCAGCCAAATCGTATGAGAGGATGTGATGTTCAGAGTAGACTGAATATGAAATGATGATCAAAATACCACCAATGATTTGCAAGGAAATCCCTTGATCCTTGCTAGGATCTTCAGCATAAAACCTTGGGAGGCGATAATGATCACCTGCCTTGATAGTTTTATTGATTGAAAATGTTAATTTCATAGATGTATGTTTAAAAAGCAAGTACAAGTATCATAGTTCTGCTAGTGTCGTCTTTAGTGTGATGAATACAGGTTTTTATTATAGTCTAAAGCTAATAACAAGAAGTCCGACAATTCTGGGATCCTCCGAGATCAACTTATAGATGTTAGTTGACTTTGTCTTCCGAGTCTTTTGCATGGTCAAGATGACTATTCGTTGAGAATAAGTCTTTTGGCTAACTATTTCTGCACATGTGAGAAAAATAACAAAGCACATAACCATAATAAACGTTAGGACAATAAACAATAATAGTCAGGGTCCTGAAGTATTTTTAAGGATCCTGAGGTTTGAGGATAATGAATGTAATTCCGGGATCCTGGCCCTAACAATTGACCCCAAATTATTCATGCGAAGTATTTGAGGTTAGTTTGCCAATATTTAAAGGGATAATTTAAAATAAAAATAAAAAATAAAGTGATAAAGGATTTGAATTTTAAACCCTAACGGATAGAATTTATCCATTCAATAATCATCATTAACCAGTCAAATCGACCTTCCTCTTTCTTTTGTCATCAGCATAAATAGAAGCCATCGATTAGAGCTATTCCTCCCCGCATTCATTTAGCTTTCATCCAAGGGTTTATCAGTCATCTTTGAAGTCATTCTTCTCAATATTTCTTCTTAGTTTTCTTTTTACTGAGCATGGGCAAGAAAATAACCATCACTCATAATAAAATTCTCGCACCTCTTGAGGAGGATTTTGTCGATCAAAAAATCATGTCATACGGCGAGATCTGTTCTTTTGATGAGGGTGATATCGAGTTGTCGAAATCGGCTAGAGCTTTTCGAGATGATGTTATTTTCCAACCTTTCAACCCGAAGTATCAATCTAATTTTGTATCCTCCTCTTGGATCTGCTTCTCCGAATACCCCCTTTTCTTTGGGTTTGAAGTACCCCTTTTCTGGAATCATCTCCAAATTCTTCGAAGTCACCAAAATCGCCTTCATTCAAGCCATGCCTATTGTTTTGACGACCTTGTTCGGGATCGATAAATTGAACCAGTCCAAAGACCTTGACATAGGTTTGGCTGAGTTGGCTCATGTGTATGATCTTACTACTTCTGGAAGCTCCCGTTTTCTTCTCGGATTCAAATCTCAGAAGTCCCCTCTCGTTCTGAAAAAAACAAAATGTAATGATGGAGCATGGAAGGAAAAATACCTCTTTGTGAGACGTGATTTGATCCTTTGTGGGTATTCCCTACCGAAGACCTGGGTTAAAAAGGGTAGATGTAGCATCTGGTTCCTGGTACGTGAGTTTTGCCTAAGTACTTTGTGTTTTTGGCCGTGGACTCGGCAAGTTGGAGGCCCGACTCGCCGAGTAGAGACGAGACTTTGGGGCGCGGTTAAGATGTCGACTCGATGAGTCCATATTATGGACTCGGCGGGTCTGCGATGTCTGATGAAACCCTAATTTCCAAGGGTTTGCACTCTATTTAAACAACCATTTGCGCCCCAACACCGCCCCATTCACCCCCAGAAGCTCTCTATACGTTCTAGCTCTTGTTCTTGTGAGTTTGAGGAATTTTAGTGTGTGTTCTTGAAGATTTTAAGAAGGAAGTGGAGTAGATCAAGAGGAAGGGAAGGAAGCCAAGCATCTTAGTGTTCTCTCAGTGATTTCTTTGAGGTAAAACTCGTTTTCCCCTGTCTCTATGCTTATAACTCCATTAAAGTCTTCCTTGAGCCCTTCCCCAAGCTTGTATGTGCATTATATTTCGTAATAAGTTGATTGGCCTCTAGATCTAGGCATGGTTGAGCTCCAGGAGCTCAGATCTACTACCTTTATGGACCCATGTTGCATGAAGACCTTAGATCTACTCTTTTGGTGCATTTTGAACCCTAAAACCCTCATGGATGAATATTTACACGTAAAGTTGGAAACTTTACATGTTATTCATGCTCTAGGAACCCAGATCTATGAACGACATGGACTAGATTCAAGCAAAATCGCGTATATGGCTCTTTCATGAAGCAGACTCGACGAGTCGCTCATCTGACTCGGCAAGTCTAGTCGCGAGTCTCCGAGATTGTCCCTTTTTAGCCGTGTCGAGTTGTGGAGTGAGTCCAGGTTGGACTCGATGAGTTGGAAGCCAAAACTCACCCATAATGGAACTCGGCGAGTTCAAGGCAATCTCCTTAGATCAAGATCAGACTCGGCGAGTTGTTCATACAACTCGGCGAGTCGCAGCATAAGTGTTCATCGGATGAAGATGAACTCGCCGAGTTGTTTATACAACTCGGTGAGTAGGATGAAGGACTTGCACATCAGTTTGGATGGAGAACTCATCGAGTCAACGCCTAACTCGACAAGTAGAAATAAAATCCAGGTCAGTCGATTGGACAGGGACTCGGCGAGTTGGTGAGCCAACTCGGCGAGTCGGGTCAACTGAAAGTTGACTCTAACTTTGACTTAGGGCATGATCAGAGGTAAAATGGTCTTTTTACCCAAAGGACAGTTAGCTGTATTTGATTGAGTAAGTCATGGGAATTACAACCGGAGGATTTCCGCAGCAGCAGCAACAGCAGTAGACAGTCAGTTCCCGATCAGATCAGCAGCTACTCCGAGGTGAGTTGCCTTCCAGTAGCGGTGGGTCTAAGGCCACAATGCCGACCCACCAGTAGGAAATGTATGATAGATGATTGTCTTTGTGATATCATCTAGGTTTCTACTACTTGATAGGTTATATGCTAGCATGATATGTTGTATGTGATAGTAGTAGAGTTCGGTTGTTAGGACAGAAGGGTAGTCAGACACCCCAGATATGTCTGATATTATGTTTGTGTTATGATATATGTGATGGTAGTAGTAGGGGTGAAATAGTCCCTGAGGTTTGGTTGTTAGGATCGAAGGGTAGTCAGCACCCCAGAATAGCTCAACATGGGTAGGTCAGCGCCCCAGAATGGCTTGACACGGGTAGGAAGGCACCCCAGAATGGCCGCACGGGTAGTCGGAACCCCATAATGGCCGTACCGGGTAGTCAGGCACCCCAGAATAGCCTGGCAGTATGTATGTTATGTATTGTATGGTATGTGGTACGATGGGGGAACTCACTAAGCTTTGTGCTTACAGTTTACAATTTTGGTTTCAGGTACCTCTTCTTCAAAGGGGAAGGAGCTGGCACGGTAGCGGCACATCATGCACACACACGGGTTTCCACATCTATTAGATTTCTCTGGAATTTATACTCTGATATTTCGATTGGTTGTATGATTTGGCTTTTAGACATGGTTTACGTTGTGATGTAGTTTGATCAAACAATGTTTTCAATTATTAACGTTTTCTAAAGTAATGTTTTTAAAAACAAAATTTTTGGACGTGAAAATTGGGTCGTTATAGTAGAAATGATTTGTTCTTGTACTGAGGATCCTAGAATTCACTTTTCATTATTTTGTTTGTTGTTTCGTAGCTTTTATGTTTGAAGAGCTCATTCTTGTTGCTAAATATACCGAAGAAAAGATAGAGAAGTTCCTTTTTGTTTCCATAGCTGATAGGGTTTTCAAATTTGATTGCTCAATTCTCCAAGAAGGTTCCTCCACCACTACGCTAATGGTTATCGGTAAGAATGCCTATTTTGCCTAAAACAGTTTAGAAGTAACAAGGAACCTAGATTAACAAGGATCCTAAACTAATGAGGATCCCGTGCGATGTGTAGGATCCAAGGTTACTCGATCCAATATCCGATTTGGTTTGTCTGATCTCGAAGACGATATGTCCAACGGCCTGATCGTAGTCAAGAAGGAAAAAACTGCCTTTCCTCTACCTATTAAAAAATCTCACATTGATCTTACTCTGAAGACCGCAGGATCTCAAAAGAGGAAAACCTCAGAATCCCTAGAAAATTGATTGGTAAGCTTGTAAATATCAGTCAGGATCCTGTGGGGCAGTTGCCATAGGTGGGCGAGGTGGAGAAGACTACAGGAAATGATAACCAGTTAATGGTTAGGCTTGTAAAAATTAAGTATTTTTATGGTTTTCGTGGGGATGTAAGACAATATTACTATTTTCCTTTTTTGTGGGGTTGGTTGGTAACCCCTTAATGTTATGGTTGTTCAATATTTCTTCGCATGTTTGATTGAATTGTGTGTTTGTAGTAGTAGGATTTTCAAGGATCTTATAGTCAGGATCATAAGGAGTTCAAGGTTTACAAGAACTCTTAGGATCCTAATAACCTAAAAATAGTTAGCAATACATTTAGAATAAACCTTTGATCATCATATAAGAAATATAAATTTAAGAATAAGGGTAGATAGAACCTGATTATCTTTAGACTGTTGGATTAGTGTCTAAGTCCATAACTATTTTGGTATGTACTTGACCCGATGGCCTGGTCCTTTTGGGTTGCCTTCACCAAAGCAACTTGATAGGATGAATTATGGAGAGAGAAGATTAATTATGATTTATTAATATATTATGAGAATAATATATTAAAGGAGAAATCATATTGTTTAATTAATATTAGTCAAGAATTAATTAATAATTAGTTTTGTGGCTAAAAGAGATTAATTGAACTTAAGGGATTGGAACTGTAATTATAAAATAATTACATTTGGGCTATGGATCACCTTGGAATAATAGGTTGGACAAATTCTATGGGGAAACCCATTAGAAATCATCCAAGGGATATTCTAAAAGGGTCAATGGGCTGCTTAGGGCTTAAGCAGTCAGATTAGGGTTTCCTAGTTGAAAACCCTAATAGCCTACATATATATATAGTACCCTTAAGCCCCAAAAACGTGGCTAAGAGTTCCACTAGGGTTTCTGGACGTTTTGGGCAGCCTCCTCTTTCCTTATTCTTCATCCTCTTTCTCTTGGTGTTTGTGAGCCATTAGAGGAGTGACACTTGTGACTCTAAGCTTTCTAAAGTCATTACAAGGAGGATTTGAGATTGTTATTGCTACATAAAAATCAAAGGTAATTCTCTAAACCCTAATTTCAGTTTATAATATGTTAGATCTAAGATTGTAAGTCTTGGATACATTGCATGTACAATAGAGAAACCTAGATCCAAGCATTAGGGTTTGCATTAGCACATAGGATGTTCTTATGGCTAAAACCCATCATAGACTTTGTGACCTTTGAGACTCGCTTTTAGGAGGTGCATAAAGTTACAATTCTTTTCGCTCCATAGGATCCTAGGATTCGTTCATGGAAGGATCCTTGGCCGTTAAGAAGGATCCTTAATTATCTTTTAATTTAGTGAACTTTAAGAAGTCAGCTGGAAATGACTCTAACTTGGCAAATAACTAAAAGAACCTTTGCAACATTATAATGCTACAAATTTAACATATTTTCTGGGGAGTATCCCATCTTCAAGCAATACATTGGTATCATAATTCTCGGAAAACCTTGGAGAAATTTCCAAACTTAACAAATTACTAGGGAGGATCCCGAATCATATGATAACATAAAAATGTTATAAAATTTATTTATTTTCTGGGGAAGACCCCAATATGAAAAATTTTATGATCATCGTGTGTTTTCTGGGGAAAATCCCAACTTGAGATGTTATAAAACTTGTGTATTATCTAGGGACAATCCCAACTTGAGATAACATGAAAATGCTATAAACCTTGTGTATTATTCGGGGAGGATCCCAACTTGTGATAACATGAAATTGTTATAAACCTTGTGTATTATTTGGGGAAGATCCCAACTTAAGATAACATGAAAATGTTATAAACCTTAGATTTCAACTTTAGGATCTTAACTTATGTTCAGAAATAAGAGGGTTTCCAAGTCACTACAACATGAAATGATCCCCTTATTCACATTCCATATTTAGATAACGTGCGTCCAAGCGAGGTGTATAAACCTTAACTTGTGTGAAAGAGGTAATTAACTCTTTAAATCTTAGAGGGGATTAAGTAACCTTATTCGTAGGAGAGATGATCACTCTCTATTCTTATGATAATGTTGTTATGAATCATAAGACGTTTATAGTAATGGAAATCCTTGATGCCAGGGTCTTCAAACGCAAGGATCCTTATTTATCAGGATCCTTGAATTTTCATCTGTCAAGATCCTTGTATGTCAGGATCCTTAAGTGTTCAGATCCTTGAGTCCTTGCGCACATAAAACATTAGCTTAGGGTGGGTGTTAGTCTAGTTAACGCCCCTCCGATGCTTAAGTCAGTAATGGTATTCGAAGGGAGTAAATAGTAATAAAAATAAAGGGTAAAAGGTAAATAGCATGTGTACCTTGAAAGTGTTGAAAAATGACTAATTTTATGTACATGAAATAAGATTTAATATGTATAGCATTCCAGGATCTTGACAGGTGCTTTCCATCAAGGGTATCCAACCAATATGCCCCCTTTCCTTCTTCGGCATCTATGAGATATGGTCCTTCCCATTTAGGTGCTAGTTTACCTGCATTAGGATCCTTGGTGTTTTGGAATGTTTTCCTTAGTACCAAGTCTCCTATTTGGAACATTCTGACTTTTATATTTTTGGTGTACGCCTTAGTAATCCTCTGTTGATGAGCAGCGATGCAAATCTTGGCAAGATCCATGAGTTCATCTACATTATCAAGATCCTAGGCTAGGATCATGTCGTTGCTTTCTTGGTTTTGAAGTAGGTATCTTGTTGTTGGGATCACCACTTCGGTGGGAATCATTTCTTCTGTTCCAAACACTAAGGAGTATGGGGTTTGGCACGTAGCTACCTCGGAAGTAGTCCTATCTACCCATAATAAGAAAGGAACTTCTTCTACCCATCTTCCTTTTTTCTCGTCCAACCTTTTCTTTAAGTTGTTGGCTATGATTTTGTTGTTGGATTTTTCTTAACCATTGTCTTGAGGGTGGACAGGAGTGTACATTACTATCTTGATTCCCCAACTTGTGAAAAAAATTCTTGTTCTTTTGCTTTGGAACTAGGATCTATTGTCGCATATAATTTCGGTAGGGATCCCGAACCTAGTCAAGATATTATGTTTAATGAAGGAAAGTACCTCTTTGTATCTTAACTGGATGAAAGCTTTGGCTTCTATCCATTTTGAGAAGTAGTTAGTCATCAGTAGCATGAAGACCTTTCCTCCAGGAGCTACTAGAAATTAACCCACTATATCCATTCCCCATTTCATGAACGGCCAAAAGGAGATGATAGGATGTAGAGGTTCTGTTAGTTGATGTGGGATGCTGCTGTGTCATTGACAAGCATCACATTTTTTAGAATATAGGAAGGAATCTTTCTTCATCGTTGGACAGTAGTATCATGTTCTCAACACTTTGGTGCATAAGGATATTTCCTCAGTGTAGTTGTCATAGTCTCTTTCATGTATATCCTTCAAGACTTCTGCAGCTTTATGATCTTTTAAGAATCTAAGATATAGGCCTGCCACAATTCTTTTTTAAAAATTACCTTGGATTATAACAAATCTTGAGATCCTTATTCTGAATGCCCTTTTGTTTTTTTTTTCTTCTTTAGGGATCATGCCATTATGGAGGTATTCCATAATGGGTTAGATCCAAGATCCTAAGGTTGAAGAGGGATCGTTGATGTTAGGATCCTTATAGAAGTGTCAAATCAGGATCTTTGATTGTAGCGACATTCGTAGTTTCCATTTGATCGTTAGGATCCTTCAATCTCTAGCCAGGATCCTCGATTGTTCGGATCAAAATGTAGGTGATGGGGATCCTGGTTTCTATTGGGATCCTTCGAGAAGATCCTACATTGGCTAATGCATGTGCTTCAATGTTATCTTCTCTAGGAACCTGGTTCAGTCTAAATGCTTCGAATTTTGAGGCTAAATTTTTGAAGATATGGAGATGTGGTGCTAACTTCTCTCCTTTTACGGCATAGGATTCGCTAAAATGGTTAGTCAAAAGTAAAGAATCGAAGAATACCTAAAGATCCTTGATTTGAAGATCTTTGGCCAGCTATAGTCTCATGATTAGTGCCTCATATTATTCTTCATTGTTAGTTGCATTGAACTCACAAATGATTGTTTGGGGGTAAGATGTCGCCTTGTGGCGATTTTAGTATGATCTTCAAGCCAGTTCCTCTTTGGTTTGATGTTCCATCCATGAATAGCATCCATCTTCCCATGTTCTCTTCTTCTAGAAATTATTTTGCTTCTATTTCTACTTCAGCCCTTAGATCATCACTAAAGTCAGCCACAAAGACTGCTAATTCCTGAGACTTTATCGTGAATCTTGCCTCATAATTTATGTCATATGTGTTTAACTTCACGGACCACTTTTCCATCCTTCTTGACATTTCTGGTTTTCTCATAACACTCTTAATGGGATAGTTAGTTCTTACAGCTATAAGGAGTGTTTCAAATAATGTCTTAATTTGGTAGAAGCATTTACTAATGCAAGTATAAGTTTTTCAAGGTTGGAGTACCTGGTCTCAAGACCGAAGAGACTTTTACTTACATAGTAGATGGGATGTTGTTCCCCATTAAGATCATTAGCTAATACTGCCCTCATCGCACTGGAGGATATTGAGAAGTAGAGAAGAAGTGGTTCCTTGTCTAATGGTTTTACCAATAGGGGTGGTTAACTTAAATATCTTTTAAGTTCCTGGAAAGCATCTTCATGTTCCTGGCTCTACCCAAATATTTTGTTCTTTTTCAAGGTTTCGTATAAAGGCTTGCATCTTTCTGTGGATCTTGAGATGAACCTGTTTAGAGCCGCCACTCTTCCTGTTAGTCTATGAATATATTTTGTTTTAAAATACCATTGTACTTTCATTTATTTGACAATTTTAGAAGTATGCATCTAATTTGCTAGGACAAACTCAGAACAATATTGTATGAATAGTGGAAAAAAGAAGTTACTGGCCTATTCATACATAGAAAACAAACAAAAAGTAACCTTGCATATCAGTTTGTGTTGGAATAGTGTCTAAGGCTGCAACTATATTAGACAAGTATTTGATCCGGTTGTGCATGGTCCTTTTGGGTTGCCTTCACCATAGCAACTTGATGGATGATTTGTTAAGAGAGAGTAAATATTATAAGGAATAATATATGGTTATTTGATTAATATAAGTCATAGGTTAATTGGAATTAATTTGGTGACTTAAAGAGATTAATTAAATAAGAGAGAATAAACTGCCAATTGTTTGATAGTTACACTTTAGACTATAAATCATTATCCAAGATAGGATGGACGATTTCTAGGGCTTGGATAAGCCAAAATCATCCATAGGGTTATCAAGGAAAGGATATGGATTAACTTAAAGTCTAAGTTATCCAATTAGGGTTAAAGTTGTAATCCTTAAGGAGTCTACAAGTATAAATAGACCCTAGGGGTGAGGGAATTCGACACACCATCTAAAGGAGAGATACTCTGGCCGAATTCCTCCCCTCTCCTCTCTCCTAAATCATCTTTCTTGCTATTGGTGTTTGTAAGCCATTAGAGGAGTGACATTTGTGACTCTAGAAGCTCCAAGACAACAAGATCAACAAGGAATTCAAAGGTATGGTTCTATATCTATTTCAATGTTGTTATTCAACCTAATTAGCCATTAGAAGTCTTGGATTCAAAGCATGTTTAATTAGAAAGCCTAGATCCGAGCAATAGGGTTTTGCATGCGCACATAGGAAAGTTCTTATGGTTAAAAACCCATCAGTCTGATGTGAGCCCTTTCTTATGTCAGAAGTAAACCAACACTATATTTCTTGTCCATTTTATTAGTTTAATTAAAATATGTAATTGATAATTAGATACCTTATTAAAAGAAAACATTGCAAATAAACATTTCTTACAGAACAATAATCACTTCCACCAAAATATACTTTTTAAAAAGTGCCTTTATCTTGCTTTTAATCCCGAACTTGTTACAGAATAATAGAACCAAAGTAAACATGAAATCAATAGATTTAGCAAACCATGAACATTTTCTTTTTAACCTGGATCACAAAACAATAGGAACAAACATGTTTTCCTTCAAACCTTGATGTAGATTTTAACTGAACTTCCATTGCCAACCAAACAAAACCTTTACACAAAAACAAAAATCTAAAAACAAAAAGGAAAAAAAAAAGTAAAACCTTAAATTTGAAGTTTGCATGTTCAAACTTTTCATTAAATCCATAAAATGTGCACAATACGCTTTTATAATCTTATAAAACCATTACTTCATTTCTTGTACCAACCACGTGGATGAAAGTGAAAATACATATATAGTAACAAAGTAAAAAAAAGGTGAAAATAACTTACTTGGGCTCTTCAGTTACCGAATCTTCAAGTTATCTCAATTTAACACCTACCCTTAAATATACAATATGAGAAAAGAATAACCAAAGTCATGTTGATGATTACCTTTGAAGTTGTATTGGGGTATCATGATGAATATGTTTTTAGACTTTGAGACAAGAGTAAAAGTGGGTTGCTTCTTTAGTTTAGTTATTTTATATAAATTTCCGACTTACACTTTCATAACAGCATTTAGGTACCCTGCAATTGCAAATAATAATAATAATAATAATAATAATAATAATAATAATAATAATAATAATAATAATAATAATAATAATAAATAAATAAATAAATAAATAAATAAATAAATAAATGAGAAATTAATGAACAATAAAATGTTATAAAAGCAATCATTGGATAAAATTACTACACCTGCAATAACTTGACATTGTAAAAGCCAATGATATGAAGGAATTTATAACCATTGAATTGCAATCATCATAAAGATCCTAAAAAGGACCAAGTTACAAAAAATATTTTAAGAAAAGAAACATGATAACCACAACTAAATCGGAACTCAAAACTCATAAACATGTTACACAAAACAAAATGCCATTTTTGATATCTGGAAGCTTTCTTAAGATAAATTCAACCAAATTAACACAAGTTGAATATGCTATGATAAATAATCTCAAAGTAATTTTAGAAACCCCAGGAAAAGCATATTAGAACTTTTATTTCACCGTAGAAAAATTAATCAAATTGTTTTTGTTTTTTGACTTTCTATTGATAAAATCTAACAAAAGAAAAGCACACACTTCTAAATAAGCACCAACATAGTTTGAAAGATTCAAAGGTAGAAAAATGTGAAATTTTACATGTTATTTGGTCTGGTGAATACAAGAGCTTCAATTCCTTTGTCAAACTCTAGGAGAATAACTCATCCGTCCTTCACCCTTCATCCTATTATAGCTACAAAATAAACAATACCTTAATACCATAATCAATATACAAAGGTTAACCAAAATACTAAACCAAACAATCATTGAGAAAAGTGAGAAATAAACACATACAAGGTTTCAAATAATAGTTCATCAACACCAAATCAGATTGAATTGTAACCTACAATTGAGAATTTTATAAAAAAGAACCCAAAGGTACCCTAATCGCTAAATATATACAGAGAGATGGTCTGGTTGTGGCAAAAGGAGAAAAGTAAATGCATTCATAGAGAGAGAGAGAGAGACAGACAGAGCAAGTGTTTTCACTTCATTTGTGTAGTTGGTACGCTAAAAAATAAGTTTACATAGAAACATAGGGGAGAATGAAGCAACGGCATTCATGGTGGGCTTCGTTCCGGAGACATGGGGGACAACAGTTTGGTTGTGGCCCGGTAATGATGGTGGTCGTGGCGAGTATGGTGGTGACGATGGTGTTAGGTTGTTAGCTGGTGGTCAATGGGTGTTTCAACTTCATTAAACCATGGTCGCACCTACATATTGGAGACATTTAAAAATAATTACTCCAAAACGCACCAAACAGCCGGGCAGAATGACTCTCTGTAACATAATAAAAATAAGAACAAAAGTGAGAGAGAAAATTGACATATGGGAGAGTCAAAGAGAGATCTTCATCATTTGTTAAAGGAGGTATATTTTTTTAAACCTGGTTGTGAAGAAGATGACACACAACCAAATCCTCAAAAAAACCACAATGTCTTCCCAAGAACACCAAATATGCAAACTAAGAGAGAGAATTTTATCTTACTGAATTTAATTCGAATTTTGAAATCTGATATGTTACTAAATCGATTGAGAGATACCATGGCTATGGTGGGAAATGACTCTATGCATTTGTGTTTGTTCACGTGCATTTGTATTCACTGTCATCCATTGGAGGATTCAAATATTAGGGAAAGAATATGAGGAGATGAGTGTTTGTATCTATAAACAATGTTATGGTTAGGTTTTCAGAGAGAATGATGAGGGACTGTAGTGGGTTTCAGGGAAGATGGAAAAAGGTGGTGGTGAGATTTTAGAGGGAGTTGAAGCAAGCATTATTTAGAAGGGGGTTGTGTGATGTGGTGCAATTTGTGGTAAGACGTGGCAACGGTATGGTTTTTTAGAGAGGGGAAAGGGAGTGCAAGGGAAATCAAGAAAGGAATCAACATGAGTGGCAGTAGTTATTCAGTTTGCTATGGTTAGAACTTGTGGTTAAATACAATGAAGATGATAATGACGTTTATGGTTGAAGGAAGCGATGATAGTGGTGGAGCTTGGTGGTGCGTTGGCTCAAACTTTGAATCAGGAATAAGAAAGGGTGAGAGAAGCCGAGAGGGATGTTATAAACATGTAAGTGCGGAGTTAGGTTGATTAAGTTCGTTGAAGAAGATGAATACCTGGTCAATTTTGACCGATTCAAATTGCTAAAAATAGGGAATATGGGGTCACGTTTGACCAAATTATTTTCCTTAATATTTTGTAAGATTGTTAATGTATAAAAGGTTAGTACATGATGTTTTAAGGGTTATACCTTTTAAAATTCAGCATTTGAGGCTAAATGCTTATTAAGATACTAGTTGTTTACCCGCGCCAAGCGATGGGTGCAAATAGTTTTTGCAGAAATTAGTTTCTAGAGACGATTAATTTTTTTTGTGTAAATAATTTTAAAAAAAATATTGTTATGGATTAAAACTAAATTTACATTGTTGTTATTTATATAAAAGTATATTGTTGATTACAAACCCGATTAAATCTTTGTTTTTATAGTATACTGATGATTTATGTTGCCTTTTTTTGTCAAAATAGATGGGTAACGGATAAATCAACTCCTAGATGGAGACCTTTAATTGATCTAAGCGGTGGACTGAGGTCATTTGAATAATTGATGCCTATAAGGAGATATATAATGAAAAAAAATTGGGACGAAAACCAAGAATTTTGGAAACCACTTGGACCATTTATATAATTATGTCTAAAACTTATTAAGAATTTCAATAACTTTGTGAACATCATATTATAATAGCTAAAATAACAAATTCAAAATAAAATGCATGTAATTACTAATGGTTGACTGTACGGTATTAATCATACAATAATTATTTATATACCACATTTGATATACATACAATATAATTATACAATATAGTGGGGTATACATTTTTATTGTTCGAGAATGCGAAATTAATTCAAACATTTAGCTATTAACAAAATAAAAGAACGGATGTTAAAAAATTAGTTCTTTTTTTTTTTCGTTTTCTAAAAATTAAAATATTAGACCTTATTTAATATTTTTTCTTTCAATCCAATATATATATATATATATATATATATATATATATATATATATATATATATATATATATATATATATATATATATATATATATATATATATATATATATATATAGAGAGAGAGAGAGAGAGAGAGGTGGGTTCAATTCATAAAATAAAAAAGGTTGAGAACGGATGTTAAAAAATTAGTTCTTTTTTTTTTCGTTTTCTAAAAATTAAAATATTAGACCTTATTTAATATATTTTTTTTCAATCCAATATATATATATATATATATATATATATATATATATATATATATATATATATATATATATATATATATATAGAGAGAGAGAGAGAGAGAGAGAGAGAGATGTGGGTTCAATTCATAAAATAAAAAAGGTTGAGAATGAGGAATCATTCTCAGCTACTCATTTTATTCAAACATAAAAAAACACGGTGGCAAACTTGTAAATATGAGAACAACCTTCAATCTCAAATACGTATCTGTAGTTCAAACTCATTCATCGTTCATCATCCAAATTTCTTCTCCAATTTTCAACAATCATCCAGATTTCTTCAATTAAACCATAATCAACATCATCCAGTGCTAATCAATCATCGATCTTCGTCAATAATCAACACGATTCAATAGTTAACAACAAAAATTCATTTTTGGTTCTTTTAATTCAACCTTCAATTATGCTTGAATACGATCAGATCTTTAACATCTATGATTAATTATACTCCCAGCGTTATTAGATCAACATCATTGATAATCAACAAAAATCCACTTCATATCATTCATTCAACATCGATTATCAAATAAAACTTGAAAATTGAGATTAGAAAAATATCAAATAGTTTTTTTTTTTTTTTTTTTTTTTTGAAAAATTTCATATAATTCTCTATCAATCTACTATTTTGTAGATTTAAATAGTCAAAATATCATGTTTCTAACATTTTTAAAAAAAGTTAAATTGTATGCACTCCAACTGTTTGATGAAATGCATGAACTAAATTAGCACATTATATTCATATATGAATATGTTTTCTTAGTATATGATTATTAAAAAAAAAAACCAAATATGCAAGTCTGTATGTTATTCATATGTGAATAACATATAAAAATTATATATATTTGTGAAAATACCTTGTAATATTCATATGTGAATATACTATGTAATATTCATATGTGAATATGCTATGTAATATTCATAAGTGAATATATCATCTAATATTCACAAATGAATATACTATGTAATATTCACATGTGATATACCATGTAATTCTATATAATATTCAGATATGAAAATATTATCTAATATTCATAAGTGAATATACCATCTAATATTCACAAGTGAATATACTATGTAACATTCATAAGTGAATACATCGTCTAATATTTAAATATGAATATACTATGTTTATTATATGCTATATTCATATATGCATGATATTTAAACTGTAAAAAAAAAAAAAAAAAAAAAAAAAAAAAAAAAAAAAAAAAAACATAGTTTTTATTCATAACTGAATAACGAATGTACTGTAGTAAAAATCTGATTCATTTTTATTCACATATTAATATGGATGTCTATTTGTAGAGAATAAAAAATCATGAATTTTGGTATATTTAAAATCATTTTTCGATAAAAATAGCTTCTTAAAAATTAAAAAAAAAAAAATCGAAAAAACTATGTTTTTGTATAGATTAAGGTAATGATTAGCATAGTTTAAGGAAACATGTTTTATTCGAAAACATATGTCTATTCCTTTCCCATTTCTGTTGGTACGCCAGAGGCTTTTGCGGCAAAAATAAATGAGTGACTGAGAATGATTCCCCCATTCTTAACCTTTTTTTTCTCAATTGAACCCTCCTATATATATATATATATATATATATATATATATATATATATATATATATATATATATATATATATATATATATATATATATATTACCGTTTTTTATTATAAAATAAAGAACACTAAAATTCTACAAAAAATGAGTTAGACGATGTTTTGTTCACTTACCAATAATTTTCATGTTTTTATTTATTAAATTTGTTAAAATTTTAGATATTCGCAATGTTGCTATTGAATTTTTTTAACATTTATGGTAATTGGTGTAATAATTGATAGGATTAAACCAAAAGCTTGAGACGCCTTTTGCTTGTTATATGTTTGATTTTTATTTGGAATGAGATGTGAAGAAAAAAACAACTTTGTCCCACATATTTGACCTATTACTAATAAAACATAACTTAAATAACCAAGTTTTTATATATAAAAAAAAATGTTACAAACACGTCATACAAAAAATCACATTTTCATGTTACTTGTTATTTAAATAAACTTTCATTTTACTCATACCAACCTATTCCATATGAAACCGTAAACAAATCACAAGTACTTGGTGTCACACCTTAGAATCAGACGGCGGAAACGTCTGGGAGCTTGGCGTGACTTTCAACATTTTAGTATCGTTACAGAGTATATAACTGAAACATAATAGCATCATCATTACACATATAATATAACAACATTCATAGTACACTGAGTATTGTAATTGAATATTACATGTCAAATAGTTAAAGTATGATGAAACAAAATAATACTAAACATCCGATATTTTGTTTAGCTCAGCTTGCTTCAACGGTTTCCTGAGAATACAAGTTAATTTAAAAAGGTCAACATAAAAAAATGTTGGTGAGTTCATAAGCATGTTTGTAAAAATGATTTGTATAACTTTGAAACCACCAGAAAATCCTATATTTTCTAAAAACAGTTTAGTGTATTGTATCAGATCTTGTATTAATGCATGTGTGTTACGATTTATTAGAATGTATCAAGATATTACTGAAATTATAAGGAGAATGCACCCAGACAACCCGATGTTGTCCGTAAACGAGAATGTTGTTGTATCAACCCTCGAGGTTTAGTACCAGTACGAGTATGTTTCTAAGTAATCCAAGAGAGAAGAGAATGTCCCCAGACAACCCGATGTTGTTTGTAATAGAGAATGTTGCTACCAACCCTCGAGGTTGAGTACCAGTACATTTATGAAGTTGATTTCCCATGATTGATAAAATGGTAATGGATCTCTATGTGAGTCGTTATAACCATGCATGATAATGACTATTTCGTCTGTCTTGGTATTTTTACAAATGCCGGTTTTGATTAAGATTTTGTCACCCTATACTAGCCGAGTCTAACTGTAGCAAACAACTCAGGTGTGGGGGAGTCACCCCCGTATAGATCCATACACAAACTCTCGCTCTCCCTCCAGGAGACTCTAGTTACAACTTACAGACTACGGTCACCACTTATTGGTGCCGACCGATATTTTCTCACTAAGTCCCCAATATTACCCTATGAATTTGAATGACATTGATTACAACCTATTTGATGTTTACATAGTATAGAGTAAAGTCTAACAAACACGAAAAAGGACGTTGTGGCCCACTAATCATGTGTGTCATTTATAGGTTGTCGAGTATGCTTATGGACACGTTAGTCCATCAAGCATATGTTTGATTTGGACCATATTAGCAATGCAAATGGGCCACTAAGGCCCAATAGCATGTAAAAGTCATAGAGGGTCCCGTAGGCATGTAATTGGGTCACCGGAAGCCCAATAAACATGTTTTGATTATATTAGGCCTAATAATTGTGAAATTAGACCACGAAGGCCCAATGGACACAATGAGTAACATTAGGCCCAATCATTGTATCATTTATTTGTTTATTGGTATAAATTGTAGTATAGAACTTGTTTTACGATTGGTGTTTACTACCAATGTTAAAACACTTGACGTTGGATTTATAATTGGATTTATAACGACATTTTGGTAATAAACATATATCATAAACAAGATACCTTTGGCCTAATTCTTTTAATGTTAACATATTTGACCCCAAAATATTTATTTGACAATTTCAGCCCATTTTTCATAAATATTATATTTTTGGCCCAATAAGCCAAAAACTTTCCATTAAGGCCCATTCTTAGTAAAAATAAACATTAGTCCCCATTTTTGTTCAAAACATACATTTATGGCTAATTTTTGGTAAAAATAACATTTTAACCCATTTTTTCAAAAATATCATTTTTAGCTTGATTTTTGTGAAATTACACATTTTCTTGGTTTTTCACTTTTCTGACCCGGTTGTTGGAAAATTTGTAGAAAAATTATAGTAAGTCGAAATTTGGATCCATAAACTCTGAAAGTTTGGAAATTTTGTCTACTTTGTTCACAATTTTTCTCATGATTTTTAATGGCCTCAAACTAGTGTGAAATTTGCTCACCTTCACAGGTTGGTCCGAAATTAATGTGAAAGGTAGTTTTGTAAAATGCACCAAAAACTGTAGAAAAATCATATGGAAACGTGAGAGTAGTCATTTTAAAGGTATAGATCTGAACTTTTTGCATGTAAAACAGTTTTGAAAAATATTATTTTTAAGTTAGTCAAAACAGTCCGTGATTAGACCAAAACTTTTTTGTCAAGGGCTTATTTATGAGTTTAGTTTTATGGATCTTTGAACACAACACTTATTTTTGCTATTTTAAGTGTATAAATCCCAGATCTACAAGTTTAC
Source organism: Lactuca saligna (assembly GCF_052625555.1). NCBI lineage: Eukaryota > Viridiplantae > Streptophyta > Magnoliopsida > Asterales > Asteraceae > Lactuca > Lactuca saligna. The sequence goes on along the minus strand of NC_136417.1, from coordinate 170,039,522 downwards.
ATGTGTTATATGTGATAACACATATTTTTCTCAAGGTTTGTAAGAAGATCCAAGTGATAAACTACATGTTCTTAACATATTTTTAGATCTATGAAGTAAACAACACATAATCACTAAATAATTCATGAAAACACACGTAGTTATGCATATACACATAGATCTACACAAAACAACTTGTATTCTCCCCCAAAAACAAATTAAAAATCGAAAATAGGGGATATGAACTCACTTTGGGGTTTGGATTTGGTTTGATGAAGAGATTGGAGAAGATCTTGACTTTAGCTAGCCTCTTGAAGAGGTTTTTGAACTTGGACGGTTCTAATAAACATGATCCACAAAAAAATATGGTGGTAAGAGGATATTTTTGAATAGATCAAGAAGTTAAATTCTAGATCTAAGTAAGAACTTATTAAAGTTGATGATCTCTAAGAAGAATCTCTTGAAGCATACTCTAATTCTCAAAAATTTAGAGGAGAATGTAGGAGTGTTCTTGTGAGATTTACTTAAGAAAACTGTAAGTAAAATAAGTGTGTGGGGAAGGCCCTAATGGCCTTGAGTAATAAAGAGGAGAGGGGAAGAGGAATTTTTGCATGGAGGGTAAAGATCTCATGGATGTTTGTGATTATCTAGAAGTATGTTAGACAATTATTTGTTGTCATCACTTCCTAAATCCTCCCTTGATCTTTTCTTGTCCCCTTTTTTTATACCATGGGCCGAGAATTGGGCCTAAGATAAATGGAGTTGAATTTTCTTGGCCTACTCTTGATTTCGCTTGAGTTTGTGAATCCCAATAAATAGTTTTCGGTCCATTAGGCCTTTAGGTGTGTTCATGGCCCAATAAAACTCCATTAGGTAGTCTTATGGCTCTTTAGGGTGATTGGAGTTGTTATGGCCCAATAAGGCCCTTTAGGGCTAGAATGAGTCATTCAAGGCCCAAATGGTCCAAAATGTTATAGATTTATGAATGTGGGTCCATTTAGAGCCCATTTAAGGATCCTAGGCCCAAAATAGTCGGTTTGGATACTTATTGGCCCATTAGGCCCAATAAGAATGTCCTAGCCCATAATAGACTTGAACCAAAATATTTAGAGCTTCAAACTCTTTGTTTAACATGAGAGATGTATTTGAACTATAATAGAGTATATATAGTATTCACTTAGAGTACAAACTTTTACAACGGATGATGTTTATGTGGAAAATAGAATTTCCTAGCAAAATGTCAGTTGCGACATCATCCCCCCGTTAGAGGGAATTTCATCTCGAAATTCTATCGAAAGGTAGGATCTCGTGATGCTTGAAGTCGAGTTCTGAGTTTGGATTATCTTCTCTGTCGTTTCGCGAATAGTTTCTGCTCCTGTGAGACTACTGGCAAGTGATCTACATTTATGACCATAAAGACCCTCGAAATGAGCTACCTTGATGCTCGTGTGATAGTTGTTGTTGTATTAGAATTCAATCAAGGGAAAATGGGTATCCCATGACTTGACGAAATCAATTACACGGTCTCGGAGCATATCTTCGAGTGTTTGAATGGTCCGTTCATTTTGGCTATTGGTTTGAGGGTGGTAAGCAGTGCTCATGTCTAGCTGTGTTCCCATAGCCTTCTAGAGTGACTATAGAAATCGTGAGGTAAATCTACTATCCCGATCAGAGAGTATAGACATTGGCACTCCATGGAGTCTCACGATCTCTTTGATATAGATCCGTGTTAATCTTTCCATCTTGTACGATTCTTTTATTGGAAGAAAATGAGCAGATTTCATTAACCTATTGACGATCACCCAGTTAGTGTTTGATCCAACTCTTTTAATAATAAGCTTCGTCCTTTTGACTTTGAGACTTTTATCCAATCCATGCAGTGCTTCTCTCGCAATACTCTCCGGTTTTGATGCCTCCAAAGATGATCATAAGTGTTAACAGTGTTTGTTCTTTTTTGTGAGTAGATGAGTATGTCATCGATGAAAATAATAAAAGGCTGAATAGGAATTGTTGGGAAAACTTGGTTCGTGGGTTCCATGAATACTAATGGGGCATTTGTTAGATTGAAGGGAATCATGGAAAATTCAAAATGACCGTATCGAGTTTGGAAAGCAATTTTTTTAATGTCCTCTTCTTGGACTCGGAGCTAGTGATAACCGGATCTTAGATCTATTTTGGAGAAGTAACTAACTCCTTGGAGTTGGTCAAATAGGTCGTTAATTCGAGGGAGTGGGTATCGGTTTTTGATAGTGAGCTTATTCAATTCCCTACAATCGATGCACATTCTGAAGGATCCATCTTCTTGATGAACAAGACTGGAGCTCCCTAGGGTGAGAAGTTTGGTCTGATGAATCCTTTGCTCAGCAATTCTCTTAATTGATTGGATAACTCCTGAATTTCGGCAGGAGCTAACCTGTACGGTGACTTGACAATTGATGTGGCTCCTGGTATTAGGTCGATTCGAAATTCGACCTGTCTTTCTGGAGGTATTCTCGGAAAGTCTTCAGGAAATGCATCCGGAAATCGCATGCTACTGGAACACCTTGTATGCTTATTTCTTCTTTGTTCTTGTCCAGGCCATGAGCAAGGAAAACATAGTTCTTCTTGTGCAGACACTTCTGTGCGTTAATGCACAAGATAGGACGAGGATTTGCTCCAAGTTTATCGGCATAGATTATTAGAGTTTCATGATTAGTGGTGAAGGCAAACGGCCTTCTTGCGACACATAGTATTAGCATGGTGGGGGCTTAACCCAACCATGCCGATTATCATATCAAAACTCCTAATATTTACTGGCATTAAATCCATTTTAAGTGAATGATTGTTTAGTGCTAAGGTATATCCTACATAAATATCCTTAGTTGATTTGGTTTTTCCCATTAGCCATCTTCACCGTAAAGGCTTCGTTTAGCTTTTAGGGTTGTTGTTTTAGTAAGTGCTCGAATTTGTTACTAACAAAGCTTCCCTCAGCTCCACGATTCAATAAGACATAAGCGAAAGAGTTGTTAAGTGGGAACATATCAGTAAAAATCGTCGGGTCTTGGACTGCTTCGCCTTGACCCAAGGTAAGGACCCTTCCTGATCCTTCTGAAGTAACCAGTTCCTGCACACCCATAGCAAGTGTGATTGGTCCCAAAATTGGTGTTGTTGTTAAGGATGTTGCGATTGTAGTGGTTTTTGTTTGGGTGTTGATTCTGTCATGGATAAGTTCTACAGTATTTGGTGGTATGACTCTTTTGGTTGCATCACTTACAATGCGGCTCCGAGCAAGCTCCCTTATGATGGAAATTGCATTGGTTATATTTTGGAAGGCTTCCAGCATATGATTTATCTGGTGTTAATGTAGTAGGGGTCATGGTTGCATGGACAACAACAACATGTTGCTTCTTTGAGAACCCTTGAGTGGGTTGTCCCTTTCTCTTACTTCCATTCTTCCGCTTCATGCTCATAAAATTAGGGTTTGGAGTGCCTTGATAAGTGGTCACTTGTTGGTTTCCATGGTCGTTCCTTCCGTTGGAGTTTTTGATGCTATTTCCAACTCCATTGGTGTTGTTTGCATTGATTTGTGCTATAGCAGCGGTTACTGCCGTTGTTACAGCAGCTTGGAATGTAGCAGAGTCCGTCTACAGGATTGGTGTCTCATGGGTGCGCTTGTTGTTTCTGTGGGGTGCCATTTTCTGCTACATGATGATGAGCAAGATCGGTAGCGGCGATGGTCATTTCTAATCATACTCTATAAATTTCGCATTTTGTCGTATGATTCTAAATGTTCTAATCTACATCCCTATGATGTATATATGGTGGTGAGTAATAGTAGATCCAACATGAATATTAAGTCTATCCCTAGAGTACATGGATTATTCTGGTTCTGAGATCCTTGAGTATCTAGTGGTTTCAGGGGTTCGGTTGTGCATATAAGTGAATTCGTGGAATAACATGAAACAAGGAAAACACATAATTGCTTCATTAGTAAATACAATCTTAGCACGCAAAAGAGAATCATAACAAATAGTAGTGGGGGAAAAGCTGATCCTAATTATGGTGGAAAGTGCCTAGTGGTGGTTCTGATGAAGTGGATGTACCCCGGAAACGAGCTACTTGTCGCTCGGTGTCTCGTAGTCGCACCTCCCGAACTAGCTACCTTGCGTGGGATTCCCCATTCACTTCATGTGCTTGCCTCTCAGCTCTCTCTGCAGTGGTCCACCTTTGGTCCATTTGATTGGGGGGTTCCATGAGCTCGGTTACCAATGTCTCGGTGCGTCGTACCATGACTAGGAGGGCCCGGTCAGCTAGTCCTTAATGACTACGATCGAAGAAACCTCGGTTCATACCGTAGGGTGGTCGTATCCCCTGATGGCGACTCCATCTCCTAACATCGTGTGCCCATGAGGCATGGGGCCATCGGGGCCCTTACGATAATCCGGTACTTTGGCCATGTATGGAGGATTGATATCCTCAAACTTCTGCATCCGAGTCATCATCATCATTTCCCTCGAGCTCTTCCTCTTCGAGGTCCGCCATTGGCTCGGTGGGTTCATTTGCAAGTTCTACTTCATGTTCATACTCTGGTTCTTCCTCCGAGTCTCCTTCTGGGTGTTCCTCTGGGTCAACCACTTTGCCTTCCCCTGACTAGGGAGATAGGGGTCTCCTGGCTAATGGTATGCATCCATAGTGTCTGCACGAAGTTGTATAAATACTAGAAACAAATATCACACCAAATACTCCTATAGTATTTTAATTTTGCTTAGGTTTGGTTCTATAAGCCCTTTGGATAATTAGGTGGTAAGTTTTTGATTCATTGTCCATCACAATTACTCCTGAACACATGTTGGTTGTATTTTGAATGAATGTAGTTGATCAGGCTACATTCACCCCCAATACGACTACATAACTGCCCGGGTTTAATAGCGATGTTCAAATCCTCCAAAGACTTTTACTATTCTTGTTGTGTTATTACTCTAAAATGCACACATAGGTATGTATTTTAATTATTATGTTCAGAGTAGTTTACTCCCATTTTATTTATAATTGCACACCCCCGAACCAGACGGCGGAAATATTCGGGGGCTTGGCGTGACTTTCAACATTTTAGTATCATTACAGAGTATATAATTGAAACATAACATCATCATCATCACACATGTAATATAACAACATTCATAGTACATTGAGTACTGTAATTGAATATTACATGCCAAATAGTTAAAGTATGATGAAACAAAATAATACTAAACATCCGATAGTTTGTGCAGCTCAACCTGCTTCAATGGTTTCCTGAGAATACAAGTTAATTTAAAAAGGTCAACATAAAAAAAAGTTGGTGAGTTCGTAAGCATGTTTGTCAAAATGATTTGTATAACTTTCAAACGACCAGAAAATCCTATATTTTCTGAAAATAGTTTAGTATGTTTGTGTCAAATCTTGTATTAATGCATGTGTGTTTTGGTTTATTAGAATGTATCAAGATATTACTGAAATTATAAGGAGAATGCACCCAGACAACCCGATGTTGTCCGTAAACAAGAATGTTGTCCTAGCAACCCTCGAGGTTTAGTACCAGTATGAGTATGTTTCTGAGTAATCCAAGAGAAAAGAGAATGTCCCCAGACAACCCGATGTTGTCTGTAATAGAGAATGTTTATGTACCAACCCTCGAGGTTAAGTACCAGTACATGTATGAAGTTGATTTCTGTCACACCCCCAAACCAAAATGACGGAAACATTTGGGGGTGGGTGACTTCACGTAGTATCATAATAGTTGAATACTGTAAAGAAAGTAAACACAACCATCGTATATATAAGAAAAACTTACATTGTTGCGTGTAATACATGTTTCAAAAGAATATTAAAAATATGATGATTTAAAATGTTTTGATAATAGATGCCTTACCGTTCCTTCTCCAAAAGCTGATGGTTACCTATATTACTGATTCCCTGAGAAATACAAGTAGTTTTGGAAAAGTGTCAACAATTAAGTTGGTGAGTTCATAAGCATTTTTGTACTGAAATTTGTATGTCCTTTAGTAAAAATAACTGAACGTGTTTTCCAGAAAATCCAATATTTTCTTCCCATAGTTTGAAAAAGTTCCAAAGGCTGGAGTGCAATAGTATCTTTCGTGCTTAAATGATGAAAGTGAATTTATACTCACAATAATGTATTTACTAAATGCATTCAAGAGTCTCATAAATTAAACTTATTTAATACTTCCGTGTGAGTTTTATAACCATGCTATTGACCCAGACTGCCTGTAACAATGTTTTTCAGGCGTTGTAGTGTTATGACGTTTGTCACCCCAGAACTGCCGGTCTAACTGTAGCTAACAGTTTAGGTGTGGTATTGTCAGTCCCGTATAGATCAATACACAAGTATCACGCTCTCCCTCCAAGAGATTATGGTTTATAATACAGGGCTGGAAATGCGTACTTAAGAGTACGTTGAAGTTGAATGTCTCACAACACTTAGTATTAATAGATTTTTGAAAGAAAAGTCTATGTTTCATGTAGATGAAAGTAGTTCATTTTCATAATGTTTACGTAAAGATGTAATGAATAACTTGTAAACTATACCCATTATAGTTTTTCCGAAAGTGTGTACCATTTGGTGATAAAAACTCGATGTAATACTAACTTTGTATATAGATTATACATTGATATTGAAGTTATTTAACATTTATTATAATGCAGGTGATGTATTTGGATCTGTATAAAACGACAAGTTTTTCTCGTATTGCACTTGTATTCCCCCCCCCCCCCCCTCCCCCTCCCCTGGTAAAATATGAAAAGAAATTAGGGGTATGAACTCACTTGGAAAGTGTGACGATTCGAAGAAAACGAGATTTTTCTCGGGCGGCACTCCAACTAAAAAGTGGCAAGATTCTTGGGAATCTCGGGGCTTCGTACCTTCTTCGGGGCTGAGGTATGAAACCGGGGTGTCGGGGTCATCTCAGGATGCTAAACGGGGAGTAAAAGTGAGAGAGAAGAGAGAAATGGGCAAGGAAAGTCGGAGGTCTCGCATGGTATTTATAGGTGAGGAAAACTTCCCTCATACATTGGGCATACACCGAAGTACGTGAAGAATGGGATGGCCGTAGAGTGGTAGGGGCGACGTGGCTGATCCGAGTCCATGAATCACGTACGTGGGCGTACTCCTTTGGATAAGCTTTGAAATGCGTGCCAAAAACTTCAAAAATGCGTAACCTTTTCATACGAGCTCCGTTTTTGACGTTCTTTATATCCACATGTAGGTGAGAATATACTCTACAACTTTCATTTAGACTTCGTTGGCCAGTTTTGACTTTAATTTTTAATAATTTATTTTAAATAGGCCGGGACAGGATAATTTCATTAAAAATCCATAACTTTTTTATCTGATGTTTGTTTCCGTCTGTCTTTTTACCATTGTACTACTATTGTAGAAGCCTTCAACTCTCGTTTAGGTTGCGTCGGCTAAAAATCGCTCGATCTTTTCCCGAGTTTTTAGTTGTTTACCGTTGTTCCGAAACTTAGAAAAATTGTAACTTCTTTATACGAAGTCAGATTTGGGCGTTCTTTTTATGCATGCTCACGGTTTAATGTAATCTACGACTTTCGTTTAGGTGTTTAGGGCTAAGAAGTATTTTATTGAAGTTTCAATTTTTACGCTTATCAGTGTTTTACTGTTTTACAGGGGGTGTCGTGGATTTTCGATTGGTCATAACTTTTTCGTTATAACTCGAATTTGAGTGTTCTTTATATTTTTGGAAACCTTGGCACGATATCTAACACTTTATGCATCCCAATTTAGATTTTAGAACACTTCATTTTTGACACTGATTTCTTTGATTCTAAATAGTTCATTATATTTGACTTTTTGAATGTTACATTGGTTTGAAAAATATCGAGTTGTCACATCATCCCTCTGTTAGAGGGAATTTCATCCCAAAATTTAATCTAAGATAGAGTGCTAGGAATAAGATGTGGGTACTTTTGTTTCAACTGATCCTTACGTTCCCAGGTGTATTCTGGTCCTCGCTTGGCGTTCCAACGGACCTTCACAATAGGTATGCGGCATTGTTTAGTTCTTTTAATTTCCCGATCCATGATCTCTTGGCTCTTCTATGAATTGGATATTCTCGTTGATTTCAATTTCGTACAGAGGGATAACGAGGGTCTCATCGGACAAGCACTTCTTTAGGTTCGATACGTGAAAGGTAGGGTGTACGTTGTTGAGTTCCTATGGTAATCGAAGTTTTTAAGCCACCAGGACGATCTTGGAAAGGATCTCGAATGGTCCAATATACCTTGGGTTTAACTTCCCACGCTTTCCGAAACGTATTAATCCCTTCCAGGGCGATACTTTTAGTAGTACCCGGTCCCAACCTAGAACTCCAAGGGTTTCCGTCTTTTATTCGCATAACTCTTTTGTCTGTCTCTTGAAGCCTTCAGTCGCTCCCGGATTTGAAAAATCTTCTCCGTAGTTTCCCTTATGATTTCTAGCCCAGTGAGAGTGTTGTCCGTTGCCTGTCCTCTTGCTAGTTGTGTGTCACCCACTTCAGCCCAGCACACAGGTGATCTGCACTTTCGACCGTAGAGGGCTTCGAATGGGGCAACCTTGATGCTAGTGTGGTAGCTATTGTTGTACGAAAAGTCAACCAATGGTAAATGGGTGTCCCACGCCTTACCAAAATCGATCACACAAGCTCTCAGCATATCTTCTAAGGTTTGTATGGTTCTCTCACTCTGGTCGTCGGTCTGTGTGTGATAAGCGATACTCATGTCCAACCTCGTTCCTAGAGATCTTTGTAGCGACTGCTAGAACCTCAAGATGAATCTACTATCTCGGTTCGAGATAATGGATATTGGCACACCATGCAGTCATACAATCTCCCTGATGTATGTTCTAGTTAGCTGCTCCAGTTTATCCGTTTCTTTGATTAGTAGGAAGTGTGCGGATTTAGTTAACCTATCGACGATCACCCAAATGGTGTCGAGTCCGCTTGTCATCTTCAGTAACTTGGTTATGAAGTCCATGGTTATCCGCTCCCACTTCCATTCGGGTATTTCAGGTTGTTGCAACAATCCCGAGGGCTTTTGGTATTCCACTTTGACTTTGGCGCAGGTCATACATTTGCCTACATAGGTAGCAATTTCGGCTTTCATGTTCGGCCACCAATACAGTTTCTTAAGGTCCAAATACATCTTATCTGAACCGGGATGTATGGAGTATCGTGTCTTATGGGCTTCGTCCATGAAAATTTCTTTGAATCCGCCAAACTTCAACGTCCAGATCTGATTCATGAAGTAACGAACTTCGTCATCCTTGACTTCAAGATTCTTATCCATTCCTCTTAAGGCTTCCCCTACCACATTTTCGGAATTCAAGGATTCTATTTGAGTTTCCTTGATTTGCATGGATATGTGTGAATGGATTTTCATAGTTAAAGATTTCACTCCGCGGCCCGAGTATTTCTTTCGGTCGAGTGCATCAGCTACCACATTAGCTTTTCCGGGATGATAACGAATTTCGCATTTGTAATCGTTTAGTAGTTCTACCCACCGTCTTTGTATCATGTTGAGTTCTTTCTGATTGAGGATATGTTGGAGGATTTTATGATCAGTAAAGATTGTACATTTTGTGTCGTAAAGATAGTGCCTCCAGATCTTTAGAGCGAAAACGACTGCTCCTAGCTCAAGATTGTGTGTCGTGTAGTTTACCTCGTGCGTCTTCAGTTGTCTTTAGGCGTAGGCGGTGACCTTCCCTCGCTGCATTAGAACGCATCCAAGTCCTTGGTTTGACGCATCACAGTAGACCACAAAGTCTTTTGTTCCTTCTGGTAAGGTTAAAATAGGTGCACTGCATAGGGCTCGCTTTAGTGCTTGGAATGCGATGTCTTGTTTTTCTCCCCAGCTGAAGGTTACACTCTTCTGAGTCAGGGTGGTAAGTGGCTTAGCAATCTATGAGAAGTTTTGTATGAACCTTCGGTAATACCCGGCGAGGCCCAAGAATTGCTAGATTTCCGTTGGAGCCCTTGGAGTTGTCCAGTTCTCGATTGCCTTGATTTTGGAAGGGTCCATGTGTATTCCCTCCTTGCTGACCACGTGACCTAGGAAGTCTACTTCCCGAATCCAAAATTCGCTCTTTGAGAATTTTGCGTATAGCGTCTCAGTCCTTAATGTTTCTAAAACTTGTCGGAGGTGTTGGCTATGTTCCTCCTTGCTCTTTGAATAGATGAGAATATCATCTATGAACACGATTAAAAATTTATCCAGGAAGGGACGACATACTCGGTTCATCAAGTCCATGAACACCGCTGGTGCATTTATCAATCCAAAGGGCATCACTACAAACTCGTAGTGACCATAGCGAGTTCGAATTCCATTTTGGGAATGTCTCCTTCCAGGGTCGTAGCTGGTGATACCTAGATCTTAGATCGATCTTTAAGAAGTAGCTCGCTCCTTGTAGTTGGTTGAACAGATCGTCTATGCGCGGTAAGGGATATCGGTTCTTGATCGTGAGTTTGTTCAGTTCCCAGTAATCGATGCACATGCGAAAAGATCCGTCATTCTTCTTTACGAACAGGACCGGTGCTCCCCATGGTGAGAAGCTCGGTCTAATGAAGCCTTTTCTCAGTAGTTCGTTTAGTTGACAGGACAGTTCCTACATTTCAACTGGGGCTAGACGGTATGGCGATTGTGCTACTGGGGTAGCTCCGGGAATCAAGTCGATTTTTGAGCTTTGACGCAGGAGATGATTTGTAAATTTGTACTGGGTTTGTCACCATAAATGACAAGAGTTTTTCCGCTTAGCAGATTGAGGCGAACAACACTTTTGTGACAAACTATATCGGCATGGTGAAGGCTTAACCAGTCCATACCGATGATGACATCAAAACTTCTTATAGTAATTGGCATAAAATCGATTTGGAACGAGTGTTCATTTAAATTTAACGTACAACCTATGTACATATCGTTTTCGCTTTCCATTTTACCATTTGTCATTTCTACTATGAATATTTTATTGAGTGCTTGGGGTTTTTGATTAAGTGTTTGAATTTGTGACTCACAAAGCTTCTCTCCGCACCACAGTCAAAGAGTATGCATGCATAGATGTTGTTGAAGAGAAACATACCCCTAACCACTGTGGGATCGGCTATTGCCTCATTTTGCCCTATTGTCACTACTCTTCCTACAACGCCAACATTCTTTGCTTTAGGGCAGTCCCTCTTGTAGTGCCAAGTTTCCCCACACCCATAACATGTGTAACGACCCAATTTTCAAGGCCAAAAATTTCATTTTTGAATTAACGTATTTAACAAACATTTTACCAAAACATTGTCAATAAAACATCCATTACAAAATCATAATGTTGTATTTCAAACCATAACATCACAAGTATTGAAAATCAGAGTACAGTCCTAAAAACTTCTTGCGGAAACATGTGTGTGTGTGTGTGATGCACTGCTACACCGCCGGCTCTTTCCCTTTCGACGAAGAGGTACCTGAAACCAAAACAAAAATTGTAAGCACAAAGCTTAGTGAGTTCCCCCATCATACCACATACCATACAATATCATTAGTATCTTTCAACCGGTAACTTTCATCGGTATCTTTCAACCAGTAGCCTTCATCGGTATCTTTCAACCGGTAGCCTTCATCGGTATCTTTCAACCGGTAATCAACATCGGTATCTTTCAACTGGTAATCAACATCGGTATCTTTATACCGATAACTGGGGACTATTTCACCCCCTACTACTAACATACAATCAACAGATATAAGCATACAGTCAGGCATATTCAGGTACTAACCTACCCTTGGGTCCTAAGGATCACTGTCAGGGAAACTAATACCTACCATACACATAACATACTACCCAGATGAACCTCATAACCAACACATAACCAGACCAAGATAATTATCACAAAGACCATTATCTTCTAAATACCCCTTTTTGGTGGGCCGACATTGTGGCCTTAGACCCACACCTACTGGAAGGTAACTCACCTCAATGTCGTGCAGTGTCTGAACTATCCTCGGCGTACAAGTCGACTCCCTACGACTCCTCGATCCCTACACAACAACCTTCAAGTTAACACACATCACATACAACCCTAAACAAGGTCGGTCCAAGTTCAGTCAAAGTCAACATTGGTCAAAGTCAACATTCAGTTAACCTGACTCGCCGAGTTGTCCTACCAAATCGTCGAGTCCATGCTTCTCCACACAAAACCCTGGCTCCACTCGTCAAGTCTAGCAAAGCTCGACGGGTTCTCCTTCAATCATAACATCGGGACCATCTTCATCCGACTCGCCGAGTTCCTTCTTGAACGCGTCGAGTTCATCTCCAACTTAAGAACTTGTCCAGTCTATGACTTGCCGAGTTGTATGAACAACTCGTCGAGTCCATCTTCAAAGATTAGGAGATTGTTATGGACTCACCGCGTCTGCTCATACCACTCGCTGAGTCCCATGGCTTCCAGGTCCCTTTTCGCGTCTAAACCCACATGGGACTTCCTTCCTAACACTTACCCATTCACAGAAAGGGTTTGATGCACAATGGTCACCGACTCGTCGAGTGCCAAGAACAACTCGCCGAGTCCAACCTTGACCAATTCCATACAGTCGATTTAAATGAGGTCTAACACACCAAAACCATAGATTTGGCCTCCTAATGTCCATTTTATACGTAAAGTTCCTAACTTGATGCACATGCATGGGGTTTTTAGCTCAAAAATCCATATAAAAGTGTCCTATAATGTGCATGGGGCTCTCATGGCCCTAAAGTTGGCACCTTTATGCCATGAGACCCCTCTTAAGGCCCAGATTTGAAGTCCAAACTCACTCAACACTCCCAAATCCAAAAAAAATGACTTAGAAATCCATGGAGATGCCAAGTTAAAGATGAATAAACACATAGATGAGTCAAGACATGGGCATTATACCTTGAAGCTGCGGAAAATGGCCCAACTCGATTTCCAAGCTCCTTTTCTTCCTTCCAAGCTTTATAATCCACACAAGAACACCAAAAATGGCCTTAACTCACACACAAACAGCTAGGGTTCGATATGAAGCTTTCAAGAGAGTGTTAGGGATAAGGGAGGCTGAGTTAAGTTGTTTATATAGGTTGCAAACCCTCAGATTTAGGGTTTCACTTAACCAGCACCTACTCGCCGAGTTAGTCTTCTGACTCGCCGAGTTAGTCTTCTGACTCGTCGAGTCGGTCACTTAAAATGTCCGCAGCCACGTCCCTACTCGATGGGTTGATCCTACAACTCTTTGAGTCCCAGAGAAAAATACATATACTGAAGAAAACATACCAGGTGTTACAACATGTCTACCTCACTCCATTACCAGGAACTTGGGTGATTGGTTGCACAGGTGCCTTACAGAAACAGACAGTGTGCCCTTTCCTATCGCAGTTTTTACAGTGCATCTCCCGGAAATTACCGTTGTAATGCCCATAATCAAAAATACCAATAAAGGAAAGGAAAGGTCATAGGTCAAAGGGGTCAACTCGTCGAGTCCAGGGTGGAACTCGACGAATCTGAGCGGGATCTGGGTCGAAGAGTAAGTGACCGAATCGACAAGTTGGAAAGTGGACTCGGCGAGTCCGGTCTGGATTGGGAAACCCTAAGTTCGAGACTTGGTGCCCTATTTAAACGTCTCATTCTCTTCCCTAGGGTTCATATATATTCTCTCCCATCCAGAATACCGAACCCTAGCCACCATATCCATTTTGAGCAAGATCTAGCCTTGGTGAAGTGATTTGAAGCTTGGAAGGGAAGGAAGTTCATAGTGGTGCAAGAGGAAGCCTTGGATACATAGTTGGTGTGACTTTCCAGATCCTTTGAGGTAATAAGCTGACCTTATTGCATTTAGATCTATCTTACGGTTGATATTTGGGCATTTTGAGTATGGATGAGGTTTATTTCGAGTTTGGAGTAGATTTGAGGTTGCTACCTCAGATCTAGGCTATTAAGGATCCAGCAAGCCATAAATTTTATGCCAATAAGTTGTTGGTGAAGCCCCTTTGTCACAAAACCTAGCCCTAGAGTGTTTTAAGCCCATATCTCTTTGGTTTCACGTAAATTTTGCAACTTTACGTGATGAATAGACTTGGGAAGAGTAGATCTATGAGTTGGAGCCCCAGCATGGCTCCAAAAGCCACTGTATGGATTAAGAATTGAAGTAACTCGGCGAGTCACATGGGTGAACTCGGCGAGTTGGATGAAGGTGGGCATGGACTCGACGAGTTGGAAGAACAACTCGACGAGTCTGTTGAAGATTATCATGGACTCGGCGAGTCGGTTCTTGGACTCGGCGAGTCAGGTCGCGAAACATTAACCCCTTCTGGTTAAGGCTCAGATCAGTGAGTTGAATGGTGACCCAGTGAGTTAGATAGGATGGGACTCAGAGATCGTTGAACTCGATGAGTCTTGGGGTGACTCAACGAGTTGGGTCGCATTATGAGAGTTCTGAGTATATGTACTCGACGAGTCAATGGACTGACTCGGCGAGTAGAGTCAGCCAGAAAGATTGACTTTGACCAGATTTGACTTAGCTTGACTTCTAGAGTTTAGTTTGGAACTAAGTGATATATGTATTGATATTGGTAGCTCGGGGAGCTAGTGGAGCAGCGGTTCAGAGAATTATCGGTCAGCAGCAAGAGGGTTATCAGCAAGTTCAGCAGTGCATGTGAGTTTCCCTTTGTGTGAATGGGTCTACGGCCACAATGCCGGCCCATGTAGTTATGAGTAGGAAGAGTCGAGGGTTAGTCCTAGGCACTATTTGCTAGTATGATATTCCGGACCAAGGTCCGATGTCGGGCGGGTACCCAAGGATTGGTTTGCATGATAGAGTATACTTGTTGTCTGTGTGATGCATGTATGTGCCTGGTAGGAAGGTGAGTATGGGTGAGGTCCCGTATCTCACTAATAGCAGAGTATGGACGATGCATCATATCTCATTAGTAGCAGAGCATGGGCAAGGCCTGAGATAGGCATGAAGTGAATGTGGGCGTGGGCCCGTATCTCACTTACCGTAGGAGCTTGGACAGGGTTCCATGACTCACTAGTGACAGGGCAGGGGCGAGGCCCAAGACAAGCAAGGCCTAAGGACAAGAATGCAGTAGGATATGTTCAGTTATGTGTTATATGGTATTTTGTACTATATGTGGTTAGCGGGCGGGGCCTAAAAGAAACAGATTTGTATCTGAGCGGGGCTCGAAGCCAGGTGGGGCTTGGAGCAGCGGGGCCGTTGTAGCGGGCTGGGCCTGAGGTAGGGGCGAGTCCCGAAATAGCGAGCGTGGCCTAGTATGTGTTGTATGTGTATGTACAGGGTATGTGGTAGGTTGAGGAACTCACTAAGCTTCGTACTTACGGTTTTCAGTTTTGGTTTCAGGTACTTCCGGTAGCGGAGGGAAGAGCCCGGGGTGATTGCATGGTACACACCATTGATTAGTCAGCCTGGGATGCTTTACTCTGATAATGAATTATGTTTTGGAATTAATACTCTGAATTTATGTTATGACTTACGATATGTTTTTATAAATATGGCTTTCATAATGATTTAAAGAAAAAAATTTGGTACAGATTTTTGGGATGTTACAAGTTGGTATCAGAGCCTTGGTTTGAGGGATTCGGACATACTCTCAGGTGTGTCTGAACTCAAACTAAGGGATTGGTCTAAAAGTTTTCAAAATGAAAAGATAGTTTTGTAAAAGAGTTTTTAGAAAGGAAACAGTTTTAGAAAAGCGAAAAGAAATCAGAAAGAAAAAGAACTTTGATAAGAGAAAAGGGTGTGGTGCATGCAATCAGTCGAGCTCAAGTAAGTACCCCCAAAATACCCATACAAGTTTATGTTATGTTTATCAGTTAGTAGAGCCGCATGCTAGATTAGGACTAAGGATCTATGGAGGATGCCTTATGTGCCTGTTATATGTGCTTTGAGTTGCATGATAGTGCTGATTAGACAGTAGTAGGATGTAACAGCCCGTAATTTCTAGGTATTTATTATTGGTGTATTTTTGGAGAATTGTGAGTGGACTCGGCGAGTTGGAGCTCAAAATCGCCGAGTAGGATCGTGATTTTGGACGCGGGTTCGCGTCTGGACTCGGCGAGTCCACGTTGTGTAATGAAACCCTAAATCCCAGGGTTTGAGACCTATTTAAAGGGGCTTATGGCCATCATTTGCGGCCACCAACCCCTAGAGAGAAACCCCAAAGAGATATGAGCGTTTTGGGAGAGAAAAGAGGCCATTATTGACCTTTGGAGCTTGGTTTGGCAAGGCAAAGGAGATTCTAGCTAAGAGAAGGCAAGGGAAGTGGACATTCTGCGATTTTGGAGCTCAGAGCATCATCTTGGAGGTATATCTTGGCTTCCCTTTTCGTTTTTATGATGAAGATGGGGGTTTAGGGTTTCTTGACCCCTTTGTTGGCTAGATTTGATGTCCATTTCGTCCCTAATCATGATAAGGCTTGAGATGAGATCCATAGAGGTCCAGAAGAGCTATATTCCTTAAGCTTTATGAGTGTTCATGAGAGTATTGGCCTAGAGTTATGAGATATGGGGCTAAAACATCATTTATGAGCAAATAGTTGTTGTTTGAGCCCTAAGGTTTGGACTTTATGTGATTATCATGCTTGTGGAGGCCAGATCTATGAATGTATGGAACAGATCTGACCTCAGGAGTGAGTTTGAGTTGTTGCATGGCATGGACTCGCCGAGTCCGAAGAACAGACTCGGCGAGTAGCATGAAGATTGCCCAGTAGCACTCAGCGAGTGGTCTTGCCGAGTTAAGGGATTGACTCAGTGAGTCAGGGAGAGTCATAGTGGGTTGACAAGTGGACCGATTCAAGCTGGGACTCGCCGAGTTGTTCTTGAGACTCGGTGAGTTGAGTCGTGGAGGCCCCACAACTCATGCCAGGTGGAACTCGTCTAGCTAGGAGAATACTCGTCGTGTCAAGTGAGGATCCCAGGGAAATCAGTGTATGCGCATAGACTCGCTGAGTCGCTATAGTGCACTCGCCGAGTCCGGTCAAAGTTGACCGTTGACCATTGACCGGTGTTGACCTATGTTGACTTGTTAAGGGATAGTCAACCTTAGTTGTGAAGTGTTATTTAGAGATGTATTGTGTTATAGGAGGACTATAGATCGGGAGATCGAGCACGAGTGATTTCAGGGACTTGCGAGTTACCGAGATACGCGAGGTGAGTCTTCTCACTATACTTTACCTTGAGCAGGTAATTAGAGTTATGTGATACAGTGTTTGTATGCTATATATGTGTATGTGTTGCGTTGCATTATTCTTTGTGGTTTATGTTGTGCGTGTTTACAGAGTTAGAACCTGAGGGTTCACAGAGTTTGGGTGCACGGACCCACAGAGTTATAGCCTCGAGTGGCTAATATGTGTTATATGCTTACAATGTTTGGTGTTATTGTTTCAGGTACTAGTGACGACTGCAAGAAAGCGCTGGCTTGATCAGTACACACGCATGGGATTTATGATTTTGAGATCTTGGGATTTTTGTATTACTTGGATTGAATTTCAAACATGGTTGTTTTATGAACATTAAGTGAATTATGTTTTTATAAAATTTGAAAAGAAATTTCTTGAAATTTACGGTGTTACATAGGATAGCATGTTTAGGTTATGCCTGAGTTTATGAGCTTTTTTTATGTCGCATGCTAGTGCAGATTCTTGTTATGACATTATGATTGTTGAGTATGTTATGGTTAGATTTTTCCTTTGTCTGAATGCTGCTTGCTTTGTGCATTGTGGGATTCTGAGTGATGGGAGTTAGCCATTAGGTGAATACGTCACGTCACATGTAATCAGGGTTGAATAATCTCAGAGTGCTAGATTTGGCCCTATTGCGCAGCTCTTGTCTGAGTCCAACCATTGTAGGAATAAACTTGTTGAATAATCTCAGAGTGTTGAATATGTCACGTCACGTCACGTCACATGTGATCAGGGTTGAATAATCTCAAAACCTTAATATCAACAACCAAGTCCCTTAAATTAGAAATAAACTTATTACTCTATTTCCCCCAAATATGAAGCAAAGTGAAATTGTTATCTAAAACTCATAAAAGCAAAAAAATATTGTAGATCCAAGGTAAATTGGGACCTTTCTATACCGATATTGCTTTTGAAATTTAAAACTTTTGATGGCACCAAGATCTCTTAGAACAGGTTGTGCGAAGTCAGTGTAAGTCTGTTATTAAAACAATATATAGAAATATAAAATAGATGTAATACTCATTTATTGAAGTCGTCTCCCTTAGGACGACATTAAGAGCCTGAATGGTCTCTTGAGGTTATGATGTTGTCTATCACTTAGAAACTGTCTTAAATGGTGCAAGTCTTTTCTGGGAAGAAACTTGATGTTGACTTTGAACTTTTTTTCACACCTACAATATACATGCCAACATTAAGATATGCTTATGGTTTTTGAAAAAGCAAGAATAAAGAAACAAATATTGGGAAATATAAATTATACCCATTACTCTCGATGAGTTTCACCACAAATTCTTTGGATTCAAATGGAAGAGGGCTAGCATCAAATGTACTCTTCTTTCCATTGTAAGCCAATAACATGTTTCCCTGATAAGATTACGACTCACTGACAGGCTTCAAGATCTTACGACTTCTAGTCTTTGAAATAACCACAAGTGTGATTGTCACCTAAAACATTGCAATAACAGAACAGGTTTAAACTCTTTATGATGAAATACAGTGCATCATGTAATTTAGTCCTTTTATGTACAATTGAGGTCCCTGCTTATTCATTGCTTCCTGTGACCCCTAAAAAAATTGATGAAATATGTGTTTCACTTACCAAGTGAAACTTAAGTCAGAAAATAGTTCCCAAGACCCAAATCAAATGTCAAGTTAATTAAAATATATAAAAACAAATTGATAATAATTGGTAGTTGATAGTTGTGGTATCGTTATATCTTCATAAGTGACTCTGATGTCGAATTGGGAGACATAGTTTCACAGTAGATAATCTTCTAACCTAGGTGCCTTCTTCAATTTCATAAATTGATGATTGGGAAGCCAAGTCAGAACCTGCACATAGAGATAGCGAGTCATATAACAAACTTTGACCAAAATAAATCCTTAAAAACAACCAATTGTATTAATAAAAGGAACAACAAACCAAAATCAAAGAAAGAGCAAGTCGGAAGGATTTTGTTAGGTTTAGGAGAAGAAATCCAAATTTGAAATCAAATAGTAAATGAATACATAAAAAGACAAAATTGAGGATTTAAAATCACACGAAAGAAGATTTTGGAAGAGAATGGAGAGAACAATTCAACAAATCCCTAGAAAAAAATTAAAACTTACCTGGTGGAGAAACCGTGTGCCGTTGGCGAAGCTATTGAGGAGTGTTGGCCAGAAAGTGAAAACGGGAGGAGCAGAACAATTCAACAAATCCCTATATTTGTTGGTGCCGGCTTGACCACGTCCGTCGCTTGTTCTGCCATTGGTGTTGCTTCTCTGATCGGTCTGAATAACGAGTTGTTCAACCAATATAGGGGTCGAAACGGTGTCGGTACGATTAGAAGGGAAATGAACGAAATCAGAGTCGGTGAGAGAAGGCGGTGGGATATATGAACACGGACAGAGGCGGTGGAAGATAAAAAAATTGATGGTGCGGTGGAAGCTCAAGTGGGAATGAAGCGGTGGAGAGCACACTCATCCTGCTTTTATTGGTTACACTTATGTGTGGGTTGTGTGTGGGAGCAGCAAACAACACTTATACTATCAAAGTTTCAGCACATGAGTAAAAAAAACAAAAAATATTAAAGGTGGTCCAACAGGAACAGAGTACTGTTCAATTGGAAACCCTCCTTTAATATATTTATATAATTACAATACACAAACCGCAAAAAGAACCAATATCGCATTAACCATTAGTCAACTTAAGAAAAATGTTTAAACCATAAATGGTATAGAAGATTTCCATTAGTGAATACTTTATTTCTTTAAAAAAAATACATACATTTGCAAAATAGTAAAAAAATTGAGCAACAAAAGGTTCATAAAATGGACATTGTTCTTCATTTAGCAGCCCATTTAGAGCATATATTGTAACCTACATCAAGCAATTTAATAAGCCACAACGTTGATTATTGGAGCCCAAATTCTTTCTCTTATACCAGCAAAAGTCATCATTAAACAACAACCTAAACCCTAAACCTTAAATTTCAAATCTAAAATATCAAAACTTAAAATAAAAATGATTCACCATAGGAATGCATTCAGCGTCCATGCAATTAAACAATACACCAATGGTTTATTTATGATGAATAGTTTTTGGACGATGCTAAGTTACCTTTCTACTGGTTGTTTTTTATTTATAATATGTTGTTGATATTTATTGCAAATAATAGTATGGGGTCATTTTGGGATACAAATAAAAATATATTGGAGTTTTTTTATTAACAACAAAAGTAAATTGATTTGAGTTAAAAGTAAATTTGCCTTCTTGTTCTAGGTAAAAATAAAAGTTTTCTTTCCTTTCCTTTGACTAAAAAATAAAAATACATTTTTGTTTTCGGACTAAAAGAATATATTTAAACAAATACCCATAGGTCAAAGAAATATTAAAGCAAATATCTCGAATTAATTTATTATTCGATTATTCGTTGACATATGAAACTATTATTTTTAAAGATTCGCATACAAAGTAAACTTCATGTGGTTAGCGTCCCATTTTATGAATTTTAGATATACATAAAGTTTTATAATAATAAAAAATATACAACAATAGAAGTTGAATGACAAACCATGAATCCCATATTGAACGAGTTATTATTGAATGTATATGTTCGACCCTTTAATTAAGCTTTACATATATATCCAATAAACAATCAATTGTAGCTAGAGCTCATTAATCTCCAAGGAGTTAAAACATTATAGAGCACATAAAACCATATTGTCCAGTTTTATAATGTACCAAAACACTAATATTTAGTATACGTTAGAATAACAAAATAGTATCAACAATACCCCAAATCACAACCATTAACTAATATATTCTTTTATTGGCCGTTTTTATGTTCAAAGAAAGAGGCATTGAATATGGAAATAACCTCTTGTTCAACTTTTATTCCATTTCAATCTACAAAAACGAACTCATGGTACAAAACCTACAACATTACATAAGAAATTGATGTTTTTATGAAATAAAAAGATTATTAGGAAACAAATAAATCCAAATAATATGAAATTTTACAATTTTCCGATTCATAAAGATTTAACATTGTTTCAGCTTAAAACACCCACAAAATCGAGAGGATTCATACGATTCGATAAGGGCTTAGAAATAAGGAAAATTATGCATTAAGTGATTGTATTTTGGCAAAATACTATTAATAGACAAAAAAAATCGAGGCCAATTTCAAAATTTGATCATAAAATTTGATTTTACCAGGCATAGACATGCATTCCGCAGAGGACCCTCTATGGACCTCCGTGTAACCATGAAACCTCCACGTAGAGGGGTAATTTTGTAATTTCAACCCATCCTTTTTGAGAAAAACGACGTCTCCTCTTATGGTCCTCACTGGTCCCCCGGTTGTCTTCGTCACTCCGCATCAGTGTTGATCGACTTCTTTTTCCGGCGACGACTTCAAATCAGGTGAAATACGCCCTCAATCGACGACATATTCCGGCGAAATCGAGTATATACCACTTCAAATCCGGCACCGATGAAGGGCAAATTCCCCGATGTTTTGGCCGATGGATATGGTTCCCAGGTATTTCTCACATTCTCATCTTATTATTAATGTCGTATATGATTAAATTTTGAGGAAAACCCAATTTATTACATAGAATATGTATACAGATTTAGGTTTTTTAGAATTTGAAATCACATGATTCATTTTTTGGGGATGATCCATTACGCAGAGGGTTACGTCAGTGTGCAGAGGATGCTCGGCGAAGTGATGTGTTACCTCCGCGGAATGATATAATCGAAGAAAGCTAGGTCTCCGCAGAGGTGAAGCTCACACCGCGGAATGACATTTAAAATGGTTTTTCCATAATTATTTATTTTTCTACTTTTCTGCCCTTTTCTTTTATGTATTTAGTTATATATACATAAAAAGTATCTTGCTAGTTTTTGGATTGTAGCACGAAGATCGCAATCAAAAAGCAGATTTAACTTTGAAAGTCGTGGTGGGGACTATCATTAAAGACTATTTTCTGCACCTAACACAATCACAACGGCTATTATTCGAAGCTTTGCCATTTGGAATATTCTTAGGGATGCATATCCCACATGGTGATCCCTTATTTGTGCATATGATGATGTTGCACGAAGTAAGGTGTTAAGAAATATTTGAAATGGGGAGGTTTCTTTTTGATATAGAGGGGATGCAGTTTGGTTTTTGTGACACTTAATATATTCTCATTTGTGGTTTAAAAGTTGGTCCTTATGTGGATTTACTCCATGACGAAAAAGGTTGGTCAAATTCAAATCTTCGTGCTCGGCTGTTCCCAGATATTTCTGATGCACGTTTGTGGCTGAAAGATTTAGAAGACTTGGTTATATCCCTGAATTATTTGGCACTACAAGATGTAGATGTTGTCATGCTTATCCAGCTTGTTTTTATGTTGAAGGGTCTTCACGGACAAGATGTTAAAACGGGAATTCCCGCAGCAGTATACAAGCTTGCTGATTTCTTTAAATACATTCAAAGATCGAGAGGATTCATACGATTCGATCAGGGGTTAGAAATAAGGAAAATTATGCATCAAGTGATTGTATTTTGGCAAAATACCATCAATAGACAAAAAAAATCGGGGCCAATTTCAAAATTTGATCATAAAATTTGACTTTGCCAGGCATAAACATGCATTCCGTGGAGGACCCTCTATGGACCTCCGTGTAACCATGAAACCTCCGTGTAGAGGGGGTAATTTTGTAATTTCAACTCATCCTTTTTTAGAAAAACTTCGTCTCCTCTTATGGTCCTCACTAGTCCCCCAGTTGTCTTCGTCACTCCGCATCGGTGTTGATCGACTTCTTTTTCATTTGACGACTTCAAATCCGGTGAAATACGCCCTCAAACGACGACCTATTCTGGCGAAATCGAGTATATACGACTTCAAATCTGGCACCGATGAAGGGCAAATTCCCCGATGTTTTGGCCGATGCATACGGTTCCCAGGTATTTCTCACATTCTCATCTTATTATCAATGTCGTATATGATTAAATTTTGAGGAAAACCCAATTTATTAAATAGAATATGTATACAGATTTAGGTTTTTTAGAATTTGAAATCACATGATTCATTTTTTGGGGATGATCCATTACGCAGAGGGTTACGTCAGTGTGCAGAGGATGCTCCGCGGAGTGATGTGTTACCTCCGCGGAATGATATAATCGAAGAAAGCTAGGTCTCCGCAGAGGTGAAGCTCACTCCGCGGAATGACCTCTAGCCTCCGCGGAATGACATTTAAAATGGTTTTTCCATAATTATTTATTTTTCTACTTTTCTGCCCTTTTCTTTTATGTATTTAGTTTTATATATATATATATATATATATATATATATATATATATATATATATATATATATATATATATATATATATATATATAAAGTATGTTGCTAGTTTTTGGATTGTAGCACGCAGATCGCAATCAAAAAACAGATTTAACTTTGAAAGGCGTGGTGGGGATTATCATTAAAGACTATTTTATGCACCTAACACAATCACAACGGCTATTATTCGAAGTTTTGCCATTTGGAATATTCTTAGGGATGCATATCCCACATGGTGATCCCTTATTTGTGCATATGATGATGTTGCACGAAGTAAGGTGTTAAGAAATATTTGAAATGGGGAGTTTTCTTTTTGATATAGAGGGGATGCATATTGGTTTTGGTGAAATTTAATATATCCTCATTTGTGGTTTAAAAGTTGATCCTTATGTGGATTTACTCCATGACGAAAAAGGCTGGTCAAATTCAAATCTTCGTGCTCGGCTGTTCCCAGATATTTCTGATGCACGTTTGTGGCTGAAAGATTTAGAAGACTTGGTTATATCCCTGAATTATTTGGCGCTACAAGATGAAGATGTTGTCATGCTTATCCAGCTTGTTTTTATGTTGAAAGGTCTTCACGGACAGGATGTTAAAACGGGAATTCCCGCAGCAGTATACAAGCTTGCTGATTTCTTTAAATACATTTAAAGATCGAGAGGATTCATACGATTCGATCAGGGGTTAGAAATAAGGAAAATTATGCATTAAGTTATTGTATTTTGGCAAAATACCATCAATAGACAAAAAAAATTGGGGCCAATTTCAAAATTTGATCATAAAATTTGACTTTGCCAGGCATAAACATGCATTCCGTGGAGGACCCTCTATGGACCTCCGTGTAACCATGAAACCTCCACGTAGCGGGGGTAATTTTGTAATTTCAACCCATCCTTTTTGAGAAAAACGACGACTCCTATTATGGTCCTCACTGGTCCCCCGGTTGTCTTCGTCACTCCGCATCGGTGTTGATCGACTTCTTTTTCCGGTGACGACTTCAAATCCGGTGAAATACGCCCTCAAACGACGACCTATTCTTGCGAAATCGAGTATATACCACTTCAAATCCGGCACCGATGAAGGGCAAATTCCCCGATGTTTTGGCCGATGGATACGGTTCCCAGGTATTTCTCACATTCTCATCGTATTATTAATGTCGTATATGATTAAATTTTGTGGAAAACACAATTTATTGCATAGAATATGTGTACAGATTTAGGTTTTTTAGAATTCGAAATCACATGATTCATTTTTTGGGGATGATCCATTACGCAGAGGGTTACGTCAGTGTGCAGAGGATGCTCGGCGAAGTGATGTGTTACCTCCGCGGAATGATATAATCGAAGAAATCTAGGTCTCCGCAGAGGTTAAGCTCACACCGCGGAATGACCTCTAGCCTCCGCGGAATGACATTTAAAATGGTTTTTCCATAATTATTTATTTTTCTACTTTTCTGCCCTTTTCTTTTATGTATTTAGTTATATATACATAAAAAGTATGTTGCTAGTTTTTGGATTGTAGCACGAAGATCATAATCAAAAAGCAGATTTAACTTTGAAAGGCGTGGTGGGGACTATCATTAAAGACTATTTTCTGCACCTAACACAATCACAACGGCTATTATTCGAAGCTTTATCCATTTGGAATTTTCTTAGGGATGCATATCCCACATGTTGATCCCTTATTTCTGCATATGATGATGTTGCACGAAGTAAGGTGTAAAGAAATATTTGAAATGGGGAGGTTTCTTTTTGATATAGAGGGTATGCAGTTTGGTTTTGGTGAAACTTAATATATTCTTATTTGTGGTTTAAAAGTTGGTCCTTATGTGGATTTACTCAATGACGAATAAGGCTGGTCAAATTCAAATCTTCGTGCTCGGCTGTTCCCAGATATTTCTGATGCACGTTTGCGGCTGAAAGATTTAGAAGACTTGGTTATATCCCTGAATTATTTGGCGCTACAAGATGAAGATGTTGTCATGCTTATCCAGCTTGTTTTTATGTTGAAGGGTCTTCACGGATAGGATGGTAAAACGGGAATTCCCGCACCAGTATACAAGCTTGCTGATTTCTTTAAATACATTTAAAGATCGAGAGGATTCATACGATTCGATCAGGGGTTATAAATAAGGAAAATTATGCATCAAGTGATTGTATTTTGGCAAAATACCATCAATATACAAAAAAAATCGGGGCCAATTTCAAAATTAGATCATAAAATTTGACTTTGCCAGGCATAAACATGCATTCCGTGGAGGACCCTCTATGGACCTCCGTGTAACCATGAAACCTCCGCGTAGAGGGAGTAATTTTGTAATTTCAACCCATCCTTTTTTAGAAAAACGATGTCTCCTCTTATGGTCCTCACTGGTCCCCGGTTGTCTTCGTCACTCCGCATCGGTGTTGATCGACTTCTTTTTCCAGTGACGACTTCAAATCCGGTGAAATACACCCTCAAACGACGACCTATTCTGGCAAAATCGAGTATATACGACTGCAAATCCGGCACCGATGAAGGGAAAATTCCCCGATGTTTTGGCCGATACATACGGTTCCCAGGTATTTTTCACATTCTCATCTTATTATTAATGTCGTATATGATTAAATTTTGAGGAAAACCCAATTTATTACATAGAATATGTATACAGATTTAGGTTTTTTAGAATTTAAAATCACATGATTCATTTTTTGGGGATGATCCATTACGCAGAGGGTTACGTCAGTGTGCAGAGGATGCTCCGCGGAGTGATGTGTTACCTCCGCGGAATGATATAATCGAAGAAAGCTAGGTCTCCGCAGAGGTGAAGCTCACTCCGCGGAATGACCTCTAGCCTCCGCGGAATGACATTTAAAATGGTTTTTCCATAATTATTTATTTTTCTACTTCTCTGCCCTTTTCTTTTATGTATTTAGTTATATATATAAAGTATGTTGCTAGTTTTTGGATTGTAGAACGAAGATCGCAATCAAAAAGCAGATTTAACTTTGAAAGGCGTGGTGGGGACTATCATTAAAGACTATTTTCTGCACCTAACACAATCACAACGGCTATTATTCGAAGCTTTGCCATTTGGAATATTCTTAGGGATGCATATCCCACATGGTGATCCCTTATTTGTGCATATGATGATGTTGCACGAAGTAAGGTGTTAAGAAATATTTGAAACGGGGAGGTTTCTTTTTGATATAGAGGGGATGCAGTTTGGTTTTTGTGACACTTAATATATTCTCATTTGTGGTTTAAAAGTTGGTCCTTATGTGGATTTACTCCATGACGAAAAAGGCTGGTCAAATTCAAATCTTCGTGCTCGGCTGTTCCCAGATATTTCTGATGCACGTTTGTGGCTGAAAGATTTAGAAGACTTGGTTATATCCCTGAATTATCTGGCACTACAAGATGTAGATCTTGTCATGCTTATCCAGCTTGTTTTTATGTTGAAGGGTCTTCATGGACAGGATGTTAAAACGGGAATTCCCGCAGCAGTATACAAGCTTGCTGATTTCTTTAAATACATTTAAAGATCGAGAGGATTCATACGATTCGATCAGGGATTAGAAATAAGGAAAATTATGCATCAAGTGATTGTATTTTGGCAAAATACCATCAATAGACAAAAAAAATCGGGGCCAATTTCAAAATTTGATCATAAAATTTGACTTTGCCAGGCATAAACATGCATTCCGTGGAGGACCCTCTATGGACCTCCGTGTAACCATGAAACCTCCATGTAGAGTGGGTAATTTTTTAATTTCAACCCATCCTTTTTTAGAAAAACGACGTCTCATCTTATGGTCCTCACTAGTCACCCAGTTGTCTTCGTCACTCCGCATATCGACTTCTTTTTCCGGTGACGACTTCAAATCCGGTGAAATACGCCCTCAAACGACGACCTATTCTGGCGAAATCGAGTATATACGACTTCAAATCCGACACCGATGAAGAGCAAATTCCCTGATGTTTTGGCCGATGCATACGGTTCCCAGGTATTTCTCACATTCTCATCTTATTATTAATGTCGTATATGATTAAATTTTGAGGAAAACCCAATTTATTACATAGAATATGTATACAGATTTAGGTTTTTTAGAATTTGAAATCACATGATTCATTTTTTGGGGATGATCCATTACGCAGAGGGTTACGTCAGTGCGCAGAGGATGCTCCGCGGAGTGATGTGTTACCTCCGCGGAATGATATAATCGAACAAAGCTAGGTCTCCGCAGAGGTGAAGCTCACACAGCGGAATGACCTCTAGCCTCCGCGAAATGACATTTAAAATGGTTTTTCCATAATTATTTATTTTTCTACTTTTCTGCCCTTTTCTTTTATGTATTTAGTTATATATACATAAAAAGTATGTTGCTAGTTTTTGGATTGTTGCACAAAGATCGCAATCAAAAATCAGATTTAACTTTGAAAGGCGTGGTGGGGACTATCATTAAAGACTATTTTCTGCACCTAACACAATCACAACGGCTATTATTTGAAGCTTTTCCATTTGGAATATTCTTAGGGATGCATATCCCACACGGTGATCCCTTATTTGTGCATATGATGATGTTGCACGAAGTAAGGTGTTAAGAAATATTTGAAATGGGGAGGTTTCCTTTTGATATAGAGGGGATGCAGTTTGGTTTTGGTGAAACTTAATATATTCTCATTTGTGGTTTAAAAGTTGGTCCTTATGTGGATTTACTCCATGAAGAAAAAGGCTGGTCAAATTCAAATCTTCGTGCTCGGCTGTTCCTAGATATTTCTGATGCACGTTTGTGGCTGAAAGATTTAGAAGACTTGGTTATATCCCTGAATTATTTGGCGCTACAAGATGAAGATGTTGTCATGCTTATCCAGCTTGTTTTTATGTTGAAAGGTCTTCACGGACAGGATGTTAAAACGGGAATTCCCGCAGCAGTATACAAGCTTGCTGATTTCTTTAAATACATTCAAAGATCGAGAGGATTCATACGATTCGATCAGGGGTTAGAGATTAGGAAAATTATGCATTAAGTGATTGTATTTTGGCAAAATACCATCAATAGGCAAAAAAAATCGGGGCCAATTTCAAAATTTGATCATAAAATTTGACTTTGCCAGGCATAAACATGCATTCCGTGGAGGACCCTCTATGGACCTCCGTGTAACCATGAAACCTCCGCGTAGAGGGGGTAATTTTGTAATTTCAACCCATCCTTTTTTAGAAAAACAACGACTCCTATTATGGTCCTCACTGGTCCCCCGGTTGTCTTCGTCACTCCGCATCGGTGTTGATCGACTTCTTTTTCCGGTGACGACTTCAAATCCGGTGAAATACGCCCTCAAACGACGACCTATTCTTGCGAAATCGAGTATATACGACTTCAAATCTGGCACCGATGAAGGGCAAATTCCCCAATGTTTTGGCTGATGGATACGGTTCCCAGGTATTTCTCACATTCTCATCTTATTATTAATGTCGTATATGATTAAATTTTGAGGAAAACCCAATTTATTACATAGAATATGTATACAGATTTAGGTTTTTTAGAATTTGAAATCACATGATACATTTTTTGGGGATGATCCATTACGCAGAGGGTTACGTCAGTGTGCAGAGGATGCTCCGCGGAGTGATGTGTTACCTCCGCGGAATGATATAATCGAAGAAAGCTAGGTCTCCGCGGAGGTGAAGCTTACTCCGCGGAATGACCTCTAGCCTCCGCGGAATGACATTTAAAAAGATTTTTCCATAATTATTTATTTTTCTACTTTTCTGCCCTTTTCTTTTATGTATTTAGTTATATATATATATATATATATATATATATATATATATATATATATATATATATATATATATATATATAAAGTATGTTGCTAGTTTTTGGATTGTAGCACGCAGATCGCAATCAAAAAAGCAGATTTATCTTTGAAAGGCGTGGTGGGGACTATCATTAAAGACTATTTTATGCACCTAACACAATCACAATGACTATTATTCGAAGTTTTGCCATTTGGAATATTCTTAGGGATGCATATCCCACATGGTGATCCCTTATTTGTGCATATGATGATGTTGCACGAAGTAAGGTGTTAAGAAATATTTGAAATGAGGAGGTTTCTTTTTGATATAGAGGGGATGAATATTGGTTTTGGTGAAACTTAATATATTCTCATTTGTGGTTTAAAAGTTGATCCTTATGTGGATTTACTCCATGACGAAAAAGGCTGGTCAAATTCAAATCTTCGTGCTCGGCTGTTCCCAGATATTTCTGATGCACGTTTGTGGCTGAAAGATTTAGAAGACTTGGTTATATCCCTGAATTATTTGGCACTACAAGATGTAGATGTTGTCATGCTTATCCAGCTTGTTTTTATGTTGAAGGGTTTTCACGGACAAGATGTTAAAACGGGAATTCCCGCAGCAGTATACAAGCTTGCTGATTTCTTTAAATACATTCAAAGATCGAGAGGATTCATACGATTCGATCAGGGGTTAGAAATAAGGAAAATTATGCATCAAGTGATTGTATTTTGGCAAAATACCATCAATAGACAAAAAAAAATCGGGGCCAATTTCAAAATTTGATCATAAAATTTGACTTTGCCAGGCATAAACATGCATTCCGTGGAGGACCCTCTATGGACCTCCGTGTAACCATGAAACCTCCGTGTAGAGGGGGTAATTTTGTAATTTCAACCCATCCTTTTTTAGAAAAACGACGTCTCCTCTTATGGTTGTCACTGGTCCCCCGGTTGTCTTCGTCACTCCGCATCGGTGTTGATCGACTTCTTTTTCCGGTGACGACTTCAAATCCGGTGAAATACGCCCTCAAACGACGACCTATTCTGGCGAAATCGAGTATATACGACTTCAAATCCGGCACCGATGAAGGGCAAATTCCCCAAT
This sequence comes from Lactuca saligna, assembly GCF_052625555.1. Lineage (NCBI taxonomy): Eukaryota > Viridiplantae > Streptophyta > Magnoliopsida > Asterales > Asteraceae > Lactuca > Lactuca saligna. The sequence goes on along the minus strand of NC_136417.1, from coordinate 170,009,112 downwards.
GTTTTGGCCGATGGATACGGTTCCCAGGTATTTCTCACATTCTCATCTTATTATTAATGTCGTATATGATTAAATTTTGAGGAAAACCCAATTTATTACATAGAATATGTATACAGATTTAGGTTTTTTAGAATTTGAAATCACATGATTCATTTTTTGGGGATGATCCATTACGCAGAGGGTTACGTCAGTGTGTAGAGGATGCTCCGCGGAGTGATGTGTTACCTCCGCGGAATGATATAATCGAAGAAAGCTAGGTCTCCGCGGAGGTGAAGCTCACTCCGCGGAATGACATCTAGCCTCCGCGGAATGACATTTAAAATGGTTTTTCCATAATTATTTATTTTTCTACTTTTCTGCCCTTTTCTTTTATGTATTTAGTTATATATAAATAGTATGTTGCTAGTTTTTGGATTGTAGCACGAAGATCGCAATCAAAAAGCAGATTTAACTTTGAAAGGCGTGGTGGGGACTATCATTAAAGACTATTTTCTGCACCTAACACAATCACAACGGCTATTATTCGAAGCTTTGCCATTTGGAATATTCTTAGGGATGCATATCCCACATGGTGATCCCTTATTTGTGCATATGATGATGTTGCACGAAGTAAGGTGTTAAGAAATATTTGAAATTGGGAGGTTTCTTTTTGATATAGAGGGGATGCAGGTTGGTTTTGGTGAAACTTAATATATTCTCATTTGTGGTTTAAAAGTTGGTCTTTATGTGGATTTACTCCATGACGAAAAAGGCTAGTCAAATTCAAATCTTCGTGCTCGGCTGTTCCCAGATATTTCTGATGTACGATTGCGGCTGAAAGATTTAGAAGACTTGGTTATATCCCTGAATTATTTGGCGCTACAAGATGAAGATGGTGTCATGCTTATCCAACTTGTTTTTATGTTGAAGGGTCTTCATGGACAGGATGTTAAAACGGGAATTCCCGCAACAGTATACAAGCTTGCTGATTTCTTTAAATACATTTAAAGATCGTGTATAAATGCAATGCAATAATAATAATTATAATAAATAAATTGAAAATTGCATGTTTGCATGGGGTATGTATTTTTGGACCTATACTTTGCGTTTGATGCGTAGAATGTTTAAGAAAATAGAAGAGTTTTGTGACAACCCTATTTTTCCAAAAACATTGTAAACACTCGAAAGCTAAAAACAACGAAATTAACCTCGACAATAAAGTGTTCAGGTATCTAAGTTGGGATGCATCGAATATTGAATATCATGCCCAGGTTTCCAAAAACATAAAGAACACTCAAAACCGAGTTATATTAAAGAAATTATAACTACTCGTATAATTACGACACGACGTTAAAACATAATTTGACGTAAAAAGTGGAATCTCAATAAAATACATTTTAGCCTTAAAGTATCTAAACAAAAGTCGTAGATCTCGTTGAAAGATGAGCGTGCATAAAAAGATCGCCCAAATTGGACCTCGTATGAAGAAGTTACGAATTTTCAAAGTTTCGTAACAGTAGTAAAGGGCTAAAAACTCGGATTAAAGATCGAGTGTTATTTAGCTATCGCCACCTAAACGGAAGTTGAAGATCTTCTCGGTGGTAATAAGACAATCAAAAGACAAACGAAAACCAACGTCGAATAAAGAACCTATGAAATTTTAACGAACTTTAGGAGGCCCGGCCTATTAAAATTATATCATTAAAAATAAAGTCAAAACTAGCCGACGAAGTCTAAATGAAAGTTGTAGAGCATAATCTCACCTACGCGTGGATATAAAGAACGCGAAAAACGGAGCTCGTACGCGAAAGTTACGGAATTTAGAAGTCGGAAGCAGGGATTACGCCCCGCGTACTCTGGGAGTACGCCCCGCGTACTAGACCCAGAGTCGGGTCTCATCAACCCGCCCAAGCTACGCCCGGCTAGACCCAGTAGTCCCATCGACCCGCCCAAGGTACCCTGGCTAGACCCGAGTCGTAAGCCATGACGCCACATTACGCCCCGCGTACTCCGGAAGTACGCGCCGCGTACGGGGTTTTCCAGCCCTATAAATGGAAGGCATAAGCTTCGAGTTTAGGCACACCTTCACCATTTCCCAGCCATTCTCTCATACTTCTAAGCTCCAGAGACCCTCCCCTTACCTCGGTTTCCGCACTCGAGCCCCGGACGAAAGATTTACGTTGCAGAGATCCCCGAAGAGCCCGACGATGCCACTATCCGCGATCGAAACTCTGCTCAACTCTAGCCCCTCTCTTCAAACTTAACGGGTGAGTTCATACCCCTACTTTTCAATTATTTTTCATGTTTTAGGGGGGAAATACAAGTACATTACACGTTAAAAGTATCGTTTTACAAACATAAATGCAAATTTCTAACTTCGAATATCGATACAAACATCTTATGTATACAAGGGCGATTATATCACTAAGTTATTTCTACGAAATGGAACATACTATCTGAAAAACTATAATGGGTATAGTTAGCAAGTAAATCCTACATTTTATACAATTTGAAAAACGAAACACTTTCAAGAGAAGTAAGGTTATTTCATTGTAAATCTATTTATACTAGTCAATGTGAGACATTTAACTTCAACGTACATTTTTGTATGCATTTCAAGTCCTGTATTATATACCATAATCTCTTGGAGGGAGAGCGTGATACTTGTGTATAGATCTATACGGGATTGACAATCCCGCACCTAAACTACTAGCTATAGTTAGACCGGCAGGTCTGGAGTGACAAATGTCATAACACTGCAACACTTGAAGAATGTTGTTACAGGCCGTCAGTGTCATTAGTATGGTTATAAAACTCACATAAAAAGTATAAAACAAGATTGATTTACGAGATTCATATGTGCATCGCAGTTTTCCTACATTATATTTCCATACTAAATTATTGTCATCATTTGTTTATAAAAGTTACTAACCCATTCCAACTTGGGAATCTTTTTCATCTTACAAGAAAATATTAGATTTTCTGAAAACCTCGTTTACCAAATTTCTACCAAAAGGAATATACTTTTCAACTCGGAACACTCATGAACTCACCAACTTAATTGTTGACACTTTTCAAAACCACTTGTATTTCTCAGGGAATCAGTGATACAGGTAAACTACCAGCTTTTGGAAGAAGGAACACAAAGGATGTTTTTATCATTAAACATTTATCATCATATTGTAATATTCTTTTGATAACATGTATAACGCAACAATATACGTTTTCATTTTTATATATATGATGGTTGTGTTACTTTCTTTACAATATTCAATCGTTGTGATACTACGTGAAGTCATCCACCCCCGAATGTTTCCGCCATTCTGGTTTGGGGGTGTGACAGATTGGTATCAGAGCATTGTTTATAGTGAACTAAGTATATCTAACCACATAAGATATACAAACTATAAATACAACGGGAACCAAAAACCCTCTGATAACAACATTTTCATAGAAATATATTTTCTTTTAAATATATACATTTTTACCGCACGTATCAGTCTCGCGTCATGACAAGTTTTTCTAAAAAGTAGTATGGCAAGTTGCAATACCACGATTGAGCCTTGGGGTATGTAATCAAATCAAGAATAAATATAGCCTGATCAACTATATTTATCCTGGATTTGACCAATATACGTCGAGGAATGGTCGTAGTAGTCAACAAGCCAAAAACTTATAAAATCTAAATTCGCTAAATTGAAATAATATAAGTCTATTATTAAACGATAAAACATTGCGCTCAATAAAGATATAAATAGGCTTAGGAATTCGTTAATTAGAAATTCTTTTCTTATAAAAATCTCATACCTCTATCCCAGTACAGACAAATGGCCGGATTTCCTTTACCGGGAGACCCCTACTACCTAAATCAAGGTAACGGCGGCTGGATAGAAGAGGACCCGGAGGAAGACCCAGAGGAAATCGAAGAAGAAATCGAAGAAGAAGTCGAAGAAGAATTCGAAATCGAAGTCGGAGAGGAATACGAAGTCGACGAGGAGATCGTGGAAATTTCTAGCAGAACAGATTCCGAACCAGAAGTAATTGACCCTCCCATCCCCCATCCTCCAGTGATCAGGCCACATCAACCGGGACCCATTCCCATCTGGGGGAGCCACCTCTACTACTGGAGCCGTCAGCAAGGCGTGCGCCCTCCATTTGGCATGTGTCGGGATTTTTACAATGTCAGTGGAGGAGGCTCAGCTGATCGAGCACTTCCCATTGTCGTGAACGCTATAGCTAACCAGAGCTACCAGGCAGACCAACAAGCAACCAGAATTCGAGAGATCAATGCTGCTACCCAAGGGAACGCCTCCGACATCAGCCGTTTGGAAGGACTACATGAGAATATCCAAATCTACACGGGGACACTACAAAACCAAATGATAACAGCTCTAGATGATATAAGGGAGATGAAAGAACAACAAGCGGAATTCGAGAGGCGACTGATGGGAGTCAAACGGTCAGATGCCGAATCCAGCTCCAAACGCCACAAGTAGAGTTTGTTCAAGCTCCAACAAATTTTGATATAGACTAGGACCGCGGATAAAGTTTTTCTCTTATTTTCTTTTGTACCTGTAAAACGGAGACCTCTTAAATAGGTCAAATTTTCCTAGAAGCCTAATGAAACACACCTTAGGTGTGGTATATATATATATATATATATATATATATATATATATATATATATATATGCAGTGCCTCTTTATATACCTCTCGAAATTTATTTAAATTGTTATATCTAATTTGAAACCAAAAACTAAAGTCAAAACAAATTACAAGATACGACTAACCCTCAACTACACGATTGTTAAAAAAAAAAAAAAAAAAAAAAAAAAAATTAGAAACTTATAGTATTCATTCTTATTTTCTCTACCAGAACATGCCTCCTCGTAGAACAACACGCAGAAACTCAACTCCAGCACCACCTCCACCACCTCCTCCAACTATGGATGCAGCTATGTTCCAAACTGCTGTAACGGCCGCTGTAACCGCGGCGATGGCTCAAATGAGCAACAATGGGTCGGGAGGTGGAATAAATAGCTTTACCAACGGCCCAAGCCAAGGCCGTACTGGAGTCTGCACTTACAAAGACTTCACTAATGGAAAACCTATTCCCTTTTATGGAACTGGAGGAGTATTGGCTCTGTCCCAATGGATAGAGAAAACGGAAGCCGTATTTGAAATTTGCGCATGCCCGGAAGAAAGCAAAGTAAAATTTGCTGCCTGTACATTCTCTGAACGCGCCTTGACATGGTGGAACGGCCACGTCAAGACACTAACCCTGGTGGTGGCAAACTCCATGGGTTGGGAGAATTTGAAGCGAATGCTCCTACGGGAATACTGCCCAAGGGGCGAGATTCAGAAGCTGGAACAAGAATTGTGGAACCTTTCGATGAAAGGATCGGACATCGCAGGCTACACCAATAGGTTCAGCGATTTGATAACGCTTTGTCCTGGGATGTTGATTCTAGAAAGCCAAAAAGTGGAGAGATACATCTGGGGATTATCACCCCAACTGCGAGGAAGTGTGCTAGCTTCCAAGCCCATGACCTTCGACAGTGCCAAAGAACTGGCGCAATCTCTTGTGGATCATGGCGTCTGCCAAGGAGTCACGACTATCGCAACTGAACCAACCAAAGGGAACAATGACAACAATAACAACAGCAAGAAGAAGTACTGGAACAAGAGGAAGGGACTAACCTCGCAAGAACCTTCAAAGAGACAAATGGTGGCGGTTCATGCTGCTACTACTCCCGGCACAACTCCTACAACTTCGACGCCAACAAAACAATATGCAGGGAACTTGCCAAAGTGCAGCAAATGCAACTACCATCACCACGGTAATTGCCGCGAGATGTACTGTAAGAACTGCGACAGGAAAGGGCACACAGCCCGTTTCTGTAAGGCACCAGCGCGGCCATTCACTCAAGTTCCTGGTACTGGAGTAAGCCAAGCATGTTATGGATGTGGAGAAACCGGGCATTTCAAGAGGGACTGCCCCAAGACAAGGAATGTTGGTGGTATTGGGAGAGTGCTGGCGATAGGTCGAAATGAAGCAATAACTGATCCAACAGTAGTTACGGGTACGTTTCTCCTCGACAACATTTATGCATGCATACTATTTGATTGCGGTGCGGAGAGAAGTTTTGTGAGCCATAAATTCAAACATCTACTTAACCAGAGACCCCAACCACTTAATAAACTGCACTTACAAAGACTTCACTAATGGAAAACCTATTCCCTTTTATGGAACTGGAGGAGTATTGGCTCTGTCCCAATGGATAGAGAAAACGGAAGCCGTATTTGAAATTTGCGCATGCCCGGAAGAAAGCAAAGTAAAATTTGCTGCCTGTACATTCTCTGAACGCGCCTTGACATGGTGGAACGGCCACGTCAAGACACTAACCCTGGTGGTGGCAAACTCCATGGGTTGGGAGAATTTGAAGCGAATGCTCCTACGGGAATACTGCCCAAGGGGCGAGATTCAGAAGCTGGAACAAGAATTGTGGAACCTTTCGATGAAAGGATCGGACATCGCAGGCTACACCAATAGGTTCAGCGATTTGATAACGCTTTGTCCTGGGATGTTGATTCTAGAAAGCCAAAAAGTGGAGAGATACATCTGGGGATTATCACCCCAACTGCGAGGAAGTGTGCTAGCTTCCAAGCCCATGACCTTCGACAGTGCCAAAGAACTGGCGCAATCTCTTGTGGATCATGGCGTCTGCCAAGGAGTCACGACTATCGCAACTGAACCAACCAAAGGGAACAATGACAACAATAACAACAGCAAGAAGAAGTACTGGAACAAGAGGAAGGGACTAACCTCGCAAGAACCTTCAAAGAGACAAATGGTGGCGGTTCATGCTGCTACTACTCCCGGCACAACTCCTACAACTTCGACGCCAACAAAACAATATGCAGGGAACTTGCCAAAGTGCAGCAAATGCAACTACCATCACCACGGTAATTGCCGCGAGATGTACTGTAAGAACTGCGACAGGAAAGGGCACACAGCCCGTTTCTGTAAGGCACCAGCGCGGCCATTCACTCAAGTTCCTGGTACTGGAGTAAGCCAAGCATGTTATGGATGTGGAGAAACCGGGCATTTCAAGAGGGACTGCCCCAAGACAAGGAATGTTGGTGGTATTGGGAGAGTGCTGGCGATAGGTCGAAATGAAGCAATAACTGATCCAACAGTAGTTACGGGTACGTTTCTCCTCGACAACATTTATGCATGCATACTATTTGATTGCGGTGCGGAGAGAAGTTTTGTGAGCCATAAATTCAAACATCTACTTAACCAGAGACCCCAACCACTTAATAAAATATTCACTGTAGAAATGGCTAATGGAAAAACAGAAAGCACAAGTGATATGTACGTCGGGTGCACATTAAATTTAAACGAACACTTATTTCAAATCGACCTTATGCCCATTTCGATAAAAAGTTTTGATATAATCATCGGTATGGACTGGCTGAGTCTTCACCATGCCGACATTCTTTGCCATGAAAAGGCCGTTCGTCTCAATCTTCCCAACGGTGAAAATCTCATCATATATGGAGACAAACCTAGTGCAAAATTACAAATCATCTCCTGTATTAAAGCACGAAAATATCTTCGCAAGGAATACCATGCCTTTCTAGCCCACGTGGTAGACCAGAAGAAAGAACCAAAGAACATTAAAGATATTCCAGAAGTCTGCAACTTCCCAGACATTTTCCCCGAAGATCTCCCAGGAATCCCACCGGAACGTCAAGTCGAATTCAGAATCGACTTGATTCCCGGAGCCACCCCAGTAGCAAAGTCACCTTACCGTTTAGCTCCAGCCGAGATGCAGGAACTGTCCAGTCAATTGAACGAGCTGTTGAGCAAGGGATTCATTAGGCCAAGTTTCTCACCATGGGGTGCACCAGTCCTGTTCGTGAAGAAGAAGGACGGATCTTTTCGCATGTGCATCGATTATCGAGAACTGAACAAACTGACAATCAAGAACCGATATCCCCTTCCACGTATAGACGATCTTTTTGACCAACTACAAGGAGCGAGCTACTTCTCGAAAATCGACCTAAGATCCGGTTATCACCAGCTACGAGTACTAGAAGGAGACATCCCCAAAACGGCTTTCCGAACACGATATGGTCACTACGAGTTTGTAGTGATGCCCTTCGGATTGACAAACGCTCCAGCAGTGTTCATGGATTTGATGAACCGAGTATGTCGCCCCTTCCTGGACAAATTCGTGATCGTGTTCATAGATGATATACTCATCTATTCTAGAAACCAGGAAGAACACAGCCAACATCTCCGCCAAGTTCTGGAAACATTAAGGGCAGAGAAACTTTATGCAAAATTTTCCAAGTGCGAATTTTGGATTCGAGAGGTGGATTTTCTAGGACACATAGTAAGCAAGGAAGGAATACACGTGGATCCCTCGAAGATCAAGGCAATAGAGAATTGGACGATCCCAAGAACCCCTACAGAGATCCGACAATTTTTAGGACTCGCCGGGTATTACCGAAGGTTCATACAGAATTTTTCCAAGATTGCCAAGCCACTCACCACACTAACTCAGAAAAATGTGACCTTCGACTGGGGAGAAAAACAAGATGCCGCATTTCAAACGCTAAAACGAGCATTGTGTAGTGCGCCCATCCTAACCCTGCCAGAAGGGACGGAGGACTTCGTAGTCTATTGTGATGCATCAAACCAAGGACTCGGGTGTGTCCTGATGCAACGAGGGAAGGTCATCGCCTATGCCTCAAGACAACTAAAGACGCATGAAGTGAACTACACAACGCACGATCTTGAGCTAAGAGCAGTCGTTTTCGCTCTAAAGATATGGAGACACTACCTCTACGGCACAAAAGGCACGATCTTCACTGACCATAAAAGCCTTCAACATATTCTCAACCAGAAAGAACTCAACATGAGACAAAGACGGTGGGTAGAGCTACTAAGTGATTACGAATGCGAAATTCAATATCACCCCGGAAAGGCTAATGTAGTGACGGATGCACTCAGTAGGAAGGAATACTCGGGTCGCCGAGTGAAGTCCCTAACTATGACGATCCATTCCCACCTGTCCACGCAAATCAAGGAAGTCCAAATAGAAGCCTTGAAATCTGAAAATGTGGCAGGAGAAACCCTAAGGGGAATGGATAAGAATCTTGAAACCAAGAACGACGGAGTTCGTTATTTCATGGATCGAATATGGACACCAAAGTTTGGTGGATTCAGAGAAATCATCATGGACGAAGCCCATAAAACACGATACTCCATACACCCCGGCTCCGACAAGATGTATCTCGACCTCAAGAAGTTGTACTGGTGGCCGAACATGAAAGCTGAAATTGCTACCTACGTGAGTAAATGTCTGACGTGCGCTAAGGTCAAAATAGAATACCAAAAGCCTTCAGGTTTATTACAACAACCAGAAATACCCGAATGGAAGTGGGAGCGGATAACTATGGATTTCATAACCAAGTTACCCAAAACGACAAACGGACTCGACACCATCTGGGTAATCGTCGACAGGTTAACTAAATCAGCGCATTTCCTACCGATCAAAGAGACGGATAAATTGGAGAAGTTAACAAGGACGTACCTCAGGGAAATTGTACGACTGCACGGTGTGCCCGTATCCATTATCTCGGACCGAGATAGTAGATTCACCTTAAGATTCTGGCAGTCGCTACAAAGAGCTTTAGGGACAAGAATAGACATGAGTACCGCCTATCACCCTCAAACCGACGGCCAGAGCGAGAGAACCATACAAACCCTAGAAGACATGTTGAGAGCCTGCGTAATCAATTTTGGCAAGGCATGGGACACACATCTACCCTTGGTCGAGTTCTCGTACAACAATAGCTACCACACCAGTATCAAAGCTGCCCCGTTCGAAGCCCTCTATGGCTGCAAGTGCAGGTCACCTTTATGCTGGGCCGAAGTGGGGGACACACAACTAGCAAAAGGACAAGCAACTGACAACACACTTACTGGGCCAGAAATCATACGAGAAACTACGGAGAAGATTGTTCAAATCCGAGAACGTCTAAAGGCATCAAGGGATAGACAAAAGAGTTATGCAGATAAGAGACGAAAACCCTTGGAATTCCAAGTTGGAGACCGTGTACTACTAAAAGTCTCGCCTTGGAAAGGATTGATACGCTTCGGAAAACGTGGGAAACTGAACCCCAGATACATCGGACCATTCGAGATCCTTGCGAGGATCGGTCCAGTGGCTTACAAACTTAGACTACCTCAGGAACTCCACAATATACACCCTACCTTTCATGTATCAAACCTGAAGAAATGCTTATCCGACGAGACCCTTGTCGTCCCTCTAGACGAAATTGCAATAAACGAAAACCTCCAATTTGTAGAGGAACCAGTAGAGATCATGGATCGGGAAGTCAAAAGGACTAAACAAAGTCGCATACCTATCGTAAAGGTCCGCTGGAACGCCAAGCGAGGCCCTGAATACACCTGGGAACGAGAGGATCAAATGAAACAGAAATACCCGCATCTTTTTCCTAATTTGTAATATCTATCTTAGACTAAATTTCGGGACGAAATTCCCTTAACAGGGGGATGATGTGACAACCCTATTTTTCCAAAAACATTGTAAACACTCGAAAGCTAAAAACAACGAAATTAACCTCGACAATAAAGTGTTCAGGTATCTAAGTTGGGATGCATCGAATATTGAATATCATGCCCAGGTTTCCAAAAACATAAAGAACACTCAAAACCGAGTTATATTAAAGAAATTATAACTACTCGTATAATTACGACACGACGTTAAAACATAATTTGACGTAAAAAGTGGAATCTCAATAAAATACATTTTAGCCTTAAAGTATCTAAACAAAAGTCGTAGATCTCGTTGAAAGATGAGCGTGCATAAAAAGATCGCCCAAATTGGACCTCGTATGAAGAAGTTACGAATTTTCAAAGTTTCGTAACAGTAGTAAAGGGCTAAAAACTCGGATTAAAGATCGAGTGTTATTTAGCTATCGCCACCTAAACGGAAGTTGAAGATCTTCTCGGTGGTAATAAGACAATCAAAAGACAAACGAAAACCAACGTCGAATAAAGAACCTATGAAATTTTAACGAACTTTAGGAGGCCCGGCCTATTAAAATTATATCATTAAAAATAAAGTCAAAACTAGCCGACGAAGTCTAAATGAAAGTTGTAGAGCATAATCTCACCTACGCGTGGATATAAAGAACGCGAAAAACGGAGCTCGTACGCGAAAGTTACGGAATTTAGAAGTCGGAAGCAGGGATTACGCCCCGCGTACTCTGGGAGTACGCCCCGCGTACTAGACCCAGAGTCGGGTCTCATCAACCCGCCCAAGCTACGCCCGGCTAGACCCAGTAGTCCCATCGACCCGCCCAAGCTACCCTGGCTAGACCCGAGTCGTAAGCCATGACGCCACATTACGCCCCGCGTACTCCGGAAGTACGCGCCGCGTACGGGGTTTTCCAGCCCTATAAATGGAAGGCATAAGCTTCGAGTTTAGGCACACCTTCACCATTTCCCAGCCATTCTCTCATACTTCTAAGCTCTAGAGACCCTCCCCTTACCTCGGTTTCCGCACTCGAGCCCCCGACGAAAGATTTACGTTGCAGAGATCCCCGAAGAGCCCGACGACGCCACTATCCGCGATCGAAACTCTGCTCAACTCTAGCCCCTCTCTTCAAACTTAACGGGTGAGTTCATACCCCTACTTTTCAATTATTTTTCATGTTTTAGGGGGGAAATACAAGTACATTACACGTTAAAAGTATCATTTTACAAACATAAATGCAAATTTTTAACTCGGAACACTCATGAACTCACCAACTTAATTGTTGACACTTTTCAAAACCACTTGTATTTCTCAGGGAATCAGTGATACAGGTAAACTACCAGCTTTTGGAAGAAGGAACACAAAGGATGTTTTTATCATTAAACATTTATCATCATATTGTAATATTCTTTTGATAACATGTATAACGCAACAATATACGTTTTCATTTTTATATATATGATGGTTGTGTTACTTTCTTTACAATATTCAATCGTTGTGATACTACGTGAAGTCATCCACCCCCGAATGTTTCCTCCATTCTGGTTTGGGGGTGTGACAAGTTTAGACTATTCAAGCAGGCAAATCCCGAATCCAATAAAGTACACAAGTATACCGTTCCCGGTTTTATGCTTCTGTTTAGGGGTACTTTCTAATGCATTTAAATAGTTATCAATGATTAATTTTTTATACTATAAAAACTTTGAACTTCGGTTTGTATTATATAATAACTTTGTATTATGACTTTTATAGTATAATAGCATGATACTTACATTTTTTTTCATAGATATGGATTTTGGAGACGTTCTTAGAGGCAACCCAATTTTATATACGCACGCCGATAAAATTGCCATCGATGAGGGCGTAGAGAAGTAAAACATCATTATCTTGGCTTCAATGTTGTCGAATAATCAACGTGTATGTGGTATGCTTTTTATATTAACGATCATCTTTAGTTACAAATTCCAATGTATTTTCATGTTAAACTAACAATCTGATTTCTGCAGCCTAACAACCAACCTATTAATGGTGTGGCAAGCCCGGAGGAGCCGATTTTGTCGTTTTATGTTTGTTATGTCAATTCGACTCTTAAACCTATAGAGTCTCCCCCACGGCAGTAGAGTCTGGTCGTAAATAGTCCACCTGTTGTTGCCTCGCCTGCTCAAAGAAAGATGTACAAGTCCGAAATAGAAACATCTTCGATTGAATCTGGCACAAATGCTTCTTCCTCGCAACATCCTGAAATAGAAACAAGTTATATGTCAAACGACACATCAAGGTGGGTAAAGAAGAAGAAGACGAGCACAAAGGCATTAGTGAAGCGTCTACTAGGCGTTGTGGCTGACTTAACTTCTAAAGTAGATCATGTATTACAGAAAAAAGATGAACCCGACAGAAATATTGAACCAGACAGAGGGTTTCGAGAGGAGGAGGAGATGATAAATGAAGAGGAGGAAGAAAAATATTACCATGATACACATTTGCATTATGATGATATAGGTACTCATGGTTTGGAGGGGGAATTTGGGCCTACATCTACGCATGTTGAGCCGTCATCGGACGTGGGTGAACATCACACAAAAGAAATGCCTCCTATTGTTAGGCCGCAACGAAAGAGGGGTGTTCCATGATATCAGCGGACTCCGTTCATAGTGGTACAAAACTTATATTTTAAATTTGGTATATTTTTAAAATATTAACGTATTGATAATTATTTAACATGTTAATTTTTTTAGTTGCAATCCACACCAAAATTGAAGAAAATCACCAAAGAAAAAAAAAGTAGTGGAGAGTCCTGAAAAAGCAAATGAAGACATTGTGAATAAAGAGAATAATGATGTTCAAAATCATATCCTGCTCGACAATCTTGAAGCTACCAGTACGTTGAGTTTTTGGAGAAAGTGGAATACGATCTCTTCCAACCTAAACACTAAACATAGGTTGCATATTCTCACACTAGATGTGGAGTTTTGGTTGAGGCTACTTGCAGTTACTGACATTGGGTGGTTAATTTGTTCGGTAACATTCGTTAAATATAATTTTTAACTACATTTTTAGACGATAATTTATATAAAAAATTGTAACATTTTTATCTTAAAATGTACAGCATATTGCAATATGGAGTGCCTTGCTCATGGAAAGACGGCCGACAAACACAAGATTGACGATATTCCCTCAAGAACTCAATTTGCAAAACGGAAAATCATTTTTTCTTAGGAATATAGCAAATCGTGTTGGAGACCATCCTAAATGGAAGGATATGGAGATGGTTAGTTAAGTTTATTAATTATTTTTTATTTAGGAACTGAATTTATGACTATTTTTTTTTGTTTGCAGGTTCTATTCCCCATAAATGTTCCTCATATCCATTGGTTTTTGGCAGTGCTACATTTAGATATTTGGAAAGTACACATTTATGATTCAGCATGAACTATGAATTTCTTCACACAATACTTGACTGGTGGAGAATTCAAAAGTTTTGAGGATAGTATTATCTCAGAGCTAGATGTCATTGACTACTGGAACGATTTCCCCGATGGACACGAAGACAACGCAGTTGTGGAGTTTATTGATATTGTAGACGCATCACAACATGAATATATTCTTAATAGAGGGGCTTGTGGAAGCATGTATATGTAAATGATTGTTTTGGGAGTACCGGTAAAGAGTGATAAGCCATGTAGAGATGTGGGATTTCTCTACAAAAATAGGATGACAAGTATTATTTGGGATACTAAATAACTTGATCTTTGGAAGTTTGTATACATTATTATGAAATACTTGGTTTTTAGTAGTTTTGTTTAATATAAATATGTGTTTTATCCTCTATTTTTTGAAACATAATTCACCAACATATATTACGATACATTCAAACAAAATAAACATTAGAAATAATATAATAACATTACACAAAACATTACAAATAAAAGATGAACGACTAACAAACATTACATAGAACATTACGATTAAAAGATGTACGACTAACAAACATTACATAAAACATTATGAATAAAAGAGTCACTTACATAAAAAAAGGGTTTATTTTTAACCAGATTCCAAACGTCTGTATACTCGAAATCAGTTTCATCAAACCGGCACAGGTAATATCCGTTCACGTATTGAAGAAGCTCTTCATCGTCAGCATCAGAGCATCGCATTTTCTCATAATTGTAGCATCGATTGAACCATGTGACTTTTTTCTTTAAATCCATCCATCCTCCTTAATAAATGAAAGCTTTTTTGCCACATGTCAATCTCTCATGAGTTTTGACACTTGTCATTTTATGATATTTTTGAAATAAATATTATCCACTTGTTAATTTTTTGTTGTTTCAATTTTTAAAATTAAATTCATATACTTATATATGTAAAGTATTTAAATATCATATATATGATATTAAATTTGTAACGCCCAGTTTCCCAGGTACATTAATTAATATTATAATTTGAATTGTGTTGAGGTGACTCGATGAGTTGGTGCTTAGACTCGTCGAGTCAGGTCGAGAATGGGTGACGTGGAAAATGATTAGACTCGACGAGTCAGGGGAATGCACTCACTGAGTTAGAGCTGGCGAAAGAAACCCTAATTTCTCGGGTTTGGGACCTATTTAAGGACCCTTATAGCCACCATTTGCGGTTACCAGACCCTTGAGAGAAACCCTAAGAGTGCTTGATCGTTGTGAGAGGAAAGAAGCCATTATTTGATCTTTGTGGGTTGGTTTTGCAAGAAAAAGGTGGTTCCATCTTAGAGGAGGCCAAGAAGGTTGCATATCTGTGGATCTCAAGCAAAAAATATCATCCTTGAGGTAGCATATCGATCCTTTTTCGGTTTTGTTAAAGAATCCATGGATCTAGGGTTTTCTATACCATTTATTGGGATGATTGTTGGATATATGGTCCCTTATCATGTTTAGACTTCGGATCTGGACCCATAGTGGTCGAAAGAGCTTTATCCATCTTGCTTTATGATGAGTTATGGAATAAATGGGCTTAGGATGTTGTATTTGGGGCAAATGCTTCAAGAGTTATTTGGGCGATGCATGAGTATCAAGTTTGAACCTTTACATGTTTATTGAGCTTGGGAAGGTCAGATATATGGATTAGAGGAACAGATATGACCTCAAAAGGCTATTTGAGTTCGAGCATGGAATGAACTCGCCGATTCCATGAGCAGACTCGACGAGTCGGATCGGTTGTCCCGTGACTCACACAGTTGATGACTCGCCGAGTTGGGAGAGGGACTCAGTAAGTCAGAGGGGGATTTAGGGGACTTGAGTTCACGTCTGAACTCGCCGAGTCAGTTCCTGACTCGACGAGTTAGGTCAATGGGGTGGCCATTGACCAACGTTGACCATAGTTGACTTTGTGTTGACTTAAGGGCATTAGTCAAATTAAGTTAGGAAGGTATTAATTAGAGATGTATTTATGCTATAGGAGGAAGCTAGGTTGGAGGATTGAGCGTGAGTGATTATCCGACATCTTCGAGGTGAGTCTTCTCACTATGCCTTACCGATGGGGTGATTATATGTGACCGGAAGGTCTTATGTGTATGATGAAAATGTGATGTATGTTGTATATGTAATATGTTATGATATGAGTATGATGATATGGACCGGAAGGTCAACAGAGCATGTACTGGAAGGTCAACAAAGTTATGGGATGGAAATCCCATTAGATTCTTGGAACGGAAGATCCCATAGAGTTATGGCATGGAAAGGTGTATGTGATGTACGTGGTGTTTTGGGGAACCCACTAAGCATTATTGCTTACCGTTTGCGTGTTATGTGTTTCAGGTACCAGTGATGATCGCGGGAAGGCGCCGGCATGATCAGTACACACTTATGGTGGAGATGTTTTGAGATTCTGGGGATTTTGATTTGCACTTATGTTATGTAAAAACAATTGATACACATTTTGAGAATTGTGATTGGAGTATTTTATTAATTTAAAAATGAAAAATTGTTTTGAAATTTCACGGTGTTACAAGTTGGTATCAGAGCCTTGGTTTGAGGGATTCGGATTCATCTTCGGGTGTATTTGAACTCAAACTGAGGATTTGAGGAAGTTTTCATAAATAAACAATTTTTCCTAAAAGAATAAAAAGGAATTGAGGAAACATAAGAAAGTAGTGTGTACGATCATCCAACGCCCGAACGCTGATTTCCCAAATTACCCTTACATTAAGTGTTAAGAAATATGTTGTGATGTGTTATGCATGCTAGAGTAAGCTAGGTATTCATATTAGGACTAGAATGGCCTGATTTTTGATGCCTTAGACTAGGGAGATTTCTGCTGCTATGAGATGCTTGTGAGTGAATAGGTAGCAGTGAGGTGCTATGAGGGTTTACCGAAGGGTAGCTTATGTGTGGCAAGAGATAGAGTACTTGTGACTTGGGATCCTTGGAGGGTGGATTGGAATGAATACTGATGCGGTATGGAAGGTAGTATAGGGCCCATACTACTGGAAACACCGGATCAGTGTGCAGTCCAAGTAGGAACGCTTAGGATACTAGGAAACAAGTAGGGTTGAGTTATCATGTGCGAGTACGCTCGAGCGAGTCCCTGATATTTTTATGTTGTATTTCAGAGACATCATGGTTGGGACACGCCACAGACCAGGGACTAGCGAGGGGGTGTGAGCGATGAACTGCACCAGATGATTCATGATGAGGTGGTTGCGACCATCCGAGCTGAGATACTAGAGATGTTCGGGTCTATCAAGACCACGCTAATTGAGACTTTTGATGAGCGGTACGCTCTCTTATTGACATTGCTGTTATCGCAGCTGTCGCTGCTGCCAGGCCGCAAGGGGGTAACTCGTTGCTGTATCGTGAGTTCAGCAACACAAAGCCACCAGAGTTTGATGGGAAGCAGGATCCGATTGCTACGATGAGATGGATATCTGATATCGAGGGATGCTTCTACACATGTTCATGTCCAGAGCATCTGAGGGTTCGGTTTGCACTGAACCAGCTTCGCTTGGGAGTGAAGGATTGGTGGAAATTTGTGACGATGCATCTTACTTTTGCGGAGATCTCAGCGGTGACCTGTGAGAGGTTCACCACTATGTTCAGAGACGAGTACGTTCCCCTGGTGGAAAGGGAACGGTTGGCCCAAGAGTTCTTGACCCTCAAGCAGGGTACTAAGTTAGTGAACGTGATCACCAGGAAGTTTCATGAGAGGGCGATGTTCTGCCCTGAGCACGTGTCGTCTGAGCAGGCACGCATGAGCCGGTACTTGAGCATTCTGAGGAGGGACATTCGGGAGTTCGTATCGAACTCGAATTATCGGACATTTTTTGAGCTTCAGGCAAATACCCGGAAGAGGGAGTTTGAGTTGGAGACTCAGGTCAGGGAGGAGGTCAAGTCTCAGGGGTTGGATAGGTGGCCGACACAGTCTCAGCTGGCAGCCAAGTGGGCAAAGCCCGCCGATTCGAGATCTGGAGGCCAGAAGGGCCGCACTTGCAGAAAGTGCGGTAAGGGATATGATGGAGTTTGTTGATCTGGTGCTTACTACAAATGTGGCAAGGAGGGGCATATATTCAAGGACTGCCCCAATGGATTCATGGTTTTCTTTCATTGCAACCAGAAGGGCCATCGGAAGGCCGAGTGTCCGCAGTTGCGAGGGACAACACAGGGAGCACAACAGGGATCTGCCCCTGCCGCCGTGTGCGCTACTGAGGTTCGGCCAATGAAGGCCGAGGTACCGAAGGCTCGCGGGAGAGCCTTCTAGTTGACAGTGGAGGAGGTCCGCGCAACACCCGACATCGTGGCTGGTATGTATTCTGTTATTATTTGTTTATGATGAGATCTTGTGTTTATATTATGATATGCGTAGGTACTTTCCTTGTGAATTCTGTACCTGCTTTGGTGTTGTTTGACTCGGGTACGAGTCGGTCATTTGTTTCATTAGCATTCAGTAGACACATCAGTATCAAGAGAGAGGCGATGAGTCAACCTCTACAAGTTTCTATAGCTAACGAGCGAGCAGTGTATGCCACGGACGTGATTCGAGGGTGTGTACTTGAGATTTTCGGCATTGGGTATCTGATAGATCTGGTCCTGATTGCGATGGGGGGCATATGTGTCATCATGGGCATGGATTGGTTGAGTCGATTTGGGGCTGTGATAGACTGCGAGCAGCAATTGGTGACGATTCGAGGTCCTAGTGGGGGAGTGCTGACAGTCTATGGCGAGGGAACTCAAAGTAGGTCAGCATTATGTTCGGCTACCAGAGCGAGGCATAGTTTGCAGTAGGGCTGCAAGGGGTTCGTAGCTTATGTGATGGATACATCGGAGGCCGCGAGAAGGCCAAGTTTATTTGATGATGTTCCGATAGTGCGTGAGTTCCCGGATGTATTTCCCGAGGAGTTTTCGGGTGTGCCTCCCGAGAGGCAGGTGGAGTTTCGCATTGATTTAGTTCTGGGGGTAGCGCCTATCGCTAAGGCACCTTATCGCCTTGCACCACCAGAGATGCAGGAGTTATCCTCAAAACTTTAGGAGCTGTTGGGGAAAGGGTTTATTCGACCGAGCAGCTCGCCTTGGGGAGCGCCAATCCTTTTTGTTAAGAAAAAGGATGGTTCACACCGGATGTGCATCGACTATTGGGAGCTGAACAAGTTAACGGTCAAGAACCATTATCCATTGCCAAGGATTGATGATTTGTTCGATCAGCTTCAGGGGTCATCTTGGTTTACCAAGACAGACTTGAGGTCTGGATATCACCAGATGAGGGTGCGTGATGACGATATCCAGAAGACAGCGTTCAAGACGCGATATGGGCACTATGAGTTTGTGGTGATGCCTTTTGGGCTCACCAATGCACCAGCAGTGTTCATGGATCTAATGAACAGAGTATTCCAACCGATGTTGGATCGATCGGTTACCGTGTTTATTGATGATATTCTAGTGTATTCTAGATCCCGAGAACAGCATGAGGAGCATTTAAGGGAGATCATCGGGGTATTCAGGTCGGAGAGGCTTTATGCCAAATTCCCCAAGTGTGATTTTTGGTTATGAGAGGTCCAATTCTTGGGCCATCATGTTAATCAAAATGAGATATTGGTCAACCCGGCCAAGATTGAGGCGGCGATGAGTTGGGAAGTGTCGAAGTCCGCCACAGAGATCAGAAGTTTTTTGGGGTTGGCTGGTTATTATTGGAGATTCATTCAGGATTGCTCCAAGATTGCACTGCCACTCACTAGGTTGAACTGGAAGGGTGTTGCTTTTTCATGGGGTCCGGAGAAGCAGACCTTGTTTGAGACTCTTCACCGGAAGTTGTGCGAAGCCCCGGTGTTATCCCTTCCAGAGGGAGTTGAGGATTTTGTGGTATACTACGATGCATCGATATCAGGGTTGGGTGCAGTGCTTATGCAGAGGGGGAATGTGATAACATATGCATCAAGGCAGTTGAAGGCTCATGAGGCGAGATATCCCACCCACGATCTGGAGCTAGGAGTGGTAGTGTCCGCTCTCAAGATCTGGCGCCACTATTTGTACGGAGTTCGGTGTACCATTTACACGGACCACAAGAGTTTGAAGTATTTGATGAATCAGCCCAACCTGAATATGTGGCAGAAGAGATGGTTAGATGTGGTGAAGGATTACGATTATGAGATCATGTACCACTCGGGAAAGGCGAATGTGGTAGTCGATACCCTGAGTTATAGGGCAGAGAGTGCCCTGATACGAGGTATATGTAAGAGAATGACCGTGATGACTCCGGTGTTAGATACCATTCATGAGGCCTAGGCAGAGGCTGTGAGACCGGTGAATCACAAGGAGGAGCGAGTGTTTGGGCAGGTATCTGAGTTTGTGACTGATAGCCGAGGGCTTATAACTTTTCATGGTCGGATTTGGGTGTCGTTTATAGGCGGGGCACATAGTGTTTTGATGGAGGAGGCGCATAGAACGAGATTCGCGATCCATCCCGGGGCCACTAAAATGTATTTGGATCTGAAGAGAGACTATTGGTGGCCTTATATGAAGAGAGATGTTGCGTGGATTGTAGAGAGGTGCTTGACCTGTCGTCATGTTAAGGCCGAACACCAGCAGCTGCATGGCAAGTTGCAGCCACTTGAGGTTCCCCAGTGGAAGTGGGAACAGATGTCTATGGATTTCATCACCAAACTGCCAAGAACCCCAAGGGGTGTCGATGCAATTTGGGTGATTGTGGATCGATTGACGAAAAGTGCTCATTACCTTGCTATCAGTGAGAGCTCTTCTGCAGAGAAGCTGGCAGAAATATATGTGAGAGAGGTGGTGTCTCGGTAATGGGGTGCCGATCTCGATTGTATCAGATCAAGATGTACGTTTCACTTCCAGGTTTTGGAAGAAGTTTCATGAGGAGTTGGGTACGAGATTGCATTTCAGCATTGCTTATCACCCTCAGACCAACGGTCAGAGTGAGCGGACTATCCAGACACTCGAGGATATGCTTCGGGCATGTGTATTAGACTTCGGAGGAAGTTGGGACACGTATCTACCTTTGGATGGGTTTTCCTATAACAATAGCCAGCATTCGAGCATCGGTATGCCTCTCTTCGAGTTGTTGTATATAAGGAGGTGTCGGACTCCCATTTGTTGGGGAGATGTAGGACAACGTGTGATGGGTAGTACGGAGATAGTGCTCCAGACGACTGAGCAGATTCAGCAGGTCAGGCAGAGGTTGCTGACGGCCCAGAGTCGCCAGAAGAGCTACGCTGATAGGCATCGCTCAGAGCTCGAGTTTCAGGTTGGTGATTTCGTTCTCCTGAAGGTATCACCTTGTAAAGGTGTGATTCGATTCAGGAAGAAGGGCAAGTTGGGACCTCGATATATCAGTCCATTCAGGGTGACAGCTAGGGTGGGTAGAGTAACGTATCGTTTGGAGCTACCTGCCGAGCTGAGTCAGATTCATGATACCTTCCACGTGTCTCAGTTGAGGAAGTGTATTGTTGATGACTCAACAGTGGTTCAACTAGAGGAATTTCAGGTGGATGCGAGCCTGAACTATGTTGAGAGGCCGATCGCGATTCGAGATAGGAGGATCAAGGTTCTAAGAAACAAGGAGGTGTCCCTGGTTCAGGTCCAGTGGCAACAGCGGAAGGGGTCCGAGCTGACTTGGGAGCCGGAGTTAGAGATGCGGGAGCAGTATCCAGAATTGTTTGCAGAGTGAGACTTCGGGGGCGAAGTCTGATTCTAGTAGGGGAATATTGTAATGCCCGGTTTCCCATGTACATTAATTAATATTATAATTTGAATTGTGTTGAGGTGACTCGACGAGTTGGTGCTTAGACTCGTCGAGTCAGGTCGCGAATGGGTGACGTGGAGAATGATTAGACTCGACGAGTCAGGGGAATGCACTCGACGAGTTAGATTTGGCGAAAGAAACCCTAATTTCTCGGGTTTCGGACATATTTAAGGACCCTTATAGCTACCATTTGCGGCTACCAGACCCTTGAGAGAACCCTAAGACTACTTGAGCGTTGTGAGAGGAAAGAAGCCATTATTTGATCGTTGTGGGTTGGTTTTGCAAGAAGAAGGTGGTTCCAGCTTAGAGGAGGCCAAGAAGGTTACATATATGTGGATCTCAAGCAAAGAACATCATCCTTAAGCTAGCATATCGATCCTTTTTCTGTTTTGTTGAAGAATCCATGGATCTAGGGTTTTCTATACCCTTTATTGGGATTATTTTTGGATATATGGTCCCTTATCATGTTTAGACTTCGGATCTGGACCCATAGTGGTCGAAAGAGCTTTATCCATCTTGCTTTATGATGAGTTATGGAATAAATGGACTTAGGATGTTGTATTTGGGGAAAATGCTTCAAGAGTTATTTGGGCGATGCATGAGTATCAAGTTTGAACCTTTACGTGTTTATTGAGCTTGGGAAGGTCAGATCTATGGATTAGAGGAACAGATCTGACCTCAGAAGGCCATTTGAGTTCGAGCATGGAATGAACTCGCCGAGTCCATGAGCAGACTCGACGAGTCGGACCGGGTTGTCCCATGACTCACACAGTTGATGACTCGCCGAGTTGGGACAGGGACTCAGTAAGTCAGAAGGGGATTTAGGGGACTTGAGTTCACGTCTAAACTCGCCGAGTTGGGTCAAAGGGGTGGCCATTGACCAACGTTGACCAGAGTTGACTTGTGTTGACTTAAGGGCATTAGTCAAATTAAGTTAGGAAGATATTAATTAGAGATGTATTTATGCTATAGGAGGAAGCTAGGTCGGAGGATTGAGCGTGAGTGATTATCCGACATCTTCGAGGTGAGTCTTCTTACTATGCCTTACCCGATGGGGGTGATTATGTGTGACCGGAAGGTCTTATGTGTATGATGAAAATGTGATGTATGCTGTATATGTAATATGTTATGATATGAGTATGATGATATGGACCGGAAGCTTAACAGAGCATGGATTGGAAGGTCAACAGAGTTATGGGATGGAAATCCCCTGAGATACTTGGAATGGAAGATCCCATAGAGTTATGCCTTGGAAAGGTGTATGAGCTGTACGTGGTGTTTTGGGGAACTCACTAAGCATTATTGCTTACCGTTTGCGTGTTATGTGTTTCAGGTACCAATGATGATCGTGGGAAGGCGTCGACATGATCAGTACACACTTATAGTAGAGATGTTTTGAGATTCTGGGGATTTTGATTTGCACTTATGTTATGTAAAAACAATTGATACAGGTTTTTTGAGAATTGTGATTGGAGTATTTTATTAATTTAAAAATGAAAAATTGTTTTGAAATTTCATGGTGTTACAAAATTGTAATAAATACGTTTTTTCCTTTTTTATTTTAAAGTTTTACATTAAAAAATATTTTTTGTTTACACTTTAATATTTAATCGTTTTTTAAATCAACTCGTGTAATATACGGGTCTCACACCTAGTTTACTAACAATATTGGGTTTTAGTCATCCTTGTCCTTATCCCACATCATAGTTGAACAAAGCTACTAAGCGGGACCATTCATCATCAACAAGGCAATTAAGGGGAGCCATTACCGTAGACCCTCGTAAATGATAATCCAACAT
Organism: Lactuca saligna; assembly: GCF_052625555.1. NCBI lineage: Eukaryota > Viridiplantae > Streptophyta > Magnoliopsida > Asterales > Asteraceae > Lactuca > Lactuca saligna. The sequence continues at coordinate 169,985,525 of NC_136417.1, read as the reverse complement.
CGTGTTTGGACCAACACCTCTGTTGTCGTCCGTGGAGATGTACCATTTGTTGGAGCAAACGCATTAGACGGATTAGTTGCATTTGAAGAAGTTAGTACATTAGATGCCATTTTGTGAAATGATCCCTTACCTATAATTCGGACGTATAGATACATGTTTTACTATATATAAAAAGATAGGTAACGCGGACTGACAAACAACTATGTGGACTGACAAGTCAGTAACGCGGACTGGCAAACAGCTATGCGGAATGACAAGTTAGTAACACGGACTGACAAGCCAGTAATTCGAACTGACAAACATCTCTGCGGACTGACCATTCACTATGCGGACTGAAAAATAGTTATGCGGACTGACAAACAGCTCTTTGCGGCGTTGAAGGGTCTATATATTGTCATGGATGATCGTTGGATATTTACGAACTGTTATGTCTATATAAAATGATAAAAAAGTGTGTATCACTTCATCTAATCTATTTTATTTCATTTACTTTGTATGTTTTACAATGGGTTCAAAACCATGGATCGCTAACGAGTATTTGCTTCTAACTCGTGCATATATTAATGTCTACGAGAACGGCAGTTTGGAGGATAGAATGTTTTGGCTCCTATTAACCATTACCTTTAACACTGATGCTGAAACCACCATAGAAAACAATCTCAGCATGCTCAACAAAATGGTATGAATTGAAAATAGAAGTTGTGTTATTCAACGATCTTTATAAGAAGATTGAAGACGATCGTGTGAATGATATTGAGGAAGACATCTTGGAGTCGGCTAAAGAAGAATACAAATCCATTAGCAATGGAGAGAGTTTCAAGTATGAAGCTGTCACACCCCAAAACCGATAACGGCGGAATACGTTTCGGGGTGGACGACGTAGTGTACAGTATCATCACAAATGTATAATAGTAAAAGCAAGAAACATACAACCATTTCATTTATAAAGTAAGTGTATTTACAAGTGTGTTTTGTAATGTTTGACAAACACCAAAAGTAAACAAAAATAAGAGATGGGTCTTGCATCCTCCATCTTCTCCAAAAATACTGCTGCTGTACCTGTCTATCTTTGACCTGAAGATACAAGTTATTTTGAAAAGAATATCAGCATAAAGCTGGTGAGTTCATAAGAGTTTTAGTGTGAGTACTTGTATAAAAAGCATTAGAGTCATTAATATGAAAACTGAAGTTTTAAAATCATAAATAGCGGTGAAACCTAGAAAATCCCATATTTTCCAAAACTGTATAGTAAATGAAAATCTATAAGGAATCTGTTGCTTCTATCTTTGAATATCATTTATCATAGAAGTGTAATAATGACTCACCATTAAGTAATGTAATATAGTGAGTTATCCTTTAGAGTATATAATAGTGGTGCAACATCCTTTAGGATTAGATACTTATTTACCTCGGGATATTACTTCATCTTTCTTTTAGTATTTTAGTGCGGTTGTAGTGTCTTTCTAGTATGTTCCCAATAGTGTGAGTAATAGTGGATCCCCCATGACCTTCCCAGTCATGCATAGTGTAGTAGAGTAAAAGCATCCCTGGGCCTGAGCGGCTCGGACTGAAGTTATCAGTCGGGATGTAATAGCGTCTGCCCCGTATAGATCTATACATATAGTGTCGTCTCCCTATCGGAAAACTTCGGGCATAGTGTATAGCGTATAGAGTATCCCGTAGTGGATTAGTGAATTATCTCATGATTAGTGCATTTTTATTGTATTATAGTGTAGTAATCTTTCGTATAACATGTATTGTATTCTCTTATTAGTGTATTGCTTCATAACATAGAGAATTATAGTAGTGTAGAATAATAGTGGAAACAAGGGATAGAGTCCTTAACTATACCTATTATAGTTAATTTAGTGCATGTAGTTCTAATCAAGTAATGATTCAGGTAATTAATGAATTAAGAAGTACTCATAATCTGTACTAATATATGAGATATATAATTAAGAAATCAATGACAGTCGGATGGATAACCACTACCCTAAGCCCACAATCAAACAAGAAACAGGAAATAAGGCGAGCTATCGGTCCTAAGTCCTTCAAGTCTTACTTATATAAATATATTAGTATGATTACATTCTTATAAAGAGTTTTGTTAAACAAAAGTATTATACGAAAGGAACATTTAAAACTTGTTTGTTAATCCAAGATAGTTTTGAAAACAATTGATTTATTTATAAATCATAGTGATAAATCACATGTGATTTGAACTACAGGTTGTGAATCACATGTGATTAATCCTGTAATCTGAAAAATAGTCTTGTATAACTTTTCATAAACATGTATATTCAACTTGTATCTCCCCCCCCCCCCCCCTAAAACATATAAAACATTTGAAAGGTTCAATTAAGGGGTATGAACTCACCTGAAATTGCGGAAATCGGGTAAATCGGGTAAAAGTGTCGATTGAGCGTTTGGTACCCAATAACCACTTGAGCACCTCTTAGGACCCTAATGTCATATGAAATATGTATTTTACAAGAAGTTAATCATCTCAAACTTTTCATTGTAGTATTTGGACATTCTAGCGTCGTTTTCAGGGTTTTAAGGCCTAGAAGGGGTTCCCGGGAGTGGTACAAAGTCATGAATGATTTACGGGAGGGTTTAAGAGTTCACTCTTTTGGAGTTTATGGCCCAAAAGCCATCCTTTGGGAGTTTACGGCCGTAAACCCCTTAGGCTTGGCCGTAAACTCTTGTGGCTCTCCAAAGTGCATGTTTAAGGTCTTGTTTCACTTCCTTGATTTAGTGGTATGTGTCTTGGGCCATTTTAAGGGATTATACATCATAATTTGTGATATTTTTGGGGAGTTTACGGCCCAAGAACATCCTTGGCCGTAAACTCTTCATTTTGTGTCCAAATGTGAAGTTTATTTGTACAACACACTTCCAAAGGCCTTAGCTAAAATCCTTACATGCTCTAGGGTAGTTTAGGGACTTGTTTGACACAAATTTTTGGGTGTTTACGGCCCAAGCTTAAGCTAGGCCGTAAACTCCTCATTTTGTCCTCAAATGGAGTTGTTTGATGCATTTAAGTGTTCCTTAGAGTCAAGTCCAATTTACCAAACATCTTAGAAGAGTTTTAGGGACTTTAAACAAGTGTTTTTGGGGTGTTTGAGGTGTTTACGACCTAAGCATGTGCTTGGGCCGTAAACTCCTTTTTACATGTCTAATCCATGTGTTTTAGTGTCCAAACCCTTCTAGATACATGCCTTAATTAGTATACTAGCTTAAAATGAGGCAAAACTTGATCTTTGGCAAGATTTTGGGGGTTTACGGCCTAAGGGGCTTCTTAGGCCGTAAACTCCTTTATGGTCCTTGATTTCTATGATTTTGGACTCTAAATGCTGTAAAGTATGTTTAGATTAAGTTAGGGGATGAATCCTTACGTTTGGAAGTCGGAAATTCGCGGATTTGGAGTCGATTTCGGGTCTAGAGAGAGAAAGTAGTGAGAGAGAGGTGTAATGGTGGTAAAAGAGTCCAATTGTAGTGTTCAAGTGTTTTTATATGTCTCGGGTATTGTACCCGATACACGGCTACCCGATGCTAAAGTTTAACGGGGTTAAAACTTTTTACCCGGGTGAAGTGGTTGAAATAGTGACACCACTCTATTAGGTTAAACTAGGTTAACACGTATGAGTTACATTGCTTACAATGATCTTAGGACATGCATGTAATTAGATATTCGGATATTGACGATTCCAAATATAACATAAAATAATGTACGTTGACGCATTCCGATAGTGAAAATGGAATTTGTAACGGGAATAGATTTGGGGTTGTCACATCATCCCCCCGTTAGGGGAATTTCGTCCCGAAATTTAGAACACCACAGACACGTTACTACCTTATTACTAAGTAAAGAGATGAGGATATTTGAGTTTCATTTGATCCTCACGCTCCCAAGTGAATTCCGGCCCTAGCTTGGCGTTCCACCGAACCTTCACAATTGGGATACGGCTCTGCTTCGTTCGTTTTACTTCTCGATCCATAATCTCAACGGGCTCTTCCACGAAGTTGAGGCTCTCATTAACCTCAATCTCGTCAAGGGGAATCACGAGTGTCTCGTCTGACAGGCATTTCTTCAAGTTTGAGACGTGAAAGGTAGGGTGTATGTTGCTTAGTTCGAGAGGTAGATTGAGTTTATAAGCTACGGGGCCGATTCTAGCGAGAATCTCAAAAGGCCCTATGTACCTTGGGTTCAACTTTCCACGCTTTCCAAAGCGTATCGTGCCCTTCCAGGGTGAGACCTTCAACAGGACTCGATCTCCCACCTGGAATTCCAAGGGTTTTCTTCGTTTGTCGGGGTAGCTTTTCTGTCGATCTCTAGTGGCTTTTAGTCGTTCGCGTATCTGTACAATCTTCTCTGTCGTTTCTCGAATGATCTCCGGACCAGTGAGAGAGCTATCAGGAACTCTTCCTTTAGCTAGTTGAGTGTCACCCACCTCAGCCCAGCACAGAGGGGATCTACACTTACGACCGTAGAGGGCTTCGAATGGGGCTGCCTTGATGCTCGTATGATAACTATTATTATAAGAAAACTCCACAAGAGGTAAGTGTATGTCCCATGATTTACCGAAGTCAATTACACAAGCTCGCAGCATATCCTCTAAGGTTTGAATCGTCCTCTCACTCTGTCCGTCGGTTTGCGGATGATAGGTTGTACTCATGTCCAGCCTCGTCCCTAGTGCTTCTTGCAATGATTGCCAGAACCTAGAGGTGAATCTACTATCTCTGTCCGAGATAATAGATATAGGGACGCCATGCAGTCGTACTATTTCTTTAATGTAGGTTCTAGTGAGTTTCTCCATCTTGTCCGTTCCCTTGATGGATAGGAAATGTGCGGACTTAGTCAACCTATCAACAATGACCCAAATAGTATCCAATCCACCCGTTGTTTTGGGAAGTTTGGTTATAAAGTCCATTGTGATCCGCTCCCACTTCCATTCTGGTATCTCAGGTTGTTGGAGAAGTCCTGATGGCTTTTGATATTCGACCTTGACCTTTGCGCAAGTAAGGCACTTACTCACAAAGGTGACGATCTCTGCTTTCATGTTTGGCCACCAGTATAGCTTTTTAAGATCTAGATACATCTTATCTGAACCTGGGTGAATGGAGTAGCGAGTGTTATGCGCTTCCCTCATAACCAAATCTCTAAAACCTCCATGGCGTGGAGTCCAGATTCGGTCCATGAAGTAGTAGGCTCCGTCACCCTTAACCTCCAAATTTTTATCCATTCCACGCAGAGATTCTCCCAACACGTTCTCGGGCTTTAAGGCTTCCAGCTGAGCCTCTTTGATCTGCATGGAGAGGTGCGAATGGATAGTCATCGTCAACGATTTGGTCCTTCGACCAGCATACTCCTTCCTGCTCAGTGCATCTGCTACTACATTGGCTCTTCCCGGGTGATATCTAATTTCACAGTCGTAATCGTTAAGTAGCTCGACCCATCGACGCTGCCTCATGTTGAGTTCCTTTTGGTTCATTATGTGTTGCAGGCTTTTATGATCAGTGTACACCACACTCTTCGTCCCATATAAGTAGTGTCTCCAGATTTTTAGTGCAAAGACAACCGCTCCTAACTCAAGGTCGTGCGTAGTGTAGTTCGCCTCATGGGTCTTTAGTTGTCTCGAGGCATATGCGATAACCTTTCCCCGTTGCATCAAAACACAACCGAGTCCCTGATTGGATGCATCACAGTATACAACAAAATCTTCTGTCCCTTCGGGAAGGGATAATACTGGTGCGGTGCATAGGGCTCGCTTTAGGGTTTGGAATGCCTTCTCCTGTCTTTCTTCCCAGTCGAACGGTACTCCTTTCTGTGTCAGCATAGTGAGAGGCTTCGCAATCCGAGAAAAGTTTTGAATGAAGCTACGGTAGTAGCCAGCAAGACCTAGAAATTGACGAATTTCCATAGGCGTCTTCGGTGCTGACCAGTTCTCAATAGCTTTAATCTTGGAGGGATCCACATGAATTCCTTCTTCACTAACCACATGACCTAAGAATTCGACTCTTCGGATCCAGAACTCGCACTTAGAGAACTTCGCATATAACTTTTCGGATCGCAACGTTTCCAAGACTCGTCGTAAGTGATCCTTGTGTTCTTCCTCGTTCCGAGAGTAAACGAGGATATCATCAATAAAGACGATGACGAACTAATCCAGGTATGGACGGCACACTCTATTCATCAAGTCCATGAATACTGCGGGGGCGTTAGTTAGTCCAAAGGGCATTACTACGAACTCAAAATGTCCGTAGCGGGTTCGGAAAGCTGTCTTCGGGACATCTTCCTCAAGTACCCGTAACTGATGATACCCAGATCTAAGATCAATCTTGGAGAAGTAACTTGCTCCTTGTAATTGATCAAACAGATCGTCGATACGAGGGAGAGGGTAGCGATTTTTAACTGTGAGTTTATTGAGTTCTCTATAATCGATGCACATCCGAAACGTTCCGTCTTTCTTTTTCACGAACAAGACCGGAGCTCCCCAAGGCGAGAAACTCGGTCTTATAAAGCCCTTGCTGAGCAGTTCGTTGAGTTGGCCGGATAGTTCTTGCATTTCGGCGGGCGCTAGACGGTAGGGCGACTTAGCTACGGGGGTAGCTCCTGGAATTAGGTCGATTCTGAACTCAATCTGACGTTTGGGGGGTAGGCCGGGAAGATCCTCCGGAAAGACATCAGGGAAATCGCATACTATGGGAATGTCTTTTGGATCTTTCGATTTCTGGTTAGTGTCGACAACATGGGCAAGAAAGGCGCGATACTCCTTGCGTAAGTATTTCTGAGCCTGAACACTGGAGATGATACGAAGGCTCGTACCCGGCTTATCTCCATATATCAAGAGGGTTTCGTGATTTGGAAGGTTCAGACGAATGGCTTTGTCGGAACATAGGATGTCGGCGCAATGGAGACTCAACCAATCCATACCAACAATGACATCGAAATTTTTGATTGAGACTGGCATAAGATCGATTTGGAATGAGTGATCGTCTAACATAAGAGTGCACCCTATGTAGATTTCGCTAGAGCTTTCTGTTTTCCCATTAGCCATTTCTACGACGAATGTTTCTTTTAGTGGTTGAGGGGTTTGTTTGAGTAAGTGTTTAAAGTTATGATTTACGAAGCTTCTTTCTGCACCACTATCAAATAAGACACAGGCATAAGAGTTGTTGAGAAGAAACGTACCCGTGACTACTGTGGGATCTGCTACCGCTTCATTGTGACCGATAGCAAGTAGCCTTCCAGTTCCTCCAGCATTTGTGGTCTTTGGATAGTTTCTCTTAAAATGACCCGCATCTCCGCAACCATAACAAGTTGGGGTCACTCCCGTACCAGGAACCTGCGTGATAGGTTTGGGAGGGGCCTTACAAAATCGAACAGTATGGCCCTTTCGACTGCAGTTGGAACACTGCAGTTCACGGCAGGGGCCGTTGTGGTGGAAAGGGCACTTGGGACACTTGGGCAAGTTTCCACTGTAAGCTTTTAGCGGGGCCGGAGCAGCTGGAGTAGTCGGGGTGGTGACAGCATGGACCACCACTATTTGTTGGTCCTTTGAGGAGGTTTGAGCTTTCTTGCCCTTCATCTTATCCCATCGCTTCCTCTTTCTGTCAGATTAAGCGGGCGGTGCAGTGGTTGTTGTGGTTGTTGTCGCTGGAGTGGAGGGGATTTCATGGTTGATCAGACTCTGAGCCAATTCCTTGGCGCTATCAAAAGTTGTAGGGCGTGAAGCTAGAACATTTCCTCGATACGGGGGCACTAAACCCCAGATGTACCGTTCAATCTTATTGTTCTCTGTAAGGATCATATTGGGGCACATAGCTGCCAAGTCGCAAAACCTGGCCGTATAAGCTGTTATATCAGTCCCCTTCATCTTGAGGTTCCAGAGTTCTTCCTCAAGTTTCTGAATTTCGCCCCTAGGGCAGTACTCTCCTCTCATGAGGTCCTTCAGAGTGTCCCAGCCCATAGCATTGGCTGTGACCAAGGAAAGTGAACTAACATGGCCGTTCCACCATGTCAAAGCCCTGTTGGTAAGGGTAGCAGTAGCGAACTTGATTTTGCTCTCCTCGGGGCAAGAGCACATCTCGAACACAGCTTCGGTTCTTTCGAACCATCGAGATAATGTCAGAATTCCTCCAGTACCGTCGAAGAAGGTGGGTTTACAGTTCATGAAATCCTTATAAGTACATCCCTGCACTCGATGATGGACTTCACCGAACCTGGAGTTACCACCGCTCGCATCCCCAGAATTCATTTGGGCCATGGCTGCTGTCACGGCCGCAGTCACCGCTGTTTGAAATAACACCGGATCGATCTGTGGAGGAGGGGGTGGTGGAGTAGGGGTTTGAGTTGCAGGCCTTCCTCTGGCGGGGCGCTTTCGTGGAGGCATCCTTTACTGGAAGAAGTATAGAAATGATAGCAATAGTAAGAGCCTATTGCGAATATAAATAGAGTGTTTCGTGGACTAAATCAATATAATCCAAGATCAAGATGAGAGTTATAGCAATAGAGAAATTAACTGCCAATATATTGGTATTCATGATGCAACACAAGTTCATGAAAAATTTGACCTAGCAATAGGTCTTACATCATACCATTAGAGAAAAGGTTTGGCAGTTTAGAGGTTTGACTAGAGTACTTTCAAGCTAGGAATGTTTACAGATAATAGATCTATGGAACATAGGGTGGATAGGTTAATTCATTTAATAAAAGATTGAGGTAACTAGACGTCCTCTACTGGCGACGGTTACTTGTCGGGTGAATCCTCAGTTCTGCTAGCTGACGCATAACTTCTTGAAGGCGTCGATCATGAGTCCTTTGGCGTGCACGGAGTTCCCCAACTTCGGCTCGGGATGCAGCCAGCTGGTGCTGCAGAGCCTCGTTAGTCCTCCTTGTCCTGTCCATGGCTTCTTCGAGTTGGCGGATGCGAACTGTGTTAAGATTTGAGTTGGCATCCACTTCCACAACTCGACCTATTGCAGCTTGACCTTGCTCGACATTCCTGGCAATCCTTCGGATCATGATGGGCAGAACCTGATCTGCTGATCCTCCTTCGTTTATGTTGTAGAAACTTCGGTCTCCATTGTATGGCATGGGCTGACCCTGCTCTTCGCTCCATCTGTGCAAGGATATGGCCCACATAGGAGTGGGGCCCTGAAATGTCGGACGGGGGTTGGGATTTGGAACTCCAGGGGGTAGGTTATTAACTTCTTGCTCGGAGTCGGAGTTATCCGGAAAGCCTTCTGCTCGGTGGTCATCCAAGGGGATTGGGTGATCATCGTCCGACTCTTCACTGAGCCATCCCCCATTACCCTGGTTTGGGTAGTACGGGTCGCCTGGAGGGTGGAAGCCAGCCATGGTATCTATGCGAGAAAAGGGGAAAAGAAGGTTAATAGGCGTACTAACCTAAATTACTTATAAGACGGTCGTCACGAGTTGGACCAATACTTGCATAATGCATACTAATTACATGTGATTGGGGCAGGATAGTCCGTCGAATAAGTGACCCTAACTCTAAATCCACAACCAAACAAGGAACAGGAAGTAAAGCAAAGATCACAGATTCTAAGTCTATAACGCCCTAGTCACATGTAACCGGAAAGTATCCATTTAGCAACTATTGCTCCATCAGTAACGACCCTTTTTAGTTCTCACAGATGTATGTTTTTAGAGGTACAGAATACTCCTATAGTATTCTAATGTTAACGTTATTGTGGTAGTGTTGGTAAGTTTTAGACTTGTTGCAATACCACAACCAAACTTAGGCACATGCTAGTCACTTCCAGGAAGACGTAGTTGATCAGGCTACATCCCCCTAAATGTGACTATATGTCTCTAAGCTCAATTGTACTATCCAAAAATCTTAATACTTTTGTTTGGTTCTAGGACGATACTGACTTCTGTGTTTTATAGTGATGTGTGTAGATATACTTAGTTAAATCTTTTAGATACTTAACAGTATATATTCTTGGTCAGAGTGTTTTAGTCCCGAAGTGTTTATAGTTCGTATATCTTTTATAGGTTGATATACATGATTCACTATAAACAATGCTCTGATACCAATTTGTCACACCCCAAAACCGATAACGGCGGAATACGTTTCGGGGTGGACGACGTAGTGTACAGTATCATCACAAATGTATAATAGTAAAAGCAAGAAACATACAACCATTTCATTTATAAAGTAAGTGTATTTACAAGTGTGTTTTGTAATGTTTGACAAACACCAAAAGTAAACAAAAATAAGAGATGGGTCTTGCATCCTCCATCTTCTCCAAAAATACTGCTGCTGTACCTGTCTATCTTTGACCTGAAGATACAAGTTATTTTGAAAAGAATATCAGCATAAAGCTGGTGAGTTCATAAGAGTTTTAGTGTGAGTACTTGTATAAAAAGCATTAGAGTCATTAATATGAAAACTGAAGTTTTAAAATCATAAATAGCGGTGAAACCTAGAAAATCCCATATTTTCCAAAACTGTATAGTAAATGAAAATCTATAAGGAATCTGTTGCTTCTATCTTTGAATATCATTTATCATAGAAGTGTAATAATGACTCACCATTAAGTAATGTAATATAGTGAGTTATCCTTTAGAGTATATAATAGTGGTGCAACATCCTTTAGGATTAGATACTTATTTACCTCGGGATATTACTTCATCTTTCTTTTAGTATTTTAGTGCGGTTGTAGTGTCTTTCTAGTATGTTCCCAATAGTGTGAGTAATAGTGGATCCCCCATGACCTTCCCAGTCATGCATAGTGTAGTAGAGTAAAAGCATCCCTGGGCCTGAGCGGCTCGGACTGAAGTTATCAGTCGGGATGTAATAGCGTCTGCCCCGTATAGATCTATACATATAGTGTCGTCTCCCTATCGGAAAACTTCGGGCATAGTGTATAGCGTATAGAGTATCCCGTAGTGGATTAGTGAATTATCTCATGATTAGTGCATTTTTATTGTATTATAGTGTAGTAATCTTTCGTATAACATGTATTGTATTCTCTTATTAGTGTATTGCTTCATAACATAGAGAATTATAGTAGTGTAGAATAATAGTGGAAACAAGGGATAGAGTCCTTAACTATACCTATTATAGTTAATTTAGTGCATGTAGTTCTAATCAAGTAATGATTCAGGTAATTAATGAATTAAGAAGTACTCATAATCTGTACTAATATATGAGATATATAATTAAGAAATCAATGACAGTCGGATGGATAACCACTACCCTAAGCCCACAATCAAACAAGAAACAGGAAATAAGGCGAGCTATCGGTCCTAAGTCCTTCAAGTCTTACTTATATAAATATATTAGTATGATTACATTCTTATAAAGAGTTTTGTTAAACAAAAGTATTATACGAAAGGAACATTTAAAACTTGTTTGTTAATCCAAGATAGTTTTGAAAACAATTGATTTATTTATAAATCATAGTGATAAATCACATGTGATTTGAACTACAGGTTGTGAATCACATGTGATTAATCCTGTAATCTGAAAAATAGTCTTGTATAACTTTTCATAAACATGTATATTCAACTTGTATCCCCCCCCCCCCTAAAACATATAAAACATTTGAAAGGTTCAATTAAGGGGTATGAACTCACCTGAAATTGCGGAAATCGGGTAAATCGGGTAAAAGTGTCGATTGAGCGTTTGGTACCCAATAACCACTTGAGCACCTCTTAGGACCCTAATGTCATATGAAATATGTATTTTACAAGAAGTTAATCATCTCAAACTTTTCATTGTAGTATTTGGACATTCTAGCGTCGTTTTCAGGGTTTTAAGGCCTAGAAGGGGTTCCCGAGAGTGGTACAAAGTCATGAATGATTTACGGGAGGGTTTAAGAGTTCACTCTTTTGGAGTTTATGGCCCAAAAGCCATCCTTTGGGAGTTTACGGCCGTAAACCCCTTTAGGCTTGGCCGTAAACTCTTGTGGCTCTCCAAAGTGCATGTTTAAGGTCTTGTTTCACTTCCTTGATTTAGTGGTATGTGTCTTGGGCCATTTTAAGGGATTATACATCATAATTTGTGATATTTTTGGGGAGTTTACGGCCCAAGAACATCCTTGGCCGTAAACTCTTCATTTTGTGTCCAAATGTGAAGTTTATTTGTACAACACACTTCCAAAGGCCTTAGCTAAAATCCTTACATGCTCTAGGGTAGTTTAGGGACTTGTTTGACACAAATTTTTGGGTGTTTACGGCCCAAGCTTAAGCTAGGCCGTAAACTCCTCATTTTGTCCTCAAATGGAGTTGTTTGATGCATTTAAGTGTTCCTTAGAGTCAAGTCCAATTTACCAAACATCTTAGAAGAGTTTTAGGGACTTTAAACAAGTGTTTTTGGGGTGTTTGAGGTGTTTACGGCCTAAGCATGTGCTTGGGCCGTAAACTCCTTTTTACATGTCTAATCCATGTGTTTTAGTGTCCAAACCCTTCTAGATACATGCCTTAATTAGTATACTAGCTTAAAATGAGGCAAAACTTGATCTTTGGCAAGATTTTGGGGGTTTACGGCCTAAGGGGCTTCTTAGGCCGTAAACTCCTTTATGGTCCTTGATTTCTATGATTTTGGACTCTAAATGCTGTAAAGTATGTTTAGATTAAGTTAGGGGATGAATCCTTACGTTTGGAAGTCGGAAATTCGCGGATTTGGAGTCGATTTCGGGTCTAGAGAGAGAAAGTAGTGAGAGAGAGGTGTAATGGTGGTAAAAGAGTCCAATTGTAGTGTTCAAGTGTTTTTATATGTCTCGGGTATTGTACCCGATACACGGCTACCCGATGCTAAAGTTTAACGGGGTTAAAACTTTTTACCCGGGTGAAGTGGTTGAAATAGTGACACCACTCTATTAGGTTAAACTAGGTTAACACGTATGAGTTACATTGCTTACAATGATCTTAGGACATGCATGTAATTAGATATTCGGATATTGACGATTCCAAATATAACATAAAATAATGTACGTTGACGCATTCCGATAGTGAAAATGGAATTTGTAACGGGAATAGATTTGGGGTTGTCACAGAAGCTCCTTTGAATCTTTTTAAAAATGTCCCATTTTTTTAACTAGTATTGTGTTTTGTATTGTGCTTGTATTGCTTTATTTATATGTAATATGGTATTTATCCTTTATTTGTTGAAACATAATTCACCAACAAATGTTACGAAACCATACATTCAAACAAAAATAAACATTACAAATAACATAAAAACATTATTGTCGTCCATATTGTTGGTAAACATTACAAATAACATAAAAACATTACTATCAATTAAAGATGTGAATTACATAGAGATACTACGTTCTGCGGACTGACTAACAGTTCTACATACTGACAAATAGTTCTGCGTCCCACTCGTCCAACACGTCTCTTGTGTCCTGTGCGTCTCTAGTGACAAACAGCTCTGACAAACAGGTTACACGGACTCATAAATAAGTTATGCACACTAACAAGTCATTTACGCGGACCGACAAACAGCTCTGCGTCCCACTTGTCTAGCGTGTCTCTTGTGTCCCGTGCGTCTCTAGTGACAAACAGCTCTGACAAACAGGTTACACGGACTGACAAACAGCTCTGACAAACAGGTTACGCGGACTGACAAATAAGTTACATGTAGTGACAAGTCATTTACACGGACTGATAAGTAAGTTCCGCAAAATAATGTATATTGATTCCTTTAAATTGGACAAGCATTTTCATTTTTACAAGGTGTCGAAAGTTGTGAAAATAAGTTCAATCAATCAGGTATTAAGAAAATGTTTCTCCAACCTACCGACTTTTTTCCATAATCTGCAAAGAACCAATCCTAACACCTTCTCGTACATTACGAAAGATCAGTACAATCATTTCCAAATTATTTTTTTGGCATTGGGATGCGTGGTATGTAATCCCTTATAGTAAATAAATATTTACTTATTTGAAGTTGTTATATGGCTAATATTCTTATCTTGACTTGTAGATTCGTACATTTCTTACATCTATGATACCAATCATATTCGTTGGTCAAGTACTTCTAACTGGGGCGCATGTAACATCCATGTACATTATGGTTGCTTTAGATGGAAATCATGAACCCCTTCTCATAACGTTTGCTTTGGGAACCATAAACCGCGACAATTCGTGGTTATGGTTCATGAGGAGGCTTAAAGAATGCTTAGGTGACAATACGGAAGTTAGTTTCATAAGCCATATGTCCGATTCCATAGACTTTGCAGTTCAAAGAGTCTACCTTGATTCGTATCATGGCTATTGTTGTAAACATATAGCTGAGAAAATACTTGCTTCCACCGGAAGCAATACAGTTGTAGAGCAATTGTTCTGCAAGACTTGTAAAGTGTATAATACGTTTGATTTTTATGCATGTTTTAACAACTTACAACATGAGGTCAATGGGAATGATCTTGATTGGTTTGACAATATTCCCATTGCAAAATGGGTACGGGATTTTTTCCCTAGTGTACGTTTCAATGTTAAATTCATTGACATTCTTGATATTGTCAATTGGATAAAAACAAATAGCCATGAGTTTCCAATAACAACAATCATTGAAATGGTGCATGACTCGATGCAAGCAGTGTATGTTCAACGTGCTGCATTCGGAGGTAGTTATAAGTTATGACATAAATCAAATGTTCAATTGATATGTTATTATACATTATGACATAATAAATTTTGTTTTATCATTCAGTTCATTTCTAAGGGGATTTTCATGGTATTCTAACCCCTTATGCACTAAAGGTTCTTCAGAAAAGATTTATCCACTCTGATGGTTGTAGGATAAGGCATATTGTTGGTGACACATATGAAGTGCGTAAGTATTCAACCATCGAAACTGTGCAATTAGACCGTGGTATTTGTAGTTGCGGTAAATGGCAAAAATGCGGTATACCTTGTGAGCATGCCATAACTTCACTACATAGGCTTCAAATTGTAGAAATCCAGCAAATTGTAAATTTAAAGTTAACTACCACGGTGTATCGAAATGGTTTTCAAACTGAGACAGTTAATCCTATTCCAACCGTTAGGCATTAAGAAATACCAGTTGAAAGTGTTGTCGTCTTACCTCCACGACAATTGACTTGAACTGAAAGGTACGGATGACAATGAATATTAGTTTGAATTTAGTTCTATGTGAACCTTACTTTTCGTCCGTTGGCGTTGTTTAGTTTTTAATAAATAATGTTTACATTTTAATAAATAATGCTTACCTTTTAATAAATAATTGTATTCCCACAATTGTAATGTAAGGATGACAACGACTTGACACGCAGCTATGCCAATTGGCAAACAGCTCCGCGAACTAACATATGTGACAACCCGAAACTTTCATTCTGTATGATTGGTCAACTTTATCAACATTAAACTCAATTTTGTTATCTTTTGACGCTGTTTAAGGGTTCGTTTAAGTGTGCTAAGCTTAAGTACAACCGGAAATGAGATCTGGAATGAGTCAACACATCGTTTAGAGTCAAAACCGGGCCATACACCCTCCTGAGAGGTGTGTACGGCTGCACACATGGGTGTGTGGCCGCACACTCACCCCTATATATAAAGGGTGACCCCTTCATTCATTCCCATTCTTTTGGCTGCACTCTACTCTCTCTCTCTACTTTCTCTCTCTAAAAATCTCATCCAAGAACACTCCAAAGGCCTAAAAAACGTGAAGAACTCCATCGTTTAGCTTGTTATACAGGTAAAACACCTAAATCTAAGCCTGAAACTCTTCATGTTCTTTGTGTTCTTCATCACTTGAAGGTGTACGGCCACACACCTTCATAGGGTGGTCGTACACACCTCAAAGACCCTCCAAAGTGAGAGTTTGACCCCCTATCTTCTAGCTGGACTTGATTCGAGCCTTGAAAACACTAAACTTTTTGAGCATAAACGAAGAGTGTACAGCCGCACACCCCTGTGCACATTACACCCACTTCGTACGGCCGCACACTCATGTGTGCAGTACAGCCGCATACACACCTTGGCCGCACACACTGTTATTTAATGTAAAAAAATGATTTTGTGTGAATTTAACACCTTTTATTTAAAATAAACAAATAAAACAAGTAATTTATTTTCCAAATTACTTTTATTTAATATTAACAAATTATTATTGTTATAAAAAGCAATTTGTTAATTACAAAATATTTAGTTTTCCAAAAAACACTCATGTTCCAAAAAACACTGCTGTTGGAAAACTAAAACAAGTAATTTGTTAATTATATTTGAGTTTAACGCTAAAAAAGTATCTTAATATAATAAGTTGTTCTTCAGTACATTATCAGTATGTATAATAAATATAATTACCATCTGAAGTTTTAGTTTAATTTATTCCTATTTTTGGGTAGAATATTTTATTTTTTTTATTTGCTTCTTTTTCTATAATAAACTGCATTTTCAAGTTTATAGAGTTGTCATAGGGCATAGTTTTGTTATCAATGATCTTGCTTATTTGTTAGGTCTATCGTCATTATGAGTTTCACTTTATTGCTCTTCATTTGTATTGATTAATAGTTCTTATTAGGCATGAAGTAAACCAAGCATAAATTATCAAGTATGAATTGCTATTAGCTGTTAATGCCCAATATATAATTTTTTCTTAAGTTGAACGAAAATTTTGCTATTAGCTGTTAATGTCCAATATAATTTTATTCTTCTTGGTTTTTTTGTTCTTATAAGCAGTGTTTACAACTTATTCTGGCAAGCATGCTTACTCAAATGAAGTCTAAACTATTGTTTCGGACAAAAAAAAATTGATGGCATTACATGGGTCTAACTTTGAAAGCTTTATCCAAGTGATATCTTCTTCCTTGATGTTGTCAGCCAATATTAACATTTGAAATCTATTCGTTATATGGGTCTATATTTGTGGAAATTGGATCTACGTTTTCAACATTTTTAAATCATCCAAATGACAAAAAAGAACAAAAATAGTCAAATTTACCAAAAAGTCCAAAATAGCCATTTTTTTGTATATTTACTTAACCAGTGACCATTTATGTTAACTTATTTAACCATAGACATCATTAGTAACATTATTTCCTTATACCAAAATAATAATAATAATAATAATAATAATAATAATAGATGCAAAAGGAATATCCAAAACTGGTCAAAAAGCACTAAATGACCATTTTTGAAGAATCTATTTTGGTTTTTTCTTATGATTATAATTAATGTTTTTTTGTTTGGTTTAAAGTGACACAAATGAACACAATTAAAGAATTTGTAATTAGCAAAATGGTCAAAGTGACCATAAAGATAAAAATGGCCGTTTTCACTAATAAAATTACTTTCAATTTTGATTACTTTTATGTTTTGGTTGTACGAAAATTTTAAAAATCTACAGTTATCTGTATTTGTTGAGTATATCTCTAATTGTAATGTAAATTTTATGTTAAACAAATTATAAGACCCAACAAGTTGTTTTATAATGCACCATTTATATTTTCTAATTCATGTGTTAACTGCTTCATTGTTTAGGTTTATTTTGTTTTTTGTTTTGCTACGCCATTAATTGTGGGTATCATCTTCATGTAAAAATAAATTATGCAATTTAAACATGTATGTTCGTGTAAAAATAAGGATAAATTTTATAAGTTTTTGAGTTTGTATTGCCATTATTAATTATCAATATTATTTTTCTTTCTTACCCGTTTCCACGAGTTATAAACTATATATATATATATATATATATATATATATATATATATATATATATATATATATATATATATAGGGTTTAGGTCATTCTTTGTCACTTAATTTTTGGTTTTGTGCTCATTAGGTCACATAACTCTTTTTAAGTTTTAGAAGGTCATCAAACTTTTGGTTTTGTGCTCATTTAGTCACTTAACTTTTGGCTTGGTCACATTTAGTCACCTAACTTTTAAAATTGTGCTCATTTGGTCACTAAACTTTTAAATTTTTTCAAAAGTTTAGTAAATAAATGAGCACAATTTTAAAAGTTAGGAGACTAAATAAGCATCAATCTAAAAGTTAAGTGACCAAAACAAAAGTTAAGTGACTAAATGAGCACAAAGTCAAAAGTTTGATGACCTTTTAAAACTTAAAAATAGTTAAGTGACCAAATGAGCATAAAACCAAAAGTTAAGCGATCAAAAATGACCTAAACCCATATATATATATATATATATATATATATATATATATATATATATATATATATATATATATAATATGTTCGAATCATTTTGATGTTAATTGCACGCATTAAAAGATAAAATAGTTATTGTGGACGATCTTTTTAGTTATTAAGAATCTGGTGTGAATAATCATTTTGATGGTAATTACACGCATGTTCTAGTTTATTTTATTAAAGTGATGCATTATATTTTTAATATAAAAGGGAAGCTAGAACATTTATTTTTTTATAATACATTGGGGTACCCTAAAACGAAATAAAGATTTTGTTATGAATTGTTGTAAACCTGATAAGATACCCGAAACCTGATGGGAAAACCCGAAACCCGATGGGGAGCCCTGATAAGATACCATCGGGGCGGGTTCGGGAAACCATGCCCCGCCTCGAACCCGTCCCATTGTCATTCCTAGTATTGAATTGTTTTTGAAGGTAATACTAGGCGAGGTAAAGTCTAGTGGTTTGCCTCATGTATTGAGGACTATGCATGATAGTACTTGACGCACCCGAATGGGGATTAGGGGTAGCCAATGTGTCCCAAAGGCTCGACGAACTGAGCAAGGGGGATTGGGCATGACCAATAGTGTCCTAATGGGTTCGGGTATGGGGGACTAGGCTTATCCAATGTGTCCTAAGGGCTCTATGTACTGAGCAAGGGGGATCGACCTTAGCTAAGGTGTCTCATTAGGAGTATGTTTGTTATTGATGTGTTCTTTGACATGCATGCATTTGTTATGTGTTTGATACCGTTTGTATTTGTGAATAGGGGTAAAGTTGATATGATATGATACTCTGTATGTTTGGAATCCACTAATCTTCGTGCTTACCCCTTTTCCCTTAAAAATATTGTTACATGTACACATGATGGTTAGACATTAGGGGTGAGCATATTAACCGAAAAACCAAACTGTAACCAAATTAACCAATATAACTAAAATATTACTAAAAGATATGGTGCGATTTTAAATTTTGATTAACCGAATACATATGGTTTGGTTATGGTTTTCATTTAAAACCGAACCACTATAAACTGAACTGAACCAATAATATTAATAAATGTTTTTAATATAATATAATATTAAATATATGGTATGTAGTTATATTAGGAATTGAAAATCTAAAGAATAATTATTTGGAATTAGATATGATAAGTAATCTTCTATAATATAATTATATATACATAGTCATTCACTTTTTTTAACAATGGACTTTATGTTTTTCAATTTTTATTGAAAAGTATTTTTATTTTTATGTCATCTTGGAACATTATGATTAACCGATATTAACCACCAATCATATATAACCATTAATCGACTAAAGCTGTTAGCCAAAACCAATATTAACCGCTACCAAATGGTTATCAAAATACATTAACCAATTATAATGATTATGGTTCGGTTTTAACCAATAACCAACCCAAACCTCCCCATACATACTCCTACGAGGCATGATTGTACACGTTGGATTGTGGTGGGAAACTAGGTTTTTCTTGGAACTTGAATAATAGTGTTTTCATAAATATTTTGGAATATTAATTAATCATGATTTTAAAATTGGATTTGATCTTGGGTTTGGAATATTGAATTTATCCTATTAATAATGTTTAATGAATAAATTGTGTTGTTTTAAAAAGTTGCAGTTTTTTCTGAAAATTTGGGATGTTACAGGGCACATATTATAAATATATCCCATACATATAGTAATCATATTATATAATAAATTTAAATCTTTCAAATTGAATGATTATTAAATATTCAAATGTAACTTTCTATTAAATAATATATAAAATTTCAAATTAAATATTCAAATTTAAATAATATTTAAAATTATAAATTAAATATTCAAATTTAAATCTTATCTAAATAATATTTAAAATTTAGAGGCTTATCAATTCAGATTTATCTTAAATATTTAAATTTAATTTTCTATTAAATAATATTTGAAATTTGATTTAATTTAAATATTCAAATTTAAATCTTATTTAAATAATATGTTAAATTAATGTGTTTATCCAAATCCAAAAAAATCCAACAAATTCTCGAAGGGGAGCGTCACACATAAGGCACATGGTGTCTTTTGAAGTTTCATATTTTCTTCGTTTTTATTAGCAATTCATATAACTAAAACAATCTCTGATACCACTAATGAAATTTATTGCATTTTATACATATTAGTTAGCGCAACGGAAAACAAAAAAACCCTGTGTGTATATGCATCCTATGGATCTAGATTTTACTATTATAGAAACCTACTTTAGACCTTGCAAAAATACTAACATCTTGATATTCTTGATCCCTTGATTGGTTATATCTTGCCACAACCACTTTGCAAGGATGAAAAGGACCTAAACCATGAATCCCTCTTTTGCTTTACACCTAAGACACCAACTATCAAATATGAACTCTAAGAGAGAGGAGACTTTTACAAAAAAATCTATAACCCTAGAAAGGGGTTATAATTTTCGTCCAAAGGGAGAGGAAGGGGAGCTTGGACGAAATTTATGAGGCAAGGATTGTCAGGGTTTCATCCCTAACATCCTATTTGTAGTCTCCAACTTAATTCAAATTTCTAAAAATAATCCATATTCTTAGTTGAAATCGTCCCTTATCTTTATTTTGGATGGTTTTGAAATATTCTAATTGATTATTAATAAATTAACTAATATTCAACCAATTTAATTAATTAAATCTATTTAATTAATTCCAAAATAATTTCCAATTAATTTATTAATTCATAATAAATTAACAAACTTATTTTCTTCTAATTCCTTATTGCTTAACTAAGTCACGAGAACAACTCAAAAAAGGTCCTGCTATTATTAGAAATATTACCAATTAGTTAATGACATTTGATACTTTTTCCAACAACATATTTTTTGTTACATCATCTAGTATGTCCTTAAAGAGGTGACCCGACACTTTCTTGTTGGCTTGCCGATGATGGGTATTTAACTATGTATTTGAGCAAGTGTGACTTTTAGATAATTTATGGACCTGAAATGTATTTATAACCTTAACTTTTATAGCCCTTAATTGCCATTTACATTTTTCACAAAGAAAACTACGTCAAACCTATTGTAGATTTGTTGAATTTAATTTGAAATCCATCGTTAACACATTTCAATCCCAAAGGTAGATTAAGTGCTCTCTCTCTCTCTCTCTCTCTCTCTCTCTCTTTCCTTTTTTGAACCGTTATAACAATTTCACATGTGAAAAGGGATTGTAGGATACATAAGCTTTATGTTTTTTGAGTTGAAAACCCGAGAAACAGTAACGAATCAGACATCCTCCGATGAGTAGTTTTTTTCTTCATAGTATGAAAATATTAAGGGTACTTTTCCCTACAAGGTTGTCAGCGCTCAATTTCCTTTTCTTTAGATTCAATTTCATCATCCTCATATATTATAGAAACAATAGAATTTTCTCACTGGTTTTTGTGCGGAGGTATATTACCATCATCAATTTTACCTAATCGATTGATGATGTATCACCCTTAAATGTTGGACCATCATCAACAATAACCTTACATTTATACCTAACATCACCCTTGTATACATGCCCATTGTAAGAAGGAACCTTATTCATTGTCATATATAATAAATTATATATTTGGTTACTTTAAATACTGGAAGACTCATTGCCATTGGAACGATTTTCCTCTATATATCGATTGCCACTTTCCAAAACATCATCAATACACAAACAATCATACTACGTTAGGATCCATACTACTAACAAAATTGAGAAATATCTAACATCATTATCGTCAATAATCTCTATAACTATGTTTGATCTAGGATATTCAAAAGACATAAATTTGATTAGTATATAATTTGAACTTCGAACAACTAACCTAATGAACCTATAAAAGTTTATATCATCGATAAATCTACATCATATTATGTGTAGTTTGGAGCAATATACTACATAGATACGTCGATTTACTCACATTGTCTTGTACCGCAAACAAGTACTTTAAAAATACTAATTATACAATCTTATTTTTCTAGAACAATTTCAGCCCGAAATGTACGGTGTTAGATTCTTCTTAATATCATATCCCACCAACCACTAACTTCGGATTGACTAGGTATGAAATAGAAATGATTGTTTATATTGCAAATTTCAAAAAAAGTAATAATTACTTTTATTAATACTCTAGTTTATGCGGATTATTACTTAAAAAAAAAACACAAACACAAGTTTCAAACCTTAATTAAGAAAAAAACCTCTTTGAAACAAACACAAGTTTATCAAGAAAAATAATTACTTCGACTCTACCGCGGGGCGAGGATTCACACGACTAGGCTTTCGCGAGATCTCGCTCAAATCAAACAAAATTTCACTGCCATCTCAATCGCGACTGATGCCTACAACCACCTCCGCCTCCGCTGCGGCGGCTGGTAAATCCCCAATTGCCTCCGACTCCGACGAGTACGAGTACGAATATGAGTACGAGGAAATAGAAGTAGAAGAAGAGGTAGAAGTAGAAGTAGAAGAAGAAGTCTCCGACGAAGAAGTCAATGAAGAAGAAGACGAGGAAGAAGTAGAAGAAAAGGGAGAAGATATATTGCCGACAATAATCGACGGTGAAGATCAAAAGAAAAGTGCGCATCATTCTGTTGTCAAAATTGACGAAGAAGAGGAAGAGGAAGAGGAAGAAGAAGAAGAAGAAGAAGAAGAAGAAGAAGAAGAAGAAGAAGAAGAAGAACCGGAAGAAGAAGTAGAAGAAAAGCGGGAAGATATATCGCCACCAATCGACGATGGAGATCACGAGAAAGGTGCGCATCATTCTATTGTTAAAATACTGCTTTTGCCATTTTGATATCTTAACTAGGTTTTGAGCTATGCCCATGATTTAGTTTCTCTGTTATTATCAGTACTGCTTAGATTGGCGTATTTCAATTCTAAATTTATATGATCATGCAAGCAATTCCCCAATTCGCTTCATTCTAGGGTTTTACGCTTTTGTCAATCGACGAAGACTGAGGGCGCATCTAGTTCTTTATCCTCTTGTACTTGAAGATTCGGACAAAGTTCTATACCTTATTCATCAAACATCCTCATTGTCTTGAGGATTAAATTACCAATTTTATAATATTATAGGGCATACCTACATTTACAGACTAACCAAATAACCATAGGCAGACTAGTATCCCTAGACATTACATACTTTTATCTTTCTTGTTGATTCCATCACCCATGCACTCAGATTCTGCATTTCTGTGTAAAATTTTCTGTTTGCTTAATGAAGATATTCATACTCATAAGTTCCCTTACATTCCTTTCACTGTTTCAATTGCTCGATTTCCAGATACAATGTCAATGGTTCTTGGGATCCTTATATGCCTAAAGGATTTAGTTCTATCCCTGATGCATTTAATGTGATCAATGATCATCTCTAGTTTTCCTTCCCTTTAGCTTCATCAACTAACCTGTAGCTTCATCAACTAACCTGTAGCTTCACCAAATTTCCAATTTTCAAGTAAAACTTCTTGTGAGCTTTACCATGAGCTTCAATTACAACTTTCTTTGCTCTCTTTGGCTAGTTAATGACTTAACGTTCTTGTTCGATGAAGCGTCTTTATCTATTGTCTACATTTGATTGTTGTAATCACCTTATTTGTTACCTTATAAATGCACATTGTCATCTTTCTCCCCCTCATATTTGCTCCTCCTCTTATACCTACTTTTACCATTCAATGTGGATCTTCTTTTAGGTTTCATCATCTAGTTCTATGATATTTACTTCCTTAGTTGGGCTTATATCGTGCCTAATATGGGTTTCATCCCTTAAAAACCTTTATGGGTTGCAAACTATGCATGACATTGCCACACTTGATCTTCTGTCCTCATCTATCAAGAATCTTGACAACTATTGAAGGTAATCACGTGTCATAAGACATAAATCTAAATTTACTTCTACATTTAGATATCTATGACTACAAAAAAGCTCCGATATTTTAATCATCTCCATCTTGACAAGACACTTGAAATTCAAAGAACAAGAAGAAACTAGCAACTTTCACATGCTTTGGAAAGTCTCCTTTATTCTCCAAAAATGGAGTTATCTTTAACATGGAAGACCACTCAACCATATCTTCGACTTAAAAGCGTTGAAAAACACTCTTTAACACAAAAATCATCATTTTGTTGTTTCTATTCTCATGGAACAACCGAAATGATTATACTAGTTTCCTTTCCTATAAGATAGAGACAAAATGTTGGTTTAGAAACAAAAACTATGGTAGTGTTAGTGTAGGGAATTAGGGATAGAACTGATTTCATGACTCAAATCACCAAACATACAACCATGGAAACAACAGTACATGCTGTTACAATTACAAACTAGTTGTTGTTCAATGGAAAAGGAGGTGCCTTAGAGCATCAAAGGAAAATTTTGGATAGAGGGTGTATCATGTATGTTCTCTTCTTTACCCTTTTGCTTGAGTTTGCAAGGATACACAGTTGGAGTTCTTTGTGTGTATCATATGTTACTTTAAATGGCATTCTGAAGGGTTCTAAGGCTGTTTTTGAGGATGATAAGGGTATTCACGTCTTTCACACTATGACTATTGGTTGCTTAGGATTATGAAGTATGAACTTGGAATCTGACATGCTGTGGACCCTTGCAGGGAAAACAACTGTAGATGATGGTGGCATGCTTTACACTGACAATGATAATGAACCTTCTGAATCTGATCATGGTGGAATTACAACTTCTTCTGTCAATACTAGCAATCCTGTTGGTGTATCAGTATCAGCTGAAGTAGTGAAAGTGAGTGGAAAATCTGTGATTCAGGTTCCCAATGATGATGATGATAAATTCCCTCCTGAAAAAGAATCTAAGGAGTCAAATGAAGTTATTCAATCCCCTCTTTCTGAGAAAGAAACTAAAGAAATAAATGAAGGTAATAGTAATTTCCCACCTTCTTCTGAGAAAGAAACTAAGGGGACAAAGGATGAAGATATGGATGATAAACACCAAAAACAACCAGTTAGGTACTTTTTCTAAAACATTACTAAATTCCTTTCTTTAGATTTTCTGAACCCTAGAAGCCTGATATGTATTAATATCCTGATTTTCCAGATTGGATGTGCCTTTGAGAAGGCCTAGAAGTTCATCACCTGTGAAAAAAACCAAAGAAGGAAACAAAAGACAAGTTCTTGTATGCGAGTTTTTTGCTAAAGGTTGGTGTATTAAAGGAAAGTCTTGTAGGTTTCTTCATATAAAAGAGTCAAAGGAGGACAAGCAATGTAATTCTCAAAACACCCCCTCGATTTCTGCTCAAATGACGAAAATACCCCCGTTAAACCATAGCTCTGTTTGGACTAGTAATTCATTATTGTTTAGTTCCTCTTCCTCATCTTGGAATAATCCTGATTCCTTTCCAACCATGAATGATTACAAATCTGGTTCTGAAACAAAACATTTGTATCAGAATCAAAATCAGAATCAGAATCAGGATAAGGTTTTATCTGGTGATTCTCATTCAACAAGGTTTTATAAATATGATTGGGAGCCTTCAAAACCTTTTAGGTCAATGTTTCTTCTCTCACAAGGTCTTTCTCCATCTACTCTATATGATCCAATCCGTGATAGCATCGATCAACCGGATTATGGAGTTGGGGTTTCTAAATTTTCTTCTTCATGTCAAGGCCCTTCAACCTCAACCACACATTCGCCTAAAAACATCAATCCACCTCTAAATGTGACAACACATGACATTGATATTGGTAATGATAATGATAATGCCTCTGAAAGACATTCGGTTGCTAGTCATGACAAAGATACAAGTTCAAATAAAGTAAACGTAGAAAAAGGAAATGAGCCTATGCATATGCATATGAGCCATGTTTATAATGGAGATATGATGGAAGCAAGTGAAGCAAATGATGGGCCCACAAAAAGGGAAGTTAAAGAAACTAGTGAAGCGAAAGGGGATGAGGTTGTTATGCAAAGGGAGTCAAAAGCACTTAGACATTTTCGTGGTGCTCTTATAGAATTTGTTAAGGAGATTGTGAAGCCAGCATGGCGTGGGGGTATACTTAGCAAGGATGCTCATAAAGTGGTTGTTAAGAAGGTTGTTGACAAGGTCCTTAGCACATTACCATTTGAGAATATTCCAAGCACCGAAGGTGCTACCGATTTCTATCTTTCTTCGTGTCAACCAAAACTTGTGAAACTTGTTGAGGTGCGTGTTCTCTTTAAGGTGAATTATAGAATGGAAGGAAGACATTGTCTGCTTAATTTGATATTTGGGTATATTTTACTTACTTGCAGGGATATATTAAGAAGTATGGGAAATCTTGATGTGCTTATATTTTTAGGAGCTTTAACCAAGGGCGGAGGTTTACATGTATTAGAAGAGACATGGCCTCGTTAAGTGCTGCAAGTTTCTATGATTTTGTGGTTAGAGTTGTTTCTCCTTTATGATGTGAAACCGTTTATGTGGTCTTATGCTAAAAGTATGGATTTGGTCATGTTTTTTTTTTTTTTTTTTATTTTTTTTTTTTTATTACCCTACCATTATCATTCTAATGGTTGCTATCATGTTGTGGTGAAAATTGGCCGTTGTGATAGTTGATAAGTTTTGAATGTCACAAGATAGTATAACTTGATAATAATACTAAATTTCACAAAGAATTAAAAGAGTTTTAACACAACTATAACAGTAACAATACTCCGGTCACATAAGAATAAGAATGAGGAATGGTGTTGGGAGGCGAACCATTTCCACATATCACCTCTAGCATAAAAAGAAACACGAGCGTGAGTGATCTTCCGGTAATGAAAGGTCAACTCACAATGCTAAGGAAGCATATACAAACAATGAAGCAAGTAGCAGAAGACGTTGAAAGTAAATGGGGGACAATAGTAAAATGGTAAAAACTTAGTACCATGCTCGACCTATGGAAATAAATCTAATGTCTAAACTACTAATACTACTCCACTACCCTGATTTTAAGCCATCACACCCTTGTCTTCTGCATAAGCTAACTCATTCAATTCTAACCTCACCTATCTTCTCATTTCCTTCTCAATCGTC
Organism: Lactuca saligna; assembly: GCF_052625555.1. NCBI lineage: Eukaryota > Viridiplantae > Streptophyta > Magnoliopsida > Asterales > Asteraceae > Lactuca > Lactuca saligna. The sequence goes on along the minus strand of NC_136417.1, from coordinate 169,958,309 downwards.
CTCTCATTACAGCTTTAGTTTAGTTAACTTTGACGAATTGAAACTTACTCATTTAATCTATGAACCTAGACACGATCCCCTAACTATTTTAATCCGTATAGCTCGTAAGTATTTTTCTTTTAAGACGATAAAGACAAATATTAAATGAATAAAATATATAAAATAAAATGGTCTTTTAAAACGCTCTGCATCATTCCTCATTTGAGCTATCAAGATCCAACTTGTGGAAGACATTTATAACCTTCAATGGGTCTCCACGTATTCTCTAAGCCCAAACTTTTTTTTTTTTATCCAATGTGCTTATTGTCTCCTTGAATGCTCTAGCTCATGCTCTTGCAACCGTTATTTGGATCTTAAATGTGATCTTTTGTAGTCATGCCTTATATGCGTCATTTCTTTTCTTTTGAAAGTGATTTGTCATCAAATCGAAATCCACATCAAAATGACTCAAACTGTGAATGGAAAATCAAACCAATATACTTACCAAGAAAATCTAGTTTGTAAGCATTGTCGTTGATGCACTCTAGAACTTGAAAGGAACACCCCTCTTTGAAGCTATTAGGAACGTTGTGTTGGAACTCGTTTTCGAATAGGTAACAAAACTTAATTACCATGTTAAAAAGTCATCTTATGCTTCTCTTTGTTGGTTTGTTTCTCTATATGTTTAGCATTGCCTTCGTGTGCATTCGATTTATGAGTGCATTTTCTTTTTTTTTTTTTTTTTTTTTATCTAAATTACCATTTCGTAAATCTGTTTTCTAATTCATCTTTTTTTTTTTTCTTTCCATCAAAATTAAGTTGTTGAGGAATAAGTAATGAATTCAAATTCAATGGAGTTGGCTCGGTTTCATGGTTTTAAACTAGTTGAAAAGTTAATTTTTTCTTGTAAAGCTAAGCTAGCTGGTAGTTGATAAAGTAATAATATTTGGTAAAAACTAGCTTCTAAGCCAAGATGGCAAATGTAAAATGACATAAAAGGACATTTAGATATATTAGGGTATAAGGGTATATTTGGAAAACTTATAGAAAAAGCCGTATGAACTTATTTATAAGCTATATCATATTGCTTTTTACAAAGCTATCTTACAAACTACTTTATTGGTCTCACCAAACACTACGTTGCAATAAGCTCAAATAAGAAGCTAGCTTATAAGATACCTTACTGTCATAGAATTAAATCCGACACTCTTCCTTGCTAGTGTGGCATCCCGAGGTTCCCACTAGAACCATGACTCTAGCCTACCCAGGTACACATGTCAACTGGTTTTGCCCTGCCATCGACTCATCAGGGAGGCGACATTAGCCCTCGATCAGTTGTGTCTAGCCCTACGGTCCCCTTCACAGTTTAGCCCTCTAGCATTTGACTCAGCCAAACGGAAACGACTAGACTAATGATGCCCTCATAGACTAATAGGGCCCCATAGATCTCAATGACAAGCTAACCAACGACATCACCTTCTTTCTCTTTGGTTAATATGGTCACGCCAACTTTTGGTTGTGACATTCTCCCACTGCTAAACTATAGCACGTCCTCGTGCAACAGGAGAAGAACTCTTGTCCCCTTCAATCTCGATCAGCATCACGTACAGTTACGCACCGCACTCCCTGATCCCGCATAGACATAGGGTCAGGATCCTCGGCATGTGGCTACCCCCAATCTACTCTTGGACTTATGCGAGGAGGTGGAGCAGTCTTCGGTAGGTACCCTCTAGGTAGGTTGCCCCTCTAGTCCGCCTCTATGGATACCACGAAAGAGCACAACTAACTTAACGTATGTCCCATTTGCTCGAACGCATATCTGATACCACTTGTAACAGACTTAAATTCGACAGTCTTCCTTGCTCGTGCGTCTCGATGTTCCCCTTAGAACCACGAGACCAGCCTACCCAGGTAAACATGCCAACTGGTTTAATCCTACTATGGGCTCATCAGGGAGGCGACATTAGCCCCCAACCAGTTGTGTCTAACCGGCCACGACCCCCTCTTGAATGTAATTGTACATTTCAACATGATCTTAAATTTCAAAATTTAAACGTTAAGATCTTGGCATAGTAGCTTCTTGATCCCCCTTTCCATTTCTTTGACATAGACGTACACTTTTTGTATTGCTTTAGATTCTAAAATTATTGTGAAGATCAAGAAAGAAGCGACTCGGTACAAAACTTCCCCTCATGATCTTCATTGCATCCAAGTCTCAATAAGTCTTCATTATTTCTCCACCTAGTAATCACAAGTTCATCCTACTATGTTAGTGCTTGGAAAACTCAAATTGGAGTATTCATGGTGATCAAAGATGAACTCCATCTTTGTCTCCCACTCGATATATGACTCCAAATATGATATTCTTTGAAATGAAGGGACTTTCATCTCGTATGGAACTCAAGTTGTTGCCTTCAAGTGGTCTCCTTTTAGACTTACTCTTTGCCCCATTCATTGATTCTAGCTTCATTTTCCTCATCCCAATAAAACATGTGATGATATCATGAAAATCAAGATAAAACTTTTTTATGATTGTGCCTTTGGTTAATTCTTTCTAGAGGTGATTCATTCAACCCTTGTGTATCTCATACATGACTTTTATCCTCACTTAATGTAACCAACTACTACCTTATATTACTATTTTTCAAGGTTGGAAAAATCCCTCAGCAGTAGCGCGGCGGTGGGGTCAAGCGATTAATCAGTTTGGTGGGGATTAATCGGGGACCATAAATTACTAATAAAACTATTTTAAAACTTAATATATCCTAAGAAAAATAGTATTTGAAAATTTAAAAATTTTAAATTTTGAAATATTTGGTATAATATTTGAAAATTTGAATATTTAAATATTTAAAATTTTGAAGTTTTGAAGATTTTGGTATAATATTTGAAATTTTGAATTTTTTAAATTCTTCCCGCCAAGGACCGTCAAGAACCACCAAGGACCGCCTAGCCTGAGTTTGACCGATATTGACCAATTTCCACCAAGCACCCCTAATCGTAATCAGTTGCAGACCGCCTATCGCCTAGGCGGCCGCTAACCCTGCTATTTTTTAAAAGTGGTCCCCACTATGGGAACCTAGTGGTTGAGGAGTGAAATTCCACACATGAGGTGCCTGGCACACCCAAAATATTATCCCACGTGGGCCACTTTGATGATACGGTTTATTTATTTATTATTTTTTTGAAGTTCTAAACAAGCAAAAGAATAAATAACCAAGTTTTACTTGTGATCTTGAGGAATTCATGTTATTTATGAGGCAAATACACTCGGTGTCCCTATAACACTAGAGAATAGTTGAGTCGATATTATTATTTTATTTCATTTAGTTCACTCTCATTAATTGTGTATGTCAACGATTTCTCTCACGCAACGTGGGTTTTCTTCCTTAATATTTTTCATGATCTTTTCGTTTATGTTACAACCCAGTTTTAGTTTTCCATTAAACATATTACTTAATAGGGTTAGATGCAAAAAAAAAAAAAAAAAAAAAAAAAATTAGCAAACTTCTTTCATTTATCTGTCTATTATAGCATCCTACTTTCATTTCTTCCTATTATAACACTGTACCTTGAAAATCTACTCAATTATAACAATGCCATCAAAATACAAAAACAATTTTCACTGTTATAGTTATATTGAACACTTATTTCTTTAGATTATAAATATAAGCATTTAACTATTTAATTGTTGTAATACAAATAATTACAAGAAATCCTGCAGTTGTGATTTTTTCATATATTTTCTGAGGTGTCAGTTTTTGCCACGTGGACGCCATGTCAGGTCAGAAAACAGAAGAATAACCTAAAGAATGAAAAAGAGCAAAGAAACCTATTTTAGGGTCCTATATTTATAAGCAAAGACTTATAAATTCTTTACTGAGGATTAATCTAAAAACTATCATTGTTTTACCTTTAAAAATACATAACTTATTAGAAAAACAAATGCATATTGTCAACTCAAGTATGTAGGTAAAATACATGAATGTCCTTCTGATTTGTTTTGGCTTTATTTCCAGAGGAGGGCATTCACGTCTTTTCAACATACAAGAGTCCCATTGACCTTAGTACTAGCCCCACTTCAATGCATGCCAAACACAATATTATTCAGTTTTTATCTTTTTTTTTCTTAGGGTTGTAAATTTGTATTATGCCTCTCAATGTCCATCATTTTATGATTTGTTTTGGCTTTTTTTTCCAGAATGTAACCAATTGATTTGAAGATAAATGCTTCTTCATATCTTCATAAGCATATAAAGAGAAGTGGCTATCACTCGAATCACAAGCATATACAGGTGACCATTCTATCTTCTTTTCCTTCAATTTTTTTTTTTTGTGTGTGTGTGTGTGTGTAGATTATTCATGTTTTTAAGTGCTTTATACTTCATTAAAGAGTTATGAGGGTTGAAATTGAATCCAACCGTATTATGCAAGAAATAGCAATGCACTTTCATTGATTTCTTTATTATTTATAGCATCATACTTTTATTTCTTCCTATTACAACATTGTATTTCAGAAAAAAAAAAAATCACCCATTTATAGCAGAATCATTCAAATACAAATCAATTTTCACCTAAAACTGATAACCGAATTAATAAGGGAAATGACTTAAAGATCCATAGCCCATGTTCATTTCACCTACTTGACTCTAGTTATCTAACCTTGACCAGTTAGTTGACTTCACCTGTATTATTGTGTGTGTGCTTTCACACCTAATTGAGGAAGGAATGGAATGAGAAAAAAACTGTTTGTTTTGTTGGAATGGAATGGGCAATTCCTGAAGGAAAATGATTCCTTATGTTTTCTTAATTTTCATTCCATCATGGGTGGAATTTAAATCTGCAATATAACCTGTTTCTATTTACATTTTTTAATCATTCAAATATAATTTTTGATTTCTATCAAAAATGCAGTTTTGTTTTCTAAAAATAACTAGAAAATCTTTTGTTTATTTTAATCTTGAGTAAATTACACGAATAGTCCCTATGGTTTGGGGTAATGTGCATGTTTGGTCCCTAACTTATTTTTTTTAACTTGGAAGGTCCCTACAGTTTTTTTTGTTGTGCGCTTGGTCCCTGTTATACCTAAAAAAACTTTTTTGCCCTTGATTTTTTAATTTATTTAAATAAACAGACCCCAACCTCACTTTTACCTTACCTTACATAACTCACTTTATTTAAATAAATTAAAAAATCAAAGACAAAATCACAAAATAGTCTTTTTAGGTAAGACAGGGACCAAGTGCGCAACAAAAACAAACTCTAGGGACCTTCCGAGTTAAAAAAAAAGCTACGGACCAAACGTGCAAATTACCCCAAACCATAGGGACCATTCATGTAATTTTTAACTTTTAATGGCCGTTCTATTACACATTTTTTTTTTTTTGATTTTGTATTGATCTTAAAGCAGCTATCATTTATTATATGTTTGTGAATTAGAACCTAATTTTGTGTATTCCCTTATAATTTTATTTTATAAAAGTAACCAGATAATATATTTTATCTGATAATTATTTCATAGGAAATATTTACAACATCCATTTCGATAAGCAAGAAATAGCAATGTACTCAAGATCCAACTTTTTTTTTTCCATCTAATTTAACAATAACATAATCATTAATAATTCAAATCTTGTATCGAAAAAAATTAGTAATAATAATAATAATAATAATAATAATAATAATAATAATAATAATAATACGTTTAAATCTGTTGCACAATATTTGTCTTTTTAACAACCGTAGATGGTTCAACCGCACTGCAACTTCTACATGGTGTTGTAATCGACTGCATAATCTTCTTCCCAAATCCACCGTTTTTCTCCTCTTTATTTCCATTTTTTCCAATTTCTTTTTTATTATTTTTTTTCGAAGAAATCCCTCCACTTTTTCTTGGCTCCAAAATATCTCTCATGGTCACGTTTCCATGTACTTGTGATTGCGATTGGTCATCATCTTTTGGTGATTTTGCAGAGTAACTGAACTCAAAATTAATATCGTTTTCTGATATCTTTGTGGTTTTTCTAGGATGATGACGTGGCGGTTGGGGTTTAGTTGTGTATTGTTCTTGAGTGCATACGAGACCGGTTAATGAGAGCGAATCGGAAGAACACATGTCGGCTGCTACATTGGATGATGGCATCTTGATCACCATGGAAATTGGAATGGATGCTTTCGGGGGCAATTTGGTAATTTGGTATGAATATGAAGTATGAAGTATGAAGTGAAGGTT